>NC_092808.1:131862683-133241183 GCF_040954645.1 Diabrotica undecimpunctata
GTCCAAGTAGGTAGGATGGACGCGTGGATGCTTTTTTATTCCCTTTTACACCTGTTCATACTTACTTAATTTCACTCAAGTCTGTTCATGCACGTGATTTCTTAAATGGAGTCCTGCTCACGAAAATTTGATTCTCGTTTAAGTCACGAGCCACTTCATATAAAATGAATAAAACCTAATAAATGTTAACCTTGTAACGTTATAAACGTCACATCTTTATTAATTTATATTTAATTAATTATTTTATTTTAACTTCTTTATTTTATTAATTTATTAATTCCTTTACCTTCAGTTTCTTTTTTACTATTTTTTCTTCAAAAAGTAGTTGGCACCCTCTCTCTTTCTTTCCTCTCTCTTTCTTTCCGGTAGAATAAATATTCGCCCTTTCTCTTTCTGTCTACTAGTAAACATTCTGTTCTATGTTGACAGAAGAGATAATTCCACCATAGGCATACGTCCTATGACATCTGTGCTAAACTTCATTTTAGTCTCCCTACTTTCTGTCAATCAACTTTCATGGTGGGATACACGGTTCGTAAGTCTACGAACCGTGGGTGGGATACCCTTTTTTGTCTGTAATAGACTGCCAAAGTGATGACGTATTTTTATTGACATCTGTCAGTTTCACTTTCCAAACAAACCTTGTTTAGTGTGGATAATGTGTATTTTTCGTTATTTTTTCATTCTTTTTACAGAATATTTCTGATTTTGGCAATATCTAAATATTCTTATAGTTACTACAACAATTTTACAAAGTTGTGTAAATAAAAACAATATGGCCGCCGTGACGTCACACTCCGGCTGTCCATTGAAATTTATAAAAAAAGGCAAAAATTATTATAAGGTTTATTTTATGGTCTGCAGAACTCCCTTGGAATTATGGGATGTTTCTAAAACATTTTATTTGGATTTATGGGATATTTATTGAAGATTTTATGGGATATTTCTGGAACATTTTATTGGAATATTTTATGGGATATTCCTAGAACATTTTATTGAAAATACTTTAAGGATTTATATGGGCCTAAACAGCTGTCTTCAAGACCTACTCACATGCTTTAGAGCCAACAACAGGACCTGCCCACGTAATCTGTAGGCAATATATATCTAGAAACAAGCAGCCCATCGATGCCACAAATATTTTGCTATTTAAATATGATGTTTTATGTGTTAAATAAACATGATTAGTTAAATAATTGTTTTATTTGCTACCAGCTAAGGGTTCATTTTATTGGAATATTTTATGGGATATTCCTAGAACATTTTATTGAAAATACTTTATGGATTGATGTGGGCCTAAACAGCTGTTTTAAAGACCTAGTCACATGCTTTAGAGCCAACAACAGGACCTGCCCACGTAATCTGCAGGCAATATATATCTAGAAACAAGCAGCCCATCGATGCCACAAATATTTTGCTATTTAAATATTATGTTTTATGTGTTAAATAAACATGATTAGTTAAATAATTGTTTTATTTGCTACTAGCTAAGGGTTTATTATTTAATTCATAGTTTAAGACAAGACGAATTCACACTTGAGAGACTGAGCTAGGCGAAGCATAGACGATAAGCTCCCATCGTTGATTAAGGTATTATTTTGATAATAGTATTTCAATTCGACTACAACAATACACACCTACTTGGGAACTATAATCAATGAGTCTTGGGACAATACCCAAGAGATAAAATGTCGTATCGGAAAGGCAAAAAGTGTATTCTTGACTATGAGTTCTGTGTTCAAGAGCCATGAGCTCACCCTAGAAACAAAAATAAATCTCTTTAAATTTTATGTGTACTCAGTGTTTCTGTACGGAGTAGAAACGTGGACATTGAAAGCGGAACTCTATCAAAACTTCAGGCTTTTGAGCTATGGTCATACAGAAGGATCCTGAAGATACCATGGTCAGAGAAAGTCACCAATGAAGAAGTACTGCGGAGGACGAACACAACTGCGGATTTGGCCAACATCGTGAAAAGCCGTAAGCTGCAGTACTTGGGACATATAATGGGAAATCAAAGCAGATCCGAGCTACTTCAATACATTTTGCAAGGTAAAATTGAAGGAAAAAGGGCCCCAGGACAAAGAAGAATATCCTGGCTTGCTAACCTGAGAGCATGGTATAGAAAGACCTCAACATAGCTATTTCGTATAGCAACTAATAAAGTAATCATAGCCAGAATGATCGCCAACGTTCAGAACTGACACACAGACAGGCACACTAAGGATAAGAATTTCAATTCTCTTTGGTAGTCTTATCGTTACACATTGGCGCACAACACTATTCATTGATGTACAACCTAAAATTCGACATACTACTCCAGTAAATGACCATTTTGAAAAGTAATTTCCCAGACAGCACGCAAACTTGGGGTAAGTTTGATTTGTGTTTGATTCTAAATTGTTGCGTCAAATATGACAAGGCAAGTTTGCGACAATATTACTGCAATATTGTTAACTTAAAGATGATGTTTCAAGTTTGTGGCACCATGTTGTGGCAGATGATGTTTCAATCATGTGCGCATGCGCACCATTTATTGTAAGTTGCAAAGCGACTGAAGCAGTTACCATTTTAATGGGAATAAGCCACAATTGAAGTTTAAAATAAGTTTATTATTTATTTATAAGCCATTCTGTGTTTACTTTACCGTTTTTGACCGTTTTTTGACTGTTGTTGCTTGTTACAGTGCTGTAACACATTGGGTATCACTTATAGGGAGTTGGAACTGGGGACAGAAATTACTGGGCTGGAGATAGGATAAGCAAACAAACCGGAACGTTTGCGAACGGCTACTCTTGGTTTGTTTGGAGAGCTGGGTCGTAAGTAAGTGAATTTGATAGATCTCAAATATGTAAACACGCATGAGAAAATGAACATAGGGTTCAATGAAATGATTCAAGTCCTAAAAGAAATAGATGGTAAAAAGAAAAAAATCAAAGTGCGGCTATAATTATGCTAAATGAGACCAATTGTGTCGTAAATTCCTCGGCAGAATGTAGTAGGATCTGGTTACACGCATTAGAAGAGGAAGTTAATAAAAGGAGAATACCAGTGTTGGTAAGTCAGTAACATATCGAGGATACACGATTTATGTTTTTTAAATAACAAACATATATATATATATATATATATATATATATATATATATATATATATATATAAAATCAGAATTTGGTGTTTATTGCGAGTAAACTAAATGTAAGACCAAATACCTACCATGTCGGGATAGTATTATGAGGTTTTTTCTTCATGATTTATTATGGAATCATCCAGATGATGGAGGATGGAGAGGAGAATTTTACTGTCATCATGGCATGTGGTTATCTTTATAAAGACAAATTTCATGCTATGATTTAAAATGTATAAGATGTCATGTCTGAATTGTCAATATAAATGAGTCAGATACAATTAAAATATTAGAAAAATTTTTCACCAAACAACAAAAATTTATTAATGTTTGTATTTTGAGAACGATTTCCGAAGTGGAAATTGAAACGTCAATAAACTTATTTTAACCTTCAATTGTGGCTTATTCCCATTAAAATAATAATTACTTTAAAATGCTACAAGAAAATAGCAACTGAAAAATATTAAATTATTATTAACGATTGTTTAGATAATATAGTAATTTTTACTATTAAATTTATAATAAAAATTAGTTAGCAGGTGACGTTAGGAGCAAACATATTAATTTATTAAATTAATTTAATATAAAATAATTTTTTTAAAATAATAATAGCCAAATCATAAAATTACTTTATTCAATTTTAAAAATAATATTAAATTTTAAAAATACACAGAAAAGATTATATGAAGATTCGCGCTAGTCTACTGTACCGCCTAGTGTACTATCTTTTTTAAAAGCAAATACCGCAGATTGGAATCGGATTTAAATAAATATGTACTACTTACGTTTTTTTTTTCAAAAATATATTGCATTCGAAATTTATTTCAATTTCTTCGAGCTTAGTAAATCAAGGTAGCATTTAAATGATTTATGTATTTACGTAGAATTGCTGTTATTTATATACTACTCTCCAAAATTAACGCACCACCTAAAATGAACCATGATTTTAAAACTATATTTCTTCTGAACCCTTAATTGGATTTCCATGATTTATTTTTCGCATTGTAGGTATATTTCTAGTTAATGACTATATTAATGTGTTTTAAGAAATGTCAACGTTTTACTTATATACAGGGTGTAAGAATAAAGTTGTGTTTTTCATCTAATTTTGCAACACCGGGTGGAATGTATTAGAAACAAACGCTACATGTTATTAATATTTTACGATCGCTTCATTATTTCTTCACATTTTGGTAAAAAAATCATTACGATACGTTTATTATCAAAAAAGAAAAGTATGTTCAAAGCATTGCGTGATTTTTTACTCTCCAAAATTAACGCCCGACCTCAACTCTACCATAATTATTAAGCTATTTTTCTTGTGTATCCTTGATTGGATTTCAATAATTTTTTTTGCTAATTGCAGACCTATTTCTAAGTAATTACGGTATTATTGTTTTCTGGGAGGTGTCAACATTTCACCTAGATACGGGGTGTAAAAATAAATTTGATTTTTCATCTTATTTTGCAACACCCTGTGGAATTTACTTAAAGCAAATGCTACATTTTAATCTTAATACTTTAAAAAAGTTTCATTTTTTTTTAAAACATTTTCGTAAAAAAATCATCGATATCTTTATTATCAAAAAATAAAAGTACGTTCAAAGTGTAACGTGACTTTATTGAATTGTAAAAATTCAACATTCAATGTCAAGAAATCTGAGCCAAGATGAATGTGTTCAGGCAATTACTTTAGCTGATGTAGGCTTAGGTTATCGTGAAATAGGCTTGAGGTTAGGGGTATTTCATATTACAATATCACGAGTTATTCAACGTTTTCGAGAAACAAACGACCATACGAAACGGCGTGGATAAGGAAGAGAAAAACTTACAACACCACGACAAGATCAGTTTATCAGGCTTCGTGCTATAAGAGAACGTTTTCTCACAATGAGACATTCACAAATACAAGTGACAAATGTTCATAATATTCAAATTAGTAGAAACACTATATAAAGGCGTCTCGCTGAACAAGATCTGCAAATAAGGATACCAGTCAGAGCTTTAAACGTAAATCATTGTAGAAGTAGATTACAATTTGCCAGAGAGCACCTTGACTGAAATGTTGATGACTGGAATTACGTGTTGTTCACTGATGAATCGTGGTATTGCTTATATAGCTCAGTGTGAGAGTTAATCGACGGCCAAGAGAACGCTATGCACAGTGTAATTAAAGAATATACGACCTATTACTTTATTCAATGGTGGATCTGTAATGGTTTGGGGACGAATATCTCTTACAGCGCAAACGTACCTTGTTGCTTTACGAAGAGATTTCTTAACAGGTGAAAGGTATATTAGACATTTTGTCTAACCATGTAGTTCCATTTGCTCCTTACATAGGAAATAATTTTCTTTTAATGAGAATTTGTGTCTCCTGTCTTTCTTGACGACATAGAAGTTACTGTGAGAGAAGTTTGGGATGCAATTGATCAAGACCAAAGACGCTGCTTGTTAAAGAATATTTAGGTTATATTTTTTTAGGCTTTATTTGTATTAAATGTCAATAAAGCTTATGTATGTATTATTTTCTTTGCTTTAAATGTTGATAAAAACTTGTTACATTTAAAGTTCTGTATAATCTTTGATAATAGAGATATCGAAATAATTTTTTCACGAAAACCTTAAGAAAGAACAAATTTATCTCAAAATAATAATAAGATGTAGCGTTTATTTCTAAAAAATTCCACAGGGTGTTGCAAAAAACGATGAAAAAACACAACTTCATTTTTACACCCCGTATACGGGTAAAACGCGCGTTAACGGTATCAACGGCGTTGATATTTTTCAGAAAACATTAATACATTGATTTACTAGAAATAGACCTATAATATGAAAAAAACATCATCAAAATCTAATCATTCGTTCAGAAGAAAAATAGCTTCAAACTTTTGGTACATTTAAGGTGGTGCGTTAATTTTGGGCATTAGTGTATATAATAATACCATTATTTCATGAAACCTAACGTTCTAATTACATGTAAAAAACTAATGTGACGCCTTTGTGTTAATTTTCTAAACTGGTGTTCTTCAAACGTTACTTCGAAATGCAAATTGAGCTCCATCCCGTCAAATACCGAGATATTTTGTTTGACTAGACCCTTTTATCTGAAGTTGTCTTTCAATATTTGACTAGTTTTTCGTTTTTTGTTTATTTAAAAATTAACGAAGGGATAGATATTTATACAGACTCACTAAAGTGACACGTGCTCAGCGAACATGGCTACCGGTAAAGGTATTTTACATTTTGAAGTGGCCTGCACTCACCACACATGTTTGATGATTTACGTTTTAACTTTTATGTTTGTCCAGTTGACTTACTAGTAAACTCACAACTTATTTAGTTCTTAATTTTAGATCTTTTTTTAAATATATTTATTGTTTTAAATATATACTTCAAAACAATTTACCAATTTAAAACAATAAAAAAAGGCATACATAAAAAACAATCTTAATAAATAAATAAACAATGTTTTCCTGTGTTAATTATTTTAATTATTATTAACCCTTTTGTTACCGATTTAATTGTAGCGAAATAAAATGGTTTATGAGGAGTTTAACCTTCTAACAAGTAAGACCGCCTCAAGACGGTCTTGCCGGTTTACATATAAAAAATATGCCCTTCAGTATGAAATTTTATTATCTTTTTGTGCGTAGGAACACGTTTATTTTCCTGTTGTTTTAATATTTTTCTTTTCTCTGATAGATGCATCGTCTAAATCGTAATCACAAGAACAAAATCAATTTGGAAGAAATGTCTGATGAACAATTATTTAAATTTATTGTTTCCGTTGAAACTGACGATATAATTTATAGTAGTGACGATAGTATTTTGGATCCCGACTATGTTGATGATAGTATTGAGCCTGAGAAGCCTTACAGCCTATCCGAGGTATCAGAGGCTAAATCACAAGTTATTAACGAATGCATTCAGGAAATGCTTGAAGCTGAGACAACTGATGCATTTGTAAATGATATCATGTTATCACTGGATATTCTCAATGTTGATCAACCAGCAGCTTCTTTAACATTAGTTTTGGATGATGTAGCGGTAGAAACATTTGAAGTACAAGAACCATCTATATTAACTTCTACAAATGCATGTTTTAAATGAGCCAAAAGAACTCGATCTCCATTACCAAGTCTTGAAGGTACTGGGCCATTAATTCAACCAAATGATATTGGCTTTACTTGAGGAGGTAAGAACATATTCAGTGAATGGCTAAATTATGGAATATTATCATTATTTCAAAAACCGTCGAGTTTTGAGGGAAATTCCGAAACAGGTCGATTTTTGTTATAAAATACTCATGTTATAACGTACATGGGGTAGGGATGATGTCACCGGTGTAGGTGTAGTCACGTAATCGTTAATTTTTTAAAATATAAATCGGTATAATGCGACACCTCATTCAAACGAGAATTTAATTCTCTATTTAACGACATTACGTTAGGGTACAAAAACAATTTTTTTAATTTAAATTCAACTAAATTACAACTGATTTAATTAATAATGTACTTTAAAATAACCGAATTATGCATAATAATTATTTCAAATTAAATGTTCAAAATGCCATCCATCGGTTTCTTGACAATATGCGAATCTACGGACACATTCATCAAGTACATTGCGGATGACTTCTGGAGTAATTAGACTCATTTCATGCTTAATTCTATCTTTCAAGTCCTGTAAGTTTTGGGGTCTATTGACGTAAACTTTTCATTTTATGTAACCCCACAGGAAAAAGTCTAGAGGTGTTAGATCTGGCGACCTTGCTGGCTACTTTATAAAACCTCGTCTTCCGATCCACCTCCTGGGAAAGCAATGGGGAAACCTCAACTCCTTATGAATGGAAGAACTACGAACCAATATGAGGACCGCAATACTAAAAGAAGATACTATTTGGAGACAAACCACATTTAGGAACTCCTTTTACACTAAAAGAACTCCACGACGGTATGAACAGGTTAAAAAACGGGAAAGCTGCAGGTGTAGATGATATATACAGTGAACAAATAAAGCATCTAGTTCAAGGAGCAACAAATTAGATCTTGCAACTTTATGCAACACGTGCTGCACAGCTTGCGAAATTCCAAAATCATGGAGGAAATCTAAAGTAATAGCCGTGTTAAAACCAGGAAAGGACCCAAAACTTCCCAGTAGCTACAGACCTATTTCGCTGTTGTGTCATTTTTTCAAACTATACGAGAGACTCATACTCGCCAGAATAGAAAAAAAAATGTCGACAAGTCCTCGCACTAACAGTGCGCATTGAAGAGGGCTTTGAAGAAAAACTTATAACGGGGGATGCTTTCGTAGATTTGATAGCAGTCTATGACACAGTAAGGCACAAAACATTGCTCCGCAAATTATACGACACTCTCAATGACCACCATCTGCTCCATAATGCTCTTCAATATACACACAAACGATCAACCTACGCCAACCGAAAGCAAGCACTTCTTCTGTGCTGACGATTTTGTAATATGTGCTCAAGGAAGTAGTTTTGAAGAAGTGGGGGAAAAACTCGAAACTGCCTTAAAAACAATGACAGCGTACTACTTGCAGAATTCCATGAGACCCAATCCCTCTAAAATCCAACTCCAAATTGAGTGGAATGATAATACATTAGAACACATAAACCAACCTATATATCTTCGAGTAACTCTGGACCGGTCCCTCACCTACAGACAACATTGCATAAAAATGAGAGGGAAAGTAACAACTAGGAACAGCATACTCAGAAAGCTAACGAGAAGTAAATGGGGTACACGTCCTGGCGTTTTAAGAACAACGGCATAGGCACTGACCAAACAAATTACAACTTGGCTAAATTAGACAAGCAGAATCGTAACGGGTGCATAAAACTAACGTCACTCTCAAATCTATATAAAGCAGCGGGTTTTGCAGAACCCTCAATACGCAGAGGCGTTACAGAGCATATAGAGAAAATTACACAGATCGCGGACGAGCGGCATGCCCTAGACAAAGCTCCAACACCACTAAAATCCAGGAAAAACTTCCTTGGAACACTGCAGGATGAACCGCCTGACTATTTCCTCTTCCCCAGGTTCAATGGACAGGCCACTCCCTAGACTTTAATACGTGGAAAACTATGAATAGGACAAAATGGGGCAAAATAGATTAAGATGATGTGAACTGTGACTGCGAAGAAAAACAGAATATGGAACATCTTCCTTCATGCAGAAACTGTCCTCATCGATGTACCCTCGAAGATTTGTGGCTCGCCAACAAAGATGAAACTGACGTAGCCCGATAGTGGGCCGAAATTTTATGAATGACCTGTCCGGACACGATAAAGTAAGTACTCTAGCCAATCTACTCTTCTTCTTCTTCTTTAAGTGCGGTCTTCCGATCAGAGGTTGAATATCATCATCACTATCTTTACTCTATCTACTGCTGCTCTGTAGAGTCTATCGAACTGCATTGAAACCAGTCCCTTAAATTCTTCAACCATGACACTCTCCTTCTTCCTATACTCCTTCCTTCTCTTATTTTCCTTGTATTATCAGCCTTAGCAGTTCATATCGCTGTACCCTCATTACGTGTCCCAGATATTGTTACTTTCTTATTTTTATTGAGTTTATTATTTCGCATTCTTTGCCCATTTCTCGCAATACTTCTACTACTACTTCTATTACTACTGTAACACCACATTTCAAAGGACTGTAACTTATTTATGTATTCTTGCTTTAATGTCCAGCTTTCAAGTCCATATTGCAGTATCGAAAGCACGTAGCATCTCAGTGCTCTTACTTTCAGTTCTAATCTAAGGTCTTTGTTGCAGAGAATTGTTTTTATTTTTCATAATCATTTCTTGCTATTTCTATCCTGGCTCTTATTTCGGTAGTTTGATTACTATTGTCTGAAATCCAGGTTCCTAGGTATTTGTATTTGTCAACCCTTTCTATCGATACATTTCCCAAATGTATGTTTGTTGGTATATTTCTTTTTCTTGTTATTATCATGTATTTGGTTTTTTTATATTCATTTTTAGTCCATATTTTTCACAGAAATTGTTTGTTTTGTTTGTTTTGTTTTCTCCAATCTACTCATATATGCATATTAATGGACTATTGATTATTTCAATAATAATAAAAAAATAGGGGTTAAAGAAACTACGGAGTGCTACCTACATTTAAAGGGGGTGCATTTTTGAGAAAGAGTTGAGTTTGACATTATGCTTATTTGGGTGAATTATATGCAGTTTTTGTACATATATATATATATATATATATATATATATATATATATATATATATATATATATATATATTTACAGAAAAGTTGTTTAAAATTAAGTTTTCTATTTAAATGTCATCTTTTAACAAAACTCTTTAGGATTCACAGTATCCGAAATATAATTTTGAAAGTTCGCCACTCACAGCATTTTTGGGCCATTTTTCCTGTTTTTTGTCCAATAACTTTTTTCTATATAGTTTTAGGTATATGCAGTGGCATATTTAGAATGAACAAACAACAGCTTTTAAAATTGTCAATAGTAGATAGCTCTAGGACAAACCTTAAGTAAAAGAAAGCATTACAAATAAAAAAGAAAGCTTATTTTCTGTACTTTAAAATATACTTACTCTCCAAAATTAACGCACCACCTAAAATGAACCATGATTTTAAAACTATATTTCTTCTGAACCCTTAATTGGATTTTCATGATTTATTTTTCTCATTGTAGGTATATTTCTAGTTAATGACTATATTAATGTTTTTTAAGAAATGTCAACGTTTTACTTATATACAGGGTGTAGAAATAAAGTTGTGTTTTTTCATCTAATTTTGCAACACCCGGTGGAATGTAATAGAAACAAACGCTACATGTTATTAATATTTTAAGATCGGTTCATTATTTCTTCACATTTTGGTAAAAAACTCATTACGATACGTTTATTATCAAAAAAGAAAAGTATGTTCAAAGCATTGCGTGATTTTTTGCTCTCCAAAATTAACGCCCGACCTCAACTCTACCATAATTATGAAGCTATTTTTCGTGTGTATCCTTGATTGGATTTCAATAAATTTTTTTGCTCATTGCAGACCTATTTCTAAGTAATAACGGTATTACATCTTAATCTTAATACTTTAAAAAAGTTTAATTTTTTTTTTCAACATTTTCGTAAAAAAATCATCGATATCTTTATTATCAAAAAAGAACAGTACGTTCAAAGCGACTTTATGAAATTGTAAAAATTCAACATTCAATTTCAAGAAATCTGAGACAAGATGAATGTGTTCAGGCAATTACTTTAGCTGATGTAGGCTTAAGTTATCGTGAAATAGGCTTGAGGTTAGGGGTATTTCATACTACAATATCACGAGTCATTCAACGTTTTCGAGAAACAAACTACCATACGAAACGGCGTGGATAAGGAAGAGAAAAACTTACAACACCACGACAAGATCAGTTTATCAGGCTTCGTGCTATAAGAGAACGTTTTCTCACAATGAGACATTCACAAATACAAGTGACAAATGTTCATAATACTCAAATTAGTAGAAACACTATATAAAGGCGTCTCGCTGAACAAGATCTGCAAATAAGGATACCAGTCAGAGCTTTAAACGTAAATCATTGTAGAAGTAGATTACAATTTGCTAGAGAGCACCTTGACTGAAATGTTGATGATTGGAAGTACGTGTTGTTCACTGATGAATCGTGGTATTGCTTATATAGCTCAGTGTGAGAGTTAATCGACGGCCAAGAGAACGCTACGCACAGTGTAATATACGACCTATTACTTTATTCAATAGTGGATCTGTAATGGTTTGGGGAGGAATATCTCTTACAGCGCAAACGGACCTTGTTGCTTTACGAAGAGATTTCTTAACAGGTGAAAGGTATATTAGACATTTTGTCTAACCATTTAGTTCCATTTGCTCCTTACATAGGAAATAATTTTCTTTTAATGCAAGATAATGCTCGACCACATGTTGCACGTGTGGTTTGCAAATATTAGAACGAGGTTGGAATACAAACCATGAACTGGCCAACCTGCAGCCCTGATCTCAATCCCATAGAGAATTTGTGGGATATTCTTGATTGTCAACTTAGGAGCCGACAACTACCACCTGTCTCTCTTGACGACATAGAAGTTATGGTGAGAGAAGTTTGGGATGCAATTGGTCAAGACCAAATACGCTGCTTGATTTTAAGTATGCCTCGCCGCTGTGAAGAAGTAATCAGATGTAGAGGTGGAAATACTCGTTATTAAGTGTTTTTGGAAAAAGGCAATTGTTAAAGAATATTTAGGTTATATTTTCTTAGGCTTTATTTGTATTAAATGTCAATAAAGTTTATGTAAGTAATGTTTTCTTTGCTTTAAATGCTGATAAGAACTTGTTACATTTAAAGTTCTGTATAATCTTTGATAATAGAGATATCCAGATAATTTTTTCACGAAAATCTTAAGAAAGAACAAATTTATCTCAAAATAATAATAAGATGTAGCGCTTATTTCTAATAAATTCCACAGGGTGTTGCAAAAAACAATGAAAAAACACAACTTTATTTTTACACCCCGTATACGGGTAAAACGTTGATATTTTTCAGAAAACATTAATACATTGATTTAGTAGGAACAGACCTATAATATGAAAGAAACATCATCAAAATCTAATTATTCGTTCAGAAGAAAAATAGCTTCAAACTTTTGGTACATTTAAGGTGGTGCGTTAATTTTGGGCATTAGTGTATGTAGTTGATTGAAAAATATTCTATACTAACAGTAGCCTAGATACAATGTAGTTATATTTTCTATTATTCGTTTGTTAAATAAATTTATAAAATGTAACGTTTTTCTACAATTTTAACGCTTCAAACTGTTTGTACAATCAATTATTTTATGACTAATTCGTTAAGAATTTCTCAAAAACGAATCATGCAAGTTTAGAAATTACGAAAAACGTTAAGCTAAATCAAAAACATTAGTTGAAGTGAGTTAATTTTATTTAAATGTAAATTCTTGCTTGTTTTCAAGTTAATTCGGAATGTTTTCTTCTCACGTTGCCTTCCATTTCCCAGTTTGTTTCCGCCCTTCCAATTATTATTCTTCTGAGAATTATGGATAGGGAACAATGTTCCCATGATTCAATTTCCTCCACGATTCTCATCGTGAAATTAATTCTTTGTTAAAAGGATTGAAACAAAGCAATACGGACATCCGAGTCTACCGGATATTTAGAATTGCGGTAAACAGTAAAGAATCTTTTTTCTTTTATTGATAACGATATGGGTTACGTTAACATTTTTATGTTTTATTCTTTTAAGTTTTAAAATATTACATAATTTAAATAAATGAGGAATTTACTGTTAGAACGATTTTTATTTCGAATACTAACAATATAAAATTAAAAAATCGTAATCATGTAGATACGTAATAAAAAACTTAAGTTATACTCCCACTGCATAAAGTATGTGGAATTTACTTTTTTGTTCCTTTAGCGCGTTCAAATTTGTAGTAAATGTGTAAATAGGTATTAATAATAATGTGAGAATAATTTCATTGTACCACACGTCGGAGGTATGCTATTTCGTTAAACTCTTCCCCTCTTAGATCTGATCCCGATCAGCAACTTTAGATGAAAGCCCAGAAATCTACAGGACTCTTCAGCTCTGCATAAATCCGTCAGAAATAATAAACAGTCTACTGTCTTTGTCTCTTCGGGTTAATGCAACAAACAGTAATTCATACATCGGTTCATACATCGGTTTCATACATCGGTTGTGTCATATAGTAATTCATACATCGGTTTCTCGGAAGATCACTTTAACCATTTTTCTGACAATCTTCCAATCCAGATTTTCTAATGCATGGCCTATCTTGGGCAAAAACAAAATCTTGATGTCATAATCGCACACAATTTTCTTTAAATGAGTAAGAACCATATATCCTCGTAGCTTGCCTTGTCTGTATACGACTTCCTGGTCACCATATACAGCAAAGATCGAGGACCATCAACTAATCTCAGTACTCTTCCAACTTTAGGCTGCTAATTTTTTAACTTGTCCAAACGAACGAACTTCTTATAGAATACGGACGAGATTCCTTTAGTCATCTCAAGGTCTTTGGCAACACAATGGGCTACAGACACGTTATACGGGACACTAAAAAGATCCTTTTGAACTTCTGTGGTCACGCCGAATCTAGTACGCTTTCTCTTCGCGTAATTTCATATAAATTCATTACAGCTTGGTCGCCGGTCATCTTCGATCTCATGTTGAAGGGTTTCTGCTTGTTCCGTTTCATTTAAGCCAGCATAAGGTGCAAGATGATTTATGTGAACTACTTTTGGTTTGTTTACCTTTCTGCAACTTCCTAATTCGGTATATTACGTCATTTATTTTCTTTCTTTTTAGTTTCATACGGACCTTCCCATTATCTTTGCAGTTTAGAAGATAAGCCTCCACGACGTTGTGGATTATAAAGCCAAACAAGATTACTTACTTCAAAGCTTTCATTCTTGCAGAATCCAGAATTCCAGTGACAGAATGAAGATTTTTCATTCTGTCACTGGCTAACTGGATGTGTTGTCGGGCAAGCTCATGAATGTTGTTTATTCTTAACTTCAGGCGGTCGACATATCCTTCGCTTGCAACATGTTCTTCGGTAGGTCTGCAGCCAAATTCTAGGTCGCAGGGCAAACGAACTTCACACCATAACATCAAGCAGGTTGGAGTCTGGCCTGTAATTTTATTCACGGCCGAGTGGTAGTCCATTAGGAACAAATGAATGTGCTGATCCCAATCTCTTTGAAGTTTGGATACAACTTGGGATAGGTGTTTACCCATCGTTCGATTCATCCTCTCGACCATTTCATCTGATTGATGATGCAAGGGTGCCGTTCTGGTATTATTGACAACAATCAATTTACAAACGTGTTGAAAGAGGTTTGACTCGAAGTTTCGCCCTAGGTCGAAGTGAGTCTTCAAGGGAACACGAAATCGACTAAAGAATTCTTTAACAAGTACGTACTATGCAACAAAAGCAGCTTCTTGATTTGGTATCGCATACGCCTCAGTCCATTTCGTAAAGCAATCCGTTTGTGGAAATATACCTGAAATGTCGATTGATATTTTTTTCATAGAACTACCAACATTGTACTGTTCCATGGGTGTCCTCTTTTATCAACTGGACCATTACTGGTTGCACACAGTTCACATTTACGGCACCATATTCTTACATCACCTTTACAGTTTATCCAATAGAACCGTTCTCGAACCTTTTGCAGAGTCTTCGTAATACCAAAGTGTCCACCTGATACACCGTCATGCAACTGACGCAATACTTCTGACACTTGACTTTAAGCTACAATCAACTGAAGCTTCGATTATGTACCATCATAGTTCTCAAAGGTTCTATACAGAAGATCATCTTTTAGTACTGGGCAATTGCATTGGCTCCAGTAAGACTTGACTTCTGGTCTACGTGCACTATCTTACCAAGCAAGTCTCTTACTTCGATGCATCCAATCCAATACTCTTTTTATACATGGATCATCTGCTTGGGCGTCTTGTAGCTGTTGAGGCTGCCATTGATCATTAATGGCGGTGGTTCGTCTCACGAAGCTATTTCTTTACAATATGATCATCGATTTAAGTAACTGTTGCCCACTCTAGGAATTTACCATATTTACCTTTTAGAATATACCTTAGTTTGGTTTATTGTATATTAGAATAAAAAAGTATAGTAAAAATCATAGCTTGGCACACAGAATTTTCTTCTTAATTACTGCGGAAAATCACTCTTGTATAACACTTATTTAAAGATATACCGGTGCCAAATTGATTTAAAGACAGTAAAGTTACAGCCTTTGGACATGGTCTGACACATGCTCATTAACTTGGCTCACGGAGCACAAAGTCACCTTCTCTGTTGCTCACGTGGACAATTTTTTACCTAACAAAGGGGTTATACCACCACTTAGACCGGAGTGTATAGGTGACGAGGTTCAGGTAAAGACCCAGTTCCATAGTATAATACAGACCCCTATCCAGTTATATTTTTCGCTTTTGCGCTTTTCAATGAATCTCCATTAAAACTTCTTCCAATCATCGTTATAGAATTACATTCTAGATGCCTAATGAGTGTCATTAAATAAAATTAAATGTGGTTAATGAAATCCATACGGATTAACGTATCTTGGAGTTGTCCACGGTACCGGTTAGCGCGATGAAATTTTCGGAATTTTAGAAGAATTTGTGTGCGATATTTAATTTATGAATAAGAAAATTCATGAAATGTAAATACAGCACGAAATCAAACATTTTGCACAAATTATAAGGCCAATATTGAAAATAAGCCTTTTAAAAAAATTGTGATCCATCTACTTTAGCTTCGTGCAAAGCTGAATTGAGACATCTGTTAAGAACACAGTATTTGGCGAAACGCATATTTGCGATTCCCCAGTTCTTTAAGATCTAACGGAAACAGATGGATATTAAATATGGACAAATTCCATTTTCATTAGTTTAAGGGAGATTGTTGAATCAAAGAGAATTTTGGAAATAGTGCTAAAGGTAAGCTTACATGTTGTTTTTATAATTGCATTCTTCTTGTTTTTTTCAATTAATTTAATAAACTTATATAACTATTCACAGAACATACAAAGGAATCCAAGTCTAGAGGAGAGTCCGAGGAAGAAAAAGAAAATGAGTAATTTAGCTCAGATGCAGAATTGAAAGAAGTACAAAATTCGGACTGTTAAAATTAATTTTCCTGCTTTATTTTTGTCGCCAAATTCAATTTAATTTCTTACAAATATTTCGAATTTATTTTTAAATACATACTTCATTTTTATCGGAGTAGTAAATAGTCCCATTCTGCGTTGATATTAATGCTCGTATTTTTATTTACGAATACAGTAGTTTGTGTTTGAACCAATAAGACGTTGTAAGTATTACAGATTGTTTTAAAGTTCTTTTGTTCTGATAATGAGTTTTGAGTTTTTCTATTTTAGGAATAACGCAGTTAGGCCCAGGGAAAAATGCACATATTTTTTATGTAGGCCTTCTAGGTTGCTGAAATATAATTTATAGATTTTACCTGCTACGGAAAATTTTTAAAGTTTGTAGGTTGGAGGTTGAGATTCTTCTCTATGGATATTTTTTATTCCTGTTATTCCTGAGTCTAGGATGTTTCTTAATATTTAACAGGTATAGGTTTCTTAGTGTGGATTTAATACCCTTCATATGGTTGGCTACGACTTATCTCCGGCTGGGAACATGGCAAGGTTTAACATTAAGAGCGAAGGCACAAAATTTCGGCCCAATGCTTCTTAAATGTATTTATTTTTTTCGAATCCTGAGAAAACTAACAAATATTTTTGAAAAATTTAAACGCAGAATGAAAAATTAGATTATTACCGAGGGCCGAATGTCTGTTGAAAGAATAAAAATAAAGTTTTTTTGAATAAGATATTGGAAATTAAAAATCACACTAAATTTTCTCTTCTTTTTCACCTCTGTAACTTATTAAATGAGGATCACAGACTCATTTGCCTGATGAGTCACACTTTAAAGATATTCTTAAAAATACTACATCAAAGATCATACAAAAAATGTGAATAGGACATCAGTGACTCCCAGTTCGGGTTTAGGCAAGGTTTAGGAACACGAGAAGCAATAGTAGCAACACAGGTGCTGGTCCAAAATTGTTACGATCAGAAGAAGGATGTGTTAATATGCTTTTTAGATTACCAAAAAGCGTTTGATCGTGTCCAATAAAAAGACATAAGATGTATTGAAAACTTGTACTGGCATCAAACGGCACAGTTAAAAATAGACAATTCTATATCCAAACCCATACATATAAGAAGGGGCGTTCGACAGGGATGTGTGCTTTCCCCTCTTTTATTTAACATTTATTCGGAAGCCATATTTCAAGAGTCTTTAAAGGATGCAAAGATGGGAATCAAAGTCAATGGAGTATTGATCAACAACATACGATATTCTGATGATGGTGTCTTAATTTGTGACAACATAGTCGATCTTCAACAACTTGTCACTATAATCGGAGAATACAGTAAGCGAATGGGATTAGAGATTAATACCAAAAAAACCAAATTTATGATCATCTCCAGAAACTTGGATGCACTTGAAAACTCCACCATAACACTGAATACTAAGTCCAATGAAAGAGTGAGTAAATTTAAATACCTGGGATCGTGGCTTTTTGAAGACTGGGCATCGGACAGGGAAGTAAAATGTCGCATTGAGCAAGCTCGTCAAGCTTTCGTAAAATTCAAGAAGGTACTGACTTGTTCAGAATTCGATCTTCAACTGAGACTAAGGTTTACTAAGTGCTACGTGTGGTCAGTGCTGCTATATGGCGTAGAGGGCTGGACACTCAAAACGAGGGATATAAACAGATTAGAAGCTTTCGAAATGTGGCTCTATCGCCGTATCCTAAAAATACCATGGACAGCGAAAATCACAAATATAGATGTCCTTAAAAGAATAAACCAAGAACGCCAACTTTTCGAAACCATCAAGAAAAGGAAAACGGCGTATCTAGGTCACATCATGCGAAATGAAAAATACCAGTTCCTCCAACTTATAATCGAGGGTAAAATTGAAGGCAAGAGAGGAATGGGACGCAAGAAAATGTCCTGGCTCCGAAACATAAGGCAGTGGACAGGGATTAACGACATACAATCTCTGATACATATTGCAAGAAATAGAGAATTAATGGAAAATGTGATCGCTAACATCCATTAGTGGATTTGCATCTGAAGAAGAAGAAGAACTTATTAAAATAAACATTATAGAAGTTTTCAGGGACTTTCGGCCCTCAGTAATAATGTATTCTTTCATTCTGCGTTTAAATTATTCAAAAATACTTATGAATTTTCTCAGGATTCGAAAAAAATGAATGCATTTAATAGGCATTGGCCCGACATTTTGCGCCTACGCTCTTAAGTTGAGTACAACATAAATGTAAAATCAGTTTGGTGAAGTTAAATTAAAATTTTCGGTATTTTAATACTATAATAATTTTAGTTCGGTACGGAACACATGGTAACTTTGGGTTAAGTTGAGTTTTCGAGTGATCAGTTAAAAAGTATCTCATAATTTTTTGTCTGATTGTTCACTGGTCAAGGATTCAATTTACTCAAACTTATAATTAATTTATAAAAAATGTTTGAAGATTTTGTTAATTTTTCTTGTCAAATTTTTTGACGAAATTTATTTTTAGACCAATTTTCTCTTCTCTTATATTTTATATATTTCTCTTATATTTCAGATATTTTGAAATATAAACTTAGAATTTTATTATAAACTGTTCGATTTTTATGAAGGTATATTGTTTTATTTTTATGATATAACCTTTAGTGTACTTAAGGATGTATTTAGTTTAAGGGTGATCCATTAGCTATAAATATTGTGTCTTTTTTTTGTCTTAAGAGACCGAGTACTTAGTTAAATACTGGAGATATTCACAGGTTAATAAATGAATACCAGGCGCCCATAAAGAATAAAATATATTGGTTGGTGGATTTCTTTTTGAACCTCTGAAGGGAAGAAGCAATTTCCTTAAGAGAATACTCCCCTTGGAGATTAAGGGTTCTCAATAAATTTAATTTTTATTGGCCGGAGCGTTGAGTTTGAGTAAATCTTTGAGTACTATCCTAATAATTACGGTTAAAATATTTGGTATTTATGTCAGTTTGACTCACAGCTATTCCGGATGTAAAAATTGTATATATGGATTCTGTGTTACTTCCTTAGCAACTTAAAATTCACAAATTGTGGGGCACGGCTTTAATTTTTCTGTTTGTCTCATTTAAAAATGTAATATTTTCACGTAAATTTCAAAATATGGCCTCCATGACAGGATGCGCACATAGATTGAGCGCATTTCATTGAACAATATTGCCTCATTTAAAAAATATAATTATTTTTTATGGAAATAGAGAATTTGTTATTTCAGTTATGATTATTTGTTGTATTTACTTAATATTTATTTCAAATATATAATTAATGAAACATATTGCTTATTTTTGTCTGATTTCTTTCTTTTTTTCATTCAACGTGCTTAGCCTTGGCTGGCATGCTTTAGTTGTCAAATTCTTACTATGTTCGAAAATAAAGAATTTGTTAATTAAATATAAATATTGTTTATTAAGTGGTAAGGTTGGGTTAGGTTTGTTGTTTTTTAAAGTTATTAAGTGATTTGGTTGGGATAATTTATATTGGTAAATTTCAGACAATTATAATATAATTATTATTCTGTAGCTAACTTCAATTTGCTCTTCGCGCTGTTGCCATGTAAATCATCAAACAATCATAAATAAGGAAATACCAATATTTTTTTTATTAATATTTATCCAATATATTAGCGAAAATTGATTTATGGTTGGATTTTGAACTTAAATTAATGTAAATGTTTTGTTTTTAACATGTTGGCGTGTGTTGGTTGTAGCGTAGGCATCTTTGAAAGTATGAAGTCCAACTTATGGATTTTTATTTCAAACACGGTGTTTTGAAGGAGGTGATAGTGTGCCGGTGCGGAAATACCTTAAAAATGGACAGCAAAATGACTTTTAGATGCAATAAAAAAGTCATAATGAAGAAAAAAGCTCTTAAAAAGTGTGGATTTTGTATCTCGACAAGAAACGGTACGTTTTTTGAACATGCTAGATTGCCGTTGGACAAAATTTTTCTTCTGGTGTCGGCTTTATTGCATCTTAAGCCTTAAGTGAGTTAGAGATATCTTCTTCTACAATGGTAAATTGGTACAGTTATTGCAGAGAAGTGTTTATTAGTTTCGCTAAAAACAACTCTTCAGAGCTGGGCGGAAATAATACTGTTGTAGAGATCGACGAGGCAAAGTTTGGGAGTAGAAAGTACAATAGAGGACGTCTGTATACTGGCCAATGGATATTTGGAGGATACGAGCGAAACACTGGGAACTTTTTCGTTATTCCTGTTGATAGGAGGGATGCCGATATTTTGCTCGGAATAATACGCGAATGGATTCTTCCTGGGACAACCATTTATAGTGATTGTTGGAAATCATATAATTGTTTGGCCCATGAAGGATTTAAACATCAAACTGTGAAGGAATTCACTTTTAACTTTTACCAAACTTTATAGAGTATCAATTAATAAAGATGGTATTATAACAAGCAAAAAGTTTGGTATCTATAAAATAATCTGTGTATAATCAAACTCCATTTATTATTTAAATGGGTAATAATTTTTTAATAAGGGCAATTTCAAATAATTTAATTTGTTTAATATTGCAACGCCACTGCATGGGTCTGATCATAGATATTCTATTGTCTGCGCGATTAACTATTTCGTGGAAGGGCTCGCCACTCGATTTGAAATAAGCTGTACTAAAAGGTACTCTTACTTTAGGCCTGTAGAATATACCGTTTTCTAGAAAAATCGATTTGGAAATGTTTCGTTTTTGCGTCATAAAAGTTAAATTAATAGGTACCTTAATTAATTTTATAAACAACCTTTTGTTTCAATAAATGCTGCACACAATTCGTAAAAAACGTTTGGGAAAAGAAGTAAAAAACCAATTTGAAACAAAATTTTATTTAAATGTGTTAACAAAGTATTTATTACCATAAAACGAAACTACGAGTAACACAAAACAAGTATCAGAGGTGGATAGTAACAAAAGATGCTTAATGTGATGACCGTTAGTCCCTATTTGTAAATTTTACATTTTGCTTAGAGAACGCCGAATTCTTGCAAATTTCAAAAGTTATTTCTAAGTTTCATCATCATCATCCAGCCTCAAGAGTCCACTGCTGAACATAGGCCTCTTCCTCATGTTTCCAACCCGTCTATCTTGCGCCGCTCTAGTTTTTATTGAGTCTTCTTAAATCGTCAGTCCATCTAGTAGGTGAACCGACGCTTCTCTTGTCTTCCCTTGGCCTCCATTCCAATAACCTCTTTGTCCATCGCCCATCTGTCATTCTGGCTATGTGTCCTGCCCATCTCCATTTTAGTCTGGCTATCTTCTCGATGATGTCAGTCACTCCGGTTCTTCTCCTGATGTCTTCGTTGGTTATTCTGTCTCGCAGAGTTATTCCTAACATGGACCGCTCCATTCTTCTCTGTGTAACTCTCAGTTTGGTAGCTGCTGCTTTTATTAAGGTAAGTGTTTCTGCTCCGTACGTCAAGACTAGGAGGACGCACTGATCAAATACCTTTCTCTTTAGGCATGTGGGCAGCTCACTTTTAAAAGCTTCTCTCAGTTTTCCAAATGCTGCCCACCCAAGGCCGATTCTTCTCTTCAGTCATGAGTCTGGTTATCCCTGCCAATCATAATTTCATGTCCCAGGTTTCTAAGTTTGTTGCAGGCATATTGTATCCTTAGCGATAGTTGTGCACAATTTTGTATCGGAACTAAATAAACGATTGTTTTTATATATTCTCAAATACAATAATCGCAAGGATTCAATTCCGGCGACCTTGCTGGCGAAGCAACTGGACCGCCTCTTCCAATCCAGTGGTCTTCGTAGTTATTATTAAGAAATTCTCGTACATTCCTGCTAAAGTTGGGCGTCATGTAGAAACCATAAGTTTTGCCGTATATTAAGAGGAACATATGCCGTATACTTTTACATGATTGTTAATTTAGATGTTGTTAAATGACCGCTACCCTCCGGCCACGTCTGCATTCCTGTATTAGGATATTATTGAAGCTGTATCTAAAAATTTTTTAGAATGCCTCAAATACCTACTCAAAAATGTCTCACAGCTCTAATACATAGCATAGGTAGATATTATATTAGTTTAATCTAAAAAGAAATATGTCAATATTGATTAGAAACTTTAATTAATATAAAACAGTAACACGAAAGTCATGATACACGTACAAAAATTAACAATAAAATAAATGATTTATTTATTAAATATATATATATATATATATTTAAATATATAATATATATAATTATATATACATATATAGATTTATTTTCATTGCTACCTATAAGCCATATTGTTTCGGTATGCTCCTTGTGTAGGCACCTTTGATTTATTGTCCCAAATTAAACTGCTTTGTCTACTTAGTTTCCGTCTAAATCTAGTAGCTGTGAAATAGTTCATCGAGCCATAGCCAGCTGGATTTCGGTCCCTCTTTGAGAAAATTGCTTCATTTAACGCATCAAAGGTTGACCAAAATCGCTAGGGCACGGACTACCCCAGGATCTAGTCTCCTCTTTTATCCGAAAACTGTGAGGTCATCATCATTAAGAAAGGTAGGGGCGAATGTTTTTTTAGAGGGGTAGGTTTATGGCTAGGTTTGATTAAAAGTATTCACATTGGCGTTCAAAACGACTTTTATTACATATTCATAATATTCCAGCATAAAATATGTATTTAAAGGTAAGAAAATGGCTTTTATACCGAGCCGAGCCGAATTTTAAGATATTAAAAAAAAAAAACCTTATTATAATTATAACGTTTTTATAAAACGGGTTTTAAATAAAAATAGAAATATACTTTATTGTCACTGAAAATTGTACAATTTTATGGACAAAACTTGCACAGAAAAATAACACTAACAATTTAAAATTTACTAAAATTACATAAATCGTCAATATCACAAAATAAAAGATTATAAAATACACAATCCATTGCAAAATTTAAATAAATTGCAAATTGTATAATAAAACCTTACGAAGTAATAAGTTTAAGTTGCGGCATGTGATGCAGCAACCCAAATATATTATATAAAAATACTTTGGTTACTTGTACGAAGTAGAGACAACAGAGAGAGATGAAAACGGTTGAGCGAGGGAAGGCAGTGAATACTGTAGAATTCCTGAATATATATATATATATATATATATATATATATATATATATATATATATATATATATATATATATATATATATATACATATATATACACTAATGGACAAAAATATCGAATATTTTGGGATTTTCAAATTTTTGTTGTTTTAAAATAAATTCTGGTCAAGCAAGTCGTTTATTGTAAAATATAGTCTATTTTAACAATTTTTAATGAACAATTTTAAGTTTTTATGCGGAGAAAATTATGAATAAAATAAATGTTTAATATTAGGTAAATTGTTTAAACAACTGATTTAAACTGAAAGAAGTGAATGATCAGTAACGAGTATTCCCCGGTTTACCTTTTATTCTCAGCATTCTTGCAAGTAAATTTTGGACATATCCTTGGGAAATTGCATTCCATTCATCCTGTGCAGCAATCCAAAGCAGCTCTATCGTATTTGAAACGGAATTTCTTTGTCGTATGCTGCGTTTCAGGTGATCCCACATGTGCTCTATTGGATTTAAATCCGGGCTAGACCGTGGCCAATCCAATATTCGAATTTGGACCTCATCAAGATAATTACTCACTATGGCAGCGGCATGTGGTCGAGCATTATCGTGCATTAACGTGAATCTTTCATATCCAATGTAACCAACATATGACAAAACATGATCTTGCAGGATGTTTTAAACGTAATAATCACCAGTCATCCGGCCAATCACTTCCAAAAGTGTGGTACGTACCTCCCAACTAATAGCTTCCCAAAGAATTACGCCATCAACTTCAAAACTAACGGTTTTAGCGAGACTGCAGCTGTCGAATTGTTCTTCAACTCTTCTGTAGAAGTAGTTTTGACCATCTGGCTTCCATAATAGAATTCTGGTCTCATCAGTGAAAAGAAAGTTTTTCCAGTTGTCGATATTCCACTAAATATGTGTTCTTGCAAATTCCAAATGACCAGCTTTATGATTTTGGAGAAGACGTGGAACTTTGGCGGGGCGTCTGGGCTTTAAGTTTGCTGCTTTTGATCTTCGGCTAACTATTTGTGAACTTACATTAATTTTTCTAACATTTAATAGCTCATTTCTGAGGTGCATCGATGTCAATGAACGATTTCGTGTAGAAATAAGAACCAAAAAACGGTCATCAATTGCGGTTGTGCACCTTGGGCGCCCTTGACCAGGCCTTCGTATATATGTATATACTTGTATATGTACATAAAGATACTGTAATTTCTTAGTTATTCATTAAGAAACTCTTCTCATCATCATCAGTAGCTCGACATCCCTTTCTGGGTCCTGGCTTGTCCTAGGATTTTCCGCCCTTCTGTTCTGTTTCTTGCTTTATTTTTCCAAAACAAGTTGGTAATCTTAAGTGTTTTCAGATCTTTTTCCACTTATTCTATGTATCTAAGTTTGATTCTTCCCATTGCCCTTTTCCATAATGTCGTCATCACGACGTACACGTGGACGTACACGGCTATCGCTCTGCAGTGCTCCCGAAGGTGCACTCCGATAAATTTACATTTTGTAGCTGTTAGACAAATTCGGTGACCTTGCGCCATTTTTTTGGTTAGGAAGTCAGTATTTGCGATTGCACAAAATCAAATTATTAACGAAACAAATAATGTGATCTGACTATCTGACAACAACAAACACAAAATGATTGTGCCAACAGCGTGACTGAAAACTAAAACATGGCCGCTGACAATGCGCAAACCAGATGCGCGAACAATTCCCGCCGAGTCGAGTGCACCTTCGGGTGCGCAGCTCAGCAGAACCTAACAAACCGTTATCATAGAGCAAGGTTAGTAGATTTTAAGTAGGTTGTCTCGTAACTATGTGGGCGAAGCGAGGGGAAGGCAGAATGCTTACGTCACTCATACGACAAAGTCAAATTTGACAGTTGATAGACAGTTGTCTGCACGTCTGAGTTTAAGATTTATTGTTGTTGTATTATTAGTTCGTTTATTTGTTGGTTTATTGGTTTAGTTATTGTTTAGTTTTTATTTTTGGGTATAGGTATAAGGACAATATTATTTATAGAGACTTATTATATAGTTATTTGTGTACATAAACACTTGTGAAGTGTGTTTTCGTAGCCGTGATATCAAGGTTTGTCTAACAATTATATGTAGTTTTGTACGTTATAATAATGATATATTTTTTAGATGAGATAAGTATATATAGCTTGAAGATTTGTGCTTGAAGGACTAATCATTTTTTGTATTTTAATCTAATAATAAATTATTTATATTCCCTATTTGTTTTTTTTGCCTATCACTAGATATGATAAGAATGCTGCAAATTCCAGGAAAAACATAATAAGTAAGTTCCTACATATTTAGTATTTTTGCTTTTGAACTTTTTCTACTGTTTTTTTTGGGTTTTTGTGCGAAATAAACTGTTATCTCCATTTAAAACACACAATATTATCAATATAATCAATTCTATTTTTTGTCATCATACTATTGATTTTAGAAAAAAAATTGATATAATTACTAATATAAGAACCACTTAACATCCCTATGCCCAAGAAAATCCCAAAATGTATTGCAAAACCTAAGTTTTTGAACCTTTTATTAGCATTGAAGCTTATGGCAATTTTAAAAGTGTCGTATGGGTGACGTATTCCCGCCTTTAAAAAGCGAGCATTTGATTGGTCTATAGTTACGAGACAACCTGCTTAAAATCTACTATTATAACCTTGATCATAGAGAACCCTTTCTTTGATTTTGACGAACATGCGCGGCGTTCGACTGACTGAGTTAAGCGTCACTCACTGTTCTAACAAACCATAGCTTTAATATCCTTCGATCTGCTTCGGTTATTTTACTTTTTCGTACATTTCTAGGTTTTTTGACGACCGAACCTGTAGTTTTGTATCTTCTGTCTATATTTCTTACACTATAGTAACAATTGCAACATATTCGCGATTCTCGTTTGGATTTTCCAGAATTAAAAAATCTAATAATGATTGAACAAATTTTCTCATCGATAACTTTACCTCGACCCATTGTACAATCCACAAATGGCAAAAAGCTTTACAATACTACAAAATACATTTGACATTAACTGACAATATTATTGTTTTGATGACATTGTTCTATAGCTACATTTTCAATAGCTTATTGGGAAAGTTTATTTTTTGAATATTTTCTAGTATTTTTTTGTTATTTTAATACCGTTTTATAAAAAGCAATACATCAATGAAAGGACTATTATTGTTAATATATTTTTTAAAAAATTTCTTGAGTTTTATTTCATCCTGTGGCTCACTTCTTATGTACGGTAATGGATGCCAGATCAACGTCTGACAGACATAACAGAAGGGGATGTTTTGAGGACGTGAAGAATGTGTTATCGAAAAAAACATATTTTTAGGGTTAGAAGGGATGGAAAAGTAGAATGTACGTGGGGGTGTTACAAACTTTTTATCACAAGGAAGGGTGGATTTATTTGTTGCTGGTCGTTATATTCACGTGTGTATAAAGAGATTTATATACGGCAAAATATAATTAGTTTTAGTTAATCGTTTTCCAGAAGTCATCTTTTTCACGCTGATTATTGTACATAAAAACTGTTTCACTTTACTATTTGGTGTCAAAATCATTTCGTTTTAATATGTTAATATGTATGCAAAAATATTAATTAATTGGGGACAGAAAGTTCCGCCCCATTTATTAAGTTGTCAATATTTCTACAACTAAATTTAACAATGTTTATTGTTGAAATACAACATATTCACAAACCGCGTTTTTAACCCATTAGCGCTCAGTGATAACTTTGGTTGCCAGTTACTTTCAACAACTATAAAATTTCATGTGTATTGTGTGTGGCCTACATGCACAAATTGCGTTTTTAACTTTTGCAAAAACAGAAAACGAATAATTGTAATTAAAAGCGCTTATTCGTTGGCTTTTCTAAAGACTCTCAGCACTGGATCTAATTATTGGTTTTATTACTAAAAAGAGAGGTACTATTGTGTGTGATTGTTGTTGGGATAAAATCGCTTGTTTGGATAAAACTCGCATGCGTAAAATTGATACACTAGTTTCTACTTTATTTTTACTGAAACAAACTTACAAACAACTGATTACAAAAATTGTACTTCTACTCTCAAATAAAGTCCATCTTGATCTTCTTCTTTCTGCGCGTCTGCTGTCACTTTTCAACCAAGGGTGTGGACAACTGCACCCACTCTAACCGCAACTGCACTCATGTTTAATTCTCCGTAACAATTGTGTAAAAATAACTAACTGCTGCGTCATCTGGTGTTACTATACAGAACGTCTCTTCGAAAAGCAAATCTTATTTCTAATTAGCTTCTAAGCAGAATTTTTTTACTAAAGAGTAAGCTATAATATTTATTGCTATAAATAATGTCCATCGTCAATATTTCTTGATTCTGTTAGGCAGTTTAATAAATCCAAAACATCTTTTGTTTTCTTCTCGTATAATCTTTTAAAAGATCGTTTCTCTTCTACATGAATATAATCATATATTGAGCTTGAGAAGGAAAATATTTGTCAGCTTACACAACATCACTAGTATTCAGGATTTTATTGAAATATTATAAAAATATCACCTACAAAATTTTCATGCCCCAAGATAATTCGACATGCTCTTCTTCTTCTTCTTCTTTAAGTGCCGTCTCCCGATCGGAGGTTGGATATCATCATCACTATCTTTACTATATCTACTGCTGCTTTGAAAAGTTCTATATAACTGCATTTAAACCAGTCCTTTGAATTCTTCAACCATGACACTCTCCTTCTTCCTATACTCCTTCCTCCTCTTATCTTTCCCTGTATTATCAGCCTTAGCAGTTCATATCGCTGTCTTCTCATTACGTGTCCCAGATATTGTAACTTTCTTATTTTTATTGTGTTTATTGTTCCGCATTCTTTCTTATTTCTCGCAATACTTCCGTGTTAGTTTTCTTCTGTGTCCATGCTATTCTAAGCATTCTCCTGTAACACCACATTTCAAAGGACTGCAACTTATTTATGTGTTTTTGCTTTAATGTCCAGCTTTCAAGTCCATATTGCAGTATCGAAAACACGTATCATCTCAGTGCTCTTACCCTCAGTTCAAATCTAAGGTCTTTGTTGCAAAGAATTGTTTTCATTTTTACAAACGCATTTCTTGCTATTTCTATCCTTGGTCTTATTTCGGTTGTTTGATCATTATTGTCTGAAATCCAGGTTTCTAGGTATTTGTATTTATCAACCCTTTCTATCGGTACATTTCCCAAATGTATGTTTGTTGGTATATTTGTTTTCTTTGTTATTATCATGTATTTGGTCTTTTTTATATTCGTTTTTAGATCATATTTTTCATAGAAACTGTTTGTTTTGTTTAGCAGTAATTAGAGTTTTTCAGCAGAGCTTGCCATAATCACGGTATCATCTGCATATCTTATGTTGTTAATAGATCTTCTGTTAATTATTATTCCTTCACTTTGAGATAGTAATGCTTCTTCAAAAATGGCTTCACTATATACATTAAATAGTAATGGGGACATAATACATCCCTGCCTAACTCCTGACTTTAATTTCTGGACTGGGGTCGTTATCTATTACGATTTGTGCTCTTTGATTCCAGTAGAGGTTTGTTATTATTCGTAAGTCCCTATGGTCTATGGTCCCACTATCCCTTTAGATTATTTTTCAATCAGGTTTGAACCTTAAGTTCCCCTCTTAGTTCGAAGTCTTTTGGCAGACATTCTAGTAGGGGTTTTTAGTGGGCCCAAAAGGGTGGCCAAATTTCGTGGAAGCGAAGATACTTAGGTCACCCGAGCTGACCCTCACATACCACCCTATCATCATGGTGACGGTTCTGTTCAGAAGAATTAGAGAAATAAACTGTCACATTCCAAATCTATTTGGCAGAAAGAAGTCTGTCGGGTCCGCTAGTATTTTATATATCAAAGCTAGATACACCTTAGGTTCATAAAGCTGAATATAAGCTCCAGTGAATATAAAAACATAATAAAGGTACGATATGACTGTTAAATACCTGAAAAAGATTACAAAATTAGAAAAAAAAACATTGATTTTTGACCCTTTTTTAATGGCTTTTGCTAATTTTCAGCAATATTAATTATTTTTTTAATCTGCAATTAATTCCATCTTGTAGGAAATTTAATTGCAAAACTTTTTTATTTTTAAAATGTTTTTCAAAAACATAATGCTTAATAAAAAATTCAGCCATATTTTGAAGTTTCCGCATAGTGAAATTATCATTCCTAATAATATTTTGAAGCGATTAAAGCAAATAAATAGGATTTACCCAACCCAAAACAGATACGGCCTGATCTAAATGTCAAAAAATTAATTAAGAATAGATACAGAAATTTTATGATACAGTCTTATTGAAGAAAATAAATATATTTATTTACACCTCAAGTGAACATTATAAAGATCGTGAAATGAAAAATACGGCGTTTGCGGCTTTGTCTTCGTCATCTTCTTCTACATATGTAATTTTTTTAACTTCCCCATGTTGAGTTCCACACCCTTTCTTCGATACTTTTCTATTAATTTTCTTGTCATATATTCTAGGTCATCGTGGTCCGACGCTGATACTACCTGGTCGTCTGCAAAACATAGTGGATATAGAAGTGCTATTGTTGTTTAAGGGTACTACATTTTACTGCAGTTTCTCTATGTTTTCAGAACTTGTTCCAAGTAAATTTAAATAAGATTTGGCGACAGGCAACATCCTTGTATGAATCTTTCGTTTACTGCAAAGCTTTAAGAGAATCTCATTTTAATGTTGGCAGTTGTTTCTTCATATAGTCGTTTAACATCATTTATTATAGCATTATGTACAGTTGTTTTTCTTTTTGCAAAATCTACAAATATCATATATATTCCATGATTAAAAGCAATCTTTTTTTTTTAATTACTTGAGTAATACTATATAGGTAGTCAACTGTGGATCTCCCAGCTCTAAATCCTTCTTGTCCTTCTGCGTCTAAGCCGGTAAATTAATTTTCAATTTTATATTTACTATTCTAAATGAAAAATTTTACTTACCTCCAAGCCAATCATAGCGTCTTCCCAAAAAATAGATATCCTTTGTGGTCAGTAAACGTTAAACAATTTACAAATTTATTATGCAGTTCATCAAACGTTTTAATTGATATTCTATTCTAATTTTATATAAGAACTTTGTCGAATCTTGTTTAAAGCTTTCCAGGATATATTTTATGTTTTCTATGGTTGTTCCTATGTCTGTTACTTCATCATTTTTGTGACTTGATTGTTCTCTCTTAAATGTCACCATTACTTTTGCAATAATCATATGGTGGTCACTTCCACATTCTGGCCCTCTAAACACCTTCACGTCCTTCGTTTTTAGTTTAGAATCTTTACGCTGAATGAAATAGTCAATTATTGATTTTAAATTCCTGGTAGGCTGCGTCCATGTAAATTTGTGTATATTCTTATGGGGGAAGAAACCATTTAATATTTTCAAAGAATGTGCCTCGCAAAAATCTATTAATCTTTGACCATTGTCGTTCAGAATGTCTTCTCCATATCTCCCTATTATTTCACTGTTGAAGCTCTTTCCAGTTCTTGCATTAAGATCACCTAAAATCCAAATTTCTTTCTTCTTATTAATTGTGGCTAGAACAGTTGTTAACTTGTTAAAGTACTCTTCCTTGCTGTCAATCCTTGAGTCATCCGTCGGTGCATATGTTCCAATTACCACTATTTCATGGCCATTTTTCTTAATTTCCATGAGGATAATTCTTTCATCTATTTCTTGCCATGATTTAATACATTTTTTCAGTTTCTGATGTATTGCTATAGACACTCCCCTTTTAGCTGGTTCGATCTTTTCTACGCCACTATAGAAATGCAGGTATTCGTTAATGTTTTCATTTCCTCTTCCTTCTTTCTTTACTTCAGTTAATACACAGATGTCTAGTTTCATTTTACTCAGTTCACGGAAGACCTCCTCCTGTTTTGTCCTCATTCCTTGTATGTTCCAAGCACCCAAATAATCCATTTTCTTTGCGAATTTCCTTTATAGTTTAATCCGTCCGAATTCCAAGGCTTTTTGCTGAAATTTTTAACCTTTGATTATTTTTTTCGAGTATCGAGGAGTTGGCCCGATGCCTCAACCCCCAACTTGGAGGACCAGGGTTTTAAATCAGAGTATCCTTCTCTTAGATAAGTTGCCTTCTCTACGGCTTAGGAGTCCTATCTACCCCACCTGTTGGTCCGCGGGTGGTATTTTATTTCCCACCTACCCGCCGGCCTAGCTGCAAACAGGCCGGTGAGGGCATTCCCCTATCCGCCACCTGGTTACAGGTTCCCCAGAGAAGGGGAAGGCAGTTATATTGTAGTTATTGGCATGTGATAATTGGCAGTGTACTCAATCATTGGCACCCAGTAATTGGCATAATTTTTATATCAAAATATTGATTGAGTATTGAAAACAAAACTAAAACATAAATACTTACATACAAACAAAGTCATTTATTTATATATTTTTTAAAAACAAATTTTACAAAAACAATATTTTTTATAAAAGTTGTTTAAGACAAGTTTTGCAAACAAAATATTTTTTATATAAATCATATTTTTCAAGCCATCCCTTGTGAAATGTTCTAGAACACTCCAAACCTAATCAGGGAAAAATTTCCAGTACATGTAAAGCATATACCCTTATTCATAAAAATATTATTTTTAGGTGGTGAGCAGAGTTCTGGAACTTCTGGATCAAATCCTAATACTGATAGATTTCTAACGTGCTTTTGGAATTGACCTATTTCCATATTTATTTCATGGAGCTGTCGATCATCTTCTTTATTTAAAAGCTTCTTTACTTTTAAGTCCTCTAAAATACTAGGTTTTTGCTGAAATAAAGATGTTTCTTTGAGTACCTTAATCTTTGTATTTCGTTTAACACTTTTTCCTTTCAAGGAATTTTCTTTACTTTTCAGAAATCGTTGTGATTTATTTTCTAACTTTGTTCGCTCCATTTCATTTTTTTCGCGTTCCTTTTCCTCTAGTTCACTTTTATAAACTGAAGAAGAAATTACAAAACTAGACCTTTGGTCAAAGTGGCACAAAGTGCTAAACTTTGTGCCACTTTTGTATTTTATTCAGGAACTTCTTCCAAAAGAACAACAGGTACAGATTCTATATCGTAAGTTAAAGTCATCGCTGCTCTCTCTTTGGATTATTTGTATGTAAAATGTGAAATAGATTAAGTAGTACCCTAAAACATTTGCTGGTGTTATCAGAGTTTCCATTTTTTCTGGCTTCTTTTAAGAACTGTAAAGTATGGTTAGAGACTAAAAATCAGCCAACATGGTAATGAAACACGAAAGAATTTGTATTCTAACGTAGTTCATTTAAGATGCACTTAAATTCCAGGATTCTATTTTTTTAGCTATTAGCCATTATAATTTAAGGTTTATTTATAAAAAAACATAAATTTATCTTGAAACATTTCTTTCTGTTTTAGATATTGAAGGGATCCTATACGTTAATCCAATTTATGTTGCAAACGTAGACATAAATTTTGGCACTTACCAACTTGCCAGAATAGATTAGACAATCTCGTAGTTTTGAGAATATTAATGAGCCTTCACAATTTGGCACTTTATGTATTTAGCACATTAGATTTTATTTTTCTGTTAACAAGCTCGTAAAAACAGACTGGAATAAAGTATTTGTTAGCTTCAACTTTAGTCCATGAATAAACGATCCGATGATACACTTAAGCACAGCACAAAATGATGCACACGTAGACTACGAATGTAGAGTTAGATGATGAGCACTAAAGTGCTCAAGATAAGTAGCTTACCCTTTTCTGTACAAATGTGGCGAAATATTAAGATATACTCAATCATGGTCCATCTAGAAAAGACGATCTAGACAAGAAAAACAGTTTATTACTGTGGACTGGTGCCTTTTCGAATGACAGATAATAGATGGACAAAGCGGATACTGGAATGGAGACCAATAGATGATGCCTACCGAAGCAGAGGTCGTCCACCAACACGTTGGACTGACGATCTAAAACGTTGTCATATGAATTGGGTGCAAGAGGCACAGGATCGAAATAGATGGAAAATTATGAGGGAGATCTATGTCCAGCAGTGGATAAGCAAAGATTGAATGATGATGATGATGATGATGGTGCCTTCGATTTTAATTAAAACCTAATTCAAGCGATCACTCATATATGGGTTTACAATTCTTCTGCTTGTTTCTGCAAATATAGTTGTTATTAAAACTTAAATGTTACCAGTAGCTTATCATTGTTCAATTCGATTTAAGTGTGAATAAATAATAAAATGGACTCAGGGTGACTGTTACTTGATTTGCATTTCAAATATGCCGCTAGTAAATAGTCAAAACACCGTGTGAAAAAAGAACTTTATTTTATTTGAATTAAGACAAAACATGACAACAAATATGACGGTTGGCGTCCGTCCCGCTAATTTATATATTACTTATGTTTCGTTTCGCTCTTCGCCGGCCTTGATCTCGATCTTGTGTATGTGCTGTCGCCTTGCTTTTCTTTTCGTGACTGGTCTTCAATCTTCGCAACGCAAATGACACCATTATGCAGACACTGCAAATTAACTTAAACCATATGATGGCGTAAACAACAAGAAAAACAATTAATTATATTTGACTGAAACCTAATTCAAGCAAACGTAAACTAAGACTTGTCATTTTTTATGACAAATTAAGTGACATTGTATGAAGCGAAGCAAAAATTAAATTAAAATGTATTATACCTGTTTATATTGTCTGGCTTAATGTCTATGCCATTAAAAAAAACTCAATTTAAAAGCTTAACTCACTAATGCCCACTGCCCACCACCAAAAGACAAACTAAAAATACTGACATTCTTTAGGAGTTGCTTTTAATTATGATCAGAATTATATAAAAAAATATTTTGTACATTTTTTAAATTTGGTTTTTGAAAATAAAAATGGTGTACCCAAGCAGGTACACTGGGACAATCAGTATAAAATATATAAAATATATTTATATTAAAACAGTAGTGGAAATAATGAACATAAAAATGCATACAGACGTGAAATATTTTGAAACACTCTCTCTGCTCAGTGCAAAGAGTTACATTGCAATTTTTACACATACCTACATCTAACTCTTATGTGGTATTGGCGACATCTTCGAGAGTTCGTGGTTCTTCTAGGAAAATGACCATCAGGAGTATGCAGTATACTAATTGGCAGCAAACCAGATGGTTTGATAGATGTAGAATGTCTTTGTGTGACTTTGTAAAAGCTCTGCAGTAATTGCGGACAATATTTCTTTGAAATAGTAGCAAATCTATCTTGTCATTTTGATTTATAATCCTATATAGTTTCTACGCATTGACAACTGTCACATTTATCATGGGTAAAGAGTACTCAGCACCATTTTTTCCATGTATGCCGATTCTGCAATTATTTATCCCTTAATCAAGTACGTCCACACCCCCCATTGATAAATTGTAGGATATGAATAACTAACGTTGTGACACTGCTACTTTTTCTTTTTGTTTTGCACAACAATGCTTCACTTGTGCAAGGGGCTCTATGGTATCGTAATTGGTACCCATGGTTACAGCACTGTGGTGGTTCCATCTTACAAATAATATAACACTTTCTTCATCGTAGCAATGATCATATTATCCAAGAACTTTTCTCTTCATCTCTTTGCCTTGTATAAGAGAACATTTTTTGATACGATTATTTCGAACTGTGTCTGATACTTTTTTGTTTCAATGTCACTAAAAGTTCATAACTCGCAAAATAGTTATCGCAAAATATTATGTGATCAGTAGGAACTGTAATAATACTCAGGAGGTCTAAAACAACTTGAATAAAGAAGTCAAACAAGAAGTGGTTAAAAAGAAAAATAGTGCATAGGAACAAAAATACCTAGACAACCATATAGGAGGGACAAAGAGCTCTGAAGCCTGGAGAACTATAAAAACGATGAGAACAACGACAAAAAACCAAGTCATAATAAATAGAATACCAGAGAACACGTGGGTAGAGCATTTTGGGAACTTATAACCTTAAGTGAAAGAAGCAGTTAAGGGAATGAAATTAAGAAAATCTCCAGGCCCAGGCGGAATACATCCAGAGTTGATTAGGTATGGATCATCAAAACTGTTTGAAATGATCCGAAAATTATTCGAAAGAGGCTTAAACGGAGAAGAAGTTTCAGAAGAATAGAGACAATCGTATATCTCTCCAATACACAAGAAAGGCACAAAGACGGATCCTAAAAACTATAGAGGGATCGCAGTGATTGCTACTATAGGCCGACTATACTCAAAAGTACTACGATACCTGATAAAAAATGATATTAAAGACAAACAACCCGAAGAACAAGCAGAATTTAGGGCCGGACGATCCACTATGGACAATATTTTCACATTAAAAATTGCAATGAAAAAACGAGTGCAGAGAAATAGAGAAACCCATATAGCTTTAATAGATTTGGAAAAATCATATGACAGTGTACCGATCTCCCAACTATGGTTAGAAATGGGCAACTTAAAAATAAACCCAATTCTTATTAACGCCACTTAAAAATACTACCAACAAAACTTTGCAAGAATTAAAATGGGACAAGAAATCACCTCTCCTTTTCAAACAACAAAGGGACTAAGACAAGGCTGCTGTCTGTCACCCACCTTATTTAAAATCTATTTGGACAGATCCTTATTGAAATGGGTAAAAAATGTGGAAACATGGGAGTAACAGTGAAAAAAAAACACGCTATATACACTTTTCCTTGCGGATGACCAGGTAGTAATTGTCGAAGACAGCTACGATCTTAGCTATATGGTAAGAAAACTGCCAGAAGAATATGATGTGGCAGGCCTAAACATGAATATGACAAAATGTGAATATCTCTCAGTGTGAATATCTCGTCTTCCAAGACCTAGTCTTGGAATTCGAGATTTCTCTACATTAATAATTTTAGAATAACATTGAACCGTGAACACCTAAAGGAAATATAAATGTTTTACTTATCATTTTACAATTAATATGTGAAACGTATCTGCAAATGGGACCCATTTGTACTTGTGCTTTTTCTATGCCCTTATAATTAACATGTTTTTGTCCGTTCACTCTTGCCTGTTTTATCTCTGTACGTCTCAGTACTCAGTACGTTTTTTAATGGCACATTTTCACTTGAACTTTGTCGTTCGAGTTCATTGTTACTTGTATTTATTATAAAACTCATTTTACTAAATTGGTTTATGGTGTTTACTTATAAAATCACACAACACAACTATTCGAAAGAATTTTAACCTATAAAATCCTACTGACAGCCAAGCGATAAAGTTTCTTGCAAAAACACCACTAGTCATTAACAACTGTGGTTTTTGCAGGAAATTGAGCTTGACATATGGGATTTATGCGAAATCGCCTATATTTTTGTCTTTTATTCCAAAACCAAAACGTATTCCATTAAATTAATGAAGTAGTTGACGACCTTCATTTGCCAAATATTGACCGATCAAACCTATGAAATTTAACCATTGAATATATTTTAAATTTAAGTATCGGTCGTACTCTTTGCACTATATACATCTGTATATATATATATATATATATATATATATATATATATATATATATATATATATATATATATATATATATATATATATATATATATATATATATATATATATATATATATATTAAACCTAGAGCTAAGATTAATACTATTATAAAAATTAATAATAAACTCACATAGGTACGGGTAGGAACTCCTTTTTTTATAGTCTTATCAGGGAAAGCGAATCAATCCCTGCCTTCCGCAGATTCCATGTGTTTCCTGACCCGGAAAACTAGTACCTGCTAAGGGTTCCTTGTCCAGGGTCACGGATGAAGTCCACCACGGCATCCAGGGCTGAGAAGAAGATCTTCACAACGGTCTAGAGGACGGAAGTGACAGCCCTCTGCTTTTAGGGCTTGGTTAAAATCGAAGGGTAGGTGGGACTCTCTAGCTGTAGTGGAAGCAACTCGCATAGGAGAAGGATACTCTGATGTAAAATCCCTGGCCCTATAGGTTGGGGGTTGAGGCACCGGGCCAACTCCTCGGTACTCATAAAACACGTACAATGTTAAAAAGCCTAACCAAAGCCTCGGAACAAAAGATTGGAAACACAGTAGAAAAAAACAGCAAAAAAAAACGGTTAATGAATTTTTGTACATGGAATGTGCAAGGTACCTCTCGAAAAACACCAGAAATCATGTCAGAACTCAAAAATGCAGAGACAGATATCGCGGTGCTTACAGAAACTAAAAAGAAGGGCATGGGTTCTGAAAAGTGGGGTCACTATGACCTGTTCTATAGTGGAGTAACTAAAGACCAAAGAGCACAACAAGGTGTTGCTATTGTTATTCGCAAAACTTTAAGAAGACATATTACCTCTTGGAAAGCAATTAATCAGAGATTGATAAAAATGAAGATCACGATAAAAGGAAGCAGAATAGAAAATACTAGGTGAATATGGAAGTAATAAGTACGCATTGGTCAACAGTAAAGATGCATTTGTCGAACAACTGAACGATGAAATTATAAAAGTAGAAACATCTAGCAAGATCATACTTCTCGGAGACTTCAACAGCAGAGTTGGACGGGAATTAAACAACAAAGTGGTAGGAGCACACGGTGAAAATACCAGAAATGATAATGAAATCAGATTAATATCAACATGCACACAAAATAACTTAAAAATATTATACACAAATACACGTGGATACAACAGACCAGAAATCTGAAATCTATAAAAGATTATAGCATTGTAAGACAGAGAACTACAATTAAAATACAAGATGCGCGAGTTGTCAGATGGCCATCATATGGCACCGATCATCACCTGCTAAAAGTTAAAGAGATACGTACTCCCAAAGAGATACGAAAAAGAATAAGAGCACATCGAGTCAAATCAGATAATAAAACAAGTACGGTACAACCTAGACAGTTTAAACCATGAGAGTGTAAAGCTAATGTAAAAAAAACGATTCGACCAAAAATTGGAAATGGGTAGTTTTGAAAATACCGAAGAACACTAATACATCAAAAAGTCGATCCATTTAGCAGCAGAAGAAGCACTGAGGAAATGTGACGAAAACCATAAAGGAATAAAACCGTACTGATGGGATGAAGAAATAGAGAAGGAAATTAGAGATAAACGTCGGAAATACCAAACATTATTAACAACAAAAACAGAAAACGATAAAATAATTTACAAAGAAGCACAAGCCAAAGTAAGAAAAAAGATAACAAAAAAAAACGAATCATGGGAACAGAACTGCTAAAAGATCAACACCTACTTAGGAGGTAGAAGAAGCACAGAGAATTGGAGATTAATTAAAAGTATGAGAAATAATAAGAAAAAAGACGTTATATCACCAACAACAACAAAAAAATGGGAAGAATATTTCAAAAAATTACTAACAGAACAAAGACCAGAATTTACTAACATGGAAGACAATATGATAGGTATACGTATAAATTCATCACCATTACAAATAAGTAAACCAGAGGTGGAAGAAATAATCAAATCCCTGAAAAATGAAAAATCCCCTGGTCCTAATGACATCCCTGCAGAATTAGTGAAAGCCGGCACAGACAAACTCCAGGAACAGTTAAGAAAACTCTTTCAATACTGCTTGAATGGGGCCGAATTATCAAAAGAATGGAAATTATCCATCATGTCAACTATCCATAAAAAGGGCAGCAAGGATTAGTGTGAAAATTACAGAGGAATTGCGGTAAACAGCACAATAAGTAGGATGTATGGGAAACTTATTAAGAACAAAATAGAAAATGACTATAGAGATTACGAAGCAAAGGAGCAAGCTGGTTTTAGATCTAGGCAATCCACAGTAGACCACTTGTACTCTATTACGCAAGTTATTGAGAAAAAAAGAGCCGTCAATAAAGAAGTTCACCTGGTGTAAGTAGACTTACAAAAAGCATATGTCAGTGTACCCCTCAGTAAACTATGATCAAACCAACATTAAGAATGGTCTTATCAAAGCTGTCCAAAGTCTGTATAATTGAACGACTGCAAAAATTAAAACTGGATCAAGGATATCTGAGGGATTTAAGGCCACGAAAGGACTAAAGCAGGGTTGCTGTATTTCGCCTACTCTTTTCAAAATTTATCTGAAACAAGCACTCAAGTTGTGGAAAAGAAAATGTAATGGCATGGGAATCCTTCTCAATTACGAGACTACACTGCACATCTTATGTTTCGCTGATGACCAAATACTGATTGCTCAGGATCATGACAATTTGAGTTACATGACTTGGAAGCTAATAGAAGAATAAAACAAAAGGGGTCTAGAAGTCAACATTAAGAAAACTGAAACCATGTGTATTGGAGGGACAAAGCAGTCCATTATATTAGACGATAGGGTAGAAATTAGACACTGTGATACCTGGGTATGAAGATAACTCAAGATGGAACACTCGATGCTGCTATAAAAGACAAAAACATACAGGGTAGAAAAGCCATATCCATGATAAACGGCATTCTGTGGAACCAAACAATATCTAAAGCGAACAAACAACTCATAAGTCTACGTACACCATATACAACACCATACTTAAAAGTTTAATCACATATGGCAGTGAAGTTTGGCCAATGAAACAAAGAACAGAGAACCTGTTACTAGCAACAGAAATGAACTTATGGAGAAGAGCAGCAGGTAAATCAAGAAGAGATTGGATGCCAAATGAGAGAATACGAGAAATGATGGGAGTCAAGCATACAATAGTTAATGACATAAAAACAAAACAGTTAATATGATACGGCCATGTACAGTGAATGCCTGATGACAGGATTCCGAAACAGATTTTGACGTGGACAAACAAAAACAAACACAATTTAGAAGGAAAAGAGAAAGGCCGAGAAGAAGCTGGAGAGAGGAAATTGAAAAAGAACTAGAAGAAAAGGAAAATCCCTCCAGGCCTATTGTTAAATAGAGAAGAAGTTGGTCAATACATCAACCACATATATTTTCAGAGTAGCTGTATGGTAGCTGGTTGCCAACATCCGAAACGGATAGGCACTATAAAAAGAAGAAACCTCATATTCTTTTACTACATCCCTCCCACTAACTCTCACAGGCCAGCGTGATAGGTTATTGGGCAATTTCTTCGCATGGGTTTTCAGATTAGAGAAATAAGTTCATCAGTCTCTGTTTGGCAGTTTGGAAGTCCCCGGATATTTTTGGAGCAGCCGGATAAGACGAAGAACAGATGATGCTAAAAATCCCCGGACGAGTATACCAAGGGCAACGAGCATTACATGTACTGACATACAATACTAGGACTATGTCACTAAAAGAGAAAAAAAATCCACAAATAATACTCTTAATTGTATAATAATTTACAGTATTGTTGCTTTTTTAATGCGATAATATTTCTTATTGCTATATGTGTGCTTTACATATATTATTCAAAGTTCCTACTTTCAAAGTTCTTGAGAAAACACGAATTTATTAAGTAAACCTGGCAATATTTTTACCATTAGATACAGTCATTTATTCGCGAAAAAGAGAAAAACACCAGGAAAACTTATTTCAACAAACTCTCCAATTCCTTAAATTTTTCCAATTTACATTCTTACAAGATTCGTTGGTGAAAATTATTCATGAAACGAAATTAATTTTTCCCCACTTAATTTTCTTGATCATAAAAATTAATTAAAAGCCTCATTCTGATACGGTGTTTTGACGATGTTTTGACGATGACTGTACACTCTTCGTTTAATTAAGAAATTTTCATTAAACACTTTATTCGAGAATGTTATGAAATGGCTAATTTATTGTATTTTTTGGTTTTGTGCTTTATTGGCAACAAAGTTTTGTGTATTTTATTCAGGTATACCCTCAAATTTATATTGCAGTATTGCCGAAACAGCTAAAGTTGGTAAGAGCCTGCTCGAGGGTATTTTGCTTTAAATATTCAGATAATCGAAAGTCTTGAGTTTATTAAATTTATAATCATTGAGGATTAAGATGCGGCATTCGTTGTACTAATAATTAACGACATCTAGAGTGCTGACGAATTTATCATTAGACTTATTTTTTTTTAGTTATTACAATAATATTAGTTACGACTAAAATTAAAAAAAAAGAAAAAGAGTAGACTGTACTGTATACTAGCTTCAGACTTAAAATTGAATAAAGTAATTTTATTATTTATTTAATAATTTTATTTAAATGGATTTTAATAAAATAATTACAATATAAAGGTACAATAATTACATAGGAGTCCGATCCTGATAGTATATCGAAACGGTGTGTTTATTTTTGGCTCTCCAAAATAGTTTAAATTAAGTGAGAACAAGTTTTCAAAATTTAACTACGCTTTGTGAAGTTATTAGTGATTAACTGAACTCACTTTTGCTAGTCTGCAGGTACAGTTTTGAAACTACAAGAAGAATATACCAAGGCTGGCCTAGATATTAACCTCGCGAAAACCTATCTACAAGTGAAGAAGACATAGAAGATCTACAGATTGATGACAATGTAACAATCAAAGAAAAGGATAAATTCAAATACCTGGGGTTTATAATCACGAAAAAGGCAACAACACAGGAAGAAATTACACAAAGATTAGGACAAACAAGAACAACAATCCGACAACTTAACTCAGTATGGTGGGATAGACACCTAAATATGAAGGATATGATAGACACCTAAAGATAAATGGATAGGAGAAGTAATGACGAAATAAAGCAAAGAAAATCAATAGAAACAGACATACTAACATATACAGCACAAAAAAGACTAAAGTGATATGGACATGTAAGAAGATCTAGCGACAGCAGATGGATAAAGAGAATAACCGAATGGAGCCCCATAACAAGAAGGAAAAGAGGACGACCCCAAAAATCCTGGAGGAATGAAGTAGACGACGCCATGAGTAAGAGAGGACTAAACGATGGAGAATGGAACAACAGAGAGAGATGAAAACGGTTGAGCGAGGGAAGGCAGTTAATACTGTAGAATCCCTAAATATATAGATATATATATATATATATATATATATATATATATATATATATATATATATATATATATATATAAATATAAGTACAGTTTTGCTGTAAATTTCACCGAAAATATATAATTAGTACGTATTTAACATCATTGAAAATTTTCATATCCATATTTGCTTGACGATAAACAAAAACATTTAATTACCATTGACTTGTATCTCCGGCCGGTTTTTTTCTGGCGGTGGACAGGTCCGTCTTTAGGAATGTTGAAACATCAACAAATATGTCGCAAATCAATGAAATAAATTTACCAGGCAATTCTCAAATGGATAATTCTACACAAAGAAGTTACTCTACCGCACTAACACAACAAAAATTTCCGTCAAAACGACAAACTCTCATTTTTAATTCCATTGAAGATGCGAAAATATAAGATTACCTCCTCCCCCTGGGAGAAATCATCCATCCAAAAAATATACTATTCTGCTCTAGATTATCAAACAGTAGAATATGTTTATATTTATCATCTGAAAATATCGTAGAAAAATCCATGAATGAAAATAACGGCAACATTGAAGTTAATAACCAGATTATACAAGCTCGACGGTATACAACTCCCTCCGAAAGAATCATTCTCTTTAATGTTTGCCCGTCCATTCCTCATAATGTTTTAATTAAAGAACTTGAATCCATGGGGCTTGTTATTCTATGTACAATGTTCTTTTTAAAAATTGGTGCACCGTTACCCGAATTTAATCATATAATGAGCTTTAGGAGACAAATCTTTATCAGCCAAACAGATCTCACAATTCCAGAATCGTTTTTAATTAATTACGATAATACTTCATATAGAATCTTTTTACCAAGCGGCAACCTAACGTGTTACAACTGTAAACAAAATGGGCGTACGGTAACTAACTGCAAAAACCCTATCAATCCAAACCCAAATCCTACTTCTCCAAGCACAGCAGAAGAAATCTCAACATGTAGCCCTCCAGAAATATCAACCATCACACCGACATCTACTTTAAGTCAAACAGACACCCTAACTACAGAAAATCGACTAAATAGAAAACAAACTGCGAACGAAATAACTACCTTACATATGAAAATTGAATCTTCACAGAACAGTTTAAAAAGAACTATTGACGATACCTTAAGTACTTCTCCGCCTTCCAATGATACCACTAATAAACCGAAGTTTACCAGTCCAGCAGAAATATCATTTAATCCTAAGAAAAAAACAAAATAAGGGTAAATCTCTAGAAGCATTCATAAACCAGCAGTCACCACCATTTATTTTAAGCTATGTTTAGATAAAAGACCTATTCGACAACATAAAGAATTCACCCGATCCACTTACTACCGTTGAAAATTATACAAACAACTTTACAGCTCTCATCGATATGTTAAGCAAAATATATCCCTATACTCAAGACAGATCTACAAAGACACGAAATACCAAATTAAGAAAAATTCTTCTAAAACACTTACAGATGCAAATCCCACACGACCTAGTATCCGATACAGACACTGACTGCTCACAAACCAATCACTAAATAAATTTATTTAATAAAATAGAGTTCAACAAATTAATACAGTAGAATATCAACGGCTATTACAATAATTTACCTATGCTACAGATCATTCTTTCAGAACAAAATCCAGATTTTGTATGTTTACAAGAGACCAATTTTAAACAAAATCAAAATACATATAAACTTAACTCACTACAATCTATAGGAAGAATATACCCAGAGAATCATATTCTTGAAAAAATAAAACAAAATCTGATAGAGATAGAAAATTGTAATAAGGAGGTAATCTTTATTTTTATCCCATCACATAATGGTATTAGAGGTAATGAAACAGCAGATAAGTGTGCGCGTAAAGCCGTCAATTCAGCTGACTCTATTATTGTGAAATACGTGATAGCTAGTGATGTTTCAAGTGTTATCAAATCGCGGATCCTAAGTGAGTGGCAAAACCGGTGGGAATTTTCAGTGTCCAATCTTCGGAATATTAAACCGGACATTAAACCATGGAGATGTTTCCCCACTAAAAGAAGGGATCAAGTAACAATAGCTCATCTTGCATTAGGTCATATCAGTGCTACGCACAAGTTCTTAATTACTAAAATATCCGAACCAAAATGTGTGCAGTGTAACGTTAAATTCTCGGTGAAACATGTTGTTGTAGACTGTCCAGTTTTCTCCACAGCAAGAATCAATTATAGTATCTCAATAAACTTAGAGAAAGCACTTGGTGCAAATTGTTCATTTACAAATATGTTAAACTACTTAAAAGCTATTAATTTTGTTAATATATATTATATTTAATATTGTAAATCTGATTCTTGCTAATAACCTTCGGTTTGATGCGAATTTGTAAATAAAAAAAAATAATAATTACATATATAAAACTTGCAAGCTGAAAAAAATGCAGATCAAGCAAATTTCTAGACGAGAAGAAAATTGATGTTACACTCATATCAGAAGCTCATCTTCTTCTTAAGGCGCCTTCTTCATTACTGAAGGTTGGCTATAACTACAGCAAATTGTTCTCTATCTTTAGCTGTTCTTAGTATCGAATGTGTGTTCATGTCTGTCCAGTCTCTTACATTCTTCAACCAGGAGCATTTTCTTCTTCCTGGATCTCTTCTTTCTTCCACTTTCCCTTCCATTATAAGTGGTAGGAAGTTGTATTTTTCTCCTCTGTAAATATGTCTTAGATAACTCGTTTCTCTGTTTTTTACAATATTTAGGAGTTCTCTCTCATTACCTATTCTTCTTAGCACCTCGTTGTTGGTCACGTGCTTTGTCAAAGAGATCTTCAGCATCTTTCGAAATTGGTATCGGATATCCAACGATAACGTAGAGTTTATTAGGAATTTTTTCAGTCGTTGAAATGCGGACCTAGCATATTCCATACGAGCACATATTTCGACCTCGTAGTCAAGATCGTTTGTTATCCAGCAACCAAGATACTGAAATCTTTGTACTGGTTCTATATGTTTGTTATAGATACAATTATTATTGTCGAGAAGCTCATATAACAAACAAAAATTATATTAAAATTTTAAAATACATTGTTCAGTACACAAAACATTCAAATGATGTACTACTACTACTACTGATGAAAAGTACCTACAATCAACTAGAATCGTCATTGAAGACTGGCTAGGCAACCTTACCTTATCTGCAGTCTACTGTCCTCCTGGCCAATCCATTAACGAAAACAACTTTAATACCTACTTTAGTTCTTTTGGACACAAATTCATAGCAGGAAGAGACTTTAACTGCAAACACCACTACTGGGGCTCTAGGGTAATCACAATAAGGGGTAGACAACTTCTGAAATCAATAATGAGAAACAATCTACATCGTAATACGATCCTGTAGATATACTATATCTACAGGATAATTAACTTATTGGCCTACAGATCCAAATAAAACACCCGATCTCTTAAATTTCTGTGATTAAATGTATATCTCTTAATTACTGCGCAATAGGATCATGTTTTCGTCAGACCATTCTCCCATTCTAATTGACCTAGACTCCAAAGCCCTATTTAGAAGTAAGCCTCCATTCCTAACCAATAAGCAAACAATCTGGAACCTATTCGAACTTACAGAACATCAATGAACTTGCCACTAAAAACAGAAATACACATTGAAAATACTGTACAATATCTTACTACTTCCATACAGAAAGTTAGATGGAGCGCTACTCCTAAACAAAAAATACGGAAGGAAAGCACAAATTGTTCTATGAGTGCAAAAAGCTTGATTAAAGAGAAAAGAAAACTAAGGAGAAAGTGGCAAAGCACACATGCACCTATTGACAAAGCAAACCTAAACGGAATTACCAGAAGACTTAAAAATCTGTTAAAAGAAGAAAAAAATAAGGGAATCCAAACTTATCTAGAAAATCTGACGCCGTACAAAGATACAAACTATTCTTTATGAAAAGCGACGAGAAAATTAAAAAAGCCGCAACACAAGACGCCATACCTCCTTTAAAAAATGCCAAAGGTAAATGGGCAAGAACAGATTCAGAGAAATCCGAGACATTCGCTGAACATACAGTTCATTTACCCTAGAAGTGCCGGTAGAACAAGAAGAACCACTTCATTCTTTGCTTGACGCTCCATATCAAATGAAACTACCAATCTCCCAATTTAATATTAAAGAAGTAAAACAGATAATAAAAAAATGAGTTAAAACCAACAAGGCGCCAGGATACGATCTCATTACAGGTAAGGTCCTTCAAAAACTAACCCATGATTGCTACAAAATAATAACAATGATCTTCAGTGCTATGTTAAGTCTGCACTAATTTTCTTTGCAATGAAAAGTGGCACAAATTTTATCTACTTATTCAAAAACCTGGTAAAGATCCAAAAGATGTCAACTTATAACGACCGATTATTTTACTTTCAGTCATTTCAAAGGTTTTTAAAAAACAAAGGATTTTCTGTTAAGAAAAATCAAACCAATATTACTCAAAAAGGGTCTTATACCTGACCATCAATTCGGATTTCGTAACCAACACGCTACAATAATAAAACAAGTTCACAGATTATACACAACAATAAGGACTAGTCTCGAAAACAAAAAATACTGTACTGCAGCCTTTTTATATACCTCTCAAGCTTTTGATAAAGTGTGGCACACAGGACTTTTGTACAAGTTAAAGAAAGGCCCGCCTTACACGTACTTCAAACTGCTTAAATCATACTTTACAGAAAGAAGATATCTAGTAAGGTATAGTGAAGCCCACACAAAACTCTACCCCATCAAATCTGCTGTACCTCAGGGTAGTGTACTCGAACCGATCTTGTACCTGTTGTATACGGCTGACTTACCAATGAGCAATAACCTTACGCTTGCAACATTTGCAGATGATACTGCTTTTCTAACTTCTCGTAGTAATCCAGTAATAGCATCAGAGATACTGCAACTACATCTAAACAAAACAAATGAATGGTTTAAAATCTGAAGAATTAAAGTAAATCCCTTAAAGTCCACACACATTACATTAACTCTAAGAAGAGATATATGTCCACAAGTTAACCTCGATGGATACCCTTTACTTCAAAAGGATGACGTAAAATATCTGGGCATTCATATGGACAAAAAAAAACATGGGCCAAACATATCTAAACGAAAAGACTACAACTAGGAATTTTATACAAAAAATCTTTACTGGATGCTGGGGAAAAACTCACATCTATAGATCGACAACAAGCTTCTGATATACAAAGTTATAATAAAACCCATTTGGCCATATGTTTCGCAGCTCTGGGGATCAGCTAGCAAATCTAATGTTATGAAAATACAAAAATTTCAATCTAAAACTCTAAGAACAATCGCCAATGTCCCTTGGTATATCCAGAATGACGTCTAACATAAGGATCTCCAGGTACTAACAGTCTCTAAAGAGTGTAAAAGAATTTCTAAACAATATCAAAACAAATTTCGCGTGCATCCTTACACCCTGGCATACAATCTTCTCCACAACCAACAAGCGAAGAAATTAAAGCGGTATGATCCCTTGGACCTACCAAACTGTTCCTGACAGTACCTACAGTAGCGAAAGCTACACTTTCAACAGCGCCCAGCCAATATTTGTGTTATTTGTTCACTGGACCTTACATCTCTCTGACATTGTAAAGACAAACAATTTTACTCATTGTTTTTATTGTAAGATATTGTAAAAAATCTTAAATGTTAATAAAAAACCATAGTCAATGCGCCATACTATGTATCCAACGAGGTGATTCAAAACGACATCCCCTTAGAATCCGCGAAGGAAGCCATACAACGTTTTAGTGCTAAATACTTGAACGAGTGCTAGTGCATCCTAATGCGTTTGCTCGACAGCTAAATGTGTGCAACGTCTTTGAGGTGCGTAGACTAAAACGGCAATTGCCGTCCGACTTGTCCAACTGAACATAATAAGTGTATTCAAACTAATACTTCTACATAAGCTAGAACATTTCGGAGTTCGCGGTACTTTACTTCGTTGGATAGATGATTTTCTGACAGATCGATATTACAAAGTTAGAGTTGGCGAATCTTTCTCACAGGACAGGTTAGTGGAAAGTGGAGTGCCTCAGGGTTCCGTCCTTGGACCTCTGCTGTTTACGGTTTACACCAGCGATGTTCCTTATTATGTCTCAAGTAAAATATCGTTCTACGCTGATGACACAAAAATATATGCCAATCCAATGACAAACCAGCTAACACTCCAAATGGACTTATACTCTATTTTAACTTGGTGTTCCCAGTGGTTACTACTCTTAAACGCCGAAAAATGTGTAGTGCTTCGAATTGGTAAAAATAACCCACTTGTGCCGTAATTTTTTAACGGGCAGCCATTAGATTCAGTGTTTTCGCATAACGATCTTGGTGTTATCATAAACAGCAGCCTAACTTGGTCCGACCATATTACCTCTATTTGTAAACGTGCGAACTCCAGACTGTATCTTATTCGGAGGAGTTTTTCCAGAGTTTCAATGCAATCATTCTGTAAACTTTACACTCTTTACGTAAGACCCATACTTGAATACGCTGGACCAACGTGATATCCTGATCTGGTTCGAGACAAGACTATGTTGGAAAACGTCCAAAGAAAAGCCACCCGAATTTCTTTGGGACCGAGAAGACCTTCCTATGCAGAAAGACTTAGTATGGCTAACCGAACTTCCTTCGAACTTCGCCGACAACGTGGAGACTTAATTACAACTTTTAAGATATTAAAATTCAATTTTGGAATTCTCGATGAAATTTTTATCATTAATCAAGATGAACGCCTCAGAGGTCATCAGTTCAAACTGAAGAAAGAAAATTTTTCTATAAGATCAAGGCAGAACTTTTTACCAAATAGAGTTTTTGAGTGCTGGAATAACCTTGACGATAATATTGTCTCTGCTCCCTCTACCAATTCGTTCAAAAACAGACTTGACCGTTTTACATTATAGTTAAAATATTGTTTTTCTTTTAAACCCAAAATTGTAATTTTATTTCTTTTATTTGTAATTTTTGTTTTTTTTTACTAGTAGGTTATTAATGAAATTTCTTTGTTTTTGGGCATAATAGGGACTTAGTTCCTCTGCCCTCGCTTATGTATAATAATAATAATAATAATAATAATACAATTTTAATTTTAGAATTGTAAAGAGGTTACTCACTGGAGTAACTCTCTACATGTCTGCATTTTTTACTAAAGCAAATGCTTAATGCCCAATGGGCAGATTGTTGTACTCAATGGTGTTAATAAAAAAAAAAAATAAATAAAAAACAGATCAAGCAAATTAGGGCATAACGAAGGCTCTAAAAGGGACTGAAAGGAAGTGTTGTCCTACTGTTCTGACCTATAAAGAACAACTAAGCCAAAATACCCACAGCTAATATGTAAAAGAAGATAGCTGACGGAAAAATACGGCTCCAACTACACAACAGTGAAGAAATTAAATAAATATATCTACCGGTCAATCCGAGAAGACGTAAGAGAAAACAATACAAGAGAAATAACCAAAATAATTCATGAAAACAAAAGTCTAAAAGTTTTTGATTAGAAATATGAACATAGGAAACAAAAATGTGTATAAAATAAAAAACAAAGATGGAAACATTGATACTAATAGAACCAAAATCATCGAGCACCGACGAAGGGAAAGATCAGCCCCTGCCTAAAATCCCAAACCAGGGATCAGAATTAATACCAGAAATAGCTCCATACGAAATCAAAACGGCGCTTTCAGAAATGAAAAATAACAAATCCCCTGGCAATAACAGACTAGTGATCGAAACGATAAAACTAGGTGGAAATAAAATGGAACAATGCAGGGAATATTTCATTACACAAGCAAGGGTACATAACAGATCTAAAAACTACCGTCCTATCAGTTTGCTTTCACACATATATAACTTTTTCACAGAAATTATTAAAAAAAGACTGAACGCTAAATTAGACTTTTATCAGCCTAAAGAACAAGCTGGAGTTAGATCGGGATACAGCACTAACGACCACTTACTAGTGATAAAGAACCTGATAGAGAAGTTTGCAGAATACAACAAACCACTGGCACTGATATTTATCGACTACGAGAAAGCATTCGATACCATAAGCCATCAGAAAATGTTAAAAGCATTGACAGAATGCCAAATAGACCATCTCTACACTAACATAATGAAATATATCTACCAAAATGCCACAGCTAGCGTAAGACTATCTGAACAAGAAACAAATAAATTCTGTATAGAGCGAAGAGTACGGCAAGGAGACACCGTCTCTCCAAAGCTTTTAGAACATATGTACTTGTAAGAAGGCACATCTGAATGAGCATGGTATCAACATAAATGGAGAGAAGCTCAGTCATTTGAGGTTTGCAGATGACATCATCCATATAGTCGATCGTATGGATGATGCACTATTAATGTTTGAAAAATTATACCACGCTTCCTTGGAGGTCGGACTAAAGATTAATATGAACAAGACGTAAATGATGACTAATCTGGTGCTAAATCGAAATATTGCTGTTTATGGAACGGATATTGTGCAGACCACATCGTATAAGTACTTGGGACATGAAATTTGGTTGGGCAGAGATAATCAGACATATGAGCTCCCACGTTGCATAGGATTAGCCTGGGTAGCGTTTGGTAAATTGAACTATGTATTTAAATCGGATTTACCCATATGCCTCAAAAGAAAAATCCAACCAATATTTAGAGTCAAAAATTTATTATGATTTTTAAAAATTTTGTTGTAATTCTTCAAGGTGTTTATTTTGTTACACCCACATTTAATGTAATAATATTATTCAGAAGTACATTTAATTCAACTGTAATTCAGAAATTCTTTTTACTAATATAATGACACTATGGATCAGTCAATAACTTATCGTAGTAATCACAAATAAATATTCTAAAACCTTGTTTGTGGTTGAAATTCAATCCACTGAAGTATATCACAAGTATCAGATAATCGTAGTCGATTCTACGTTAGCGGTGGCGTTTTGAAATTAACTGGCAAAAGTAATCTACGGAATACCGGAGAAAACCCTTTCAAAGTTTCCCCCAAAGAGAGCTTTTATCCACCCTTTTACACAGCCTTGGTATCAGACAGAGACATTTTCACTTTTCCTGCGTTAAAATATCTACATAAAGTTAAAATCTTTCCTAAGGGGACGAGTTCGATATGAAAATCAGACGTACGCCTTGACAGCGTGACTAACGAGATTTTTGATTCATTAATTTGCGGTTACCTTATTTAGAAGAACAGGTCAGTTAATTAAAAAAATATTCGATCAAAAAAATACATGAAAACGTTAAGAGAACCAAATTAGTACAAATAGTAAGAAATGCAGTAAAGTCAGAAAAAAGAAGAAATTCGTATTTTAATAGTTTTCTTTCTTGAATTGTTATAAACTGCATGCGTTAAGCATAAAATAAATTCTGTATTTTATAAAATATAAATATTTACAAAAATGTTGTACAGTAGGCGATACTGTAGACTATGGATCGAAAAAAACTTTTTTTCGAATTTGATAATGGCCCTTGTGGCAAAAGTTGCCATTCATAAAAGTAAGTTTTTTGCTAAAAAAAAATTTTTTTACATCAACCCCTTCAGGTGCCCCAACCTGCTAAAAAAAATTTTTTTTTTTTTTTAAATTTTTCGATACGGCCCTATATGTAAACTCATCTTGAATGTTTAAAAAGTTTGTGTTCAAAATTTGGAGGCTCTCGGAACATTTTTGGAGGTGCCCCAATGACCTAACGGAAAATAAAAAAATCCTATTTCATGTAGATAATACAATTTTAGCTGAAATCTAAACAAATTAACGGAATAATACATTTATTGACGGTAATACGACTCGTTACATTTCTATAAGGTAATATTAAATATTAAAAGTGAGTGTAGGAACAATAATGTAGGTAAGAAAAATAAAACTAACAATTCAACAAAACACTTAAGCTGCCAAAACGTATTTACCTTAAAAGGAACGTGTACCGATTTACAAAAAATATGTTATTATTAACAAATATTTAACTTATAACGTATATTATTATTAAAAGGAACAAAAGGTTATTTAAACTTAAATTCTGACTTAGAATTAAATGATTTAATTAGCTTCCTGGACTCGATTCGAGATTTTATGAAACCATCTCGTTTTTCCTCTGCACAAACTTTAGATGATGCCTCTGTAACTAAATGTACACATCTTTCAGTGGCCTGAGTGTGGCAGGGGAACTTGGACAAATCTAGAAAGGGTGCTGCAGTTTCTTGACCAGATACAAAACTTTCCAGGTCCTCGTCGGAGACGTGCTTTATTATTGGTGGTTCTGACCTATCTGTTTCATACCAGTAAATTATATCTGTATAATCCTCTGCCTGCATGTTTAAAGAAGGTACGCGAAATTGTCTGACAGATGTTGAATTTTTGTTCTCTTTTCTAGAAGCAATTATTCTGCGGCAGGCTAACTTGCGGATGTGCTCTCTAGTATCTGCCAACATCGCTAGAAGCAGGTTCTCTGAGTGGCTAAAATAGCCATTCCTTTGTATTACCCCATCTACTATCTTCCTTAAATCAGTCGGCATATATCTTGAATATGCAATCAATCTCCACAAATGTCGTGGACCTTCAGTACACAATGGCTTACATTTGATACTGAACCATAATGGACCATATACTTTCATGATAAATTTAGCTAAGTGTACCAGATTTTCGGAGGGATGCTCCGATGCGACATATAACCGAAGGATTCTACTCGCCGTTGTCACCCATCTTGAATGTACGACTGGTCCTGGTTTAATCCTCGCAAGGACTTCGCTGCATTCTCCAGATGATACTGCATGCAACATATCATACAAATATTGCTGATCAGTACTCAAAATCTTTCTATCTAAATCAGGAATAGTGTTACTCACAATTTTCGAGAATCTGACTAAAGGGAGGGTTTCACAAGCTTGTATTGATTTTCCAATGGCACCAGAAAAAGCTTTCGGACCTTGAGTAACACCATCAAGTTGGATTAAAAGGTGGCGTAACGGAAGTTCGTTTAGATGTAACATGCAAATAAACCACTGAAGAGGGCGATTTAGGGCAATTTCTAGTAGTCTTATTATTCCTGCGTTTGTCCCTGTGTTGAGATTGGTACCATCACATCCAACTGCTATTAACGATTCAGTCGATACTTCTTTTCTATTAAAGAAATTCAATATTGCATCTTTGATGACGACAGCTGATCCAGACGATACGGCTAAATGGCCGAGGTAAATGGAACCTGGCTCTTTTACCAAGGATATATGTTCCTCTGTGATGATACTTTAGTAATACTTATCGCCCTTCTTAGTTTGTGTCAGGGATTTATCCTTCCGTCCATCAAAATATAATGCTTCTACTACCTCCATGTTCTCATTTTGCAATTCTTTCCTGTGCTTTTCCCTTTCCCGACGAACTTTATTTCGATCTATTATTTTGGAAGTGTCCTGTTCATTAATGATGCCCAAATCTTGTAACAGAGCGGAAGAAAGTGATGCAGCGCTTCTGTCTGAAACACCGTAACGATCGCACTCCCTAGCAAAAGCTGTGAGATTTACCCTCATTTGCAAATTTGTAACGTTTTCAGATGTGGAAGAACAACAAGGCTGGGGATCAGAGTCAGACAACTTTCCAGGATCAGTCCTAGTCTCATTCTCAGAGTCTCCTGGCTCAGATGCAGTATCTCTAGACTTTAATTTTGGGCGTTTTTCAAATTGTTCTTCATGTTCTTGAGATCGTTCCATCATTCTTTGGTTTCTTTTTGCTAATTTCCTGGATGATGCTACATCAATTGATCCTATGACTAGGTTTCTGGTAGTTCGCTGATCTATTACAAATTCCCTTTCTTGTGCTGGAATCTTCTTTGCTTTGGAGCAATGGCAATCGTTGAGGTCTTTACATTTACAACTAGCAATATCAAAGAGAGTTTTCTCCCAGCTAAGTTTTAAATCTGTAAGCTTCTTTGTGTAGCTTTCAGATTGCTGCCTGCCCTTATATGGTTTGAGTAGAGTCCTATAGTCAGTATTCAATTTTTTTACTTTCTCAGTAACTTTTTTAAATGTAATTGTTGGAACCGATGACTTCTTTCAGATGTTCACTAGAGTGTTTGCAGTTTCTGTTGCTATTATTGAAGCTGGTGGATCTTTGCCTGCCATGATGCCTTTTTTCTCATTCCTGACAAACAAGTAGTGTCGAATTATATTTGCATTCGTGGGAAGTCTTAGCTGGAACATCTCGGCAAGGGTTGCAAGGATAGGACAAAGGGTGGTTTTCCTGGTAGGTGTTCTTGCGCTCATTTTACTTTGTGTGGTATCTGAAACAAAAGCAACTATTATAATATTTTTAACTATAGAAATTCAATCAACTTAAATAAAACGAAATAATGTGAAAAGTAACCAAAATATATTTGAAAGTCAAAATAAATAAAAACACATATTTCTTTACGTAACTGGGGCACCTCCAAAAATGTTCCGAGTGCCTCCAATTTTTGAACACACACTTTTTAAACATTCAAGAAGAGTTTACACGTAAGGCCGTATCGAAAAATTTTTCCAAAAAAAAAACTTTTTTTTAGGGGGTTGGGAAACCAACTTTTAAGGGATTGATAAAAAAAAAAAATTTTTGGCAAAAAACTTACTTTTATGAATGGCAACTTCTGCCACCCTTGCCATTATCAAATTCGAAAAAACGTTTTTTTTTGATCCTACCTACTGTAGACTACTGCGAAGCTTCATATAGTCCGGCAGCTGTTTATTGCATGGAAGGGTGGATAGTTAAAAAACTATTCTGTCTTATATAAATTTTTTCTCCGAATACGAATATGTAGGTCCCTGATCTCAAAAAGTGGTACCAATTTTTATAAACAATTTTTTTTATTAATAAATTTTCAGATTTGACACGTTAACTGCCGTAATACTAAAATAAAATCGGTTCTTTCGACCAACTTTTTTTTTCTTTTTCAAAGAGTAGTTTTAATATTCTAGAACACTGTTGAGCTGTTTTTTTGTCTAAAAAAATTTTTACAGATTTTTTTTATGTTTCTTGATGAGATACACCGTATGGTGACGCGGCCTCAACATATAAAATTTTAACCAATGGCCGCGAGAAATAAATGCTGTGTCTCACCGACTAGTACCAACCTGTCGCCATACCGATGCAACGTGGCGGGCTGAAGCTAGCCGAACAATTATTTATCATAGCGGTAATTTCTGTCGTAGTCGAGTCTGTCATGGTATTACTATGAATACACATGTATACAATGAATACACATTAATACAATGAATACACAAGGTATGATATATAATGTTCCAAAATCAGTTCGCTTTCGCGCATGACGTAGTCAACAACGCTTGTTCCCGCAACATTTGAATGTAGTTGTATAGGAAAGACTTTTAATTTTACGTTTTTATATAATTTGGCTAATTTAATTATAGTAATTATAAAGAGATGATAAAATTACGTTATTATAATATTTATCCTTTATAAAACATAGATATCCTTTATAAGACAAGTTTTATTAAGTATAGTATATAGTACAGTATAAGACTACACTGGTATTGTTTATAATAATAACATTGTATATTTTAATAATGATAACATGATTTAACAAAGAAAAATATGTTATTTTGGAAGATGCCAAATTGATTTTCTCCGAAACAGTTCTTATTGCAAATTGCATAGCAGGCTGAGGCTAGTTTTTTACTTAACAAATCGATATGAAAAAACCATTTAAGGTTTCATGACTAATAATTAATAAAAATAAAGATTTAGACTTACGTCGTTGACCTAGAAGTGTTAAGAAGCTGCTCAACATACTTTTTGTCTCTCTGTGTTCGCCTCCTTGTACGCGTTTCTTTTGGTTGGTTAAAAGGGTAGCCGATGTTAATTTAGGCAAATAAAGACTAGGTACTGCCTCAGGTTTCAGTTTTAGACCCTTTTTAGGAACGTAATTTAAAAGTTCCTGTTGTAGATTTATTTGATAATCTTCAGTTTTAAAATGTGTAGAACAAATTCTTGCAGTATTACAATTAAAATTATCCTATCTACAACAAGATATAATCCACAGTTTTCTGGTCACACTATCTTTAGGAAATGTATGAAACCTAAAGATTTGATCTTCATTGTCACTATTGCAACAAGCAATTGCACAGCATACTTTGAAAAAGGTACAACACCAGATATACAATGGCAAATAAAAACTTTCAGTTTTACAAAAAAATACTATACAGTATAAATAAATAGTAACTAAACACCATTTATTGTATAAAGACACATATTATTATGTAAGCATATATCTAAATTATTTTTCTATTATATAATAGATGACTCAGTCAGTATTGAGTTACTTTAAAATATATTTATTATCTCATAACTTGCAATTTGCAATAGTCACCATTGATAACCGATATTATTGTTGAACTTTTGTTTTTATACAAGCTTTCTGTCTTGTCGGTGTAAAGTCGTCTGAAGTCGATATTTATTGTGTTTTGCGTTTGAATTAATTTGTTTCTTATTTTCATATTATTATATTGTTTGATATGTAAATTTTGCATATAATAATCGGTAGGTTATAGTAATGTGTATATTTTTTATTTTACTAAATTTCATTATAACTCATCTAAAATACCATATTGAATTGTAAAACAGATTTTTCTCTATTGTACTCTATTTTGTTTTTATTTCAGTAAAACTGCTTGGAAGTGAGTGACAGTAAATGAGGATAAGCAAATCTATTACTATTTACCTATCACAGTATTTCCTCTGCAGAAAATTTTTAAATTTCAAGGGATTTGCATACAAAAAGAGTACTTATATTATTAGTATATGTATGAAAACAAAAATAAATATTTCGTCTGAATCTCTAGGAGAAGTAAAGGTTTTACGCTACTAAAAATATATTTTTTATTCAATTATAACCAAAACAAAACATTTAAAAAAAAATTAGATCACTTTTTAACCATAATTTCAAAATTAATGTGTACGTTAAGCTGTAATAATGGGTTCGAGGTGGTTCAGGCGATCTTAACTACGTCACACTCCTGGGCCAGCTGTCAAATGTCATGCGCAATATCATACCTTGTGTATTCATTGTACCATGGAGTCTGTGCTGTATCGAGTGTTACTGTTTATTAGTTTGGGTCCAGTCTTGGCTAAGAAGCTTGAGTTGTGATAGAACCCACGATACACAGACTACCGGTATGTTCTTGCGCATGAAAGGCGAACGCGTGACGTCATGTGGGAACCTTAATTTTCATTCGGCAATGCTAAATCAAGCGGTAATTGTTTGAATTTTAAAATTATGTACCTATCATCGCTTTTTAAATAAAAAATTGTATTTTATAATCTTTTTACTGCGATTTTCCAATATGCATTTTATTTAAACATGAATTTCCATTGAAAAATAAAAATTTTATCTTTTGTCCAATATACATTTACCATAATATATTAAAAAAATAAAACAAAATTAATATAAACATTCACTTTACTTTTGGGTCTGTAAAAATGTTTCACATAAACTTAACCCCAAATCAATTAGGAAGTTTTAAATTTTAGATAAAATACTTAGAACCAATTACTTGATGACTTTCAAATTTTATTTACAAAGTAGAAAAAGGTTGATTTCCAGTTAAACCAGGTCAGGAATCTAAAAATTTAAAGTGAGAAAATTTTATTACATACATATATATATATATATATATATATATATATATATATATATATATATATATATATATATATATATATATATATATATATTACTAAGATCTGCTTTCTCTTACTTTTATATTAACTTTTTATTTATTTAATTACTTTAATTAATTATCTAAGTGTCGCAAATACATAAAAAAATAATCTCAGGGTGCCATTTTACTATACAAAAAAAATAAATCAGCTTAGGTTATTAGGTTATACTTATCTTTTCTCGAGTCTTCCAGTATCTCTTAGTTGTTCCTTATCGGGATAAAATAGGAAAAGGAAATAAATAGAAATAGCATAAATAAACAAATACAAATATCTTTTATTATCAAAAGAAATAATATGAAGATTTATCAAATAAATTTTATGGGCTTAACTGTCCCAATGAAAATTGTACCACATAAAATAATTTTAATTTACCAAATATTTATCGGTTTGTTTTTTTATAACATTGATAAAACAACGTAAACAAGAAATTTGGATATTCGTAAAATAATTACACTTCCTATGAAAATTTTGAAATATTGGAATCTTTGTTCATATGTTTTTGTACTCAAAAAATTATAAAATTCTGAATATTATAAAAAGAAACTTTTTAAATTTATTAAGCAATATTACAACAATAAACAACAATTTGTAACTAAACTAATCCAAAATTACTTTAATCGTTTACAGCTTAATATTTTAAAACTTCAATTTGATCACTTTCAACGCCACTAAGTATAAATTTAATGTATCGAAACTCAAACAACAAACAAGGAGCAAATGGAGCAAATACATTTTAGGTTCCCGCGTGACGTAGATGCGCGGCCGAACCAAATTTAGCGACGACAATCGGCATACCGTTTAGTCTGTGTATCGTGATAGAACCTATAAAATTTGTGTTGTTTATTCCATCAATGTCTTACGAAAAAGATCAAAAGTGGTTGCAGCTATTTTGTCAGGTAAATATTTTTTATTGAAATACGAAATATGCAAATTTTTAAGTCACTATTGAATATGCTCTTTTATACACACTTAAAACAAACACAAATAAATCAAATGACACCAGATTTTTTTCGTAGAAGCTAGTATAAAAATAATACTAGATAACATTTTTTTTTGTAAATTCAGAAATAATTTTGACATTTTTATTTCAAGAGAGGTTATGTGACGAAAATGAAGATCAGCTCTTTGGTGAATCATCCGATGAATACGTTCCAAGTAGTGAGGAACAATCCGACGATTCTACAGAAGAACAACCATTAGCGAAACGCACCCTAGTACGAGCAAATTCGCCACAGCCAAGTTGCTCAAATGCACCAGATAACCAAGATTTAGTTATAAAAACAATTGAACATGTTATTCAAGACAATATTGGTTCAAATAGTAGCGATGAAGAATCTTAGGACCAGCTTATTTGGAGTCCCGTAACTGTATCTAATTTCAAGTACTTTGTCTTTACCGAGGCTAATCTCGGAGTAAATCTGCAACTTTATGAACACTATTATGATAAATCGCCGCTGGAGTTCTACTATTTATTTTTAGACGAAGACTTGCTCAAAATTATGATCACGGAAACAAATAGGTACGCAGCTCAGTGTCTGGCCAAAGAAGTTACACGACGAGCCAGAGTTCGTCAGTGGCAGGATACAAGTGTTGACGAAATGAAAAAATTTATCGTCATATATATTTGGACGGGACTTGTTCAATACCCAAGTATTAAATCGAATTAGTCAAAAATGAACATATATCAGAATGCCATAAAAGCTGTAATGTCTCGTAATCGATTCCAAATAATGTTGAAAATGTGGCATTTTAGCAATAATGAAACTGTGTCGACAGACAAGTTGCAGAAAATATCGCATCTCACAGAAAAGCTCAATACAAATTTTCAACGTTATTTTACACCGACGGAAGCCATTTGCATTGACGAAACCCTGGTTAATTTCCGAGCTCGGTTGTCTTTTCAAAAATACATCAAAAATAAAAGGCACAAGTTTGGAATTAAACTTTACAAACTGTGCATCGAAAAGGGATATACATATAATATGTTGATTTACTGTGAACAAGACCGAGTAGAGGGCCGATCTTCATCTCAAAACGTAGTACTCAGTCTTGCGAAGGACTTGCTTGACAAGGGGCGGACAATTTTTACAAAAAAACCATTATACAAGTGTCGAATTGGCCCATGCTTTACTTGCCAACAACACTTACTAAGTTGGAACACTTCGCTCGAATCGAAAAATGAATCCTAAACAAGTTCTTGATAAAAAGCTAAAAAAAGAAGAGACCGAGGCAACTGAAAGCAACTCAGGTGTAGTTATCCAAAAGTGGAAGGATAAGAGAGACGTTCATATCTTATCAACCAAATACACCGATGAGTTACAGACTATCAAGAGGGGCACTAATAAAGAAGTGCAAAAAACTGCTGCTATTATTTACTACAACTAAAATAAAGCCTACATTGATCTTTCTGATCAAATGAAGTCGTATACAACCTCACTACGCAGAGGGGTGAAGTGGTACCGTAAACTACCCATTAAGCTTCTTATTGGTAGTGTATTAGTAAACGCACATGTTTTGCACCAAGAAGTAGCAAACGAAAAACTGTCCATCACAAAATTCAAGCAGGAAATCGTAAACTGCCTCTTAGGTTTTGATGATTACCATACGCAGAATGTTGTCGAAGATGGTCAACATTCTTTGGAAGATGTTTGCACCAATAACAGACGTCGATGCGTTGTTTATTATGAAACAATTCAAAGAGACTCTGGACATGCCGAAGCTCAAAAAAAAACTTCGTGAACAAAACTAAAGTATTTTAATGATAAAGAATGTGTACTTTTGTCGTCTCATCAGGTGGCCTAAGTATTCAAGTTTTCTCTTTTTTATATTCAGTATAACTTCTGGATCGTTATTTATTCTGCGTATTACCTCTTCATTTGTAATTTTATCATCCCAACTTATTTTTAGTCGATATACTTACCCTCCAGGATTTCTTTGAGTTTATTCTGGCGTACTTTGTCAAAAAAATAGGTTTGAAAATCAATATTAGTAAAACCAAGTCCATGAGAATAAATGCAAGGAACAACACGCTATTTACTATCGAAAATATGCAGATTGAAAATGTGGAAAACTTTACGTATCTTGGAACTGTCATAACAGAAAACGGAGGTACAGAAGACGATATTCGTATGAGGATACTACGAAAAGCCCAACAAGCTTTCAGCACGCTCAACTCTGTTTGGAGATCTGGCGAGTATACTACAAGGACAAAGATCCGAATATTCCGATCAAATGTCATGTCTGTTCTACTCTACGGATGTGAAACCTGAAAAGTGACAAACACCCTCACAGACAAACTGCAGGTCTTTGTTAACAAATGACTACGAAGAATTGTTCGTATATTCTGGCCTAACACCATCAGAAACGAAGATCTGCTACACCTGACCGAACAAAAGAGGGTACAAAATGAAATTAAGTCCATAAAGTGGGGTTGGATCGGTCACACACTCCGAAAAAATAGTTCCAGTATCGCAAAGACTATCCTAGAGTGGAATCCCCAAGGGAAAAGAAAAAGAGGTCGCCCAAACTTGGAGAAGATCCATCATGGACGAGATAAGAGGCCAAGGAAAGTCTTGGAATGAGGTGAAGGTCTTAGCGCAAAATAGAACCCGATGGAGCGTTTTCACTGAAGCTCTATGCTCCACTTAGGAGTTCAAGAACCTTATATATATATATATATATATATATATATATACTTTGTCAAACGCCTTTTCAAAATCTATAAAGCAGGCGTGTACCTCTTGGTTAACATCTAGACATCTCTGTGTTAAGACGTTGTCTGTGTATCGTTAATAATTTATAATAATAAAAGGGGTAAACTTCTTTTTTAGGGGCAGCAAAATTAAAATTCAAAGCAAAATTCGGCTTGCTAGTATGATTTTTCGGGGTTTGTTGGCATTTTCGTCTCTGACGACTGGAGTATTTTGGAAAAGCTAATTTTAACCTATTAACGCTCAGTGGCAACTTTGGTTGCCAGTGACTTTCAACACCCATAAAATCTCATGTGTATTTTGTGTGGCCTATTTTTAGGTGGTATATAATTTTTAACATGTCCACATATATTTCTAAACTACAACTTTGCTTCTAAACTTGTCAGATGCTCGCTAGTTATTTCAATATCAGAGTTTTGCAGCAACCAAACTTAGTCCTAAACAATGTAAGTATTTTTAGTTAATTTATAATATTTTTTGTTCATAATCAGTTCATTTTAAACTAAAGGGTTATTATATATTCTGATTTAAGAAAATTAACTGTTCATTGAATTATATCATAATTATGGTACACTGAATTCACGTGGCAAATCAAGTTGCCACTGAGCACTAGAATGATTTATTTTTTCTCTTAGGTCTGAAAATAACACGTTAAGCGTAGATGAGATTATGAAAGCTTGTAAAGGAAATTACGGATCAAGTTTTTTTAGAAGAATCCGGTCTGTAGGAATAGTTCCTCCTATCGAATTTGTTGAAGCTGATATTGAAACAGATTCAGATGACAAAGCTGAAGGAAATCCGAATCATCCACCAGGTAGAATCCTCAGATCGCAAACGATTGTTGAGTTAAATGAGGAAATTGCTGAAAATTATTTAGAAAGTACAGTAAATATATGTTTGGAAAACAAAAATATTGATATACCAGGTACTTCAAAACCTATTGGTAACAAAAAGCGAAATTCTCTAGACCATCGACTATAGATTTTTTGAAAAAAATCGGTAAATTCTCCGCTTCAAGCTTTCAAATGCTTTTTTACCGACGCTCTAATAGAACATATAATTACACAAACTAATATTTATGTCGGGCAAAAAAGAATGCATAGCTTAAATGTAACTTATGATGAAATTTCTGTCTTCTTGGGAATAATCTTATTGTCTGGTTACCACGAACTGCCGAGTAAGCGGATGTATTGGCAAAATGAACCTGACTGCAAGATAGCTATAGTTGCAGAAGCAATGCGGAGATGTCGATTCGAAGACATATTACGGTATCTCCATCTAAGTGATAACTCGAAAATAAATACTGACAGGTTTTACAAGGTCCGTCCTCTGATTATCTAAATAATTCATTCAAGCAAGTACCAGTTGAAAATTCAGTTGCTATAGGTGAGAGCATAGTACCGTATTATGGACGTCATCCTACAAAACAATTTATACGAGGCAAACCCATTCGTTTTGGGTTTAAATTGTGGGTTTTAGCAAACCCAAATGGATTTGTATCTCACGCTGAATCATACTGCGGTGCACATACAAAGCTTCCTGATAATGGACTCAGAAAAGGAGAAAATGTAGTACTAGGATTTGCTGAATATGCCAACGTTCCTAGCGGAACTAAATTATATTTTGACAATTTATCACTTCTGTGTTCTTACTTAAAGAACTGTCTAAACGAGACTTGGGAGAAACTGGAACGTTGCTAGCAAATAGAATAGCAAAATGGATAAATTTGCCTCCGATTGAATCTTTTAAGAAATGTGAAAGAGAGACGACACATTCCACATCTAACGGAAAGCTAACAACTACTAGATGGAATGACAATGCTGTTGTAACAGTCGATGTAACGCATACATCGTTTTCAACATCCGCTGTTTTAGGAGATCTAAGAATGGACAAGAAAAATCACATTATCGTGAAAGGAGAGTCAAAAGTACCGCCGATGCAAAATGTGCCAAAGAAGAACAACATACTTGTGTAACAGATATAATGTGCCCCTACTTGAAACTTTCCATAAATAATTTCCATACTATGTAGGTATCTCTAGTTTTGTTAAAGCACGATTAGTTTTTAATACACTTTTCTGGCATAGAAATTTTTTATTAGTACCACACCGTATGCGGTGTGTCATTTTGACTACCTTTTGACATACTTTGATTTTTTTTTACATTTTTTAGTAAATATGTAACACTCTTTGTAATAAAATCTGTAAAAAAAATTTCAACTTTTAAACTTTTTTAGTTCTGAGCACTAATGGGTTAAGGCCAACTCGTTTATAAGAGCTCTGAAGGTCTTGAAGAAGTCTACAGGCATGATCTGCCCGTACCCGATTTGCAATAATGTCTATTTCGTCTGCAAACCTCAAGTTGTTAATTCCCATTTATGCTGACTCCAATATTTTCTCAATTATTGTTTCTCATATCACTCTCTAATAAAGCAGTGACTAATTTAGGAGAGATGGAACTGGGTTTGTGTCGCCATGGTACATTCTCACTGCAGCTGTTGCGCTATTACCAGGCATAATCATCCTAAATCTCAAAATTTGTGACGAAACAAATAGTGGAAAACATTTTTTATTTGACTTTTTGTAAATAAATGTCACAGGTGCAATATTCCACACCATATCATAAAACTTTTTGGTGCAAATTTTTTTTTATGTTGATATAGCTTCTCCTTCTTCTTCTTAGCCTTCTATTGTCCATTTCTGGACATATGCCTCTCTCCTTTCTTCCACCGATATCTATCCTGAGCAGCATACATTCAATTTCCAATTATATCGAAAATTATCTAAAATGTATAGTTTTCTATGATGTTTAAATTTTTCGAATTTTAAATTTACCTTGTATTCTCGCTAATCACCGCATGGTGGATGCTGTATTTTAACTTCCTAAAAATAAAATATTTAAATAAATATTATTTGATCAATATTTACAGAAAAAACGTTCTATAACCATAAAACAACATTTCCCTTCACTGTTTGCATTGAAAAATGTTTCTGGTGACATTTTTATATGAAATTTAGAAAAGGGCCAATTTAAGAGATTGAATACGGTCTTTTTGTGCGGTAAGTAAACACCTTTGATGTAGAAAAACGTTAACACCAGCGAATGTGAATGTGAAAATTGATTTTACTTTTTAATGTGGCAATGGCCGTAGAACGAGGAGGGTTTCACTACGTTTTTATTGCTCGGGTAACTTGAATAGACAAGTTTTTCCGATCCCCCAAGTTAAGGGGGATTTGGTACAAAAGAATGTGTCATCGCCACGACAAATTGAAATGTGATTAAATTATATTTGAGTTATAACGCTTATTGCATTATAACGGCAGGTTGTAAAGGCGAAAATGTGCCTTTTTAAACACTTTATATGAAATTCTGTTATTAACCGAGTGTTGGAATGTCAGGAATCTTCAACAAGGATATAACGTGTTTAATATTATAAAATATTATTGATTTAATATCACAAAAACGTTCATATACCAACCAAGATACATCAGTAGTTTCAAATTCTTAAAATTCTTTTTGATTAAAATTAAAAACTACAGTATAAAGTGAATCACCTTGTCGGTAACATCAACCTATTTGTGTTATTAATTAAATATAAATTAATTTTGGTTTTTGATTTAGTTAGATTTTAATTTAGTTTAGCAATTTAATAATAATAACAGTATAATTTCTGTTAACGGACACCTCTTTACTACGGAAACCTCTACTGAACGGCCAGTTTTTAGGTCACCGAACACTTCATATGTGGATAAATAGAACGACACCTCCGAACAACGGATCCACTCCACAAAGACTCCGGACCGAATTTGTCTAGTTTTTCTAAGAAATTATTGTAATTTTACCTGCCAACAACGGACAGTCAAGTAAAGGCGATTAGAAGATTAAAATTGGAGCTCCAGAAATCCAAATATGCATGTAACTTATTGTAGCTATCAAACTAATTAAATAAGTAGGTACTTATGGTAATTCGACTAGGTATTTTAGGTACATCGAGTTTGATTTGAAAAAACCCATTTTAGAATTTATTCATTCTGTGTACACATTTCTTTCCAATTTAGTTGCGATATTCTGATCTAAGGGTAACGATGTCTTCGACTAAAAGAAAGTTTTTAAACTTGGAAAAAAAGTATTGGCGATAGAAGCATTCTGAACAAACTAATTATAGTGTTCGAGTTTTGACCGAAAAGTTTCAAATAGGAAAAACTGAAGTTAGTGACATTTTAAAGAAAAGGTAAAAGACTTTTAGATATTTAGATACATTTAGAATATTTAAAAAAGACGTGTCAGGCTGGAATAAATTTGTTACGATCACTCGCAAACAAAAAATGGGGCCCCGATTCTTCTACATTACTACATATCTATAACACCCTAGTGCGTTCCAAACTAGACTATGGCTCAATTGTTTACAACTCCTCCAAAAAAACGTATTTAAAAACAATAGATGTTATTCAAAATACAGGTCTTCGAATTTCCTTAGGAGCACACCACACAAGTCCAATACAAACCCTATACTAGGAAACTGGAGAGATTCCAGTCGCATTTAGAAGACAATATCTCAGTCTTTCTTATGCCGCGGCAGTATCGTCTAATCAAGATAATCCAGTTATACACAACGTATTCGCTGACCTCTTTAAAAGTTGTTTCCAAACTTCAAATCGAACTGATCACCCTTTCTATTACCACCTACATACCTACTTGTTAACAATCTTCTTCTTCTTAAAGTGTCTATCCGTTCCGGATGTTGGCGATCATCACGGCTATCTTTACTTTGTTTATTGCAGCGCGGAAAAGTTCAGTGGTAGTCGTGTTATACCAGTTTCGTAAATTTTGAAGTCAGGAAATGCGTCTTCTTCCCGGTCCCCTCTTACCATTTACCTTCCCTTGGAGAATCAGCTGGAGAAGGCCGTTGTTAACAATAGTTATCCATTTTCCAGATACCTACGATATCTCATCAATTCAAACCCCTCCTCCTTGGACAATTCGACTTCCCTCTACTGACACCAGCTTATTGCGACTAAACAAATCAGAAACGTCAGAAAGTCAAATTAATCAAGAATTTCTTAAAATATTAAGCAAATATGGTAGCTGTTTAAAAGTTTACACCAATGCCTCCAAAAACGACGACGAAACTGGGGCAGTAATCTACTCATCAGATTATACAGAAGCTTACAAATTACCTTTATATACAACAACGTTCTCTGTTGAACTTTATGCGATACTAAAAGCACTAGTTCTGCAGAAAATATGACCATTAAAGTTAATTTTATATGGGTACCGTCACATACTGGAATCGAAAGAAACGAGGTTGTAGACAAAATAGCAAAAAATGCACCTACTAACCCAAACGCAGAAGTAAATACGAAATCTCTTCACACCGACCTGAAAACATTCTTTAAAGAAAAGATTAATTCAATATGGCAGGATACATGAAAGAACTTCCCAACTAAGCTGTACAAAGTTAATAATAATCATCAAAAATTCCCAAAATTTAACAATAGAAGAGAACAAGTAACCTTCACTCGCCTCCGGATTGGTCATACTCGGTTAACACACGATTACCTACTGAAACGTGCTGATAAACCTATGTGTGACATGTGTAAAAGTGTCTTAACGGTAAAACATTGTTTATTGCAGTTAAGTATGATGTGCAACGCAAAATGTATAAAATGTATAACATACCATCAACATTAAATAGTACTCTTGGAAAAGACAGTGATACTAAAAATATTTTCGCCTTTCTCAAAGACTGCAAGCTGTTATCAAAAATCTAATATTTTACTTTGTGTAGATTTAGGTTTCTATTTATGTTTTGCTATGGTTAATATTTTATTGTTAAGTTCCAACTTTGTATCACAATCCATACACGATAAAAGGTCCGATTTAAAAAAGTGATTTAGTAAAAGTGGAAATGTTCAATAAAAAAAGAGGATTAAAACTGATCGTCCGATTAGCCAGTGGATTTTTTTTGTATTTCAATCAGAATTTTTCTCTTTTCTTCTTTAGATGAGCTCAGTGTAATACCCAAATATTTTGCAGTAAATAGAAGAACAGCTCATGGACAATTTTTATAATACAGCCCTGGAATTAATGTTAGCTGCTGGAAAAAAAAAGTAGGTCTAGCACGAGCATGGGGTGAAGTAGATCCAGAAGATAACAAAGAAGCTATTACTACTGTAATAGCTGATGGTGCATCGGCACGAAGATCAAATAAGTCTGTATTTTCAGCCAATTCGGGTGTGGCTTGTATTATAGGAAAAATGGCTTAGAAGCTATTGTACTGAGGCGTAAAAAACAAGTATTGTTGTATGTGTGCATCAAAAAAAGATATTATTCAACTCGTATGTTACAAAAATTATAACATAAAGATACTTCGAATGTGATGAAAAGCAATTGTTGTAGAAGGTTTTAAACCGAGCATACAAATGCACAACTTAAAATATTTTATTGCTGATGGCGACAGCAACACGTACAAAAAAATATGTGAAGCCAAGGCAATACGGCCTTGGCCAAGGCCAAGTACGGCAATAACTTTTTATTGAGACAATCGAGTGCAAAAACCATTTGTTACCCAATTTTGTCAATCGACTAAGAGAACAACCCTCAAAAAAATACAGTTCTGCGGGAAAACCTATTCCTTTGCAATTAAGATCTATACTAAAAAGTAATGTACAATGCTTACGAACAGCAATTGACTGTGCTGTCAAAATATCACCGCGAAAATAATTCCAGTGACAATATAAAAATAATTGATTTAAAACAAGATATTGAAAACACTGCGTATCACATGTTCGGCGATCACAAAAATTGTGCCGCTTATTTTTGTAAAAAACGAAATTTAGAGATGGAAATTAATTATATTTCTGAAGTGTAAAGTGTGGTTTGTTGTCCAATATTACATCATTCAGCAATAGGCTTAAATATCATGTAACAAGTTTAATAAAAAGCGCCACCAATAATAAAGCCGAAAGCTTCAAATCTGATATTGCAAATTTTGTTGAAGGTAAACGAGTAAATCACATCAAGAGATGTGGCTATAATTTAAATTGTTTGGAAGCAGCAATATCATATAATTCACGGGGAAATTATTTAAATAATATATTATTACAAGATATAACAAAAGTGCAACTGGTTATTACCAAAATTATTTACTCAAAAAAAATGTAAAAAATGGGTACAAGAAACAAAAAGACAACAGAAATATATTAAAAAACAAACAAGTAATAATAAACCTGATAAAGATTATGCCCTAAATGTAGACGAGTTAGTTCAGTTGTCGGATGAAGACTTCGAAGCAAAAAAACAGGAATTTTTAAAAAATCTACAAAAAAATCTCTCATAGAACAGATTTTTAATACTACAACGGCTCTAAATAACAGTTCTGCTTGGTACCTATATAGAAAGTCGGCAATAGTTTACGTTCAGTAATTTCGGTAAAATATCTAAATTACGAAAAAAAAAACAGACAAAACTAAAACTGTGAAGGCAATATTGAATTCAAGGTTTTGTGGAAATAGATTTACAGAATATGGAATTGTCCATATAAAGCAAGAGAATTTACACCTAAAGACGCTAATGAACAAAAAAAAAAATAAATAATGCCAACTAATAGACGGTAAATTGCATTTAAAAAGAACTGATTCCTATTACTATCCAGTGCAAGGATAGTTATTTATATAGAATAGAGAATACTGTTAGTTTACGGTATGGACCCCAAAAGGTATTTTATTCGAAAAGATTTTTTTTTTTTACCGCATCAACCCCTAGGGTTATTAGCGGGTGGTATATCTTTATTTTCGAAAAGTTACATTTAGTATATTATTAAAATTTACATAACAGTTTTGGAAAATACAAACATTTTATGTTATGTTACAATTTGTTATACAGTTTACAATTTTTGATAAAATTTATTGTATTGCTGATGTCTTCTTTTAGAGTTTCTTTCAAATTGTGTTTTAGTTTTGCTGTCGATCTTGCTGTTGAGTACACTGGACAGTCTATCATTATATGTTGCATTCGAAAAGATTGATAAAGATATCTGTGGGATATAAGATATAACTTTGGTATGAGATATAACTGTGGGAAAATGTGCTATCAAAATTGCAAGATTTTTATTATAATTTTTATTTGAAACACTTTCTAAAGAAACATTACACATACAGTGGTACCTTGGTTTCTATTTAAATTCATACCTCTTATTTGACTACTTCTAATTTGCTTTGTAAATAAAAAGTAGTTTAACTGGTAATTATTACCATCTATTATAGATCTTTACGGCCTCGCCATAAAGATCATTTTACGGGTCTGTACATGACTATTACTTGGACCGATAAATTAAATGGTCATTGGAAGTTAAATCTGATAAAAATTTGGATTCTAATACTTAATAACTATATTGCACTCTCGATGTCTGTGTAATTTACACTGTAAATTTTTACTATATACCTCAGTCTGTCTGCTGCTTTGCTTGTTCCCCTCATTTTCAAAGTATTATTGATAAATTTTTGTACTTTTTGTCCATTACCATATTACATTTATTTTTACAACCATGGTCTCGAAAAAGAAGATGATGTCTATTGAACTAAAACGTGAAATCATTGAAAAACATGAGCAAGGTGTACGAGTAACTTGGTGAGGAGATACGGGCGTACCACATCAATGATATGTACTGGACTTAAACGGAAGGTGATAAATGGTATAATGCCAGCTAAGGGCGGTACAATAATTTCTAAGCTCCGGACTTCTCTCCATGAAAAGATGGAGAAACTACTAATGGTGTGGGTGACAGAGAAAAAGCTTCAAGGGGAACCTTAACACAAAGCCTCATAGGTGAGAAGGCACGAGCGATTTACGAAGATTTGCTGAAGCAGATCCCACACACTACCACAAATGATGAATCGTGGAAGACTCGTTTAGAGCCAGTCGGGGCTAGTCTGACAACTTTAGAAAAAGGACAGGCATTCACTCCGTCGTCAGGTATGGTGAGGCAGCAAGTTCGGATGTGAAAGTAGCTGAGATTTACATTAAAACGTTTTCCGAACTGATACAAGCCAAATGATACATCCCCCAGCAAGTCTTCAACTGTGACGAGACAGGGCTTTTCTGAAAAAAGATGCCGAATACGACTTACATAACGACAGAGGAGAAGACGTTGAGAGGTCACAAACCTATGAAAGAGAGATTTAAATCACATAAGATTTTAAAAGAAAAACTGCCAGTTATGTGGAGGGCAAATCCAAAGGCGTGGGTCACCAGAAACTTCCTTGTAGAGTGGATAAACCTGGTGTTTTCCCCTTCTGTTAAAAAATATCTACAGCAAAGCATCCTACCCATGCAAATCCTTCTTGTCCTCGATAATGCGACTTCTCACCCACTAAATCTCGAAGATGATTTGCTCCAAGGGTTCAAGTTTATAAATATTCTCTAACTACCAGCCAACACCACTACTATCTTGCAGCCCATGGATCAGCAAGTGATTTCTAATTATAAGAAGTTGTATACCAAGCACATTTTTTGGCGCTGCTTAAAGTGACGGAAAACACAAACCTTACCCTTCGAGAGTTTTGAAAGGACCACTTTAACATAGTAATACGCCTAAGAATTATTGAGCAGGCCTGACTTGGTGTTACAACCTCCGCAGGAAAGAAGCTGTGGCCTGAGGCTGTAGATGAAAGGGCCTGCGAAGGAACCCGAAGTGTCAGTGAGATGAGATTGTTTCTCTTGGAAAATTCATGGGTCTAGAAGTGGATGAAAGAGATGTGAACAAACTTGTCAAGGAACAATCTCAGGAGCTGACAACTGAGGAGTTAGATAAACTATATTCGCAGCAGCATACAGTGGTTCAACGAAAAATTAGTATTGAAGAGGAGCCAGAATTGGAAGACGTCTCTCTACAAGAGATATAAAGGAGATCCTGGAAATGTGGGAGAAAGTTGCAGAGTTCGTAGATAAAAATCACCCCGAAGAAGTTATAACTGGTCGTGCATCGGTGTTGTTTAACGAAACTTGCCTAACATATTCTTCTCTGAAAGGGAGGAAGAAACAAACCTCCTTGGACTTCAATTTTTCATATGTTTTTACAGAATATGTATGTATTTTTTGTTACCTATAAATAAATGTTTTTTCTCTTAAATATATTTTTTCTATTTAAAACACTTAACAAGAACAACTAGCGTGTTTTTTGGGGACTGGAACGGATTAATGACATTTCAGTTAATTTAGTGGGGAAAATTGCTTTGAAATACGAGCAAGATTACAGAACGAATTACACTCGTATGTCGAGGTACCACTGTAATTCTATATTTATATAGTTTGATTTTATCGATTTTAATGATCGTGGTACTAATGAAATTTTTATAATATATAATTATAATCTTCTTTATCATTTTCCATTTTCTATAAACTTAATCTACGTTAAAATTCAGACAGCCAATTTTTCCATAAAAAAGTAACAAAAAAATTATGTATGTATGTACCTTTGTTACGTTGTAAATTTATTAATAGAAAATATTGCCCTGGTCTGTTATTCTAATTACCCGTAACGCCACTAGTTTATGGTTTTATTGTGTAGCCACAAACCTGTCATTTCAGGGGGAGTCCCAATACACTCAAGGTGAAAGCATTTTTGACCTGCCGAAGAAGCAGTCCAACCACCTAACCGATTTAACAACATCGATCCGTTTGAAATGCTCTCTGACAATCAATTTGTGCAGCATTTTCGATTAAGTAAGGAATTGCGCCGTTACTTAATTGAAATAGTCACTCCGCACATGAGACCGTAAAGAAGAGCCACATATTTAAGCGTGACCACAAGAGTAAGTTTTTCATTTTGTCTTGTAGTAAAGCCCTTATTAACATTCTATCTTTTATAGGTTTTAGCTGCATTGCATTTTTTCGCAACAGGCAGTTACCAGATGGACATCGCGAATGGATCATCTGTATCAATTTCACAACCTTCAATGTCGCGATGTCTAGAAGAAGTTAGCGTGGCACTTAACGAACCCGATATATTTAATACATGGGTGCATTTCCCAAGAAATGTCGAGGAATTGAATGAAACTAGGACAAAGTTTTATGAAAAGTTTCAGTTTCCTGGTGTTGTAGGGTGCATCGATTGCACCCATGTTGCTATATTTCCACCAAAAATTAATGATGAGGAAAGCAGATGTGATAGCAATCTTAAAATAATTAATGTGAATGCAAGATACCCAGGACTCACACATGATTCATATATATATATATATATATATATATATATATATATATATATATATATATATATATATATATATATATATATATATATATATATATATATATATATATATATGCCAATTCAAATGTTTTGGGTATATTAGAAAACCTACATAGAAAAGAATTTAATAATTATTATCTATTAGGAGACAGTGGATATCCGTTAAGGCCCTGGCTCTTGACTCCTTTAGAGGAAGAACCTGATGTAAACGTCCCCTGATATAATTACAATATAGCCCACAGACAAACAAGAAATGCAATAGAAAGGTGTAATGGTATCTTGAAAATGAGATTCAGGTGTTTACTAAAACACAGAGTACTGCATTACAAACCTGCAATCGCTAGCAGAATAATAAACGCCTGCATAGTGCTTCATAATATGTGCATCGAATACAATATTCCTGAGATGCCTATTGATGAAGAAAACATTGATTTAGGACAAATCTTCAACGAACTGAACCAGCCACAAAATGAAAATTTACAAAATGCAGCGAGACGTGTCAATCCTGAACTTGCTGCAGGGAGAAGGTTAAGGCAAAATTTAAATAACCACTTTTTTACCCATAAATAAATACATTAGTAATACATACTCAGTTTTTACCTATCTCCTTTTTACTTTATCTGAGTACAGTGTATTTCCAGATGAACTGCACAAGAAAGAAAAATTGGTATTTATCAAATGTTATTCTTTATAAAAGTTTGTTTTCCACTACTCATTTTTATTTCAAAAACATGTTATTTATCTAAATATTAACTTGCAGCTTTATAGAATTTTTAATTTTTTTTAAGTACAGATATCTCTAATTTTTAGGTATTTTTCATTATTCTAAATCAAAACCTATTGAGGGTTATTACCCAATAATGATTGTATTCTATTTTAAAATGAACCTAGGTCCCTTCAAGAAAAGAAAACTACAAGTAAACAATCAAACTTTTAATGTTGCTCCAATAAACACACTTACTATAAAAAATACCAATAAAATCTTTTGAAAAATTAAAAAAACTCATCAAGTTTGTTTTGCAACTGTGCTTCTTTCTTTTGCAACTACCAATCTTTCGAGTAATGAAATTTTTTTTTTCATAATAATTTTTTTTTATCTTATTTTTTTCATTTAAAGATATTTTATAATTTTCTGCTGCCTCTGAAGTGTATTCTAATTTTTTTCTTGAATTTTTTTTGGTTTAGTTTTAATTTGGCTTTTTTTCCAATTTTATTGCAGTAACTGTTGGTTGTTGTTGTTTCAATTCTTGTCTCGTATTAATCGTATCTACTGCATATTATTCAAGTTGATTATCGGTCAAGTTATCTACTTCATTAAAGCAAAAATTTGCGTCTGATTCAGCAATGTCCGGATGTCCAGCCAGTGATATTAGTGTTATTGTTTCTATCACTTCTTTTTCAAAAGGGTTTGCCTTTTCTATGGGTGGTCCACCTCCTGTACCTTGTGCATGTTTTTTTAATTGCACATTTTTTGCTTTTGTCCTGCTTCGTATGTCTTGCCATGTCTACCACAACATTAACATAATTAATATTACATTTGCAATGATAAGATATGTTTTATTTATTACCTTTTGCCATGCTCGCCAGTTTTTATTGGCCCCATCACCACAACTATTTAATATATTTGCAATCTGTTGACATTGATTCTGGGCATCGTTTTGAGAAAATGTATTTGAAAATTTTGCAACCAGTAAGTTGGGATTTTTTTTTCATGAATTCCAGCAATAATTTTTTTTGTTCATCTGAGGCATTGGTTGATCGTTTTACTTTAACTGTTTGAATTTCCATTTTCAAAATACGAATGTAAACAAGCTGTAAATAACTATAAATAACCTTATTCCGACAGCAGTAAAGACAGGCGTTTTAGACATTACAGTGTTGCTATATGTATTTAGACGTCAACAATGCGAACAGTCGCATATTTTTGCGGACAGTGGTCAAGAATACCATTTTTAGGAAACGTTTGCAAATCAAACCTTCACATCGTGCGTATACGCTCCAATTCCGAGTGATGTCGAGAATAGCGACTGGACTTGAGAGAGATATCTGAACGACACTTAGAATATTACTTCATGAACAGATTTTGTTTTCGTAAAGAGAGAAGTTTTTGAAATAAATGGGCCTTAAACCTTAATATTTTAAGCTCAGGAATCTACAGTTAAAATTTTTTCAATTATTAATGAAACAACCTGTACGTTTGTAACAATAACTGAATCACAAGACTACTGAAATATTTTCTAATGTTGTTTGAAACCGAATATTTAATCCATTTATTAAGAAATAAACTTATTGTTACCGATAAAGAATGTACAAGCAAAATAATAGTTATTATTTACAAATCACCTTGTGTATTAGTTCTAAAGATACCATTGTAATATTAATATTTTTCCGGTATAGCAAGTGTTTAACAAACAAATTATAATATCTCATTAATTGTTGTTTAATTAAATTAGTTGATCTCATAAAACGTTTAACTGAAATGATTACAGTTAAAATCCTAATTCACGTAACATTCTCCCATTGTACTTTCTACAACTGAAATTGTGAAATATAAATTTCAGCACTTCGTAAATTAGCGCGCTATCATAAATCTGGAGGAAGTGGAAAATTAAGGTAGATTAGTAAACCAAAGTAGAGTATTTCCTTCTCTCTTCCCTGTAGGATTATCAATCATTCATGTGTTAATTATGGAAGTAGAATTGCTCCGACCCGCCGGCGACACCAAGAAAGAGAGATTCTCGATTTCGATTTTGTTTAGGTTGGGGTGAAAGGCGAAAATGCAACAAGGGGGTGGTGATATTGCGGTTTGGATTATGGGTTTTATTATCCCCAACCCTACATTAATAAATGAAACAGATTATATTTATGGCCGTAATATTACTTTTCATATGTACTGAAGTCGCTGGAAAGAATAAAAGATGCGTGTCATTAATACAGATCGGATTTACAAGCATAAAAATCTTGCTTAAAAAACATCAAATTTTCCAAAAAGCAAGGGTTATATTTTGATAAAAAAAAAGAAGGAAAAATTACTGAAAAATATAAATGAATTAGGAAAACCACAATGAAAGGAATAATGTTCTGAAACTGTTTTCTTGTGGCATGTCTAAGTTAACTATTGTGTTTATATGGGTTTAAGCCACAATTGACTGTAATGAATATTACATTTTATAATTGTTTTGACGTTTCGATTTTCACTTGAACGAAATTGTTTTCAAAACAAATTATTTTAACTTTTTGCGGTAGTTGTCATGAAATACATGACCTCATTACAACTCGTATAAATTTACAAAAAATTTTGCTTACAGCAAAATTTTTACTTACAAAATAATTTATTCTTCTTCTTCCTTCTGGTATGTAGGCTTCAAAGCCTGTTTATTCTTCAATATTAGCCTAATAAATTGTTTAAATTAGCGCACCATCTTTTTCTTGGTCTGCCAATACTTCTTCGTCCATTTGGTGACTTATCTCGTGCTATTGGTACTATCCTATCCTCTGCTATTCTATTAATGTGTTCGTTCCACTCCTGTTTCCATTTTGTCACCCATCTATCTATGTCTTCTATATTGCATGATCTTCTTATGTTTTCGCTTCTCTCCCTATCCAACAGACTATTCCCTGATATTCGTCGAAGTATTTTTATCTCTGTTGTTTCTAGTAGTCCTCTCGTTTTAAATGTGTCAGGTCTTGTCTCCGCCGTGTATGTTAATATAGGTCTAATTGCTGCTTTATAGATTCTTGTTTTTGTATATTGTCTTAGGTATTTATTCTTCCAGATTGTGTCATTAAGAGATCCCGCTGCTTTACTTAAGAGATACTACTACTACTTACTACTTGTCGGTTTATAACGTTCTCCGCCGTTTTCCGACTTCCAATTGCCACTAAGACCGGTTGTTCCATAGATCTTCTTCTATGGCCCTCTCTCTCAGTTCTTTATTTATTCCTTCGCTCCAACTTTTTCTCGGTCTACCTCGTTTTCTCTTTCCTTCTGGTTGTCACTTTAGTATTTCTTTTGGCATTCGTTGTTCGTCCATTCTTTGTAAGTGTCCGAACCAGATAAGTTGTTTTGTTGTTAGGTCATCTGTGATTGTTCGTTTGATTCCCATTATTTCTCTAATGCGTTCGTTGATAATCCTTTCTCTTCTAGATCTTCCTGCGGCTCTTCTCCAAAAATCCATTTCCGTCGCTTTCAGCGTTGAGAGTGTTTTTTCTTTTAGTGGCCATACCTCACAGCTGTAGTGTGAGGTATGGCCAAAAGTGATACTTTTTACTATAGTTTCATATATCCTCTTTTTATTTTCTTTGCTGATGGATTGTTCCCATAAAATGGTGTTTAACATTGTGATGGCTTTTCTCCCTGACGTATTTCTCTCTCTTATGGCTTTGTCTAATGTTCCATCTTATGAAATAGTGATACCTAGGAATTTGTAATCACAGCAGTGCTTTATCGTAGTGTTATCGTCTAATATGAGATCTTTTTGTTCTGCTCCAATGCACAGGTATTCGGTTTTCTTTTTATTTACTTCTAGACCCCATATATCATACTCCAATTAATTTTCGTGCCATATAGTTTAAATCGTCATAATATGGAGCCATTATTACTTGATCGTCTGCAAAGTTAAGCGTATATACCATAGTATTAGTGAGCGGTATCCCCATTGTCCTGCATTTTTGTTTCCATCGTTTTAAAGCACTTTCGAGGTATATTTTAAATAAAGTGGGAGACAAGCAACATCCTTGCTTTAATCCTTTTGATGTTATAAATCTTGTTGTTATTTGTGTCCCTGCTTTTATCTTTGTTATTGGTTGGTTGTATAATTCTATATTAATATTCGTGCTTTTCATTGATTGCCACAGCTACTTAAGAGATCCCGCTGCTAAATATCTAGGGCCTATCAGTTTGTTTATGTCAGTTCTTAGATATATCTTTCTGCCAACTGAGGCGGTATTTAAAAATATTAAGTCAATTTTCCCTTTAAAATGTCAAGATTCACATTGTCATAAGCACTTTTAATATGGAAACATATTGTAGGTAAATTGTGTTGTTGAAAAACGTGTTTAGAATATCTGTTACTATTGTAGTAAGTGCATCTAAATTACCTCATCCTTAAACAAACATCCTTAAATTAAATGATTAACCAAACTCTATCTAAAATACTATTGTAAAACAGTACACTGACTGTCACATCATATGTCTAATGAGGGATAACACGGTGGAAGAAACACAATTTAGATTTACAGACACCAGCAATGGCTACGGGAGGGCTCTTTGCAGAGGTGCAGAAATGTCAATGTCGACATTTGTTGTTACTTTACAGATTCTGATAAAGCTTTCGATAGTGTACAACATCACAAATTATTAAATATACTTCCAAAACCTGTAAACATTATTGTTTAATCTCAATAAATATATTAAGTTACCTATTTATGAAGCCCTAGGTATATTGTGACGCGGAATCCGGAAGATCCTGCGTCTACGCAGGATCTTCCGGATCTGAATCCTTGTTGTTGTTGTTGTTTATCTGATGAAGTTGTTAGTTTATCGAGTTTGTTGGTTAGGACTTTTGTGGTAAGCTTAAGTGCAGTGATCAGTAGATTTATATTATTCTATAATTGTTGAGTCCTATGCGACTCATATTGCCGCCGCATAGGACTCACTTGGGTGGCATTCGGCAAGCTAAGCTATGTTCTTAAATCAGAACTGCCTATGTGTCTTAAAAGAAAAGTCTTTAATCAGTGCGTGTTGCCAGTACTTACATATGGTGCAGAGACATTAACACTAACCCAGAAAGTAAGAAATAAAATTTGTGTTACTTAAAAAGCCATGGAACGATCAATGTTAGGCATTTCTCGTAGGGATCGGATCACGAACAAGGAAATAAGACGGAGAACAGGAGTGACAGATGCCATAGAAAGAATTATGACCCTTTAGTGGAACTGGGCTGGGCACATAGCTAGAATGTTGGATAACAGATGGACACAGCGAATAATACAGTGGAGACCGAGACAAGAAGCACATCGAAGTAGAGGTCGTCCACCAACAAGATGGTCTGATGACATAAAACGGATCGACAATAATTGGATGCAAACAGCACAAAACAGAAATACATGGAAAAGACTGAGGGAGACCTATATCCAGCAGTGGATAGATCCGGGTTAAATGATGATGATGATGATGATAATTGTTGGGGTCTTTTTTAACCCCTTTCTTACACATTGGTATCATTATGCTGTTTCTCCAAGCGTCTGGTACCTTGCAGTGCATTATTAGTTTTTGTATAAGTTTTGTTATCTCTAGGGTTTATCTCTAGGGTTGACCATTCAATAGATGAAAGTTTAAAAATGATATATGAATTTTTCGGTAGATTTCGGTTGAAAATCACCCATAACGGTTTGTCGGCAAATCATGGTAATTCTTTTGGATGTGTTTATGTTTAACCTTGGGCGTGGTACATATATGCTTCCATTTCAATAAAGGAAGTGTTTATTTAGAGTTTTGTTACTGTTCGGATTTTTTCGGACGGAAAAGTTTTCCGTCTATCTACTTCTGTAAGATACGATTGTTTTTAAAAATACCATAAATTGAAAGAATATAACTAAAAAAGAGATTGATACATTTTATAAAGAATATACACACTAATCTGTAATAAAGTCTAATTTAAATTGAACTTAAGTTTGCCGTTAAACTTCTTCTTCGCGTGCCATATCAGAATTATCCGACGTTGGTGATCACCATTGCGAAGGCTTCTCGATCTTCTGCAATATGGAATAATTCTCCTGCATTTGTTATCTGTGTCCATTCACGAATGTTTTTTAACCAAGAAACTTGTTTTCTTCCTACACCTCTACGGCCCTTTATTTTACCTTTAAGGATCAGTTGTAGTTTTTAAAATATGCTAATAAAATTTAACAATAAATTGTAATACAAAATCATTAATTTTATTTAAACCAAATAAAAGTTTAATTAACATATTCTTTAATTTTAAATTCAACTGAACCTTGTTTAACATGTTTTATTCAGTTCTACCAAATACCAATGCTTTAGAATAAATAGAAAAAAAAAGAGCTACTTTGAGTAGCCCTATCTTGTCACTAGCAGTGGCACGAAGTTCAGTGACATGTAATAGGTACATGCCAACGACTTGTACTTCACTTTACTTGTCATCACGTTCGACCGCAAAGACTAAATTGGGAATTCTTATTATAATATTAACACATATTTTTCTATCCCCTCATATCACGGCCCAGATACTGCGTTTCATTGTTTATACAGTACCCTCCTACTAACCCATACCTCGTCTGAAATTATCCAGCTTTATGTTGACGATTGTATTAGACAATGGACAGGTCGAACGGTCAAGGAACTGTTTCATCTAGCTGCCGACCGAGAATCATTTCATCTGCTTGTCAATATGACGATAGCCAACGCTTGAATACAAGCACGGCACACAAAGAAGAAGATGTTGACGACACGGCCCAAATCTCCACATGTCCACTTAGCGCGAACTTTAGAGAACGCTTAAAAATTCTATTTTTTGTAAATGACACTAGCTCTTTCACACAAAGATTTTTATTGTCTGCTCTTTTGAACTAAAACCAATCTGTCTCTAAACTCTCCAGATACTTTTTCTGGAAATTTTAAATAAGTGCATTTCTTTCTTTAATTTATGTAACACTGCATCTAAAGACACATTATCTTTCTATTTGAGCATTTTATATATAGTCTCACGGATTTAGGTAGTCGATCCTCGTATCCTTTTCTATGTGTTTTGGTTCTATTAGTTCCTTTATCTCCGTTCTTTGACCGTTTATGAAGCACCATATTTTCTTTTGCAGACCGTAAAAATCATGTTTCAGTTCTTTCGAAAAGCGTTCCCATTGGTCATTTTTTATTTTTCTTACCATTGGTTTTCTCGGCAGAAAAATAAGCATGCAGATTAAGAATTTATTAAGTTATCTATATATAAAACAACTCTCGGCATTATTAGCTTGAATACACAAACACACTCTTTGAAAGTAGAATCAGTACCAAATAATGTAAAACTAACAGTAGATCAAAAGGTAAAAGAAATAATAAGTTAGACTTACTCACAATCAATTTAATTTAACTAATCGGACGACCGGTTTCGCTTTCTATAATATGCAAAGCATCTTCACGTCACGATACAAAGTTAAAATGCTGAAAATAATAATCCCATATTAGGGTGTTGTCTAATAAAGATAAAACAAAGGTAGGTGACATAAATTATATAAATTACAGTAATTATGCCAATATTACATGTCTGTGGTTTTATAAATGAATAAAATGTTTAAGCAGACAAGGTAAGACCCACAAATTGGTAAAATAGTCTATTAAACTGTAATGAATTAATAAATAAACAAATAAATAAAACATTACTTACATGCCGGTACTCTATTAATTGATGGTTGAAAGAACATGGTTCAAACTCTCTTGTATTGTTGATTGGAGAACTCAGGTCAACTATTGTAATTGTTTAACAGTAAACGGGGAAGTTCTTGAGGAGACAGATTTTATCCAATGAAGTAGAGATAGGTGAAATGTAATTGTTTGTTTGATGAAAGTAATGTTCTATACCATTAAGTTCTTTAAAGTTTTTTTTTTATTTATTCTGGAGATATATTTATGAAATGTGTGTTATTTATTGAGATTTTTATGTTTTGTTTTGGAAGGTGACAGTTTTAAGACAATGAATAAGAATGGATGTACAAATTGTGTGGATGTGCAATTATATCAGCTTGTAGTTATCAAATTTCTTTTTTTTTTCTTTTTTTTTCTTTCTTCTCTCTTTGAGAAGAAAGAAATTTGATAACTACAAGCTGATATAATTGCACACCCACACAATTTGTACATCCATTCTTATTCATTGTCTTAAAACTGTCACCTTCCAAAACAAAACATAAAAATCTCAATAAATAACACACATTTCATAAATATATCTCCAGAATAAATAAAAAAAAAACTTTAAAGAACTTAATGGTATAGAACATTACTTTCATCAAACAAACAATTACATTTCACCTATCTCTACTTCATTGGATAAAATCTGTCTCCTCAAGAACTTCCCCGTTTACTGTTAAACAATTACAATAGTTGACCTGAGTTCTCCAATCAACAATACAAGTTAGCTTGAACCATGTTCTTTCAACCATCAATTAATAGAGTAAAGGCATGTAAGTAATGTTTTATTTATTTGTTTATTTATTAATTCATTACAGTTTAATAGACTATTCTACCAATTTGTGGGTCTTACCTTGTCTGCTTAAACATTTTATTCATTTATAAAACCACAGACATGTAATATTGGCATAATTACTGTAATTTATATAATTTATATCACCTACCTTTATTTTATCTTTATTAGACAACACCCTAATATGGGATTATTATTTTCAGCATTTTAACTTTGTATCGTGACCTGAAGATGCTTTGCATATTATAGAAAGCGAAACCGGTCGTCCGATTAGTTAAATTAAATTGATTGTGAGTAAGTCTAACTTATTATTTCTTTTACCTTTTGAAATGGACTCACACAAGCAACACATTCACGATTTAACAGTAGATCCTTTATTTTGAAATAATTATTAGTGCAATTTACTTTCGTGCTTCTTATATTGCACAGTAAATATTCGTTAAATATTCGCTGTATTGATTTAGTTACAAAAATATTTAAAAATTTTTATCTGGGGCTTTTGAGTATAAGGAATTATAATTTTATTCAAACTTTAATGTAGCTGATAAGGGACGCTACATGTGGCATATTTATGTGGCATATATTTGCGCGTTTTTGCTCTTTAACCCTAGAAAGGTGGACTATTATTTACTGACAGTTATGGTGGACTATCGTAATTTTTACGACATCTAACAAAAAATTGAAAAAAAATACAAATATAATTATAAACACTTTTATTACAATAAATTAGAAAAAATGTAAGTATTAGTAAGTGGTACACATATAAATAAAGTCGATGTACACTACTCGTTTGCACACATTGTACATATATTACCTCGGTGTTCGCCACATATAGCGTGATGGCATTGGTTGCAATATGTGGTAGTCATGCGCCTCTTTTTACTCGGACAATGGAAACATGCCTTGCGTTTCTTTTTTTCAGGTAACGGACGTTCAACTTCTTCGGAAATTTTGAGGACATCTTTAATATTTTGCTTAAGATTTCGACGTAAAGTTGGAATACACAATCGTTCTCTCAGCCAGGGTTCGGCGAGATGACGAGCCAATTCAACCATATATTCGTATCTGGATAAAACTGTTCTGTTTGCTTTTAATGTGTTTGTGGTGTAAATAACATACGAGTTAATACTTGCAATATTTATCATATTATAGAAGATACACAAAGGCCATCTCCTCGTTTTACGACCCGCATTCATATTCGAACACATTTGATCAAATGTATCCACTCCGCCTTTTGTTCCATTATAATCAGTTATTATAGTGGGTTTGCCATTTATTTTGGAAACATCAGCACCTTCGTGAAGTGTTGAAAGAAGTAAAACTACCTTATTTTTCTTTGGCATATATGATACCAATGTCTTTCTTTTATCAAAACAAAACATAGATGTATTGGGGACTCTGTTCTTTACATTTAACAATTCCTGTGGAATTTCTCTTTTATTTTTGCGAAGAGTTCCGATAATTGTCAGTTTGTACTGATCTTTTAATAACTCCTCTGCTAAGCTAACTGATGTAAACCAGTTGTCCATGGTAATATTTCTGTTACTACCATGAACTGATTTTGTAAGTTCCTTTACAAAATATGTACCCAACGGCAAACCATTTGTATTGGTTTTCTTGCCTAAATAAGGAATAGCATCGATCATATATTTCGAAGAGCTGTCACACATCATTACGATTTTGAGACCATACGAATTAGGTTTATCAGGTAAATACATTCGAAAAGGGCAACGTCCTCGAAATCCTACTAACTGTTCATCAATAGTCAAATAGGATGAAGGTGTATATGATTCTCTGCAGGTGGTAATAAAAATGTCCCATATTTCGCGTATATGCGCAAAAGGATCATCTTGCTGCCTTTCTTTTCGTGTTTCTTTTTCATCAAACCTAAGACAGTTTATGAGATATTTAAAACGCTGACCACTCATGCAAGCCTGATAAAATTTTCCTGATATATTACTGTCAAACATATATTTCACAGATAGATGACTGTCTTTATTTGCTGCAGACATTATCAAAATTGCCAATAAAGCTTGTAGCTCATTTTTACTCATGTCAGAAATATTAGGACGACTGGCATATTTTTTAGATTGTCTTGTAATTTCAGTATTTGAGTGTAACAGAGTACGACATAATATATCCTCTGAAAAAAAATGTAAGAAATATTCTTCAACTTTTGTGTAGTTTTTGGCATTTCCTTTGGGACCAGCTATAAAATGAATAATATTTCTAGCTGCCGTTCTTTTTGACAATGAAGGTATTTTGTTTGACCACTTATGCCCGTTTTTACCTTTTAGAGCCTTTCCCGGATTTACAATAAACTGAGAAACAGTGGAGTTCTCACCTGATGTTCCAGGTACTTCTTCTGTAGATTTTTCGCTTTCCACCACTATTGCTTTTATATCTGCATCCATTAAATTTACAGATGAACTGGATACACTGGATGGCTGGAAAATTTTGGAATTATCACTATTTTTAGAGTCATCTTCTTCATCTGAATCGTCCGATTCAAACTCCAAAGCATCTTCTTCTAACAGTCACTTCCACTATCTTCAAAAGGTTCCTGCTCACTATCTTCACCATTCATTATACGCTGTATTTCATCGTTTATTTCACTTGCCGTTAAAGGTTTTCGTGATGACATGGTGCTACAATTAAATAAAATAATATTTACTACAAATATAAAAAAGAATTAGATAATGACTTACCAAAAACGTCACCGGCGTCCAAATAAACTTGAGAGAAAAAAACTAACGTAGAAGGTGGACTTTCGTAAAATTGACGACGTGCCCTCAAAAAATCTAATACATAAATACAGTAGTGGAGAAACGCACTCACCGCCTGTTAAATCAAGACTAAAGAAACAGCTACTGAGAAGTGTATGGGCAGAGGTTACGCGACTGCACCCGAACTGCGGCGAAAACCGAGGAGCGTCGTCAAATTTACGATAGTCCACCTTTCTAGGGTTAAGTTAGCTCTATTTCTGTCAACAAATATTAAAGCCAAGTTGCTGCGCTTGCGGAAGTAATCAAATTAAGCAAGCAACAGTTAGTCGTTCTAACAATAATTATGCTTGAAAATATTTAATTCAAATGACATACCCAAACACTACAAGTTAAATAATTTGAAAAGCAAAAAAAATTCAAATAAATCAATAAATACGACAAATGAGCTAATGTCACTGTCAATAAAAATTATAAACGTCAAAATTTACAGTACACAAGGTATCAAAGACATGCCATATTGTTGATCCTTGTTTAACTTATTGTGATTTCTATGGACAAACGGCTTAATTTTGCAATGCTAGTTTCTGTGAGTAAAAAATACACCTAGTATAAAAAGTAATTCGTGAATAATTTCATGCATGAGAAAAGATAAAGTGGACGTACTATATTTAAGATTAAATATTACTTTCATTAGAAAAATAAATATAAAACTTCTAGAATATGAAACTTATGTATTTATTGGTCACCTTGTATTGGTCAATACAAACAACTAAAATATTACCAGAGATTGTTTTATTTTTACAGTAAAGAAGTTTTCGAATTTTATCAGTATTTATGGTATTGATAGTATAAACTTTCTCAAAGTTTTGGTAAGAAATTGAAATAAAGTTACATTTGATACGAGACTGTTCGTATTGGTTGGACATATATTTCAATTGTTCGAGTTTCAAAAACAATAACCCGGTCAAGAGTTCTCAATGTATACAAAAGTATAATAAAATATTTTATGTAAAACAATTTTGCTTTTTTGAAGGAATCATTAAAATATTTAGAACTCATGTTCTATCAGTTCTTATCTCATCTATCTAAGTAAGTCCGAAGAACCTGATTATTTATGATGATCCAATAATAAGAATTGAAACATTTAGCTGAAATATTCCACCCTTGTAAACACTTAAATCAAAACAATAATCTCATTAAAGAAATTCAAATGTATGTGTTTTAAACAATACACTCATACATACTCTGAGAAGTTGCAAGAGAATTGAAACCTTAATAAGTACCTCAAACCAAAGAAAGTAGAATTTGACGTTACTACAGGAGCAGTACTCAAGCAATTGTCCAGAAAGGAGTTGCAATGTTTGGTACGAAAACACTTGGATAAACCCAAAACAAACCTTTATTTGACTGCATATCAAACAAAACTGTTTATTCTTCTACCTGTAACCTAACTGAAATCTAATGCGATAATTAGCAATACATGAGCGTCGCGAGTGGGGTTTATAATACATGACCAATACCTTACAGGAGTTGTTATGGTAACTTATTGTTTCAATATTGCATTTCGACGTAAACTTGGCCAGCAATATTATAAGTTGCGAAAGTAATTCTATTATCAAAAGATGTTAAATAATACAGATCAATATCCCAGGTCCATCAATAGAGTCTTAAGAACGTAGCGAAATATGCACTTGTCAAAGATCTCAAGATATTAACGTTCATGCTTCTGTGTTAGTGAGATGCTGTAAACACGGATGTGGTTTTAGGCATTTTCCTCTTCTATATTTCTACTATTAATTTACAATTTGGATGCATTGACAATTCAATAAATTTTTGAAATCAAACGTCTAATCGCTTATTAGAATTTATGAAATAAAAGATATAAGCCGTAGCTTTAAAAATTAGAGTACCTTTTATCCATCCATCCAATGGCGCTACAGCCCAAATCGGGCCTTGGCCTCCTTCAACAGGCTTCTCCAATCATCTCGATTTACCGCTGTTCTTTTCCATGAACGCGTTCCCAGGCAGTTCCTGGCATCCTCATCGACTTCGTCTTCCCATCTCTTTTGAGGTCTTCCAACAGGTCTTTTTCCCTGCATTCTTGCATTTCATAATTTTCTGGAGATTTCATTCTCATGCATGCGGACCACGTGCACTGCCCACCGTAATCTCTGCAGTTTAGTATGTTGTGCTAAAGTTGGTTCGCTATATTGCTCGTATATTTCTCTATTATACCTAACCTAACCTATACCAGTTGTTGTTTTCACTTATTGGGCCCAGGATCCTACCTAATATTTTTCTTTCAAACACATCTAATGCATTGGCAGATTTCTGTGTCACCACCCATGTTTCACAATCATAACTTACTATGGGCCTGATTATTGTTTTATAGACCCGGAGTTTTGTTTTCCGGTGTACGTCTTGTGATTTGAATATGTGGCCCATCGCGAAATAGGCTTTATTTGCCAGCACAAGCCTTCTATTTATTCCCGGTTCTTCTTCATTGCTTGCGACCAGATCCATTCCTAGGTATGTGAATCTATTTACATATTCTATATCGTCAATAAAGTGTTGTTGCACCGGTCTATTTAATCTGGTTTGTATGAGTAGTTTTGTTTTATTTGTATTTATTGCTTTTGCTTCTGCACTGTTTTAACTCAACGTAGGTTTCTTCCGCTGCATTCACTGTTCTGCTCATTATGTTTATATCATCTGCGTATGCTGCTAATTGGGTAGACTTGTTTGTAAGTATGTTATTTCCGCTCACCGTCAACCGTCTAATTACATATTCAAGAACAAGATTACGCTTGGAGCTTACGTCGCCTTGTTTCAGTCCTTGCGTTATCGTAAACGCATCAGTAATCTGTCCCTGAATACATAATTGTGCCTCTGTTTTGATGGTATGCCAAATTCTTCCAATATATTAGGTAGAATTGTTCTATCTATTGAATCATAGGCTTGTTTAAAATCTACAAAGAGATTGTAAACGACCATGTCATATTCCCATGCTTTGGCTAGTATTTGTTTAACTGTAAATAGTTGGTCAATGGTAGATCTATTTTGTCTAATCCCTGCTTGATATTCCCCGATGATTTTTTCCGTGAGAGGTTGTAGTCTTCGAATAATGATGTTTGTGAGTATTTTGTATCCCGAACAAAGTAAAGAGATGCCTCTATAATTCTGGCACAACAGTTTGTCTCCTTTTTCATGAATAGGGCAGATTATACTTTTCTTCCATTGTTGGGGAATTTCTTCTTCTATCCATATCTCTCGTATTAGCTGGTACATCTGTTGTGTCAAATTCCTTCCTTCTTGCTTGATAGTTCTGCCGGTATTTTATCTATTCCTGGTGCTGTATGGCTTTTTTGTATGTGGATTGCCGTTTGGACCTCCTCTAGCGTTGGGGGTCTAGTTAATTCATTTTCTTCTCCATCTTTCCCCAGTTCTTGTTGTTGTACCTCCTGTCGTGCCTGCTGCTGCCTCTGTTGTTTTAATGGTGGTTGTGTCCCTCTGTTTAGTAATTCCTTAAAATTAAAATTAATAAACTCATTTTAAGAGTACCTTTTATACTCTTCATAAAATTCATCTTTTTTATAAAATGCGGCACAAAGTCGCGTGCATCCTTAGATGTGATTGTTTTGTTGAATGTTAAAAATCCCATAGGTTTATTACGTTGGAAATAAATAAGACTTTCGGCGTTTGGATAAAGATCACAAAGACGCAAAATAACTAGAACATATATTTAAACACGATAAATAGATCTTCTTGTTGAGGCTAGTTGATTGGAAGATAGACGTGGTCATGGCAAACAATAAACAAGCTGATTACATAACAAAAAAATAAAAAAAGTTGATATTTCCAAACGGTACTAAGAAACGCCCAAAACATAAAAAATGCAATATTAATTAGTACGCAACACATTAGGATTTCGATAAGCCACACACCGCGTACCTATTAGTCTAATCTAAGTTCCGCTTTCTAGAAAGTCCGTAGATCACAGTAAACTTAAATCGCTAGATAAATTTAAACATGCTGCATAAAGCATTTGCTTAATGTATATTTATAATAAAAAACGTTATACATTAAAAAAGAAATCGTTAAACTGTCAATAAAACGTGCTCCAATTACCTTTTTAGAAAAAGTTTTAAAAGTTCAACAATTTCCTTGCAAAATCAATATCTACTCGAAGAAAAATTTACACAAACACGTTAAAACAGCAGGTGTGCTCAATTCAAGTTCGAAGAAGTTTATTTTGCACGAAGGTTTGTTTTCGTGTAATAATATGTTACTAAACATTAAATACAAGTCGTTAGAAGATCGAAGGAAACAGTATGTGGCAAATGGATTCCGCCTTGTGTCAATCACAGGCACGCACGTGCACACAAATCTGTATATATAAGTTTATTAGACGATGTAGTTTGTCAGGTTAGATTGTGATGGATCGGATGGATCTTTGTTTATGTATATGACGTATCGATCACAATCACAAAATTTAATTCAAATTCAAAACGACAGTAAATAATTTAGTAAACTAGTGTAGTAGTTCCATGTTAAACTCATAGAGTCATTCACTTAATGAAAACCATTTAATAAATACATCCAAACTAGGTATATTTTAAAAAAACTCCGATTCATATATTTTCTTTATATATTTAATCACAATATAACTTACAAACGTAATCTCTTTTCCAGTAAAATCGAAATTGCTGAATAAAAATAATCCAAGTAAAAAAGTAAACTGGTTCAATGACACTTTGAGAAAAATGCGTGAGAGACTTCAATTTATTATAGCAATAAATAGAAACGATCCCATTGATGCACTTAGAAGTACCATTATCAAACTTAAAAAAGAGTACAGAGAAGCCATCAAGCTTGCAAAAATTAATGCAAATGATAGGTTTATACAAAATTTTGGCAACTCTTAACAAGCCATGTGGAAACTTAATTAATGGTAACAAACATAAAAATGTTTTCACTAATAATTCTAAACTCAATGCATATAGTTTTAATAGCCACTTCTGCTCAGTTGCTAGCTGAAAGAGTAATAAATAAACTTGAGGTTTCTCAGCTAACTCTTTATGACTATTTAAAGTATATACCACAGGAAAATATCCCGTGTTTTAGTTTTCAGCCAGTAAATTTTGGCAAAGTTGGCTTAGCTATTATAAAAATAAAAAATAGTAACAGCAAAGATCCTGATGGATTTAACACAAAAATTATTAAAACAATTAAAAATATACTTGTTCAACCTCTAACAACTTTAATAAACCAATCAATATCTTGTAATACTTATCCTCAAGTTTTAAAAACTGCAAAGGTAGTACCTCTGTTTAAAAATAAAGGCTCTATTGATGATTATAACAATTACCGACCCATTATCAAAAGTTTATGAACGAATTTAAAAAAATCAAATTAATCTACATTTTGAATCTAATAAACTGTTTGCCATAAACCAGTACAGATTTCGAAAAAATAAAACAAAACTTTAGCTATTGATCATTTCACTAGCAATATTTTGGAAGGGTTTGCAAAATATCTTGATACTTTTGCATCGTTTTTAGATCTTACTAAGGGTTTCGATTGTGCCACACATAGTATTTTGCTTAGAAAACTTCCTTATTATAATTTTCATAGTGATGCTATTCAACTGATTGATTCATATCTATCAAATCGTGATCAACATGTTCACTTCAACCAGTGTGATTCTCAAAAACAATCTCTGTTGTTTGGTGTTCCCAAAAGCTCGATTTTGGGTCCAGTATTATTTCTTATCTATATTAATGATCTAGTGTCCTTACAAAATAAAGCAGTTAACACACTGTTTTATTTGCTGATGACACTACTTTCTATACAACCTATCACCCTTCTGAATAAGACACCCTTGATTACCAAACATCTGAATAAAATTTATTCAATTGGTTTTTAACTAACCGTCTCTCTTTGAACAACTGTAAATCACAAAGTGTTAATTTTACTTTAAGAAATAAAACTTGTGTTGAAAATTTTGCGCTACCACAATATCTAACCGGAGCGAAGTTTCTGGGGATATATTTAGATGCAGGATTAACCTTGGAACAACATATAGTTAATCTATCGAAAAAGCTTTCCCGACAACTTTTCCTCTTCAGGAACCTTGTACAAGTGACGTCCAGGGAAACTATTTTAACAGCTTATCATAGTAATTTTCATTCTCATCTGATAAATGCTATTCTCTCCTGGAGTCACTCTTGTTGTATTGATAAAGTGTTTGCATAACAAAGAAAGTGTGTTCGTATTATTTTTGGGCTCTGTTATAGAGCAGACTGTAGAAACTCCTTTAGAACTTTAAAAGTTTTAACTTTACCTTGTGTATACATTATGCGTCTGTTGCACATTAAACAAAATCCTAGCCAATACAATGCGCATGTAGATTTTCATAATTATCCCACCAGATTTAACAATAATCTTATACCAGAATTTGGCTGACTTGAGAAATCCACAAATGGTTCAAGGTATTTAGCCATAAAATTCTAGAACTTAGTGCCAGCGAGAATAAAAGCTCTTAATTTTCATCAGTTTAAGGCAAAAATTAAGAGATACCTTATAGTGAATGTCTTTGTTACATATGAGGAGTATTTGATTTCCGATTTTAATTTGTTGTAATTATCAACAGTATAAGTTAAAACACTGTATCTATGTTTCATGTTTTATATTTATATGAACGTATGTGTATATTAACTATATTGAAATACCTAAATTTTTTTCCTTTGACTCGTAAAAAATACCTTTGTATTCATTTATTGACTATTGGAGTTATTGACTAATAAGAAATAATATACTATAACGGACACAATATAACATAATAATATTATTCTTCTTCTAATGTGCTATCTCATCAGTGGAGGTCAAAGATAACTTATTCAAAGTTCTGTTTATTTTGGACTGTTTTTATTAGTCTTGGTCTAATCCTATTCATTCTTTGATGTTACAAAATATTTGCATACTTTGCGTTTTTTGGTAATAAGTCAACATCGTTCTTTTTGGGCTTTAAAACTTTATCATTTTTAGTTGTGTTCATTGTAGCTGGCAGTGATAAGACATGCCGTAACGAGACAATTTTATTGGTAAGACCACAGATGGCATCATGCCAGAGTGAACCAAAAGCCGAAATTAAAAGTTTTCAGTACGACAGTTTAAAGTTATACAGGTGTTATAAAATATACACAATATACTATAATCTTGTTTAAAGTATAAAAGGTTCTAAAACCGATTCAAGAAAACATTTATTTAAATTTTTTAGTAACAGCACATGACTTTGTCTACTTTTAAGACTCAGTGTTTCAGTACATGGTTAATTTTGGCAAACATTTTAGCATTTAGTTCTGTTTGGGATGAGAAGTATAAATAAAACGTTTACTTTTGTTTTGTAATCAGGTTTATTAACACATAATTAAAATTAAACTAACAATACATAAGAATAAAATAAAAAAATAATAGTAACAATATTTAGATCGCATTGTTCATCTTCATGCCATCTTTCAATACTTTACTTTGTTGAAGTTAATTGAAAAATTGGTGATGGCATGGTGGTACGAATTGCAAAAGTGATCTGATATCATTAAGTTTTGCTTGACTTAATTTTCGTCCTTCAGGGTAAAGAATGCTTAAGTAAAGAAGCTAGGTTTACAGGTCGGCCCTTCAATCTCTTATTTAGATTTACTGAATAAAATTGTATTTATTTGTTATGTGTGTATTTGAATTCCATAACTCCTGGATGGTCTTAAGTAAGTTTTATTTGTTTTATTTTTAACTATTCTACTTTTTGTTCATATGAGTCTTTTTGCGATTTACCAGATTTTGTTTTAATTCATACATACTCTCGAAATCCTCTTTTTCCATGCATACTACTTTAAATTTGTTCTTTTAAACTCTTGAGTTTGAAATTAGGGCCTGCCATTGTGTAGGCACATAAATTTCAGGATGATATTTTAACTTTTTTTCTATATTACCAAAATCGCTATCGTTTTGTAGATATGAATGTCCTGGCTGAGTAAACTTATGAATTACTTCCTTTAGGTTTAGATTAGGGCACTGCACTATGTACATCCATAATGCGGCAATATTGCGGTTGTGGCCTCCACATGAGTCGGACCAAGCAATCAATATGTCCTTATGGTCATGGCTATTTATGAATTTTAAAATACATGATCTTATTTCCTGGGAATCTCGTGAGGCAGTGCTCTTATCCCAAACATGCATTACCTTGACGTAATTTTCAAAATTATGTATAGGTACCAAGATTGTGGCATGAAAGCTGCCTCTTATAGTAAACAACTCCTGTGGTTAGTTTAGGAAGAAGCATTACTTTCTGAAGATCAAAACTAATTTCTGTAGCTTTCCCTTCTTTACTTATCTTTACGTCTTCACTTAGTTCTGAGCGAGCTAACTGTACTTTTCTGTGGTGTAGTTCCTGGTTTAGTTTCTTAGCCTTTAAGATTTTTTTTTGATGAGAGTGGAAATGTTCTAAACACCATACCATTGCTCGACGTGTGTTGGATTCAGGGCAGAGGAAAACATCTGAGCCCATTTCCCCCTATGTAGAGGAGGTCCTGCAAACGGATGCCTTTCTGTTACCCTGCCTACCAACTAAAACCACCCATTCTTCGTCAAGACACCCCCGTACGTGTTCAGTTAGCGAACGAAACTTAGAGATGCCTTGCGCTGCCTGAATTAATAATAAAGTTTTGTTGCTGGTTCTTAGCTAAAAGCGGTAAGCAACCAGAAGAAAAATGTATGTAAAATAGGCCTGTATGTAAATGGCCTTGCCGAAGGTATTACCTAAGAGCGGTAAGGAACCAGGGGGAGAGTATATGGAATGTATAGGTATACAAGGTAACAATAAGGTATAAGAATACTAGGTATTAGGTAATACTAGGTAGCAATACGTAAGTATACATATGCATGTAATAAACAAGTGTAGTACACACATATGCACATACATACATACGTACATACACATACACACCTACGTACACACAAATACACATATACACATATCTACATATTCATACATAATATACAATGATAACCAGTTTTAAATGGAGGTGGATTGCCCCAGATCACTCTCATCCTGCCTCAGTTTCTTTCTCTATCATGGACTTTCTCTTCATAATTTTTGTTACTTGGTCTATAAGAAATTCAAAGTTCTCTCTGCTTTCCATAGCGACACGTATCAAGTTGTCAGATGATATCTCTCCTAGCTTTGTTCGCATTATATGTTGTTCCGACGCAAACACCTTGCACCTAAAGATACAATGCTCCGCATCGTCTTCTACATTACATATGACATAATTATCATCGCTGGTTTTTCGTATATAATACGTGTAAGACCTGAAAGATCCATGTCCGGTCAGGAACTGCATAAAATAAAAATTTACTCGTTTGAACTTACATTTGTACCACTCTATCACATTGGGTATTACCTTTTTAGTTCATTGTGCCTTGTCTATCTGTGCCTCCCATTGTTCTTGCCATTCTGTTAGTAATTGTTCTCTAATGGCGGCTCTGACCTGAGGTAAGTGGCCGTCTCGAGAGTTATAGAGCGTCTGCCGTTCTTTAGCTAGAAGGTGAATAGGGAGCGTGCCCGCTATTACCTGTAGGGCCATCGTTGAAGTAGTCCTGTACGCACTTGTAACTTTTAATAGAGGCTTTCGCTGGGCTCTGGTTATCATGTCTCTGTGCTTTTTGTAATTTAGTACGTCTGACCAAAGCCTTTAAGATTGCTTCATCTTATTTTCCTCAGCAGCCTTTATTTCAATGCCCAACCCGTCACATGTTTGACAGGTATGTTTTCGTGGAGGTTTAAAACTAAGATTAAAATCACGTCTGAACTCTTTTTCATAAAGCGATTGGCTTGGAATTTTATCGGCATTTTTCTCTCTTAAACTATCAACATAGAGTCTGTACATTAGTAAAAAATTTAAATTACAATATTTTTTTGGGATTGAGTTCTACAGTAATGACTTCATGTGGTAGGGAAGCTTGGTATGTGATTTTTGATTGAATCCATTGTGGATGGTGAAGTTTTGTTATGAGGTACTTTTTTCCTTCTAAGAAGATCACTTAAATTTTTACTTTTTTTCTTAAGCAAAGCGCGATGTACTCTACTACTATTGATTTGTAATATTTCCATAACCATTTTTTTGCATACTTTAATATCTCCGTTTTCAGAAGGAACATAAAATTCACGATTTCCTGTTTTTTTTTTTAAATATCAGTGTTTTTACGACGTCTTATTATCGTTCTACATTTTACAGCAGCACTAATTATACTTGTTTGAGTTTCCCAAGACTGTGACTCGTTATAAAACAAATTAAAAAAACTTTCTTTTTGCTGTGCTGTAAGCTTATTTTGGCATTTCATTTTGCAATTACAGGAATAGTCATTAAAATATTTAGAGTGTATGACAGTACCTGAAGTATTAACACATTCTTTACCAGACGCCTTTTTTTGCTTGCAATGAACTTGGATCGTAATCATCTGAAGACCCACTACTAAAATCAGCGAGTTCTTTACTAGAATTTCTATCAGCATTGTTATGACAATGTGAACTATGTGCACGGGAAGCCATCTTGGACTGAGAGCGGTTCACTGTGGCATTTGTCAACCAGTACTACCAACCTTGTGCTAAATAGAATTTATTAATTTTCAGCTGATATTTTGTTAGTTAAGTCTAGAACAAAAGTTTGCCTCATAATGGAAATAAAAAAGTAAAAACGAAGAAAATGTACATAGTTCACTCTGGCATGAGACCATCCAAATGGTAACGAACAATTCGTAATATCGTCAATCCGTAACGGCGATATTTCGTTGCATCGACGGTTCATAACTACTATACCCTATTCGTAACGGTATAATTCAAAAGTTCAAAATTTTTTTAACGTGGAAACCAATTTTTATTACAGTTGCAATTGAAATAACGTCTATCAATCTAACGAACCAACATCAGGATAAACATTTTAAACAAATTTCATATTTTGTGAGAAATATTTTGAAAATTGTGTCATTAAAGATATATAATTTACCTTTAACAGAAAATGTTATTAAAGTTTTAGTGTTCCTTAAATTTCCATTATACATAGAGTAATAATGAAGTAATTAGTAAAATCTTTAGAAAATAATTATCTTTAGAAATTCGCAACTTTCTAAGTAAACATTTTGTAAAGGAAAGTGTATTATTACCCATTATTATAATATTCTCGTGATTGGTTATAGTTGATAAAAGGAATTAAACCTGATACATACATCAGTCTTTGAACATGAATTGAAAAACAATAGAGATCTTATAACTACGAGTAGTGTCTAGAGTTTTCTGAATAATAATTGGTATAAATTTAATATAGAAAATGAACTTACGTATGGTCTTAGTTCGCGTGGAAAACAAAAAAAGAATTTATACAAGGTGCATGGGGGTAAGATCGCACCAAAAAATATAAACATGAAATTTGTCTTACACTTTTAAAATCAAGATTAGGCGCCTATCTATATAAAAGGCTAGGTAGCTACGCCACCTAGGAAAGAAATCAGAACTACTAACATCTGACACTTAAATCATACTTTGTTCTTTAAAAGATACGGTTAATTTATTGATAATTCGTTCTAAATTTTGACGATTCAAATATCCCTACTCGGAAATTTTACTACTTTATCAGTAATTAATTTTTTGTAAGTAACTAATTAAGATATAGGTCACTGTAAGTGTAAGGTAAGATTTACATATATATATATATATATATATATATATATATATATATATATATATATATATATATATATATATATATATATATATATATATATATAACGAGTTTATTACAGCTGCCACCGTTTCTCGCAACCTAGCTTCCAACGCTTGCGATCGTTCCAGTCATCTACTTGTAGACCCCTATCTTCCATTGCTCCTTTTACTTCTTGTCTCCACGATCTTCTTGGTCTTCCCTTTTTCCTGCCGTTGGTGGGTATCCACTGTAACATTCTCTTTGGCCATCGTTGATCATTCATCCTTTCTACATGGCCATACCATTTCAGCCTTTTGCATTCTATAGTTTCCAGGACGTCAATGTCTATGCCCATACGCTCTCTGATTTCAGTATTCCTTACTCTATCTCTTCTAGTGAGTTGGCAACATCTTCTCCAATAATTCATTTCCATTGCTTTTATTTTGGATGCGTCATTTTTATTTATTACCCAAAGCTCTGAACCATATGTAGCAATGCTTTCTATGATACTTTTGTATATCCTAATTTTTGTGTTTTGGGTGATGTGGTTATTCCAAAGTATACTATTCAGTTGACGTATTGCTGAATTTCCTTGACCAATTCTAGTAGCTATTTCTTTTGTATTCCGACCATTGTTTGTAATGTTTACACCGAGATATTTATAGCTATCAGTATTTTGAATTTGTTTGCTTCCTAGTTCTAAGTGCTTTCCTTCACCTCCCACTACTACGTACTCTGTTGTTGATGGATTAATTGATAAGCCCCACTTAGTATAATCTTCATTTATTTTTCGTAACCTGTAGTGGATATCATCTTGATCTTCTGCAAGTATTACTTGGTCATCAGCAAAATGCAAGCTGTACAGTGTATGGTCTCCAATTTTAACACCCATAGGTTCACATTTTCTTTTCCAAATATCCAAAACCCCCTCCAAATAAATCTTAAAGAGTGTAGGTGCAATGCAGCAGCCTTGGCGAAGTCCTTTGGTCACTTTTATCTTTTTTGTCACTTTTGTCCATTCTTTATTACACTCGTCATATCATCGTACAACTTCCTTACAGCAATAATGTAAATCGGTGAAATATTCTTGTCTTCCAGCACCTGCCATAGCTTGGGTAATGGGACACTGTCATACGCTTTTTGAAGATCAATAAATACCATGTGTGTCTCCATAATATGTTCCATGTAACATTTTTCTATTGTTTACATACATTTACATTTATTAAAAAACTAAAAGGACGTTTAGCAAACGTCAAAGTTTTACCAAAATAAACAGAAATGAAATTAAACAAAAATTAAATAAGTACAATTAAAGATAATTAATTTAAATAAAATAAAATAAAATAAAATAAAATAACTAGATTAAATAAGAATACTCCTAGTGCTACCTAGAACTAAATTTTGGACTACAAACTGACATTTCAGTCATATTTTGTTCTTGAAATGATAGGTTTAATTAATAATTCTAATAATATTAATTACACATTATTATAATTAATAGTCTTAGTTATTGTAATTTTAAGAAAATATTTTAGGTACCTACTGTAATTATTGTATTATAAGACTTTTATTAAGCAAAATATCTTTTGAGTGTTTTGTGGTGGGGTTAGAATAGGTAGTCGGATCGTGATGTATGATACATCATTGGAAAGGAGAGTGGGTAGCGGATAAAATATGTTGAGACAGAAAAACGCATATGACAGCATTGCCAAAAGGACACTACATCATATCTCCTTTGTTATTGGTCCCATTGGAGAGAATGATGCGTTCAAAGCGGATAATAAAAAGAATATATTAAGATAAAAAAACAAACAAAGCAACTACCAAAAAGGCACTACACAGTATCTTTATGATTAATGTACGTATAGCGACGTATGCGATATCATAGGGCACTATGGATGAAACTAGACTAACTATAAGACAGATTTTGATTTATTGAATTAAAAAAGGCCTATGACAGATATTTAAGATACGACCCTGAACCACTCCTATTTTAAGATACCTGCCAGATATCATCTGTCAATGTCAAATACCAATTTATTAATCCATGTTAAACTTTTTAAAAAATGTCAACATGAAATTTAATTGAAAAATGTAATGTTTATTAAATAAAATAAAGTGCTTATTGAAACTGGCAAATTTGCCAAAACGTTTAAGTAAAAGTTAAATAGTTTTATTTACAACAGACCGACAAACCAAGGAAAAAAAGTTTCTATTTATATACAGTAGACTTCCTCTATAACGAGAACTGAAATGGCAGAGAGCTCGAGTATTTTATTATATTTTTTACCGGTCACCAAATTCACCGCAATTTTTTTAGCGGTGAGCGGTTTTCGCATCGGTCGGTAAAACTGATGATCACCTATCACTAGTTTACCAAAACGGATTTTTTAACTATGTTTTTTCAAAAATTTTATAATAATCCTTGTATCGGCATGTAAGTAATATTTATTTAATTTCAATTTTACTACATCATTTTTAACTTAATTTTTTGTTTAATCCATTTAAATTCATAGTTAATAATCAGACACATATAATATTGGCATAATTGCTATATATTCTGCACCAGACAGCACCCTAATACGGGTTATTATATTTTCATAATTTAGTTTACCATGTACCGTTGACCTGAAAATGCATAGCAACACTACAAGAGTATGCGAAACCGGTCATTGGTGGTAGAATAAATTAATTGTGGGTAAGTCTTCTTACTTCTTTTTACCTACATTTTTAATAGTTTACTGTTATCCATAAAGCATTGATTAAACCTGGGATGTTACATAAAACAGTCTGAGGAAATTTTAGTATTATTCGTAAATTAGCAATATCAGGTACAATTATTTCCGTCCGTATGCTTTGAATGTTTGAAGACAGAATGAAATAAAAATTGTAATCAGCTCTAATACTCTAATACCTTTTTAAATAACATGACAAAAAGCTTAAAAGAACAAAATTATTTATTTTTGAAGCTGCATTTTTAATGTTTTCCTTTTTCTTTTACTTTTCTCTCCAACAGTAATTCAGAAAATTTTATTACGACATTTTGTCGTTTCTTTTAAATATTTAGTTTTACCTTCCACCAATAAAATTTACTGTCTCATTTACCCAAGAGAAAATCTTCGGCCTTTACAATTTAAATTAACTGTTGTACAGGGTGTAACAACGATGGAAGAATTTTTAAAACAAATAAATTAAAAGCAAATATATTTAATATTAACTTCAAAATTAACCTTCCGTGAGTGGCGCTTGTTTTCTGTGTACCGATAGTGGCGGCGGACTATGACGCATCCCCTTTTTACACGTGAAAAGCGTGATATACACATTTGGAATTTTATTTACGGAACATAGGATTTATAATACAATTACTAAAATTCCCTGATTTGCAATTAACCAGTGTACATTTCTATATAACGTCGCGATGTTTTATAACTTCTTTATTTGTTCCACTGGATTGCCTCTCCTCTGCGGTTTGTAGTAGCGTATATGGCACGCCGACAGTGTTGCTCCATCTACAGATTTTTCCTGAAAGTCCCGTTTTGTGCAGATAATAAAAAATAATGTTTTATTAACTAACAAAACTAACTACTAACAGAACTAACAAAACCTCTTGGATGAGGTAACAGACTAAGCCGATGACACAAACACGAGCAAAGAAAAATATAAATATTATAGATCAGAAAGAAACAATATGGTAATAGTGATCTGACACATCAAAATATTGAAAACAGAGACCAGTAAAGGTATTCTTCTTCTTCAAGTGCCGTCTCCGCGGCGGAGGTCGGCAATGATCATAGCTATTCGGACTTTTGAGACGGCTGCTCTGAAAAGTGCATTTACTGTACATCCGTACCACTCTCTTAGGTTGCGTATTCATGACATTCTACGCCTCCCTATGCTTCTCTTTCCTTGGATCTTTCCATACACAATCAGTTGGAGCAAGGTGTATTTCGCTCCACGTGTAATATGTCCGAGATATTCCAATTTTACGTGTTTTAATTGTATTTAAAATATCTATTTCTTTATTCATCCTTCTCGGAACCTCTTTGTTTGTGACGTATTCTGTCCACGATATTTTCAGAATTCTTCTATATACCCACAGCCGAATGATCCAGTTTTTTCATTGATGTCGCATTCAAGGTCCAAGATTTCATTTAATAAAACAAAGTCGAAAAAATATAACACCTCGCTGCCAACCTAACTCTTAGTTCCAATTTTAAATCCATTGTAAATAGCACTCTTCTCATTTTGTTGAAATTTGCTGTAGCCTTTTCTAATCTAATTTTGATCTCCTAAATGTAATCATTTGTGGAGTTAATCATTGTTCCCAGATATGCATATTTGTCCACTTGTTCGACGTTGGTTCCGTTTATTAGAAGATTCTCGGTATTTCTTTAAGTTTTCGATATTCTCATAAATTTCGTGTTCTCGACGTTTATTGTTAGACCGTACTCTTTTCCATACTCCGCTATTCTGGTTACCAGTAAAGGTATTAAAAAATCACAAAATGGGCATCTGCGCAATACGCATATATACAGTCCCTGCTTAATTTATTAGACTTACTTAGCAAATTCTAGTTGTCTGTGTTTTATAATCACTTATAATTCTAACTATGTTAGCTTTACGTAAGATACATAACACACATATGATAGTAGTAACCTTTTTAAATATTTATTGAACAAAAGCAACGTAAATTATTACAATATTTTACCATTCATATTTTTTTAAGCCACCTTTGGCTTTAAGCAGTGCAGCCACTCTCCTAGGCATGCTGTTAATGCATTTCCTGCGATTTCTTTTAAATTTTCGGTGTGGTTCCAATGGAAAATGATTCTCTTTATCAACTGAACCTTGCTGGTAATTATTTTATTGGCTAACTCTCTTTTTAGGTATTCCCAGACATTTTCAATGGGGTTCATGTCTGGTAAATTGCCGGGCCATGGAAAGAGCGGAATTTCTTGTTCTAACAAAAAAATACCTTTTCCGTATGGCAAGGTGCTCCATATTGCATAAATACCTTATGGCTGTTACCAAACCATTCGTTTAGATGTGAAACCAACCTTGTCTGCAAAACCCTTTTATATTGGTCTTATCACATGGTTCCTTTTACGGCATACAAACGTCCCATACCTTTGCCACTAATCATTACTGAGGTGGGATGTTTAATTGTAATAATTACACACCCTTTTCATATTTTTCTTCTGAATGTCTTCGGACAAACGTTGAAATGTGGCTTCATCGATGAAGCAAACCTGTGCATATCAATAACAATTATAAAGTACGAAAAAAAAGATTTTTAATAATTTACCTTACGCCAATCATCAATAGACCAGTTTTTATGGATCTTGGCTCAAGCTAAGCGTTTTTTGAGTATTTGTGGGGTGACTAAATGTTTTTTGCCACACCGGTTCTTTCGAACTGACGTCACAGGTAGCTTCTATTTGAGTTTTTGACTCAATCTTCTCACTGATGACTGAGATACACCACATTTTCGCGCTGTCCCTCTCTGACTAAGTGCTGCAGTCTCTAATAGATCAGTAATGGACGAGATTTTCGTAACACAAAGATGTTTAGAATTAATGTATGTTAAAAATTCCACTCCAAGATTAATCGTCTTGTTTTATGACTAAAAGTGAACACAAAATTACAGATAAAAATAAAATATACTTAAATAAAAAAATATATAAAAGTAAACATTTATAAAAAGTATCATTTTGCATTTAAGCAATTCAGGAGATTGGTTATTTTATGAACAAGGTTAAAAATAAAGATTGAAAGGTAACTCTTCTGGTAGAAGAATCCAGATTCAAGAAATTGATCGTACCAAAATAAGAATATGGTCAATTTACAAGAACAGTAGATGTTTGTAGACAAGTCAAGATAAATCTAATCGACATAAAAAATGTTTTTTAATGAAATTATAGCATAATCAGTGTAACTTAGTAGAAATTAAACGACAAAGCAGGAAACCATGCTGACCAGTATGAAGCTTCTTCTTCTTCTTCTTCTTAGCCTTCTGTCGTCCATGTTTGGACATAGGCCTCTCCCAACTCCTTCCATCGGTCTCTATCCTGAGCAATATATTTCCAATTTGTTCCGGCTATTCTTTTAATGTCATCAACCCATATCATCTGTAGTCTTCCTCTTGGTCGTTTACTTTCGTATGAAGCTAAATCTTCAGATTTATTGCCAAAAAATCAGTCAGTAAAGCCTCGAAAATTTTAGGAATAGCAGAAAGAATTATAATGGAACGATAATTAGAAATCAATGATTAAAGAATAAAATCAATAAATAAATTGTGATGGAAAGTGACCCTCGGTCAGAGATTTATTAAAAATAAGCCATAGAGGCCTACATAAAAAGAATGTACAATTCCTTAAAAATAAGTTAGGATGTTCCGTCTGGACCAAGACCTTTATAGGTATTAAGACACTGTAAACATGCTAGAATGTCACAAATTTTAATAGGTAAAGAGTAAATATGGCTGTGACTGATATAGGGTCTTTGACTACACTTGTCTAGACAGGAGAAAGAAGGATTGTGAATATTGCCAAAGAAATTGACAAAATCGTTGAAAATGACTGTGGCTCACTAAAAACAGAACCATTCAACTTCCCTTATCCCTTCTTATTCCGATTTCCTTTACAATTGTATGGTCGGCAATTAAAAGCAGACAAGTGAATTTTTGAGTTTTAAAGTTAAAATCGTAAGTACGAAAAAGATCAATACTTAATTTGGAAATTTGTCTGTTTTATTTCAGTAGTAGATAATTTTTTAGGTACCTATTTTTAATAAATAAAAATGTCTCAAAAATTGACTGTCTCTTTCTGTCCACCAACCACACAATTTAACATTACAAAATTAATCATATCTGCTAATGCCAGATATAAATTAAATTTTATTTATATGTTTATTTCAGCATCTGCCCTCTCTTTAGATCTCTTCAGATATTTCATTGTCAAGTTTCAATTTTCTTCCCCATGGCAGCGCTGGTTTTGGAGTTTTTCCAAGCAGCACCTAAAAACAAAATTAATGTACATTCATAAACTGAACAAACAAATTTCAGATTTAGTTCATTAAACTTTGGTTATTGTGAATAAATCATGATTTAAAAGTTTAAAATTAAGCACATGAATTTCAAGTGCTGTAGTTTTAATGAATCTCCTGAATGAAGCCTGAACTAGAAGATACCAACCCAACCATTGGTATTTATTTCTAATAAACAAATGAGGAGTAATTATCTAAAATTACATATAAGATAGAATTAAACATATGCTTCATCGACTGTATGTGGCCACTTAAGCGATAGTGTAAATTCTTCAATGTACCTTAAATTTATTTATGTTTACAAGTTTTTTTTTAACCCTTTTCAAATCATAGCTACATCTGTGTATTCAAAATAGCTTTATATCGCTTTTACCAACTATATTTTTCTTGAATTTTATTGCGGATTAGCTTCTTAAGGATTCTCCCAACAAATTTGTTTATGGTCTACTCACCAATTTTGGAAAGCTCATTATCCTAAAATATAAATCATGTAACAGTAATGTAACAGTAATCTAACTACCTTACAAACTTGATCATCCATGCTTAATTATTTTAGCTTAAACTATCTAATAAAAAAACAGCCTCTGTTACAAAATCAATCAAACATTCATCTGCAAATTTTGGTTTCTCATGACCACGGTAAATACCTATTAAGACCTACAATTTTTGGATATATTAACAAATTATGCAGACTAGGATAAAACTGAAACTATTACTCTTTTTTAGTGGGATTCCATCAAAATTTACACAAATTTTTATAACATTGTTTTTACCTTTGAAATTTGAATCATATGAATCAGAGTATTTTTTTAAGACCAAAGTAGAAATATTTTCCAAGGAAACCGTCCTTAAATTTAAGTTCTCTGGGTAAACCAAAAAAGGTTGTAGCATATGAAGGCAAATGAGAAAAATCAGGAACTTCTTCATGATTTTTTAATAAATCACCTAGTATTTTAAAAGACAAAGTCCAGTTGCATAATTTATTAGAAAAATTAAAAACATCTCGATAAGGTTCTTCATTCAGATCAGTTTCATTAAAAAAAGAGCTTTGTAAAGGATCTAAACCAGAATAGTCGTCCACGTGGTCCATTTGGATTATTTTAGGTACTTAACATAATGTTGATAAAAAGTTTAAATCGGAAGTATTGTAACCTGAACCATTTGAACAACTCTCATCAAAATGGTCAGTTAGTGATTCCGAAGAATGGTTTAAAGATGCAATATCGGGGTTATTAATATTTCCATCAATATTCTCTACGTTTTTCGTAACCATCCTCTGTTGATGATGATTAGAAACAAATTGTTTTCTTTTAAACATAACTAATTTTAGAAATAATTACATTTACCTTTTTGTAATAAAATAAAAACCAAACTCGGAAGTAACCTAGCAAATACCAAGAATTGGAGAAGACTAAGAAGAAACAAAGACATGGAGAAAGGAACGAAAATATAGTAAGTGAAATTAAATTACAACGCTTGGAGTAGATACATCATCGAAAGACCGACAAACGACATTATAAAACCAGTTACGAGATTGGCCCCAGTCCCAGACTCCAGTACCAAATTTTTAACAATATACTATTACCAAAGCAAGCATCAAAAAAAGTTGCTAATTCACACCTTTTGCACTGTATACTGCTTAAATGGAATTCTTTTATTTCTTTGAAGCATTAATAATATTATTATAATTAAACTGTGCCATTTGTTTAAATAGGTATGACATGACAATGACAATTGATATCATCATTTTGTCACACTTGTTCATCTTCGAAGAGATGCCTTCAAGATTCATCTTAAATAAAAATTATATTTTTACTTTTAGTAAACTTATATCTTCGTGTTAACTAGAATAATATAACAATTGTAACGATTTAACCTTTTCGCTTTTAATTATTTAACGTAAATTATTTTTTATTCCATTGAAATATTTGCTATTTGATAACATGATTGGTAAATGTCGGACGTCCGAAGTGCGTATTTAGTCCACCCGAAGTACGTCCCACTTCGTACGTCCCAAGTACGTCCGTTTAACGTCCAGGAACGTCAGGACCAAAACTGGACGTATATTGGACGTTCAGAGGACGTCGTGTGTTACTAGGGATTGTAGAATATCCCACACCAGTTTCTTGAATATTCCGGTTTCAGGTAAATATTAACATAGAAGCTTGAAAATAAGATCACAAAAACCAAAAACATTGCGCGATTCACTCCAATGTCAAATAAACAATACGTGAGAGTTAACAGTCACAAACCTTTTGCGCGACCCTGTAGATTCAGCAGAAATTATGTGTCAGAGTGTGTAATGTAACAAAATTGTGATTAATTCGCAATAATAATAGTAAATTATACTCCACTATCTTTTACTCGGCCCCCCTTGGCTTCTTCGTTGGACTGAGGTCAATCTCGTAACTAGTTTTATAATGTCGTTTGTCGGTCTTTCGATGATGTATTTACTCCAAGCGTTGTAATTTAATTTCAATCACGATATTTTCATTCCTTCCTCTGTCTTTGTTTCTTCTTAGTCTTCTCCAATTTTTCTCTAGTTCTCCATATGGGACGATGTCAGGTCTTTGAATTATTCTCTTTTATTTATGTCTTCGTAAGTTATATTGTTCTTTGTTGCTTATCACTGTTGTTTGCATCACTTATGTGATAACAGTATTTTTTCTACCTTAATAATTTTACTAATTTGACTCTTTTTTACTCTTTTGACTTTTATACTTGGTCATCTAAAAACTTATTTAGAAAAACAATTTAAATCTAACAAAAAAAATTACTATTGGATAGTGGAATCTAATTCACGTTTTCATTATAAACTCGGCACACCTTGTAGGTCAGCGAAAAGCAAGTATTTACTTTAATTAGAAGGAGCGATTGTTCACTGTTAAAGTCGGCTCTGTGAACATTTTCGAAATGTTTACTAACTGTAATTATCTTCTTCTCGGCAAAACTTTGTAAAAGAGGATTGATCTAGAATTAGATATCCCGTTTAAATTATGCGCTGTCCTCTAATGAGGTACTTATACATTTTTAGACAATATTACAACTTAAAATCGTGTTTACTTTTAAGTGAATATTTATCGATTTTTTTACCTATGATAAATATGTGTACAGACATGATACTATAAAAAACAAGATATGCTCACTTGCCATTCTAATTTTATTCGATTTTGCACATGACGTCATAGCGAGACAAAGCTAGGGAACTTGTGTGTATCTGATTTTTAACAATGCATTATATGGCAACATTGTTTCATTACTTTTATGAACAACTTCGAAACTTAAACTGTTAACGGTACGTATACCTCGATGCCATATCTTGCACTAAGAAGAAATAACTAGTTACTTTCTGTGAAAACATGGTTTAAAAATTAATAAGTAATTTCTAAAATTAATTAAAGAAATATATAAATCTTCGATTTGATTGTGTGTATTACAAACAAAATAGACATTGCTACAAAACATAAATTAAATATAAAAGGCTGGGAAAATGTAAAGAATTTGAACCATAAAGGAAAAGCAGGTCATATTCAGACTTTATGAATATCATTTAGACATTTATTTTACAATCTTCGTGATTTTTCTCTTGCGGGTATTGTAATTATCTTTAATGTTTTTATTTAGAATTAGTATTTTAAAATACATTTTACGTATGAAAAAAATAATTTTACATCTTCGCTAACATTTACATAGTTTGTAGCTTCTATTAGGTTTTTTAGATAATTTTTAGTTATTTTTAATGTGTTGCCATTATGGCTACGAAAAATATGTTCCAGTTGACTACATTTAGTTACAAATTCTAGTGTTGGTTTGAGTAAACCAACCTCAGAAACGTGGTTTACCCAAGTAAACGATTTATCGTTACCGTCCGGAATATATCCAAGTATTTCTTTTTTTGTAACTTAAATGCAATGAAACCTGCTAAATTTTCCAATCCATTCCATTACAGGTCTTCTATATTCGAAATAATAAAATCTTGATGGCTGTCAATTAAATCTTCAGAGTTAATTTTTGTATCGCCACTAGGAAGGTTTCCTATTTTGCTGCCCATTGAAGTGCCAAAAATTTGTTTAAAAAAATTACCATTAAACAAAAAGATGTTAGAGTCAAAAATGAATGTTAAAATTTTTATGAAATCATCTAAACTGATCTTGGTATGCAGAGAGATGCTGTTCCAGTTATTTTTGATGCTGTTGAGAATAGCATCTAGTGGTAGGTTTGTAAATAGTGACACAACATCTAAACTAATCAGTATATCCCCCAATATCAGCCCCCAGCAAAATATCCCCCATAATATGTAACTTTGTATTGGATGAACTTATAAGAACATGTAAGGAAAAGATACCTTTTCACATACCTTTTATCAAACGATATGTAGATGATTTGATCTTATCGGTCCCTGAAAACAAAATAACTGATGTTCTAAACACTTTTAACGCCCAGTGTGAACACTTAACGTTTACGGTTGAGAGAGAAGCTAATAATATGATTTTGTTTTTAGACATGCTTATACATTGTGGCAGTGATGGCATGCTAATTAGTAACCGTTTCATAAACTTTTATTCTCAACATCCATCTAAGATGAAAACAAATTTGGTTTTGGCCCTTAAAACTAGGGTTATCAATTTATCACACATCGAGTTCAGGGACAAGGGACTAAAAAAGTTGAGATCTATACTTCAAGAGAACTTCTATCCTACAGGGCTTTTGAATAAACTTATTTTTGGTTCTCTTTTTACTTTGCAATTTTCTGACAACCAAAATTTTCATAATAATGAGGTGAATGAGGTCCGACAACTGACACAGACATTGACACAGAACACATCAGAGCTACCACAATCTAAAATAACGTATGGTTGCCTACCCTATATTCCAGTTGTCACACCTAAGCTAATGAACATTTTCAAAAATGTTAGTGGCTTAAAAATTGCAACTAAGAATGTGAAACCGGTATCGAAGTTGTACACAAAGACAAAGGATCCTTTCACAATACAGGAGTCGTCATCGAATGTTGTTTATTCTATACCGTGTGCCAATTGTAAAAACGTGTATATCGGAGAATCATCTCGTAATTTTCACAATAGAGTAATTTTACATCGCAGCGACATAAAAACGAAAAATATAAACGCATGTGCGCTCACAGAACATGCATTAACTTTAAAACATGAATTTAATTTCGAAGATTCCTGTATTTTGGCAAAGGAAAAAAACCATTCAAAACGTGTTTTCTTGGAAATGTGTTGCATAAAATCTAATACGTCTTGTATAAATAAAAAGTCAGACATAGATAAATTGAGCAACATTTATTGTTACTTATTGACAAAACATCAAAAATAAAATAAAGATTTACTTTAACATATACACACCATAATACACCTGCATACAAAACATGTTGCATACTATCAAGACAGGTTTAATATACTACTTCCATTAATATAATAGCAAGAACTCCTAATTACTTTTTAATCATACTATTTTTGTTTTTTTTTTATTCTCTATGGATCAGTCAAAACACACCATTAAAAGATGTCACTAACAAAATTTTAACTTTCCAACTAAATTTTAAAATGTATTTTGTCGATTGTTTTACATGTTATATTTTATATGTGTGTTTTTAAGGTTGAGTGTCATAGCTTTACACAAATAATCTCAACGACTAGTAAGTTGTAATGACAATTTGAGATATGTTGTAAATATTTACACATTCTTCTAATTACAGTGTTCTGAAGAAGGAATAAAAGAATTCCGAAAGCTCGACCAAAAGTCAAAAGAGTGTTTCTATAACATCCCAGCCAAACCTACTGAGTGTAGCCCTAATAAACTGTGTTGTTTGTTTATATCGACAGTCAATAATATCCAGTATTTCTTGTATATATATATATATATATATATATATATATATATATATATATATATATATATATATATATATATATATATATATATATATAGTATTTATTTCTAGTAGGTACGTTGGTTTAAACTGTAAGTGTAGTTCTCAGCCATCTCCTGTCGTATAACTGCATCAGTTCCCTCTTTGGAGTATTCATTCATTTTAGAGTTGACACCACGCCGGTTAATTGCTAGAACGTGTCAAACGTGATCTGCATATCCACTCGACAAATTCGAGACGGTACGGTGTTGGTCGCAGTCGAACAAACTAAGCTATTTAATGAATCCGCCCCTTTTCTTCCTACCACCCTTACACACGGTTATGGCCTGGATTCGCCTGATACAGTATGCGTATATTAAATTTGACATACATGAGATTGTTTAAATGTAAATGTATTATGCTTTTGTGTTGTTTGTTATTGACTTTTTTATTTCCATAATCAATGCTTTTATCACCAGGGAGGTGAAACAAAGCGCGACGGTCGAATATTTCGCGAAATAAACATCGTATCAAAAAAACTAAAAATTAAATGTTCCATATTTTTTAAAAATCTATTGAATGACACCAAACAGGAACCCCAGCCGCACCCTCTAGAGCGAGAATGGAACAACTTTGGAATCTTAAATAGGAACCCTCATTTTTTTGCAGGTTTGGATTTCTTATAAAAAAATAAGTAACTTTTCTAAAAAGTAATTTTTTTCGAATTATCGATGGATGGTGCTATAATCGGCAAAAACCTTTTATCGTGATACCCTAGGTAAATTATAGAAACGGTCTAATGTATCAAAAAATATGCTTCCAAATGAAAAACCAAAAAAAAATATTTAATATTTGTCAAAAAACCATCGAATGATGTAAATACGACCCCGCACCCTACTTCTCTCTCTCTCTCTCTCTCTCTCTCTCTCTCTCTCTCTCTTTCTCTCTCTCTCTCTCTCAGATATCCTTTCATATTGCCCAGAAACTTACTCCTCTGGAGATACAAATAAATCAGCAAATGTTTCCGTCGTTGTGTCCACCGTTCTGCTGCCTAGGCTGTTGTTAACGGCAAGACCGTAAAAAGATATGTTGTATATATATAAGAATGTATGATCATAATAGTTTCCTTTCGAAATTGTGCAATATATAGCATGCTTTAACTATATCAATTGCAAAATCAACTAATACATTTAAGGTTCAAGCTTGTTCGTTAAAAAGTATTCAGTATTCTTCAGTCTTAAGAGTCTTTGTTGAAAGTTTTGGTGTTTAAAATGTCTGACAGTAATGAAAATACATAATCAAGAAAAATCAACGAAAAAGCATAAAACACATAGCCGTCTTAGAGATATTGCTAAGAAGCTACGAGCCTCGACCTTTGAAACCGGAGAAAAGTGTCAGTTCAAGCGGTATAAGTGCTAGATTGAATGAAAGCGCCTACAGCTACAAAGTAAGAGTTATTAGAAACGGTAGTGCAGTAGAGGTATCAGTATATTTTAAATATTTCAATCACTGGTTGGAATTAAAGCTTCCCGATTACATACAATAAAAATAGAAGGCGAAAGCATACAAATAGACCTCTTAAGGTAGATAAACAAACTGGTGGATTGGTATTGCAGTTTTTTGGCTCATTAAAGGGACGTAAAGCGCACTACAATTTGAAGGACTCTAACAGAGTTTACCTCCGGGAAGATATGAATGTTAAAAAGCTTCTTAAATAATTATTTTTGACTAAACATCCCCTTATTGAGATAAGGGGATGAACATTTAGGCAAATATTTGTGTTAGAGTTTAACATCTTTGGTTACCCACGAACTAAAGCGTGCTATTGGTAGAACGAGCTGAAAGCCAAAATTATCGTGCTTGATAGGAAAATTGCTGATTTAAAAGGTGATGACAAAAAAGTAAAGTTAGAGAAAGATGGAATTTAAAAAGGTACTCCATTTAAAGAAGGCCAAATGGTTTTATGAATTGAAAGGGCGTGCAAAAACTGAAACTAGAAAGTCATCAACTGTAGAGCCTATCCCTATAGACTTCGGAAAAAATCTCCCTATTCCGAATATAACTTCTGCAAAACTGTATTTTAGAGAAGAGCTGTCATTCTCTATTTTCAATATTCATATTTTGTCAAAAAATTATCCAGTTGTTTCACTACGTGACTGCTATATAAAAAATATTTGACAGATTTGCCCAGTTCGCGGCCATTTCTTCATGGAATCGGACAAACACATGAAATTGATCTCCAAACGTGCAAAGGCTGAAACATCAGGCTAAAAAGAGGTTATTAAAGGCGCGCGAATTAAACCACATCCGTTTGTTGTTGTATCATGTAAACAAATTATGTTTAAAGAGTGGGGTACATTTTTGTACTCCAAGTTCTACAAAAAGAAATTTTCTTTTCCTATTCAGCAACTAAAACAGTTATTGTTTTTTTTTAACAACATTCAAAACCGTGGATCACGGAAAACATATAACGAATCTTTCACGTTGTCCCTCGTAAAAGATTTACGGAAGAACCAGAAGAGGAAATCAAAGGAACCCGATTTTTAAGAAAACAATCAGCTCTACGAAACGCTTATACCTCTGTTCAAAGAGAAGTGTGCTGATCTAAAAGTTACAATGAAATTTTGTGGGATCTAAAAAGTATAATATATATTAAGTATAATTATACTACAGCTAACTTCTTTCTGTGAATCAGTCTGAGTTACCATGTGAGCCCGATGATGTTCCACGATCAAAGCGATTTTTAGAAATTAGATCAACTAAAGTCAGTAGTTTGTACCTTGGTTTGTTCTTTTAATGTGATGTAGAAATGCCGTACAAAATAAAAAAATAATAGAAAATTAAATTTTTTGATCTGTTCAGGGGAAAAACCAACTCAGTCCACATTTTGTTTAAATAAAAAATATCTAACTACGAAATAACAATTCAATCGTAACATTATTATTAAATTAATTATTAAAATAATTATTAAAAGTAGATATCGGACTAAATATATAAAAATATTTAGCTAAAAATATAAAAAAGGCATAGGATTTTTATCGTTTTAAATTTTGTTTTCTTTCGCCCGAAAAATATAGTTTTTTGACTTAGTTGACTTTAGCCTTCTGACTGTAGCCTTCATTTGTAACGCATATTTTGTTTAACAAAATTCTTAAATTTTATAAAGTAAATTATTGTCGATAATATCTTTACGGATATTCGATAAATACACTACTACGACGTAGACCGTCTAAAAATTTTGACGATTACTTAAGATATTTTGTAACGATGTTCTGATCGTTTAACAGTTCGAACCGTGGGAGTGTCAATATTTGCGCATCCACTTCTACAAGGAGACGACGAAGTGGGATTCGCAGCGGCTATTTAAGGCGTGTGAGTAGCGGAATTAGACAGTTGTGTAGCTAGTGCTTTAGGCTCCCTGACTCGCTAGTGTAGTGAACCTGCGAGCCAACCCGGACAGAGAGATTTCCGTATTGAGGATCGTACTATGTCCTTAACCAAGCGGAACCCATCGGTACTGTGTGTTGAATATTACCGTGGGTCTGCACAGCCAAATATTTTATTTCCGAGTGCGTTCGGAGCTCCCGCTGAATTGAAGCGGAAGCGAGCATAAGTCTGTGTGTGATCGACTTCACCTATTTCATTTCTTTATTAGTAATAATTAATTTCTTTTCTTTTATAGACGTTCGCCAGGGAATTTATTCATCGCGGGACCCAGACGGGGACGTAGAATTCACTTCATTTTTATTTATTGTATGTACTGCGTAGAATTCATTTTATTTTATTTATTGTATATATGCTAAATTAATAGAATAATTTTTTTTTTTTTAAGATGTCATTATATTTTAATTTGTTGTTGATATATTTTATTAATCTACTGTTTCTTATCCTCACTAAATATTTTGGTTACGATACTGTCCACTTCTGCATATCTGATGTTATCTTTATTTTATATTTGAGCCTCCTTTTGTGAGTTGACATATCCAAAAATACTAAATCCAACTCTGGTTGATTACTGACACTTTACGAGGCTGAGAAATACCGGAAGCCACCACATTCAGGCAAATGGCTTAGTTAGAATTGATAATAGAGTGAATATGCAGGGGAGTTCTTTTCCAAGATGATGGACAAATCTGTTTTTAAGGACGTCAGACGTAAATGACGAAGCTTTAAATTGTCGAAATTGGGAGAATCTGGAAAAGGGTCACTTTTATCATCGACGATAAAATTTAAACTGCTAAAGGTTTTATTCGCTTCAGTTAACTTAGTAAAAGGACTTTGAGAGGTTTGTATATATTTTTTTATTTAAACGACTTACTTCACATAAAATAAAATGTTTGTCAACCTTATTATACCATGTGGATTACAGACCTATAAATAACTGTAAGGATTTATTTCTATATGTAGCGTAAAATTATTTTTTGTTGGAAACAAAATACAAATAAATAATTTTATCCAAGTTTGCACTCCTAGTTTAAAACGTGTGCCTTGAGTGCCTTTCTCAAGTGATCTATTTTGGTATAGCCAAACACATAAAAAATAAAAGAATAACACCAACTTTTAGAACAAACAACAACTTAGGCAAATATATTAAAAACAACACGAGCCAAAAAAAGCACTTATACAGTGGTGTGTACAAACTTAAATGTGGCTACTGCAAAAAAACTTACATCGGTCAAACTGGTAATTTTTTTAACAAACGTATAGCAGAACATAAAAGGCTTTCAATAATAGAATAACAAATTCTACATACGCACTTCACCTTCTAGATGATAATCATTGTTTTAATGCCGAATTTCAAATCCTTCGCCTCCAAAATAAAGGCCTTTAGCTATCTTTATTACAATATATGGAAATTAACAAATTAAAAAATAAAGACATAATTCTGAATAATCAACTTGAGACAAACAGTTCTCCCCTTCTTAACCTTTTCAGTTGAAGACTATATAAACATACCAAAAATATATCATATAAGAAAGGCACTCTGCCGAAATAGCTGTAGTGATAAGATATTATAATAAATTGTTGGAAGTTTTGAGAACAAAGTTTCCAGTGTTTTATTGTTATATAAAATAAATTTCCATCAAGTGGCGGTCGAATCCATCACTTACTCACATATTTTATCATTCTCGGCGTATTCTACCGATTAGGGTGCAGTATATGGGATGACCTCAGCGGAGCTGTTTCGCAGAGCAGTCAACAAAACCATGATAGCCTTGATGATCGCCAACATCCGGACCGGATAGGGCACTGGAGAAGAAGGGTGCAGCCTCCCTTACATAGTCATTCTTCATTCCTGCCCACGATTTAGTGGGCTTAAATCCATCTTTGGACGTCGTTTTGGTCTCTTGATGCTTCTTGGATACCATAATGTAAGTCTAGTGGACCAGCTATTGTCAATTCTTCTCGCTAAATGTCCCGCCCACAGTTTATTTTTAAGCCAATTTCATTGCTAGCTGATTTTTTAAATTCTTGTACTTTTGCAGGATTATTGCGGATCAGAACGATTATCTGCCGAATATTCTATCCAAGTTCAGTTATTGTCTGGGATAAATAAACTATGGCTTATAAAGATTTACTCAAAGCATTATATAGAAGTGTGCAAGATTTAAAAGGCGATGATAAACTATTCGGTGATGCTGTATTACCGTCTGGTGACTTCCGACAGACATTTCCTGTTATTCCTCTCTTTACATATGCGGAGAGATTAATGCATGTTTAACACAATCGTTTTTATGGCGAAATGTCGAAACTGTTCAATTGACCATTAAGATAAAGGTATAAGTGCAAAATGATTTATGGGCGCAAATATTTTTCAAACATTTGCTAAATATTGGAAACGGTAAAATAAAACTACATCCAAATACACAATGCATTAAACTTCTAGATAATTTCTGCACTTTTGTTGAGACCAAACATAAGTTAATTGTAAGTTTCTTCCCGGCTATGCTGAATAATTACTTGAATCATAATTGGCTAATTGAGCGCCGCAATTTTGGTGGCGAAAAATGTTGACGTTAACCAGCGGCGGCTCGTGGCCTAAAAAAGTGGTGAAGATGAGGAAAGCTTGCCGGAGCCAAAAGGAGTTTTGGTACCTACTTTGCGCCCAAATCTCATAAAAAATTCGTTAAAAAAAATGTTAAGAGTTTATGGCCCTAATAACTTGAAAACAGTATTTTAGGGCACTTATACTAGATACGAATCGTTCTGCTTACCTGGGGTATTTTAGTTCTGAACCTCGACATTTCATTGAGGGTTTTTTGGCGATTAAAACACCACGTCTGCTAAGACGGGTTGGTGAGTTTCGATTCAGCCGCCCACTCTAAGTCAGATGATGATTGCAGCCGACCACTCTGGATCAGACGCAGATGTTTAAAATACTGGTTGGTCGACAATGTAAAAGAACATCCCTTTTATCTTCATTTTTCCAATGCCTAAATGGAGTCTCTAATATATTACACACCAAGTCATTAATTTAGCCACCATTTAATATAGTCTTCTGCAGGTCATCATGCAGGGTAGAGTCGATGGCAAAAAGGAAATAGATTGAAAGAGGAAATCATGGCTGCGAAATATTTGAGACTGGACAAACATAACTGTAGACGATTTATTCCACGTTGCAAAAGACAGAGAAATTTTTAGAAATGTGGTCGCTAACCTCCGTTGATGGAGACGGCATATGAAGAAGAAGAAGTCATTAATTGGATTCATGTCTCTCTAAAATTATTTTTGTCCAAACGAAATCCACGAGAACACTTTATATCCGAAATCCGAAACAAACCACAGAGAAATGTATTAATAAAGTGCACTAAATAAATAAAATTAATACTGTGACTAAACGAAACTAATAAATACTATACTATATAAAAATATCTATATAATGGACTAAATTTTAAAATATTGTCGCTTAGAGGAATTTCCGAAAAATAGGAATACCAAATACACATCCAACAGTGGGTGAAGACGAATAATATATTTTTAAGCGGAACTGCACGCACCAGTTTTCTCAGCTATTACTAAAGATAGGCTGACGTCACGTTGCCATAGCAACCGTGAACACTGATGCAGATGGATGTCGCATTTCAAAAATTATATTCACCTCTTCCTGAATTCTATTATACACGGCTAGTGACACAGGTCAGGACTTGACCGTCAAGTACGTACAGCTAATAAAGCTAGTTGTCTTTTTTAATTTTTAGATTAATTAAAAGAGAATAAATAATTGTCTTCAGAATTTAGATATAATAATGTTGTTTTAATTTTTTATTTATTTGTCTCAATTTAATTATATTTTTTTGGTGAACCTCACCTTCACCTACTTCACCTGGCCGGCCGCCGCTGACGTTAACATAATTAACTTCTAGATTCAACAGTTGTTACCAGGTGATTTGATATCTTTTAAATCAGTCGAAAGTACTGTTAATAAAGATGAAGCCATAAATTATCCAAAAGAATTTTTAAATTCTTCGAATATACTAGGGATGGCATCACGGATTACATGATATTTACTTAACTCTCTTAAATAAATTGTACATAATATTAGTCGTATAACAACCACTCCAAAGCAAAGCTTGGCCGGGTCAGCTAGTGATCTTATAAATTATGTATCTGCAATGCATCATTTAAATGATCGCATTAATACATTTCGCAGATATATAATTTATAATTTTTTGTTTTACTAATAGACTAGGCGGGATCTGTGGAAATTAAGACCGTAATGGACATTTTCCATAGGAAGCTATTTTTTTGCTGGAATCCCTTCAGGATATGCCCAATATCGATAATCACGATATGCGCCAGTCGCAAACCCTGTGCTAAATTTTTTATTTAACAAAATCTGAAAACAATTGAAAATTTCTAATTTTTTTGCTCCTATTTTCGTTTATAATGCGGAAAATATTGATCCTAGAGAAAAAATTATAAGAAGTTAAAAGTTTCGTTATTCAATTTTACACAATATTTCGTTAGCTAGAAATTGAAAATTTAATGTTTATTGTTGAAAAAATAGCAATAATTGGAAAGAAAAGTACAAAAAAATTAAGTTAATCCTTTAAATGTTTTCGACTTTCTAAACTTGAGATACAAGCTCCATATTCCGCCTAGAAAAACCTTTTAATATGTTTAAAACATGTGCTAAATTTTGTTAAGATCGGTCGGATAGGTTTTGCATAATAATTTTGCAATCCAGCCTACTGGAAAAAAATCGCAAATTTTCTAATTAATAGTAGGCCCTAAATAAGGCTCTCAGATAGTTTTTTTACACCTAAAGGAAGGCTCAAACCTTCAAACGCTTTTTATAAAATTCATTCGGTTCACTAGGAGAGCCTAGAAATTTTTTTAAAGTTTTAAACATTTTTTAGGCTTATAAACAAATTGAACAACTTTACGAGCTTTAAACATTTCCTTCCAAAAAAAGAAAAAAAATTTTAAAAAAATTATTGAAGATAGAGTCAAAATAAAGTTTATTTATGAAAAAAAAAATTTTTTCTCGTTCGCCTTTGTTTTAACAATTTAAATTATTTTGTAACAATTTATAAATACATATTTGTTTACTAAAAGTAACAATTTACTTCAATGTATAAATTGCAAGCTCAAAAAAAATGCATGAAGAAAAAATGCAATTACTTGTTTAACATACAATTGTTTATTGCAAATTTCACAATTTGCAATTAAAAATGGTATTTGAAAATATGTTATTTGAAATCCTTGTCGTCTGAGACAGCGATTCAAAAAAAAGTAAAATTGGTTAACAAGAAGCCGAGATAATGCAATTTTTAGCGCGCGCTATGGTTTTGAACTCGCCGATTCGCATTTCGAGTGAATGTCCCCCACCACCACCTCTCATGCATTCCGAGCGACATTTTACGCGAAAACGGTTTTTTATTTGTCTTTTTTATGGATGTTGCCATGAAGCGCATTACGTAAAACTTTTGATATAAAAAGTACTTGACAAGACGAGGGTATTTGTTTAAATACGAGCCCTATATCACTTATGGTTACACGGCAAATGTATGCCAACTTTGGCCTTCAATATCTCGGCAACCGGTAAGCCGAATATGTCTGTTTTTTTTTTTTTAAAATAAGCGTCTTTTAACGATCTTTAAGAGTATAAATTTTGAAATTGAAATGTTTAAAGTTTGTAAAGTTATTCAATTTGTTTATAAGCCTAATATATAAAAAAAAATGTTTAAAACTTTAAAAAAATTTCTAGGCTCTCCTAGTAAACCGATTTGAATTTTACAAAAAGCGTTTGAAAGTTTAAGTCTTCCTTTAAGTTTAAAAAAATTTGCAACTATTTAAGGGCCTTATTTAGGGCCTACTATAAATTTGAAAATTTGCGATTTTTTTTTAGTAGGCTGGATTGCAAAATTATTATGCAAAACCTATTAAAAGGTTTTTCTAGGCGGAATATGAAGCTTGTAAGTCAAGATTAGAAAGTCGAAAACATTTAAAGGATTAACTTCATTTTTTTGTACTTTTTTTCCAATTATTGCTATTTTTTCAACAATAAACATTAAATTTTCAATTTCTAGCTAACGAAATATTGTGTAAAATTGAATAACCAAACTTTTAACTTCTTATAATTTTTTCTCTAGGATCAATATTTTCCGAATTATAAACGAAAATAGGAGCAAAAAATGAGAAATTTTCAATTGTTTTCAGATTTTGTTAAATAAAAAATTTAGCACAGGGTTTGCGACTGGCGCATATCGTGATTATCGATATTGGACATATCCTGAAGGGATTCCAGCAAAAAATAGCTTCCTATGGAAAATGTCCAATCCAAAACAGATTCCGCCTAGACTATAATGTTGGTTTCTTTAATTAGTGAAGTAATGAATATTTGGCCAAAATTTTTTGACTATTCTATACGGTGTGCGTTCGTTTCTGGAATCTACTCAACGTCTTCCCTCGCACCGTGCAGTGGATATAAACTTGTAAATAAACCAATGTCCGTATTATTTGATTTGTAGTTTATACTAGTAGATACAGTCTTATACCTACAGCACCTATTAATTTTCTAACAACAACTAAATTATTACAACAAAATCGAACTATTTGATAACAAATTATGGATATTTAATTCCTGTGTTTTAACGTTGGCGTGTTTTCGACTATAAACATTATATTTTATTGATTAGGTACTGACAGTTCCCATTCCCCACGCTTTATACCCTTTTCAATTTCTCATCATATAAAAGATATTTTTGTTTATTGATATTCCCTGCGGGAGTCGGAGTCGGAATCTTCCCCATAATTTATTAGATGGCTTATGTGCATCAGGATAATATGGACCCTAAATATTTCGGAGCCTGGGGCAATACGTATAAAAAAGTTGTTTTTGATTGTAGTTGGTACATTTATATTTGGTTTAGGAAAACAATGTGGTTGAGAGTAAAAATAATACGGTAGACCTTGTGCCGGGGATTCTAGAGCCAGGGGTAAAAAAGTAAGTGCTTTTGTCTATATTTTGAATAAGATTACAGAACGAATATAATTGACTGCCAACTTTACTTATTGAGTTTTTTTTGGTAGTTGGAGGCTATAAGAGCAAGAGTAGGCTAACCAACATTTTGTTGATAATTGAGTTATAGATTGCAATCACTTCTAACGACCTAAAGTTTTAAAGCAAAACCGGTCCAACCAACATTTCAGTATAGTATAACATAAATCTCTCCAGTAAGGTGATTTTGCAGTATAGAAAATAACAAAAATTTGAAAGCACGAATGGGCTAACCCACGAAGTTGTGGAATAGACCAAAATTGTTCAATACATAAATGCGTAAAAGAATGCAAGAGTGGGCTAACCATCCTCTTTGTAGGATAGACCGGTTTTAACTGATAATCATGGGTACGTATCATACAATCTAACCTTCCAGTGAATAGATATTTGTGTTAAGGTGGAAATTAGACTGTGTAGTACAGTCCCTTTCTTTTTAATCGTATCGTCTCTTTGCGCTTGGAGATGCGCTGTGGTACACATTTTTTTCTAAAAACCTTGCAGATTTCTAATGGTAGAGTAGATAGACTTTTACAAAAAAAAATTACAAACTGGAGTTCCACCCTGGGATAAAAGAGGACAAAGTACATCAGCAAATAAAACAGGTGACGACAAAACTACTGAAGTAAAAGAATTCATTAGCAAATTTTCCACATACGAATCACATTATACGAGGCATAAAAGTGAACATAGAAGTTATTTTGCACCAGATTTGAATTTAGGAATCCTTTGTAACTTTTACAAAGGAGAACATACTAGTAATCCTGTCTCATTCCACATATTCGAAAAATATATAATATCCAATTTAACATTGGATTCCATGCACCAATTACGGATTCGTGCAAAAAATGTGATTTTTATAACAATAAAATCATGTTGCCAACAGTTCAAGCAGAAAAACGTGAATTTGAAATAACACTAGAGGTTCACCAACGAAAAGCAGACCGTGCTAGATGTGGTATCAAACAAGATGCAGATTATGCCAAACAAAATCCTGAAGAAATTACAGTGATTGAATTTGACTTGACGCGAACGTTGCCCACAACAGTTATAAGCACTGGAATGTCTTACTATAAACGCCAGTTGTGGACTTACGTCTTAGGAGTCCATAATTTGGCTACTACTAATGCTCATATGTATGGAACGAGACACAAGCATCACAAGCGAGAAATACGATCCTGTTTACGGCATTATTTTAAAAATGGTGTTACAACAAAAAATGTAATACTATATTCCGATCAATGCGGAGGGCAGAACCGTAACATTAAAATGGCTGTCCTTTCAAAAATCATTTTATTGTATCACATCCTGACATCGTGGTGGAAAATATTGATCATAAGTTTTTAGACAGCGGACATTCTTACCTTGCCTGTGGCCAAGATTTCGGAGTAATAAGTAAGCAAAAATTTTTTTTAAAGATATCTATGTATCTGACGACTGGATAAAGGTAATAGCACATGCATGAAAGAAAGCACATTTTAAGGTAATAAAGATGACAGAAAACGATTTTTATTCTACTAAGAAGTTAGAAAGAAATATAACAAATCGCAAACTTGATATACAAAAATCAAAAGTCCAATGGTTACAGATTCAGTGGTTGCAATACAAGAAAACAAATCCATTTACAATTTACTACAAATACAGCAATAATGCAGCTGTTTTTTTTTACTCACTAGATGTCAAAAAGAGGACATGCAGGGAAATACTTCAGCTACATTATCTTTATCCCGATGGACGTCCAATAACCGAAGCAAAGAAAAAAGATCTTTTGGAATTACTTTCATTTATACCTCCAATACATCATGGATTTAACACAAGCACCAGAACAATAAGATCCACTATACAGCAAGAAGAAGAGTTCATTAACGATGAACATCAAGTATTTTTGTTACTTTGTTTTTTAATAAGCATATTTTCAACATTGATATTCTTTAATTGTATTGTACTCTAGGTCTAATCCACATTCCTATTAAAAATTTTAAGGGCACACTGATGCAAAAACGAACAATGATTTGTAAACAATGACTACCTTTTGGCATCATATTTTAATTTTATAAAATTTCAAAAAAACGCATATATTCTTGGTTCATGTAAATCCATTATTCAATATTTGGGGTTAGCCCACTCTTGCTCTCATAGCCTCAAGTTCCTATTGGTTACAGAAGATATTATAATTTTAATAATATACAATAAAATGTAATAAATCACCATGGGCTTAATTTTTGGGTCCCACATGTGACAGCAAGTCATAAAACGTAGGGTTTAAAACACAAATAAAATATCAGAAAAAACATTAAAGTATAAAGGATGCGGCATTAGTGCTAGATTGCTCAATCGCACATTTGTTGTAAATGAAACAAATTAATCTACCATAGAACGGGATGACTTTGTTAAATTTTTCCGTATTTTCTAGCGTAACTTTTGTATGGGTCATCCCATAAATGTGGAAAAGTCACCATTGGGATGCATTTTATGTTTATTTAATTTAAATTGATAGTATATATGTTTTTAAATTGAGGATTTTCTCAAAGAAAAATTAAACAAGTGTACATATATCAAAGTCACCCATTGACGTGAGGTCACTTTGATACACCCCATTTTGAAATAGCTTAGCCGATGCACAAAAGCTGTAGTAATATCAATGTCAACCCATTTTTTAATAGATTAAAGCCAAATTTTAGATATTTTAATTTTAATTTGGGGGGTGACACAATAATTAGTATATAATAAATGATTCTAGAAGTAGCTAATACTTTATTGAGGCAAAAACATTTTAGCAAATTTGTAAAACAATATAAAAAGTAAATAAAAGTCAAAAGAATATATTATGAAAGGCAAACAAAATAAGTTATTTTTCTTTAACATCAACTCTGGCAGGAAATATGCATTTCGTTGCTGTTTCATTTGTTTCAACCGATAGCGTCTTCAGAATTGCTAAGGTATCAGCGAAAGGAGCATTAAAAACGTCGGTCTCCACAACTTTAAAATGTTTATGGATTTCATCCAGTGATTTACGTCCAATTAGTTCGTATTCGTCAAAAGGTAATTTCTCTTGTATCCTTCCGGAACATACGTAATTTATATATTTTCGTTTACCTGACATAATTTTTCTAAGCACATAAGTTCCAATATTCAATTCAGCAAGAGATGGTTTTGTATTCATCTCATCGTCATATGATTGGTTCTCCACAGAAACTTCATTTTCAATTTCATTTTCGCTTTCACTGGTATACCTGTTTAATTCGCTATCGGAGAAGCTGTCATCCGCCGTTACATGTTGACTTACACTTTTACCGGGTTGGACATTAAGTTTTTTTTTACTTTGACGTTTAGTAACTTCTATCTCGGACTTCTTATTCATCAAATAGTCTGTGAGACTGTCGTTAATCAGAGCTTCTACATAATCAACATCATGGTTGATTGGTGCAATTTTACTCAAGACTTTATTTGGATCTAAAGCAACCATGCCACAAGCCTCGAAACTATTCTTTAAAACTTTCTTAATTGCACTTTCTTCACAGTCTCCACGTTTGTGCTCAGTTTTTGCAATTGTCTGATCCATTAATTCCAATCATTTCTTTAATAACGACGGAAATTGATCTTTAGGTACACCAGAAATCTTTGGCCACCGATCATACCTTCTTTACCTTCCAGCCGTCTTGCGTGTAGTAATAATATGGTCTCAAACCAGTCTGTAAAACAAGTTACCTCCATCCACCCATTTTCTGTTCGGTTATATCTAGCTCCTCTTGCGCAACATCTACTACTATAACAGGGAGAGCCCTGTGGACCTCCTAATGTACACGCATCCCACAGATTATGTTAGCTGCGATATATTATATAAGGAGGGAGTAGTGTGCCATCAGCACAGCACATCATTATTGATGTTGCGGCTTCATTATGATTAGTGATTTGCTCTGGGTATTTGGTCCCTCTTGTAGATAGCAATCTGCTTTTTCCCGGATCATCACTAACGTTGGTTTCATCGTAATTGAAAACGTGCGATGGAGGGCAATTTGAGAGAGTTGTTCTTAAATTATTGAAATATGATTCTATCGTTTCCTTTTTTTTTGGGACACCTGCTCGAGCTCTAGTAATGTTAGACTCTAAGAGATATAGTATAGTAGAACTCTTAGTAAAAAATTAATGAAAAAATCCCAGTATACAGAAGTAAAACACATCACATTTGTATTTAGGTATAAAACATAAAATTAAAACTTTTAAAAAGTGTCGTCAAAATTTATACAGGAGCATAAAGTGACGTTTTCGATCTAAAGATCGTGCTTGAGACTTTATTGTTAATAGGTGAAATAGAATATCAAAAAAAAATATTTTTTCTATTTCCGCCATAAACAATAAAGTCTCAAGCATCCAACTTCCCACATATGTCTATTTTGCATTTTCCAGGTACCAAATGTTGAAAAACGTAAAGGGCGTTTTATTAGAATCCTGATTTCACACCAATTCATTAGACCTATGTATAGTTGGTTGCCTATCAGTACCCACACAATTCTTCACCACAATTCATTCGACATAAAACACTTTTCTCCAGGTTCTTAACATAAATTCAGGACAAATTCACAATTTAAAACTACAACATTGATGGTTGCTACTGTTAAATTATTTTAACTTTAACTTATTCAATTTTTAAATATTGATGGCTTCTGTCATATTTAGGCACAGACATTAAGTTACAATGACTGCTTTGTTCGAACTTCCGTCCTAACATGTCAATTTTGTCATTCAAATCAGTTGCTATCATCAAGTCATCGTAGACACTTCGTCTCAGGACCAGCAACTTCCTGTTGCTGTTCAATATATGGTTTTACATTGTTCCAAATTTAAATTCTAATGTGACTCTAGTTCGATGACATTGGATAAAAATTTAATACTTAAAGAGCAACATGTTTCTTTGCTCGACTTGACCACGTAGCTCTTGTCAGTTAAAACAACACAGACCAACTCAAGTTGGTTTGTGTCGCTATGGTTGGTCTGACGCTATAGTTATAATGAGGCAGGTACAAAAGATATCATTAGAATAAAATAAAACGGCAAATCTATGTTTCGTGGACCTTAAGAAAGCATTTGATGGGATTAAATTGAAGGACGTTATCCATTTATTGTACGCAAGAGAGATACCTCTAAAAATAATCGAAACGATTAAAAATATCCCTCTAGTCTTCTATTGTGTAACCTGATTATGGATGAAATAATAAAAAAAGTAAGAACTTAAAAAGGATACCAAATGAGAGAAAAACAGCTTAAAATAATCTGCTATGCAGATGTCGCAAGTCTACTCTCTTAGAGTGAAGATGATTTACAACGTATGCTGCACCAATTTATTATAACCGCCAGATAATTTGACATGTTAATTTACCCAAAAAAGACAAAATGCATGGTTATAACAGCAAATTTACTAAGACGTAAAGTGGAGCTAGAAGATCAGATAATAGAACAATTAATGGAGTTTAAATATCTAGTCATAACCTTATCTAGCTACGAAAGGCTCGAAACAGAAGTGGAAGATCAAGTAAATATAACAAACAGAGCCGCAGGTTACCTGAATGAAACAATATGAAGAAATAAAAATATCGGGAAAGAAATGAAAGACAGAATTTACAAAACACTCATTATACCAATAATGACATAAGCACCAGAAACACGACCTGACACAGAGAGGACAAACAGGATGTTAGAAACGGCAGAGATAGAAACCCTTAGAAAATCATAGTAAAACACTATGGGAAAGAGCGAGAAGTATAAATATACGACGTAGATGCAAGGTGGAAAACATCAAGAACTGAGTAAGAAATAGAAGAGTGGAATGGAACGATTATATAAGCCGAATGACAACAAATAGTAGCAAATATCAAACTGAGGCTCGCTACAGCTAAAAGAAAACACCAGAAGGCATTAGTAAACATTAGAAAACTCAAAAACAATGAAACAAATGAAGCGTACACAGAGGAAATAAACAATAGGTTCTCTAATATGGCAACTGAGAATGATGTTGAAAAGTCATGGACCACCATAAAAGAATCATTTGATGAGTTGAACAACACTTTTCTACTTGAGAGTAAAACAACTACCAAGAATGAGTGGATGACAGAAGAAATATTAGAGGTAATGGAACAACGCAGGCAGTGTAAGATCAGGCAGGACGAAGTAGGGTACCGAAATATACACAGTCAAATTCTTAAAGAAATTATAGCGGCGAAGGAGATCTGGATGACTACACTTTGCGCCGAGGCTGAAAGCCTATATAAACTCGGCGACAGCTTCAATCTTCACAAGAAAATTAAGGAAATTGCTGGTGTCTTCAAGAAAAAACAAGTCACTGGTATACATAATGACCAAAATGAATTAATAACGGACCCTAGCGATATACTTAATACTTGGAAAATGTACACAGCCAATTTGTTCAATGATGACAGAACACAAAAACCACCACAACTGGGAGACCATTTGTATGGCCCAAGTATTTTGAAAGCTGAAATTGTACACGCTATCAAACTATTAAAAAGTAACAAAACCCCAGGACCAGATGATATGTACGCAGAAACAATCAAGTTACTTAATGAAGAAAACCTAGACATTATTGTCAAGCTCTTTAACGACATCTACGATACGGGCCAGATTCCAAAAGATTGGCTTCGATCCACATTTATCGCCCTACCAAAAACACCACGTGCAAACTTCTGCAAGGACCACCGACTAATAAGCCTAATGAGTCACTTTTTGAAACTTTTCCTGAGAATACTTCACACTAGATTGTTTAAGAAATGTGAAGAGGTCAGTGGATGGAGTAAGTTTGGTTTCAAAAATGGACTTGGCACGAGAGAAGCGATCTTTAGTATGCAAACATTGATACAGAATTGTTTAGATCAAAGAAAGGATGTTTTTATCTGTTTCATCGATTACGAGAAAGCATTCGATAATGTAAAACATGAATTGATGATAAAATACCTACAAGAGTTGGGATTGGATGCAAAGGATATAAGAATCATTGCCAATCTGTATTGGAATCAGACAGCAACAGTACGTCTTCAAAATTCCAACGAAACAGAAGATTTCTCCATTAAAAAAGGAGTAAGGCAAGGTTGTATACTGTCTCCAATGCTGCTCTCAATTTATACGTAGAAAAAGCCTTCGCAGAAGCAGTGGAAGACTCTAATAAGGGTATTAAAGTTAACGGCATATTTATTAATAACATCAGGTATGCCGATGATACAGCCATAGTGGCAGATAACATCGAAGATCTTCAATGCCTTTTGAATGATCTAACTCTTGCAAGTGAAGCTCGGGGTTTGAAAATAAATATCAAGAAGACAAAATCAATGATTATAAGTAGAAATGATTACCACAACGCAAAGATATATGTCTCTGGAGAAGAAATCGAACAAGTCAGGCAATTCAAATACTTGGGATGTTTGCTGAATGAGGGCTGGGACCCCGAGAATGAAATAAAGAGCAGAGTTGAACAAGCCAGAAATGCTTTTTTGAGGATTCGTAAGTTTCTGACTGATCGCAAATTGGACTTCAACCTCCGATACAAGATGCTTAAGTGTTACGTGTGGCCTGTTCTCCTGTACGGAATGGAAGCATGGACGTTAAAGGCCAGTTCCATTAACAAACTTGAAGTGTTCGAAATGTGGTGCCTGCGTCGAATGCTCAGAATATCATGGACGGACAGGGTCAGAAATGAGGAAGTACTCAGAAGAGCGGGCTTACAGGATAGGGAACTTTTTAATTATGTAAAAAGTAAGAAGACTGCATACTTGGGGCACATTATACGAGGAGAACGATACACTTTTCAGCAACAGATACTCGAAGGGAAAATAGAGGGTAGGAGAGGTCTCGGACGTAAAAAAATGTCATGGCTGCGCAATATTCGACAATGGACAGGAATCCACAGCTATGAAATGCTTCGCAATGCTGCTAAAAACAGAATTATTTAATCCAGAATATTTAACATCTCACCTGACAAGACGATGTACGGTGGACGCCTACGCAGAAATGCATGGCACCTTAAGAAGAAGAAGACAACAAATAGAGTATTAAAGACGGCAAGAGACGGTTCTCCAAGAGGAAGACAATCAGTAGGAAGACCACGTAAATGATGGAACGATAACTTATTGTAGGCATATTCAAAAACATACAGAGTCATGTCTACATAAGGAAAAGAAGAAGAAGGGGTTATTAAAAATCTAAATTATACATCTTACTTTAATAATGTCAGAACTAAAAACGACACATCTTAAATAAAACCTTATAAAACTATTGTGACTTAGTTTGTGATAGTTAAGTTTTATCTCATTTTCTCGGGTAATTTTTAGTAATTTTTTTAGTATTTGTAATTGTTTTATTCTACTTAGGAAAACATTAAAATTTTTTCAAATAAGATAAATAAAACGTAATGCTTTTATTTCTTAATCGCCGCAATGAGAATGAAAATCAAGTAGTCTAAAATGGTAATGGAGGCCGAATGGGTAATTCAAAGCCCACTTGCTGCGGTTGCTTTCTTGTTTCAACTGTTTTAACTTGCATAAATTTGTTTTAAAATGTCTCCAGATAAGCTGAAAACGGTGTAGGGCCGCTTTCAAATTTTACGTTCTTGTTATAAATATGTTACAACCCGAGTCTCCGGTATTATACGATTCTAGGTTGGATGGTGACTACAAATTATTACTAATGTCGGCGAGGATCGCTTTTATTAGACCAGTAAAAAAATAATAAACCATGTATTTGTCCATAAATAAAAACTTTAAAATATTTTTGAATTTTGGCTATAAATTTTAAACACCATAAAGGGTTATTGGTAAAACATTTTGATATTTTATACAGTCACGTCGGAAGAGTTCATTTGTGTACCTTACGAGTGAGTGGCCGTTAGGTATACAAAATGTCAAAACTGACTATAATTTGTTATTTTGATTTTTGAAATGTTCTATAATTTTTTGTTCAGGAAACGCAAAAAAGATCTTACTAACGAATGCAATAAAGCATGAAAAAAGTTAATTAAAATCCTTTGTAAAAGGTATATATTTAAAAACCCAAACGGGCTGTGTTAGACAAAACGTTTTCGGAATACATCATTCCATTATCGGTGTCTAGGAGTACATGAATGTAGCCACTAAATATATGGGTAAAAACCCGTTAACAAATAATTAGTTACATTTGTTCGACATTATATCTTATAAATACTTATGATGTTAAAGTTACCGTTGGATTAGGTAACATGGCGACATATGACTCCACGTTGAAGTTGCAAGTCCTGAGACGGTGTGTCTACGAGGACTTTATGAAAGCAACTGAAAATGAAATGGTTTTTAGGTGGCTCTGTTGAAATTAAGTGAAAAAAGAAAATTATATTGTTTTTGAAAAAATGTAAGATACGGAAAGAATTCAGAAGGCTGAGATCCCCAGAGAACCTCAACCAAACCCTAAGGGGGGGGGTTGTGTGGAAGAGTGAAATGAGGACTGAGAGGTTTGTTTGAAAGGGATGAAGAATAGTCTAAGTCTAAGTCTGAACTTTAGTTTCAATTCAAAGAATTTTCACGGCTTACTAATGCATTCACTATGAGAACAACAGTTACATCGGTTATAATCTGTGACTGAGATGAGTAAGCACATAAGTCAAATTTTTTTTTTTGATAAAAACGTAGATAAAAATCCGAAATTCAGCCGATGTAGGTGATTTGTAATACTATCATCGGCTCTAAGCGCTTTAGTCTACTATGCATTTTTACAGCTGTCATTTCGAAGTGTGCATAATAAGCATACTGAGAAAATACCGACTTGAAATGGTGAATAAACACTTAAGTCGACATGTGAAGAGAACCAGTTGGAACTTCTTATCGGTGACTTATGTTACTGGGCGCGTATGAAACGTTACAAGCAGAAAAGAATTTAACCTAAAACAGTTCAGTTTGGTTTCATATTGGGACTAACACGTGTCCAAAAGTTTTTTGAATAAAGTGTTTGTTTATTTATATATTTGTGTTTATTTAAATTGGAAAAATAAAGATGGGTACACATATGCGTGCCGAACTGTTCGCGAACTGCTCGCGAGCTGTTCGCGAACAGTTCGCTGAAAATATGTTTACAGCGAACTCATCGCGATCCATGGAAAGCGACAAATGTTTGCTAATGTTTGTGTGTAGATGTTTGTAAATATTTTTTGCACCTTATGACATGTTTCTAGTTTGAATTTAGTACGTATTTTTCGGCATGAACCCAAGTTTTCCATAATTGCACAGTGGTCCGAGAATGTATTTAACTTATTAACTTATATCAAATAAAAATCCGCTTATTCTGGGATCTGAAAGACCGTGATCATTTTCGAAAAAACTTAAAAGATTATGCATGGCGCGAAATAGGTGAGAATGGACATACCACCAGAAGATTGTAAGCCGAAAATGACAACCCTATCGGCATCGTTTGGGCGCGAAAAGAAAAAGGTCTCCATAGGGTGCAATAGGAAAGGGTGAGTTGAATAAAATAGAAATTCTGAAAGCATAAATTATATTTCACCAAATTGTGTTCATTAAAAATGAATAAAATAATTATATTCATTTCTACACAAACAAATCTGTTACTGCTATTTCACACCAGGGGTCAAATTTTTTAAATTTATTTTAGTATAACTTATAACTTGCATTTCATATTTCTGGTTTCATTTTGTAAAATTTAATTAATTGTAAACATTTCTCATTATCCTATTCCATTTTTTTTGTAAAAAACAAGTCTCGACTAATTGCTCACCAAAAAAAAACAGTATGACCGACTATAAAACCTAGTGTCTCCACGAAACACGGACGAACAACGAATCCCTTTAAAGTACCAACTGCCGACGGAACTGTGCCAAACAATTGCAAACGTTTGCTATAGCAAACGTTTGCAATTGTTTGGAAGCGTTCTCAAATCTGTCTACACCAACCAAATAAAATTGTTTGCTAACAGTTGCAATCATTGGCAAACGTTTGCAAATATTTTGCGGGGTTGGTGAAAACGCACCTACACAATCTCGATTCAACGATGGCATAATAATATCGCTGCGAACACCGTCCAAATTTAACTGCGAACATTTTTTGTGTTCGTCCCAAAAACCGACAGGCCGTGGTTCCTGACGAGCAACGAACTAATAGCTCGCAAGCGGTTCGTCCCGTCTTACAAATTATACGAATATAGCGTTCACAAACGGTTCGCGAACAATTCTGCTCGCATATGTGTACCCACCTTAAGAGTGGGTTTTCAAGTAGATGGAAAAAAATTAAAGACGCTTTAACAAAAAGAGTAGAAAAAGAATTTAATTTTTCTAGTAAGAGCGATTCTTGTGGCCTAGTTATTTCTGGGAGGGAAGGTAAGTTTCTCAGTTTATTATATTTAAAAAGATAAATTGGTTAAAATTTTGATGTTACTTTAGATCATGGTGGTTATTACATGAGGCTAGAGACCAATACTAGTTTAACTGGGATGATTTTGAAAGAAAGTGTAGAATATACCCTAGATTCATATGAGAAGCACTTTGTACCAGAGCCTGGCTATAATGATCCCTGCTGTAGTAATAGTACCGGCAATTAAATCTTAAATTTTTTTAAATTGGATATGTTGTATAACCTAACTTTATATGCATATGCATATGCACTAAATGTCATTTTGTTTACAGAGCAAAACTGTCTATTGGAATATTTTCAAAGCGCTCAGGATGAATCAAACATCATTCAGGAATTAACTTCGTCATCAACGTTTGTTCAACCAACAAGCTGGTTATCGGAATATGTTGAAAGCGCTGAGGATGAACCAATTCACGGATTAACTTCTCCATCAAAGTCTGTTCAACTAACACAACACACAAACTCAAGCAGTACAGACGGAATATTATTTTCAGAAGGTTGGTGATACTAATATAAAATTACTTGAGTGTAAACATATTTTATTGTTACAGATCAAAATTTAACTTCACTGGTAAAACCTACAAATGAATATAGTTCCGATGACGAGTTGATAGCAGATCTGCATTATCTTCCTGAAGGCAATTTTGTTTTGATGACAAATAATAATAATAGAAGCAAAAGCAGTTTAGAGCGTAAAAATAACGTCAATAGCTGAAAAAAACACCAGTCACAAGAAAGGCTAGAGAAATACGAAAAAAAAATATTGGGGTAATTCATATGTTACAAAAAATGGTAAATTAATTCCAGAAAGACGATTCCAACCTCCGCCAATACGCCGAGAAAATTAAAAACAAAAGTCAGTCTGTTTGCCGTAAAAGCTTTCTTGATACTTTCAATGAAACAGACAATTTCATAAAAGTTATCTCTTAAAAAAAAACGCATCATTTGCGGAAACAAAGACTGATTCTGCCCAAGTAAAGAATATTCCACTAAACAAGTGGTCTGAAGAAAAATTAAAAGAAGTCAATAAGCATATTTTCAGTTTTCCGAGTTACGAAAGCCACTATTCAAATAAATAAAAAGTTTCTACCATACATTTGACCATAGAAGTAATGCATTCCCTGTACAAGGAATCATACCAAAACCCTGTATCGTATCCATATTATAGATCTGAATTTTATAAATAGAATCTGTCGTTTAAAAAGCCTCAAACGGATACTTGCCATAAATGCGAAAAGTTTGTTATGCTACTGAAATGCAGCGATGGAAGAGAGAAAGAATCTGAAGCAATAGAAAAGAAAAATTATATGATCTTTGCAGAACAGGCATATCAGAATAAAAAACAAGGCAAGCTTTTAGCTCAAAAGACCAAAGAAAAGAAATGTTTTACTTTTGACCTCCAGCAATGTCAACCAACACCTTGATTAAAGTCTTCAGTCGCTTTTTACAAACGGCAGCTATGGACATTCAACCTCACTGTAATGGATGAAAATGGAAAAACAAAACATTTTATGTGGCACAAATGTACTGCAAAATGAGGGGCCAGTGAGGTTGGATCATGCTTGTTTAAAGTATTTCTGGAATTCCCTCCTGAAGTTATTCATGTTGTGCTTTATTCAGATACATGTGGAGGACAAAATAAAAATTCACATATTTCAATCATCATTATGTCAATATTACAGGGGTTAGAAGTAAACGTGCAAGTAGTGGATCATAAGTTTATGGTACCTGGGCATACCCACATGGAGGTAGATGTAGCACACTCTACGATCGGGAAAAAAAGTAAAGATCGCATATAGAAATTTTTCTTCCTCATGATTGGTACCAGCTGATCAGATCAACAAGTTCAAAATTTGAAGTAGTGGGGATGGCCTGTAACGATTTTTTCGATTTTGCTTCTGTTAAATCATTGGTGTCTAGGAAAAAAGACAATTAAGGAGAACTTTTTCGCTGGCATGACGTGCAATGACCAAACTATAGAAAAGAGAATAATGGGAAAATATTTTTCAAAAAATCCTTAAATGCAGAGGAGCCATTTAAGAAAATTTCTTTTATTGGACGAAATGGGTTGGAAAATTTAGTTCCCCTGTTAAAATATAAGCCGGATATCCCAATAAATAAAAAAAAGGAGGATCTTTTTGACTTGCTTCCCTTAATCCCTACAACTTTTCATGGGTTCTATGAAAATCTTATGTCGAACGAAACAGCGTTGCTGAACTATCCAGATATCGACGAAGATACTTGGTTTTTTTTGGTTTATTTTTTTATCCAGCTTCCTATTATATAATAAATGAAAAATACTTTGTTTAACAACATTATTTTCATAACCCTTTTCAGTGCAAAAACACATAAGTCATGGCCACACTTGGGATCAAATGACAAGTCACGAATTTCATTTTTGACATATTTTTATTTCATTGGCAGTGGATAATTTGGAGAATCTTATATATGAGTATAAGACATTTACATAGATAATTATAAAAACAACAACTAAAACTAAATAAAGTAAGTAACACGTAATTGTGGGCTATAAAACGGATTTAGAGGTACCGTGATCAAAGCTGGGAGCGACAAGTATTTATTCCAAAGGACTTGAGATAAACTAAACTTATAAGTTTATAAAATAAATAGTTTTAAGATTAACCTATTAGTTCCTAGAGTTACATATTATATAAGTAAGATTTAATTTATCCATTGTAAATTTTTTTGTAGAACTATTAACGGACAGATTGCGACACGGTTCACACAGCAGACATTACTGTTTACACCCACACAAGTTTTGTTTAGTTTAGTTAACGTAGTTGCTGATAACATAACAAAGTGTAAAATTTATAGTATTCTTTTTTACAGAATGTGAAAATATTACTTGGGTAGATGGAGACCTCGTTATTTCAAAGTCGCGAACATTTCCCAAATTTGGTTATAAACACTAAAAAGAAAATACTTCAACATCAACATCACTCGTCAAATTTGTTGACATAACATACATAACTAGTGGTCAGCGTTAGATATAGGGGAAATGTGGCTATGATGGATCCCTTAAGGAAAAAGCTCCGTAATGTTTTTAATTATTTACTTAGCAGGCTTTAAATATGACCAATTGTTATTTGTATAATACGCAAATGTTTCAAATTTTGATAAAAATTAAGATGACAAAAGTTATTCATAGTTTACTAAAATGCTGTTAAGGGTCCATCATGGGCATATATGTGCTCATGATGAACCCTTTGATACGCCCATGATGGACACGTTGCATTTTGTATAAAATAAGTAAATACCAAATTATTTATTAAACCGAAAGATATTCTAAACGATAAATAATATTACAAATAGGTATTTTTAAGAAAAAAGTTACATGCACAATTCACACACAAATTGTTTACGTCCAGGATTTACATCTGCACATTTATTGTGACACCAATTCTTACACAATTGACAACGAATCCATTTTTTTTAGATCGTGAATGCGAAAATAGTTCGTTACAGTAAATGCAAGATTCGTCGTCCGAGTCGTCTTCTTCAAAACAAGATTCTCAATCGTCTTCAGAACTGTTTGTAGTTGAAACACGAACTTGCCTTTTCACTTTTCTTGCATCTTGTTTTCTTTTTTTGCTTCTTATTCTGCCAGTTATATATCATCAATTTCTGGCGTTGAACTTAAATATCCTATTTTATCCCGTTTTCTACCCCTTTTCTAAGTTACTTCAGATACTCTAGCTAAAGGAGGAGGGCAAATATCTTCGACCGAGATGTTTAGGACTGACGATGATGTTGATTTCTGATCAGTTATTTTTGATATACCTTCAATCGAAGAAACATTTTGGTTTCGATGTTCCAGTAGTGAGTTCTCGTCAGAACATTCTGGTAGTGAGTTTTGTTCATAATTTTCTCTATCTGTTGTTATAGACGGCAAAAATTGCTAATCCTTGAAGACATCTGGATTGAACGGTTCTATTCATGTCTTTTTAAATGCATTTATTACATTTGAAAAAAGAGCACCTTTTAAATATGCTGTATTAAAGATACTGGCTACTTTAAATTGGGTAACTGTTTTACCTGGATTCTGTCGCAGCTTTAATTAAATTTCTTGGCCGTAGTAAGTTTAAAGTGGTCTTTATCCTACGTCCAAGGGTTGAACGTGAGGAGAGCAGTGAGCAGGAAAACAAAACATAATATTACCGTTTTCTTTTGCAAACTGGAGACCTTCAAAAGTTTTATGACTACCATGACCAGCGAGTAACAATAAAACTTGGTTGATTTTAGAAGCCTTTGAATACTTTAAAAAATGTTGCAGCCAGAGACAGAAAATGTCGGAAGTCGTCCATCCTTTTTCTTGAGCAAAGGCTACACTTTCAGTAGGTGCTTTGATCATAAGTTCGTCTTTCTTTCTCTGTCGAGGAAAAATCAAAGCAGGAGGAATATATGTTCGAATTGCATTCATTGCACATACGATTGTAACTAGACCGCACTCTGCACTACTTAAAGCACCAACTTTTTTGCGATCTCAACTAGCATAAATCTTCTGCGATCTCTTTTGCACAGTTGTCAAATGGGCACATCTACTTGGTTTATTAAAAGCTTGAGCCCTTGCCAACGAAGTATTTTCTGGAGTTCGTAATGATATTCGAGGATTTCGCTTTAGAAGCCTCTGACCCATTTCCAGCCTGCCATCTTGGCTTATTTAATAAAACTGTGACTAATATTGTTTCTTTCAGCTACTTTGTATGCAAGTTTTCGTAAATCTTTACTGGTCAGGCCCAAAAACGAGCTTCCATGGTGATAATATGGTCAGCAATTTCTTTTTCAATGGCAGTGGAAAATAGTGGTCTTCTTCCTCCCAAATTACCTTTGGTACTTCCTTGTTGGTTATTAAAGCGCCTTTTCAAAGTTGTTTTTGGAACGTTTAATGTTTTTGCTCTCAGCTTAAACCTCATAGTTTTTTCTTGTATGCTTTTTAAAGCTTGCTGCATATTACTCTCATTCCACTGTTGCCTTTTATGAGGATTCATCCCTGTAAAATGTCTTATGTTAATCGTTAAGTAGCAACATATTTCCTTCTTCATATGATGGACCTTTCTGCAGGTCATCATGCAGGGTAGAGTCAATGGCAAAAAAGAAATAAGTAGAAAGAGGAAGTCATGGCTGCGAAATATTTGAGACTGGAAAAACATGACTGTAGACGAATTATTCCACGTCGCAAAAGACAGAGAAACTTTTGGAAATGTGGTCGCCAACCTTCGTTAATGGAGACGGTATAGGAAGAAGAAGATGATGGACCCCTAATCCGTCATAGGTAACGACAAAGGGGTTCACCATAGGCAAATAGATAAGATGATAAATTTAATTCTGTTACTTTTGTTTTGACCATTCTAACGTAAAACAAAGAATAGTATTTGACAAAGAAAGCGTAGTTATTTTATACAAATCAAAAGCGACACTTTATAGTAAAAGCAAAATATTACTTACCAAAAAATTTTAATTTTATTTCACAAATTTACTTTTAACCGCCACGGGTCTGAAACTTTGCAAATACTAAACTAAAAACTTCGTGCGCAAGCGGCAACTGGCGATGTGCATTTAACCGCGCCATATTTGAAATTACAGCAGGGGGTCCAACATAGGCACACTTCCCCTATGTAACACCGTTTTTTAACTTCAATTTTACCGTTATGCAAATTAAAACAATATCACTGTTCTATAAAAGGTTAAATTATTAAAATAAGCCCTTATATATTGTAAAATGGAATTTTTCAAAGTAGAATTTGAAAATATATTATAAAAAAACTTTAAAAAATACAAAACTAGATTTTTTTCTGGCCATCTAAATAGTTTTTCATTTAGTAATAAGTAAATCCCTTGAAGAAGTCATATTAGATAGAAGAGTTGCCTGCCCTGGATCGTAAGTCGATTCATATTCTGATTTATTCTTAATTAAAAATGAAGCCAGGGCGATGATCGGATTAACAGGTCTTTCTTTTCCTAGATAAACAAGAGCACTCGTTAAAATAGGTACCACTGTTAGATCTAGATACTCTCTAGTAGGAAGAGACATTAAATCAGCAAAACTCTTTTTGGTAATCTCTGATTGATTTTCCATTTTTAAAGCAGCTTTAACAACTTTACAAAATGTTGGATTACCAGCGATATGACATATTTCGGCTGCAATTTCTGCTTCTGTTAACGTTGTTGGTTGATATTTTTCATCATTTTCTCTTTCACCGTTAGTGAATTCTTCAGATTTGGTTATAATGGGATCTGAGCCAGATGCTATAGAATTATTCGATGTTGAATTCATTTTAAAAATAAATACGTTTACAACTTTGACAACTAATTGACATAAAAACATTTATAATAGAACCGCACAGTTATACTCGGTTCGCTATTCCCAGTCCGAAGTGTCTAGTGAATTTAGTAATTATTTTTTTGCGAAGTTAGTTACTTTTTGACAGCCTAAAAGTGGCTGGAAATTACTATACAACCAAGCACACGTACTCATAGCCAATATCAATAGTAAGCAAACTAAATAGATAATAAAATAGAACTTTGCGAATTACCGAAAATCAATATTTATTTATCTGCACCATATAATAAATAGTTATGTTAAATTATATCAACTAAAATATATTTTTTAAATATATACTACCCAAAGTTTGATGGGTTTTGTATACACTTCCACTATTTAGAATAATTCTTCTTTTTTTCAAGAAAGAAGTCTGCAATAGTAGGATACTTGAGCTATTAATACTAAGAAGTAGGAATTGTTGTGTTGTAGGTTTCCGACAATGAATCTGTCAAAATATGCCCGAGCTGAGCGAATGAAGCATATTAAGTTTTCTCTGTGCATAGCAGTCCAGTGGTGTTGCCTAGTTACCGCAAAATTACAAAATTAGATCCATACAGTAATTCCCAATTTATCAAAATGTGGCTTTTGTTGACAATTCCTTTTAAAATTAAGTAAAAGTTTTAATATTTGCATTTGGTCAATAGGGGAGAGTGGCAATGAAACGGACATTTTACTGTATAGGCTTATATTTATTGTAGAGAGGTTTCAAACACAAAAATAAATTGGCAGCAAAAAAATACAATATTAATAAAAACTAGCGGACCAACTCGACATCGAGTTTTTAAATGAAATTTTTATTTTGCGAGAAAAATATACAATATATACAATGACCGGAAGTAAAAATATTTTTATCAATAACTCAAAAACTATAAATGATAATTTCGTGAACTTACATTTTTGAACTCTACGTTGAATTCTCTATTGATTTGACTAATAAAAACGAAACCGGAAGTGGACCTCAAAACCGGAATGCAATTTTTAGTTCATCAAATGTCGACATGGATATCATTTAGCAGTTAATTTTGCATGCTGATCACGAATCCGGTGTCAGATTTGCTCTATCTTGACGTTTTATGCGCGTTTCGGGTCACTTCCGGTGTCGGATCGCAACCGGAAGTACATATTTAGATTTGTCTCGACGAGACCTTTCGATCCATATATACATTGTGGGGTCTAAAACTTAAAGTAAATTTTAACTTCCGGTCATCTCAAAATCGGAAGTGAATTTTTGTACCAAAAGTATATCTTGACAATCTCATACGTAATACTAATAATATTCCGAAAAAATATTTTAATTATCTAATATGGTTTTTGAGTAAAGTGGTGGACAAGATTGGCTTTCTGAAACTAAAACATCTTGAAATTACAGAACATGAAACTAATTAGTCAATTTGTCCGTTTCCGACAGCAGTTTACTTAACCCAATTACTAAGGTAATATTCATGTAGCTTAGCATTAAATATAAAAAAACATTGTTAACAACTTAAAGGCATTAAATAAAATGTAAAACATTAATTACAATTGTTACAAAAGAAATGGCGAACTCCTTGTAGGTCACAAGATTCGTGACTCCATCTCTTGAACATTTAACATTGCAACCAGTCTATCTTACTTTGAATGTAGTCTCCATGTCTCATCTTCATTTTTTCATTAACGAAATTTGTCTGAATTGTATTTGCTTCCTTCTTTGTTGGGAAGTTCTATTTATTGTACAGCCAGTAATTGACGGATTTGTAGTAAACTGATTTTATTTGCGAAAAAACAACTCAAATTCTCTCTTGCTGTCTGCTAATGTATTTAATTTTTTTCCTAATCGGTGACAGCTTTTTTCTGACGTTTTGATATTATATTTGACAGAGTCTATATAACAGTAGCAATGGAAAATTTTGGGTAACATGAAAAATTTAAAAATTAACTAAATACATTGTATACAAATAATAAATATTCGTAACACTCCCAGCCGGTAGAGTTCTATGCGAAAGAGAGACTGTACCACTTATTTTTCATCATATTTTTGGTCTCCATTTATTGGAATTACTGCTAATTTTATAACAGGACGTTCATATATTCCATTTTTTGTTTGAACTATTGCTCGTCGCACTTGCCCATCAGGTGATTTTTTAACTTCAATTACCTTACTCTTTGGCCAATAAATATTTATCACATATAATTACAATATCGTCCTGTTTAATTGGTACAACTTTTTTATGCCATTTTGCTCGAAGTAGTAGTTCAGGTATATATTCAGAAATAAAGCGTCGCCAACATTTATTTGTAAATTGCTCTCTGTATAAATAACTAAATTTAAATACTTTAACATCTTCGTTTAAAAATCCAATTGGTTTATCTCCGTTTGAAGATCCAATTAAAAAATGATTTGGGGTTAGAGATTCAGATTCTTCAGATTCTATTGGAAGATAAGTAAGTGGTCTTGAGTTTACTATGTTTTTCTGCAGCTATAAGATAACTACAAAGTAATGGGTCAGTAGTGTTCCTGCTTGGTAATGAATTATAACGAAATTTAAACCGCTTTTTTAGGCGCTACCAGGCCCCACCCATATGTGGGGAAAGAAGTGCGTTGAAGTGAAATTTTAGCTCTGGGCTAATCAGTGAATTGATTATTAATTTACTATCAACCTTTTACAGTTCTTCTCTCAATACTCGTTCAGCTGCAATGAAATTCGTACCTCGATCACAATAAATATGCCTTGGTCGTCCTCTTCTGTTAATAAAATTTGTCAAGGATAGTGTAAAACTGTCCACATCTAGTTTGTAAGCTACTTCGAGATAGACTGCTCTAGTCATGGGACACGTGAATAAAGCTCCCCATCTTTTCTCCCTTCGTCATCCAACAGTTATATTTATTGGACCAAAATAATTCACGCCAGTATGTGTAAACAGAGCAGTAAATATTGCAAGTCTACATGGCGGTTGAGGTAACATTTCTGGTGGTTTTGGTTTAGCAAATTTGACCTTGCAATTTTGACAATTGGTCCTAATCTTATTAACTAGTTGTCTAAGTTTTGATATATAAAATTTTTGTCTTATCTCATTTACTACAATTTCATAATTTCTATGGTGATATCTTTTGTGATAGTCTTCAATAACTAGTAAAGTTAAATGACTTTCTCTTGGTAAAATTATTGGCTTTTTTGTTTCTGAAATAACATCTCTAGCTTCATCCAATCTTTTTGTTAGACGAAGTAAACCATTTTCATCCAGATATGACGATAATTTAAATAAACTGCTTGATTTATTAACTGTTTTCGGTAAACTACCAGAACTATTAATTTTTATTTGTTTTATTTCACTTTTGAAATATTCACATTGAGTTTGCTTTATTACTTAAAATATTCCTAGCATCTAAAAGTTATTCCAAAGTTAATATTCCTTTAGGCTCTTAAGATTTCATCAATTTTGCATAAACAAGTCTTAAAAATCGAAACATATATGCAGTTGCTCAAATTCTATTCATCACACGCGATTGCTGAATCACACAATCTTACAAGGTCTACGAATATTTTCTAATAATTTTTCCCTAATCGGCGACAGTTTTTTTTTCTGACGTTTTGATATTATATTTGACATAGTCTATAGAACAGTAGCAACGAGAAATTTTGGGTAACATGATAGAACTAAAAATTAATCAAATACATTGTATACAAATACTAAATATTCATAACATACTTTTTTTGCTTTCTCAAATATATTAAGATGCAAGTCCTCTTCAACGCTTGTCGTTTGTTCTAAGTTTTTTTCAAGAACTATTTTTAATTTTCCGTATTTTATAAGCAACTACTGCTTTTTTCTCCATGAGTCTAATCTTCCCGGGGGTATCTCTGATAATTGTAGTTTTACCTTTTCTGTGCCCTCCTAGCTTTGATTTTCGGGGATCAGCCTTGTGATACGGTCTTATTTGTGGTGGAGATACATATGGAACATCTCTTGATGTAGATGGAATATCTCTTGTAGTAGAAGGTAAGTCAAGATTATTACTTTTATTTAATGCCAATAAAGATTGTGCATTAGCAATTTCACTGGTTGATGAGCATGGATTAAATCTATCCGTAACTAAACATGGTAAAAAATCATCATTGCAAAATACATTTCTGTTTAATGGGTGAATACCTGTCTTAGCACTTCCTTTTATTATATTTTCCATAGAAAAAACATAAATAAAGGCCTCATTAGCAAATAACGCTACTTCATATATTGTGACTGTCTTGCCAGGATTAGACAACATCCATGCGTTCAGAGAAATTCTAAATCTCCTTTTAAAAGGCCCAGAGACGGAAACGTCTGCTGGTTGTAGACGATGGCTGTAATGTGGTGGAAATGTCAGAATAATGATATTATTTTTCCGTGCTAATATTACTGTCTCTAAAGTCATATGTGTTTTATGATTGTCCATGAGAATACGACATGGTTTCTCTTAGGACGGACTGGTAAACTTGATAAAATGTTTAATTGCTAACAGAAATTCTTCTCCTGTTATCCGACCGCTTAGATTGGCTAAACCTAAAGCACCTTATGGACCATCTTTTAGCATAAAATCTTTATAATGAACTCTTGGGAACACAAATGCTGGAGGAATTGTGCCCCAGAAGCATTCACAAAACCTACCATAGTCACCAAATTGTCTCTTTCGGTCGAAGTTACTTTATCAACCTGTTTTATTCCTTTCACTGCTATGATCTTAGGAGGATTTTTTTACGGTACTGCAGCCAGTTTCATCAATGTTCCATATCAGGTGTGGCTCAAAAGCCATCTCCAACACAAAGCCACAAACTTTTGTTTGTTTTCTCATCTCCTGGTTTAAAGAGGGCTGTCATCTTATTTTTTAGATTATCAACGAAGGGCAATCTTTTATATTTAACATTTTGTGGACCAAACGCCTTATTCAAACCGCTTCTGGCTATCTTAACGCGTCGTTTTATTTCAAGGCTGCGGTCTCATTATTCGTTTAGCTCACATCCCAAGTAGTTGTATCTGGGTACTTTCTCTAAAGCTTTTCCTTTAACATAGATTGTTTCGTCTTAATCTTGTTCTTACTGACAATCATGATTTCAATTAACCAAAATTTGCAGCCCCCCTCGGCTGTCTGCAAGGAATATTGCATCATTGCCTCGTCTTCATATCTGAGATTGTTCACTTCTTCTTCTTTAGGTACCGTCTCCTCTAAGGAGGTTGGTTATCATCACAGCTATTTTCACTTTTGAGATTGCAGCTCTAAACAAGTCGACGGAACTGCATATATACCACTTTATACCACTTTCTCAGATTGTTGAGCCAAGAGATGCGTCTTCTTCCAATACTTCGGTTTTCCCTGTATTTTTCCCTGTATTATGGTTTGTAGCAACACAGTTATTCACTAGTGTTCCATTAATTAATATGCCTTTATTGATGTCTTTTAGTGCATGTTTAATAATCTCTTCTAGTAGAGGGGATAGTATACAATCCTTGCCGTACTCCTCTTCATATAGATATCTCTTTACAGTTTTGTTGGTCCACTCGTATTATGGCTTTCTGATTTCGGTATAAATTTGTTATTATTCTTAGATCCTGATCATCTATTTCTGGGTTCCGTAATATGTTAGTCATACGTGTGCCTCATTACCAAGATTAAATCATTTTACAACTAATTAATTGTGTCATTATATGGTTAATGGTTTAATTTTTATCAATTTAACGTAATGCTATATTATATTAAATTTTTAATAATCAATTTGTGTTACTGTTTCAATAAATACACAAATTCTGTCTTCCAATTATCTAATTAATTCACGCACGTAGAAACTTTAGTCCCATTACAACTTCATTTAAAACTACGCATTCACACTATGAAAATTTCTTTCCAAAAATAATATTTGGTCCATTTATTTTAAAGTGTATGTCTTCCGTAGTATTTAATACATTATCTATGTTATTATATTAATCACTTATTTTATACTCTAACTTCAGTTTCAAAAATTAGAACACCTCTTTACCAGAAAGTTTAGTTTTACAAGTTTGGCATAAGTCGTATGACGATTCTCTTTATCACTACACTAAAGAAATTAATGTCAAAATTTCAATATTTATAGTCTTCGTGGGTTCTTCAAGCAGGAAAAAAACAAATTTATATGGTGGTTAGACCTCTTAAAAGATTAATATAGAGTTTAATACCACATTATCCTTGCAGATAAGGGTTTTGTATTATAGTCCGGTCTGAATGGTAGACATTTTAAAGGTAACATTAAAGGTATCTACTCGTACAATATTTTTTTATCAGTATAACTAAACTAATTCTACAAATCAGGCTTATACGTTTTCGACTAATATTTTACAAAAAAATTTACTATATATATATTGTTATTATATGCAAAATCGAGAAAGATATTGGGTTGATTAAAATATTTCAAAGTTCAAAAACATTAAAATAATTCAGATAAGTAAGATAATAAACAACAAACATTTCAAAGAAGGAAAGTTATTAAATTCTTGGATTACCTGTACTAAACAAAATGTAAACTATACATAAATTATTTCTTTGTTATACTTGAGTGACCCGCATAGGTTTAAGTGAAAGCCAAAGACAATTGAACAGGGTTTTTCAAAATACATTAATGCAGTGATTAAAGACAATAGAAGGGATTATAGAAAGAGGTTTTTGTTAGTTTTTAAGAATTATAGAAAAATATTATTTGTAAATAAGTTTTAGGAAATTTATAATTATAGGTAAAAATTTGTTTGTTATCGAAATGAAAAAATGGGGGAATTGTGACGAGTTTTCATTGGCGGAGATTGAAAAAGGTGGGATAAGTATGTAGGAAAAAGTTTAGCGAGATTGAGGAGAGAGAAAAGGAGAATCAGTTGGTTTCCAAGTCTGTAAGACGAACAGTGATTGTTCTCTGGCTGTTCCCGAGATGTAGCAAGCAGTAGTGTTGAATGCTAGTGAGTTTTTGTGGAGTTAGTGTATCTGACAGAAGCTGAAGCAGCAAAATATTGTAAGTCATATTTTTCTACTTATATTCCAAGAGTCACTGTTCAGGCCAACGAGAGATTCAGTTTATCGTAAAGAGAAGATATTCCAAGAGTCATTTTTCACTCGGGCCAACGAGAGATTCAGTTTATCGAGAGGAGGAAGGCTATCATAATTTGAATGATTTGTGCTTTTGAAGGAGATCATTAAGGACGATATACTTGCAACAATCTGTTGTAAGATTGCTGATTACATAGGGAGCGGTTGAGAGGAGATAATATAGTCTACAAGGAACAAGGATTTGGACCACTCATCATCAGAGAGAGATATTTTTGTTTTCTGCAGTTTTTTCTTTTATTGATAACACAATTTTTACACTTAATTTAGAAAGGATATAAATATTTTGATTAGGAGAGTTAGAATAGTTTGGGATTTTTAGATTTCAATTAATATTGTTTGTACCATTAATTTTGATTGTTCACGTACGTAGAACACAATTTTGAGAATCAATATATGAGATTTGTTTATTGAAAACTTTTGAGTGTGAATTATTTCATTATTTTTATTTCAATATATAGTGTTAGATCATATGTGTTTTTTATTATTCCGGTATTCTTTGGACCTTACCTTTCACATGTAATAGCATAGATATTGAAGCACGAATTTAACCCTGAGATAAAAGAATTAAAAATTGTGATAGAGTCATAATCATATCATTTAAATAATTTTAATTAATCAAAAAAAATTAATTAGCTAATTATTGCTTGGCGCACCAAGACTTTAAATATCACAATAATATATCACTTTATTTAAAGGAATAGAACACTAAGTCCTAAACTATTTGCTAATTAAAATAGTGACCTTTAAAGAATACCAAGTCCATTTTCACTAAGAGGGATATAACACCATGTGGACTGTTTTATTCCTCTACACATGTGAATTACCCCCGCACATATTGTTGCATATCTCTGTGATGACAGGTAAACTGTTAGTGATTTTGATTGTGATTGTTTGTTACTAGTAATAAGAATAATGTACCATAATTCTCGTGAGACAAAGATTCTTGAACTACTGAAAAGTTCTGCGAATTCTTTTACTACATTTACAGGTAAGCTAGCATTTTTGCTCATTATTTTTAAATTATTAAAAAACGTAATCTCAAAAGGTAATTGTAGTGATTTAGTACCAACCTTAGACTAGCAATATTACAAAATACATTCTCCAACCAATATTATAAGCTTAGTTTTATTTCGGAATCAAATTAAACACCGAGCAATGATGTTTTAAATGAAGAGTATATTATTAGAGATGCCTTGATTTTGACGAAGAAGATGTCTTATATAGACAAAAGTTAATTTAATTAAGTTAAAGTTAAAAACTTCAATTCTTCTATTTCTGTTAGCCTATAGAAGTTCCGAACATGAACCCACCGGTTATTCTCCATCGAAGCTTCCTCAAGCTCTTACTTTTGGAAAATTGCCTCCCTGTGAAGATGTACGTTCATACCGGATATACAATAAAAATTTGAAAGAAAAATGGAAAAAATCTACAAATTTGGTCGTAAAAGTTTGAAGTTTCAAACTGATAAAGCCAAGGCCAGTGTCGACATGTATACTACTGGTTAAACTTTTTAAAGAGGTTATCGCTATAGTATATATATATATATATATATATATATATATATATATATATATATATATATATATATATATATATATATATATATATATACACAATCCCATACTTAAAATCAGTTTTCAGCTAGAAGTAAACCCAAGGTGGTTGATATCATGAAATTAGCTCCATACAATAGAGCTGATGTACCCTATAGATACCTACCTGATAGACCAGTAGCTATTTGAAGCTTATAACTATAAAGGAGAGAACAGTGTTACGAAAGTCCCGTAAAATTTATTCCACATAGAAGAAGTCCCTTGATAATAAGAAGAAGTACTAAACTTTTAGAATATTTAAGGTACCATCAAAAAATCTTGAAATGTCTAGTGAGTTCTGGAACGTCAGAAAATGTACAAATGTACGTCAGATCCTACTTAATTTTACCGAATAATTTGCAATGCAGTTGGTTTCATTTATCAAAATAATGGCAGCTTCTTTTAATCTTTTTTTTACCTTAATATTTCCAAATTTTGACATTTCGTTCCTTGTGCATTTTAAATAAATTATATGCTTAATAATAATGTACTCGTATTTCAGGCTTAACGTATGGTACTAAAGTTTTGAGAAAAATTTCTAAAGCATATAACTCTTACCACAATAATCTTATATGTTTATTAAATTATTCAACAATTTAACTTAACTATCCTTATTAAAAATCAAAATTCAAATGACAGACAAGGGACCATTATTTTCGATTTGCCTAATAATTCCCCTGACACGTTGCATCATCCTTTGGACGACCTCGGCGTCAATTTCTCTAATTTTTGTATATATGCGGCGTCTTAACTGTTCCTGATTTTGTGCTTCCCATCCGTTATTATAGACTTTCCGACTTAATATTGCCCAGAACTCTTTAATTGAACGAGCCTGAGGTAGGTTGGGGGGATTGTCTGCTTTCGGTACAAAGGTAATGTTGTTAGTTTCGTACCAGTCCCTTGTGATCCTCGCGTAATGACATGAAGCAAGATCTGGCCAAAAGACTATTTCATCATTTGCATCATGTGTGTTCACAAACGGAAACTATTTAGAGAGACATCTTTGAATATAAATATTTGCGTTTAAGGCTTCGCCTCGAACAACACCAATGTAGGGTTGTGAGATAAAGCCTGCCTCAAAAATTGCACACAATATCAAAATTTTGTCCTGAAATTTTTTCTTACTTTTGAATTTTATTTCAAAATTTTCGTACATTTTCGTAATCGTTCGTGTAAAACCCATCGTTACCCTTCATAACCAGAGTTGGACAAAGTAAAATATTTTTCATCGTCCATCACGATCAACTTGTTGACGAAATGCACTCGCCTTAACGCGCGGCAACATCTCGGAATTCTCTCTAATTGATCTTCTGTGTATTTTGGAGCTTTCCTTCTTTTCCGGTAGATAATATTGTTACTTGATAGGGTCCTGTATACTGTAGTCTTTCCAACATGAAATCTTCTGGCCAGTTTTCGCTGTGAGACCCCAATTTTGTTCTTAGCTGCTTCAATCAGTCTTGCCTCTATTATATGGTTCAAAATCAGCGGTCGGCCACTTTTACGCAAGTTAACACATGGTATCCCTTCTTCACATTCTCTGATTGTGAGATAAATTGTCGATTTGCTTATGTTTTGATCTCGATAAATATTAACAATATCTCGTTTCGACATTCGCCCAACCATATAATAAACACCTCGACGAATATCAATTTTATAAGACATTTTGCAGGGCACAAATCAAAATATTCTGCTTTGTTTATTAAATGTCAATAACTGATGACATTTCAATTCCATGGCCTTCTTTGTTAAATGCATTTTGCTTCTCAATCAAACCAGGTGAAATTTTTCCCAAAATTTTAGGACCATACGTTACATCTCATAATCATTTTTGTTGTCCTTTGCTGTTTGTCTTAACCTTGCGGCGTAATTTTTGAAGTCTATTTTTCATGTTATTTTGTGTGTAATAATATTAAATAAAAGGAAGCTCAAAACCTTTCCCTGGAGGTTCCCATTATCAGCAGCTGGTGTTGGTGCAATTAGTTCCTCGTTTATCTTCTCTTTCGTTTTAATGTTTGAATTTTCCAGCTGGAATATTTTGTTTATTATGCTTATTTAAAATATTTTATACGTATATTATTATTATTTATTTTCAATTTACTGGATTGTTCCAACAACTTTGCTAAATTTCTCGCACTAGTAAGTATTTCCCGAATTCTAAATGGCAGCCGGCAATTTTTCAAAAAGGCACATTTATCTCTAATTCAAATTAATTCTTGCGTGACTTCCGACATGTTAGATCGTAGAATTTCCTGTTAGAGTTGGAAAAGCGAAAAGTTATTTCACTCCATTTGTAGTTTTCCCCAAGTTGTGGATCAGTCTGCACTCAGTAAATAATTCAAATTCATCCTTAATACTTTTACGTTTATTGGAGAAACGAAAAAGCTGTATTTTCGTTATTATACGGTGATTTCTTTATTTTTGTTTTATTAAAATAATATAAAAAAAATTATTTGATTAATTTTTGTCTTCTTCTTTCGTTTAATACAGAATGTTAATAGGCAGAAGTTGCTTTATCTACGGATATGAGATAGGATTTTATTATCTATCACTTTTTGATCCGTCTTATTGCCCCACTTTTAGTAATTTATATTTAAATATTGTTTTATCAAAAATATGTTAAATTTTAAATTACCCCGCGATCGGTACCCTTTTTGAATTTTCCGCCATCGATACCGTGTTATATTTTATCTAACATACTAATGTTGTCAACTATGTATTTAGGCTATTTTGATACTGAGCTGTATTTTTTACACTCAATATGATTCTTTTTAAGAATTAATAAGCCTATTTATTAGAAAATTGAACGGCTTATGTTACAATGAAAACCCTGTGCAATTTGCTTAAAGATTTTATTCAAGAACTGTTTGGAACAAAATAAAAGACAAAACATAACAAGCATTAGTTTAGGAACCTTTTTCTGTACATTATATATATATATATATATATATATATATATATATATATATATATATATATATATATATATATATATATATATCTTGCTATATAGTTTGTCAAAATAAAGCCGCTCTGATGAATCCCGATATATATATATATATATATATATATATATATATATATATATATATATATATATATATATATATATAATAGTCATGACAGTAATGCTAAATGAGCAATATTTTAAATGAAATGTAATCACAAAACGTAACTATTGTTTTATATAACCCATATAACCTCTCTCTCTCCAATGGGGCTACAGCCCAACTCGGGCCTTGGCCTCCTCCAACCTTGTCGGTCCCACGCCGATCTTCTCCAGGTTCTCACGGTTATCTAGCAAATTTTGCGCGTCCGCTGCCACTTCATCCTCCCATCTTTTCCGTGGCCTTCCTTTTGGTCTTGCGCCCTGCATTTTACTATCTAGGGAACCATTGTCTCCATTCTTACTATATGACCAGCCCAGCGAAGTCTCTAAAGTTTAACGAATTCTGAGACCGGTGTCTATTTGAACAGTTGGTAGAGTTCATGGTTGTACCTGGATCTCCATATTACGTTTTCGTTAATAGGTCCAAATATCTTTCCTAGAACTTTTCTTTCGAAGACTTCCAGTTTTCTTTTTGTCTCTTCTGTCATCACCCATGTCTCACATGTATAACATACTATTGGTCTGATAATAGTTTTGTAGACCCTGATTTTCGATCTCCAGTGTGTGTTTTTGGAGCGGAACCAATGATCGAGGGACAAATAAGCTTTGTTTCCCTTTACTATTCTTCTTTGGATTTCTGGTTCTTGTGTTCCATCCGTGTTTAATGCAACTCCTAAATATGTGAAACTTTCTACCGTTTTAATATCGTCCTCTAATTCAATTGTGCGTCTGTTTCCCCTATCTCTTGCCAGTGTTAACTTGTTTGTCTTTTGAATATTTATTTCTAGTCCGGTCTCTTTTGACATAATGCTGATATCATCGGCACAGGTGGTAATCTGTATTGATGTATTTGTTAGGAGATTACCTCTTCCTATAGTTAGCTATCTTATCACATATTTCAAGGTGAGGTTGAAAAGTGTCGGTGCCAGCCCGTCTCCTTGCTTTAATCCTTGGGCCACCGTAAAGTTTTTAGTGAGCTCATTTTGGACTCTGACAGTTGCTATTGACGAATCCATTGTTGTTTTTACCAGTCGGATGTATTTTTGAGGGATATTAAAGCTCTGCAATATTTGTTCCTATTATTTGAGTCGTAGGCTTGTTTGAAATATTAGAATATGTTGTGGACGTCAATGTCGTATTCCCACGATTTGTTTAAAATTTGTTTCACTGTGAATAGTTGGTGAGTTGTAGATCTTCCTTGTCGGAAACCAGTTTGATATTCCCCGACAATGTTTTCAGTTAGTTGTTTGTTTAGTAGGTAAGTATGTAAGTAAAAATTTTGTATGCTGTGCACAAGAGGGTCTGCCGCGATAATTTTCGCATTTCAGTTTATCCCCTTTTTTATAGATTGGGCATATAATCTCGGTTTTCCAATCATTAGGGATCGTTTCATCGTTCCAAATCTTGTTCATGAGCATATGCATTTGTCCTACTATTGATGTTGTCAATACCTGGAGCCTTATTGATCTTTTGTGCTCGTATTGCCTGGTTTACCTCTTCCATCGTTGGGAGTTCTATATTTTTGGCGTCTCCCTCATTGTGACGCATGTCCATATATTATGCTCTTTATTTTCTTGTGTCCCTACAAGAGTTTGGAAATAGGTTTTCCAGACTGATTTTATTTCTTTTGGATCACTGGTTATTTGCCCTTTTTGATTTCTGCATAGATTTGTTTGGGGTTTGTATCCTTCTCTTAAATTACGTAGATATCTATACGCCTGTCTTATATTGTTGCTTTGAAGATTTTCTTCCATTTTCTGTATATTGCCGTTCTCGTATTTTCTTTTCTCTGTTCGGCATATTTTATCGACCCTCCGTCTTGCATCTTGGTAACTTGCCCTTCTTTTTTTGGTTCTTCGTTCTATATATTTCTTGTGTTCTTCATTGCTTTTCTGTATGGACTTATTACACTCGTCATTAAACCATTCCCTTTTTGTATTTTTCTTGCTGCGTCAAGAACTTTTGTTTTGATTTCTTCCCAATGTTCTTCGGTGCTTATACTGCCTGTGTCAGTGTTTGTGTTATTTCTCTCTCATAGTTCTGTTTGACATCTTGTTGTTTTAATTTTTGTATATCTAGCTGTTCCGCTTTTTGTTCCTGTCTTTCCCTCCTGTTTTTCTGAATTCTGCATTTGTCTACTAATGTCATAAAGATCATCAAAACATGTAAAAATTGGTGACCACAAATTAATGTGACAGTATGGAGTAACCGCTAAAAACAACACAAGATAAGAAAATAATGCTGCGAAATCAATGCAGCCGGATACTCCAGTAGGCGTTAAACTATACTTTACAATAATTCAATTAATTTCTTGTCAAATTGACTGAATCGCTGTATTATTTCAATACAATGGTGATTAATAATTATTGCCATAATAAAACAATTCTTGAAGTAGAGGATGAAATTATTATTTCTAAAACTACATTGTGCAAAATAATTAAGCATTATGAGAAAACATGAATTATCTTAAGTAAAAATGGTAAAAGCCTGGGTAGCCAAAAATTAGTTTCTGATAGGAATAGGAGAACATTGGTTAAAGTTTCAAAAAAGGCTAAAGAAATATTCTAAGGTAAGTTACAACTGGATGTAATCATGAAACTGGATTAAATCTGTCAAGAAATAGCGGTTGCAAGTAGGAAAATTATTCTGGAAAATTATTCTTCTAGGAAAATGAAAAGATACTGTTATCAGCAGAACAAAATTATTCAGGCTTATTTGGGCAAAATCTGAACTTTCTTGGTCAGTAAAAGATTGGTCCTGAGTAATTTTTAGTGAACAATCAAAATTCGATGTTTGTGATGATGATTACCGTAAATAAGTTATTCGCTCAAGGCGTGAGGCTTTTGGCAAAGACTGTTTAAAACGGACCGTAAAATTTTCTAAATAAGTGATTATTAGGGATGTATAGCAGTTTTAGGATTAATATGTTTTTTATTTATTAAGTTTACCGGAAATATGCAAAATATCAACAAATAACTCAAATTAACGAACTAACAGGTATTGTGAAGGTAAATGCTGGCAGGAATTATATTTTTCAGTTGCAAAAAGCATCCTGTCATACGGCCAGAACCACAAACAGCTGACCTTGGCCTTCTAACAGTCCCTACCTAAATGTCATTTACATTTTTTTAACTTAAAATAAAACAGACACTAAACAATAACCAAAAATGGACCTTACATGAACTTAAAGCCAAAATAGAGCAGATTTGAAATGAATTTTCCCCAGAACATTGCAGATCCAAATAATCCAGTAAAAGAACATTTTAAAGTGTTATGGTGTAATCAAAACCTCGTTTTTAGACGGTTTTTCACAAATAATTCAAAAAGTAATTATATCTTAAGAAAATGTTTTAAGCAAAAATGTAGCCCATAAAAAAAAAAACAAAAAAAAAATGGTGTAAAAGCCCTATTCCGTGGACAAAAATAAATTCATTGAATCCAACTTACCTTAATACAAAAGTTTACACAAAAAAGTTACAGCCCTTTAAAGTTACAAAATAAAAATTGTTTTTTTGCATTATCTCCTAAATTACTTGACATTTTGTAATAAAAATGCACACATTACTTTCTTGTTCTAAAAGCATTTTTCATATGGATTTCAGATATGGATTTATATGATGTAAATGCTTTTAGCGGTGAGGAAGCTGGCAGATCAAGAATCATTAGGCACAGAACAAATCATTTTGAAGAAGTAGACCATGAAGATTTTTTCTGTTCGTTTAGATTTTCAGAGAACAAAGTTGAAAATATTTTGGAGCAAATTGAAGATACATCTCTGAAGATAGATCTCTTGAACATTTTTGTGGGTTCCATTTTATAATTTTAATTTTATCTTGGAAGAACAAACAACCACGGCTCAGAATAAACTACCACACTAGAACAGAACTTGAAAATGAGAATAATATTTGTATATTGTTTTTGATCTAACATGATAAATGTATCATAACTCATCTATACTGGTCAATGTCCATAATATTTACTGACAATACTCCATAAAAATCTGATTATTGCCCATAATTTCTTACTAACATAAGAAAAATAAAACGAAACCTAAGGTTAAGTGACCATAACCGAATCTGTGAATGTGAAACGGCATCTGTCAGTTAAACTAGGGGTAAAGGTTACTTAACTCCTAGGGTTAACCACTGATTGTGAAACTGGCCGTTAATCCTTTACACTTCTAGGTCACTTCTGCACAAATTGCTTAGGCTCTTAGTAATTTTAAAACAGGACTTATTAAAAATCATATTTAAAAAATAATAAATATAAGAATTATTGGAGACCAATTTATTGAACTCATATTATAAACTTTTTATTTATTTACTAGTCATTTAACTCTAACTAATTTATGGTGTTATATGTGCATTTCTTCTGCAGCTTATGTGTTTCGTCACTTCACCAGACCATTCTTAGTGTATTAAGATTGAAGTTAAGATATTTTAGTCCAGTATAGGCTTGTTATTAGAGAAGCAAAATCTAATGTGCTAAATACTTGAAATCTTACAATATTACGGTTTATTAATAACGTCAAACCTACTAGATCTAATGTATTATTATTTATAGTAAACTCTTAAGCACCAAAATGTATTTCTACGTTTGCAGCACAAATTGAAGGAATGTATAGACTCCCTTAAATATCTAAAACAAAAATTAATATTTTAACGTAAATGTCATTTCATTTTAATACAAAAACCATGTCTTATCGTTAAAATAAAAAAACAAACTCAAGTAATCATCACAATATAGTGGGTGTTTTAAAATGGTATGTCATAAATAAAATCACGCATTCCAGGAACAAAAATAAATTGATTGAATCCAACTTACCTTAGTACAAAAGTGAACACAAAAAAAGTTATACAAAGTACAAAATAAAAATTATTTTTTGCATTAGCTTATAAACCACTTGACATTTTGTAATAAAAATGAACACGTTACTTTCTTGTTGTGAAATAATTTTTCATACAAAAGAAACAACAAAATCTAAGCTCACAGAAAAATTTTAAGGGGGTGTGCAGCCTCAATTCCCCCCCAACTTTTAAGTACTTTCAAATCAAATGAATTTTGTGGCATCATTAGTTTAACACATTATTTTCAAAAAAAAAATTGCCTATTATTGCTTTTTTCAAAATACAGTTTTTATTGAGTTACGGCGTTTTTCATTACCCTATAATAAATTATTTGCAACTAAAAAATTACTTAAATGAATTAACAAGTATAAAAAATGTCTATAACGTATATAAATATGATATTATAATAAATGTTCATAATGACCCCCATTTTCTTCAATACACATTCGGTATCGTTTTAATAAGGAAAACCGAATGCGCTGAAAAATCATATTTTTATGACGAAATTGATTTGCAGCTTCAATTATTCTAACCCTCAATTGTTGTTTGTCCTCTATTTTTACAGAATACACTTTCTCTTTCATAAACTCCTAAAAGCAAAAGTCCATGGGGTTAAGACCTGGACTTCTGAGTGGCCAAGGAATACGTGGGTCACTACCCCTTCCAATCCACCGACCAGGATACTGCCTGCAAAGGTATTCCCGGACTTCATTACTGTAATGCGGCGGAGCGCCATCTTGTAGAAACTAGATATTTTGCCTTATTGCAATATTCACTTCTTCCAAATACTCCATAAACCGTACTTTGTAAATCGTTTTCCAAAAACTTCAAATAATTATTATCATTTAAATTGTTGGGAAAAATACTGGGCGTATTAGATTGTTATCCACAATTCCTGCCCAAACATTCACTTTGAAACTCCTTTGGTTTTCTTGGCGTGAAGATTTTCGTCGGCCCAAATGTGCTCGTTATGATAGTTTGTTATTCCATTTCTACTGAAGGTAGCCTCGTCGGTAAACAAAATATTTCTAATAAAATTAACATTTCGAGTGTTTTCCATTAAGAAACAATCGCAAAATCCAATCCCTTTAGGATAATCTTTAACCAATAACTCTTGAACCGTTGTTAAGTGATAGGGTTTAAGCAGCTGATCCTTTAAACGCCTCCAAACCCCTTACCTGAGGAACATTTATTTGAGCAGATATTACCCTTGTATTTGTTTCAGGGACTTCTTCAATGATTTCTAAAATGTCTTTATCAGTTGCATCCATTATTGGACGACCAGTATTGCCAGCAACTTGCGGTTGGAACGTACTCGTTTCCCTTAAACGACGATCAATGGTCAGAAATAATCGTCTATCGGGTGTATTTCGATTGGAGTATTTTACTGCATCACGTTTGCGGCTGCTGCACTATTTCCTTGATATTCACCTACGATATTCCTGATAGTTTATTGAAATCATAATTTAATTTGATCCAACTTACCCAAAGTTAAATGCATATCTGCCATTTCCTGAAATGTGTAGGCCATTGTAATATCAAAATTTTTAATATTAACCTTATTCACACAATAAATGATAGCTTCAAATTATTGACCATTATTGATGGAACTGTTTGTAATTATTGTATCCGTAGAAACGAGTTGTAATTTTATGGTCAACTAGGAAAAAACCAGTTTTTGGAAAAAGTAATAAAAGGCAAAAAAGTTTTAAAAACAATGTGTTAAACTAAAGATGTAACAAAATTCATTTTATTTGAACGTACTCAAAAGTTTGATGGGATTTAAGGTTGCACACCCCCTTAAAATATATCTGTGCGCCTAGATTTTTTTGTTTCTTTTGTATGAAAAATGGTTTCAGAACAAGAAAGTAACATGTCTATTTTTATTATAAAATGTAAAGTAGTTTAGGAGATAATGCAAGAAAACAATTTTTATTTTATAACTTACAATGGGCTGTAACTTCTTTTGTGCACACTTTTGTACTAAGGTAAGTTGGATTCAATCAATTTATTTTTGTCACCGGAATGCGTGATTTAATTTATGGCATATCTTTTTGAAACACTCTGTATTTTCTTTATAAGACGGCGGACTACAACAAACGCCGAATAGACCAGTTAGTGAAAAATAAATCTTTTTTGGTCATCACTGTATAAGGTATATCCGAGTAACATTCACACATCTTCAAAAAATATCTTTTTTCTCGAATATGGCTATACTCAGGAATTTGAAATTACTCCTATTGTTAGGTTGCTATATACCTAGTAGTAGTAAATCGAGAGTAAAAGTTTTATTGTAACCTTCAAAATTTGGATACACTTTTTTTTGTAAATGTTTCAGATGTCAATGTTACTGTCAAGAAAATATTGACACCTCGTATAAACTACGTTATAAACCAATATTTACTAATGGTCGAGAAATATTGAAATATATAATAAGTTAATTATTGTGCACTGTTCTTAGTACAAAATTGATTCAAAACCCAAAAACTTCAAAATAATAAGAATCAAACTTAACAAATAGTGATCGTTTCTAACCTTTTAACTGCCAACGTTCCCATTTTAGGAACACCTTTTAAAACATTTTTTTAGGATTGTTTATTTAATTATTTTTGTAAATCGCACTACATATATTTTGTAAAGGTAAGGGACATGCAAGTTTATAAAAAAATTCACTTAGATTTGGATTCATTTTCTTAAAAAAAAAGTAAAGGGCACAAAAATTCAATTTTTTGATTCGTGTTACGGTTTTTGTCATCAATCCGAAAAATGTTTCTACTGCTATTATTTTTTTTAAGTAAGGTAGGTAATTAACTATCTTAGTAAATAGTTTATACTACGCTTGAATTCTTTCATTACTTTAAAAAACAAATCGGAATTAACCATGTCCCAAAATGGGAACGTTGGTATCATTGAGTACCTAATATACTCTAATAAATTATAATGTCATTTCTATTAGCTCATAAATTTTCAAGGGCAATAACGATTAGTGCAATTGCTTTTCAAGTGATAATAGGAATTTAGGAATTCCTAGTAGAGCTGTTCAAGAAGAACACATGTGCACTTGGTTTTTTTTATCTCTCTGCATTGTTTACGCTGAGAAAATTAGAATGGATACAGAAATATTTTATGGGTAAGTTTAAAAAATAATTTTTCAATTAGAGTCTAATTCATCAGTTTTTCTTACGTCTGCCTTCTTTTTTGAAGTAAATATATAACTAAAAAAATAAAAATCTATTGGTTTAGTTTCTTTTGGTACATATATTTTCATATTTTTTACTAAGAGCACCGAAAGCTTTTTAGAAAAAAAAAAATGTTATGTAAAATAAGACGTTTTATTTTACATGTAACGTTTTCTTGACCATGTTTCTTAGATATTTCGTTGCTTAAGGAAATTCGTACGCCGACACAGACTATTACGGGATGCTTTGAAAGATGTGGAAACCTCAATATCCTCTAACGTTGATGTTGTAATACTTTCTCCTACTTCAGGAGACCGAGATATTGATAGTGACGAGGACACTTTTGATGACTAGATTTTGGACGTGGTTGACATACCAATAGAGGTTCCTGGAGAGGTAGAAATTTATGATAGTGATGCCGAATCAGATGACGAAGGAGAATCAGTTGGAAGTCAAGCACCACAAAAATGAAGAAAATCTGAAAAATTGGCAATCCAGCAAGAATCACAAGATCCACCTAAAGTAGGAGCTCAGGATATGGGTAAAGCGGAGTTTGAAATATCCTCTTTGTTTTTTACTCTAGAATTTATTAGTTTTATACGTAATCAAAGCAAAACTTAGGCTCGCATGGATTAAAATTTTCATAATTTTAAAATTTCTGATGAAAATATTCATCAGTTTATTGGCTTACTCCTGATTAGCGGATATCATAATATACCCGGCGAAACTGACTACTGGTCCACGGCGAATGATATCCAGGCTATAATATTTGCGAAAACAATGAGCCATGAAAAATTTAGAACAATAAAAAAAATGTTCACGTTTGTGACAAATCAAAAGTAGCTAAAGTGTTACCACTTTTCGAAAAAATAAAAATTAATATTCAGCAGTTTGGAGGTTTTCATAAACATATAAGCATTGATAAATTAATGGATCCATATCATGGCCATCACTCAGCTAAAATATTTATTAAAAATAAAACAATCAGATTCGGATTCAAGCTATGGATGCTCTGTGGAAATGATGGCTATCCATATAACTTTGATATGTACTGCGGAAAATCAGGAAATGCTCAAACTCCCTTAGAAACTCGAGTTGTAACAACTAATACGTTTGAAATTCTGCAACATACAAACAGCCATGTTTTATATTTTCATAATTCTTTCACCAGCTACTCCCTTCTGAAATCTTGATCAGAAAACGGTATCCGGGCTTGTAGTACAGTTCGAGAAAATAGGATTAACAAATGTCGTTTAGTTTCATCAGAAAACAAGATCTAGGGACCTATGATAAGAAATCAGATGGCGATGTTATTTGTCTCAAATGGAATGACAATGCTCCTGTAATAGTCGAAAGTAATCATTTTGTAGTAATCCCTGTTCAAAATAAAACCAGAAGAGTTAAGTCTAAAAAAAAGATGTAACTCAACCAAATTTTATAGGACAATATAACATTGGAATGTGTGGTATTGACCTTTTTGATCGTGTAGCTGCTTCTTATCGTCCCCGACTTAGATAAAAGAAAATGGTGAAACTTGTTTGCTCATGCATTGAATTTGGTTGGTTGTGGCAGCTTTTCGCTTGTTTCAACATGTGAATGCAGGAACAAATATAACACACCTTCGCAGAAACGTTCTCCTAGCACTTGTAAAAGCAGGATCAGATCAAAAAAAGAAAAGGCGGTCCATCTGCCGCTGTTCTAAGCAACATAAAATTTGACGGAATAAATCACATTCCTGAAGGCACTAACCAAGGGCGTTGTGTTGTGTGCTATAAAAATACTAGACATCAGTGGAGTAAGCGTGAAAAGTGACTTTATAAAAAACCTTTTTTCAAACAGTTAAATATTTTATTTCTAAAAAATACATAATACCTTACATGCCAATGTTCCCAAAATGGAAACAACGTGGTGAAGACAAAATACAGCAGCAATATTTTTTTACATCAAAATCTATTAAAATATGTTAAAACCAAAAGACTTTAATAAAGACAGCTAGACACCTAAATACGTGCATCTCACGCCAAGTTGTAGGATTTGGCAGGACCCTTACTATATTTTTTCGCAAAACTGTGGCTTCGACAGGAACGGTAGGAAATACAAAACATTTTTCTTTCTTCAAACATTATATTGGTTTTCTTTAACTTCGTGCAGTGCTCTCTGATCGAATTTTTTCCAAAACCTCTGCACTAGTAAGACATTCAGCAAATTTTCTTCGAACCTCATTCCGTTTCAGTGTTTTTCCTTACCTCTTTAGTGCTGATAATGAGAGTTCCAAGGTGTTTTCGTCATAAATTTCTGTATGGTGGCTACACGTACTGGTAAAATTTATATCATCTGACTGAAAGTTGCGATTAACCTGAAGTTCTAATTTTTCTGGAAAAATTGGAGCAGATCCTTCTTGTTGTAGATCTGAAGTGGACGTATGTGCTAATAACACTTTACATTTTTGTAATATCTTATCCTCATTTAAAGGAAAATACCTAACCCTAAAAATCAGCTCTAGAAAACCATTTGGTCTCGACCGATGTTTTAAGTAATGGGAGAAAAGTATTTTTGTCTACATTTTTGCATCCGGTAACACGATAATAATGTTTTAACACATTTCGCCACGATTGCTTCACGCTTTTAAACACTTTCACATCTAAGGGTTGCAAAGCATGAGATGTGTGGGCCGGCAAACACGAAAGTTTAATATTATTGCCACAGACCATTTCGATCAATGCCACAGTCAAGTGTGAATTGTGACCATGAAATATTAGTAGCTTAGAACCTTCCAGTTTTACAGTATGTTTGATAAAAGCATGTTCAAAGCAATTGGCAAACTGAACTAACTTCATCTGACTAAACATCGTCAGCTCCGTTTTGGCCCAAGTTAGAATACAAGTGTAAACCTTTATAATTTACAAAGATAATTACTCTGCTATTGCACTACAGCAAACCAGAACAGTGTACATTGATTTTGTTACGGTACCTACAACTTTATGTGGATTTTTAGATCGTTTTCGACATAATATTTTTTGGATTCCAACGTCTGTTTGAAAACCAAACTCGTCACAGTTGAATATATTTTGTGGTGTATTTCCTAAATCATTCTTTTTAATAGTGTTTTTACGCTATCGATAAAAGTCGCCGAACACTTCAGCTGAAGAGGCTTTAGCGCCGGTCTTGGGAAAGTTTTGAGCAATTCTACAGCTTAGTAGGTCCTTCGAACGTCTCTCCAACCCTGAAACAAAAATGTACTTGTTAATTATTAAAGTCACCTTAAATTCAAAACAAATATTTTACCAGCAATCCAATTTTTTTCCGGCAATCCGTTTTAAAAAGGATTTATTCTGTCAGTTCGTTTTAGGTAATCTTGTACACAAATTTTTAACTGCTTCCGATCAAATCCCCAGTTTGCTTAATTGGTTAATGCATGAACTACTAGTCGCTCTTCTTAGTTGGTAAGTGGTTTTTCAACATCTTTACATTAAAAATTATTTACATGATTCTATAATATATACATATAAGGTGTCAAATCTACATATAAGATATTTTACAATTCCAAGTTTCAAAATTTATTAAAAATAACAAGTCTTTAATTACTATTTAAATGGGAATAAGCCACAATTAAAGGTTAATATACGTTTATTGACGTTTCAATTTCCACTTCGGAAATCGTTCTCAAAATACAAACATTAGTAAATTAATTAATCAAAATTGTATTTTGAGAACTATTTCCGGAGTGGAAATTGAAACTTAACTAGTAATTACTTTAAAATGCCACAAGAAAATAGCTTCAGAACAATAACAAGTCTTTAAACAAGTTTGAATATATATGGTACAACAAAAAGTATTTTGGACCACTGTAACAAATTACAATAGAGCGCCAATGTAACAAAAAACAAATGAATTAAGGAAGGTTGTCTTCGTGTACCACTAAGGGTCAACTATAAAATGTACCTTGATATACTAAAGAAACTACTAATCCTAAACTACTAACAAAGAAAGAGATTAGATCAGTATCATAAACATAGGAAAATGTAAAATATAATATGAATTTGAAACATAATAAAATTGAAATGGAGGAAAAATGTAACCAAATTCTAATACAAAAAGATAACTAATCTTGAAAGGTAATACAAAAAGTTACTAAGGATCCTTGTATAAAGGCAAAAAAAACCTTAATGGTTTTGTAAAAAATGTGACCTTATGTTACGTGATTAAGGATTGATTAAATAGATAATTTTAACAAAAACCATGCTCTGCATATTTTTTTAGGAAATAAAAAGACGGTATGAGGCAGAATATTTTAGAACTGAACAAAGATAGATAATTACATGTTTTTAAGACTGAAAACTAAAATAGAAATATGATTTTATATTAATAAAAAATTTAGATTTAGAATATTTCTTAATAAAATGATCTGAAAATGACAGATATACATATATCAACTATCAAAGGAAAAATGACAATATTTTAGAAATCAAAATGTATGATGGTTTTTACACTACTTCCTTTTTATTGATAATTAGATCAACTTACCTGCTTAGAGTGTCTTTAAACCAAACGGTACTACACAAAAACAAATCAAAACTTTACTTTAACTTCTCTTCTTTCCAAAAAAACAAAATTTAATATTGTTAAAACAGATCTCAGCACATCCCGGGTCGCCTACTGGTTTCAGCCCAAACTTTACTTCTACTCGGTCAAAACAAAAGTGACCACGGGTCGCTAGTCGGATAAGCATGTCTGCCAAAACTATCGCTTGGAGTCGCTGCCTAATATCAACTTAGAAATTAAAAGTTACTAAAAAATATTTAATGGATATTAATTTAAGGATTTTATTTGAAAGTGATGAAAGGAATATTGAAGTTGACTCACCGGGTACGCTAGGTACAGTTATACTAGGAACAAAAACCAATGTTGAAATTTAGTGCTACTACTATATAAATGTAAATACAGACTTCTCTGACAGCATTTTCAGAACAGTCTGTGTTTACATTTATAAGCCCCAAATAAAAATAGCTCTGAAATTAGTTTTTGAAATACTATGAGATTGTCGTTTCTAGTTTAGATATATAGAATAGGAGTTGCATAAACAGATTGTTAGTCGCAAATGTATGGAGATAGTTTTGTTCTAATTTCAGTTAACACACACTCTGTTATACTACTTTAATAAATTTTATGGTGGAAAAAACATGGTTTTGATACGGAACGCTTTTCAATTTAAACCGAAATATATTTAGTAGTAAAAGTAAAAAACTTACCGCAACCAAAACATCCCAAGACATCATAGTTAAGCTTCCAATCTGAATTCCTACCTCTTTGTGACATCTAATTAATACAACCATTAACATTTTTTTAAATTCCTGTGATTTGTTGTACCATTTGATGTTATAAACTGTATTTGCTAAATTGGAGGACTTAAAACATAATGATTAAATTATTTTAATAATAACAAAATAGCTAAAATAAATGTTAACTACTAATTTTGCAATACTATATATATATATATATATATATATATATATATATATATATATATATATATATATATATAAACTGAGTGTCCTAGCTTAGTTCCAGAATATAATGCCCATAAAGGGAATCTTTAAATACTGATACGATAGAGCCAAAATTACTTGTTCTAATGAAAATTCGTTCTTGGAGAAAAAACATTTGTTAACATCTGTTTTATTAAAAAATAATTATCCTTTATCGTTTATAAATAAGGAATTTTCAACAGTCGACCAAATAGAACAGAACAACTTAGAACGAGATCCTACAGCATACATAAGAAATAATACTAGGAAAGTAACAATACCATACATAAAAGGATTATCAGAGAAACTTAAAAGGATAGGAAATAAATTCAACACTTTAACAATATTCAAAACAACAAACACATTGAGGTCTAATTTGTCTAAAACCAAACTAATACCTTGTGAATGCAATCAGTTATATTTAGGTGAAATATCAAGGCCATTAAATGTTAGAATAAGTGAACATTAATCTTTTATTAAAAATAGAGAATTTGATAGATCTCAAATATGTAAACACACATGGGATAATAAACATAGGGTTAAATGGAATGATTCAAATATAGTTCTAAAAGAAACGGAAGATAAAAAAAATGAAAGAAGCAGCTCTAATTATGCTAAATTAGACCAATTATGTCGCAAATTCCTCCGCAGAATGTAGTAAGTTCTGGTTACTCATATTAAAATAGGAAGTTATTAAAAGGAAAATACCAGTATTAATAAGACAGTAACATATAGAGGATACATCTTTTATGTTTCTTTATTTATAATAATTTAACAAACATATAAATTTAGAATTTGGTGTTTATTGAAAGTAAACTAAATGCACGAATTCATAATTTATTATGGAATCACTAACAGGATATTTCTACTATCATCATGACATGTGTTTGTCTTTTTAAAGACGAATTACATGCTATGATTTTTTTCTGATGGATATTCTCAAGTTGAAGTTGATTTCGTGTAATCGAATGAACTATCTTACAAGTAAAGTTGTCACAGGAACGCAACTCAACAATATTGGCAATATCATATATAAGCAATATATGCAATATAGGCAATATAAGTCGTCTACTTTAAAATGTATAATGTATGTCTGAATTGTCAATATAGATGAGTCAGATAAAATTAAATTATAAGCAGAAACTTTTACCAAGTAAAAAAAACAAAATTTGTTTAATTTACTAATGTTTGTAGGTATTTTAAAAACGATTTCCGAACCTTAAGGCTGTTTTAGCAGTTCAAGCCAACTGCGATTTGAAATGGGCGTATCACTTACTTTTCTACACTGCTTACGCGAGACCATCTTTACTCAGTGCCGCCGGCCGACGGGTAGTTTAATGACAACAAATACATTATTCTCCATTCAAATTAGTTTTAACACGAACTAACTGACCGTACGTTCATGAGATTTGACGTCACGAAGGCGATAACGATGAAACTAAGCCCAATGATGAGTAACACGTTTCACTATTAGATTTCAGTATTTTTTAGCAATTTTCTTTAAAGTTGGAACACGCTTTTCTCGATTATTACTGGACACAGAAAGGTGAAACAAAAATCAGCGATTACAGAAAAAAAAACTCTTTCGAGTGATGGGAGTAAAAAGTTTGGTTATAATAGAACGTTAAACAGTATATTCCAATTTTTCAACAGAAGTTTCAAAAAAATAAAAAAAGTAAAACCATCAGTTTAAAGGCAACATAATTTAGAATAACGTGTCCAAATTTCAAGACATTTTGTCAGTAAATAACAGAGAAAACACTGTCCCTAGGTTTTGATGCACCGATAAAACAGCCTTAACCTTGAATTGTGGCTTATTCCCGTTTAAATAGTAATTACCTTAAAATGCCACAAAAAATAGCTTCAGAACAATATTAAAAAAGACTAAAGTGGTATGGACACGTAAAAAGAACTAGCGACAGCAGATGGATAAAGAGAATATATAACCGAATGGAGCCCAATAGAAAGGATAAAAAAAGGACGACCTTGAAGATCCTGGAGAATTGAAGTAGACGACGCCATGAGTAAGAGAGGCCTAAACGATAAAGAATTGGATAACAGAGAGAGATGGAAACGGGTAAGCTAGGGAAGGCAGTGAATACTGGAGAATCCTTGAATACATATATATATACATATATATATACATATACATATATATATATATATATATGGTATATAAGAATTTTATGGGCTCACAACGACAGAGGAAAGTAAACTTCTCAGGTTTATGTTCAGCTGGAAATAGCAGTGTTGGTAATACCAGTAGGAAAGAAGGCAGGACTTCCAAGGATTCAGTTGAATCAATGTTGCTGGAAAAGATAAAAAACAATCTACAGTCTTCTTTCATGTACCATCTAAACAACATGTTCGAACAAATTCTCTGGATCATTATATATATATATATATATATATATATATATATATATATATATATATATATATATATATATATATATATATATATATATATATATATGATCAACCGATATATGATCAAACTAGACAAAGATGTAAATTTTCCACTTCGTTTTCTCATATTAAATGCTCTAAATGTGGTATACATGTATGTTTAAATAAAAATCATAATTGTCTCAGTTCATAGTCAATAATATGTTTGTAACTTAATTTAACTTAATGTAATGCTTAATGTATCATATTTGGTACTATTTTTGTGTTAAAATGAATAAAAATTTTGGTTACAAATGTTTTTATTATTTTTCCCTGTATCCTTAAATTATAAAAATTATAAACAACATTTTTGTAATTGATTGTAAAAAATTGTGCAGTGTAGGGTTATCTAACGAATTAAATAAAGGGCACGATATTGTATAAGATTTGTTAAAAGCCAAAGATTGTCATGGCGGGACATGTCCAGAGACAAGAACGTACAAAATTAACAAATAAAATGGTACAATGGAAATTTATAGAAAGACTAAAGAAAGGAAAAAAGACAATGGCAGAGAAGGGCACGAAAGAGGTGCGTGTGTTGAGTAACAGTTTGTTTCTATGTTAATTCTGTTCCATTGTTGTTACAAAGAATCGCTTATATTATCCGAACGAGTGCGGTATCTCGGATTAGTATGGATCCGGCAAAAAAGAGATTAAAAAAAAATCTCATCTTCGCCGGGTTCAAACTCTATAGAGAAAAACTACTGAAATTATTTTATTTCTTAACTATCTTACCTCTGTCGCTATTTGGCTCCCGAACGAATAATAGATAGCGACATTTCCAGCAGTGATTATTATGTAGACCACTCCTGAATACATAGCAACTGGATTTTCTTTTGTCTAAAAGTATTTACATTCACTGTTTAATTAATACTAACAGCAATATATAATATTGGTATAATTATTTAAAATATCGTTATTTTCTACTTTCCTTGTATAGGTATAACTTTAAAACGATTCATTTTGGAGCCAAGTCGTAGTGAAATAGAATAGAAATAAATAAATTTTCTATAAGATACTACTATAGTAAAGTTGATTAAGCGATGCAGGGAGATGTAAACATTACCACGTGTAGGCCTTCAATAGGGCCGCATTCAGGATTATCTTTTTGTTTAGTCAGAATATATATATAATATACATAATATATATATATATATATATATATATATATATATATATATATATATATATATATATAAACATAATAATATATATATATATATATATATATATATATATATATATATATATATATATATATATATATATTATGTTATAAAATACGAAATTTATATTTTAATTTTGCAAAAGTGCTCGACAAAGAACCTGATTGTTTTAGTTGATATCCGATAATAGGAACCATTTATACAGGGCTAAAAACCCAAGAATTAATTTTTTGCCAACAATTTTATGTACAGAGTGCCTGCAAAAAATATAAGTTTTATTTTTAATTTTTGATATATTTAGTTGTTTGTACAATTCTAAAAAGTCTCATAATAATAATAACAAAAAATACTCATTACTCAATTATATTATTAATATGTCGTGACTCGTCACTGTTAAATTATCCAAATTTGAAAACTTTTGGGAATGCATATGTAGGTACTATAAATATGTCATCAGTACTAAACGTAAAGTTAAGCAACCAGGCATGCAACTCATAGGTTTAATGATAACTCACCGGTAAAAACATGAAGGCAAACAAATTCAACAAATTGTTCCTCATATATTAGTTTTTTCGTTACCGTTAGGTTTTCACAGGAAAGCGCTGTTGCCAAATAAAAACATATATATTTATTACAGCAGCTACCGGCCAAACCATGCCACTACTTGCCATCGTAAATTGGCGTCAGCATATAAACATTACGTTTGTTTTTCCAGTTCACTGCTAAAATATAGTCACTGGTCCTCATGTAGAACGTTCCATGCGGTACATTTTGCGAAAACTTGAAAAATACTTTCGGTTTCATTTCACCGTACTGCATACACAATGTTTTTGTCACACAAATACTTGCTAAATTTGGACTTGCGTACCAATTGTCTGTCTAGAATATATGTCCTTTATTTTCATATTTGGTTATAAAATATTTTGCTACGCTACCACTAAATCCTAATAAATTGTCTCGCACTATATCTGATGTAGCACTGTATAATCTGTTAATAAATCTGATATTATTCCAATTTCACAATCACACAGCACAAACATTTTTACTCCAAATCGGTGTCTTTTCGAGGGGATATATAGTTGTCTAAAAAGGACTGTCGTGTTCTGCTGGACTTACATTGTCGTCGAAATAGTTGAAGAATGCGATCTCTGGTCATATATTTTGTAAAAAAGTCTATTTTTATTAATCTGTTGTCCAGATGCGGCATTAGCATCACTAAAGAGAAGAAGGTATACATGTCACTTATAATTGTGCCAGTCCATTTTTTTGATTTTGTACTTCTGATGTCTCATCCAGATAATATTCTCGTATTTTCCGCTTCTCCTCTCTATAAATTCTTATCTTTTGAAGATATTCTCTTCGCCACATCACAATGTCGTCTTTATCTAGTAAAAGAGCGTTTCTTCCCCTACGTTTATATTGAAAATTAAGTTTTTTCAATATTAGGTAAAACGTGGTTTTCGAAAAATTTGGCAAATTAGGGTCATCGTTCACCTTCTTTAAAACGTTTCGTTTTTCGTTGCTCATAAAAAAATTATGAACCAGTCTTCTAATGGCATTTTTGTCAAAATCATCAATTTTGTCAAACTTCTTTTTCCGGGTTAGACATACTTTTGATCCAGCGAATTGATGATTCGTTTTGTATTACTTGATCACCGTAAACACACTTCTATCACAAACTCCAACTTTATTGGCCACTTTTTTCACAATATCCTTAACCACTAACCCAGAATTGTCTTGTCTTTCACATTTAAAAACATTTAAAATGATTTCTTAACTTCAACGCTAAGAGGGCTTCTTTTACTTCGTTTTCGAGGAGGACTCCATGTATTTTCAATCAATTCATCAGCAGAATCAGTGGATGACATTTTTGGTTTTAATGTCTGTTATTGAAATACGTGGTTACTGTTACAATAATTACAATCACGTATAGATAGGGTCGTTAAATAAAAATATATACTTAAATAGTTTTTAAATCACATTACATAACAATTAATTGCTAATTCAACATTAACAGCATAAAAATATAATATTAACAATCAAGATGACTAAAAATTACTCACAAATCGATTCAAATTACAAAATTTCAATACCGAAACATAATACCTACTTAAATCGTGTCCGAACCTGTATGAGCTGCAGACAATGTCGGCAATAACGAAATAAAGATGAACTCTGTGGCTGGAAGGCAAAAGGGGATAAGTCGATTTTTTGCAAAATAGTGTTATGTATACCATTCGACAGCATTTTTGATTCTGCACAATCTTGGTAAAGAGAGTTAAGTGAAAGTTTACTAATTAAAATATTATTATTGATCAAAAAGGGGTAACTTGGCTACAATTCAATCGTTACGACTGTTTTAAGGATATAATTCAAGATATCTTCTGGAGAGCACAATAGTAATTACTAGTAAAATGGTATATGTGCACATATTTTCTAACATTATAAAATTAACTGAGAAGCAAAACGATTTAAGTCATGTTAACTTGAGAATTATTCGAAATGTGTGCTAGTAAAAGGCATTAAATCAAGATAACCCCTTTTGCCGGAATGTGATAGAAGAAATATATATGAAAGTATTGCTAGGATATACAAGGTTATCCCTTTTTGCAAGAATGCGGTGTCCACGCAAATCATATTCGTATCAGTTTCTTGTCTAGATTGTGAAGAGAGCACACGCAAATTTGATCAAGGAACGTTCACTACGATGGCAACTCGAAATAACAATTATTATTCCTCCACGTGTGGTATAATTGTTGATTATTGATCACTACATTCCATACTTTTTTTTTTAGTAAAAGAAAATATACAGCAAGATTTTGACTCAGACGACAGCGTAAAAGACCCGGCCTATGATCACATTCAAGAAGACCACCATAGTGATTCTGACACCGAACAGGAGAAAAATGGCTCAGATGAACCAAATTTTGAAAACAATGAAGAACATGGCCAACCAATGCACAAAATATTGAAACGAAAAGTAGGAGAAAGAAAAAATAGACAGGTTTTACGAGATACGGGTAAAGGATATGAAACAGACAAAGGAAACGCAATGTTGTTTGATTGTCGTTTTGGTTAAGAATGTTTTATAGTATTACTCTTGTTTTAAAGAAGTAATAAATATAAAAAAAGGAAAACAAGCTATATCTTATTTATTGTTTTTCAACCACTTGAATTGAACTTAGACCTTTATAATTCGCCTAAAAAGTTTTATTAAAATCGATAATAATTTGGCAAAAAATCAAAAACTAGACCATATAGAAGTTTGCCAATGTTTTTCTTGTAAAAAAGTACTTTACCTATCTGACGTACTTCATGGAATTGAAATCAAATTTATAAACAAATTTTAAGCATATATACAAATTGAATATCTCGGTAATAATAAGCTAAAATCAGTGATTTTCAACCTGTGAGCGACCCTCTAGGGGGTTGCTATTACTAATGGGGTAAGGGGCGTGAGCATATCCGAAAAAAACATCTATAACATTGATTAATTTACTAAAATTAAAGCAAAACAAAATTCTGACAAAATAAAACATAAAATACACATGAACACTGATATAATACTTATAAGGAGCTGTATTAGTACTACACACGAAATTATTAATACTAAATTACGAACAAGTTTAACCCATTAGTGCCTAGAGTTGCATATATGTAACGGCAATTTTCTAAGAAATCAAAAATAATTAAAAAAAAAGTGTATGAATTTTGTTTTAAAGCCTTCTCCCATATACATCAAAATCAAAAAAATAAAACTTTTTAACAAATTAATATTCAGGAACTTAAGAGTTAACCTAGCTTAGTGTAATGTTTCTTACCACTTTTAAAAAGGTATATACCACTGATATTCCTAAGTGAAAGGAGATTTGAAGAAAATCCATCAATACCACGCTTCTCAGACACCGATTAAATTCATCGATAAAACTAAAACAGAAAAATAAATTTGACAGTAAAACCCTCCTAGCGGTATCCCCAACAGTGGTCGTTTAAGAGATTTTTTTTTTAAATATTAAAGCAACTGATCTGCATTTTACGTGTTTTATTTACATAATAAATATAATTTTATTTTATCATTAGAAACATAATTTTAATGAACACGATGGCATGAATTTAAGAATAGGTTTAAAATATAATACTTTTTTTGGACACCCTATATAGCAAAATTTTTATTTTTTTAAAATAATCTAAACAGAATGATTCAATAGCTTTACACTTTTTATTTATCATTTTTAAAAAGTTTCGATTGATACTTAATTAAAAGCTTAGAAGAATTTATGGGCATGTCAAAATTGTTCTCATGAATAAAAAAAATTTCTAAATCTCTGGCACTTACACAGGCTTCAGATAGGCTTGATACTCGTCTACTGGACACTGGAAAAGTTTTTCTTTAGACTTTGGAAAAACTCAGTTTTAGAGTTTTCCACTGATATTTTCAATTAGGGGAAGTGTGCCTATGTTGGACCCCTGCCTATGATGGACCCCCTGCTGTAATTTCAAATATGGCGCGGTTACATACACATCGCCGGTTGCCGCTTGCGCACGAAAAGCCGCTTGCCGCTTGCCGCTTTTGTAGTTCAGTATTTGCAAAGTTTCAGATCCGTGGCGGTTAAAAGTAAATTTGTGAAATAAAATGAAATTTGACGTTACTGATCTAATAAAATTTTTTTGGAAGTAATATTTTACTGGTAACATACGTTAAACTAAGTGTTGCTTTTGTTTTGTATACAATGACGACACTTTCTTTCGCAAATACTAAACTTTGTTATAGGTTAGAATGATCAAAACAAAAGTAACAGAATTAAAGGCTATAGCGGTATAAGATGGTCAAAAGTGCCCCTGCACCGATCAGCACCGCGACTTGCTGTGTTTTCAATAAAGCGTATAAAAACAGAACTTGTTACAAATTTTCAGCTTCCCAGAGCCCATAGAACTTCTTCAATCTAAAAAAGAAACTTTTTTCGACTTTATTTTTTTCTGGACGCAATTTTGCTTTAAAAAATCTGAAAAAATTCGTGAAGATGTATCTTTTAAATACAAAATAACCTGATTTTTTTCAAATTTTTATATTGAAAATTGAGTTTAGGAAAAATTATTGAAATTTTCAATAATTTTTTAGGTTATGTAAATAATTTTTGGCTAACTTTTAAATAGTATTTTTTTATGTATTTTTTTTTATTCTTTTAAATGGCTGAGGTAAAATTTTTAATTTTTGAGCGGAAAGCATAAAAAAATCAAAAAAACCGTTTTTTTATTCATTTATTTGCACATAACCTCAAAACTCAGTTTGTAATTCAACATTTTTTCTTCCACATTATCAAAATTCATTGTAAAAGTCCCATTCAACTCTTTCATAAAGATAAAATTCGAAAATACAACGTTTTTTTATCCTTTTCGCACTTTTTTTTTACCTTACCTCAAAATCAGATAGTTAATATGTATGCTTTTCCATCTATTTCCTTACTATGAATTATCATTGTAAAAATAATTATTTGTAACTTGCAAATTCTCAAATTGCGAAAAATATGGTGATTTTCTAATATTTTCTCACTTTTTTGGCTCATAACCTTAAAATCTAGTAGTTAAATTTACGCGTGTTTTTGATCACACCCTTTAATTTTATTATATCACTTGTCTTTTTTCTTAAACAGTCAAAACTCGAAAAAAAAATGACAAAGTACGCCTATAGGATATATCATAACCCATATCCGTAACCATGGTAACGACAATGGGAGTATGCGCGTTGCAGACAATGTTTCTGTCGTCATTGCTTTCGCCTTGGTGTTGGTGCTTCATACCGCTGTCGCCTTCGTATCGCTTTGACTGTCTTAGTCTTATTATCAACTATAATCTTCTTCTAAAATCCGTTGCAATATTATCGAGGATCTTGAAAACTATCAATCGCATGGAGAAGTATCGAAAGAATCGAGTATATTCAAGTTATCACATAGGCTGGCGTATGCGTCCGCACTATGTATTGACACTAGTATTGGCAACGCTGTTAACCTAAATCCGTACACCGCCATCTGAATGTGATTTCTACTACATATAGGAAATTCCAATGAGAGAGGCCCGTGGTCTTTTAAGAGAATGGTCGGTACAAAGAGGTCTAAAATAACGGTGATTTTCATTTCTTATGACCGGGAATTCAGAATCGGCCGTTATACGCAGGTGGTGATTTTATAGGAGTGTTCGCTTTCAGAGATTTCACTGTATATATACATGTGTACTATTGGTGTGTGTTCTAGTAATGGACCACTGTAATATCTACTAGTTTGGATTGCAGATTTGTTGAAAATGGGAAATGTTTTTGAACAGGATTTCCGGAGATCCTAGGGCAGGAGAGACTTTAATGCCTGCTTGTGTATTGCGGACTACAACCAATGAGATACTTTATTATCAAAGTACTCCATAATGTCTTTTATATTTATTTTAAAATAAGTAAGAGAAAACTTGAAACCAAGAAAAACCGTTTTTTAAGACTAGTCCCGTGGTCAGAGGGTTGGCACCTAAAAATCATTTTTGCCGAGAATATTAATTTTGGGATCCCAAAAAAGATGCAAAAAAGTTTTCACCACTATTACTCCTGGGCTTCATTCTAAACCCCCCCACTCCGCAGAGACTTACCAAGAGAGATAATTTTAAACAAAAATGTTTATAAGCATTTTTTGTGTAGATAGAACTGTTCTCTTAGAAACAACGCTTGAAGCGAGAGAACGGTTTATTGTACACAAAAAAATGCTTATATTTTTGTTTAAAATTATCTCAGCTACATTTTTTTATTTGAAACATTTTTTTTCTACGTTGTATAGATTCTTAATAAATCGATTTTTTTGCTTTTTTACCCCTCTACGAGGGTAGTTTTAGGGAAAAGCAAAGGGTACTGCATCTTTTTTGGGGTCCCAAAATTAATATTCTCGGCAAAATTCGGCTTGTTCGTATGATTTTCAGAGGTTCAGTGGCAGTTTCGTCTCTGACGACTGGAGTAGACAGAATCCAAGAAAAATAAATACAGAGTGTTCAGAAACTCTCCTAACAAACAGGTGATTCCTCAGATAATTTTGAGACAATTTAACCCAATTCACCGTGTTCGAAAATGCAAAGGGAGGTAGAGCTCTTTGAAGATGGAGCCTTTATTTAGAAAAATGAAAACTGGGATGATTATTTATCCTCCAGAGTTCATTGGAATAGATTTCATTATTTGTGAATTTCTGGTACCGGTCATAGGCGTCCGTTATAGGTAGTCCAACTGTTATTTTAACGCATAACTTTTTTGTCTTAAACTTTTAAGCATTCGCGCTACTAGATTATTAAATTTTTAGTTATTCCAGTACCAAAAGATACTCCTACTCTAAGTCGATAGGGCACTGTTTTCTAGAACAATCGATTTAAAAATTTTTCATTTTTTCGTCATAAAAGTTAAATTAATATTTTTTGCACTAGTTGGCCATGACCAGTCAACAGAAGTATAACCTCCATTTTTCATTATCAAATTGTGTCAGTTCGTTGAAATTTGTCTGTAAGTTTTTTAATTTGTGACATTCGAATATAACATCTTCAATTCAATTAAAATGTTTTTACTAATGAGGAATACTCTTATGCTTTAGTTGATGGCGAAATGAGGTGTAACGCTCGAGCAGCACAACGTAGATACCCTGAAAAATTTCCCTAATTTATAAACGATTATTAGAAGGTTCAGTGGTCCAAAAAAATAATGAAAGAGGTGACGTGTTGATGTAACAGTAGCACATGAAGACGATATTTTAATGGAAGTTAAGAATAATCCTAAAATTACCGTTCAAAGACCATGTATACCACAAACCAAAATCATTTAACTTTCATGACGAAAAAACGAAAAATTTCAAATCGATTGTTCTAGAAAACGTTGTATCCCACCGACTTAAGGTAAGAGTACCTAGAAAACGTTTTATCCCACCGACTTAAGGTAAGAGTACCTTTAAAAGTCAACGACAAAAAGTTATGCGTTAAAATAACCGTTGACGCCTACCCAAAACGGACGCCTGCGACCGGTACCAGAAATCCGTAATTAGTGAAATCGATACAGATCTGGAGGATAAATAATCGTACCAGTTTTCGTTTTTTAACTAGAAGATTTCTGGAGCTATTAAAAAAACTAACTACAAGGCGCCATCTTCAAAGAGCTTTAGCTTAGGAAACATTTTTGGACTAGAAGAATTGGATTAAATTGTCTTAAAATTATCTCAGGAATCCTCGGTCTTCGTTTGTTAGGAAAGTTTTTGGATATCTCGTATATAAATGAATTTACAAATTGTTATAACATTAAGGAAAAACCTAAGAAGCAACAAAGAAACGAAACTGAAACAAATAATGAACAAGGAAGGAACAATAATAAACGACGATAAGACAATAATGGAAAGATGGAGGGAACATTTTCAAAGCCTAAAGAAGAAACAAGTAGGTGAAGAACTGATATAAGCAACCAAAGAGTATATACATGAAAACAACAAATACAGTAAGAATGTTAAATATACAGTCAGAACCATTTGAAACAACCCAAGGAGTTAGACAAGGGGGAAGTCTCAGCCCAGTACTATTCATAAATGTAATAGATGAGATAGTGAAAGAATGTAAGAAAACATTCAAGAAATACTGCATCGGTTGGAACAAAATGCAAATGATAAATGCTGAGATGTGTATATTTGCAGACGACATAGTATTAATTGCGGAAACTGCAGAAAAACTGAAATACAACTTAAAAAAATGGAACCTAGAAGCAAGCAAATAAAACTTAAACGTAATGAAGACTCAAATAATGAAAATATCAAGGAAACAAGGGACGGAAGATAAAATAGAAGTAATGATAGACCAAAAAAAAATAATACAGACAAATTCATACAAATACTTAGGAACAGTAATCAACAACAAAGGAGACATCGAGGATGATCTTAACAACAGAATGGAAAACACAGGCAAACTATTCCAAGCAGTAAATAGAGGATTCCTTAATAACAAAGAAATATCAACAAAGACCAAGATGACAATATACAAAACAATATATAGACCTACAGTGACATATAGAGTAGAAAATTGGATATTAAACAAAAGACATCAGAGCAAAATTCAGGCAGCAGAGACGAAATACCTCAGAAGAACGATAGGAGTAAAAAGAACTGATAGAATCATAAATGAAGAAATAAGAGAAAGACTCAAAATCAAACCGATACTCGAGTCAATCAAAGAGAAAAAATTGGCATGGTTCGGACATCTAACCCGGATGGACAATAATAGACAAGTAAAAAGAGTGTGGGACGCCAAACCAATAGGGAAGAACAGAAGAGGAAGACCCAGGAAGAGTGACATCTCGCAGATACTGCAGAGTAAGGGTAAGACTTGGCAGGAAGCAACACAGATGGTATCCAATAGGAACGAATGGAGAAAGTTCGTTAAGAGCTAGGACACCTCAGAAGACTGTCAAATATTGTAATTTAACGAATTGTATTGTAAACGGTTCAACACCGAAAGGTACAAATGGGTTCTACTGATTAAGTAAGTAAGTAAGTATAACATTAAGTGATCTGATCTGATTACTTACTGTTACTGGAAGTTTTTCAGTGAGGATATTGGTTCAAATCAACACCCCAAAACATTTTGATTTTGTAGTTTATATTAAAAATTTTTTATGCTTGTACGTAATCCTTACCTTAGAACTCGCTGGTGTTCGACAATAAAAAGCTTCAACGTAATAATATCAGCAGTATTGCGTGTACACATTATTTGAGCCTCGATCTTTGCTCTGTATTTCTCAAAGTGGTTAAGCATCAGTTTCAGAATTCTCAACTGTCCCAAAATATAATTCATCACACTCAAAAAGAAAATGTCCATTGAGTAACACATAAGCGCACCTAACATAATAGCTAATGACTCCCATCCGAATACTATTTTATGGTGCACTATGGGATTTAAAGGAAACCAAGAGTTTAGTGGTAACGAACTTTGGTAATTAGTTACGTTTGTAACTGGGTTAATAACAGCCTCTTTTTTAAAAGCAAACACTATTATGTATAACAGATCATCTGTAACAAAAAGAAAAAAATATTATTGTTATTGCGTTTCTATAAATCAACTGAAAATTAAAACAGGTAAATATCATATCGCTGTATTAGAAGTAGATTTTTAAAGTGCAAAATCCAACAGTTTTGTAATTTTTTTTTAAATATCCTTCATTTGTTATTAATTTTTTTATAATAAATCGAGAACGACTTAATTGAAGGGTAGGAAGGTCTAGTAGGTGAGAAAATATAATGAAATTATAAGGAAAATAGAGGAAGCAACGGTTTTAGTTTCCCATACAAACAGTTATACAGGGTGGCGCACCGGAAACGAAACAGATGCATTTACTGGCAGATGATTCCTTTAAAAAAAAAGCTTGGACCCGTCGATTTTGTTATCGAGAGGGAAACAAAATTGGCATAAAATCACATTAACATTTGCAGCCCCCTAAGCGGGGGTGGCACCATCCCTAAAATCTTAAATGGAAAGGGGGGTCGAATGATCCATCATTTAAAAGGTCTTTCAACTCCCTTTACAATGATGTAAAATTCATGTACTTCAATTCAGTAATTTTGGAGATTTATTGATTTAAAGTCTAAATACATCATCGTAAGAGGAGATCAATACGTGGCAGCAAAGTTGTTAAAAAATAAAGAATGAACTGACCTGTCAGCCGAGTAAATGTTGAAAATGACCACCATTACTTTCCATGCAATAATAAAGATTTTGCTGAAAACGTTGCCGGACATTTTGCAATATTTTAGGAGTAATTTGATGGCACTCATTCACAATTCTTTGTCGTAAATCTTCTAAGGATGTTGGCTGAGTAGCATAGATTTCGCTTTTTAAGTAACCCCACAAAAAGAAATCCAAAGGTGATAAATATGGCGATCTTGGGGGCCATTCAACGGCACCTCTTCTACCAATCCATTGACCTGGAAAGGTCTGATCTAAAGAATGCCGAACTCTTAATGCGTAATGTAGTGGGGCACCATCCTGTTGGAACATCAACATATTCTCAACGTATCGACCATCATTCTGATTTTCAATTATATCTGTTAGCGCAGGATCTATGGCATTTTGCAGTAATTCCAAATACATTTCACCAGTCAAATTTCCAGGTAAGAAAAAAGGACCAACCAAATGATCGCCAAAAATGCCAGCCCAAACATTTAATCTTTGTGGCTGCTGTGTGTGTACCTCATGGTAAATTCTGGGATTAGAGTCCGACCAATATCGACAATTATGACGATTTACTTCGCCATTTAAAAAAAGGAACATTCGTCGGAAAAGCAAATGTTAAATAAAAATTGTTCATCGTTTGTAATTCGTTCACTCATAACTTCACAAAATTCTAATCGCTTATTAAAATCGTCTTCACTAAGTTCTTGTACAAGGTGAATTTTATACGGATGAAAATGATGGGCCTTTAGAATCCGTTGGATAGTACGTCGACTAACACCACACGAAGTTTGAAATTTGCGGGTCCTCAATGTAGGATCTACAATAACTTGCCCTAAAACCCCCACTTCTGTTGCTTCGTTCCTTATAGGATTTTCAATATTACGTTTTTTATTGGCGACTGATCCAGTTTCCCGAAATTTAGCTACAAGTTCTAGAACATATTTTCGGTGCACATTATTGTTCTCATGTCGCTCATTAAAAATTTGTACTGTTCTATTAGCGCACTGATTATTTCCGAAAAATATTTCAATAATTTCAACCCTTTCTGCCGTGGAATATACCATGGTTAATTTATGTATAAAGCAATAAATGATATTTTAACAACAAAGATTGGTCAAATCAATCGCAAACTAATGTACTATTTCCTATTTAAAATAAGTACGTGGCATTCTCTACTTATCTTTCTTCAAGAAACAACTTTTTTTGTCACAAAGGACACTTCAATTGCTATTTTTATTATTAGTAAACCATGGGCGTAGTAAATAAAAGCATTTACTTATCAAGAAAATGCTTTTACTCAAATTTCTTCTGAAAGAAGTACAAACTAATTTGATGTACCTATTAAAGTCTACTTTAAACTTTAAATCAATAAATCTCCAAAACTACGTTTTGGAGATTAGGTCCGAGCGTTTTTTCAAAAAAAGAATCATCTGCCAGTAAATGCCTCTGTTTCGTTTTCGGTGCGCCACACTGTATATACTGATCTATACCATATACTCGTATTAACATATATCAACTTTTATTAGTTGTACCTACATGTTATGAAGTGTTTTAAAAAAATGTGATTTTTACTAGAGAGTAAAAATTTTTATTTTTGACAACGAAAATTAATATAAACGAAATATATTTGAAACCAAAAATAATTTTAAAATGTTCAACATTGTTTATTTACAATAAAAAAAACATTTTCTCTGCAATAAAATTTAAAAATTGAAGTTTGTGCATAATTTCTATACATTTTAATAATCGTAAATTTATTCAAACAATTTCAAATAAACTTAAATTTTAAAATCTATTGAGAATGTTAAAAAATGTTAAAATCTAATTGAGTACACTAAATCTATAAAATTTTCCATATTATATTTTTATCGTATGTATGAAGAAAGTAAGCTCTATTATCTCTAAAAAAGTATATTTTATAAAATAAATTATAATAATTTACAGTCGTTGAGTTGTGCAAAATGAGGAGCATACATGCAAAAACCGATAAATTCACTTTTTCGAATTTGGAGATAAAAGCCAAAAACTTAGGCAGCAAAATCTCATAACAATTTAAAGAAACATCATATTGAAAATAAATACTAGTTATAAGTCATGTAATACAATTCTAGAATTTTAATATATTATCTTTTTTTTTTCTGTTTTCATTTTTGATTTTTTTTAAATTTATCATGTTGTGCTTGAAAACAGAAATTTATCGGTTTTTGCCAGAAAAATCTTTGTAAGAGCACCATATTTTTGTTGTTAATAAAAGAAAATAAACGAACTAGAATGTAGAAAATTATTTTTATTATAAGTATTTAATAATTTGAAAAAAGTAAAAATGTAAAATGAAATCCGAAGCGTTGGTTCCTCTTCCACGTAGTCACCTGTCTCCTCTTCCTCTTCCACCTCATTTTCCTTACTTTTCATTTGAACTTTTGCCATTAAGCAATTCCCGGAACCAGTCAAGTTCTTCTAATTTCTCCCAACCTTTATCGAACTGTTGTTTTAATAAAGGTTTAAGGATTTTTTTTCGGGGATACCCCGAGAAATTCTTTTTCTGCGATGATCAACTCAATCTCGGAAAATTTTGGTTTCAAAAGTTTTTAAAAATTTTTCAACCTAGTGGTAAAATAATAGTTTTGGAATGATCGTATTTTTATGAATTTGCCATTGTTAAATTTTTTATTACAATCTTTTCTGTATTGGCTAGTGCTTTCACTTTTTTCAAGCAAAGTTGAAGCTCTTTCATATTAAAGAATCTCCAATCAGTGCCTATCTTTTTAACAACTCCAATTTGTTTGTAAATTTCTTTAAATTTTGCTCTAGAGAGAATTGTGTCTTTTTGGGAGCTTTCCTACTCTACCAAACACCCTGTCTGCTGGCAAATACGAATGGCCCTTGACCGGAAATACAAGTAATATTTCTGTTACTTGAACTGGAGCTTTAAATCTAAGCCAGAAGTACAGCGAATGAATAATATGGGAGTTTTTGTTTTGTCCACCGAATCCATCGCAAAAGAGGCGAAGTGTCGTAAAATGTTAACGAAATTAACTTCCAGATTCAACTGTAGTTACCAGATGATTTGGTATATTTTAAATCAAATGAAAGTATTGCTAATAAAGACAAAGTCATAAATTATCCAAAATTTTTTTTTAAATTTTCTGGATATACTGGGGATTCTATCACGGATTTTATGATATTTACTGAACTCTGGTAACCACAGCAAAGGCCGTGGCTGGTTCAGCTAGTATATATATATATATATATATATATATATATATATATATATATATATAAATATATATATATATATACATATATATATATATATACATATATATATATATATATATATACACACATATATATATATATATATATATATATATATATATATATATATATATATATATATATATATATATATATATATGGTTTCAGTTGTTTTCCGGGTTTGACTTCGCTTTAAATAGTTTTGGTTTTTAGAAAAACCATTGTTTTGGCGACGTTTCGGCAAGATCACACTTGCCATATAAGTTTTAGACATTCAGATACTAGTAAATATGTTTCTATTCATGATTGTATAAAGTAACGATTTGATGAGAATTCAACTAAATTTTATATAAGTATACAATTTATTATCTTACCTACTAATTGAATACCTACATAATACCAATTCAGTTTAAAGTTGAATTTGATATGTGTATTCATTAGATCTATGATTTCTTTATCTTGAGAATTGTATATCCTTTCTTCACTTTTCATTATTTGACGTAGAATATTAACAGTATTTTTTTTCCAGAAGTACAAGATTCTTGCAATTGCAATAGTAATACGACAGCTGTACATAATTGACATAATAAACTCTTTTAAATTAAAATCATACATCACATTTTGATAGAGAGTCAGGTAAGAGAATGCCACAAATACAATTAGTAAGGTGAATAATATCCATGAATAAATGTAATACCATACGTTGGTTGTACGTTTGTTATTGTGATTAAAAGTCGTTGGCCATAGACCACATAATAGAGTACATTGGATAACTAATTTCAAGTGAGCTATTTGAGGAACCTAAAACAAATTTAAAAAATCTTTTAATAAAAGAATTAACAAACCAATGATTATATCATTAGAACATATTTTGAGTTAATTTGTTAACGTAAAAATGGAATTAAAAGGAATCGCAGGTTTCTAATAGTTTGGTAACTGATAGGGATTGCACTTGGGAACTTTGTGACAAAAGGCATATGTGATATGTAATTTCGAACACCGTTATAGTTTCCATTTTTATTCATTTTTTTTTCTTATTAAGTTTTTAACCTCAAAAAATTTTAACTTTTAGTTTTTGTTTCGATCAAAATTTTAATTTAGTTGTATCATTAATTGTCAAGCATAATATGAATGTTTGAAAAAATAATTGTCTTCAAATAATGTCGGTACTTTCTTACAAAATCTTATAGCTAAATTTTCTAAAACTCCAATAGAATTCTGGAAATTGTTTTTTACTGATCATAATATATTGGACTGTATTGTAGAAATACCAATAATACCAATTATAGTCAGTATCATTTACCCACTCAATTTAAAGAGATAATCTCCAATTTAAAAAAGGAGATCGGGAGGAGAGAAAAATTCTACAATAATAAACTAAAAGATCCCGACATTGCAAACGTATCCAGACAGCAAATAGAAAACCAAATAAAGACAAAAATTCTTTGGAGAAGATGTTAACCAACTATGGGCAAATATACGAGATATTGTGTTACAGAAATTGGTTGAAATATTGAGCAAAACCAAGTCAAAAAAACAAGAAATCATTGGTTTGATCATGAGTGCAAAATGGCCACAAATAAAAACAACGCAGCAGATCAAAAAACCATTGACACAGGTTGTACACGGAGAAAAAAAGAAGAGTATAAACGTTTTAGAAGAGAGGAAAAACGTATCCATCAAAGTAAGAAGACGGAATACGAACAGAATACTCTCAGTAAGATACAAAGTTTATTTGATAAAAATGAAACGAAGAAATACAACAAATCCCCTAAAATAAAAGAGTGATTTAATCTTTCAAGAAAGTTGTTCGAATTTTTGAAGGCAACTTTTTTATAGATCTTACGACTTGGTAAATTAGTTTACTGACTTAATTAAAATATTACTTCTTAACGTCAGTAGATGCAGAACTAACCTTTTCTGGGTTCAAATACATTTTTAGCGATGGAAGTCAAACACATTTTATTATAAATTCATACTATAATGTTTTAGATTTGTTTTGACCATTGGGGGCTGTGCCTATTTAGCCAGCCACATTTTTTCAAATTAACGCCTAACTAAACCTACCGTACCATACACCAATACTATTACGAATCTAATCGAACAATCAAGGATAGAGAAGGAAAAAAAGAACTTTTCTCACCCAGATGTCCTTCAGGTTAACTTACCACAGATTAGGTGGACCACGGGAAACAGGTTTCCGTGGTTTACGTTTCCGTGGTTTACCGTTTACCGGTTGACCGTTTTTTAAATTCAAATTGATAAATAATTTACGGAGATATTTGCAAAAAGCAGTTTTTTTGCACTAATTTATAAATTTTCCTAATTTTTTTATTACCAAAATAAAATGTTATTAATACAAATGAACATCGAGGAATTACCGTCTTTTAAATTTGTGCGAACTTTCCCCCCGATCGGTCAAATAGTTTGAAAGTTATTTAATTTGTTTTTCCCTGAGGATAAATATTTAAACTAATAAACTCGCTCAATTCATGATGCTAGACACATTTAGCAAATTTTATAGGATTCTTTGAGACTTAAACTATCTCAGAAGTTAAATGCATATTGCGGTTTCATCGAAAATATTTACAAAAGAAACGTTTGAAAAAGGGGTATGTTTTTTACTATTTAGTTTCCTTGTTGATAATAATACAACAATTATACAACTATATAAATCAATAAGTCACTTATCTACATCAACAACTATTTTTAAAAAAAAATTTATTCAAATAAATTTATAAGTTGTTTATTGTTTATTATTTCATGAAACGAATCCGAAAAATTACTTGAAAAACAAATGAATTACTGAGCTTTATTTTTTAACTGAAATATCTGGGGAATGTCGATAGAAAGGACGTATTATCTCGTGGTTATCGAAAGTTTTACTGCATCATGACATTTCAGAAAAAAAGGGTTTTATTCATTTCAATATTGCGAAAAAACTACGCATTCCAGATAAAAAAATTCAACACACGACTTTCTTAAAAATATTTTCTCTTTAAAATGAGATTTTGCATATTAAAAAAATGTTTATAAACAAAAAAGTTATTTCAAATTAAATCCGAAAGTAAGCACGTTTTTCAATTGTTTATAATTATTAAAATAAACAATAGAAACATTTAAAACACATTTCATAATGTGAGTTTTTATCGAGTTTATCCCATTTGATAGAACAAAGGTCATTTTTAAATGGCTGTACAGGTGCTTTGTAAATATTTAGAATATTTTTTTTGATCCGATTATTTTTATAAGATTACAAATTTTCATGTTTCTTAAAAACCTTAATAATTTTTAATTGTTTACTTACAAATAATTGAAATAGAATAAAAAAACTGTCAATATCCCTAACCTGTGTAGCGCAGAAATTTAAGTTTTGACAAAAAATGTTCCTTATTAGTTTTGATTTAAACTAATTTTTAGCGATATTTTAGAGTATCGTATTGAGGTTTCTGTTATGTCTTTTATAATTCACCACTATATATAACATGCTTATATTTACTTATAGATTACAAAGTTATCTACTTACTTCCATTTCTCCATGCACAATACACAAATGCCGTAATTATATAAAGGTTACAGCTTTTATAGTTCTTTTGCAGCGACCTTTATGTAAGAGACGCTAGTAACTATTCATATTAATAAGTAAGCAGAATTGACTGTTATTTTAAATTAATATTTTAAATTGTTAATTATAATAAAGTACCTGTGGAGGTTTGAAAGGCTCTAAGAAAGGAAAAGGGTTAATAATTTATGGCAAATATTCTGATGGTATTGTATAAAGAACTATTGAAAGATAGAGTTAATTTTGCACAAAATAAAAATTTGTAGAACATAGGTTAAGGAGTGAGACATCGATAGAAAAAGTTTACTTGTTTGCTTAGAGACCGTTGATACATAAATAGATCTGCATTTACTATTTTTTCCTTATTTTGAGAAGGCGTACGACACAATTTCTAGATAAAGGCTATAGAGACGTATGAGAGAAAAATGGGTTCCTGGAAAGTACGCAAGACTCATGATGTATATGTGTGAGGAAGCATAAACACAATAAGGACTTGTGTTTAATTAACCGAAAGTTTTCCACTGGTGGTTCGAAGTGCAGTGGCTCCATGGTGCTCCAATGTTCTTTTCTGATGATATTTTGTTAGTAGATAAAGCAAAAAAAGGTTGAGAGAGACGTTGGAAAGTTCGAAAATGACTAGTAAAGAGGAAGAACTTAAGGTTAGCACGTCAAAAACAGAGTATATATGGTTGGGAGTAACAGAAATAATTAAGGAAATCGAATTGCTACAAGGGAAACTAGGACAAGTAGAAGAATTTAAATATCTTGGTTCCCACATAACGGAAAATTGTTGGTTTGACTCGAAGAGAATGAGCGGCATACTCTGTGATCGAAAAATTGGAGAAGTGCTAAAAAGAAAAATATACAAGAGTAAAGAGAGGCCTGCGTTGGTCCACCTATTTTTATTCAAAAATTTCATGCAAATCGGTTCACAGTAAAAAAAAACGGGTGTGGCAGTCCAGTGGGACTGCCGGTGGAAGTTACACTTCTATACACGCATTCGCCGTTACAAATGTATTTGGGAGTCAATCTGCACAATCATTACATATGTAATTTTATAGGTAAGACATAGCAGAAACAGAAACAGAATTAATAACAACTTACTAACAATGAAGGATTGAATCAATATTTTTTTACACATACTCTGCAGTAAAATTCATTGTTTATTTTATTATTAATATAATAATACAATACAAATTAAACTGCAATATTCATAAGTATTTAAAAATGACAATAATATACATAAAAAATACACTACAATACAGTGCAACATAATTCCATATATAATAATACAATACAAATTAAAATGCAATATCCATAAGTATTTAAAATTAACAATAATGTAATAACATTATTAAAAAAGTCCTCCCCGAATGGGAATCGAACCCCGGTCTCCCGTGTGACGGGCGGGGATACTGACTACTACACTACCGAGGACATAACACAAATGTATTTCAAAATTGACAGTTCTGGATCATACAGTGATTTATTGAGATTAATATTTTGAAATACAAAAGAATAATATAATTATGAAGATTTAATAAATAATACAAAACATATCACATAAATATTAATATTAATAAATATTTTATTATGTATAATATTATATGTATATATATCTTTATATAATATATATAATATTAAATTATATATACAAAAGGAACATTTTTATATTCGAGAGAGGAAGAGAGAGAAAATATATCTTCTGTCTCTCTCTTACTCATTATCTTACATATGTAATGGTTTCACAGATTCACTCCCATACAAATTTCCAACGTGGAGCGCGCGTATAGAAGTATAACTTCAAAAATTCGGAGGTAAGACCGTACTTTTCGCTTCAATGACTGCACTATCTAAAGAGTTTCCTTAAAGGCGTTTATAAAATAATTTGTAAAAATTTGTCGTACTTTATTTTCCCCTTTATATTGTTCCCTTGTGATGGACTGACAAATTGGTACTAGTGTAGGTGTGTGTCTCCATTCATCTGATTGAAATACGGTGTTATCAATATTCTCATGATCAAATGATAACTTGTTAATGAATCGGGGGTTTATATTTACTAAAATTTTATGCAAAATACAGCCAGCTAAAACAATTATATTAACCTTTTCAATATTCAGTAAAATTGCTTGGTAAAATACCCTAAACCTAAACGTCAAGATGGCGAAAGAATTTTCAAATACTTTCCTTGCACGAGAAAGCTGGTTAATGAATACACGTTTTTCGTGCAATATATTTTTAAGTGGGCAAGGCTGTATGAAATGTTTGTTTAATCCAAACGCACTATCGTAAAGAAATACATAATGTACAGAGCTTTGATTGCCTGATAGTGGTGAAAAGAGAACTAAATGAAGTGACGCATTTACCAATTTTTTATAAAACCGACAGTTAGACAGAATGGTGGCATCTGAAACGCTTCCATTAGTACCAACATGAAAATAAATAAACTCATAACTTGCATTAGTAATTGCAAACTGTGTTTTGCTGCATCGACAGCACAAACAGCATGATGAAAATTCTATCTTTATCTAAAATCGATCTACACATGATGGTATCTGAAAAATTTGGTTTTATGCAGGATACTGGTGATGAGTAACCTCCTTTAATCAGTCAACCAACTCCTCAAGAACCATGAGAACTGAACTGAGAAGTTATTTGCTGAAGTTATATTTTATGACAAAATGAATCAACTGACGCCTTCATTCACAATTTATTTAATCCCAACTGTACAAATCCCACATTTTTAGCAACATTTCCATCCTCAATTTTCTTTATATTTCATAACTTCTTAACCTTCAAATTTAATTCATTAAAGACCATTATCGAGTTCTTCACCATGTCCTCAGGAACTTCTCTCCCCATATCCAACTGCTATAGTGATTGAACAATTGTAGCGAAACTCAAATCTTCAGCAACACAATATACATTTTCCACCATACTGACATAAAGAAATTAATAAACATGTTACTGTATCATTTTTTTACTTACCTATACATATTCCTTTAGAGTCCTATAAATAAATAGCTATACACGTTTCTGGTATAATTGATGATAACAGTTGCGGAGATATTGCAGCAGTAAATATGGAACGTCACAACAAGCTGTCTTTCAATACTTACGCTTTCATGATAGTCCTTGTGTTGTCAAAAATTCGAAAAAGAATGCATTTTAATGAAATCGTTTATAAAGCTTTAAAATTGTAGTCCTCAAAAGTGGTCGGCTGTGAAACTAGTGCGAGACCAGGAGGGGGAAGGAGCTGTTAGCTGTATCTCTGTTTCTTGTTTATGGATTTTGACTTTTATTTTTTAATTTTTATGTACTTTTTTTGGACGATACGGTTTTGATTGCTGATAGTGCGGAGAATCTTCAAACATTATTAGACCGTGTAGTGGAAGCCTGTGACAGATACGGCATGAAATTGAGCTGTAAAAAGACCAAAATTCTTGTAGTAAGTAAAAACGACGTTATACAGCACCAAATCATAGCTAATAATGAACCCTTCAAAATAATCCACAAAATTACATACCTTGAATGCAGCCTATATAAGGAATGGGACCACTCACAGGAAATAAGATATAGAATAGGCGAGAGCTGTCTTCAATCGCCTCAGGAATATTTTATTTAATATGCATCTGAACATTGATATAAGAACACGAATCTTGACGAAAGCAACATCCAAACGATTGGAAGCCTTCAAAATATGGTGCTTCCGCCGCATGCTCAGCATTTCCTATATCCATCATGTTACACCGTAATACTACGTATGAATAAAGATCTGAAAATTATGCGTATCGTGAAAATCAGAAATTAACGGCACTGACAAATTCAAAAATTTAGGATTCATACTCTCAAAGAATGGAACCACCGAGCAAAAGATTACCAGCAGACTAGCACAGACAAGAACATGTATTAAACAAATGAACGGGGTACTGTGGGATAGACAGATTACCAGAAATACACAAAAGAGAAATTATAACACCTTGGTACGCAGTATAATGACCTATGGAGCAGAGAATTGGGTAATTCATGAGAAGAAGCTGCAGAGTGACAAAAATGGATCGCATCAGAAATGAGGAGATAAAACGAAGAATAGCAATAGAACAAGACATACTTAGCTACATCGAAGAAAAACGTTTAATTTGGTATGGACATGTGAGAAGAACAGATCATACAAGGTGGATAGCAAAGATTTCGGATTGGAGCCCAATAGGAAAGAGGAAAAGAGGTAGACCCCGAAGATCATGTAGGGATGAAGGGGACGAGGCCATGGAATGGCGGGACCTTAGAGATGGAGAATGGCAGAACAGAAAGGACTGGAGACGTTGGCTGAAAGAAGCAAGGCGGCGACAGCTGTAAAAATCCTTATATAGATAGATAGTGAAAATCAGAAAGATGATATACTTAGGGCATGTGATGCGCAATGAAAAGTATCAACTAATTCAACTAATTTTACAGGGCAAGATAGAAGGCAAAGGATCTCAAGGGCGCCAAAGGACATCAGACAGTGGGCAGAAATGACTACCATACATCTATTTAGAGCAGCTGTCAACAAAGTTGTGTGGACCAACGTGATTGCCAACATCCACAGAGGATAGGCACCAAACGAGGGAGATGTACTTTTTGCATACATTACGAATATGTATTATTTTAATAATTAGTTTGTTAAATAAACCATTTAATTTGATTAAACTTAAATAATTTTTTTTTTCAGTTTTTATTCGTTCTATGTTTAGTATTTTTTTAGTAACATTTGAGATAATTTTTTTGTAAAAAATGAATATTTAAAACCTTAAAGTATGTTCTTTTAGATGACCCTAATTGTCCTCGACGCATCAAGGAATTTGGATATCGGTTAAAATACTTGGGAATTCCAAGGTTGGCCAAATCCAAATTTCTAATTGATTCGATGCAGGGAAATTCCACTTTCGCTACGTAAAACAAAGGATTTGTTTTACATAAAAGCAGGTGGATTTTCTCTCATCGGTCAGTCGAGCTTGCCTCTTCTACTGTAGACCTAGTCGGTGCTATTATTGTTCCTACTAAGTTATTGTTTTATTTCTGATTTTTTTATATACCATTTTATTTTAGCATTATTGTATATTCAGACCTTTTCAGGTTAGAATAATATATTGATCTATATTTGTTTTGATTGTTTATTTTTCTTGTATTTTGTGTCTAAGTTGTTCTTCCGTAAGTTAAGAACACTTAGAAATATTTATCTTGCTTTTTCTATTTTATATTTTGATTTGTACTTTGTCTAAGTAGTTCTTTCCGGTAAGTCAAAGAACTCTTAGAAATATTTCTCTGAATATTTGACTTGTTATTTTAATTGTGCATTTAAGCCGTTCTTTTCCGGTAAGTCAAAAGAGCACTTAGAAATATTTTCATAATCATTGTTGCATTATTATTTCCGATATTTTATCTAAGATATTTTCTTCCTTAAGTTAAGAAAATACTTAATACATTTGTCTCTTTCATTTTCTATTTTATGCTAAGTTGTTTCTTCCGTAAGTCAAGAAACACTTAGCAATATTTCCACATCTTTTCTGTATTTGATTTTTCGTATTTGTAAGTCGCTTCTTCCGTAAGTCAAGAAACACTTATAAGTATTTGTATTCTTATTTTTCCATATTTGATTCTCTTGTTTGTTTTCACTCTAAATTGTTTCTTCCGTAAGTCAAGAAACACTTAGAAATATTTCCATACCTTGTTTCATATTTACATATTTCATTTATCTGTATTTCTGTCCTAAGATGTGTTTATCTTGTGTATTTTACTTTTCATTCTAAGTTGTTTCTTCCGTAAGTCAAGAAACACTTAGAAACATTTTCTTTGCATTGTACTTTTATACCATTTTATTTTTCTTGTTTACTAAGTTATTCCTTCCGTAAGTCAAGGAATACTTAGACTATTTTACCTGTTCTGTTTTCTATTTTTGATCTGTTATTTTGTAACTGCTCCTTGGAACTGTTACCTATAACAGATACTTGTCACGGTAACCGTTATTTTATACCAGTAGAAGTATTAAACCATTTTATCAGTGACAAGCAAAGATGGTCAACACCCGGTCTAATTCCGAGGACAGGAAGAAGTCCGCAGAGCCGGCGATGGGTCCTACAGGCCCAAATACCCCCTCTCGGCAACATAATAAGGTCGCTTAATTTTTATAAAAAAAGCTGCTATCAATTTTTAAAAAAAGGCACTTACTTCGTTCCAAAGTGTCCTAGGTCAATTTTTTCCTTTTAAATTTGTAAAAAAATTGACATGTTTATACCAAATTATTTTGTAATATTTAAAATTCATTTTGCTCATTTTTTTTAAATAATATGAAATACATTCTTTTTTTAGAATCTATCCGTATATTTAATATACCTAGTTAATTTTCTGACTTGTATTGTTACAAAAAAAAAATTAATTATTTGGGGTAAACAAAATATGTAAATATATTTTAAACTTTTTGACAGATCGACTTGAAATTTTTATCTAATTTTAAGCACCACAAGACCCAACATTGTGTATAATATAAAAGTTATAAGTTTATTTCAAAACAAGGTATTAACATTTATAAAAAACCGAAATTTTTGACTTATTTTGCAACTTTTTAAGTAACAAATTAAAGTTCTTAAATTTGTTTCAAACGCATTACTTTTTGCTGATAGACGAAAAAAGCGAAAATTTACCGTTTTTTGACTTTAATGTGTGAATAATTAATTAAGTCCAAAAAATCGACTGCGGGAAACATGGATTTTTGTTACAAAGGTCCATACTACTCAAAACAGCTGTCGTTTGCCTGGCCAGTTCGGTGTCACGAACAGGATACTTTTTTGCTTATTTCCATGGTCTATCAATCCCAAAAAATAATAAATAAAAAATTCGTTTGTGAATTAATAAAAATAAGACTTAATTAAGCAGTCTAATAAAAAGCATCCTCATTTAAACATTTGAACGTTTTTGTACTAACGCATTTATTTAATTGCCAGTTTAGTGTGGTTAATTTGTTATCGCTCTGTTGTCTTTTATTTATATGAAGTTCTCGCTTTATATCATTAATTGGTCGCTACTAACTTTATTTATTTTGTGCAAATTTTACCTTATTAACGAGCTGCATTACAAAATAATTACAACGGCGCTCAAAAATTGATTGCAGATATTTACATAATGAGACAATTTGTAGCGTGAAGCATTAATTTGCAAATTAATACACGATATATCAATATATTACCCCGTATATAATTAGCCAATAGAACTAGTCACTTTATCAAGATTTCTATTTACGATACCTATTCATGACTATAAATTAGTTGTTGCTATTCATGCTCTATATAGTATCCGAGCAATGTCAGAAAAAACGGATTATATTTCTAGTTAAAACAAACAACTAACAGGGAATAAACATAGGGGATAACGGAAACAATCATTATATAAGAGGCACTATCTATTATATTAGCAAAGGATTATTATTATGTCTATATTGTTTACACATACACATTTAGTGTATCACTTCATTTATACAAGAACGACATAACTAGACTTCGGCAAATATGCAAATAAAAATGTAGAAAATATGCGCATAAATATGCACGTGTTTACCCGAAAATATGCAAATATTTTACAAAATATGCATACAAATAAATAAAAAAATCGTAAAATAGTAACAATTTTATTTAAAAAAAAAGTGTACATAACTAAATATTTCCTACTATTCATTAAGATTTACATTTATTTTAAGTAACTACATCATTTTTAAGTATGAATAAACTTATTTAGAATTATGGTAACAATAAATGACCAAGTGGTGTTCAAAATTTTCTAACAAAAACTTGTGGCTTCTGTCTGAGTACATATATTTATATATGGAAAAACTTCGTTCAACATCAACTGATGTAACGGGAGCATTTTTCAAACTAACCAAAACATTTGGTTCTAAATTAATTGTTTCCGAAATATTTCCAGCTAGAACACTGACTACTTCAGAAAGAATACGGTAACCTTTATTTTTTTCCATAGTAGCTTCAAATTTTTTTAAAATATCTTTTCCAATATTACCTCTAACGTTCCGACAACATGACGCAAATTCTTTTATTAATGCTGTACTTTCGAACAATGACAGTTTTGGTGATTCTAACTGAGTAATTGTTTTTTGAACAAAACTAAAATTTGATTTTATAAATGAAAGTTCTTGTTGAAGCAAGTTACTCTGAAAAGTTGTTTAGAATCCAAAAGAGATTGGGAACTTTCATCTGTTAACGTATCAATTATGTTCTTTATTTTAACAAAATGATCTGCATAAAAATTAGCTGCTTCTAACCATGTTCCCCATCGCGTTAAAATAGGTTGTGGTGGAAGAGGAATGTTAGGTAGCATTTCTTTATAAAGTTGAATTCTTATAGGAGATTTAAGAAATACTTTTTTGACACTGGATATCATGGTATTAACAAGAGGAAACTTTTTTCGTATTTTCTCTGCAACTCTGTTTAATCCATGCGCTACACAAGTAACATGTATTAAATCTGGGAAAAATATTTTTAAATTTTGTCCTGCTTTCACCATATAAGGAGCAGCATCCGATAAAATAAGCAGTAATTTATTAGAAGGAATAGTTGTCGGAAGAAAAAAAGTTGCTAGTGTTTCTTGTATAAAACGCGAAATTGTTACAGCATTTGTTTTCTCAAGTTGCTGGCATGAAATAAGATGAGATTTTGGTAAGGTATCTTCTTTAAGAACACCAATCAATAAATGAGCAATATACTTTCCTGAGGAATCAGTGGTTTCGTCTACAGATATGTAAAAATAATTATCTGCAATTTCTTCCTTAATATTAATTAACACCGACGAGTATAGCCCGTTCACATTATTTCTTCTTAGAGACCGATCACTTGGAACATTAAGTTTGCAATATTTTTTTAGAAACGAACTAAAATTTACATTTGCTAATTTTGAAAGCGGTATGTTTGCAGACACTAATGCGCGACACAAGTCTTCATTAAAAGTTTCTTGCTCATCTAATTTTTTTGAAGTAGATTGGAAACATTTAGCCATTGAAGTTTGATGTTTTGATGTGTGAAGCAGTTCTCACATGTTGGTCTATCTGAAATTTCTTCTCACATGCTATCTATAAATAAAAATAAAAACCTTTATTTTAACCCAACCTTTAAAATATAAAAATATACAAGGTGTTTTTGGTTAATCAAATAACTGGTTTGGAAAAAAAACACTCGCTAAGTGTTTTAAATGCAGTATTAATCCATAAATTAGTTTTTGTTACTAACCATTAGTACATCATATAACTTATTTTAAAATTCAACAAAAGTTTTGTTTTTGTTAATTCAATTACAATAAAAATAATTGTGTTTTAGAATAGCTGACTTCATAAAAAAAAGTAAAGGTGAAAAATTTTTCTAAATACACACCATTGTATTGTACCATGGACAATTTTTTCTCACTAAAGGAAGCTATTTTTCATTTAAAAACAACCTACGAGTACTAAATTTCAAGTAAATACGTTTATTGGTTTTAAAGTTATTGTTGTTATTAACTAAAAGAATTTAATTTTTTTTAATTTTAACACCCTGTATCTCGAAAAGTAAATAAGTTTGACCCCTCATTAATGTGACCCCCATAATTTTTCGAGAAGTATCTACAGTCAAACGTTGTAAGTGTCATTTGGAAACACCCTGTATGTATGAAATATTAGATATTTAATAGAAAATATTAGATACTTACAATTTTGCCACAGACTAAACAGTAGATTTTTCCCATATCCATAGACAGCTCTTTATAAGGTTTAATCCAAGTTGAAGCACTGGTTGTTTTAGGCATTATAAAATCACAATCTTCCTTTTTTTACGCACAACGAGTGTTTACGCTTTGAATATCAAAACAAAAATGATTTACAAATCTGAGCATCAAATTAGAAATGTTTAGGTACCTAATTCAATAAACTGGGAGATTTTGGAAAATCCCTAAATTAGGAACAAAACTATTAGCCGTTTACCTGTTGTTAAGATACAATAAATTGTAGATAGATTTGGGGATTAGATCATAAAATGCAAATGAGCGAACCCTTAGCGATTATCCAATAACTGAATGCCTCAGTGACCGAGACTTTCTAAGAATGTTGAGGGCTACTTAAATTGATCTTCTTTGAAATTGTAAATGTTTTGTACCTGTAGAGATTACGTACTTAGATCATTTCTTGATTAAAATGACTACAAAATTTTATACAAGAAATAAATAAATTGGTATGTTTAAAAATTTTCAAATACAGTATAAAAATCTGAACTTTTATGCACTTTATGCCAAAATATGAAATATTTGCATAAAATATGCACAATATGTAAAATATGCAATATGCATATTTGCCGAAGTCTAGTCATAACTCAAAAATCAACATTGTGTCAAAATCATGGTTTAACAGGTTGACTGTCTAATACATAAAACTTTACTTTTTACTGACTAGTCTTTACTTGAAAAGACTACCTTATGTGTTTATAAAGTCAACGTGAATTTGCAAATTTGATTATTTTTTATCTGGATTGACAGTTTTAGCGTGTGTATTATAGGATACATCGGCCTCTAAGATAGCTTAAAATAGGTGTAGAGGCCAATGTGTCCTATTGGACATATCATATTGTTGTGGACTAACTTTTTTTTTAAAAAATAATTCCATAAAGGTATGATGGCGAATGGACAGAGAATCCGAAGCCAATAATGCACACACACACACAACTTTTTTTTGTTTTAAATGGCGAAACATATTGAAAATACTTATAGAACATATAGAAAAAACATTTTATTACTCCAATTTAAAAATTTCTCTATTGTACGAGAGTCATTTTCAAAATGGGCTAATAAAATAGATCTTCTTGTTTTAGATTTAAAGTGGTTAATTAAAAATAGTCGAGTACATCGAGTACAACATACCACTGGTTCTTGCATTTGTCGATTACGAGAAATCTTTTGATTCTGTAGAGTTTGAAACAGTACTGGAAGCCCTAAATTAAAGCCAAATAGATTACAGGTACACGACACTAATCAAAAACATCTACTAGAACGCTACATCAAGTATACGACTACACGAAGACAGAAAAATTCAGCTTAGGTCGAGGAGTTAGACAAGGAGACAATATTTCAATAAAATTGTTCACGGCAGCTCTAGAGTTAATATTTGAGAACACTCAATGGCAAGATATGGGCATCGATAACTTACAGGATTCAGTATCTATGATACATTTCCTTAAAAGTCTGTCTGAAAGAGCCGGATTAAAGATAAACATTGAGAAAACTAAACTTATAAAAAATCTCGTAATGAGTGAAAATATAACTATAGACAATAAACAGACACTTACAAATATCTGAGACACGAGATCAAAATAAGCAGAGACAATCAAACACATGAAATATAGAGGCAAATAGGCCTGACATGGGCAGCATTTGGCAAATTAAGCCATATTGTAAAAAGTTCAATTCCCATGTGTCTCAAGCAAAAGGTTTATAACCAATGTGTTTTACCTGTACTTTAGCACTCACGCAAAAATCTGCGAATAAACTCAGAATTACACAACGAGCCATGGAACGTGCAATGCTGAACGTGAGCCTTCAAGACCACATAACAAACCAACAAATCAGGCAAAGATCAGGAGTTTAAGACGTCATCGAAAAAGCAACGACGCTTAAGTGGAACTGGGTAGGGCATTTAGCCAGAACACTAGATGGACGGTGAACAAGACGTATTATGGAATGGAGGCCCAGAAATTATAAAAGAAGCCGAGGACGACCACCGATTAGATGGACCGATGATATAAAACCTGTAGCGGGAAACTGGCTACAAGTGGTCCAGTGTAGAGAACACTGGAAAGAACTGAGGGAGGTCTATATCCAGCAGTGGATGCGATTAGCTGATTGATGTGATGTGATGTGATTAAAAATAGTGTTAATAGACTGAGACTTTCCAGTTAGGTATTTAAAAAAACAGTTTTACCTATAGTACCGTAAAATGGGGTGAAACTGATCCAAAGGAGTGAATTTGATGATTGCAAATGATTCTGAATATTTTAATTTTCCCTGAAATCTAAGAAACTTAACAAACAGTTGACAACGTCGCTGTAGTTAGTAAACACTGGCTGGATTGTTTAGTTGAAGTAAGTATATTTTTTCATGGCAAAAAGCTTGTTTTAATTACCGCTATATTTTTGAGTTTTTAATTTTTATAAGTTTATAATAATTATAAGATTATTTAGCTTCCTAACTTCAGAAATAATTGTTCGAAGTTATATAAGAAAATTTGGTGCTTGTCCATGTAAGGACTATAATGAAGCTTGAAGGAATAAGGATGGAAAATGCCCCCCACAAACTTCTTGAGGAAAGATGGTCCTTACGTCGCATTGTCGAAGAATAATAGATTCCCTATGAAACCCTTAATAATCTCTATAATGGCCAACTTGGAATAAAAATGGTGTACAGACTGTATTTACTGCTAACAAAAAAACCATTATACAGCGTGCTGCAATATGCGGCGATAGGGGATTCCCCCTTGACTTGCGAGATATATGCGAAGTGTTTTGGATGCCCAGGGTCGGCAAGTGCCCCTTTTCAAGAACAATTTACCTGGAACTGACTCGGCATATTCATTACTAAGACGGCATAAAAGAGAAATTATCCAAAAAGTGGCGACCAACATGAAAAGACCTGGAGCTAATATTTCATGGAACATGGAAAAGAAAATGCGAAGGCATGGGAGTACCGGTACGGAACGAATACCTATATACGTTCAGCTTTGCAGACGATCAAGTAGTGATTGCACAAGACCAAGACGACCTCAGCTACATGATGAAGAAACTACAAGAAGAATATACCAAGGCTGGCCTAGATATTAACTCGCGAAAATAGAGTACCTATCTGCAAGTGAAGAAGACCTAGAAGATCTACAGATTAATGACAACGTAACAACCAAAGGAAAGGATAAATTCAAATACTTGGGGTCTATAATCACAAAAAAGGCAACAACAGAAGAAGAAATTACACAAAGATTAGGACAAACAAGAAGAGCAATCCGACAACTTAACACAGTATGGTGGGATAGACACCTAAATATGAAGACAAAAACACCGATTTATAAAACACTAGTGCGTAGTATTATGACATATGGGTTGAAAATTGGATCATAAACAAGAAAATAGCAGTAAGATAGTAGCAACAGAGATGGAATGCCCGCGGAGATGTTGCACAGTAACAAGAATGGATAGGAGAAGTAATGACGAAATAAAGCAAAGAACATCAATAGAAACAGACATACTAACAAATATAGAATAAAAAAAAGTGGTATGGACATGTAAGAAGAACTAGCGACAGCAGATGGATAAAGAAAATAACCGAATGGAGCCCCATAGGACGGAGAAAAAGAGGACGACCCCAAAAATCCTGGAGGAACGAAGTAGACGACGCCATGAGTACGAGAGGCCTAAGCGATGGAGACTGGGACAACAGAGAGAGATGGAAACGATTGAGCGAGGGAAGACAGTGAATACTGTAGAATCCCTAAATATATAACTTTAATTGCCTACTTCGAGAATCTCTGTAGGCAAGAGAATGTAAAAGATAATCCCAAAAATAAGACAACAATATTTCAACGCGGCACCAAATATCCCGAACGGGTTTTAAATTTTACTATATCAGCAAAGACTATAATAATGTATGCTTCAGCTTTAGAATTGCTGTTACCACCAAATATAATTTATAAAGCAGAAAAAATGTGTTTCAAATAGACTGAAAATAGTCCAAAAAGGATTACCTTGCTGTAATGACCAATGCTGCTCTGTAGGTTCTCGATATAATTGCAACCACCATGGACGGATAGATTCACAGACAGTTACGAATTGGTTTACTTTTACCTTTTTACCACATGTAAAACGTTTAAAGGGCGAAAAATTATCATAGGAGATAACCTTTCCTCACATTTTAGCGATGAGGTGACATCTTCATGCGAACAAAACAATGTGGGCTTTATATGTTTAATCAAAAACTCAACACATTTGATCCAACCACTTGATGTTGGTTTTTTCCATCCCTTTCAAATAGCTTAGAGGGAAACTCTTAGTGATTGGAAAAACTTTCACCCCACATTAACCACAATAAATAAGAAAGATTTACCAAACGTGTTAAATAATACACTTTAGCACACGGACAGAAAAAAAACAAAAACAGCGGACGAAAACAGCGCTATAAAATGAATAATTAATTTCTCCTTTGAAGCTACAGGAATTTACCCTTTTTCCCCTGAGAAAGTTTTAAAAGTTACCTAGAGAAGCTGAAGAAATAAAGGGGCACAAATCAGCTAAATAATGTAGTCTGAGAGATGTGTCAAGAAGAGAATCCAAATCAGTTTGAATTTATTGCAGAATACAAAAGTGGTCTGAAAGAAATATGACGATTACTACACTAGCCTTTCATTGGCATATTGTCCGCTAAATCGAAATACCCAAGTAGGTAGTAGCACGAGTAAAGATGGTATTGGTATTTTAAAATGGAGGGATAAGAGAATTGTTTCTGTCCTTACTACAAAATATTCTGCATTACAGACTGTAGAAAAGACTACAACACGTTTTAAAAGTAATATCACCAAACCCAATTGTAATAGTTGACTATAACACAGGAAAGTCTTTCATTGATTTGAGTGACCAAATGGCATCATATAGTACAGCATTGAGACGCTGTACCTAGTGGTACAGAAAATTATTATTTAAAATTATATGGTGGTTTACTTAGGCAAACGGGTAACCATATTTCTTTCTCTTACACATTCTAAAACTCGCCAACACGCTTGGCTAGCTCAGTGTTTGAAAGTCAAATTTCCCTATTATAATGGATACATTAAGTGTACCGCTCTCAGTTCCCAGCGGTTCTAATATCCCTGACCAAGGTGTCGGTCAAAACAGAGTTGGGACAGAGTGTACTAAGAATCTTTGGAATAAATCAGGCCACCATAACAAATAACAAATGCATATATGCCTACAACGTTCTCTATTAAACACTCTGTAGCAATACGTCTAATTAAAAACTATTCGCATAGAGTTTTTCTTATTAAATGCAGTTCTGGTTCATTATACTCTATACTTAAATTTGTTGTCGGAGTGCTTATCAGAGCTCTGATACATAATCGAAGGCTATTATTTGATAACACGTCTAGTTTTTTAAGTTGAGTTTTGATCCCAAATGAATATTACATTACTTAAATTTTATCACTTAAATTTTCTTCTTCTTCTTAAAGTTCCATCTCCTATCGGAGGTTGGATATCATAACGGTTATGGTCACTTTGTTGGCTGCTGCTCTGAAAAGTTGTAGTGAACCACAGTTAAACCATTTTCTAAGGTTTTTCAGCAAGGAGATGCGTCTTCTTCCTATGCTTCTTCTTCCTTGGATCCTTCCTTGAATAATAATTCTCAGCAGCTCATATTTTTCTCCTCTGGTTATGTGACCCAAATATTCTAGTTTTTTTCTTTTTATGCTGTTCATAATTTCTAACTCCTTATTTAGACGTCGTAGTACCTCAGCATTGGTAATCCTTTGAACCCACTGAATTTTTAATATTCTTCTGTAACACCACATTTGGAACGCTTCTATTTTTCTCAGGTTTTGTTTCTTCAATGTCCAAGCTTCCATTCCGTATAGTAAGATAGAAAATATGTAACATCTTAGAGCCCTCAATCTGAGATGCAACTGAAGGTATCTGTTGGTAAGCATTGTCTTCATTTTCACAAATGCTTGCCTTGCAGTTTCAATTCGGACTTTGATTTCTCTGCTTTGGTCATTTTTGTCATCAACCCAGGTTCCCAGATATTTATATGTCTACATTTTCTATTTGGGTTTGCTCTATCATTAATCTTTGATTTCCATATTGCGTTTTTGAGACAATCATAAATTTAGTTTTTCTCTTATTTATTTTTAATCCGTATCTAATGCAATAATCGTTAATTCTATTTACTAATTCTTGTAAATTCCAGGGTGTCTGCCATTATAACGGTGTCATCAGCGAATTTTATGTTATTTACTATTCTTCCGTTTACAGAGATTCCATCACCCAGATCCGCTATCGCTTCCTGGAATATAACTTCACTGTACACGTTAAACAGTAATGGTGACAGAACACAGCCCTGTCTTACTCCTCTCTTTATATCTATATTTTCGGACTTGTTCTTCTATCTTTATATTGGCCTTTTGATTCCAATACAGATTGATAATGATTCGTAAGTCTCGTCTGTCTATATCTTTGTTTCTCAGTACTTTAATTAGTTTTTCATGTCGGACCCTGTCGAATGCCTTCTCGAAGTCGATAAAACAGGTATAAATATCTAGGTTCATATCTAAGCATCTTTGAGAGAGGACATTAAAAGCAAACAATGCCTCTGTCGTTCCCAGTCCCTTGCGGAACCCAAACTGAGTAAATTAAATTTTCTACTTTTCCTTATTTTATTAAAACTAAAAATTTAGTTTTGTCAATTTCTTTTTTAATTAAGACCCTTATATTAAAAATATTTTTGCTAAAAATTCTATTTTGTTGCAAATTACCAGCACTCTATTCGTTGTTTCTAAAGCGTTAATGAAGATGAGATAGTTACTAAAATGTAACCGTTTTCATATAACCGCCTAACTAATTTTGCGGAAGTTATTTTAACGATAATAGAAGTTCATCATATCCCGCCAACGCTAATAATAATTAACTACCTATCTCTATACATAGTTTTCTGGCTGGATAACTCATTTAACCGGTTTTATCTTCGTTTAAAACTAATGTTGGAAACTGCGCTGGTAACTGTTACTATCAGACATTAAAAATTTTGCTGGTCGTACAGTTTTTAGTTAAGACTACCTACGAGAAGTAAAATCGATTTTATCACTTAATATATGATGTGTAGTTAATTTATTATATTTTACCGCAACACGGGGGTTCCTCAATAATGGAGTAGAATAAAGGTAAAATAGCTTAGTGGTGTGGATAGTAGGGGCATATCAGAGAGGATTCCAATATAGGGACGAATACAATACTAGAAAATTTTTACAAAGGAGATATCGACTTACACCACCTATTTTTATATTTTAAGTATTATCCTAGGTTGACAGAGTTACTAATGTGGAGGTCCTGCGTAGAATGGGGAAAGAATGTGAAATTCTCATGACTTTCAAAACTAAAAAGTTGGAATATCTAGGACATGTAATGAGAAATCAAGAACGTTACGGCCTGCTCCAGCTGATTCTCCAAGGGAAGGTAAATGGCAAGAGAGAACCGGGAAGAAGACGCATTTCTTGGCTTCAAAATTTACGTAAGTGGTATAACACGACCACCACTGAACTGTTCCGCGCTGCAATAAACAAAGTAAAGATAGCCGTAATGATCGCCAACATCCGGAACGAATAGGCACTTTAAGAAGAAGTATTAAAAAGGGAGTAATGAAAGGACATACATTCTGCACAAAACTCTTGAATTCCACTTTAAAACAAGTTTAAAAAAACCCTAAAAGCTTTGCTACAAAAGTAGAGACCAAAACGACAACAACTCTGATGCAGCAGAACAAATTACACTTGAAAACAAATGTCTTTGTTTCCTAAAGAATTTCATGAAATCCAAATTAGCGTCAAGCAATTCAGAAATATGCGTATACTGTGGATATTAAGTCCTATCCCCCCTAGTGAACTCCGTTAAATAAATACTTTTGTGTCGTTAAAACATACCGTGGATAGAATAATTTTTAAAATAATCTAGTTGGCGTGTCTAGTTTTTGACAACTGTCATAAAAACCAAGCAATTTGCACTGTTGATTGTAATGAATATTGACAAGAACTTAAGATTTGGTGAGCTTTAGTGGTAACCTGTGAATTTTTAATATTCAAAAGTCAAAACAATCAAAATGGCACCACCTCGTAGATTAGCAACAAATGTGAAGCAATTTTAATATTAAGTGAAGCAGGCCGCAAAGAAACTGATTCTGTCGAAAACAAGAAACGGGATGGTAGAAAAAGGCTTCTGAGGAAAAGCAAGTAGATATTTTTTCTCAATTTATAGTAAATCCATACAGTTCAACTAGAAATGTTGCTCGCGAATGCGAAGTAAGTCACAGGACCGTCTTAAACATTTTAAAAAAGCAAAAATTTCATCCCTATAAGATGAAAATGGTGCACGAATTGACCGAGGATGACCCAGATCGACGACTGCAATATTGTAAAACTGTAAATAATAATATTTCACAATATCTAAATTATTTAAAACATATTTGTTTTTCCGATGAAGCTGCATTCTGTTTAAATGGTCATGTTTATCGACAAAACCCTCGATTATTTCGAGAGTGTCATACTCAATTTCCCACTAAATTAAATGTTTGGGCAGGTATACTAGGGGATCACATTATGGGCCCTTTTTTTATCGAAGACAATTTAACGGGGGAAAGCTATCTTAATCTATTGGAAACACAAATAATTCCTGCAGTTAATGATGTGCTTAGAAACAATCCAGGCGAATTCACCCAAGATCTTTTTTTCCAGCAAGATGGAGCTACGCCTCGTTAAGATACTCGCGTTCGAAATTTTTTAAATAATTTGTATCCGAGAAGATGGCTTGGACGTCGTGGATTGATTGAATGGCCACCAAGATCACCAGATCTTACTCCTCTAGATTTTTAGCTATGGGGTTACCTTAAATGCAAACTGTATGGGAGCCAGTTGACGATACTTGAACTCCGTCAAAGAATAATCGAAGAATGTAATAGGATTGATATGCAGACCCTACAAAGGGTTAAGGAGCCAACGAAACAAAGAATCTACTTTAGCCAGGAAAAAAATGGAGAACATTTCGAGCATCTCCTGCAGTAATTTAAGTGTTATTTAGGATAATTTGCCAGTTCCTTTAATTTTAAAGATGTAATTGAATACATTATTTTGTGTATATTTTATTTTAAATAAAACCATTATGCCATACAAAATCTCAAACTTATAGTACTTTTTTGAATTCTTCTTTTCAAACCCTTTCCAACGAACTATCGCACGACCCACATTGCTATTTAAAAAATCTGAGGGAGTAGCTGTCAACTGAAGGGGATTAAAGGGGTGACAATTTTTTTATGTTATAAAATACCTCTATTAAAATAAAAATTAACGGGTCCGAGCGTTTTTTATCTTTGTCCAAAAAATGAAATCACCAAATGGATGTCACTAAAATCGCATATTCTTCGTAAATTTAATATAAACAGTTGCTGAAGGATACAAAAGAATGGGCTGCCACAAGGAATCATTTTCACCCCAATGGGGTCGCCAACATTTCTAGAAGATAGGGACATTTAAAAGAAAAAGCTACTGGGTCTAATTTTATATTTTCTGTATAAATGTTTTCTGTGTATATATATATTAACAAATAACTACAACTACATTTGCACATGACACGGTGTCAATAACTATACATCAATAATATGACATAAAGGCTGATATATCTTCTGGAAAATTACAGAAAGCCTCTATGAAGTTATAAGTTAGACCAATGACCGGAGAGTTAAATAAAACAAAATCAGTACACTTCAATTAACTCCCATTACCAAAGTGATATCATACGAAAACCATGCAAAATATCTTGGAATAATACAAGATACCAAATAAGATAGAAAGTTCATTCAGCCAATTTTATTGGATTAATAGATCTTTAATTAAACAAATAAACATTTTTGGTGTTGCTCTTTGAATATTTGAGTGTTTTTTGAAATTTTTTTTTGTATAAGAAATAGTGAAGAAACAAAAATATGTAAAACGGTATCCCTTAAGAATTATAGATAATACTTCAATATTTAACGAAGAATAATAAAACCAAATGATATCATATGCACCAGAGTCTCACTGCAGTCAAACAAATTTTTAAAGTAACATTTCAAAGTAAATAATAGATTCTCCAAATGCTTTTCTGATTTTATCTTTGCTGGAAAACTTTCCTAACTTTAATCGCGGGGAAGTAACTCTTGTTTTGTTTGATCTACTCGTGCTACCCATAGCTGTACTTAAAAATTTTGTATTACCGCAAACTAAAAAGAAAAAAGCTCCTATTTAAATTTTTCATCTGAACCACTGGAATAATAGACAATAATAATGAAACACGATATACAAAGGTTACAATATTAACACCATGCTAACATAAAGCTGACTAATATCATTTGTATTATAAAGTAGATTTTAATTTATGTGTATTTTATGTCTATAGCTGTTAAAAACTTTATGAAGTTTAGATTTTTATTGTCTCTATGAAGCTCAGATAGATTATACAAATATGTTTAATCGTAATGTTGTTTGACAGTACGAGAGTATGAGGGTTTATCTCTTGTGATTCGGTAAACACTCATGTGGTGAAACACTAATTAGGTGAACCAAAAAAATGCATCACAAAAGCTTACAGGTAGTTTATTAGTCAAACCATTTTTTTCACTTTTTTGCCAGCATATCAAGATGCTCGTTATGTTCAAGACCGATATGAGCTTTAACCCATTAAAAATTAGGTTTTTATTAACGTTTTGCAGTTCCAAGATCCATTTTTTATTTGCATATATGATATAATTGGAGAAATAACTTGGATACTTAGCCAAAATCAAGAAAGCTTGTGTAGCGTTCCTGCTGAACCTGCTATTTTTATATCATTTTTAACTTCTGTCTAGGATATTTCTGTTTAGTCATCTGCATGTATAGTTCTATATTTTTGGACAATATCTCTTAGTGGTCTTAACTAAATCTTTTAGAGTAAATTTCTTTAGCATGTTTTTATATGTTTATATAGTTTGTTTTAATGTGTTATATCTAAAGTTTTCTAGATTTAGATAGGTCTAGAACTCTTATATGTCTTTTTTTGAGTCCTCCACAGATATTCTAATCTCAGTCTTGTTTCATTTTTAGTATCTGTTGCATCTATTAATATTTCCGTATAGAACCATGCTGTCAGTAATTTATAATCTGTGATCCATTCTGCGCATCTTTTCACTAGGTCCTTCAGTTCTATGGGGCTTTTGTGGTATACCAAACTAATGCTCGTGATGTATTATGGTGCATATCTCTGCCTTTAAGATCCAGTTATAATTTTAATCCACCTTTCGCCACTGGCATTAATTATATCTTCTCCAAACATCCTACTTCTGTTGTTATGCTTTCATCCAAGTCCTCCGCAATAATAATTTATTCCTAAAGTTATTTTACAAAAAAACTAAAAAGGGAGACCTAGAATATAAAAAACTCAAAAATTAATTCTTTTTTAAGTAATTTAACAGTTGACCAGAAAACAGATTATTTATTATGGAAAACAAAAAGAATAAAAAGAATACCAAAAAGAATGAAGAGACCAATTAACGTTGACATCATTTAGAAAAGTATCAACAGAGAAAAAAGGGAATGTAAATCCTAAGAAAGCTCCAGAATATTATTTCATAACAGGAGAACTATTAAAAAATCTACTGTAAAAAGCCATAGTTAAGGTGACACACCTAATAAATGCTGCTTTTGGATTGAGATACCAGTTCCCAGACTCTGGAAAGTAGCCGAAGTTATTATGATCGCCAAACCAGGTAAACCTCCTTATGAAGTGACATCCTATCAACCAATATTACTCCTTCGGGTGATGTCAAATCTATTTGAAAAACTTCTATTGAAAAAATTAAAACCAATAATAGAAAGAAAAAATCTTTTATGTTAATGACACTAAATTATTTTCAGAAATGAACATTCCACTATAGATCAAGTTCCCAGAATAACGCGTATAATAGAAAAGACATTAGAAGAAAATAAAATCTGCTCTACAATCTTTTTGGACGTAGCACAGGCGTTTGATAAAGTCTGACATGAGGGTTTAAACTATAAACTGAGAACCTTCATGCCCAAACAGTATTCAAAAATCTTAGAATCATACATTGCGAATAGATATTTCAGAGTAAAACAAGAAGAAGTGTACACCGACTTAGGAAAGATCAAAGCTGGCGTACCACAATTGAGTGTATTAGTTCCGGTTCTGTATCTATTGTATACGTGTAATATTCCAGAGCTAGAACAAAACACTATTGCCACCTTCGCAGATGATACAGCTATACTAGCGATAGGAGACACTAGTGAAGAAGCAACTGATAAGTTGCAACTATCAGTAAATTCAATACATACCTGGACCAGAAAATAGCGAGTAAAATTAAAACGAGACTAAATGTGCACACATTAACTTAACAAATAAAAAAATAGAAAATTTCCCAGTTGGAATAAATGATACCTAAGTTCGTTACGCAACATTAGCAGAATACTTGGGCATCACCCTAGACGCGAGGCTGCGCTGGAAAATCCATGTCAAAAAGAAAAGAGGGGAGCTTAATATTAGATATCAGAAATTGTATTAGCCTATTGGAAAAAATTTAACATTATCCATTTATAAAAAATTGTCCATTTACAAGCAAGTACTAAGGCCAGTATGGGTATATGGGTACCAACTCTAGGGCTGTACCAAAGCTAGTAATCTACATTAGCCAGAGATTTCAAAACAAAGTACGGAGAAAGATTGTTAATGCTACTTGGTATATTCGTAACAGCAACCTCAACCAGGACCTGGGTATGGAAACTGTGACCGAATTATTCAAGAGAAGAGCAACAAGTCACGAGCAGCGGCTGCATGGTCATGTGAATGTTGAGGCAATCCAGCTTCTTGACAACACTGAACTAAAGAGAAGACTCTTTATGAACAAAACCATTTGAGTTAGTGTAAATGTGTAAGAGTTTAGTGTAAAAAGCGGAGTAGTACTGCGATGTTATTACATGTTAGTTGTAGTGCATTAGTTGATAGATAAAATAAGAGTAAGCCATAGAATAAGCCCTTAGATTTAAGTATTTGCTGTTTATTAAATTGGGTCAGAAAACAACTGCTAATTCGTCATTTGTGACCAGATGTATACAAACACCGTACAGGTGTTATACAAGAAAAAGTTATTCTACAAATTACATCCTAATAAACTTGTAGATATTTTTGTTCTCTCTTTTCAATGGCGATACAGCCCAAATCGGGCCTTGACCTCCTCTAAACTATGCCTCCTACCTTGTCGGTCCCGCGCCGATCTTCTCCAGGTTCTCACGTCTAGCAAATTTTGTTCATCCTCCCATCTTTTCCGTGGTCTTCCTTTTGGTCTTGCGTCCTGCATTTTACTATCTAGGACTCTTTTCGGCAATCTTTCCGTCTCCATTCTTGCTATATGACCAGCCCAGCGAAGTCTCTGAAGTTTAACGAATTCTGAGATCGGTGTCTCTTTGAACAGTTGGTAGAGTTCATGGTTATACCTGGATCTTCATATTCCGTTTTCGTTATAATATTTTTGTTCACTTTTGTTCACTATGTTTTTGTTTGAAAAATGTAATTACTATTTAAATGAGAATAAGCCTCAATTAAAAGTTAAAATACGTTTATTGACGTTTCAATTTCCACTTCGGAAATCGTTCTCAAAATACAAACATTCGTAAATTAAACAAATTTTGTTTTTTTGTTACTTATCTTATATTTAGTCATCCCTGATGGGACGACTTTACTTATAAGATAGTTCATTCGATTACATGAAATCAACTTTAACTTGAGAATATTCGCCAGAAAAGATCATAGCATGTAATTCTTCTTTAAAAAGACAAATACATGTCATAATAACAGTAAAATCTTGTTAGTGATTTCATAGTAAATTATGAGGGAAAAACCAGGAAAAGAACCTCATAATACTATCCCGACATGGTAAGTATTTGGTCGTGCATTTAGTTTACCTTCAATAAACACCAAATTCTGATTTTATATGTTTGTTAACAAAAAAACATAAATGATGTATCCTCTATATGTTACTGACTTAAGAATACTGGTATTTTCCTTTTAATAACTTCCTCTTTCAATATGGGTAACCAGATTCTACTACATTCTGCTGAGGAATTTGCGACACAATTGGTATTTACTTCAAAATGTATAATGTACTCGTATGTCTGAATTGTCAATATAGATGAGTCAGATAAAATTAAATTATTAGAAGAATTTTTTTCTAAGTAACCGATTTCCGAAGCAGAAATTGAAACGTCAATAAACGTACTTTAACTTTTAATTGTGGCTCATTCCCATTTAAATAGTAATTACTTTAAAATGCCACAAGAAAATAGCTTAAGAACAATTATCCTCAAAAGTGCATATAACAGTAGTCGACAAACAAATCAATATTACGATAAATTTTTATAATATTCTATGTTAGAATATTAACTTTCAGTGCCAAAATTAATAATTCTTGTATATTTTATACATTTGTCGTTAAAAATAAATTTTATACAAAGAAAAACGCTATACAATAAATTCATCTCGAATCATGTTCTCTACCAATTATTGGTTTGCCTCAGAGCAACTGAAGATACGCTAATGCTCTTTGAGTTTATTCAACGACACCTAATGCAGAGCGAAAAACTTTTGAATGAGATATTTGCGCGACGGTTTTTTAAAATTAGATTTATTACTTCCTAGAGACAGCAACTGCATTGTAAAAAGTGACAAAGCGTATTGCCTTGCTTTGTATGCCAAGGATTACACAAAATTGTTTTATAATTGAATTAGGTAAAAAGCACATTAATTGCTTAGTGCAGGATCGAAAATAAAAAACACGAACCTCACAAGGTAGTGTCATTATAATTAATTAAATACATGAAGCTGTATAAAAGATCGTCGTGGAATCCCTATAAAATTCTTCGACAGGGTTAGGTCTGCTTACCATCATCCTAAATTCAGTACTAAATTTTGTACTTAAAATATTGTATCTACAAATTAGATGCGCGCACCGATTCAGTACTAAAAATTAGAGCATGTTCTAATTTCTTGTACTAAAAATGATAAATTCAGAATAGATGGACAACTTACAGAACCTATAGAAATAGGCAGCGGAATAAGACAAGGGGATTCATTGAGCCCCATGCTCTTCAGTTTGATTATGGATGAAATCATCAGAAGCGTTAACAAAGAAAGAGGATACAGAATGGGAAACAAAAAAATTAAAATACTCTATTACGAAGACGACGCAATATTGATAGCCCAAGATGAAGATAGTCTGCAATGACTAATCCACAGATTTAACATAAGAGGAAAAGAATTTAATATGACAATCTCATCTCAGAAAACTTAAATAATAGTAGTCAGCAAAGAACCAACTTGGATATTAAGAATAAGTTGGGTGAATAGAGTCACGAATGTCGAGGTGTTGAGAAGAATGGGAAAAGATAAAGAGGTTTTAAATACAACTAAAGTCAGAAAACTGGAATATCTGGGACATATCATGAGAGGCGAGCGTTATAACTTGTTGCAATTAATAATATAAGGAAGAATACAGGGTAGAAGGAGTAGCGGAAGAAGAGGCATCTCCTGGTTAAACAATTTGAGAGCTTGGTTTAACTGCACTTCTGCTGACCTCTTTAGAGCAGCGGTATCGAAAGTGCAAATTGCCGTAATGGTTGCCACTCTTCTTAGAGGAGATCGCACATGAAGAAGAAGAAAGAACCAACCAGAGGTAAAATAGAAATTGATGGCATCAGTATTGAAAAAGTAATGAAAATAAAATATCTAGGAATTACCCTGTCTAGCTATGAAGACCTGAAAAAAGAAGTGAGAGATCAAGTAGAAAAAGGAAATAGACTGACAGGATGCCTTAATAACACTATATGGCAAAACACATTAACACTGAGATGAAATCAAGAATTTATAAAGCTAGTGTAGGACCAATGATGACATATGTCTCAAGAAACAAGACCCGATACAGCCACAACGCAAAGGTTACTGGAAACGGCAGAGATGGGAGTATTGAGAAGAATTACAGGATTTACGCTGAGAGATCGAAAGACTTAACTTTGCAGGCTGAAAAAACTTAAAATAACTTTTTTGCCGGCTATAACATGAATAATACCTTTTTACAAACTTGATGTTCAGTAAGCCCAAAACGGATCTGTGACAAAACACTATATTATTAGTACAACAGTATATTGTAATGCATTCGTAACATAATAGTATATTAATGGTAGATTATATTTACTCGAATCAAGTTTGTCATCATCATATAACGGGGGTCCTACGGCGATTGCCGCTTCCCGCATTTCAGCCTCCATCTTTTCCTATCTCTCCAATCTCCCTCTTCTAAGCCTCTAGATTGCATTGTTTTTGTAATTTCTCTTCTCCAGGAATTTGGTGGTCTTCCCCTTTTCCTTCTTTCTGGCGGAACATACATTAAGGCTTTCTTTGGCCACCGCTTCTCCTCCATTCTCATCACGTGACCATACCATTGTAATTGCCTTCCTTGTATTCTATCTGAAAGAGTATCTCTAATTCCTGTACGGTTTCGTATTTCCTCATTCCTGATTCTTTCCATTCTCGATACTCGACATGACCTTCTAAGATAATCCATTTCCACAACGTCTACTTTATCTCGTTCATTCTTTGTCATCGTCCAACATTCGGCACCATATGTGGTAATTGGTTCTACAATTGCTCTGTATACGCGAAGTTTGGTATGCATCTTTATTTTATTAGACCACAGTAATGAATTCAGTATTCGGATGCATTTTTTCCCTTGGGTTATTCGGTTTTGTACATCTATCTTAACTCTGCCATCTGCTGATATGATGCTTTCTAGATATTTATGCTGGTTGCAGCCTTTTATGACTGCGTTTTCAAGCCTCAGATCTGTGGTATTTCCTCCAATTTTTAAATATTCTGTTTTGCTTATGTTTACAGTAAGCCCCCATTTGGCATATTCCTCAAATAATTTTCGATTCATATAATTTATATCTTCCTCATCGGTTGCAACCACCATCTGATCATCTGCAAACAACAATGTATACAGAGTTTCTTGTCCCACTTCGATGCCCATAAATCTACATTTATTTCTCCAATTCCTCAATGCTTTTTGGACGTATATTTTAAAGAGTGTCGGTGACAAACAGCATCCTTGCTTAAAAAAAAAAAAAGCTGGGAATCAAGTTTGTGTTTATCACAAAAAAACTATTAACCAAATCAGACTTGTAATAAATCTGAAAAAGTTGAATAATAATTTTTTGTTTGCAAACTAGTAATAATAAAATTAAGATTGAATCTGAAAATCTGATTTAATCCAATCTTTATTAAAATTATTGAAAAAAACACAAATAAAATAAAGTAAAGTAAAAAAACTACTACTAAATTATTTGTTGTGATTTTGGCCGCTTTCTTTGCACTGGTTTTTGAAGAAATCAGTTCATCCAAATCTAAGTTTTGCCTCTCTTTATTTTTTAATTTGTTAAAAAAAGAAAGAATAAACATTCTTTGTGTTTCATCAATTTTGTTAAAACATTTAAGTCGGCAAGTGCATCGTGGTCCCACTGTTTTTTTTTCGGTACAACCTTTTTAACTGAACTAAGATGTTCCTCTCCTCCTAATGATTTTCCTTCATTTATTTGTCACCCATTTTCATTTCTTACTCGTTTTCTACCTCTCTGCTCCATTAATGTTGTCCTGTCTATCATCTGCGAACTTGATTTTTTTGTTTGAAATTTCCATCTATTCGAGACAAGACTTGTACTAGGTTGATTCAAATCACTCGGAGTGTATTTACTAGGCGAATCTTAAAAAGGATCGCTCTCGATTTCCGACTTCGACGTCATTACAAAACGTATTATACTAAACACAAAATTACAAGATCAGATAAATCATTTGCTATGCTAACTTAATCAGGAATCATGGATTTGCCCGATTTCTGTACCAAAATATGGGCAACTTCAAATCTTGCCTTGGCTGAATGTAATAACTCAATTTCGGTTAAGAATGTATTTGCAATTTGCATGGTTTTTGCACCGAGGTCTTCAATTTTTTTTGGCCTTAGGTTCAAGACCTATTTAGCCAGACAATTGGTTGAATACGTAAAAACAATTAATTCCTACACTTCCTTTAAATTCATGACAATTTCCTAACCGTTCGTTCATTAACTCAATTTCCTAGGACTCCTAGGACTAACCTTAAAGCTTTGTATTGTACTCGATCCAATTTAATCAAACGAGACTTTATCGCTGATCCATAGAAAAAGTTTCCATAGTCCAACATTGATCTGGTATATGCCTTGTAAAATAAGCTTATTTTTGGGTCTGCTCCCCAATCGTATCGTTTAACGGCCTTGAGGATATTAAGGCTTTTTTGACATTTGGTAATGCAATTATTAATACGCTCGTTTCAGATTAATTTTGAATCCAAGGTAACACCTAGGTATGTAAAACTGTTATATACAGGAATTTTCAGCTATGAGAATTTTAACATATTAACTTTTGGGAACCTATGTCTCGAAAAAAATACTACAGCTGATTACTTAGGTGAGATGTCAAGCCCATTTCTATCAAAATACTTTTTGCAATAAGACATATTTACTTTAAGGGCATTAATACATTGTTAAAAAGTTTTTTTCCCAACATAGAAACAAAAGTCATCAGCATATTGTAAATTGTTACACTGCATTCCCATAGTATGTAAGTTTAATGAATACAAGTTAAATAGTAACGGACTAAGAACTCAGCCCTGAGGTAACCCTTAGTTAACTATCATTGGGCCAATCAGTAAATTGTTAATGAATATGGACTTGTCTATGTATTTGTAAATAGATTGACTAGAACATACGCACATTTACTAGGCACTCCTAATTTAACAAGTTGATCAAACAGAAGGTCGAGAATAACGTTATCATATGCACCAGAAATGTCCACAAATAAATCAGCTGTATTTGGGTTTTTAGAATAAGTTAACTGGATATCGGTTGCTAAGTGTGAAATGCAGTACATAGTACGAAACCGAAGCTGACCGTCTGGGGAAGGTTGTTACTTTCCATAAACCAATCTAATCAATTTTTCATGATTCGTTCAAATGTTTTCAATATACATGACATAAGAGATATCGGTCTTAGGACGTTGGGATCACTAGCTTTTGGGATAGGTATTACAAAACACTGCTTCAAAGAATCACAGTTACCACCTTTAATTAAAATATTGTTAAACACATCAGGGAGAAATTAAAGTGCTATTGTAGACAAGTTACATATCATAAGATAATAATTGATACCATCAATCCCAGGGGAGGATCTCTTGGAATACTTGATATTAGCAGTTAGTTTATTGATACTAATAGGAGATGACAAAAAATGTGATTTAAATTTATTTGTATTGGGAAAGATTGGAGAAGGAACATAGCAAGGAGCTATTTTATGAAACAAATTTTCAAAGTTATTTTCGTCGTGCACATGCAGATTTTTATTTTTTTTTATTTTCCTAATTCTATCCCATATTTCAGTTTGATGAGCTTGTCTGTTTAGATTGAGACAGAAGTTGACCCAACTGTTTCTGCATTTCTGTTTAAAGGTTCGTTTACATTTAGCATTTATTTTTTGATATTTACCAAAATTTGCCAGGCACATATTTTTGTCCCACCATGTAGGTGATTTGAATGATATATTTAAGGATGATCTTAGAACTTTGCTTAGAAATTTGGTCTTCAATTCTTTGCTGTGATTAATAAAGCTCCAGAAATCGCCATCGCAAGAAAAGTTTCAGGTCAGAATAAGCACCGTAATCACTGTCCAAAACCTTGGTGAAAAATGAAATATGTACAAACGTTGCTCATCAAAGAATAGCTTTTACTAAGTATCAAAGAACTCCAAATTAAGAAAATTTAATTGAATTTAAAAAATGGATGCTTACGCCAAACGCTCATTCAAATTTAAAAAATGGCAAAAAGGGATTGAATACTGTGAAAGTTTAAACAGGGTGCGATTAATAATCTAGCCTGTACTGTTATATTTTAAACTTTTGTATGACCGTAGTATGCCATGAAAGTCATTAACAACTTCTTTTTGTTCCTTACATATTGGATAATCTGGATAAAAATATTATATTCTTAGGTTAAATTATTTTGCTCAATTGAATTACATAGTCTTGCAATTCAATATTTTCTAAGGCACTAAAGACGATCGCCTGATGTTTGGATGGGAATTGTTTATTTGCTGCTGCTGATAAGTATATTGAGCTATGATTAGAGTTCATATGAGGTACGGGTAGTGTTGTAGGTGAGATGCTGCTGTTGGGAACCATATTTAATTTATACAGTCCTGGCCAGCGTTATATCTGGCCGATAAAACCGGATTTAAAACTATAAACTGATAAACTACTTAAGTGGTGGACAGTTTTTTAAAACACAACTTTTACATTAATCCTTAACTAGTCGCTACATGGTCAAAAAGATCGCACGTATTAAAAATTGCTAATATTTCGGAAAAAAATTACATTTGGCAACCACGACCTTATTTGATACAAGGAAAGGAGCCTCAGTACTAAATCAGAGTAGCGGGAGGTTTGTTGATTAGGAGTTACAGCGCAAAGGTCATAATTTCCGCTCGCATCTAGTCAACTAAAAAGTTTTTATAAATCGTTTATTGTGTTTCTTATTACCTTAGGTATGTATAAACGCTAGTTTTTTTTTAAATAATATACTATTATACTTTTGTCTTATTGTTTACTAACCTTTTGAATATACCTCTTTTTCTTTTACCATGTAATGAGTCATCAAATTTTAAATTACTTTGCAGCAAATTACTATTACGATATTTCATAATTTTCTTTGTTCTATTATTGAGAATCAAATATTAATTTTTTTAAATTTTAAGCTACAGCAAACTTTTATATATAACTTGCTTTGCTTTATTTTTAGAATGGACTATGAGAAGGAACAAAGGAGACTTCAAGCCCTCATGGAAGAAGAACCGCTTGATATAGAATATGACGACGACGATGACGAGAATGAAGTAAATCCGGAAGTTATTGATGAGAGGTCCGAAGATTCGGAAAGCGAACAAAAACAGGATTTAGAGGAAATAGGAGAAGTTTTACTAAATAATGCACAAGAAGAAAGTGTTAGGGGAAAAGATGGTACAGTGTGGAGAAAGCATCAAAGAAAAAACAAAAAGGTACGTATGAGCAAGCCTAATTTAGTAAAACAATCACCTGGGCCTAATAAATTTACGAAAAAGTTGAAAGACATTTATGAAATATGGAGTTATTTCATTGATGAGGACATAATTTACATAATTGTAGAAACCACTAATAAATATATTGAAAGTATAACAAGCAGTTTCTCTAGGGAGAGGGATGCAAAGCTTACAAACCGATTTGAAATTCGTGCTCTTATAGGCCTTTTATATTTGGCAGGGACATATAAAGCCCATCAGCTTAATACAGAAGATATCTGGCAAACTAATGGAGAAGGTATTGAAATATTTAGACTAGTTATGTCCTTATCCCGATTTCGGTTTCTTCTAAGATGCATTAGATTTGATGATAAGGTCGATCGTGAAGAACGTAGGAGACTGGATAAGATGGCCGCCATCTGAGTATTTTTGTGACAAATTCGTAGAAAAGTGTAAAACGGGATATAACTCTTCGCAAAATTTAACATGCGATGAAATGCTTCCTGGATTTGTAGGAAATTGCCATTGGATACAATATATTCCAAGCAAACCCTCAAAGTATGGGCTCAAAATTTTTAGTTTATGTGATGCTGAAATGTATTATACCATAAATATGGAGGTTTATGTGGGTCGTCAACCAGATGGCCCATTTACTGTAGACAATTCTCCGAAAGAAGTTGTAAAAAGAATGTGTGCGTCAATAAAGAATTCTGGGCACAACATTACTCTAGATAATTGGTTCATTAGCATTCTTCTAATAGATGTTTTAAAAAAAGAATTTGGATTGACTGTTGTGAGGACTATTAGAAAGAACAAAAGGGAACTGCCCCCTGAACTACTTCAAGGATCTCGTCCTCTAAAATCAAGTATGTTCGCCTTTAGCGATACATGTACCTTAGTGTCATATCCTCAAAAAGAAGAAAGTTGCATTGCTTGTTTCAAGTCTACATGATGACGACGCTATAGATAGAGAAACATTTGAACATTACAAACCAGAAATTCTGACGTTTTATAACAAAACAAAACGGGGTTGACGTCGTTGATCAGCTATGCTCCTCTTATGATGTTTCGCGAAAAACAAGACGTTGGCCCATGGTAATTTTTAACACCATACTAAATATCGCAGGCATTAATTCGCTAGTGATTCATGCAAGTAACAACCTTGCTGATAATAAAATGCTTAGAAGAAAATATTAAGGCCATATGTAATATTCCTAACACAGACGGCATTCCAACGAATGAAGGAGTACATGGTAGATGCTACTTTTGCGACCGTAAAAAGAACCGGAAAGCGACTGTTCTCTGCTGTAAATGTAAAAAGTTTTTATGCAGAGAATATACACGTGCAGTATGCGAAGAGTGCCAAACTGAACTTATTCGGATTAACTAAAAGTTTCCTTTTTTTTATCGGAGTAGAAAATAGTTTTTTTAATGTTCTGTCCAGTGTTTTTAACATTAGTTTACTTTTTATATTATTTTGTCATATGTTACTCTACTTATTAAACCTTAATAAAATCGTGTTTTACTTAAACTGATTCCAAATACTTTTATTAACACAAACTAAGAAGTAAAGGACCAAACGGTCGTTTCGACCGCGCGCGACAACTAATTTTAAAAAATTCCTAGCGACTAGTGAATGGTTAACGGTCCAAAATTAATAATTAATTATTTTTATACAAAATATAAAATTTACTGGTTATTAATAAACTTTTTACTCAAAGTTCACAAACTTACAGTAAGATAAATCATAATTAATTAATTATTGATAAAATTTAACATCATGTTTAAACACTTTTTGAATTTCTTTCCAAGTATTTAAACACTAGTATTGTATTTATTGACAATTTTGAAATTCGGCTCTATGCGGAAAGTAAAAAACTACACAAAGAAACTAATAAAAATTATTTTGTTTATTCGAAGCAAAGACAAACTCAATCAACAGTAACAGAAAAAAGGGAAATAAAACGGAACTGGACGTAAAAGCCGATTGATTTTTTACGATGAGTTTTCATGGCTCGGTGATTTCCAATTGCTGGTAAAAAGTTTATGGCAAACATTAAAATGTTGCTGATGTGTTTCAAAAAATCTAATGCCTAGAAAATAAGTAAAGTATTGATAGGACATAAACGTCATTTCCAATTACTGGAATAATGGCCAAAACATACTGAAAATTGATCTGACATTTTAGGAAGCTGTAAATATTTAAAACTTTGATATGTTTTAAAGTTTTTTTTTTTAGGAGGGAGGGGACACTTTTAAACGTTTTTTCTCTTTTAAGTGTATTATGACTTTGCCTAAAATTACTTATTTAAGTTATACTTCTATACGCGCGCTCCACGTTGTAAATTTGTACGGGAGTGAATCGGCAAAATCATTACATATGTAAGATATAGGTAAGAGAGAGACAGAAGATATATTTTCTATCTCTGTCTCTCTCGAGAATAAAAATGTTCCTTTTATAAATACATTTAATATTTATTAATATTATTATTATTTTATATTAATTCGGTAGATATATACATTTGGCCAAAGTCTTTTACAAATAAATATTCTTCATTGAATAAATAATAAACACAAACACAAAATACAACCAAAAAAACTGACATGGTAATAATGTTCTTGTCAAATAATGACATTGATTAGCCACCTTATTATTTAAGGTTACTGGTCGAATGAGTTGAAGCGCTTATTTAGAACCAGAAGTCGCGAGTTCGATCCCAATGAGGGAATATATTTTTTTAATTATTATATTCTGAGTTTTGTCACTTTGGTTTTAAAAATCAAAGAATGAAAAAATCATAATATCTTTTTTAATATTGTTTCGATAATTTTATATATTATTTAATTTTCCAACCTATTTTATTTATCATTGAATATTATTTAGTACATATATTAGTCATGGGCGTAGAGATAAAAGGAGCAAATATAATGATTGTTATTTTAAATTTCCTTTATGTATATGTTTATATGTATGAAGATAAATCTCAAAAAAGGTCGATTTTATTTTTAAATTAAGATTTTTTGGCATATATATATGATACTAGTAACGTTATCCATCTGGGAAGAAAGGTTTATTCTTTTACCGAGAGTTAATTTAATAAGATTTTCACAATTTAGTGGGGATTTTGAAACGGTGCCACAAAGAATAAAAAAATTCCATTTTATACAATTCCACTTGTATAAAATGATTTATACAAGTTCAATTAAGAAAAGAGTTGTTTGGTTTATTTCGTTTTTTTTCCACGTTAGCATATTGAATAAATTCATTCATTTTCGCTAGAATATATGTTGAATATGTTGTAATTATCTCCACAATTTATGAGAACAAACTAAATAGGTACTAAAATATTTGAACCTTTTAATATTTATTGTTAAGGACTCAAAAGTTATTGTCCGTCTGTTTTTCTGCCTTTATGTGCTATAACTATAAAGGAAAAATCCTCAAAACTTGATACTTAATACATAGCTTGGTCCAAGGTCGAATCCTATTGAATTTCTTCTTATTCTTTATAAGCAATTCGGCTTGTTCATTGGCGAATTAATACATTTATGGAAGGTTGTCAATCCGTCTTTTGTCTAGCCGTCCTATACGTCTGGTGACTTACCTCTTGCTATTTTGACGACACGGGTTTCCCCCATTCTGCTTATGGGGTTATTCCATTTTAATTTTTTTTATTTATTGTTTTTTCGCTTATACACAGTACAGTACATTTTCTTCTAATGTCTTCGCTTCTCTTTCGATCTCTCAGCGTATTTCGTATAACTCTTTTCAGTACTCTCACTCTCTCTGCCGTTTCCACTAGTCTTTGCGTTGTGGCTGTGTCGGGTCTTGCTTCTGAGGCATATGTCATTATTGGTCTTACACTGACTTTATAAATTCTTGACTTTATCTCAGTGTTAATGTGTCTGTTTCGTCATATAGTGTTATTAATTCATTTTGTCAGTCTATTTAATTTTTGTACTTGATTTCTCACTTCTTTGTCCAAGATTTCATGGCTGCACAATGTAGCTGCACAATGTAGCTGCACATTAGTAATAAAAGTGTTTTATTTCCATTACTTTTTATCAAAATATTGATTCAATCCTTCATTTACTATACTCCTATTACAGTATACAGGTCAAATGTTGTTTATATACAGCAAACGATGCACCATACACCTATATACCCAATTCTGTTTCTCTTTCTGCTATGTCTTGCCTATAGCATAACATATGTAATGATTGTGCAGATTGACTCTCATATAAATTTGTAACGGCGAACGCGTGTATAGAAGTATAACTTCTATCGGTAGTCCCACTGGACTGCTATACCCGCTTTTTTATATTACAAACGTGAAATCCATCCAAGAAGACGGTTTTAGGTGTAGTTTATAGCAGAAGTTTTATACTTTTGAAAAACGTAATAGTATAATTAAAAAAAAAGTTTTGCTATAGGTTTTAAAGATTAGGCTTTATTAAACGAAACTTTATAGTGGCCAGTCAATAAAAGACATGAATTGTATTGATCTCACGAAAATAATAAAAAATGGCAAAAATCGAGCCATGTTTAATTATCCAACACCTTTATAAAATCTTTTTTTATTTGTGGTAAAATACAAAAATTGCATACGAAAGTCGAATCCTTTACTTTTAAAACGCATCTTGATTTTTGACGATAGGACACTTGTATCAAGAGATATCGAATTTGTCGAGCTGAAACAAATTTTATTGAACATTGATTTCGCGCACGTGACTGACATTCAAAATCGACGGTCGCTTCAAGCGCTGTTTATGAGAGAGCGGTTTATTCTACACAAAAAGTGTTAATAAACATTTTTTTCTTCAAACGTCAAATAATGATGACATATCTAACTTGATCCTGACAAAGTTTGATGCCTCCGCCGGCAGCAGTTTTTTTCCCATTTCTTTACGGCGGAGGGAAAAATGTTGTCATGGCAACAATATAAAACATGTCACAAAGCAACAATACAAATGTCATTAACAACTTTTAGCAATCATTCCCGATGTTGGCGAATCATGAGGGTTTAAAATTTTTTGAGCAATATCGTTCTTATTTCTTATTGAATCCTCTATATATCCTTCGGCAACCGTGCTTGATTTCCAGCCCCCATGTCGTTTGATGCATTCTAGATTTCCGCCTCCATCGATTAAAAGTGTTGCTGAAGTTCGTCGTAAAGAGTGACCCGTGTATGCGCTTTCATCGTTTAAATTTAAATAACTAGCTACTTTTTGGGCTACTGCGCTGATCGAATGTATTCCCATGACGCTTCGGTAACACTTTCCATTTTGGTACTTGATAAAAAATCGGTTTTCTGTGAAATTTTCAGGCCGCAGTGATGCATACTTTTTATACAGTTTAATGTAGTTTTGACCAGTTATCGTAGAAGATCTAATTTGTCGTGTTTTACCGTCTGGGATTTTGATAATTATTACATTTTCTTTATCCTCAATGTCCACAGTCTTCATTTTTACCATTTCGTCGCATCGACAGGCGCCGGTAACCCCAATTAACAAAACAATCTGAAATATTTTTATAATTTAGTAGAGTATACTACATGCTTTGCAATATAATTTTTTTTTTACCTTTAATCCTAAATACTACTTATCTGGCGCTTCAAACAAAAATTTATCAAACTCGTCTTTAGTGAAAACTTTAGACTTCTTTGCAGTATATCCTTCGCTTGTTTTTTTCAGAAAGGCACGTAACTTTAAAAATTTGCTTATATCCACATTTTTTCTAATAACTAACTCGGATTTTATCATAGAGTATCGTGACCACATTTTAGAAGATTTCCATTTATTTTCATTTTCCATTATATTAAAATATGCCAGTAAAAAGTCTTCGGTAACTTGCCGTACTCCTCTTGTATCTCACCACTCTTGGAAGTGCTTGTACGCCAACCGATACTTTATTCCGGACTTCGAGGGCCCCAAACGTGCTACTGCATCATTAGCCACGGACTCAATTTCGTTTAGGTTTTTCATTTTCGCACTAAATTTGCGCTTGCGGTTGCAACAACAATAAGCTGTCTTTAATAATTGCAAACAACTGTCAAACAACTGTAACCAGGGAGACGCAAATCCCACCGACGACTTAATTATTTTAATTTCTAACATCTAGACGACTTTGATAGTTGTCACAGTTAATTTCGAGTAAAAATAGCGTATGAATTGTACTATTTATGGTTGAAAATTGATACGTTTGAAGAAAAAATAGTATACTTTATTCGGCAAAGAAGCGACTTTTCTTGACTTGCCCTCTATTACGCTCCTCACTTAGTTCGGCGTGTAATATCGGGCGCGTCAAGAAAAGTCATGCTTCTCCGCCTCATAAAGTAATATACTATTGTTTAGAAATATCTCAGCTACAAAACATTTTTTTCTACGGCGTATAAATTCTTGCTAAATCGATTTTTTGCGTTTTTACCCCCGTTCGAGGGGTGGTTTTAAGGGAAAGCCCGGTGGTAAAAGTGGCAAACTTTTTTGCCTTTATACTTTTAGTATTCAGCTTATTCGTATGATTTTTAGGGGTTCAGTAGCATTTTCATCTCTGACGATTGGAGTAATATGGCACAATAATATGAAAGTAAAGAAAATATAAAATACAAATCGGTACCTCGGAGGTAAAGGACACTATGTCCATTTTCTTACTTTTTCAGGAGAGCAGTTTTAAAATTTTTTAAATTTGTAATCAGTAAATACTCAAATGTTTCTTATATTTAACCAAGATTAATATATTATTATTGTGGTGTGTATAATCGTCTTTCATTCCATGAAGTGTTATATACCTGAGGTTTACCGTTCATTATTTAAATTTTTTTTAAAAATGTGTAGTTGGACATAATGTTGTTTACATCTAACAACTTTTTTAAATAATTTGGCATTGCATGTTAAGGTCTTTACGAAATACAAACACATTAAACAGCCTACACTGTTATTTTATTAGAGGTAAATATTATAATGTTATAATTAAGTAAAATTATAGACGACAAGTTTCAAAATTGTTAAAGATGCTCCATATCATCTTCATCTTCTTGTGGGTAATCTTTTGTGGCTACATCGCTATGTGTTAAATTTTGATAAAACGCATGACAAACTGACGGAACAAAAGGCAGTAGTGCAATTAAGTCATTGTACTTTTGTTTTGTGATTGGTAATGGGATTACTGAGACTTGATTTAATTCGGTAGTTACTTGCTGTCTTCGATACCTCATGAAGTCCACTTCATACATATTTTGATGATTATTGAAATCGGTCTTATAAAAGAACTTTCCAATGTGTTCTTGATGGACTTGTAGGAAAACACATGTTGACAGTAGAACAGGGTCTTTATTAACATTTTTTTCTACTTACAAAAGGAGGATTAGATGACAATTTCTTATCGAACAGCGTTCTGAAGTTTTTGAAATCTGCAAGTTCCATATTGTGCACTGTGTATTTACCTGATGTTTGCCTTACTAGTTGTTGCCAGTCCTATGGTGTTAAAATGTCCAAATTGGAGAGTTTCTTTCTTTTTCTTTCGACTAAAGCATGAACAGTGCCTGCTTCCATATGTGTGTGCCCTTTCAGTAAACACTTTTGAGTGATCGTCTTTATTTGCAGTATCCAAAAATAGAACATTATAATAATATTTATTATATAATAGCACTTATATTTTTATTTTGTCCATAGCAGTTATCGGTCCAAAGAGTGATGTCCTCTACTTGACTACCTGGAATTGTATTGTCAGCCCATTTCAAAATTGACGAGGCAATTTCATTTGCACTTCGGGTCCCTTTCGATTCGTCCCACAATATACATTGTACAGAAGAATCACTGGCATCATGTAATGTAAAATTTAATGTCCAAAGCTTCCTTTTGTAGAAACTAATACAATTGTTTGTTAGTGGTAAAGGCAAATATTTTTGCAAATCACCAGATAGTACTTTGTATTTTGGTGACTCTTTAGCTATTATAAAGTCCAATTATTTTAAGTTATACCGAGTTTTAGATTCAATTAGGTGAGCATCATGATCAGCCTGTACACTGGTTAGTTCATCTGCAGTAAGATTATTTTTTAATTGAGCGGTGAATGTACTGCATGTATCGCAAATGTCTCTTTTGGGCGGTTTAAACGACAACTTGAAGTCTTTATTAAAAATATCTGCGTACAACCACTTTTTTGCTCTGAGCTTTGGATCTACATGTCTTTCATTGCATTCATCAATGTACAGTTGATACATATTTTTTATTGTAAGTTCTGTGCCCAGATAATCTCTCTTACTCCTTTTTCTGGAATAATGACTCTCGTATTTTGGGAATGATTTAATATGTTGATGTATACTATTTATGGTTTCGGTAGAAGTTTTATTGGTTGGCGTGTGTCTACCTCTTTGATCAGCTTTTATTAAACCTCCTAGCTCAATTTTTTTCAACATATTTACTACTACTAAATTAGATATACAAAGTGTGTTTACAAACATAACCTTGCACACCTTCAATAGCTGATTGTTCACTGTAAAATGGTAGTGTAGTGTATTATTTTTAGATTTGGTAGAATTTAGATCTTTTTTTCTTGATCGAAGAGTAGGTTGGATGTCGATACATGAGAAGATAAATTGCTTTTTAAGATCTGAAATGTTTGTCTCAGTCCAGTATGAGTTGAAAATATTTTGTCTTTCGTATTCTGGCAATCTTTCAGAGCATTTCATGTGACACATGCAAGGAGGCTTTAACATTTTTGCAGGCATGTCTTTTCCTCTTTTACTAAGATACTCTTTTCCATCAGCTATTTTTTGTTTGCGAACATTACAGGCCCAATTTTGTTCATTTACTACACGTTTTTTACCTATTTGTTTACACTTAGTTATATTTTGTACCTTTCTTTTAACACTTTTCTCTTATTCTAAAATAACTTTATTATGTTCATTGAAATTGCCTGCATCACTGCTTAGGGATAAATCGTCTTGAAGAAGATTTTTTTATTGCCCCACTAATCGTAGGAGTAATACTAGCTTTCTCTTTTACCTTTGTTTTCGCTGGTTTACTTATACGTCTCATATCATTTACGTCCGATTCTGAGCTTTCAGCACTTAGAGGCTCATAGATTTTATCAATATCCGAATTTTCATTTCCAAACAAATTATCATTTTTGTCCACTTCTTTCTTATAACGAATATATTATATCAAACCAGCTACAAGAAGGACTTGAATCGTGTTTTATTATAATTTATGAAAATATTTTAATTAAATAATGTTAAAAAATAAAAAATTTAGACATGACTTTAAATTATTATGTTCAATTTCAAATCGAGAGCTGTCATTCGTTTCTCATAAAGTATAGCACAAAACTATTGAATTGTGGCATACTAGAATAAATAAAACACACTGAAAAAATTAAAAATTTAATTTGAAATTAATACAAAATGAATAACTTTTACAGTGAACTGTGGAATTTAAATATATGTATTATAATTCGAAACTGCTGAAATAATAGTATTTTGTCATATCTCCATTATTAAAAAATTCTTCAAACATTTTGGACATTAACTCAACCGTCTCTATGGTTATTAAATTTATTAGATACCGTTTTTTGTTGTTAATAACAAAAATAATATTTATCTAAACACATTTTTAAACGTTATTTTTTTTATTTAGATTAAGTGCAATTCCGTTATCTGTGATGGCAACAATTAATTGTTTCACGAACCATTGTCTCCAGTCTGAACCAGAGATATGTTAGAGAGGCTCTCTTATATATCTCTGGTCTGAACACTGGTTTACATTGGGAAAAAAAGTGTACCATTTTTATATGACGGGAAGTGTACAAGGGTACATAACACTATGTCCGGATGGTAAATGACATTGTAAATGTAGAATGGTAAATTGTCTCTGGACATAGTATGCTTTACCCATGTGTAGCCAGAAAAGTTATATTCAAAAGTGCAATAATCTAAATTTCGATAAAAATAGACATAGGGTCCTTTACCTCCGGGGTACACAAATAAAACCAAGTATTCATACACAATTAAAAACAGTTCATATTATATATGGACATTAGATGTTAATGTCGAGACTATGTATCCTTATTGTCTTTAGTGCTGCTTCAAGCAATTCCCGCTACGGGCTTGGATAGGCTTGAAGAGGTCATTTAGAGCTAATGTGTTGTATGGTTTGTCTTGGATGGACACAGTTAAAATTTTAAGAAGAATAAGTGCCTAACTTCTCTAGGATATCAGCCAGTCCTGATTCTAGTTAGTTTCACCCATGTCTTGCAATTCAAATCAAAACCTAAAAACAGCTGATCAGAATGAAGTACTTTATTAATATGTGGTCTTTCTTCTCATCTATTCTGTCAATTGTCTTTCATGTCAAAATTGGCCGTTAATAGGGACCCAAAAGTTAATGGATGCAGGTTTCTAGATTTCTGTCTGTTCCTTGCCACATCGAGAATATCTTAGTGTATCAATAAATCTGAATTATCACTGAACTTTTTTACGTTTTCTGACTTGGGCGTTTCGTCTACGAATATTAGATATGATGGGAATATATCCCGATAGGATAGGAAGCCGTTAGAGTACCGTTACTTAATCTCAAGGATCCGGTTACCATACGCATACTTAGGGATGCAGGTGGGACGTCTCGTCCTGCACTTCGTCGTGCGAGATGGGACAGGACGCGGGAGGAGACAGAAATTTTTGGCTTCGGGACGGGACACGGGACGGGGCTGGCGCTTTGTCCCGCGGAACATCCCGCATGTTCCGCAAAAACTGCACTTTATTATTATTGGAATGGACTAGTATAACGTATCCTTGAACTCATATTTTATGACAGGATCACCGAAAACCACAAAACTGTTTAATTTTCACGACTAACTGCAAACTAATATACGTGCGCGACGTGCGAATTTACAAACATTACTAAAAGTCGCAGCAGCCCTGCAGATAAGACTAGACTAAACACACCAGGACCGCGAGGACTAGGCTTCTGTTAATAATGCCAACATTTTTTTTTTTCGTTTTTGAAAAGCCTGTATAGGCCAGAGAATGTAATTTTATCCAAAAGTCGTAATAATACTTTCTTATTACCATTATAAAGGTAACTTTTGGTGGATATTCCAAATCAATTTGTCAATTTTTTACCCCTAAACGTATATACAGGGTGAGTCATGAGGAACTTTACATACTTCTACCATATGTAGAGTCCCTCAGGGAGCATATCATGTGGCCACTAAAAAGTGTCAACTCCTCTTCTTTATTAATTAACAGGGTGATTTGTGTAATTGACCATTTATTTCATTTTACTGTAGTGTTTATACGGCTCATTTGATATTTTTAATTTTTGCATGATACAGTACACTACTATCAAGCATTCGACTGGTATTAGCTAAACTAAAAAATTCCAGGACTGGCTTTGGAAAAATTAATTTAGGGATTCGTATTAAATATCACACCATGTATAACATTTTTTTTTAAATGCAATAAGTGATTTTCAAACTACATAAATAGCCAATGAAAACGACATATGCGACAATATTGTCGCACTTTTATTAAATTTTTAGTGAACGATCAAATCTTACCAAAAAGAGAACAACCATAATGAAGTATCAAATTAAGGTATTAAGGTATTAATTAAAACAAATGTTATAAATTTCAAACATTTTAATTAAAATGAGTTCCTATAGCATAATCTAATACGTAGAAAATTAACATCTTTACTGTCACTTTGTGTTATCTCTACGATAGAATCAATTGTTTTTCAATTTTAAATTTTTACTCATAGATCGTATTGGGGCATTATTTTGGATAAATAATAATAAATTAAATTGATTAAAAAGTCAAACCTCTTGTATGTGTTAGTTTTTGTTGATTGTAAATGATTAAAATTTTATGTCAAATAATAATACATTGCATCAACTGTACTAAATAAAAATAAATCTAAAAAAGTTTAAAATAAAGGTTGGCGTTGACCGTTTGACGTTTCTTGATATTTTATACCCATTGTCATTATTGTCATTATCAATTGTTATTTATGTGTACAAGAATACATATTTCTTCTGTCATATCTACGTTAAGTACATTGTGTTAGTTTTGGTAGAGCTTTTGTTACTTTCGTTCAAAATGCGTTCAAAATGTTCAGTTTTTGACCACAGAATATGCAGACATAATATTTGTTTATAGATTCTGTAATGGGAATGGTAGGGCTACTAGGAGAGAATATCGCAGGAGATTTCCTAATCGTCGAACTCCCAGTCATCCAACATTTGGGTCAGTTTTTAATTATTTGCGAGAAAATGGCACTTTTCCTAGTGGAACAACAGAGCGACATGTAGATGAAGCGCAGGAAGATGACATTATTAACGCCGATACTATGAACCCTACAATAAGCACTAGACAAGTAAGTCGAGAACTCAATGTTACTCAATCGATAGGTTGGAATTTTGTAGATGGATTAATAATAATCGACCAACGCTATACAGGACACTATATACAGATGCAGCCCAATTTACCAGAGATGGGATAAATAATTCACGAAATTCACATGTGTGGGCAGAAGAAAATCCCCATGCTATTCGAGAACGTCGTTCTCAGTTAAGGTTTTCGGTTTACGTGTGGATTGGTGTCATATATAACCAATTAGTAGGTCCTCACTTTTTTGATGGTCCTTTAACAGGGCAGGTCTATTTGAACTTTCTACAAAATATTTTGCCGAATTTGCTTGCCAACGCGAACGTTGCTATCCGAGGGATGTATTTTCAGCATGATGGGGCACCCCCACACTTTTTACTGGCAGTGAGACAGCATCTCAATAATGTTTATGGCAACAGGTGGATAGGACGTGAAGGTCTTATTTCGTGGCCTTCAAAATCCCCTGATTTCAATCCCGTTGATTGCTATATTTGGGGACGATTGAAGCAACTAGTTTACGCAGTGAATATTAATAACCGACAACAATTAATTGATAGAATTATACATTGTTGTAATACTATTAGAAACGATCCCCAGAGTATCCGTAATTCAATACGTCAATTAACAATTCGGCAACAAAAATGTGTACAGGCTGCGGGGTTCCATTTCGATAATCTATTTTGAAATATTTTTATTTTGTTACCATTATTGTATCTTTTCCAGTTCTAATTTATGGGTTTATCATAACTATGTACATATTTTTATTTTTTTTTAAATTGTTCTTCGTTATTGTTAGTAGTTACTGTTTTTTGTTGTGCAGTGACTCAGTTTATCATTTCAATTAAAATGTTTGAAATTTATAACATTTGTTTAAATTAATTACCTTATAATTTGATACTTCATTATGGTTGTTCTATTTTTGGTAAGATTTGATCGTTCACTAAAAATTTAATAAAAGTGCGACAACATTGTCGCATATGTCGTTTTCATTGGCTATTTATGTAGTTTGGAAATCACTTATTGCAGTTTAAAAAAAATATATACAGGGTGTAATATTTAATACGAATCCCTAAATAAATTTTTCCAAAGCCAGTCCTGGAATTTTTTAGTTTAGCTAATACCAGTCGAATGCTTGATAGTAATGTAATGTATCATGCAAAAATTAAAAAAATCAAATCAGCCGTATAAACACTACAGTAAAATGAAATAAATCGTCAATTACACAAATCACCCTGTTAATTAATAAAGAAGAGGAATTGACATTTTTTAGTGGCCACATGATATGCTCCCTGAAGGACTCTACATATGGTTAAAGTATGTAAAGTTCCTCATGACTCACCCTGTATAAACATATAAATCTTATACTTGCATTTAATCTAATATCCTTTTTATATAAAAAATAACAAGCCAACAAAGGGCGCACATTTTTTAACACAATTATTTATTAAATGCGGTATAAACACGGTAGTTAGCCCATAAATTACTTATATATAATTGTAATAAATCAGAAAAAATATAAGAGAACAACAATTTGGATATGTCAGGACATCCGTAGCATCCGTATCCTGCGGCTGTTGCGCGTTGTTTATATTTTTGTTGCCGAGCCAGGATAATTGGGATGACATTGGAGAATTTATGAATTGTTGGAATATAGGAAATTTTTAAAAATAAAGAGAAAACTATATAATACAAAATGTCAGTTTTATTAGTTTTGTAATGAAAACTAACGTTTACGGGTGATTTATATTGGCCAGGAAACATAAATAAGGTTTTTGGTAGAGGAAAAAGGATACAATATCGTTTTATAAATCGTTAGGGTAACGTAAATTGCTGGTTTAGATTAAAAGCAAAATTTTATGAAACTCGCCAAAAGTATATTATTGGACAATGTCTTAATTGTTAGAAAAAAATCTATAATTGGTAATTAATATTAAGAAAATAGAAAAAGAAAACCAACAATTTAAAGATTAATATAATTAACAATTGGAGAAAGTTGGAGAAATTGGAGAAAGTCACAACATTTTAGCAAAAACTCTAATATTAAACAATTATACCCAAACCTAAAAATCTTTATGGCGAAACTATAAAAGATTACTTCAATCGTAAGTTAGTGTTTTGTAAAAGATTTTTATAAGATTCTATAATCGTATTTTAAGGTAAGGGCTCCTTTATTAGCTGAAGTCAGGATTTTAGTATTCACAATGCATGAAAACATATTTCTAGAATACAGATATCATAAAATCATATAGTTTTAGGTTAGGTGTTTTCTAAAAAAGTTCATTTCAAAAATGAGCACACTTTCGGATAATTTCGACCATAGTGGTCGATTTTATCCCAACGTAATCTATATTTTGCCCTAATTGTGATAGGTCTCAGTTGATGATATTTATTTTAGATACCACGAACATAACACAGAAAAACAACACGGTCCTCATGGAAAGAGCACTCAGCGATATAGCTGACAAAATACTTTCAATAAGAGGAGTATCCAAGTTATTCAACATCCCTTATGGAACATTTTAAGACCAATTAAGAGGTCGTTTCGAGAACCAAAGAATTACACTAGAACGACAAGCTTTCTTTATCAAGGAAGTTGAATCCGAATTTATATCTAGAATTTTAGAAATATCGAAGGCGTTTTTTGGGCTTCCGTCCCGTACCATACGTCAAATGGTTTTTAAATATGCAGAGCAAAACAAAATTAAACATCCATTTCAAATGGCAATGAAAATGTGTGGAAAATTCATTTATACACCATCATCCAGAACTCAGTTTGCGTAAACCAGAAGCAACAAGTTTGAGTAGAATTCTGCTTTTAATCGTGAAGAACTAAAGATATTTTACAAAAACTTTACGACTCTATGTGATCGCTACAAATTTGAATGTCATCAAATTTTTAATTTTAATGAGACGGGTATTAATAATGTTCATATTCCCAGTAAAATTGTTGCTGCCAAAGGCCAGAAAGAAGTTGGTGCAATTAGCAGTAGTGAACGAAGGGAAACCACGACCCTAGTATGCGCTTTCAGTGCCTCAGATCAGTATATTTCACCTATGTTTATTTATAGAAGAAATCGATTAAAGAAGGTTTAGACAAAAACGGTCCTATTGGGGCAATATACAGATTCCAAATCAGGGTGGATAACAAACAATTTTTCTTGGAATGAATGAAACATTTTCAGCAGCATGTTAATCCTTCTAGAAACAATCCAGTTCTTTTAGTGCTAGATAACCACACACCGCATTCAAGTCTGGCTTCCTACAATTTTTGTCGCGACACCGTAATAAATCTCCTTTCACTGCCACCGCATATCTCCCACCATCTCCAGCCTCTAGATATCACGTTTTCTTCTTTATTCAAGACAACTTACTACCAAGAATGTGAAAAGTATATAAAACAAAAAAATATGAGAAAATCAATAAAACAGACGTTGCGGAACTTGTTAAGAACTCTCAACTCTGTTGAGAATGCTGTAAAGGGTTTTCGAACCACAGGGATCTTTTCATTCAATCCCGATGTTTTTTTGTAAAGAAGAATTAATATCTATACCAGTAGTTGAACAATATCAAGATAATGTGTCTTCTTTGCCCGATACATATTAAACACCATGGCCAACACCACTTTCCCTAGACGAACTACCTGAGACTAAAAAACTAAGACCAAAAAAACACCATCATCAGAAGATTCTTTATCTGAATCAGAATTAGAGGAAGTTTCAGACATTGATCTGAACGACGATAACGATAAATCTATGCAGCTAAAAAATGAAAGCTTATCTCGTATATCTTTTAGTGAACTATGCCCTGTACCGGCACTACCAGTCAATAGTTATACAAAAACTAGAAGCAGGCGAACTCAACACACGACCATTTTAAAATCAATAAATTAAATAAACAATTAGAAAATAAGAAACTAACAAAGCAAAAGAAAAATGAGGTGAGAAAGTTAAACGAACAATTGGAGCTAATAAGATAAAAACAGAAAAATTAGTCAAGAAGAAGTTTTTTGGCGTAAAAGCACACCAAGTACGAGAAAACGAACTATGTGTAGTATGTTCGGAGTTTGGATCAAATGAATTATGGTGGAGATGTCTTCTCTGTGGTCTATGAGCTCATACAGACTGCAGGAAAGCGGATACTGTTACTCTTTATATTTGCTGAAACTGTGAATGTGAATAAAGAAATATGTATTTTATACTTAAACTTAAGTAAAACTTAACCATTGAACTTGTCCATCTATGATCGATATTTCCCATCCTTAATCGATATTACCCATATCCATTGTCAATATTACCCGATTGATCGATATAACCCGTTTTTTAAATATTTGTAATTATTTTATAATATTTTTGGAGCAGTAATTTATTTACTGAATGAACTAAATGTCCATATTATAAGTTTAAATTCGTAAAAGCTATTCGCTCCGTGCGTGACTGACGCGACACCTACCGCCTTCATCTGACTGTTTTGGACCTACCAATTTTCAGGTTAAACATATGACATATGTTTGGCGAAATTGACAATTATTAATAATTAACTTTTTAATTATACTTTTTCAGTTTATGTACAAAATAAATGTAGTATTAAAAACTGGGTTTCTCAAAATTCATCATAATATATCTTTTTAACCCCAAACGGAAAAGAAAGGGAAAAATCTAGTACTGGAAAATCAAGTTTTTCACGTGAAAGAGCATATAATTAAAAATAGTAATAGTAAAAGGTATGATATAAAAGCTAAAGTCATCAGGCACTCTGCAGTTAGTTTGAAGCCTTATAAAATATCATTTAAGGTAAATTATTTAAATATTTCCTATTTCAATTGCATAAAAATGAGATTATGTGATATTTACTTTTTCATATTAATAGCACGGATCCATCTTTTTCTTTTCTCTAATCTATATGCAATCTTTGGGAACCTATAAAAACTACACTTACTATTTTTGCTATTATTAGCACAATTAAATACGCAACATGTATTTGCACACATTTTTGATAAAATTTATGCGTAAAAAGATTCCATGATTCCAATTTTGTCATTTTTCGCCACTACGCACGCTGGCATCGTTTCAAGGTACCTATTCACCATCCCCTATTTCACCATCCCCTAGGTATATGTAGTACGTACTAACATTCTGATAATAAAAAAATTTTGACTATGAATCTGCAATCAATAATAATTAAAATTCAGTCGACTTTAAAAACAAACAAACACAATTCTGGCTAATTGATTCTGCCAAAGCCATTTTTCAGAAAAAAATAATTGTATCTTTTTATTTGCTGTTATTTTAATTTTTTAAATTCCTTTCCTCGTTTCTTATTTTGGTGACCATTGATTTTACTGCTTTTGTTAGCTTTACTGATTTCCTGTCAAATTCTTTATTTAATAAACTGCCAAAGCACCTGTCCCGTCACTTTTTGACATCCTTCTCGACTCTCATTTTCGTCTCGGATACATCTAATCTGATTAAAAATCATTTGCGTTCTTTGCTTTATGTATGGATACTATATATCGTCGCATCAAAGCAACAGTAGGATATGTAAAAAAAATGACTTTTGTGCCAGAGACAAAAGCCAACTTTAATTTTTGGCTATGAGCAAGCATCACCGATTCCATTAAAAAAAAAAGAATAATCTAATAAGTTTATGCAACGATAATTTAATACCAAAGAGACACCATGACTTTTTCAGATCGTTATCTGAATATGATGTTATCCGATGTGACCACAACCGAATATGATTAATTTTTCATTCTTTTTGTTTGTCATTTTGGTTGTCAAGTTTTAAAATTTTCTAAAAACATATATGTTGAGTTTATAATTTATGTAACAAAATTGTTTTGTCTTTTTTAATAAAATGTGTAAAATTTTAAACAAAACTTCAATACAATATTATTTTATATAACACACATTTACGGAGATTTTTAAAAAACAGATTAACTTTTAGGGCAACAGTAGGATAAGTAACTTTTTTTCCAATTATTTTTCATTAATACATAATACTAGCTCAGTTCAGACTGGTTATGTAAAAATCATCGATTTCACGGCAACATTTTTCGAAGATATCTGAAGCTTTTAAAAAATAGGTGGGGGTTACTAGATGACGAATAGATGAAAAGGTACTCGTATTTTTACCTTGCATTTTTTTAAACAATAATTTATGGTCAAAATTTGATTTTTTGTCTATAAGTTTTTTCCCTTATATTTTACATAAACAATATTTATATCATTTTTTTCAAGAATATGTTTATTTTCCCGTTTTATAAAATAAAATTGATAAATAATTTACGGAGATATTTGCAAAAAAGCAGTTTTTTGCACTAATTACATATTTTGTAAATTTTTTTATGAACAAAATAAAATGTTGTTAATACATATGAACATCGAGGAATTACCGTCTTTTAAATTTTTACGAAATTTCCCCCTACCGGTCAAAAAGTTATTTAATTTATTTATCCCTGAGGCTAAATATTTAAAATATTGAACTTCCTCTATTAATGATGCTAGACACATTTAGCAAATTTCATAGGATTATTTAAGACTTAAACTATCTCCTATATTGGAGAAATCTCCTAGATTTCCCCAATATTTAAGAGTTTACTATATATATATATATATATATATATATATATATATATATATATATATATATATATATATATATATATATATATATATATATATATATATATATATATATATATATATCGAGAAAAGGAGTACGACCGTCAATCCAATATAAACTAAGGTACACTCGAAGAGTGGTGGGTTTTTCGGTCAAAGTGGAGAAATAAAAGACAAAGACGATGGCTACTTCATCTATTTATTGAAGACGTTTCGCTTTCTGCTCAGAAAGCATCATCAGTTCATCTAAAAAGAACAATATGAAACCAAACATCCATAGAGAAGTTATAACCAAAGTGTGTTACCTTACAAAGACATGTAGCAGTCAGTGATGTAAAAAATATGAAAAAGCTTACAAAGCTGGACATTCAGAGTTAACGTTGTATATAACAATTAATTGAAACTAGGTAAAGTTTGCAATTTGACAATTTTGACAATTTGCTGTGCTAATTTTGTCAAATTGCAAACTTTACCTAGTTTCAATTAATTGTTATATACAACGTTAACTCTGAATGTCCAGCTTTGTAAGCTTTTTCATATTTTTTACATCACTGACTGCTACATGTCTTTGTAAGGTAACACACTTTGGTTATAACTTCTCTATGGATGTTTGGTTTCATATTGTTCTTTTTAGATGAACTGATGATGCTTTCTGAGCAGAAAGCGAAACGTCTTCAATAAATAGATGAAGTAGCCATCGTCTTTGTCTTTTATTTCTCCACTTTGACCGAAAAACCCACCACTCTTCGAGTGTACCTTAGTTTATATATATATATATATATATATATATATATATATATATATATATATATATATATATATATATAGTAAAGTATATATATATATATATATATAGTCTATATTTATAAGAGTTTACTATATATAAAAATAGTCCCTAACTTCGTTCCTATTGATTATAGAAGGGTTTTTTAATATATATATATATATATATATATATATATATATATATATATATATATATATATATATATATATATATATTAAAAAAACCTTCTATAATCAATAGGAACGAAGTTAGGGACTATTTTTTAAAAAATCATATCTCCATTGTTTATACACATTAAAACGTAAAATTTGCACAAATTTTGAATGAAAATTTAAACTTTATATTGAAACTATCCCGAAAAATCAACATATATTTTTTTTCATTTTATATCAATGATGTAATAATACTTATATATTTTATAAATTAAATTTCAGATAATTTTCAGGTAATTAAATATCAGGAGATTTTCCAAGATCATTATTAATACTGCGACAAACAAACTATTCCAGCAAAATTAAGTTTTTACGGTGAATTTAAAATGCACTGAGGTTTCCCATATTTCCCAGCCAGTGAAAACTATGTAGTTATTTATATTTCAACGAGCTACCCCAGATTAAAAAAAAGAGGCTCTAGCTGAAGCTGAGATAATGTAAATTTTTCCTACGTGTTTCAATTTGAAGTTCCAATCTCGAAAAGAAAAAAACGGAGCTGAACAAGTTATCCCCTCCACTTTCCTATATCGATCTTTCGAAAGTACCTTCATTTCGAAGGGCAGAAGTTTCGAAAAATTGAATGAATTTTATAGCTATAAGTTTGAATATAAAGTTAAGTTTTTCATTCAAAATTTGTGAAAATTTTACTTCTTAATGTTTATAAACAATGAAGATATGATTTTTTAAAAAATAGTCCCTAACTCTGTTCCTATTGGTCATAGAAGGTTTTTTTAAATGTGAGTTTTTTACCAGCTATCCAATGGTTGTACGTACTACGCCTATAGATGCGCCTATAGGTACGTACGCCTATAGATTGAAAAATATAGAAGTTATTACAATTGTTTATAAGTAAAAAACATTCCCGTTTTTCAAACGTTTATTTTGAAAATGATTTCGATGAAAACGCAATATGCATTTAACTTCTGAGGTAGTTTAAGTCTTAAAGAATCCTATGAAAATTACTAAATGTGTCATTAATAGAGCAAGTTTAATAGTTTAAATATTTAGCCTTAGAGGTAAATAAATTAAATAACTTTTAAACTATTTGACCGATCGGGGGGACATTTCGCACAAATTTAAAAGACTGTAATTCCTCGATGTCCAAATGTATTAATAACATTTTATTTTGTTAATTAAAAAATTAATAAAATTTATAAATTAGTAAATTATCTATCAATCTATAAATTAGTAAATAATTATTATATTATTAGTAAATAAATATCTCCGTAAATTATATATCAATTTTAATTAAAAAAACGAGAAAAAGCTTATAGACAAAAAATCTAATTGTAACCATAATTTATTGTTAAAAAAAACGCAAGGTAAAAATACAAATATTTTTTACATTTTACATTTACTTTTTTACAAAAATTACATAAATATATGTCTTAAAAGCTTCAGACATACGCGAAAAATTTTTCGACCTTTTTTATAACCAGACTGGGCTATACATACATCCACCAAGTACAATGATATCTATTGAATTCGTCTGATAAAGACTGTCTAAGAAAAAAGTAAATCAGAAATATGAAACAAAGCTTAATTAAGCAAACAATCATTTTTGTTTACCTTAAGAAAATATTTTAGAACCGACTATGCTTCCAAATAGTGTCATCTTGAAATTAGTTAAGGTATGTACTCGTATTTACTGTAATTCAACGCATCCTTAGAATCTCCATCTAGCACATTCAAAGACTTTCAGATTGGAGTCGGAAACAGAGTGTAAATTCTATTTGCCTAGTGGAACTGGTAAGTAAGGTTACTTATTTCACTTTTTGACATTTAAGCGAAGATTTAAATGGGTTTCGAAGTTTGCATACTGAGACAGATTTAATTTAACCGTGTTGTTACACATTTAGAGTTATTTGAATATCAGTACAATGAAAGCAACGAGGTAAATCAAGAGTATTCATAGTATTTCTGTGTCATTTATGATTTTATAGATAAATAAGAAAAATAGCTCTTTCTGTGCAAATCGTAGAAAATATGACTTTACTGAAACTTCCAGCATACACCACGTATAACCCTTAGATAAGTACTGCATTGGACCACTGAAGCTCCGTTTAAATAAAAAATTTCCTGTCTTTTATATGATTTTTTTTAGAATTTACAGGTTGGTTGCATGTTCTGTAATATGTAGAATTGTTCTATAGACCCACATTTCAAAGGCTTCGATCTTATTTCTAGCAATTTTTTTTGGGAGTCCTTGTTTCTGCTGCCTATGTAGCAATGGAAAAAATAAGGGCATTGACCAACCTAAGCTTGATATTCCTTGTCATTGTTCAGTCTTTCCAAATTTTAATCAGTTTAGCTGTTGCGGTTCGGGCCATTGCTAGTCTACGCTCTATTTCTGAGGAGCAATCGCCATTGTTGGTTATCAGGTTGGTCCTATAGAAGTAGTAATAAAACTTCCTAATACGACTTTCCACGGTGGGACAAACCGCATGAAGAACTAACTAATATTTAAAATGAATCTTTTTTTTTACAATGTTCAATAAACCTTAAATTTTTGTATAACTACAGCTCCATTGAAATAATATTTCGTTTAGCGTACCTACCTTTTAATTATTTTCTTTCATAAAAAAAATTATTTTTTAATATAGCTAGTGTATCATTTTTGAACCATGGCTTTACAATTTCTCCCAAACTCAATTTTACTTAAACAAGCCTTTAAATATGTCTGAAATTTACCCAAATGTTGTCTCGTAATTTTACCTTGATGACCATAATGAGACATATAAATGACATAGTTTTAAAAAAGTTGATTTTTTTTTTAAATTCACTATATTAGAACGCTTTATAAGACGAACAAGAAGACGAAGCGAAGACATAGAAGAACAAAATGGATTTTATGCAGGAAGATCGTGCACTGATGGTATATTCGTTCTGCAGCAGGTAATCGAAAAGGAATATCTACCTACCCACCTATTGTTTGTAGATTTAGATAAGACATACGATACGGTACCTTTGAAAAAACTGTTTCAAACATTGACCAACGTAGGTCTCAGTAGAGAGTATGTGGATGCTATCGCAAATATATACAAAAATGCAAGTGTTGTTAAAGAAGGAAACCTTATATTTGTATCATTTCCAATAACAAAGGGGCTTAAACAAGGATGTTGTCTATCTCCGACCTTATTTAAAATTATTCAATCATCGCTAGAGCAGTGGCAGAAACAAGTAGTATCCGGAATGGGAATAGATATAGACGGTTTTTCGCAGAAAATAGAATAGAAAGAATATGAAAAATGGGGCCTTAATATGAATATGTCAAAGACAAAATATCTTAAAATAGGAGATGGTGAAGAAGATCTAGAGTTAGAAATTAGAAAATATCTCGGATCTTTAATAACTAAAGAAGGTACTACCAAAAGAGACACCGAAAACAGAACGCAGCAGGGAAAAAAAGCAGTAAACATTCTAAACTTTCTACTATGGTCTAAAGATATTAGACAAGAAACGAAATTGACAATCTATCGAACCTTGGTAGAGCCCATGATGACTTATGGGGCAGAAGTTTGGCAGATCAAGAAAAAAGATAGAAAAAGAATAGAAGCGAGGAGAAAAAGTAGCTTATTTTAATTAGAGCTTAGTAAACAATTAAAAAAAAATTAAAAAATTTTATAAAAAATTTATTTATTTGTTTTTTTCCCTTTTCCTTTCCCCCAAATAGAAACGGAATTAAAATGCTGGAATTCTGTCAAACCAATGACCTGATAATAGGAAACACATTGAGTGAACAAACCATTAACGACAAATATACATTTGTGGCTGAAGAGAGAAATGCGAAAAGCTTATCGACTATATAGTCTATACGAGAAACCTAGAACAAAATATAAAAAACATCTTAACGGAAAAGGAACCCGAACTGTCTACACAACACAGGATGGTCACTGCAAAACTGGAGGATGAAAAATGGAGGAAGTGGAAAGAAAAGAGTATAAGAAAGTAAGTGTAAACAAACTAAAGATAAAAAGTTAGCGAGAATTTTACACGGAGGAAACTAACAAAAGACTGAGACAAATAGAGTGCCAACAAGAAACATGGATAATGAAAGAAAGATGGAATACATACAGTGAAGTATTAAAGACAACAGCAACTGAAGTGTGTGGAATCAAAAAATATAATAAACAGTTGAAAAAGACAAGATGGTGGAATAAAGAAGTGAAGACAGAAATAAAAAAGAAGAAAAAAGCATGGAAAAAATACATCGAAACGGGATTAGAAGAAGATAAAGAAAAATACTATAGGCAGAGACGATTGGCAAAAAAGACAGTCACACAAGCAAAAGTAAAAACATGGAAAGAATTTGGAGAAGAACTTCAGGAAAAATATATAACAAATAATAGAAACTTTTGGACGACAATACGACACATCAGGCAGGGAAAACGAAAGAAAATAAACGCAGTAAGAGATACTTCAAACCAAACACAAATAAGCCCAGAACAAATAGCTGGGGTATGAAAACAATATTATGAGAAAAAATTTGATACCGAAGTGATAAAGGAAGACAATATAATCAATGAAGGCGTAGAAAACACAGAGCCAGAGCAAATAAGTAGAGAAGAAGTAATAGAAGGATTATCAAATATAAAAATAGGCAAGGCAGGAGATGATGAAATTGAACCGGAAATGGTAAAATAGATGGGAGAAGGAATAAACTGGCTGTGGAAAATATATAAAGAGGCGTGGGAAAAACAAACAATCCCTAAAGACCGACAGAACAATATAATTGTGTCAATATACAAAAAAGGAGAACATGTAAACTGCGACAACTATAGAGCAATATGTCTGTCATCGGTATGCTTTAAAATATATACGAAAATAATAGAGAAGAGACTGAGAAGAAATGGTATTTTGAGAAGAACAAACGGCATGTAGACCGGGAAGACCTAAGAGCAGCATTTGACACGATTGAAAGATATATTATAGGGAAATTCTTGAGGAAAATAAACATACCTAATGCATTGATAAAAATTATAGAAAGTACTTACAAAGAGGTAAAAGGAAGGGAAAAATAACAGGGGAAAGATCGGAAGCATTTCGATTTCATTTTTGGTATTAAACAAGGAGATAGTCTCAGCCCTTTGCTATTCATAGTAGTAATGAACAAATTGATAAAAAACACTTAGAGTCGTCAGAACTAATCAACTACAGACAATAATAGGTTACCGCAGATTACAACCGGTAACAATAGAGTCCTTAATATATGCAGACGACAGAGTACTAATTACAGATTCTGAGAATAAAATGCAGAAACTAATGGATATATGGGTAGAACAAATAGAAGAACTTAAAATGTAGATAAGCAAGGAAAAAAGTAAGATAACGATAATCAGCGGCAAAGGAGATAAGGAAGATAATCAAATAAAGATAAAATGTAAAAACTCAGAATTGGAAATAGTAACAACTTACGAATACCTGGAAAGTATAATAACTAAGGACGGAAAAATAGACTGGGAAATAACAAATAGAGCAAAGAAATCAAACAAGTTATATTATGCGTTAGCCCCAATAATGGGAAAAGAGAACTTGCACGAGAAACAAGAATAAAAATATATAACACAATAGTGATACCGACTGTGCTCTATGCAAGTGAAAACTGGACACTTCTGGAAAAACATAAGAGCAGAATAAACGCAATGGAGATGAGACATCTAAGAAGGATAGTTGGAAAGACAAAATGGGATAGATTAAGCAACGAGACTATTAGGAGAATGGCCAACCAGGAACCGATAATGAACAAAATAGCAAAGAGACAAACGAACTGGTATGGCCATCTGATGAGGATGCAATCCAATAGAATAAGAAGAAAAATTTATGAAGCAAAAAACATCGGAAAAAGAAAAAGACTCAGACCAAGAAAAAAAATGGATACAGCAAGTAGTAGAGGCGGGAAAACTCAAACAAAAATCACTCGAGGAATTGAAAATAATGGCAGGAAACAGAAAAAAATGGAAGAGGTGGGTAAATGAAAATTAAAATTGCTAGCCCAAATCCGACACCCTGATAGGGTAAAAGGAAGGGGAGAAAGAAAGTTTTTTTCTCTTAATATGTGACATATTTCTAGAAAGGATCTCTTATAGAAATTATTCTCAGTGCCTAGAGATTTAATATTCTCAAAGTCGATTTGGTGGTTAAGAGAGATAGAATGAGTACTGAGAGCACAAGAGTTCTTGTTGCATCTGATGTCACTTTTATAAGATATAACACGCCCTTTAAGGGTTCTTTTTGTTTGGCCAATATACTTCAAATGACAGTCTTTGCATGGAATGTTGTATACTACATTTGATTTCTCCCAAATATCTAAAGGTGTTTTGATACGTGAAAAGAGATTTCCAACTGTTTTACAATTTTTGATGCCTATTTTAGTAGATAGGGGTTTAAACATTTTAGTGAGTTTCTCTGTAACCTGTGGAAAATAGGGTAATGAGCAATACCTAGGAGAGGACTCAGATATGGATTCCTCATCAAGATGGAGTTCATTGTTGTCAAGTATGTTATTACTAAGAATAGAAATACATATATATATATATATATATATATATATATATATATATATATATATATATATATATATATATATATATATATATATATAGAAATGTTTCTTCAACGTCGATATTCCCAAAAAAAAATCTTTATTTCGAAAATAAGTTACAATTTTTGAGAAATTCTACAAACTACTACATTTAATGATTTAAAGTTGACTATTGAAACATAATAATTACAATAATAATAAAAATATTGATTTCTTCCTATTTATAACGTCGGATATCGGAATCTGCTGATTCTTAATAGTAAGGGAGCTTATGGCTACATTTCTCCTCCCTCCATTGGTTGGGACTTCGTCCTCGAAGTTTTGGTTACTTCGGCTATCAGCTCGTCTAGTATCTGGATCTGGGCAGGATGCAATTTTTCTCCAAATAGGATTTTGGAAATTCGTTTTCTTTTCCTAATTAGGAAGATTATTAGGAAAGCTAAAATAGTTAAAAATATTATAACAGAAGTGGTGCTCAGTCCTATGGATAATCGGGGTAGTACTTCTATGGTATCTATTGGTTGAATTTGGCCATGTGTCTCTGGGATTGTTAATTTTTCAATTTTCATCTCATGGTTTGGTATTAATTTTATTGGAACAATTTTTGGAATGGAAATATCTTGAGACGTCTTTTTATTAAATTGGATACCTTCAATCATTATTGGTACATCTGTCGTCAAGAGGCTGGTTGAATTAATTTCTATCTGCTGGATTCTCATTGGGTGAACTATTCCTAGCAATATGACTTTGCTGGTTTCTTGGAAAAAGTTCTCTGTGATTAATGTTTTTGTGCAATTATCTACATTGGGTATGTTACATTTGGATTGTACATAGTTGGAACAAACTATGTTATCGCCTTGTCCTATACAAGTGTTGAACCATTTATTATTTGTATAGTAGCTTGCAGGTGGCAGAATCATAACATGATCTTTGTTTGGAATGGGATAGATTTTATAGGTAGTATAAGGAATTTCATGGAGTATAGGGATTTTAATTATTATGAGCATTGTATTTGAAGTTACACAAACTAAAGTTTTTGTTGACTCTATAAGTTCGTAAGGGTGTTCATTACTATTGGGAATTGAATTTCTGGGATAAATTTTGAGAAGGTTCTCTTTAAGGTCTATTATTTCCTTTAAAGTGAATAATTCTATATTAGAGATATTAAGTTCAGATAAAGTAATGGTTCTTATAAGTTTCATTAGAAATTCGTTTATATTTTGGAGATTTATTATCTCATTGTGTAGAATGATATAGCTGTCGAAATCAGCTGATAATTTGTTGAGTGCAGATATGAGAATTGAATTATCAGAATTTAGTTTTTCTAAAAGTTTATCGAATCTCGTGTTAAAAGAGTTTCCATAAGATATTTGGTTATTAAATTTTTTTATGATTTCGTTTTGTTTATTTTCTAAAGAGATTATGTGTGATTTTAACAAGTCTAAGTCAGAGTCGTCTGGATTTCCAGTCACGTATTTGATGGCTGTACCTAGAAAATTAAAAAGTCCGCGTTTCTGTTTTCGCGTAATCTTGTGTAGATCGTCTTTTGTTTGTTCTTGTATGTGGGTGTATTGGGAGTACAGTAGCGAGAGAGGTGCATTTTTGAAGTGATCTTTGAAATAGCTTGTCGGACTAGCGTCAATACTGTCGGATAATTTGTCTAGTGGAATGTGAAGAAAATGTCTGTGATAGTGGGAGATTTCTCTTGATTTGCCTATCTCTTCAGCATAGTAACCATTATTCGGAATCTCCTGAATATTGAGTGGATGGACCAGGGCGAGGATTGTCCTGTGAAAAATTTGGGTCTTGAGTAGGTTTATCTACATGTTTTCGTATTCGTTTTACATATTTAAGGTGAGTGCTTGTTAAATTTTGTTTATCTGTTTTACCGATTATTTTTGTTTTGTCTTGCGTTTCTGGATGAATAGTGGAGAAAGGGGCTTGTAATTTGGACTTATGTTTTTTCTTAGAAACATATAGGGATTTTGTAAGGTCTATTTCTGGAATATCTTCGGCATTTTCGTTTTGTCTATCTAAGAGTTGTTGTCTTTTTTGTTTTTGTTTATTATATAGTTCTGCAATAAAGGGTTGGAGTTCTTCTTTATGTCTTTGATTATATGTTTCGTATATCGGAAGATCAAAGTCGAAATGTATTTCTTCTGCATAGGGTCCGTACAGAATTGAGAACGGGGAATAATCTGTGGAACTGTGGATTGATTGGTTGTAAATAAGAATGGCGTGTGTTAGAATGTCATCTAACGAATCATTTGGATTTTGGGCTTGTAAGGTCCTAAGTTTTTCAATAAGAGTTGAATGAAAGCGCTCTACAGGAGAGTTTGAGGAAGAATTGTTTACTGTTGTAAAATGTATTTCGATTTTGTGGATATTTAGGAATTCTTTAATGACTGCGGAATTAAATTCGGTGCCGCTGTCGCATATAATCTTTTTTGGGTAATTGTGGTGCGAAAAGTAGTGTCTTAATTTATTTAGTATCGAAATGGAAGTTTTGTCGGTGAGCTTATAGCATTGACCGTATTTGGAAAAAGAATCTATTATTGTGAGATACAGGTTTTTATTGCAGTGGAATAGATCGATATGTAATATATCAAAAGGTTTTTGACCTAACAACGGTCCTAATTGGGGAAGTTTATAAGGGCGTCGTTCGTATTTATTTTTTAGGCAAATTTCGCATTTATTGATAAAATTAGAAATAGTTGTCTGCATTGAGGGCCAATAAAATTTTTGTTTTAAATGTTTGTAGGTTTCAATTATTCCGTTGTGATTTTCTACGTGATATTTCTTTATGCATTCTATTTGTTGGTTTTCTTCTTCTATGTCCTGAAGTAGTATATTGCAAAATATTGCTTTGACTGTGGAATTTATTTTTTCTTTAAAATAGTTACAGATAAAAGGTCTAAATTCGTGAGGGATTGTTATTGCAAATTTTTGATTTGGTCTAAGGATATTTTGGAAGGTATTTGCTATTTCTGTTTTCCAATTATTTGTCAAAGTGACAGTGTAACGGTGTTTGTTAAAAATTCTTTTGTATTTCATTTCAAAATTATTTGACTCCGGTTTAAAAATAATTTGGTTTGAGGATAAATTAATTGGTTCAGGTGAAATCTCTATTCCAGTGATAGGGTTCTCAACTGATGTATGTTGTGTGTTAGTACTGTTTTGTAAGTTGTCAAAATCGGCAAGGAAATCGTCTATGTCGAAATTGTCGGGTGGTTCAGCACATTCTGAATTCGGGGGTTCAGCACATTCTGAACTCGAGCTTAGGGCATTTATTTGGACTCGGCTAAGAGCATCAGCAACTTGATTCTCTTTGCCTTTTTTATATTTAACTTCAAAATCATATTCTTCTAGTTTAAGTCTCCATCGGGCTAATCTAGAAGTGGGGTCTTTAATTTTATAGATCCATACGAGAGGATTGTGATCTGTTTCTACAGTGAATTTTTGGTTGTATAAATACATACGGAAGTGTTTACAAGAATCTAGTATGGCTAAAAGTTCTTTTTCAATAGTGGAGTAGTTTCGTTCTGCGGAATTTAGAGTTCGAGAATAGTAGGCAATAGGGTGATTATTTTGAGATAATACTGATCCTATAGCTATATTAGAGGCGTCTGTAGTCAGTACAAAAGGCTTTTCGAAGTCTGGATATTGTAAGACTGGAGAATTAGTTAACAATTGTTTGCATTTTGCAAAACATTCTAAATAATTTGGATTTGTGGGGTCGATAGTTGCTCCTTTTCGAGTACATCTCGAAAATGGGGACGTTATTTTTGCAAAGTTGGGTATGAATCTTCGGTAGTAACCGATTAAACCAAGAAATGATTTAATTTCTTTTACTGTTTTTGGTAGAGGATATTTTTGTATAGCTTCGATTTTTGCTGGGTTAGGTTTGATTCCTTCGGTTGTCACTACGTGACCTAAGAAAGAAACTTCTTTCGTGAGAAACTCAGATTTGTCTAACTGAATTTTTAAATTATTTTTCCTGAAAGTGTCAAAAATAGTCGCAATATGAACTAAGTGTTCTTGCAGTGACTTGGAAAAAATAATGACATCGTCCATGTAGACGAAGCAAAACTTATGAATAAAGGGCCTAAGAATATTGTCCATTAACCTTTCGAATGTTGCTGGGCTATTCTTTAAACCAAAGGGCATACGTAAAAATTCAAAGTGACCATGCGGAACTGAAAAGGCTGTTTTCCGAATAGAATCCGGATGAACTTCAATCTGATGGTAACCTTGAGCTAAATCTAATGTTGTGAAATAACTGGCTTTTCCTAAGTTATCCAGTATCTCATCTATCTGAGGAAGTGGGTAGCGATCACTTTCAGTATGATCATTGAGCTTCCTATAATCAATTACTAATCTAAATTTTTTCTGACCTGAGGCATCAGCTTTTTTTGGTACTATCCAAACTGGAGCTGAGTACGGTGAAATTGACGGTCGAATTATCTTATTATCTAATAAATTATTTATTTGTTTTTTTATTTCTTCCTGCATTGCTTTGGGATGCCGAAATCCCTTTACATAAATTGGATTTTCATCTTTAGTTTTAATTTCGTGTCTAACAGCTGACGTGAAAGTTAAATTTTTATTTTCGTCGTAAAATACGTCTTTAAATTTTTTGCAAAGACTTATAATTTTATATTTTTCTTCGTTATTTAAGTGCGAAGTACGGATTTTGTTTTCGTTAAAATGCGTCGTTGGAATTTTTGCTATATTATAATTACAAAAGTTCTCAACTTCAATTCTCTTATTAAATTTCATAGGCATAGGTAAGTCGAAAGTGTCTAGAAAGCCGTTTTTTGCAACGTGAATAGAATGGGGAATTTTGATACCTTGAAAGTGTCTTTCGCGCAATAAGACTTCGCCATTATGAACGCTTACTGGAATTTTTTGGTATAAAGTTTCAAATGGAATGCTAACGTGAGGATTCTCAAAGGTTAAAGTATGAGTTGCGTAGCTAATTGTGGCGTGGAATCTTTTCAGATCGTAAGTTCCAAGGAGGATATCAAAGAATTGACTAAAGTCGGCAATTTTTACGTCGAATGTTTGTGGAATTCCATATTCTAGGAATAGTGGCGTCTTAATATTTAAGTCGTGCTTGGAAGTAATTTTCATTGACGTTAGCGAAAAAGGTTTTCGATAAATATGATTTTTATCAAATAGTTTGATAGCTCGCGGATTTAAAATTGAATGGGAACCGCCGGTATCGATTAAAACGCGTAGATGTGTTTTGGGTGTAACGAAACAGGGTAACCCAGGGGAACTTTCGATATTATGTAGGTTTATACAGGGGGTGGATGTTCGTCTAACGGGATGACTTGAAAATCCTGATGATTTTCATCATGCAAATCGGGCTCTTGTTCGGATTCGTAATTTTCGAAATCATTTTCGAAATATTGGGTATTATTTGAGTCTATGTGAAAATTGTGGCTTCTATTAGTTGTAATTGTCATGGGCTGATGGTTTCTGGTTGTGGTAGTTTGAACACCGCTCATTGGAGTAGCAAAATTTGGTTGGGGTCGAGGAGCTTTATATTTATTTAATCTTTGTTGGTTGTTTTTCGGAACATTGTTTCGTTGGAAGGATTGATTTTGTTCGTGAGAACTGAAATTTTGTCTCTGAGGGAAATTATAGTTCTGTTGTGGAGTGAAGTTAAAATTGGGCTCTGTGTTGTGAGTTGAAGGTCTCACATAATTTGAATGCGTGGGTTGGAAGTTTGAGTATGTGGGTTGAAAGTTTGTGGATCTTTGATTATTCGAAGATTGATAGGGTTTATTTTTGAGTGGGGCCTTTTTGTTTTGTTGGCTCTTAAGGAAGTTCATGTATTGTTGTTGATTTTTGTGGTTATCGTAGGCAATACACTTTTGAAGGGCTTCTTCTAGGGAATTTAATTCAAAATGCGATAAGTATTCGCAATAAGGCTCGTTGATTCCGGTACAGAAAGTTTTGAGGGCAATGTTTTTGAAGTATGGAGTTTTAAAAGTGACTGTCGCGGGATTATCGTTTAAAGTGATGTGTTGGAGTAAATCGTTCAGATTTGTAGTTATTCTCTGATGATAATTGTCGTAGGATTCACTATGTTTTTGGACGGTAGTGGATAGTTGTGTTACTAATATGTCTTCGGAACGTCTGTCTCCGTATTTAGTTAATAATGCTGGACGAATTTCTGTCCAATTGGTTTTATTAGAATAGTTTAAGAAATTTCTAGGTTCTCCTTTAATTCGAGATACGATATGGGAATTTAAGATAAATTCTTGGGACGGATTTAAATCTTGGGTGCCTAAGAAAACTATTAAATTATCTACTGCTTTGATGAAGGTGGAGAGGTTGTCTCCAGAAGAGAATTCGGGCAGAGTTGAGCAAAGGCTAGCAATATCGCTATTGGTCATCGGCATTTTGGAACGTAATTTAGATGCAGGTTTAGATTTAGAGGTTTGTAGATTTCTTTTTATTTTTAAATTTAAATTGTCGAATAGTAAACTTAAATTTTCGATACTATTTTGGGAAATATCATTCAATGTACTCATAAAATATATGCAAAAAATATAAATGCAAGTATATATAAAAATTCGTTGAAGTAAAATGTTATAAATAATATAAATTCAATAAACAATAAATAATAAATTCAATGTAAATGTTTAAGAATTCAATTAAAATAATAAATGCTCATAAACAATGGTAAAGAAAGGAAAAACTTACGCAAGGATGATCGTGTTTGATTTCCAATACATTTTTCTCTTTTACCAGGTTCTTCAGGATTTCATTAAACTAATGTAGACCAGGAAACGACTATGTTTCTGTATGAAATATCCTGTGGTTCGCAGCGCCAGAAATGTTTCTTCAACGTCGATATTCCCAAAAAAAAATCTTTATTTCGAAAATAAGTTACAATTTTTGAGAAATTCTACAAACTACTACATTTAATGATTTAAAGTTGACTATTGAAACATAATAATTACAATAATAATAAAAATATTGATTTCTTCCTATTTATAACGTCGGATATCGGAATCTGCTGATTCTTAATAGTAAGGGAGCTTATGGCTACATTTCTATATATATATATATATATATATATATATATATATATATATATATTTATATATATATATATATATACATATATAAATATATATAAATATATATACATATATATCTATATATATATATATATATATATATATATATATCGATATATAGATATATATATATATATATATATATATATATATATATATATATATATATATATATATATATATATATATATATTTATATACAGACTGAACGAATTTAAAACGGAACATACAATTTAATATATGTCTGTTTGAACTGCATTTGAAATAGTGGACCAATATAAAACTTGAACAAAAATAAATCCATACCCGGTGTTAGACATTGTATAAAATATCGTTCAACTATCTGTCTCCTTTAAAGGAAAGAGGAGCTTGCCTAATAGTCGGAGAGATAGAGCCGAAATTTTGAACTGATCAGTAATATGACATTTCTCTATTGGAATATATTCATTGTAACTGGGTTAAGACTTTGCCTTACAGGCGGACGCCCCTCGTGGTACAGGGGGTGGCTATACAGGGATGAAGTTGTAATTTTTTTCGGAAAAATTAACGATCGATAATATGGCTGAAAATTTGCCCAGAGTAAGATCTTGGTATAACTAGACGAAATCCCAAAGGGCGGACGCGAGAGTGGATACATAAGGGGTGGCGGACAGGGATGAAATTGCAATTTTTTGGGGAAAAATTAACGATAAGTAATATGTCCGCCATTTTCATGGCTCATTATTTAGCCCCTAAAAACTCTAAATCCAAAAGAGCGGACAGCTGGGTTGGTACAGAGAGCCATAAAACGGGGTCAAATGTACCACTTGCCTGCGCATTTTAGGTCTCGGTAACAATTTTCAAACTGATTTTATTATGAAATTTTTTATACCGATTGATTTGAAAATTTGTATGCTCACTTCTGTTACTATTCTGAAAAGCGTCAAGTAGAGTTTTCCTCAAAATTTTCCAAAAAAATTTCCGTAAATGAAAATTTTCGTAATTTTTTGAGGTAAAATCTAATTTGTAGAATCCTTTCGATTTTCTGTCAGTTATACCATGAATTTTTCCAAAAATTTTCAAACGATTTTTCCGATAAGAAAAAAAAATTTAGAAAAACTTTAAAAATTTCGTCATTTTTCTCACTCTCACTGATTTCATCACTTTCATCATCTTCGTCACTTTCACTTTCAATAATATCACATTCATTATCTGCTTCATTTTCAATCACTACTTCTCGAATTGATTCTGGCATCTGAGGTCCACTAAACCATTTGAATTTATATGTTTCATCTTCAACCTCCCAACCATGTTCTTCAACAATCAATTCTGTTGGTATTTTTTTATGAGCATTTGTCCGAATATTTGAAATATAATGGGCTCGCTGTAGATGTTGGTGTAATTCATCTTGACATGGTGGTAAGCTTGAAGCATCGAAATTTTTTAGTTTTTTTTTAAGGCTCGTTCATATCATGCAACTTATACTGCCGGTTAAATAGTGAAAATCTGACATCGTTTACTTTTCTTTTTGGAATTGTTCTCGTCAGTCCTGTTCCATATAAGTGACATATGAAAGTTTCTAAGGTTTGAAAAACTTCATTACAATCGAAGTCAGTTTCACCAAGTTGGATAAAAGCATCTTGATACTTATTACATTTAGCGCATGCGTCTAGAATTACTGATCTAAATGGAACGCGCATCATTATTATTTTAATATTTTAAAATAATGATGCAAAATTAATGTCCAAACAGAATTTGTAAAATTATAATTAACTAATGAAAAAAAAAATTCAATCAATTTGAAAGTTAAAAAAAATATTGCAAATATCTATGTATAAAGTAAATTTCAAAACTTAAAAAATTGATAATTCCACTATTAAATTGATTTTTATTAATAATTATTTGTAAAATGTTAAAGGAATTCTACAAATTGAATTTTACCTATTGATAAATAGAAATAATATACTTTGTATTTGATTATTAATGTAATAATAAATCAAATTTTTCTTATATCTGAACAACCATTATTTATGCAATATAAATTTAAAAACCTTTTTATTGTAATAAAAAATAAGTATAATTACTATTTGTTATACCAAAAATATTTAACAGTTAACATTATAAAATTACTTTAATTTAATAAAATATCAAATATCAAACATTTATTCAATTAAAAATTAATTCGTAAAATATTTATATTTAAGAAAAAAATGTGATTTGTAAAGTAAATATGACTTTAGTTTGAAAAAAAAAACATTATCATAATATCATTTTAAAACTACAAAATATTCTATAAAAGATTCAGACGATGACGTAGAGTTTTATCAAATGTTTTAGAAAAGTTTTCCTAATTTTTTTTTCTTATCGGAAAAATCGTTTAAAAATTTTTGGAAAAAATCATTGTATAACTTACAGATAATTGAAAGGATTTTATAAATTAGATTCTACCTCAAAAAATTACGAAAATTTTCATTTACGGAAATTTTTTTGGAAAATTTTGAGGAAAACTTTACTTGACGCTTCTCAGAATAGTAACAGAAGTGAGCATACAAATTTTCAAATCAATCGGTATAAAAATATCATAATAAAATCAGTTTGAAAATTGTTACCGAGACCTAAAATGCGCAGGCAAGTGGTACATTTGACCCCGTTTTATGGCTCTCTGTACCAACCCAGCTGTCCGCTCTTTTGGATTTAGAGTTTTTAGGGGCTAAATAATGAGCCATGAAAATGGCGGACATATTACTTATCGTTAATTTTTCCCCAAAAAATTGCAATTTCACCCCTGTCCGCCACCCCTTATGTATCCACTCTGGCGTCCGCCCTTTGGGATTTCGTCTGGTTATACCAAGATCTTACTCGGGGCAAATTTTCAGCCATATTATCGATCGTTAATTTTTCTGAAAAAAATTACAACTTCATCCCTGTATAGCAACCCCCTGTACCACGAGGGGCGTCCGCCTGTAAGGCAAAGTCTGAACCCAATGAATACCTGAACCTGATGAATATATTCCAATAGAGAAATGTCATATTACTGATCAGTTCAAAATTTCGGCTCTATCTCTTGGACTATAAGGAAGCGATAAGTGGTTTGACAGCATAATAACTGCTTGTGTAGTCTAGTTTTCACAGTGATTCTAGGCAACCTATTTGGGTGGAGTTTTGACTTATTCTTGAATGAATTCAGAATCCAGCAGCCCGCTGAAGTATTGGATTTTTATAATATAATTATTTGACAACCTTTTGTTGGCCAACCACCTAGAGCGGAGTTGAGCCGAAATACATTGATTTCGTATGTTCCGTTTTAAATTCGTTCAATCTGTATATATATATACATATATAAATATATATAAATATATATAAATATATATAAATATATATAAATATATATACATATATATATATATATATATATATATATATATATATATATATATATATATATATATATATATATATAAATATAGTCGGTTCGCTATATTTACGCGGGTTTCGGATTAAAAAAATTATGCTAATGACTCATTGATAACCAGTTTTCATCTAAATCAAAATCAAGTGACTATCACGATAATATGAACACAGAAATGTTTGTAAAATGGTTACATGAAAAACTTCTCCCAGGTTTAAGTGAGCCCAGCGTAATTATTTTAGACAATGCACCTTACCATTCTGAATTATTAAACAAAAGTCCAACGAATTCTTGGACTGTTAATAAAATTCAAGAATGGTTGACAAAGGAACATATACCAATTACACAACATATTTTAAAATCAGAATTATTACGCTTGGCAAACATCCACGCAAAACCAAAAACCTTTGTCGTGGATCAGATTATTAAAAGTTACGGTCATCAAGTCTTACGTCTGCCCCCGTATCATTGAGAGTTTAATCCCATCGAATATATATGGAGAATAGCAAAACAATATTATGACAACCATATTGGGCCTAACGGTTATAGCGACGACGCAGTTCGGGAAACTTGGCGAAAAGCACTTTGAATTGTAACTCCAGAAGTGTGGTGCAACTGTATATTCAAGTGCGAGAAACTAATAGAAGATTGTTGGACTCGTGAAAATAAAATAAACGAAATAAGTCCAATCATAATAACAATTAATGGTGATGACAGTGATGATGATAACGATTATGATATTTTTGATGATAATGACTGATTTTCATTTTTGTTGGTAAGTTAAATTTTTTTATTTTTCATTAGAAATTCTCTCCATGGAACAAATATACATAGACCATATTTTCTGTGTGGAGTGTAATATAAAATTATTATTAGGTTTATATTAGCCACATTAGACTCCATTAATGAAGTAATTCTCCTTATTATACTGTCAATTATGTAAAAGATTTTCCATTATTATTTAATTAAAAAAAGTTATGGATTATTTTTCATTTCATTTGACCAGTTGATATTTCCTCAAAGAGCAAGTAATTAAAACTGGGTACTTACAATAAAATTTTTAATCCGAAACCCGCGTAAATATAGCGAACCGAATTTATATAAAACGCTTTATATATTTCTTCACATATTTTTCGATTTTAATTGTTTTGCCGTTTAGGCATCAAAAATCAATACAATAATAAGATAATGCCTCATAATGGCCCTACGAGTCTAGTCAGATTTATGCATGATTTTAACCAATACACTTGATCCAAATTTGTTAAAAAAATCGAACAAAGCTAATAATAATTATTCATGCATGACATTAGATTTGTACAATTACATTACATTTCCCAAGAATGAACGATTTGAGAATTTTTAATTGAGTTCAATTTCATATTCTTGTACTAGTCACTAAAACTTTCCCTTAATGTGTTAAAATATCAATTCATTTAATAAAGATTTTCTTATTTCTTTAAACAACCGATAGTTTAAAAAAAAGAAAGTAATGGCTTTTATTTACAAGCCCAGCATATTTTACCAGCCATTTCATCCCGAAAGGTTGCCAATTTCTATTCTTTATTTCTATCATCCCCAAGAATAATCTGACTCCAAACAAAACCCGTTATATTTAATTTTTACAACAGTTATAAAACACTTTATCGGAAGAATACTTCCATAAAACGATAAAGCAGATAATGAGGTAGAGAGGGAAATATAGGAGGAAATTACGATCCGTTTTTCCCTTTTTCCACAGGGATGGGGTTGGACGATGGGAGAAGGAAAGTGATTTGGAACAAGATAATTCGTTTAGTATAATATTTTACGCAAATACATTTTAATTTAATAACCGTGCTCAAAACATTAATATATTTATATTTCATTATTATAACGCTTATTAAAGATTACCACAAGGAACTTTAAACTTTAATAATAGACAGCAACTTTTTATAATAATACAAAACTTGATCAGAGTATTTAATTTTGTATAAATAAATTATATTTAAAGGTTTCTGTATAAGAAACATTTTTATTTATTTGTAGATAATTAAGAGTAAAGAAGGGACTTACGAATAATAACAAACCTCTATTGGAATCAAAGAGCACAAATCGTAATAGATAACGAACCCAGTCCAGAAATTGAAATCAGGAGAGAAGTTAGGCAGGGATGTATTATGTCCCCATTACTATTTAATGTGTATAGTGAAGCCATTGTTGAAGAAGCATTACTATCTCAAACTGAAGGAATAATAAATAACGGAAGATCTATTAACAACATAAGAAATGCAGATGATACCGTGATTATGCCAAGCTCTGCTGAAAAACTCAAACTACTGCTAAACAAAACAAACAGTTTCTGTGTAAAATATCGACTAAAAATGAATATAAAAATGGCCAAATACATGATAATAACAAAGAAAAAAAAACATACCAACAAACATATATTTGGAAAATGTACCGATAGAAAGGGTTGATAAATACAAATACCTAGGAACCTGGATTTCAGATCAAACAACCGAGATAAGAGCCAGGATCGAAATAACAAGAAACTCGTTTGTAAAAATTAAAATAATTCACTGCAACAAAGAGCTTAGATTAGAACTGAGAGTAAGAGCACTGAGATGCTACGTGTTTTCGATACTACAATATGGACTTGAAAGCTGGACATTAAAGCAAGAACACAAAAATAAAATAACAGTCCTTTGAAATGTGGTGTTACAGAAGGATGCTTAAAATAGCATAGAGACAGAAGAAAACTAACACGGCAGTATTGCGAGAAATGGGCAAAGAATGCGAAATAGTAAACACAATAAAAATAAGAAAGTTAAAATATCTGGGACATGTAATGAGGGGACAGCGATATGAACTGCTAAGGCTGATAATACAGGGAAAAATAAGAAAAGGAAGTATTATAGGAATAAGGAGAGTGACATGGTTAAAGTTCTATAGAACTCTTCAGAGCAGCAGTAGATAGAGTAAAGATAGTGATGATGATATCCAACCTCCGATCTGGAGACGTTACTTAAAGAAGAAGAGATTAAAAAATAGAGATTTACTCTTATTTTGTATTTCCTTATTTATTTATGTTATTAATTTCTTTATCGGCCTAAGCTTTTTTTTTTACTAACATTAATATTTCCCAGAATTTTCCAGTTGTCTTCAGAAAAATTCTTTCTCAACTTTGTAATTGCAAAAATTGTAAAAATTGAGTTTTAGCTGACAATTTTTTGTCACATGCTATATATATATATATATATATATATATATATATATATATATATATATATATATATGCTGACGTAGAAATTCAGCTGCAAAGTCAGGTATTCGCTAAGAAAAAGGCATTAGAAATCTTTAGTCAGATGCAAAACTCTGTATTTGTGAGCATATGCCAGTTGCATAACTGTGTAATTACCGTCATAAGGCATTATGAAGGCGCACATGCAACCCGGCGCACTATTTGTTGTTTGAATACTGAAACACCAAATTTATAGAAAATAATTGACATTATGGATCTTCATGTGCATATTAGACTTTGTAAAAAAAGAAAAGGGGGAAAACGAGTTGTACAAACAGAAAAATAAAAAATGAAATATAATGAAACTTAAAAGGTAAGAGGTGTCTACACTTAACTAGATGGGTTAGGGACTAATTCTTAATATTTTTAGGCATAAACATGAGGATTTACCCAAGTTTCTCAACTGTAATCATACAAAGAAAGCATATTTTTTTGGTGAAATTTTGTGAAGGTCAGAAGCCCAAGAAATCAAGTATTAACCTACATGGAATTTTAATTAAGTATTTTGTTCCTACAGCAGAGGTTGGACTTTTCAAAGTATGCAAGAGAGCATTTCTTGGACTAACTTATTTAAGTTCTGAAAGAATAAAGCGCGTTGTAAGAATGTTTGTTATCCGGAGTGAAATATCAAAAGAGAGAAGAGGGGGAGATCCGACAAAAAGGAGATTTGATCTAATAAAATGATCTATTCAAACATTTATGGGGCGTTTGAACGGTGCAGAGAGTCATTATAATAGAGGACGATCAACTTGATTGTATTTACCATGTGATCTGAATTTTACAAAGCTTTACAGACTGTACTGTCAATATTATACTCATCATTCCGTAAACTTATCATATTTCCGAATATACGTTAATGAACACTACAACATATCATTCGACACTCCCTTAATAGATGCTTGCTCTGCGTGTTTCAGAACGAAGGAAATTTTGGAAAAAGAAAATTCAGAAGAAAAATAGTTAAAGGTTATAACAGAGCAGAGAGTTTATACGTTAAAATTTAAAGCATCTTCTTTCTTTGTTAAAAATGAATCCAATCATAATATACAAATGTTTTGTTTTGATTGTCAACAAAATCTTTCCTTACTAAAGCTTCCCGACCAGGCGGCTTATTTCTAGCAGTAAATAACTTTTTATAATTTAACCACCGTGGCTGAAAATTCGAAGTGCCATTTTTCTGCAAATTTTTGCATTTTTTGCTTCTGCAAATATGACGTTATATGTTTGGATGGAGTATAAAAATCCACAGGATTCAAATGGTCTTGCCTCTGTTGTACATAATACTCTCATAAAATCAGGTTTATGATGCACCTGGTCGCATCAAGGAAGTGGAGTTTCTGTTGTTGGTCATTCCTTTTTGCCACCAGATAGGATTTTCGGTATAAGAGAAAGGGAGATAAAATAAAAGAACGTTGTGATAAACAGAAAATAGTATAAAGACATAATTGGAAAACACTCAAAGGTACTGAGACTTGGTAAAGGCTGGCATATATCAGACTGGAGAAAGACGTTGTTGGTAAAAAACCGTGCCATTTTAAATGTAAAGCATCGAAAAGATTGATATTTTCTAAGGACAAAGAGGATATGGCTACGGTAAGAGGGGAAATATTTTATCATTCTGACTTAGGCATTCAGCATGTCTATAATACAAAAAAGGAAAAAGATTTCTTTATTGAAACTCAAGTTACAAGAGACTCGATGTTCATTAAAAGGAGAATAATCGTCAATAGAAATTATTTCTAGAAAGCATTTTGGTAAAAATTGGAGAGAACAGCCGGATCTCACATTTTATAAAATAATAGATACTGGCATACAGAAAAAAAATAACGAAAGTGCTACAAAAGAAGATATATAAGACTAAAAGTTTACTTCCATATGCTTTCTTTCTTAATCTAAACACACTAGGTTTGAAAAACAGACTAATGAAACTTTTAAAGTTTCATGCAAGTATCTTTAATCAAAAACTTACTTACTTACAATTTTTGCAAAAACTAGCAGAAAAGGATTACAATTCCAACAATAATATGCTCGTCAGTTTTAATATCTAAATATTTGACAGAGTTTTCACCAATAGGGGATAAAACTAAGTTTTTATACTGCAGTAAATATTTTGGTAGCTTCGATTTGATTCACACTATTAAGTTCTGTTTAGTTAGTGCATTAAAAATATTGTATACTTTTTTTATCATGAAACGACGTTATTTAACTTTGAATAAGATGAGGAAGGCTGCAAGCCTTCTTCAAGGTAGAATGCGAAAAACTAATGTAGCTAAGCGCATGTGAGTCATCCAAAACGTGGCATCGTTTTTTTAACACTGGTTTTCGCTGTGAGTTCAGCCGAACGTCATCCAGGACGTAATCGCGTTACAGCTGCAGCTCAAGACCCATTTTTAGTTTAAACCGCTAGAAGACAACCAACAAACCAATAATAACAACACCTGACTTGGTTAGCGACTTGCAGCGGGTACATTAGTTAACAATAAGTCGTGTTACTGTAAGAAATAATCTTATTTAAGCCAATTTCCACAGTCGAATGCCATTGTATTGCCCACCTACCTCCAGATGCAACCGCACTACAAGATTAGATTAGAGTGGTGTCAGGAATATCAAAACTGGAATGCAAATGATGGGGCTACAGTTTTATTCTCTAATGACTCTAGATTTGGATTTAATTTGAATATATGTAGAATATTTCTCAAAATCAACATTTTGAAAACGAAATATATTATGGTCTTAGCAGAAACCCTCCAGAAAACCCGATAATATGCATAGGTGACGATCGCATAAAACGCGTGAAAACTTTTAAATACCTTGGCACCACAATCAATGACCAATCGGATCCACAACAAGAGATAAAAACCCGAATACAAATGGCAAGACAAGCTTTTGTGAAATTCAGACCGCTTCTATGTAATCAAAACCTACATTTCGAAATACGCTACAGAATGGTCAAGTGCTACATATGGTCCATCTTGCTTTATGGCATGGAAACGTGGACTTTGAAAAAAACATCTATCAACAAACTTGAAGCATTTGAAATGTGGTCATTAGGAAGAATGATGCGCATACCTTGGGTGGATAGAGTTCGAAACGATGACGTCCTTAAGAGAGCCGGCGTGGAAAGAGAACTCTTTAAATTAATTAAAAAACGCAAGATTGGTTACCTTGGGCACATATTGAGAGGAGCAAAATATGAAATACCTCAGTTAATCCTACAAGGGAAGATCGAAGGTAGGAGAGGAGCCGGCCGCAAACAATTATCCTGGTTAAGAAATATTAAAGAATGGACAGGAATACACAATACAGGCGAGCTATGTCACGCCGCCAAGAACAGAATTCTAGTAATGAGATAGTCGCCTACGCACTTTGGTGTATGGCATGTTAAGAAGAAGAAGAATATTTACGAATTATATTGACTTTGTTTAGTGCTTATTTTAACACCTTAAGCGCCATCATACAATAAAAATCGTTGGTTCCTATCAATATGGTTGGGAAAAGATAAAGATGTTTGAAATACAATTAAAGTCAGAAAACATGCAATATCTGGGACATGTCATGTGGGGCGAGCGTTATAACTTGCTGCAATTAATAATACGAGGAAGAATACAGGGCAGAAGGAGTCGCGGAAGAAGACGTATCTCCTGGTGAAACAATTTGAGAGCTTGGTTTAACTGCATTTCTGCTGACCTCTTTAGAGCAGCGGTATCGAAAGTGCGAATTAACATGATGGTCGCCAACCTTCTTATAGGAGTGGCACATGAAGAAGAAGAATCAGTATGGTTGGTAATCATCAAGATGAGCTAATTGACTTGAATAACTTACAGTGGAACCCTGTAGAGGGATTATCTTTTAAGAATTTTGACTTTGATGGAAAAGATACAGAAGTTAGAGCTCAAATCTATGAAGATTATATAATTGGGGATCCCTATAGTTTTTTTTAGTTATTTGTTTGTGACGAAGTGATTACTCTCATGGTTAATAAAACCAATCTCTATGGCGAGCAGTGTTTGGCGAAAGAAGGACTGACACAAAAATCGCGCATCAAAATGTGGACTCCAACTGATCTTCTGGAAATGGAAAGGTTTATTGGTATTCTATTATCAATGAGCTTGTGTAAGTTGCCCACTATACAATAGTATTGGAAAAAATCGTTATTATATCAAAATAAAATCAGCCGTCTTATGTCGAGGAACTGTTTTGAGTTATTGCTAAGTAAGCATTTTAGCGATAATAATAATAATGCTTTTGCAGACGACAAAAACGCCTTCGCAAAATTACTCTTCTCATTACAACAAACTAATTCAAGATTGAGATGTTCTATTTGCTACGAATATTTGAAAAATTCTGATGGCCGAAAAGTTGCAACAAATAAAAGTGCGCGAAAGCAATGTATGCTCTGTAAAAAACATTATTGTGTTGATTCCTTCTTTACTACCCAACGAGCGAAAGCTGTATAAAACTTGAAGTTCTATCTTCAAATTTTTTTTTATTGTATTTGCGTGAGTGTATTGTAAATGTCAATGTAGGAATTACTACTTTTGTTTAGAAGTATGTTTTCCGTTTACTTTTGTTTTAGGTTTTTATTTATTCAAACATTTTTCAAGTAACCATATTTTATATTTTTTGAATAAATATTACAATGAGACAAAAAAGATAGGAAAAGGACACATCAATATCAATGAGAAATATAGTCTATATTATTCCGGAGTACCACAGAGTCACAGAGCAAAAGAAGGAGTCGGTATAATAGTGAATAAAAGAATAGAATCAAGAATAACAAATTACGAAGCAATATCATTTAGAATAATCACAGCCCAAATAGAACTAAAAGACAAGATAGAAATAATACAAATATACGGACCAACAGAAGGTAATGAAGAAGAAATAATATTAGAATTATACAACGAACTCCAAAACGCATTAGACAAATTAAAAGAGACAAGAGAAAAAATAATAATCTTATGCGATTGGAATTCAAGAGTAGGTAAGGATATTAACAGGGGATTAGGATGCATGGGACAATATGGGGAAGAAACATCAAATAGAAATGGAATTCAAATGCTGGAATTCTGCCAAACCAATGACCTGATAATAGGAAACACATTCAGTGAACAAACCATTAACGACAAATATACATTTGTGGCTGAAGAGAGAATTGGAAAAAGCTTAATCGACTATATAGTCTATACGAGAAACCTAGAACAAAATATAAAAAACATCTTAACGGAAAAGGAACTCGAACTGTCTACACAACACAGGATGGTCGCTGCAAAACTGGAGGATGAAAAAATGGAGGAAGTGGAAAGAAAAGAGTACAAGAAAGTTAATGTAAACAAACTAAAGATAAAAAGTATGCGAGAATTTTACACGGAGCAAACTAACAAAAGACTGAGACAAATAGAGTGCCAAAAAGAAACATGAACAATGGAAGAAATATGGAATACATACAGTGAAGTATTAAAGACAACAGCAACTGAAGTGTGTGGAATCAAAAAATATAATAAACAGTTGAAAAGGACAAGATGGTGGAATAAAGAAGTGAAGACAGAAATCAAAAAGAAGAAAATAGCATGGAAAAAATACATCGAAACGGGATTAGAAGAAGATAAAGAAAAATACTATAGGCAGAGACGATTGGCAAAAAAGACAGTCACACAAGCAACAGCAAAAACATGAAAAGAATTTGGAGAAGAACTTCAGGTAGAATATATAACAAATAATAGAAACTTTTGGACGACAATACGACACATAAGGCAGGGAAAACGAAAGGAAATAAACGCAGTAAGAGATACTTCAAACCAAATACAAATAAGCCCAGAACAACTAGCTAGGGTTTGGAAAGAATATTATGAGAAAAAATTTGATACCGAAGTGATAAAGGAAGACAATATAATCAATGAAGGCGAAGAAAACACAGAGCCAGAGCCAATAAGTAGAGAAGAAGTAATAGAAGGATTATCAAATATAAAAATAGGCAAGGCAGGTGGAAATGATGAAATTGAACCGGAAATGGTAAAATACATGGGAGAAGAAGGAATAAACTGGCTATGGAAAATACATAAAGAGGCGTGGAAAAAACAAACAATCCCTAAAGACTGGCAGAACAATATCATCGTGCCAATATACAAAAAAGGAGAACAAGTAAACTGCAAAAACTATAGAGCAATATGTCTGTCATCGGTATGCTTTAAAATATATACGAAAATAATAGAGAAGAGACTGAGACAAGAAGTAGAAATGGTATTGGGAGAAGAACAAACGGCATTTAGACTGGGAAGACAGACAAATGACAACATATACATCATTAGAAAGCTAATAGAAAGAAGCATAGATACGGGCGAAAAACTAGTATTAGCATTCATAGATCTAAGAGCAGCATTTGACACGATAGAAAGACATATTATAGGAAAATGCTTGAGGAAAATAAACGTACCTAATGCATTAATAAAAATTATAGAAAGAACTTACAAAGAGGTAAAAGGAAGGGTACAAATAACAGGGGAAAGATCGGAAGCATTTAATTGGAAGAGAGGTATTAAACAAGGAGATAGTCTCAGCCCTTTGCTATTCATAAAAGTAATGAAGGAATTGATAAGAAACACTAGACTCAGAACTAATCAACTACAGACAATGATAGGTTACCGCAGATTACAACCGATAACAATAGAGTCCTTAATGTATGCAGACGACATAGTACTAATAGCAGATTCCGAGAGTAAAATGCAGAAACTAATAGATATATGGGTAGAACAAATAGAAGAACTTAAAATGGAGATAAACGAGGAAAAAAGTAAGATAATGCAAATCAGCGGCAAAGGAGATAAGGAAGATAATCAAATAAAGATAAAATGTAAAAACTCAGAATTAGAAATAGTAACAACTTACGAATACCTGGGCAGTATAATAACTAATGACGGAAAAATAGACTGGGAAATAACAAATAGAGCAAAGAAATCAAACAAGTTATATTATGCGTTAGCCCCAATAATGGGAAAAAAGAGAACTTGCACAAGAAACAAAAATAAAAATATATAACACAATAGTGATACTGACTGTGCTCTATGCAAGTGAAAACTGGACAATTCTGAAAAAACATAAGAGCAGGATAAACGCAATGGAGATTGCGTTGCATAAGAAGGATAGTTGGAAAGACAAAATGGGATAGATTAAGCAACGAGACTATTAGGAGAATGGCCAACCAGGAACCGATAATGAACAAAATAGCAAAGAGACAAATGAACTGGTATGGGCATCTGATGAGGATGCAATCCAATAAAATAACAAAAAAAATTTATGAAGCAAAAAACATCGAAAAAAGAAAAGGAGGCAGACAAAAAAAATGGATACAGCAAGTAATAGAGGCGGGAAAACTTAAACAAAAATCACTCGAGGAATTGAAAATAATGTCAGGAAACAGAAAAGAATGAAAGATGTGGGTAAATGAATATTAAAATAGCTAGCCCAAATCCGATACCCTAATAGGGTAAAAGGAAGGGAAGAAAGAAAGGAAGAAAGAATAAATATTACAAAAAGGAATATATTATTAATTTGTATTTTTTCAAGTGACAAAAATATACTAATATAGATGTAATATTTTTTCGGGCCAAAATTACAAATTGGCTTTCCGGGCCAAATATTTTTAACTTCCATATAAATACTACACAAGTGCGGCACACCGTGTAAGCGGTGTGCCGCGATATCCACAGTTACACGATCCCCAAAATACCAGACTGCATTTAGACATAACATATGTGCCACGCGGTCCGAACAACAAAATTGTGTGTGACACGCGCATTATACCACGTGGCACTTAACGTGTTAAATATTTACATTATGCATATTAACTAATACAACTAATTTTATATTCGATAATGCTTATTTTGGTGGATGGGCACTAAAATTAATAAAATTAAAGATAAGAGAATGAAAATAAAATACCTAAGACGTTATTTTCTAAAAACTAAAATAAAATCAAATATTCTAAAGAAAAAAGTCGGCAAATTAAAAGAGACAAATAATTCTTTTGTTTACGTTGGTGATTCAATTATATCATTTTACTCCGGCTATGGTAAAAAACATTATGAGAAATATTACAGATCCTTTTTCCTCTTTTTCGTGTGATAAAACGCAGGCCATACAAGTTACAAATTGTAGCTATAAGTTTCTGTTTTAACACATTTATTATTTTTTATGGCACGGTCCTAAGTTAAGTGAATAAAAGTATATTTGTTTTTCTTTGATGACGAACGCACGAAAAAGTAAATAAAATATGGTTACAACGCAAAAATTTCCAGCAGTTTCTCTTATGGCTTAAATAATTGTTATGGTGCATCAGAATTAAAGGTATAAAAGTATTAATACTAAAGTAATAACAATTTATACTGCCGTCCTAAGCCAAAAAGAAGCATCTCAATATTTTTAATTTTTGAGTAATTGCGATTCATCGGTTTTTTATTACAGCACTCGTATTTATTTATTTTTTGATTTTTTTTTAGTTATTTGTAGTAATAATGTGTTTGAGTAATAAATAACTTTGAAGATTTATTGCTTAGAAAGTGCTTTTTAGTTAAAAATGAGATGCGTCTATTCCGCTTAGGATTTTAGTACAAATTTTAGATACGTCAAGAAGGATATTGCATTTTGATATTATTATTCTGTACCGAAGAGGTAAAGGGTAGTATATCCATTTAGTGAAGTTTTGAGATAATGGGAAAATAAGATGGGTTCCAGATAATTATTGCAACCATTCTTAATCTGAAGACATATGAAATTATGTATTTATATAATTGTAACGTTATATTTTAGTTAATCAATATTGTCCTACTGTGATAAAAAATTTGTTTATATATTACATAATATTGGGACTTAAGGTCTTTTGCCTCGGCATGTACCGGCAGATAAAACATTGTAAAAAATAGTAAGTGCCTACATAAATTCAAACAAAAACACAAAAAATGATAAAAAAACATTTATTCATCATCGCTATCATCAACTTTTTTTGTAGTAACAACTAAATTTCTATAGAACTCCTGAAACTGACTGGGGATCCATTGTAAAAGGATTAGTAAGTGATCCTTTTTCTTTTGTGTGATCCCTTTTGGTTTTTGATATCGTAGTGGTAACTGCTCTGGAAGATTGATCGCAGTTGCTGTTCTTCTAGCGACGTGTAATTCTTTGGGTCTAATTTCTTCAAAAGCCTCTTTATAAAAAATTATGGTCGGTGTGTCTTTTTTTACTTGGAATTGGACTACGTTTGAAATGAGGAAATTATTATTGTCGGCATTTTTCTTTTTACTGATGAATGGGGATTGAGATTGAGAGTAAAGTACTTCAAAATTTTTGAAGTCATCCTTGTCCATTTTAATCACCTGAGCACCTACGGAACTGATTAATTGCTGCCAATCCCAAGGCGTTACGATCTGCATTGTTGGCTGTTTTTTTACAGATCTTTCAATTATAGCGTGCACTTGGTCAGCTTCTAAATGAGTGTGTCCTCTCAGTAAATATTTATGGTTAACTACTTTTAAATTAGGGCGAATGTTGAAAAGCCAAAAGTAGCTCATCATTACCATAACATTGCGGTTTTGACTAGGGCAATTATCTGACCAAATAACCAATTCTTCCACATCAGTTTGTGATAGAACTGTCATAGCCCATTTAGTTAATGCCGAGGCAATTTCATGGCCACCCCTTCCAGCTTCGGATTCGTCCCAGATAAGGCAATACGATTTATTTTCTGTGGCGTCGTATATCGTGAAATTTATAGTCCATAATTTCAGCTTGTAGAAACTTTGGTTATTTGTCAAACAGGGCGTAGGCAAGCATTTCTGCAAATCACACATTATAATTTTAGTTTTTCCAGCTGATTTTTTGCTTTCATTTTTATCGTTTGCTTTCATTTTGTATCGACTTTCTGCTTCTTGAAGATGTTGTTCATAATTTCGCCGTAAAGTTAATGTTTCTTGCTCGGAACAGTTTTTTAATTGTAGCATAAACCGATCGCAACTATCACAAGTATCCACGGAAACCGATTTAAATGCTAAATTAAAATCATTATTGAAAATTCTTTTATACAGCCATAATTTAACAATTTCATTATTTGGAATGTGGTCTTCTTCACACTTTAAGGTATATAATTTGTACATTTTTTCACGGCTCAATTCTGGTCCTAGATATTTCTTGGCAGTTTTGGATCGAGAATAATGACTTTCGTAGCACGGAAACGACTTAATGTGCTCTCGTACTCGATCCAAAACCGCTTCTGGTGTTTTATTAATTGGTTCATGCCTTCCCCTATGGTCTTGTGCCACAAAGCCTCCCATATTGTCGTTTTTTAGAACGTTACGTACAACTGTTTCTGAAATATTTAGAGTGTTTAAAAAAAATTTTTTACATACGTCAATTTTTTTTACACCTCCATCTAACTTTATATCAAAATTATAAGAAATGCTGACTTCTCTCGGCCTTTTAGAATGGTTTTTAGGTCTACGACGTATTACACTCTTCGGAGTGATATGCGAGCGCACAAATTGACGCTTTAACTCCCAATTTTTTGTGTTACACCAATAATTCTCAAAAATTTGCTGTCTTACAGCTTCTGCTATTTTTTCTGAACATTTTAGTCGACAAGGAGGGCAAGGGGGCTTCATTGCTTTAGCTTTTACAATTTTACCTGATTTATTGATGTGTTCCTTTCCTCCTAATGTTGCCTCTACTCTTTTTGTTACTTTCCAAGTTTCTGGTTTCTTATGACGTCTTTTCTTTTTGATTTGGTTATTAGTTTCCGTTTCATTTTCAGTCAAGTTTTTGTCAAGTTGAACATCTTCATCATCATCTGCTTCCAATTCACCATTATTGTCTACCAAATAATTGCTACTGTAGCTATTGTTATTGCTGTCCATATTTTCTCCATCATCGTCTGTGTAATCGGGGTCTTTTACGCTATCATCATCGCTAACACATTCTTCAGTTAAATTAGACAAATAATTGCAATTTTGAGCACGGCTTGTTGAAGCTTGAGCAATATCAGAGGCGTTCGTCGATTCTGTAAATAAAAAAATTTATTTTTATTTAATCTTCTCTATCTGTCGAACTGTTAACAGTACACAGAATAATTTATTATATTAAATGGGAATAAAGCCACAATTTATTTTTAAATGAATTTATTTAAAAATAAATTGTGGCTTTATTTCCATTTAAAATAATAAATTACATAAGATACCACAAGAAAATAACTTCAGAACAATACACAGAATAAAGCAAAAAATGGATTAGAGGCATTGTTGTGTGATTCTCAAAAAAAGCAGCAAGTTCACTATTTTGCAGGTTGATGTTTTCTTAGAAAGATAATACAATACCAGTTACTACAAAAATACTACTTAAGGTAATGGGTACGAACTTTCGACTTCAATGATATTTAAATGGGATTCATTTTTTTTAGAATTCTGAGAAAACTAATAAGTATTTCTGAAAAATTTAAACTCAGAATGGAAGATTACCTTTATTACCGAGGGACGACAGTAACTGAAAACTTCTATAATGTTTATTTTAATAAGTTACGGGGGTGAAAAACGAAGAGAAAATGTAGTGTGATTTTGAATTTGAAATATCTCATTCAAAACAAATTTTTATTCATTCTAAGGGACTTTCGGCCCTTTCATTTTGCGTTTAAATTTGTTAAAAATACTTATTAGTTTTCTCAGGATTCGAAATAAACGATAACATTTAAAATACATAGAAAATTTTGAAAGGCGTCAAAATTGTGCATTTTTGTTCCTTTCCCCTTACTGGTTATATTAATTTTGTATTAGTATTAGATTTTACAAATATTTGTTGAAGATTAAGAATTTCAATTACTTTAAAAAAGGAGCAATAAATGTACTTATGCATCTGAGAATTGGGCAGTGAATAAAACAACATAATATCTACCGGTCAGAACTCTTACAACAGCAATATTTTCAAATGCCCAAACTATAAAGACTCTAAAGAGCAAGAACAAGTAAACACCTACTATATAAAACGTGACAAACCAACATTTTTAGAACATGTTAACAATTTCCTAGTGTTATAAGATTATATAAAAATTAAAACTTAACCTCACTTACCGTCTACGGTCAAATTTTCAGCTTTTGCTTTTTCCACAATCGCACATATCCTCGATCCAACCATGTTTTTTAAATTTTTCAAAGTTTTAGAGTCTTTGGAATTCATTTTTGCTTTTATTTTTTGTAACTGTCAACTATCTATCAAGTAAAACGCTCTGTCAATCAAGGTGACTAACACTTGTCTGGAGATACTGCTGTTTACCGCGCGCGAAATAGCCTGCTCGATAAACAAATCCGACAGCGGATGGAGTTACTACGCTTTACCTCGTTCTCCAAAGGATATACTACTTTTTCTTATAAGAATATCTAGGCCACCAGTAATACTTCACATACCATCTTTTGCCACAAATAAGATTGGAACATTTTAAGCTTAGCCAAAGTATTAAGTCCAAATTAGAAAAAAATGGAGTTACTACCCTTTACCTCTACGGTACAGTATTATATATTTGCTAATATTATTATTATATATTTGCAAATATTACAAAAGAAATGGACAGCTTTATTACACACTTTTTAAACAAAGGTTTATTGAAAGTGAATAAGTTTAACATATCAGCTTACAACAAAATACTAACATTTTAGTTTGAGTCATCGTCTTGGGAAACTGGAAGGTCTTTCCAAAACTGAAGCCTGTTGTTCTTCATTATTGCACCGAGGTTTTTTATAATTAACTCTTTCTTTTTAGATGAAATTCCAAGGACTTTTTGTTGTTTTTTGGCGGGGGCAGTATTTTATTTTTTGTAATTTTGGCAGTAAGAAAATCAAGTGCAATTTTTGGATCATCGAAGTCATTTTGGTAGGTCATAATATGGGAACCCCTTTGGACAGATACTTGGACTATTTTATTCAGATATGGCCGGGGGTTAATTTTACTAAGTTTATATTGCGAGGTGTAATCCTCCCAAAGAAAAAAATGCTGTAACTCCATTGGCAGAAATGCAGTTTGCCGTTCGGATTGTTTTACGGTTTGAACAAAATCTGCAAAATCGTATAGTTTGTTGCCCATCTTTTTCATTGACAGTTCAACTTTGTGATGAAACGAATCTGCGGCCATAAATGTATGGCCAGGCTCGAAATATTTTATAATAATTTCATTAGCATTAATTTCATGAGAATTAACAATGTATAGCAAAAATGATAAGAATGACCAATTTTGCGCAGAGCAATTATCAAGCCATAATGTTATTTTGACAGCGTCTCTCTTTACGAGAAAAAACTGGTAAAATGTGCTTATTCATCTTTACTGCGTTTAAACAAGGTGTCATGCCAAACAGCGTCAAACGTTTTGTCATTCTTTTTTTTGCCAATTGGTACAAAGCTCTCATTATAAACTGTTAGTCTGTTTGTGAAAATTGCAGTTTTAAATGTTTCCAGTCTTGGCAGCATAATAACTTTTTCAAGATCTGCGCAGTATATAATCTTACCTGGTTCATCTGGTTGACTACCATCATCTCTGTAATTTTCACGCGCTTTGTTGCTCTGTCTATATGTTTTTTCCAACTGTTACAATTATCACAGGTTTCGTCAAGATTATCTTTTGTGTGATTTTTATCATGTAGAGAAAACTCTTTACAACTTTCACATTCTTCGTGTCCAAGATTTGCTAGCGAAATATTTATATTCTTAGCTACTACACGGTACTTTTCATAAGAAATTTGTATATTGGGATATTTAATTAGAAAATCCTGATGCATTGCCGCAAAAGTAAGGTCACTTGGAAGGTAAAGACGTTGGGGTGCATGCTCTCTCCGATAGTGTAAAATAGTTGGGTTGCAAGAATTATTATGATTACGAATCACTTCATCGTCCATTTTATTGTGAGGTTGCTTCGTGCATCTTAAGTCAGCCACAGGTACTACAGAATTATTATTAGCATTATGCAATGCTGTACGGATAACTTTGTCACTTTGTTTCTTAAAGCCGAGAGTTGTCAAAAAAATACCTTTCATACATTTTCAGATGTTTCGTTTTCATTTTTAAGCGTACAGTTAAAAGTATTATTTCGTTGATAACCGAGATTACCTACTGAAGTAGTTCTCTGTTTCACAGGTTTTGATGAAACATGATGTAAAATAAAAGATTTTCTGTGTTTATCATTTGAAATTTTCCAAAATTCATTGTTCAAAAATTTTCTTCTCTCTTCTGATATCTTCAACAGACATTTTTTTAAACAATCTTTTCCACAACCTACTTTAACGCTGTGCTTTTTCGCAACTGATTCATGCTTAGCTTTTTTTCTGGAACTTGCTGATAAATCGAACTTCTTTCTTTTTTGAACTATTCCCTTTTTAGTGTATTGAACTACAGGTGCTGTATTATTTACTTCAGTTTCGTCGGGTTCTACAAAATTGTCACAATATGTAACAGGCTCGTCTTGAATAGGTTCATGCATCAATTGTGACTCGGCTGCTTCCGTGATTTGATCACATAATTCAGTCACTGTTTCCAACTCAACATTTTCTACTCCTGACGTAAGGCAGCATAAGTCTGCTTCTTCGAGAGCCTCAAAGTGAACTGGCACAAAAGACCTAGAAATATCGAGTAGAACTGGCCTTTCTGATTGTACGTGTATGGCAGGGGCGATTTCTGTTACACAACTCCCAGAGTTTATGTCGTTATTCAAATTAATGTCGTTATTAATATTAAGTTCTTCACTGAACTTACTTGCCGTGTCGCTACTACAATCATTTTCCGAATCAGGGTCAGCCGGATAATAATCTAAATCTCCTAAAACCTTATGGTTTTTATTTTTTTCCTTGGATTGAAATGCTTGTTTACTTTCCTTGTTCAGCGCCAACATGACCAGTTTTTTTCCTCGAAATCCTTGTGTTATGTTCATTGAATCTGAAATAGAAGGGAGCGTTAGTTTCAAGTTTTTTTAATAATAAAAACTATTTCTGGATTTTTTTAAGATGTTCACCTTATTAAACGTAAATAGTAAAAAGACGAATAAACACAGACAAAAGTGTTGCTCAGATAAAGACCGCCGCGCATAAGCTCTTCATTATATATTTATAACCTTAAAATATATGTCTCGCCTCTTTTGAGGTATGATTAAAGTATGATTCTGCTTAATTTTACAGAAATACCTTAAAACGTTACTAGTTCTCAGGCGCTTTTTACTTTATCGATGTCTCTCTATCACGATGCTCGCCACAAATACAATCTAATTGACTAAACAAAATTAAAAATAATTACTTACCTGTCGAAAGGGTCTTGTAGCCGTTATGTCTTCTGTTGCAACTTTATAATAGGCACTGTATTTAGTAAGTCTCATAGTGTATCACCGCGATAAAACAAATTTGTTGAAACAACGATTACTACAATTCACATAAAAGTTAGGTTAGAAACAGAAGATAACCGGTTGCTCGTGTGTTCTTACCACCACGAACTCATTACATAGAAACTTCGATATAACAACATAATTAATTTGGATGGCATCTAAATGCGCACTGTGCTTATACTTAGCAAAAATCCTAAGCGAACAAGGCGCATCTTTGAGAACCGTCATATTCGCTTATTCTTTTTTAAGATGCGTCCAATTTTATTACCAATTTTTAGGCACTATGGATTTAAAATGCGTCTTTTTCGCTTAGAAAATAGGTTAAACATCATATTTGGGGTCCTTAAGAACCATAATATAAAAATCGAAAAATTTTGAAATACGCCCTTTTGGTTTAGGAAGGCACTATAGAAAAGTGGACTGTCATTTATTTAATGGTAATATTGGTACCTATCACGATTTCAATATTTTTTTGTTCTATTTACATTTACGTGCTCGGCAACTATGACCACTCGCACGGTGCGATTACAAACAAAACTACAAGAAGTATTAATAAGTTATGCCATACAAAAATAATTAAAGTTACGTCATAATAATATTTTTCTAAAAAACTCGAGAACACTTTCTAACTGGTTGGGATCACTGAGAATATTGCCTAGCTGCGGTTTGAGATTTAGCTGTCGTCTTACTGCGCTGTATTGATGTCACTGTTAGTTGGCACTGGCATGTTTGACAGATAGGCCGGACATTAAATGTCCTCAGAAAATTGTTTGTGTTAGTTTGGTGGGGCTCGTCTTGTCTTGTCTAGATAATCCCGTTTGGCCAGTGTACAATGGCTTATACAATGAGGAGGGCTGGATTGCACGTAAGTATGTATTTAGGGAGCTCCAGTGGGTTTGCCATAATCTCCTGGTGAATCTGTATACTTCTGTTTTTAAATCTTTGCAAAGTTAAATATGAGTTGTTGATGTGGTATCTGTTGAAGCCGTTATAGCATGCTGATATGTAAGTTCGTTGCTAGATATACCAATGTGAGACAAAATCTATATAAAGGTAATCTTAGTGGTTAATGTAGAAAAGTGGTGGTAACAGTAATGGATATTTTCTACAAGGGGATGATCGGTAAATTCCTGAATGCATCAAATGGAAGCTAGAGAGTCTGTATAGATGGCAACATTTTTGTTAGGGGGGTTAATATGCTTAATAGTCTGTAGGATATTACACAATTCTCCATCCTTATACACGCTGCGCAAAAGAGGAATGAAATAAGTATAAACGAGATAGTTTCTAGAGGTGACTAAACAGCCAACTCCCAAATCACTTTTGAAAGTATCGGTGTATATTACTTAATCAAAGTGGTTATTGTGTATAATTTCAAAAAATGCTTTTAAACTTTTATCATGAGTTCTTTAGTTTTTTAGAATTTATTGATTTTTTTTTTAAATGTGTTAGTTTGTGGGTGTACATAAAGGAATTGGAAGGAATGGGATGGGATTTATGAGTGTAAACTTGATGTTTATTATTGTGCATAATATAGAAAATATAGGGTTTATTATTAGGGAGGGTGTGATATCGGTTGTTATAAATAAACGGTAGACAGGATTAAGGAGGTTAGAAAAGATGCAGTTTGGGAAAGGAGAAGTTATTGTCTTATTTAGAAGGGGCTTTACAGTAGAGACTGTCAGATAAACTGGAACAAAATGCGCCTTGATATAGTCGAATAACTGTGTTATGGATAGAGTTTAAGAATTTCAGATCTCTCTGGAAGCGGACATACAAACATTACGACCATAATCTAATTTAGAGCGAATAAGTGCTTTATATATTTTAAAGAGCTACTGTTCATCTGAACCTCAGTGATAATGAGACAGTGTTTTAAGAATATTTAATCTTTTCTGCTTAAAATTTCTTTACAGTTATACAGGTTATACAGTTTTATATATTTTTGTCCTTGGTTCCTTAATATTCCAGCTTTTTCACATTTCCACACCTGAATTTCGTGTTCATTTTTGAAAAACTTTTAATATGCATTCAAATATTTTGCATTTTTCTGAGTTAGTAATAGTTACGCGTTCAGCAGTGCCTCTTCCTGAATATTTTTTTTAATATTGTCGAAAAACAGTTTATGTGCTACATTCTGAATGTCTCGGTTGTGAGCGATGTGCTGGCAACTTAATGACAAATTAATGCCATCATCACTTGATGGAAAAAAAATCAATACCAGATGTTGCATCTTCATCACTGCTACTCTCTTCAAGGTACGAAAACAAAATGGTTATGATAGATATTATCAAAAATTAATAAAACTCTTACGAGCAAAAGGTGACAAAGAAAAGGGACGCGCTATTATTATTCTTGTTGTTTACAGACGTTTGAATTATTTAAAGTAATCTCTCAAATAACATCATTTTGATTTTGAAAATTCTTTTAAGTTGGGATTTATATGCCATTATCCGTAAGCGTTTCACTGTCTGAAACTATGTTTTGGCTTGAAATGAGGTTTGAAACCACTTTATAAAAACAAAAACCCCTTAATATGCAATATCTCTAACTTTTACGACAAAAAATAACTTACCAATGATTGGAAGAAAAATATTTCTCTTTTTTTTAACACTGGTTGTAAACTTGGATGACCTCTAGATTTTAGTATATTTTGTTATAATATTATTTATATTAAAACTGTCTTTTATATAAAATAACTACATTAACCATGAAAAATAACACAGAAGAAACATAACCTTAAAATGTAACATAGCATCCTTTCGTTAACAAGAACTTATGAATTGCTTAGTGGATAAAGGTGTCATATTTCCAAAATGTAACATAATACATTTATCCACTAAAAATAAATACTGTACAAGTGACATGACATTAATCTCAAAAGGCTCTTTAAAGCATAATAAATCTAGGACTTCGAAGTCAAAATCTTAGATTTATAAAAAAAACTAATCATTGAGGATAATTTTAGTCGGTAAAGAATGTGTGTAATAACACCTCAATTGTAAAGTATATTAAAAAAATGGTCTTTTATCTTTTTTAATCATTTTTAACCCTCGTTCTCTCTCGTCTCGTGTTTAAAACAACGTCCTGATTTTCGGTGAAATCCAGCACTCTGAACTCAGGATAGACAAGTAGCTTGCTATAATTTAACTTTTGACAGATAACAGATTAGTGGCTACCACGTAAACGTAAACCGTAAGGATGATGATAGTCCTACAATGTGTCCAGAGAGCAAACTGAGGATTAGAGGTTATTAAAGGGGCGATTTCGAGAAACATAAAGGGAGAACAGTTATTATGTGATTTGGTCGTTTATTGCGATTAAAAACGTCCCATTCTGTCATTTAGTCAATGACAATATCAGTATCATGATTCAAACAATAAATGCGATTTATTATTGTTATTTGGGTTTTATCAAGGCTAAATTGAAAACAACGAAATTTTTTAATATAAAACTTGGTAAAATATTAATCATCTCATTTGAGATAACCAAAGAATTATTTAGATATCTCTGCAAAAAATAAAATATGTTATTAACAGCGATCACATGAAACAACATGAAATTGACCTACTAAAATGACAGACCTACTAAAATAACTTCTATATATTAAAAGGTGATAACACTAAGGCTATGGCTCCACGAGCGACAGATTGTCGCTTGCAGTAGCAGTAAAATGTAGCTTGATAAATGAAAACAACAGCAGTAATACTGAGTAGCTCCACGTGCTGTACATTGTCGCTTCGTTTCGAGACCGAGACGCGTCGTCAAGGTCGTGTCGCGTTCGAATAGATCTGGACCTATTTTTTAACAGTAATTTGCAGCGCGTTTGTGGCTCCACTAGCAGTAATTTGTCGTTTGTGGCGGTAATTGCCATTTAATCGGATATTTTTGTTCTTGTTTGTTTATTTCTCTGTGTTTGTTAAGTTGTTTCTTTGTTTTTATAAATTACTTAAAAGTTTTTTCATACAATTTAGTGTCTCAAATCATAACAAAAAATTATAAGTTCTAAGAAAGAAATAAATCCAATATTTTCTTTATCGGTTATCTAGATGACAAAAATCAATGGATAGTTTTTTTTTTCAATTCCAGTTGACCGTATCAAACTGTACTTTATATTAGATGCCATTATTAAACAAGAAAAAGTTGAATAGAGAGAATAAACAGTTTTTATTGATTTCCCGAAAATCTATTTTTTGGATTTCCTTCTTCGAACTGGTGATTCATTCTATATAAGTGGTTGTCTTATCATGTCATATAAATAAAATTTTAATATTTATTGTTTATACAATTTTACTATAAACAATAATTATTAAAATTTTATTTATATGACATGATAAGACAACCACTTATATAGAATGAATCACCAGTTCGAAGAAAGAAATCCAAAAAATAGATTTTCAGACAATCAATAAAAACTGTTTATTCTCTCTATTCAACTTTTTCTTGTTTAATAATGGCATCTATTATAAAGTACAGTTTGATACAGTTAATTGGGATTGAAAAAAGAACCATCCATTGATTTTTGTTATCTAGAATACCGATAAAGAAAATATTGGATTTATTTCTTTCTTAGAACTTATAATTTTTTGTTATGATTTGAGACACAAAATTGTATATAAAAACTTTTAAGTAATTTACAAAAACAAAGAAACAACTTAACAAACACAGAGAAATAAACAAACAAGAACAAAAATATCCGATTAAATGGCAATTTCCGCTACAAGCGACAAATTACTGCTAGTGGAGCCACAAACGCGCTGCAAATTACTGCTAAAAAATAGGTCCGGATCTATTCGAACGCGACACGACCTTGACGACGCGTCTCGTTCTCGAAACGAAGCGACAATCTACAGCGCGTAGAGCCACTCAGTATCACTGCTGTTGTTTTCATTTATCAAGCTACATTTTACTGCTACTGCTAGCGACAATCTGTCGCTCGTGGAGCCATAGCCTCAGCTATTTAAAGTTGAATTAAACCTAAATATTACATCTGACATACATTCAACGTACAACAAAAGCCAACCCAAGACTGTGCAACCACAATACCAGACGGGAAGAATTCCAGTAAAGAATCAACATGGTAACAAACCTACAGGCATCATTACAAACATCAACTGAGGTAGAGAACGCTCCAAGGGAATTCACAAAAGATTATACAGAAATGTACGTAGTTGGCATAGCCAACAAAGTAGTTCATCAACTCAAAAAGAACACCATCCGGTAATAGTAAAACAAAAAGTCGCAGAATAAAGGAAACTTATATGGTAACAAGACAGAACCAACAGTAATAAGAACAAATTCAATAATTTCAATTCAATAATTTAATAATATAACATAATTTAAAAAATTGGTACAAACGTTTACCAAACACAATATACAAAATCTCTTTGTACCATTGACAATGAACACCACCAATGAGAAGCATCACTAAACAATGAGCCAAAAATAATGCAGATAAAGCCAAAGCATTCGTGAACATTTAGGAAAAGTACTCCGATCACATAAATTTGTATCAAGCTAGTAATGGTATCAGTTGTATTCTGCAGATATTCAATGTTATTTTAAGACTTGATTATTTTTCGGTTCAATAAAATGTAGCGGAAGTTATAATGGTGTTGAAGCCAGAGAAGACACCTGGAGAAATTAAATCGTAAAGGCCAATCAGTCTATTGCCAAGTCTATTCAAAATATTTGAGAAATTGTTATTAAAAGAACTTTAACTTCACCTTAAACAAAACAAAGAACACAAAAAGATCATTTCCTAGTACCAGTTTGGATTCCGTCTCGAACATTGCACTGTCTAACAGGTACATAGAGATCAAAACAAATTGACAACGACCTAGAAAATAGACGATACTGTTCTGATACTTTCTGGTTATAAGTTTGGCTTTTAATGAAGTCTGACACACTGATCTACTCCATAAAATTAAAAAGCATTTATTGCATAAATGTACTGGAATCTTATCTAAATAACAGATACTTCCTAGTTAGACACCAAGAGAAATGCAATGGCTTTTACCCAGTTGATTCAGGTTATTCCAAGGTAGTGTTCTGGGACCTATGCTTAACCTACAATACATCATAGATTTTTCAGAAGTACATTCAACGACAGTAGGTACATTCGCGGATAATAATGTAATATACCCGAACGGAAAAGTTTAACCTACAACACCATTCCAACATGGAAAGTGACGATGCCATTGTTGCAAATTAGCAAAATATAGAAGAGAAAAGACTAATAAGTTGGCAAAAATAGCCATAGTTTTTCAAAATGCCGGAAGTATGTATGAAGTAAGCACAGCAAGAAGTCAAATGTTTGTGTATCCTGCGATGATGCCAATTCGACTGAAGCCGAAGACTCCAAGTAAATTATAAATTCTTATCTTTTTATCTCTTCCATTAACATCTAGGAATACTTTAGTATTTGTAAACGTGTTATTTTTAAATTACTTTTAATAAATAAGTACGTTTTTGATTAATAGATATGTGAACATTTATTGACCCCCTTGGTCCTCGCTGTTTCCAATTAAAGGTTGGTCCTGCAAGGGTTATTATAAAAAAACCCTAATTAGTCCATTTACTCACGGTTTTTGCTCAGAATTTTATAGAATCGTTTGGATTGATATGAAATTTGGCATGCACTTAGCCAATATGTCAAAGAAAAAGAAATGTTGCGCTTATGTGTGCTCTTGCCTTATGAGTGAGTACAACACCTTTTCGAAGGTAGAAATATTTAACCTCAACATAACCTCAACAATTGATAGATAACTAAGCTAAAAATCTATTATACTTTATGGGTTAATTGATATTTACCGAGTTATTCTTTTTTTTTATTAAATTTGCAAATTTACAGTCTGCTATTACAAGCTATTAGTAAATGTGAGTATTGCAAATACATGAGAGAAGAAATTATCCGCGGATAAAATTCCCAATACTAACACTAACAAATAAAATTAATGTAGGATTATAATTTGAAACTAAAATTGATATGAAAATTAAAATTAAAATTAGTGATTAAAGTCTGTTGGCCACTGTCTCTTCAATCTTCGTCTGACTTCTGGTTGTAGGTGTAGTTGTTTTGCTTTCTCGTTGGGGTGGGCTGGCATATGTTGTAAATAATTTCTTGTTAGTCTGCTGATTTCGTCTTTAACGAATGGTATACCCGAGTCATCATGCAGTGTTTCATTACTAACGTACCACGGCGCGTTGAATATTATTCTGAGTATTTTGAATGATTCTCTGAATGATTTTGGTATAAGAAGGCTTTGCACAGCCCCATAGTTGCACTCCATATGCCCATATAGCCTTTATTATGCACTTATACAAGACAAGTTTATTATCTGTAGAAAACTGTGATTTTTGGCCTATTAGCCAATTCATTTGACGTAGTTTCATGTTGATTTGTATTTTTTTTGCCAAGATGTGTGCTTTCCAAGTGAGCTTTTGATCAAGTGTCATTCCCAGGTATTTGACTTCTGTTTTTACTGGTAGTAATATGTTGTTCAGTCTAATTCTCGGACATATGATGTTCCTGTTGGTGAATGTAGTTTGATTAGACTTAGTATGGTTAACTTTGATTTTCCATCTATTCATCCAGTCTTGTAGTAGGTTCATGTGTATTTGAAGGTTTCCTGGTGCTACTTGGGGGTCATCATCGATGGATATTATGGCGGTGTCATCTGCGGTTGTCATCAACATGGCTACTGTGGTTGTATTTGTTGTTGGGATATCAGCAGTGTATATGAGGTACAGAAGGGGGCCCATGACACTTCCTTGGGGGACACCGGATTTTATGGAATAGTAATGAGAGGTTTCTGTAGGGAATCTGACTTGAAAGTGACGTTCTGTGAGGTATGATTTTAAGAGTAGATAGTGAGGAGTGGAAAAGGATGACTTAAGTTTATATAGGAGACCGTCATTCCAAACAAGGTCGAAGGCTTGTTCTATATCCAGGAAGGCAGCAGTGCAAATTTTTTTCTCTTCGAGACATACATTAATGTTTTTAACAATCCTATGACACTGTTGTAGAGTTGAATGGGCTTCGCGGAAACCAAACTGGTGTGTTGGGATCACTAAAATAATTTCGATGCCTTCTGAGAATCTTTGGAGCAGAAGTCTTTTTAAGATTTTTGACATTATTGGAAGTAAGCTGATTGGTCTATATGAAGTAGTAATATTTGGTGGTTTATTTGGTTTACTAATCATAATTATTTGTGCGAACTTCCAATTAATCCAGTAGTAGGCTAATCTTATGATACTATTATATATCATTGTTAGTAGGACGATTGCTTTTCTCGGTAATTTTTTTAATATTAGCCCAGTGATCATGTCGAAGCCTGGTGCTTTGTAGTTATTGCATCTAGAAATTTGTTCTTTCACATTATTAGGAGTAAAGCATTTGATTGGTAGCATCATTGGGCATGGGGTGTCTAAGAAGTTTTTAACTTGTTCTTCGTTATTATTGTTATTAAATTCAGGTGCACCAAAACGTGTGAGAGATGTTCAGCAAAGATTGATGCCTTTTCTTGTTCAGTTTTTTACCAGCTTCCATCGGCTTTCCTTAGAGGTGGTATGTGCTGTGTAGGTCTCTTGAATGATTTCGTTGCTTTTCAGATGCTGTGGTCTTCTTTTGACAGGCTGTTGACGAATAATTCAAATGTATCATTCCTCGCTTCTTGTAGAGCAGTTTTAAGTTGCCGTGTTAATCTATTGTATTCATTTTTATCTATAGGATTGCGACCTCTTTGCCATATGCTCCTGGCTCTTCTTTTTTGTGCAACAAGACGTTTTATATATACGGATATGTTGGTGTCACTTGGTTCTTTGTCATTATGATGGGGTTTAGCTCTTTTAGCGGCTGCATGTATAGTTTGGATGAGAAGAAGCACAGCATTATCGATATCATCTAGTTGCTTTAATCTTATATTTAAATTTAAATTTTTATTTATGTAAGACTCGAATACATTCTAGTTGGTCTTTGATGTTGTCAACTTATATTCGGACGTTTTATAATTTGCGTAGATAGTGTGACAATTATGGGAGTATGGTGGGTGGACAGATCCCAGGGTGCTTGTATGTCAAAATAATTTAAGGCCATGCTATGGAGGATAAAGAAGTCGAGTAGATCTGGGATTTTGTTTGGATCTGATGGCCAGTAGGTGGGTTGCCCTGTAGATAAGTAAGAGCTGTTTGTGTTAGTTATGGCTTGTCTGAACCAAAAATCAAAAAGGAACCTTATAAAATAACGAATCAAGTGTTTTTTTATTGTTATTGCAACTGTACAGCCCAAGTTACAGCCTAATTAAAGTCAGGTTTTTTCAAGTTAATCACCATCTTCCACTTCCTGATCTCATATGGCTTGTAAATAATTTTGTTTTGAATTTTTGTTATATTTTCTTACGTTTAAAATGGGTTCCATCCAGTTACTATTTTTTTGGTCTCAAAAATTATCGGCCCTGGCCTTTTATTGACTTTGTAATTTAAGCGGGTTGTAAATGTTTTATCATTAGTAAAAGAGTAATTTAACATATAATTTTATTAACTCTAATAGTAACTCAATAATAATGTTAAAATAGATTTGCCCCAATTTGTGCCATTAGCAGTTTTTATTTCTTCCTTACCTTAACCTAAGCATAACTTTTATTACTATTTCGTTAACTGGAGAGGAATATTGAAATTAAATTTAAATTTTATTGAACTAAAATTTTTATGACTACAGTTGTAGAATCCATTCAAGTGTCATCAACGTTGGGACGTTATATTGTTGGAACTTAATAAGAATGATCCAACCAAAGTACATTGTGCAAAGCATCATCTAACAATAAAAGGTAAGTTACTCACTAAGAAAAAGTCCCCAAAAGTTTGCAATAAAAATTAATCTGACATTAAAATAAAATCGGAATGTTTTAAAATAAAGTTCGTAGAACTTTTTTAACTGGAATAGTTTCTCAAAGTGCTTGTTACGCTATTCTCATTTCAATTAGCAATTATGAGCATTTTTATTTTAACTAATAATCCTTCTTCTCTAACAACTTCCTTGTCCCATTTTCAAACCTTTAATTCATTTATTCGACAAAGTTCTTTGAAAACAAGCCACTTTTCTAGAAAGGATTTAACAAAACTTTTCACTCAAAATTTAATTGAATTTTAATTGCATTATGTCTACAAATCTTCCTCGTTTTGAATTGTATATAAGAAAAAGTTTATTCGCGGATGTAGTTGTTAACCAGAACAATCCCATTTTTTAGTATTTTTGTTTTGAATGTAAATGTTTATTAAAAAGCTGAAAACGGAAGATTGTTTGGATAGTAAATATAACTTGTTGGCGTAGATAAAGAAATCAGACAGAGTAGAAGTACATTTCATTTATTTATTTATATAATAGAAAAAGAAAAACATATTTACTGTAATTTTTTTTAAATAAAGATATAATTTTAATATTTACTTTTACATAATACTACTCCCTAGTAACACATGACGTCCTATGGACGTCCAATATACGTCCAGTTTTGGTCCGGACGTCCCTGGACGTAAAATGGACGTACTTGGGGCGTACGAAGTGGGACGTACTTTGGGTACACTAAATATGGACGTCCTGTGGACGTCCGTACTCGGACTTTCCCTGGACGTCCGAACTCGGACGTTTTCTGGACGTCCGACATTTACCAATTTAATAAAGTAATAAAGCAATTAAATAAAATAAAGTAATTAAAAGCGAAAAGGTTAAATCATGATTAATTAAAAATTTTATAGTTTAATATATCCAAAATATGTTTTTGTTTTTAGGTAAATTGTAAAAATCTTTTATTTCTAGATAATTCGTTACAATTGTTTTATTATTCTAGTTATCACGATGATATATGTTTGCTAATTCTAATAAGTAAAAATATGATTTTTATCAACAAGATGAATCTTGAAACCATCTTTGAAAAGATGAACAAGTGGTCGTATATACTCTGGCTGGGCAAAGTAATGATGATTGATGATTATATTAATTGTCATTGTCACGTCATACCTATTTAAACAAATGGCACAGTTTAATTATCTATAATATTATTAATGCTTAAAAGAAATAAAAGAATTCTATTTAAGCAGTATAAAGTGCAACTGGTGTGAATTAGCAACTTTTTTTGATGCTTGGGCTTGCTTTGGTTATGTACCATTTATTAGGTTACTTCCGAGTTTGGTTTTTATTTTATTACAAAAATGTAAGCGTAATTTTTTCTAAAATTAGTTATGTTTAAAAGAAAACGATTTGTTTCTAAGCGTCATCAACAGAGGATGATTACGAAAAACGTAGATAATATTGTTGAAAATAATAATAAACCCAATATTCCATCTTCTTCAAACCTTTCTTCGGAATTCCTAACTGATCATTTGGATGAGAGTTTCAGTTGAAATAGTTCAGGCTACAATACATCCGATTTAAACTTTTTATTAACATGTTAAGTACCTAAAATAATCCAAATTACCACGTGGGACGACCATTCTGGTGATCATTTACAAAGTTCTTCTTTCAATGAAACTAAAGAAGGGTCTAAATATGGTTGTAACGAGAATTCTGGAGAACCTTATGGAGATGTTTTTAATTTTTCCAATAAGTTATGCAACTGGACTTTATCCTTTAATACTAGGTGATTTATTAAAAATTCATAAAGAAGTTCCTGATCTTTCTCATTTGCCTTCAGATGCTAGAACAGATAAAATTGTAGATTTAATAGGCATTTACCATGGTTATGAGAAACCAAAACTTGCAAATGAATGTTTGATTGATTTTGTAACAGAGGCTGTTTTTTTATTAGATAGTTTAAGCTAAAATAATTAAGCATTAATGATCAAGTTTGTGGGGTAGTTAGATTATTGTTACATGTTGATTTATATTTTAGGATAATGAGCTTTCCAAAATTGGTGAGGAGACCATAAACGAATTGTTAGGAGAAGCCTTAAGAAGCTGATCTGCAATAAAATTCAAGGAAAATATAGTTGGCAAAAGTAATATAAAGCTTTTGAAGACACACATATAGCTCTGATTTTAAAATGTTTCTAACTTGCAAACATAAATCAATTTAAGGTACATTTAAGAATTTACACTATCGCTAAGTGGCCACATACAGCCGATGAAGCATATCGTTAACTGTGTCTTATATGTAATTTAGTTGGCAAAATTTACCAACTCACAAATGTTCAGGTCTGGCTATGAGATTGCTTTAAGAACTACAGCTAGCTATATGAGACGAAGGTTTGTTGTTGGCCGTATATTTTATTTATACACTGTTATTTTTGTTTTCTAAGTATCAAAGTGTAATTACTGCTCATTTCAGTGTAGTTCAGGTGAGATTCATTAAAACCACAGCACTTGAAATTCATGTGTTTAATTTTACGCCTTTGAATGATGATTTATTCACAATAAGCAAAGTATAATTAACTACATCTGAAATTAGTTTGTTCAATTTATGAATGTACATTAATTTTGTCTCCAGATGCTACTTGGAAAAACTCCAAAACCAGCGTTGCCATGGGAAGGAAATTGAAACTTGATAATGAAATATCTGAGAAGATCTAAAGAGAGGGCAGATAAAATTTGCATGTTGCATTAGCAAATATGATAATTTTGTAATGGTTAAATTGGATGGTCTCATGCCAGAGTGAACCAAAAGCCGAAATTGAAAATTTTCAGTACGACAGTTTAAAGTTATGAAGGTGTTATAAAATATACGCAATATGTTATAATCTCTTATAGGATATAAAAGGTTCTAAGACTATTCAAAAGAACATTTCTTTAAGACTTTTAGTAACAGCACATGATTTTGTCTACTTTTAAAGCTGTTTGGTCAGCATTTGCAGTACATGGTTCACTTTGGCAAACTTTTTAGCACTTAGTTCTGTCTGGCATGAGAAGTATAAATAAATTGTTCTTTTTGTTTGTAATCAAGTTTATTAATACATCATTAAAACTAACAATACAAAAGAATTAAATTTTCAAGAATTATGAGTAATTAAATTATACAAATGTGTAAAAAAACTAATAGTAGCAATATTTAGATCGCATTGTTCATCTCATTTTCCTCTTCATTGTTATTGTCATTCTCTTCTTCAATGTCATCTTCCAATACTTCACTTTGTTGAAGTTTATTGTAAAATTGGTGATGGCATGGTGGTACGAATTGCAAAAGTGATCTGATATCATTAAGTTTTGCTTGACTTAATTTTCTTCCTTCGGGGTAAAGAATGCTTAAGTTTAAAGAAGCTAGGTTTACAGGTCGGCCTTTCAATCTCTTATTTAGATTTACTGAATAAAATTGTATTTCTTTGTTATGTGTGTATTTAAATTCCATAACTCCTGGATGGTCTTGAGTAAATTTCATTTGTTTTATTTTTAACCATTCTACTTTTTGTTCATCTGAGTCTTTTTTGCGGTTTACCAGATTTTGTTTTAATGCATCCATACTCTTGAAATCCTCTTTTTCCATGCATACTACTTCAAATTTGTTCTTTTTAACTCTTGAGTTTGAAATTATGTTATGCCATTGTGTAGGCACATAAATTTCAGGATGATATTTCAACTTTTTTTCTATATCACCAAAATCGCTATCGTTTTGTAGATATGAATGTCCTGGCTCAGCAAACTTATGAACTACTTCCTTTATGTTTAAAGTAGGGGACTGCACTATGTACATCCATAACGCGGCAATATTAATATTGCGGTTTTGGCCGCCACATGAGTCAGACCATGCAATCAATATGTCCTTATGATCATGGGTATTTATGAATTTTAAAATACATGATCCTATTTCCTGGGAACGTCGTGAGGCAGTGCTCTCATCCCAAACATGCATTGTCCCGACATTATTTTCAAAATTATGTATACCAAGATTGTAGCATGAAAGCTGCCTCTTATAGTAAACAACTCCTGTGGTTAGTTTAGGAAGAAGCATTACTTTCTGAAGATCAAAACTAATTACTGTAGCTTTCCCTTCTTTACTAATCTTAACGTCTTCATTTATTTCTGAGCGAGCTAACTGTACTTTTCTGTGGTGTAGTTCCTGGTTTAGTTTCTTAGTCTTTAACATTGCTTCATCTTTGTTTTCCTCAGCTGCCTTTATTTCAATGTTCAACCTGTCACATGTTTGACAGGTATATTTTCGTGGAGATTTAAAACTAAGATTAAAATCACGTCTGAACACTTTTTCATAAAGCGATTGGCTTGGAACTTTGTCAACATTTCTCTCTCTTAAACTATCAACATAGAGTCTGTACATTAATGACAAATTTAAATTACAATCCAAGTATTTTTTTTGGGATTGAGTTCTACAGTAATGACTTACTATGGTAGGGAAACTTTGTATATGATTTTTTATTGACTCCATTGTGGACGGTGAAGATTTGTTATGAGGCACTTTTTTCCCTCTAAGATCACTTAAATTTCCACTTTTTTTCTTAAGCAAAGCACGATGTACTCTACTACTATTGATTTGTAATATTCCCATAAACATTTTTTTGCATACTTTAATATCTCCGTTTTCAGAAGGGATATAAAATTCACGATTGCCTGTTTTTTTTGAAATATCAGTGTTCTTACGACGTCTTATTATCGTTCTACATTTTACAGCACCACTTATTATGCTTGTTTGAGTTTCCCAAGACTGTGACTCGTTATAAAACAAATTAAAAAAACTTTCTTTTTGCTGTGCTGTAAGCTTATTTTGGCAGTTTATTTTGCAATTGCAGGAATAGTCATTAAAAGATTTAGAGTGTATGACAGTACCTGAAGTATTGATATATTCTTTACCAGCTGCCCTTTTTTGCTTGCGAATATTTTTTTTCCACTTCTTAGGATCAGCTTTTCTCTTCTTGTCTTGAGGTTCTTCCTGCCCTCTGGTATTTTTTTCATCTGTAAAAACACAAAATTATTAATATTTTATATAAGTAAATATATTACTTTTTTATGTTATAACATAAAAATACTTTGAAACACACATTCACTATGCATAAGACAGACAATTTACGTTCTCTTTTGCCAAAGTGAACTATGTGATTTTAATTTTTTTTTACAATTCCAATATAAATTAATGGAATATATTGCTTCATTCTTATATAGATAGGTGAATACTATGTTCTTAGGTTGGTATAACTGCTCATATTTCACTAGCACTTCCAGTGGACACTGCAAGAAATAAATTTGCACATGGTTCACTTTGGCAAAAGAAACGTTCCAAAACATAACCAAACTTTGATAATGAAGTTTTATGGCAATAAATATTATTATCTTACCTGATTCTGTAATATCCGAATCAGAACTTGGATGGTAATCATCTGAAGACCCATTACTGAAATCAGCGTGTTCATTTTCACTAGAATTTCTATCAACAATGTCATGACGATGTGAACTATGTGCACGGGAAGCCATCTTGGACTGGATGATGGTTCACTGTGGCATATGACTACCAGTACTACCACCCTTTTGCTAAATAGAATTTACTAATTTCCAGCTGATGTTTTCTGTTATTCACATAGTTCGTTTTGGCATACGTTTAGAACAAAAGTTTGCCTCATAATGGAAATGAAAAAGTTAAAACAAATAAAATGCACATAGTTCACTCTGGCATGAGACCATCCAATTGTGTGGTTGATGGACAGAAAGGGACAGCCAATGTTTGAGACATTTTTATTTATTAAAAATAGGTACCTAAAAATTTTTCTACTGCTGAAATAAAACAGACAAAGTTCCATATTAAGTATTGATTTTTTTCATACTTATGATTTCAACTTTAAAACTCAACAATTGACTTGTCTGCTTTTAATTGCCGACCACACAATTGTAAGGGAAATCAGAATGGGAAGGGATAAGGGAAGTTGAATGGTTCTGTTTTTAGTGAGCCACAGTTTCAATGATTTTGCCAATTTCTTTAGCAGTATTCCAATCCTTCTTTCTCCTGTGTAGACAAGTGTAGTCAAAGATCCCATATTAGTCACAGCCATATTCACTCTTTAACTATTAAAATTTGTACATTCTAGCATGCTTACAGTGTCTTAATACCAATAAAGGTCTTGGTCCAAACGGAATATCTTAACTTAGTTTTAAGGAATTCTGCATTCTTTTTATGTAGTCCTCTATGGCTTATTTTTAATATATCTCTGACTGAGGGTCATTTTTCATCACAATTTATTTACTGATTTTATCCTTAACTCATTGATTTACAAACATTGTTTGTATTTTGAGAACGATTTCCGAAGTGGAAATTGAAACGTCAATAAACGTATTTTAACCTTTAATTGTGGCTTATTCCCAGTTAAATAGTAATTAATTTAAAATGCCACAAGAAAATAGCTTCAGAACAATATTAAGAAACCGTTATGGGCCCAGCGTTATTCAAAATTTTCGGAGATTGGAAATTCTATACAAGAATCTTAACTCATTGATTCCTAATTATCGTTGCATTATAATTCTTTCTGCTATTCCTAAAATTTTCGAGGCTTTACTGATCAATTTTTTTTATAGTAAATCTGAAGAATCAGCTTCATACTGATAAGCATGGTTTAATGTCTAGTTGTCCAACTTCTACTAACTTACATTTTTTAAGTTATAATTGCATTAAAAACATTTTTTATGTCGATTAGATTTATACGACTTGTCTACAAGCATCTACTGTTTTTGTAAATTGTGTAGACCATATTCTTATTCTGGTATGATCAATTTTTTAAATCTGGATTCTCTTAACAGAAGAGTTACCTTTCAATCTTTATTTTTAAGGTTTTTTATAAAATAACCAATCTCCTGAATTGATTCATCTAGTTTGTTTTCATATTTCTCCTCATTCACTGCATCAGAATTCACATTTCCATGTTCCTTACCGCAGAACTAATTATGGTTCAAGTATAGGTATGGTCTGAATCTTTTGTATCAATAGCTTTAGGTACTATTTGAATCACCAAAGTGCAGAATGATACTTTTTATAAATGTGTACTTATTTTTTTTATTCATGTATATTTTATTTTTATCTGTAATTTTGTGTATATTTTTATTATGTTGCATTTTTGTATAATTTTGACAGTGAATTTGTTCCATTTCATTCCATTTGTTATTAATAAATAAATATAAATATATGTTATAATAAATGTAAGGTCCTTTAAACATGCATGTTTTATTACTCAAAATGATTTTATATTCCTATAATGTTGCATTTTTGTATAATTTTGACAGTGGATTTGTCCCGTTTGTTAATAAATAAATATAAATAAATGTAACAATAAATGTAAGTTCCATTAAACATTTTTTATTTCCCAAAATACATTCCTAATATGCACAGGATGACGGCACTTTTAGTACTTAATACAATGGCAGTGACGTCTAATTTACATCCTCAGCGCTAAAATAGACGTCCGAAAACATCATAAAAGTCCATCCAGTAAGTCCTCCGGACGTATTATGGACGTTCGATTAAGGTCCAATTAACGTCCCGGTACGTCCATTTTACGTCCGCTCGGGACGTAAAATGGACGTCCATAGGACGTTCGGCGCAGCGACATTCGGACCAATATAGGACGTTAATAGGACGTCCTTAAAGTCCGTGAGGGACGTACTATGGACGTCCATGTGCTATTAGGGCTACTCCTTCATGATAGATTCATTCTTTAAGTACCATCTGAGCTTAATGTAATAGAGGAATTAGTGCAATAAACAAAGTATATAATCAATCATATCAATTATATCATATCATATCATATCATATCATATCATATCATATCATATCATATCATATCATATCATATCATATCATATCATATCATATTATATCATATCATATCATATCATATCATATCATATCATATTATATCAATTTTTCTATTTACTTATTGCATTTACATTGTATTTAAAACAAATTGGATAAACACCAAGTAAATTATAGCAACTATTTGTAAACGTCCAATTAAGCATGACACTAACTAAATTATACTTTAGAAAATACTAAATATTACAATTAGTTTTTAGCACAAAGCCAACTTTACCCCTATCTAATTTTTGTATCAACACCTCCCTAATTCAATCCATTTTTACACAATTCTTTTCACAGCTCATCGCATCGTGCGAAAATAATTTAATGTCCCCCGTTTTACGAATACATATAAGGCCCCGAACGTCGTGCCCTTTGCTTCTAAGTTTGATTGATGTCCGTTTAGAGGATTGTCAGAGGGTGGCTAAAACGCCACCCCTGATTTCCCACCCTAAATAGCAACAACCACTCAGTCTCTGAGGAGTCGTCTTCCATAAAAATGCACTCCCTGCCCCTGTCTGATGAAGATAAAAATGTAATTCATTTTCTAACTACATTAGACAGCATATTATCCAACACCATGGGGTGTTTAACTCTTCTGCCCTAAGGGATTTTAAATTTGGTGAAGCAATGTTCCTGATAACGATGTAAATTTTGTTTTTAAATTTATTTTATTTAAAAGTTTTTAAATAAATGTTTATTAAGAATAGAAGAGCCAGAACTGATATTTATTATTACGATCTAATTACTGAAAATAACGTTTAGAAAATTGTAGAAAAACAGTAAAAACGTTCATTTCCAAACCTAGCCAGCTGGTAGTGATGGTCAGAGTCGATTACTTATGGTAATCGGTTACCGTGGAATCGAGTACAGTAAGGAATCAGATACTTTATTGAGTACTGAGTACCGAGTACTGTGGCTATAAGATTTTGAATTAACAGGTGATTTTCGTAAAATTTTGCAATTACAAAAGCAAAATAATTTCCAGAAAAAAATTAAGAAGTTACCGTTCAAAACTCAAAATCGACAATCTGACAGCCTTGGCTATCGCTAAATTTCCCATCTCCACTGGTTTCATTCATCTCACAATTTAATATGTTTTCCATCTGTTGCATTATTTCGCCGGTTATTAGCGCGCTCATTACTGTTATGTATTTTGAAAAATGTTGGTGATTGATTTAGAAATTATATTAGAAATTTTGAATTGTTTTTAAAAATTACTGAAATAATTTTTGTGCCTATTCTAAAATATAGGTATAATACGAAAGCAATACAATTGTAAAAACTAACATAATATGGGATGTTCTCTACCATTACAAATATAAATTAAAACGAGGCATTTATTTCGCTAGAAATCTAAATGAAATACATTTGACAAAATCAAATCTATTAATTTTATTTTGCTTTAATTCCGCTATTTGGTGATCAACAAATTTTTGACGCTCTAGAAGTACTTTTAGGTACACATTTTTTGGTTTCAAAGAACTTCGTAGTTTTATATAAGTGTCAATTTGAACATCTTTTAAAACTTCTAAAAATTGAAATATATTAGGGTGCGGATTGTAAAATAACGAATTCAATTTAGAAGGGAAACTTTCACAGGCATTGGCTGTACGCTCGAGTGATAAACAGTTTTCCGCCCACATCTCAGGAGGGAAGTCTTCTTCTTTTTATGGTGCCGTGCACCTATAGTGCGTTGGCGAATTATCTTAAGGTCAGACGTCTGTCTTTTGCGGCATGCAAAAGTTCGCCAGTGTTAGTTACGCCTGTCCAGTTCTTTATATTTCGCAGCCACGACATTTGTTTGCGACCTACTCCTCTCTTGCCCTCAATCTTTCCTTGGATAATTAGTTGAGGGATTGCGTATTTTTCCCCTCTCAGGATGTGGTCCAGGTATCCAATCTTTCGTGCCTTGATCAAGCTGAGCAATTCTCTCTCAGTATTTGCTCTTCTTAGGACTTCCTCGTTTCTCACCCTATCTGTCCATGGTATGCGGAACATTCTTCGCAAGGTCCACATTTCGAAGGCTTCCAACTTGTTAATGGAAGATATTTTCAACGTCCATGTCTCCATGCCGTATAACAATATGGACCATATATAGCACTTAACCATTCTGTAACGGAGATTGAAGGAAAGATTGCGGTTACAAAGTAGCGGTTTAAATTTAAGAAAAGCTTGTCTTGCTTGTTCAGTACGGCATTTTATTTCTTGTTGAGGATCCCATTGGTCATTCATCATCATTCCCAAGTATTTGAATGTTTTCACTTGCTCGATTGGAGCATTATCTACGTGCAGTTGTACTCTGAAAACCTGTTCCTGTGGTGTTTATTTTATTTAGTATCAACTGCATATCATGTTCGTTATCTGTGATTATTGCGGTGTCGTCAGCGTAACGAATGTTATTTATCGGGTACCCGTTGACCTTTATACCACAATCAGTGCCTTCAAGTGCCTCTGCAAAAACATTCTCCACATGGAGGTTGAACAGCATAGGAGACAAAATACACCCCTGTCGTACCCCTCGTAAAATTTCGAATTCCTCTGTGTTTGTTGATTTGTTCAGCCTCACACGTGCCTTTTGATTCCAATAGAGATTCTGGATAACTCTTATATCTTTCTCATCAATATCAGCATTGTGTAGCATTTTTATTATTTCATCGTGTTTTACGGTGTCAAAAGCTTTTTCGTAGTCGAGGAATGTGATGACTATATCTTTTCGTTGGTCCATACAGTTTTGTACCAGGGTATTCAAGCAGAATGATGCTTCGCGCGTCCCGAGTCCCTTCTTGAAACCAAATTGTGTCTCGCCGCTCAGCTCTTCTAGTTTTCTGAACATTGTTGTCTGGAGTATGCGAAGAAATATTTTAAGTAAATGACTTATCAAGCTAATCAGTCTGTGGTCCTTGCACCTTGTCGCTCTTTGTGATCATTATGAAGGTTGAACAAAGCCAATCCGTTGGAATGTGGCCGGTGTCATATATGGCATTGAAGATTGTTACCAGAGTGTCGATGTTGTCATCATCCAACAGTTTTAGGGCTTCCGTAGTAATGCCATCCGGTCCAGGGGCCTTGCCCAGTTTTGCTATTTTTATAGCGTACCCCACCTCGGCGCGAATAATCGGAGGACCGGACAAAGTTTCTGTAGATAGGTTAGTAGTTGGCAGATTCGGTCTGTTGTCTGCAAAGAGGGACGAAGCATAATCTGTCCAGATTTTAGCTAGTTCTTTCTGGGTATGTACGTAGTCGCCTTGATCATTTTTCAGGTTTGTCTCTTGGTGTTTCTTGTATATATTCGAAATTTCTTTAACCTTTTTGTGTAGTCCAAAGCTGTCCCCCTTTTCTTGTAGTGATTCTAGTTCTTCACAACGCTCTTTCATCCAGATTTCCTTTGCGGTTTTAATTTTTGCTCTTATCGTACGTTGAGTTTCATTTTATTTACGTTGGTTCTGATGTATTTTGTACTGTCGGCGCTGCCCCATTAGCTCAAGTATTTCTTCCGTCATCCACTCGTTTTTGTGATTTCTTTTTATTTTACTTGCGATTGATTCATCCGCATTGGCTACAGCCATTTTTATTTTCTCGCAGGTTTCCTCTATGCAATTTACTTGTATATTTCTCAGGTTCTCGTTGATGTGGTTGCCGTATGTAGTTCTAAGCTCTTCATCTCTCATTAGTTCTCTCATGTTTATATATTTTTTATTTGATGGTTTTTTAACCTTCGCCAGTCGAAGCCTTACATTTGCGATTAGGGGGTTGTGGTCAGATGAAATGTCTGCACCAGGGTAAGCAGCCACTCTATTTATATAGTTCCGGAATCTTTTGTTTATCAAGACGTAATCAATTTGATTTCTGAGGGAAGTCTGCCTCTTCAGAAATATAGTTGTTCACCAAGTAGTCAGCAAATTGTTGTACGGCTTGGTTTTGTGCTGGTATTATTTCACTAAAGTCTAAAGCAAAACACTCACCTACTTCTAATGGATCTAGGAAAGGTTGACCAAACATATATCTAAGGTAATGTCAGACTTTATTGTCGTTTGAATACTCAGTAGCCAGAACAACTTTTTGAATTTTTCTCCGCCATGATTGTCCGAGATGAAACCTATATCCTTTTATGTTCGCAGATGGAAACACTTCACTTACAGCTGCATGGATTGCTTTTTCCAAATCGGCATACATAACCTTGGGAATAAAATTTAATTTCAATTTTTGACACTCCATCTTTAAACAATTTAAGGCAGTCACATATGAGTTTGTTAACTTATTTGAAAGCAAAAAGAATGCCAACGGCACATAGTGTCCATTTTCGAGTCCGTGAACTGTAAATAGTTGAATAAAAAATAGTGCAGTGTTTAAAAGTTCCATCAACATAAATTGTTTCTAATTTACTTAAAAATGTTAAGTTAGATACACAAGAAAAAGCAACAAATTTTTTTACCGGATCATTTTTCAATAAAAATTGTTCTTTTTGGTTGGTTGTCACTTCCACGGAGTTTAACGAGTCATCAACATTCTGCGCGCACTTTGGAATTTTGGGAATAACTTGTTTTCTTCCATTATAAATATTTTTTCTAATCAAATGTATATCTTCCACAGTAAAACTTTTAGTGCCTATTTGCTTAATTTCGCTGTGTATCAGCTTTAATGGCTTTTCACACAAATCATCCATTGCCTTCCGCTTAACACTATTACTTAATTTTTGCCGGTTTAACACTGTTTTCTGTAAACTTTCATGGGTATCTACATTCGACTACACTGTAACAAATATTTAAAGTTTTAACAAATGCTTTGCAACTTCTTTCTACACACTGCCAACGTTTGATATTATTAGCAAGCATTTTATGGAAGTTATACTTGTAATTGTCAATAACTAACATTGACCTGCCCTTTTTACTTACCATTTCACTTACTTCAGATTTCTCCATCATGAACTACGTATAACGACATTAAAACTGGAACTAAAGTAATAATGTTAAGATTCGCTCCACCCCTATTTCTTATCATAAAATTTCTGGTAGACCACTAATTACTTACCAATCTTTTCAAAAGAAATATATCAATTGCAACTTCTGATACGGAAAAACCCAATCAAATACTTAACAAGGGAACATGAGCTCTAACATCATAATACTTTAGTGATGTTATCGTTAATATTTTAATAATTTTAATATTTTTTTAAGTAAGAAGTAGTGTGATATAGTAGTATTGTTTAAAAAAGACTCATTCTTTTTTAAACAATGATGGTAGTGTTGTATTAATAAGTAAATTCAAAGTTTGAGAAGACATTATTTAAATATCTCTTCTAGGAAATATATGTCCGGAGCGAATTTACCTATGCCCTTCTTCTATGGGGTATTAAAATCTGAACTAGTATACACCATATACCTGTTATATTCGAATAAACAAAAACTATTAAGATAAAATATTTATTACCCAAATAAATTTGATTTAAATTGCCAATACCCACACTTGTGAAAGACTCTAATAATAACTTAATCACTTTAAAAATATTACGTTTGACAACAATTGCTTTTCACTGATTTATTTGATGATTTATTTTACCTGTACGATCTAAATATAAGTTACAGTACTGTCATCGATCAGAGGGTATTTCAATTTTACAATATTTTTGCGCTCTTTCTTTTCCTTTTTGAGGGCCAAAGGTGAATTTGAAAGAACAGTGCGATGGATTGTTTCTATTTATCAAGCTGAAGGTTTTCTCGATTACAATAGAAAAATCAGGAAAACTACGGATTGAATAGATATTTCCAGGAAATCCCTAATGGCAAGACCTTTTCCCAAATGACGTCGTTTATCGTCGAAGCGTTGGGGTATCAATTTTAAATTTTAACTCTAATAGCGGTCTAAGGGAATTTCTGAAGATGAAAAGCAAAACTAGAATACAAATTAAAAGAAAGTTGGTATATACGATATAAAGAGAAAAGTATCTGTAATTTTTTATTATTCCGTCTCCTTATTTAATAAAATACTACTCAGTCCAGAACTTCTATAGAGACATTCTTATTGTAAGCTAATACTCAGGCTTTTTAAAACATTTTAGCGTGCAAGGCAAATATTTTCATAAAAACTGAATTAAAGAAAATTCATGGCTTGGAAATAACGTGCCTTCTAAACACCTTCAATTTTTTAGCTATAGTAGCATACTCAGAAATACAGTAAGTTACAACGTTGGTAAAAAAACAAAAATTTCTGACTCTAGTTTGTCAATTGCAACTCATTTTTATAACAACTAACTAATGTTTGTTTAACCTTGTTTTGCCATATTATTATTTCTCGTGAATATTTTGGTAGCTAGATAAAAAATAATTAACTTACTGTAAGCACGTAAGAATGGGTCTATGACTGAAGATGAATAGAGCTCTATAAACGATGACGGCCAAATGACAAAATGACGTTTAAAAGTATGAATTAAATGTGCAAAGGTTCAGAATTATTTAATGGTTCACGTGGTATTTCAATTTCTGGAAGATGGCTCATTTCATAGCTTACCTGTTTTTTAATTCAAGCTTATAAAAATCGGTGGCTATACCCTAAAATGCACTACCTGACAACCTGTACAAAGGGAGAATATTATTATTATTAATATCTTATATCTTTTTGCTGCTCTGCATCTTTGGTTGACCATGTACTAAGGTATTTATATTGCTCTACTTTTTCTATTGGTGTATCAGAGACGTTATTTTCTATTGTAAAAACGATTATAGTTTTGGTAAGATTACGATTTAAACTTAAGAAAAACGTAGAGTAGGGTAAAACGCCAGTTATTGGAAATTATAGTATTAACTTACGATTATAAAATTCCTGCAAGTGCTAACAAGAGTATACTTCACTAGATGGCACTACTCGTTTCTATATTACCTACATTCTTATGTCAATGTTCTGCCTTTAACGGGTTCTGTGATTTAAGCGGTAAATATTTTTAGGTTATGTGAGTAAAGTGACATTTAAGCATTGTGTTAAGCATCTGCTCTGACTTTTATTTCAAAACTACGTGTTATTTTTAAGGTAAGATTGTATTTTTATTTAAAATGGTGAAGTAAAGATGCTTATAGTCCCTACGGTAGATCGCGTACAGTAATAGGGATTTTAATTCGGATTTAATTGCGCCTGTCCAATAACTAAACTAGAAAATTTGCTAAATTGTATTATGAGACACCTGTCCAATCACTAGATTACTATACTTACACATATTCTACAATTTTCAACGGGTTTACGTATAATTAACTGGAGATAGCAGTAAAATTAATTTAGTAATCGATTTAAAAGTTATTGGACAGCTATCCAATGTTTAATCGTCCAACCATTAAATTGATTTTTTACGATTGTAGTAAAATGCCTAAACTTAGAAAATACGGTAAGATTAAACTTATAAAAGCTGTTAAGGATGTCCAAAATGGCACTGAATCGTACAGAACAGCTGAAAAATATATGGAATTCCGAAGTCCACTATAGAATTTAAATTAAAACATCCGGAACATAAAGATACACTTGGACCCTCTCTTATTTTAACTTGCGAGGAGGACAATACTCTGGTTAGGTATGTTTATTAAATTTATGTTAATCCATAGCACTATTTGGTTTTACATTTAATATTCCAGATGGATACAAGAAACCGCTTCAAAAGGTTTTCACAAAAAGGCCAACAATTTAAAAAGCCAAAAAAATGTATCTTGATCTGTATTTATCTTTGATTTTTTTTAGGGATTTTTGAAGAGACATCCAGAGGTTTCTAAAAGGACAAGTGAAAAACAACATCTAGAAGAAATTCTAACTGATCCATCAAGAATTTTTAATGGAGATGAGTCAGGATTTCAAATATGCCCATCTACTGGAAAAGTATTTGCTATGGAAGGTTCAAAAAATGTTTATAATGTTAAAAAAACTGTTCAAAAGAAAACGCCACTGTGATGTTTACGTTTACAGCAGACGGTAAAATTTGCGTGCCTATGGTTATTTATCCTTATCAACGTATTCCAGAAAAAGTTGTCAAAGGCATTATTCCTAAATATGGTGTGGGCAGAAGCGATCATGGTTGAATGACCGCAGAGACATTCTATCACTATATTGCGAATGTTTTTTACCCCCACCTAATTGAAAATAATATTAAGCTTTCAGTTATTCATTGTGCAATGAACTGCAGATTGAAGTAATTGCACTTTATCCTAACACCACAAGGATTTTACAACCATGTGACGTTTTTATTTTCGGTCCACTAAAAGAAGCTTGACGGCTGTCAGTGAGAAAATGGAAGAACAGCATCCAGGAGTTGTAGTGAATAAGGTTGTATTTGCTTCTATATTGGAGCAAGCTAAAAAAAGCTGTAAAACTAAAACAGTAGTAAATGGTTTTAAGGTTTATGGATTGTTTCCATTTAAAGCAGATGCTATTGACTACACAAAATGTTTAGGTAAAAACGTAGTAAAAAATTTAATCGTTTCAGATCATCAAAAGAAACCCAAGATGAACTATATTACTTTTGTAAACATCTTAGGTGTCCAAAAAGTTCATAGCTTAGAGAATTTAAAAGAAAACTCAGAATAATCTACCTAGCGACGATAATTTAAATTTGTAGTTCAAAATTTGGAATTTTTTTGAACATGATCCAAAACATTCGAATAACCCAATGGTTTAAAAAAATAGAGACATAAACATTAAGATTATTCAAAATATAGCTATCACATCTCTCGTTAAAAATACTGAAATAAAAAGATCAGAACAAAGTGGTATTGAAAATGTAAATATTTCTGAGAGCAGTAGTACCAATCATATCAATATTTAGCAATATAAAACTAATATTTGTGACTTACCCTCTACAAGTAAAATTATTGTTAAACACAAATTGTTGGGTATTTTTTAACTTCTCCTGCTGTACCGGAAAGAAAAAATAAACGCAACACGGAACGACTTCCTTTTGCTATTACATCTGCACGATATCAATAAATGTTACGAAAAAAGGAGGAGTTAAAACAAGAGCAGGAAAAACAAAAACCAGATAGGAAATAGAAAAGAGAAAAAAAATTAACCAAAAACCAGTGTAGCAACAAAAAGAATTCATCAAAAAAAGTCAAATGTTCTATTTGTTCAAATGATATTTAATCGAAGAAATTAAAATGCTATTACTGTAGTCTTTATTATTACGAATATTGTATTTCTGTTAATCATATACAGCATATACCAAACGCTGGTAATCTATTTATATGTCACAACTGCTTCAATCTGCAGGATAGTGATTCCAATGCTAATAACAGTAACCAAGAAAGTGAGGATGAATACATTGACGAATTTCTCACTTAATACAAAGAAGCACAGAAGCACAGAATATGCCGTATTTCCACCTCTTGCATCAATGCAAGACTGAATGCGATGTCCTATGCTTCTTTAAGTGTATTAATGTAGTTCTGGTCCATGGTGCCTCATTCTTCAATCGCTGCTATTCTTTCTTGTAGTGTCCTTGGGGGTGGCTGCCGGGATTGAATTTTTCTTTTCAGCATATCCCATTCGTGCTCAATGGAATTGGGGCCAGGTGAGCAAGGTGGCCATTGTAATCTGACGATATCTTCTGTCTCTAAAAAATCTGCCGCATATCTCGATGGGGAGGCGCATTGTCGTCCATAAAAATAAATTCTGGACCAACAGCTCCTCGCCACAATCATACAACAGGCCTAAGAATGGTATCAATTTAAATTTGTCTATTCATGTTACCAACAATAGAAATTAAAGGAGTTTTATTATTTAGCATGATGCCACCCCAAAACATTATGAAGCCACCTTGATATGGGACTCTTTGGACAGCTTGGTTAAGTCTATCCTGTCGATTTGGGTTAATCCAAATCCTAATTCGGCGATTATCCGACAAAAGGCTAATTTTTATTTCATCAGAAAATAACACGTTTCCCCATCTGTTGTCATGTCATTGTAAATGTTCATTGGCCCATTCCAGTCAAGTTCTTTTCTGCTCTAATGTAAGCTTTGGTACAAACGATGGTCTTCTTGTGAATAAATTCGCCGAATGTATAAATAGCCTTATCGCAAATTACAATATTATGAGCTTGATGGAGCTCTCTTCTAATAGTTCGGACAGTCATAGAGGGGTTTCTCCTGGCAGTTAACGTTAAAAGCGTTTTTGGACATTAGTAGTAATTCTGGATCTTCCGTCTTGGACGATCGCTAACAGAATTCGTCTTTCGATATTTTTTCACAATCCGGGATATATGACTCTGATTAACTCCAACCCGGACAGCAACGGCGACTTGTGTGTGGCCTTCCTCAATCAAAGTAACGATTCTAGCTCGTACTAAAGAACGTAGGGGTTCAGGATCATTCCAACTGACAGCAACGTCTGCAGCAAGTACCCGATCACCCACCTGTATAACAAGTTCAGGTATCTTAAGTGTCGCGTCATTACATCTTATTCGCGGCTCTTCCTCTACGATCCACCTCCTTTGCTCAGCTATTTTCCGTACGTGCGTAACGAGGTGGTCACATAGCAGTGTTTATTGCCAATGTGCCGCTGTACATTTCTGTAAAACATCGCTAAGACTGTCGTTACGATAACAGCACGCAGCCCATGCGAGCGGTGGAATGTTGATCCAGGTAGAGCTTTCTTTGTGTGAAGATCCTTGCGCTAGACCTTGAGCAGACCGTTACCGCTATGACTGCTCTTAAATCTCTGACGTGTTATCGAAGTGCAACTGCCCAATACAAAATATTTATGATATATTAGGTGTAGTATTACACAGATAAAGATCATTTAATTGTATATATATATATATATATATATATATATATATATATATATATATATATATCATTTTATAGAGTGTTTAGTATCTCAAAAAGTAAAAAATAAGGTAGGAATTCAGAGGGAGATTTATTTATTAAAAATATTACGAAAAAGTTTAAATAAAAAATCAAAGATAATGAGAAAAATTAAATCGATTTCACAATTTGATTTTTCCACATTTTTTTAATCGCTGTTCTATGTATGAGATGACTTTATATGACTTTATAATGCAATACTATAATAGAAATTCCTCTTATATAAGAAAGTCAATGTGACCTTGTATCACACGTGCATCAAATATAGATTTTTAAATAATATACTATAATAAGAAACTTTAAGAATAATTTTTTAAATTGATGTATTGCAGGTTAAAATGTTATTACTTAATTGGATGTATTGTTTGAAAAATTAATAAAAAAGTTTCTGCAGTAGCGGAACGTACGCGGTATTTGTATCTATATACAGTGTGGAAACCACTTATGGAATAAAATTGTTTGTGTCCTTATTTTAGAAAAGAATAAAAAACGTTGAGTTACCCTAACTTTTAAATTTAAATGTGTGCTTTTTAAACATAAATTTAAATGTACAGGGTAATCCACGCAATTCTGTTATGGTCCATAATCTGTATTTTAAATGAAACACCCTGTATATTTTTATGTTTTTAAAAGCTCCCTAATAACCTGATTTCAACGATTTATATCATATAGGGTCTAGTACGAATAATATAAAGTGAAATTTTAAAATTAAGTAAAATTTTGTTCAAGATAATTAATTCATTGAATATCCGAGTTAATTGATTGGATTACATTAAAATAAATGCTCAAAATGTTCTCCACCTTATTGTTGGCAATAATACAGTCACCTATAAAACTCGTCACAAACTTTGTTTAAAGTTTGAGGTGAAATATCCCGTATTTCTGTAGTTATCCTTTCTTTGAGGTCTTCAATGATAGGTGGTTGTGTAGCATATACCTTGTTCTTGAGATAACCCCAAAAAAAAATTTTAAGTTTAATAATTTCGATGTTATTAATCTTTTATTAGTATGGTATGTACGAATCCCACTAGAAATACGTACATAAATGGACATGTTGGTAGGGAAAGAGCGAAACTAAAAAGAGTTCACATAGGCTTGGGGATGGGAAGATGGGAAGAATGATAAGAATGATAAGAATGATAAGATTGATAAGAATGATAAGAATGATAAGAATGATAAGAATGATAAGAATGATAAGAATGATAAGAATGATAAGAATGATAAGAATGATAAGAATGATAAGAATGATAAGAATGATAAGAATGATAAGAATGATAAGAATGATAAGAATGATAAGAATGATAAGAATGATAAGAATGATGAGAATGATGAGAATGATAAGAATGATAAGAATGATAAGAATGATAAGAATGATAAGAATGATAAGAATGACAAGAATCATAAGAATGATAAGAATGATAAGAATGATAAGAATGATAAGAATGATAAGAATGATAAGAATGATAAGAATGATAAGAATGTTAAGAATGACAAGAATAATAAGAATGATAAGAATGAGAAGAATGAGAAGAATGATAAGAAAGATAAGAAAGATAAGAATGATAAGAATTATAAGAATGATAAGAATGATAAGAATGATAAGAATGATAAGAATGATAAGAATGATAATAATGATAAGAATGATAAGAATGAAAAGAATGATAAGAATGATAAGAATGATAAAGAATAATGAAAGAACAAGATATGTAAGAAGGGATAAATAAAATAGTGTTATTATCTTTGCAATAGCATGGGATTTGGCTGACATGAATAGGTTATGAAGAGTGAAGACCAGTATGTTACCTATAGCAGTGGGGGAAGGGAAGGTCGGATAGATTTTGTGCTGTGTAGAAGTTAGCTCAAAGAGGTTACCAACTGTAAAGGGATAAAGGGTGAGTGTGTAGCTTTCAACACCGACAGGTGATGGTGGATACGAAGCTAAGGTGAGGCGGAAAGAAAAGCAAGTAGGACACCAGAAAGTAAAGTAATGAAAGTTAAAGGATAAGGATTTGGCAAGAGTCTTTAATAATAGAGTGCTGAAAGTCCATAAGGCAGAAGATACGGTCAATGACTGGTGGGAAGCCAACAGTAAATTTGTAATACAAGTGGGAGAAATAGTGTTAAGAAAGACATCTGGTAAAGGGCCTCCTCGAAACAAATAAACTTAGTGGTGGAACGATGAAGTGCAAGAAAATGTTAGAGAGAAAAAAGTGGTTAGAAAGAGGTATGACAGGTCTCAAGAAGAGGATGATAAGGATATATCTAAGGTAACAAAGAGAGAAGCAAATTGCGCTGTAGTGACTTCTAGGCTAAGGTCGTCTGCACAGCTGTATGAAGAGTTGAAAACACTCAAATGGATTAAAAAGTTGTTAGGCAGCATTGTTAAAGCAAGGGAAAAATCATGTAAGGTCAACAGTAAGAAGAAAAGAGAGCTAGATTTGGTATTTATAGATCTTAACCCTTCGGTAGACGGGTGATACTTTGATACACGTATAAACGGGTTGGGTCTAAGAAGCCCAATTAAACTAAGAATTTTTTATGTTTAATTTTGTAAAAACAGGTTTGCGTTGCATATATTCGAACTGCTAGTAAAAACAACTTACATGTATTAAAAGAAAATGAACTTCTATTATAATACTAAAACTAAAAATTTAAAAGAAATTACGTACTATAATATGGCCAATGTTTAAAAAACACCTTGTATATAACTTATTCAGTCATTTTATCAATGTATAAGCGATAAACAGGTACGGTATGTTCCAAGCAAATAAATTTTTTACAATAGTGACACATTATCGAGTTTTACGATCTCTACAAAAAGCACAACGCCCCCTTTTATTTTGTAATTCCGCAGGTGCTTGTACTGGTCTCACACCACAGGGTTTAGCAGCAAGCTCTCTTATATCTTGTGCCAAATAAGGAGATTGAGCTCTTTCTTTTATATTGTTCATTATTAACTGAAGACCTAGTTCTTTTAAAAAAAATCTTCTTTTGCTTGTTTTTAGAACCAGTTTGTTAGTGCTCTGTATTACAAATGCATTTAACAGCAACGTCAAGCAATCCATAACAGATGACCATGGGCCAACGTTTTGTATTTCTTGCGACAGTATAGGAACCTTGAAGTTGATCAACCGTGTTTCGTAGAATTATAGAAGGTTATTACTTCAGGTTTACTTTCGTCACCCGTTGTCGGATCGATTTGGTCATCATGGTCTAGGGTAGATAAAAGAACATGTTTTTTGGTTTTGGTATATAGGACAATATCGTCATACCTTTAGTAAATCCAAACATAGTTGATTTTGGCGGTCTATTGTTCAATAAAAATTCGGTTGGGATATGCCTTTTGTTTTTACGTAGGGTGCCTACAATTGTTAGACTATGGTTTGTTAGTAAGTTTTGTGCGACTTCAATTTATGTAAACCAATTGTCCATTTTAACATTCCGTTTTTATTTGAAAGTTAGTTTGCAAAGCCGCTCAATCACATCGTAGGCTGCAGAACTGATAGAATATGGACCTGGTGGTTGTGTACCGGCATAGCTTTCTAATTGATACATATAGGAATAGCGAGAATCCACCAAAGAATATACCTTCAGACCGTATCGGTCCGGTTTGTTTGGAAGGTATATTCTAAAACTACAGCGACTTTTAAAGCCTAAAAGTATCTCATCGATAGTGATATATTGGCCAATGGTATAATATTTTTGAAAATTTTCAACTACATCCTCGAATACGATTTTAACTGCTGCAAGTTTGTCTATTTGTTTTTGTTTGTCTCTTGTACGAATATTATCTAGCCGTAAGCACATCATAAGAAATCTGAATCTGCAGAGAGTCATCGTTGCCAGAAATTTTCCAACAATAGACTCATCGGAATCTGAATATTCATATTTTTTTTCCTCGTTGGTTGCAACTTCCTCGCAGAGACATTGCAAACGTTTTACCTCTCCCTCGTAAGAATACATTGTTGCTAAGCTTTAAAAACAATGCACTGCAAATTTTGTTTTGTACTTTTATAAAAAAAAAAACTTACATTAAAGAACGGGTTGTGTCTAAGAGAACGAAAATAGATATAACATCGACACTATCGCTTCAATACGCATTATTAAATGAGGGATTATAGCTGGCTATGCCGTCGAAAGGTACCTAGACCGCCAGGACCGTTCTTAGACTCGGTGACTAGAATGGGCCCGACAGACCCAACCCGTGCACCGCAGGGTTAAGAAGTCCTTCGACACACTCCTTAGACTAGAGTCATGGCGATTTATGAGGTGAAATGGGTTTCTGAGAAGTACATATGGCTCATGAAAGATATGTATGAGGGAGCGTACATTAAAGGAAGGACTTGTGTCTGATTGACCAAAAGTTTTACAATGACGGTTGATTTGCATCAAGGCTCTTTACTAAGTAACATATTGATGTATTTTTATATCTGGTACTGACGATAAAACAACTGGTTTATTTGTCCATACTGTTCCATTTATGCAGCCTGCGGCTCTGTTTGCTCTATTCACTTAATCTTCAACTTCAGTTTCGAGCTTTCCATAGCTAGATAATGTGATGCCTAGATATTTAAACTCCATCACTTGTTCTAATATCTGACTTTCCAGCTCCAATTTACATCTTAGTAAATTTGCTGTTGTAACCAACCATTCATGTTGTCTTTTTTTGGGGAAATAAACATGTTAAATTTTCTGGCGGGTAAACATAAATGGGTGCAGTATACGTTGTATATCATCTTTACTTTGAGAGACTAGTATTACGTCGTCTGCATAGCAGATTATTTTAAGTTGTTTTTCTACCATTTGGTATCTTTTTTAGTTTTAACTCTTTTATTATTTCATACATAATCAGGTTGAACAATGAAAAACTCAGGGAATCCCTATATCTTATCCCATTGCTAGCTTCAATATGGTCGGTTAGTTCTTCTTCTACTTTTACTTTTATTGTGGTGTTTTGGTAGATATTTTCTTTCGTTTTAAGTATTCCTAGAGGTATCTCTCTTGAGTACAGTAAGTAACTACAGATTGGATTTAAAAACTAACATAGAGGACGTGTATCTATTTACGATGAAGTTACATAAAAGTTATGCCAAGAGAGTGCTAAAGTATGAGGAAGGACGTTTGCCAATATTTTTTTTCAGGGAATGATGAAGAGCTAACTGTAGTTGGAGAAGACATTGAGAAAACTTGGAAGAAAGATGGGGTATGGAATTTAACACCGAGCAGGAAGATAGGAATTTTTGGGTGGATAAGCTGAAACAGGTCACAGGAGCCGTTAATTCTGGGACAAGAGAAAGAGAACTGGCGAGAGCAACTAAGTCAAATTTCTGCAATCACTATAGAGATTCAATTCGAAATCGGTTTTATTACGGGTTACATGACTAATGAAGTGTATTTAAATAATATAAGGTAGATATTTACACCTAACGGTAGAAAGGCTTAGGACTAAGAAGAAGAAGAAGGTAGATATTTAAGATTCGATGTAGTGTATTCTATCTCAATGATAAACCTGTTAGGACCATCGAGCAAAAAGACAGAAGAGGAAATGTAAAGGTAGTGGAGGCAAAAATATTGTTAGACGGGAAGTGCCATTTTGAGAGGCCACATTAAATAAGAAAAGAGGGCCTCTTTCCTAATATAAGAAATCAAATTTAGTTGGGTTATGTTATTGTTTGTCCCAACTGTCACATAAGAGCTTATTTATATTGAAGTTCTTTAACAATTATGTCACATTTTAGACTATTTTACTTATTATTTAATTAAAACTTTCTCGTCTAAGACACATTCTGAAAAATATTTTATAGCTATTATTTTATGACCATATAAAAAAATATGAAATATTTTTCTAGTTAAAACAATCATTATAATAAAAGTTTTAAACTTTGTACTAATTCCGTTAGATAAATTAGAACCCCTACACCAATGTATAATTATTGTGAAGTGAAAAATTTAAATTTGGTGCCTTTGCATTTCCGGATATGTCCGCCATATTAAGAGGCCATTTTTATGAATTTTGGTCTCCTTCTCATAAAGATTAGATTCCCTCTTTTTTCTCTTTGCTCGATGGATAGGACTGATGACAGGAAAATGTGTGCTTTATGTAATGCGAGGGAGGTGAAAGATATTCTCATAATTATTGGAACTTATGGGAGATTTGGGCTGCATGGGAATATGATAGGGATAGCGATGCATGGAAGTATACATGGGAAAACAAATGTTTGTTTTATTGTGAGAGCTATTAATTTAAGCAAATACTGTTATTTAAAATAATAAAATTTTTTTTAATCTGAATGTGCAGTATATGCTACAGGCAGTGATAATGATGGTAATGGCCAAACATTCTACTGTAATAGGTATACGAAAATATTGGGATTGTGACGGGGATAATATTATAATTCCATTTACATACGAGAACAAAAACTGCTTACTAATAAATAAGGGTGGTAAAATGGGCAGCAAAACTAGAAATAAGAATAACAAGAAAATTATTGGAGCTAACTCAAATATGCGTGACAGACTCATATGCACAGGTAAAGATAGGAAACGGATAATAGATGCCAGGTATTATAACATCAGGACTTAAACAAGGAGAAACCTTATTATCATTGCTGTTTAATTTAGCATTAGCTACAGGGGATTTGCAAATCAAGAATCGAAATTATTGATGGCCTTTGCTGATGATCTGGATACAGTCTTTTATTCTACAAGAGACGTAAGAGAGGTGTTTTTACAACTTGATGAGAAACATGTGGTATGGGTCTTCAAATAAATAAAAAAAAAAGAAAAAATACTTGCTAGTCACAACTAATAATGACAACGACTTAGAAGTTGTAAAAGAGTTTGAATATTTGGAGGCGGTAATCACAGATGACAACCACATAGAAAAAGAGTTCTCAGCAAGGATAGCTGCAGAAAATAGAGCTTTATACTTTCCATCATCATTATTAAGACCTAAGCTGCTAAAAAGACAATCTAAATTAAGATTGTACATGTCAATTATTCTCTGAGCTGTTACATATGGACGTGAAACATGGACTACATCAGCTCAATTATTCCTGTTCCTCCCAACCACATATACTCCTTAGTTCCTTAGTCCTTACAGTCCTGAATGTCCCCTTGATCTTTATACAATACCATCAGATCATACTTTATCATAATTAATAATTTAAAATATTAATTTAAAATAATAGTCAATTCTGCTTATTTATTAATATGAATAATTACCAGTGTCTCCTATAAAAATCGCTGTAAAAGAACTATAAAAGCTGTAACCTCTAGATAATTACGGCATTTGTGTATTAATGTGCATTGAAAAATGGAAGTAAGTAAAAAACTTTGTAATATATAAGTAAATATAAGCATGTTATATATGGTGATGAATTATAAAAGACATAACAGAAACCTCAATACGATACTCTAAAATATCGCTAAAAATTAGTTTAAATCAAAACTAATAAGGAACATTTATCAAAACTTAAATTTCTGCGCTACACAGGTTAGGGATATTGACAGTTTTTCATTCTGTTTCAATTATTTGTAAGTAAACAATTAAAAATATGAAAGTTTTTAAGAAACATGAAAATTTGAGACCTTATAAAAATAATCGGATCAAAAAAACAGATTCTAATTATTAACAAAGCAACTGTACAACCATTTAAAAATCACCTTTGTTCTCTCAAATGGGATAAAAAAATATAATTGTTTAAAACCTACTTGACTGATTGTGTCCATCTTTTGCAAATGTGGTAACTACATAAAAACTCACATTATAAAATATGTAATGTGAATTTGAAAAACATGCTTACTTTCGATTTTAATTTGAAATAACTTTTTTGTTTATAAACATTTTTTTAATTTGGAAAATTTCGTTTTAAAAAGAAAATATTTTTAAGAAAGTCGTCTATTGGATTTTTTTTCTGGTGTGCGTAGTTTTTTCGCAATATCGAAATGAATAAAACAATTGCCTTATAAAAAACTTATAAATTTATTTGAATAAAAAAATTAAAAAAAAAATAGTGTTAATTGTTGATGTAGATAAGTGACTTATTGATTTATATAGTTGTATATTTGTTGTGTTATTATCCACAAGGAAACTAAATAGTCCAGTCGGGTTAAAAAGGTGTTTAAGACATAAGTGGGGAATACTAGACGACGGATAGATGAAAAAGTACTCGTATTTTTACCTTGCGTTTTTTTTAACAATAATTTATGGTCACAATTTGATTTTTTGTCTATAAGTTTTTTCCCTTATAATTTACAAAAACAATATTTATGTCATTTTTTTATATCAAGAATATCTTTATTTTTCCGGTTTTTAAATTAAAATTGACAAATAATTTACAGAGATAGTTGCAAAAAGCAGTTTTTTGCACAAATTTAGAAATTTTTATAAATTTTTTTATTAACAAAATAAAATGTTATTAATACATTTGAACATCAAGGAATTACCGCCTTATAAATTTGTGCAAAATTTCCCCTCGATCAATCAAATAGTTTAAAAGTTATTTAATTTATTTATCCCTAAGACTAAATATTTAAACTATTGAACTTACTTTATTATTGACGCTAGACACATTGAGAAAATTTCATAAAATTTTCTCAGAAGTTAAATGCATATTGCGTTTTGATCGAAATTATTTACAAAATAAACGTTTGAAAAAAGGGTATCTTTTTTAGTTATAATCAATTGTAATAACTTCTATATTTTTCAAGCTACAGACTTGTACGTACCACCGTTTAGTAGCTGGTAAAAAAACTCACATTTAAAAAAATAACCTTCTATGACCAATAGGAACGAAGTTAGGGACTATTTTGACAAAATTTTTTAGCGTGGCAGCTGCTACTCATCCCGCCTGTTTTACATACACTAAGATATATTACCGGTTTTCTGTTATATAGATGACCTTTCTCGTAGTCACATAAATACATATAAAATGTAGGGACACGAGGACGGTATACTCTGTGATATTTGGAGATATTTCTATCTAAAAAATAATGTGTAAAAAGTACCTGAAATTTAATTTATAAAATATGTAAGTATTATTACATCATTGATATAAAATGAAACAAATATATGTTGATTTTTGTTGAAAATTATGTCATCATTATTAATACTGCGACAGACTATTCCAGCCAAATTAAAAAAAAGTAAGTTTTAAGGTGAATTTCAAATGGACTCAATTTTTTCGAGGTTTCCCATATTTCCCGATCAGTGAAAACTATGTAATTGTTTATATTTCGACGAGCTACACCAGATTAAAAAAAGAGGCTTCTAGCTGCAAGCAAAACCAAAATAATATGAATATTTCCTACGTGTTTCAATTTGAAGTTCCGATCTCAAAAAAAACCGGAGTTGAAACAGTTATCCCCTCCACTTTCCTATGTCGATCTTTCGAAAGTACTTTCGTTTCGAAGGGCTGTAAGTTTCAAAAAATTGGATGAATTTTATAGCTATAAGTTTCAATATAAAGTTTAGATATCCATTCAAAATTTGTGCAAATTTTACTTCTGACTGTTTATAAAAAATAGAGATATGATTTTTTAAAAAATAGTCCCTAACTTCGTTACTATTGGTCATAGAAGGTTTTTTTTAATGTGAGTTTTTTTACCAGTCATCCAATGATTGTACGTGCAAGCCTGTAGCTTAAAAAATATAAAAGTTAATACAATTGTTATAAGTAAAAAACATATTATCCCTTTTTCAAACGTTTATTTTGTAAATATTTTCGATGAAAACGCAATATGCATTTAACTTCTGAGATAGTTTAAGTCTCAAAGAATCCTATGCAATTTGCTAAATGTGTCTAGCATTATCAATAAAGCAAGTTCAATAGTTTAAATATTTAGCCTCACGGAAAAACAAATTAAATAACTTTTAAAATATTTGACCAATCGGGGGGAAAGTTCGCACAAATTTAAAAAAAAAGTAATTCCTCGATGTTCAAATGTATTTATTTGTATGTAAACATTTTATTTTGTTAATAAAAAAATTAGTAAAATTTATAAATTAGTGCAAAACAACTGCTTGTTTGCAAATATCTCCGTAAATTATTTATTAATTTGAATTTAAAAAATGGGAAAAAAAGATATTCTTGATATAAAAAAATGATATTAATATTGATTATGTAAAATATAAGGGAAAAAACTTAAACAAAAAATCAAATTGTGACCATAAATTATTGTTTAAAAAAAAAGCTATCTTAAAATACGAGTACTTTTTCATCTATTCGTCATCTAGTAACCCCCACCTATGTCTTAAAAGCTTCAGATATCTGCGGAAATTTTTTCTTTTATTAAAAGATTTTTTTAATTTGTTTTAGGTTCCTCAAATAGCTCACTTGAAAGTAGTTATCCAATGTACTGTAATATGTGGTCTATGGCCAATAACTTATAATCACAATAATAAACGTACAACGAACATATGGTATTACACGTATTCATGGATATTATTCGCCTTACTAATTTTGTTCTCAGCATTCTCTTACCTGACTATCTACCAAAATTTTATGTATGATTTTAATATAGATGAGCTTTCGATGTCAATTATCTGCAGCTGTCGTTTTTCTATTTTAATCGCAAGAATCTTGTACTTGTGGAAAGAAAATACTGTTAATATTCTACTTCAAATAATGAAAAGGGAAGAACAGATATACAATTCTCAAGATAAAGAAATAATACAACTAATGAATACACATAGCAAATACAACTTTAAATTGAATTGGTATTATATAGCTATTCAATTAGGAAGTAAGATATTAAATTGTATACTTATATAAAATTTAGTTGAATTCTCATCAAATCGTTACTATATACAATCATGAATAGGAACATGTATTTACTAGTATCTTAATGTCTTAAACTTCTCTCATCAAAACAAATATATATATATATATATATATATATATATATATATATATATATATATATATATATATATATATATATATATAACGTTCACTCTATCTTTTCCCATGCATGAAATTATTCACGAATTACTTTTTATACTAATAGTTTTATACTTTTTTGCTAATAGTTTCCCTGTATATTTATAAATTGCTATAAAAATTAGCACAAAGGAATAATCTTAGACAAGAAATAGTATTTTATTTACAATTCCACTATCAAATACCAAACTAACAAACAAAGTTGCAACTAACGTAAGGTTTCCGTTTTGACGATAAATCAAAACTAAACACACTTTACCTTAAAAGGACTCACAAAAACTCAAACTAAATGTTCTACATGGTCTCCTCCGATTTCTATGCCTTTTCTAATTCTTTTTATAAAGGATTTTCGGACGTTTAGAAAAATATTATTCTGTCCCCTTATAAGATTAGCTGCATTTTGAATGTATCTCCAAAGTTCGTCTCGTGTATTAATTTCATTGGCATAAACTAAGGACTTTATATGTCCCCAAAAATAAAAATCCAGCAGGTTGTACTCAGGACTTCTTGGTGGTCATTGAAAATCACTGCCTCTGCCAATCCATCGTTGAGGAAATACGTCATTAAGATGATTTCTATCAGCTAATGAAAAATGAGGTGGCGCTCCATCCTGCATAAACCACATTTTTCTTCTTACATCCAGTGACAGATCATCTAAAATATCACTAAGAGTATTTTCCAAAAAGAATAAATAAGAATCTTCATTTAAATTCGGAGGAAGAACATAAGGCCCTAGTAGTTGGTCGCCTATAATGCCACACCAAATATTCAATTTAAACTCATGCTGAAAATGTCTAGCTTTAATAGCATGCGGGTTTTCTTCTTCCCAATAATGACTATTTCGCCAATTAAAAACCCCTCGTCTGATAAAAGTTGCTTCGTCGGTGAACATAATGTTCTTAATAAAGTGTCTGTCATTGCGATGTTTATTCAAAATACGTTGGCAAAACTGTAACCGTCGTGAAAGATCTGTTGGAAGTAAATTATGAACAGGAGTGAAGTGATAAGGATGGAGGTTCTCTTTTTCTAGAATTCTAACAATAGACGACTGACTTACTCCTGTTGCTGCTGATAGGTGTCGTGAACTTATTGCAGGATTTTTATCTACTCGAACCAAAAACTCATCTTCTTGATTAGGTGTGATTTGTTTCGATCGACCACCCCGATTTTTAGTGTAAAATGACCCAGTTTCACCTAAACTACGATATAATCTTGCAAAATTTTTGTGATTTGGTTGCCTTCTGTTTGCTTATAACATTCCATACCTTCTGGCTGCCGAGCGAGCGCAAAATTTTTTTTGTGCGTATACGCAAATCATATCTCGCATTTCTTCATTAGTAAAATGATTGTGACGAGGTATTTCAATCAAAAAAAGTAATGATTACTTTGAAAAAATGCAACATTACATTACACTGTCACATTAAAAATAATTTACTCTGAACAAATGACATTTACCAACAACAATTATCTGACAGTCCAAAGCATACTTTTCATAAATAAAATCATATTTGAAATCCTTTTTTAAGACTCTAAGCAGTTCGACTGCGTTTTTATCGAAAACGGTTGAAATTATCATGTTTAAACAAGAGTACCAATTTTACGTAAAAATGATGTAAAATGACAAAACATAAAATTGTAAATAAAATACTATTTCTTGTCTAATATTATGCCTCTGTGCCAATTTTGATAGCAATTTATAAATATACAGGGAAACTATTAGCAAAAAACGAAAAACAAAAATTAACTTTCAACACCCTGTATCTTTTTTCTCAGCAACATTTTATTAAGGCATATTTGGTCCAATAGCCATATTTTGGTCCAAATAACCTGTCCTTAGTCTATGTCCCAAGAGTTATGACTCACCCTGTATAAATATAATCAAATTACCTGGGCCCACACTGTAGATGCGCTTGTCCACGATTTTGTGGAGCCACGAACTATCCACTTTTATGTGTTGGTGTTATTGTTTTTTGTTTTATCCACTTGCCGTTTATAAACTGGTAGAGGTTTTAAGAATGGGGGTATTGAAAGGGGTATTATTTATGAATAGAAGATGTACAATAAGTTAATTAGCTGATGAAAAAAATAACATATTAATTATTAATAATCTTCTTCTTTTGGTGCCTATTCGTTTCGAATATTGGCGATCATTCTGACTATAATTATAATAAACGAATTATATTTTAAAAAAATAAATACAAAACTGTTAGATTTTGAAATTTAACAATCTACATCGAATACAGCGATATGGTAATTACTTGTTTTAACCCTTAACTACTGACTCTGGTAGACATGCGGTATGTCATACCGATGCCTATTCTCCTTAGTTTTTAATATGAATTTATCTTATATCACTGTATTTGTTTTTTATATCAACTACAAAATGATTCTTCACATTGCTGTAGCATAATATACTGCTACAAGTAAAATAAACTTTACTTTTTCAAGAATACTATGAATGCAATCATAATATTTAAAAAAAAATGGTGGACGTTACTACAAAATCGTTTATAAACTAAATTACAAAAAAAATTGATCCTACTTGTGACTAACAAATGGTAAAATAATGTTAAAAGAAACATACTAATGATTTAAATTTAATGAGAAACTAAAATACAAAATTCTGACAATAACCAAAAATTACAATAAAATAACTAGTCATTTTGCGCGCAAGGTCCGCAATTTTTCTTTGTACACTGTAAGCACACTGGTTTTCCACAAGAAAAGCACACATAAAAAGTCTTTCGCTTTAATGCACTTGGTTATAAGTAACACGTCTTCTTTTTCTCAAGCCTTTCTTCAAAATCTGCTTCGTTTTGGCGTTTTTGTCCTAGTATTCGTTCAATACCACATAATAATTCTCTCGGGATTCTGGGATTTTCGAGTCTTCTTTGTAGATGAGGTAAAACTAATTGTTTTGCCGATTAAAGGCCTTTAGCCTTTTCATATTATCTTTTTGTAGTGATTGGTACACAACATGCGAATTAACAGCAGCTATATCAATAATGCGGTAAAAAATAGTAAGTGGCCATCGGTGAGAACGACGTTTTACAGAATATTTGGCACACTTGGCACCTAAAGTATCGACACCTCCTTTCGTACGATTATAATGAGCTATAATTTCTGGTTTTCCAGTAATCTGATCCGGGCCTATTGAATGGTGCATCGAAGAAATAAGTAAAACAGCCCTCGATTTTTTTAGCACATGGGAAATTAGGGATAAACTTTTTGTAAATCCGTAAGTAGTTGAATTTACTTGCCTACATCGGTGTGGCTGGAATTTCGGAGGGATTTCCCGTTTATTTTTCTTGAGGGTTCCCACATACGTTAACTTTTTTACTTTTAGCTGCTTTACTAATTCTATAGAACTAAACCAATTATCAGCTGTGATATTACGGTTAGTTCCATAAATAGGTTTATCAAGCCGAAGAACAGATCGAGTTAGTTGATTCATCTTCTTTTCTTCCTCAGATAACCCAGTTCCGTCAGTGTCCTTGCCTCCATATATATAGGCATTGTATAAGTAACTTGTTCGTGCATCAGTCAGGCACATTATTTTAATGCCATATTTCACAGGCTTATTAGGCATATACATTTTAAACCTACACCTTCCCCTAAAGCCGACCAACATTTCATCAATACAAACACATGTGCCTACGGAATACAGTTTTTGACAATTTGATATGAATATATTAAATATGTTACTAATGGCTGCTGTTGGATCTATCTTTTTTCTTTCTTCTCTATCCAGAGGGTTATCAAAACGTAAATATTTTAGAAATATTGCAAATCTTTCTTTTGACATAACACATCTGAATATATCTCTACCAGTGCCATCTGTAGCAAATATAGAATTTATATCTTCGTCATTGGATTTGAAAGCTGATGAGTATAAAAGCAAGCCCAAAAAGGCTTTTAGTTCTATTTCATCAATTTCATTTAGTTCTGGTCTATTCATTCTTTTATAGTTTTCACGAATTGCACGTAATTTATTATTTGTCCATTTACCTATTTCTTGTATTATATCCTCAGAAATAAGAAAATTAAAAAAAAATGATGAAGTTTCGTTTCTTACATCTCTGGACCGCACAGCTGGTACTTTTATTACAAGGTTGTGTAACGGAGTTCTTACATTTTTCGAGGGTGCTGTAGTGGACCACTTAAAAAGATTTTTGCCATAAAAATATGACTTACCATTATCATTTAAATGATATTCGTCTTCAGAACTTTCGGACTGCTCACTTCCGGTGTCGTGTGAACTTTTAATACATACTTCTTCGCTTGCATCGTCAACATCACTATCACTAAAATATTCTAAATCACTAGGTACTTTGTCAGCCCATTGAGATAAAACAGCCTTAAAATTATCATCTGAAAGCTTTACAGTTTTGCGGCTAAATTTAGAACAACTGGATGAACTTGCTGCCATACTAACAGCAAAAGAATACACTACACTGCTTTTAACTATAGAAACGTAAATACTGACATGCGGCACTTGATACCGCAAGAAAACTTTATGTCAACGTAGCTCAAAGACTAAACGTGTACTAAAACTGCAGCAGTTGAGAGCAGGTACAATTAAACCCCACTTGAAAGTACACAGATGTTGTTCTAAGAATCTTTTATAAAACACGTTTTACAACAAAATATATTTTCGGCTCGGTATGGCATACCGCATGTCAGTGGTTAAGGAAGGGTTAATTCAGTTACCAATTTTCAGTTGGTTTATAGAAACGCAATAATAAAAATATTTTTTTCTTTTTGTTACAGATACGCTGATCTACTTGTTAACGTTTGTTTTTAAAAAAGAGGCTGTTATTAACCCAGTTACAAACGTAACTTTTTATCAGAATCCGTTACCACTAAAATTCTGGTTGCCTTCGAATTCCATAGTGCACCACAAAATAATATTCGGATGGGAGCTATTCAGTATTATATTAGTTGCGCATATGTGTTTCTCAATGGACATTTTCTTTTACAGTGCGCTGAACTACATTTTGGGACAATTGAGAATTCTGAAACTGATGCTTACTCACTTTGAGAAATACAGAGAAAAGACCGAGGCTCAAATAATGTGTACACGCAGTACTGCGGATATTATTACGTTGCAGCTTTTTATTCTCGAGCACCAGCGAATTATTTGGTAAGGATTAGGTACAAGCATAAACAATTTTTAATATAAACTACAAAATCAAAATGTTTTGGGGTGTTGTTTTGAAAGAATATCCTCACTGAAAAAAATCCAGTAACAGTAAGTGATAAGATCTGATCACTTAATGCTATAAAAATTTGTTAAATCATTTATATACGGGATTACCAAGAAATTCTCCTAACAAATGAAGACCGAGGATTCCTGAGATAATTTTAAGACAATTTAATCCAATTCTTCTAGTCCGAAAATGCTTCCTAAGGGAGCTAGAGCTCTTTGAAGATGGCGCCTTCTAATTATTTTTTTTAATAGCTCCAGAACGCTTCTAGTTAAAAAAACGAAAACTGGTACGATTATTTATCCTCCAGATCTGTATCGATTTCATTAATTACGCATTTCTGGTACCGGTCGCAGGCGTCCGTTTTGGGTAGGTCAACGGTTATCTTAACGCATAACTTTTTGTCGTTGACTTTTAAAGGTATTCTTACCTTAAGTCGGTGAGATACACCGTTTTCTAGAAAAATCGATTTAAAAGTTTTTCGTTTTTTCGTCATAAAAGTTAAGTCAGCACCTTCAATAAATCCACCGTTATTTGCTGGATGAATTAAAACAAACTTTGGTCCTTTTCCGCTCGGAGTTTTTAAGCCTGTGGTAAGTCTATTTACGAAAGCCTGTCGTCTATTTTTTATTGTTGTATCTTGTTATAGTTGTCTATTGGTAGTTCCATTATTAACCCACGATTCGTCCATATAAATAATATTGGCTCCTTGATTCCTTAGTTTCTTAATTTCTCTGAGAAAGTGGCGCCTCCAAGCGACCATTTATTGTTTTTCTATTAACGTTAAATTTCTACCATGCTTGCCATATATAAAACTCATATCGTGCAATAGTCTTCTCAATGTACTCTTAGAAAAACGAAAGATGTCCCGTTTCGATAATTTTTTCTAGTACTACGTCAAAGGTTAGAAGAATGTTGTCCATAAAAAAACCGTGCACTACTTGTCTTATTCTAAAGCCAGTTACTTCATCGTAATTATTTTCACGCTATTCGAATAACCGGTTGTTTTTTTTTTCTATTGGAAGTTACCAGTGGCCCATTGTTATTATTACCTTAATATCGGAATACCGTTCGTTCAGAGACTAAAGTCATAGCAAAAACTTCCCGCACTGTTATTGATACACTTTTATCATTGTTACTGTTTGACAAATAATATAAAACGTACTTCGCTCGGCGAACTTTGACGCCGATGACAATAAAAAATGCTTTGATAAAGCCGGATTTATGTATAATATACACCCAAATAGTTTTAAAGAAGTAAATAATATTCCACTTGCACAACTATTTTCCACCATCAAAGACACATTACAATACAACATTATAATAGTGGATTTACAACAATTTGCCTTAATTCATAGTGTTGTATCAACAAAAATTGGAGAACTTGCTGCATTAAAAAAATTCAAGAAATAATTTAAAATAGCCGTGGAAAACTCTAAAACTAAGTTTTTCCAAAGTCCAAAGAAGAACCTAAAGTTTTTCCAGTGTCCAATATACGAGTATCAATCCTATCTGAAGCCTGTGTAATTGCCAGAGATTTAGAAAAATTTTTTATCAATGAGAACAATTTTGACATGCCCACAAGTGTTTCTAAGCTTTTAAAGTATCAATCGAAATTTTTAAAAAATAATAAATAAAAAGTGTAAAGCTAATTGAATCATTCATTTTAGATTATTTTAAAAAAATAAAATTTTGTTATACAGTGTGTTCAAAAATATTATACCCTAAACCTATTCTATACTCTAAACCATAAACCATAAATATAAACCGTAAATATTATACTCTAAACCATGTTGGTATGCAGAATATTCATGAGAGTAAAACAGCTCGAGAAAAGATCTAATTTAAACACAATTGATATTAAGAAATTCACTAACCCAGAAACCGAAATAAAAGTACGAGAACAACTAGGAAAGAAAATAAACGACATTAACAAGAACATGTCGGACATAATAGAGGGAAGCAATCCAAACAACATGCGCGACTCTATTAAAGCGTGACAGACGGAAGAAGAAAGAAAGAATGTCTGATGAGATAATGGATATGATGGATGAAAGACGTAAATTCAAGAATAAAAATGCAGAAAAATACCAGCAGATCCACAAAACCATAAGAACGAAAATTCGAGAAGCCAAAGAAAAATGGTTTTCCAACGAATGCAGGGAAATAGAACAATACGAATGAAAATACGACAGTTACAATATGCACAAAAAAATAAAATCAATGACAAACAAGAGAAAATTCAATAAGTCACATAACAGCATAAAAGATGGAGATGGAAATCTTATCTCGGAGCCATCAACGATCTTAGAAACATGGAAATCATACATAGAAAAATTATTTGCATCTGACAGGACTGATGATCACCTATATGGAGAAGGAGAAACAGGACCTTCAATCCTTAAATCGGAGATAGAAGATGCCATTGCAGCACTAAAAAACAATAAGTTAGCAGTTCCGGATAATGTACCCTGCGAAATATTAAAGATCCTATGTAAATCAGACAAACAGTTCCTTGATAATCTAGTTGAACTTTTTAACAACATATATAATAGCGGTAAAATCCCGGAGAACTGGCTGCAGTCAACATTTATTACAATCCCGAAGAAACCAAATGCCCAGATCGGTAATGACTACCGGCTTATAAGCTGGATCAATCATGTCACTAAAGCGTTCACTAAGATCATTCATAGAAGAATATATGATAAATGAGTCAAATATTGATAGATCGCAGTTTGGCTTTCGGAAAGCACTTGGAACTAGAGAAGCAATTTTCGCTCTCCAGGTGCTTATACAGCGGTGTAGAGACGTTGATAAGGACGTGTATTTGTGCTTTGTGGATTTTAGAAAAGCATTTGACAATTTCAATTATAAACAATTGATAGATATTCTGCGAAAGACAGGTATTGACGACAAGGACATTCGAATTGTGGCAAACCTATACTGGGGTCAAACAGCAAGAGCAAAAATTGGCAACGAACTCACTGAAAGTGTGCAGATCAAAAGAGGTGTCCGTCAGGGGTGTGGAGGTGTACTGTATGGTGTGGAGGCCGTCAGAGGTGTACTGTATGGTGTGGAGGCCTGGACGCTGACGGAGACGCTCACGCGAAAACTAGAAGCATTCGAAATGTGGGTGTACCGACGCATTCTTCGTATATCCTGGACCGAACATGTCACCAACATAGAGGTAATCCAAAGAATTGGAAAGGAGAAAGAAATCGTGAATACAATTAAACAAAGAAAGCTTGAATATCTAGGCCACATATTGAGACACGATAAGTACCGTCTACTGCAATTGATTGTCCAGGGAAAAATAGACAGTAAGCGAGGGCCAGGCAGGAGAAGACACTCGTGGCTCCAAAATCTGAGCAAGTGGTTCGGGCTCACATCGGTCGAACTATTCAGAAGCGCCGCAAACAAGATCATAATAGCCAACGTTCGCAACGTACAGGGCACTTGAAGAAGAAGAAACCTATTCTTAAATTCATGTCATTGTGTTCATTAAAATTATCTTTCTTAAAATAAAATAAAATTATATTTAATATGTAAATAAACAACGTAAAATGAAGATGCAGTTGCTTTAATATTTAAAATTTTTTCTCTTAAACGACCACTGTTGAGAAGACCGCTATTGGAGGGTTTTACTGTAAAATTTATTTTTCTGTTTTAGTTTTATCAATGACTTTAATCGGTGTCTGAGAAGTGTGGTATTGATGGATTTTCTTCAAGTATCCTTTCACTTAGCAGTATCAACGATATATATCTTATTAAACATGGTAAGAACCATTACACTAAACTAGGTTAACCCTTAAGTTCATGAATTTTAATTTGTTTAAAAAGTTTAATTTTTTTTATTTCGATATATATGGGAGAATGTTTTAAAACAAAATTCATACACTTTTTTCTTAATTATTTTTGATTTCTTAAAAAATTGCCGTTACATATATGTAACGCTAGGAAGATATAGGAGCAAAAATATTTAAAATATTCCGTATTATAAATTTAAAAATAACAAACAAATAATACAAAACTAGATAAAAAAAACATAATCAAATTATTTTAGATGAAAGTCTATGTTACACTCGATGCATAATCCCACATTGCACTTGCAACACATGGTACATACATGCGAACTGCAGCCCTCACGTGCACAACGTCTCTTCATTTTATCGGGAATATAGATCAGGAGATGATCAATCTTGTCATCTTTGCTGGCTACTTTGGACGAAGATGGCATGCCTTTTGGTTCGGTACCATATTTCGTAAGATACAATGTTACTAGATAACTTCGAAATTCTAGTTGTGGAATAGGATCATGGGATCTGTTATAAAGGTACCAAGCATTTTGAATAGTTATGTCTAGCATCCAATAGACACCACCACCATTTTTTAGACCGATTTCCTACTCGGTATCTAGCTACATTTCGGTCCATAAGGTCAGTTTCTCCCATTGACGAATTATATTTTCCAATCAAATGTGGACGTGGCATCTGGACAATTTTTTTCTCAGCCTGAGAAAACCGTTTCACATTATTTATGGGAGCGACTCCATAGCATGTTGAAGCAAACTGTAACAATATTGTTGTCAAGCCAACGAACGAAAATGATCCATTTTGGCGATCTAATATAGAGAAAAACTTGCCTCTCGAATGTTTTTTTAATGCTTTTTTGTCTGGTAATGGAATATCTCGCGGCAAACGATTATCTCTGATAGTTCCAGTACACCACATACCTTGATCTATCATATTGGAAAGTAACAATTTCGACGACATGTAAATAAGTTGTCGGTGTACAATTTATAGTTAAGATTTTTTTTACCCTCGGGAAGCACGAAGCACTTCATCATTACTATTACTATTGGTTACATTAATATTACTTCATCGTACTATTGGGATTTTTACCTTTATATAAATCAAAGTTTATGAGATATCCTGCCTTAGTGTTCAATGACCACATTTTATACCCAAAATGTATGGGTTTTCCTCTTATACACTGGTTACAACTGTGCCTACCAAAGTATTTTACCATACTCCCATCATAACTGATTTCTGATTTCTTTATTTTTTAGCATATTCATCAAAGGGCGGATTTTCCAGGCTTTGTCGTTTTCATCTGGTTTACTGTTGTCAGAAAAATGCAAAAAATGCATCACTTGTTCGAACCTATTTTTTCTCATTGAATTTTTCACGAAATCATTGCCCATGTCACGTTTTAAGTCCCGGTGGTGCTTTCTAGCTGGCTTGTGGTTGTATCCACTCAAAACTAGAATAGCTAGAGCACACTTTACCTCTTCTCTAGTGATATTTGGATCTTGGGCGTTTTTAAAAAGAGCATACTTTCTAGTCTCATCTGTAATATGGAAAATTATATTTTTATCCCAGAAGTTTTTAAAAATTTCAACTGGGAAAAGGTTTGAGAAATATGAAAAATTTGCGGAAGGAAAAGCTGCGTTTTGACTTATCAAATCACCATTGGTCCAGGAAAACTTCATCTTTTCTTTCACTTGTTTTTTAACTTTTGCTGATGATCTGGAAGGCTCAGCCTCGTCGATATCATTATATATTTCGGAATCTCTTTCACTATTTCGTAAAACAAGTTCAACAGGTGCACTAAGAATTCTCCCGTATAACCTATTTCTATCATAATCCTCCTCATCACCAGACTCCTCGTCTGTCAGTGCATTAAATTCTGGGGGTTCAGTATATAATATATACTGAACCCCCAGAATTTAATTATATTATATTATATTATATTATATTATATTATATTATATTATATTATATTATATTATATTATATTATATTATATTATATTATATTATATTATATTATATTATATTATATTATATTATATTATATTATATATATATATATATATATATATATATATATATATATATATATATATATATATATATATATATATATATATGTTTCCCAGCTAGAACCGTGCTCTGATTGATACGATATAGGTTGCTGAACGGAATTAGCGGGGTTATATAAATAATCTAAACCCCTACTTACAAGATACGAATAGCTATATGAAGATGATCCCTTTTCGGAAGCGACAATACAGGCTATAGATGAAGTGCTACATGCGATATCCGCCAACAGAACGGATAGATGGTGCAAGCTGGTCACGAGTCTAGACATGAAACAAAACAGACGCGCTTGTAAATTAATTCAGAATCTTGGCAACAATCCTGCCATCTCGGCACCCAATCTGACAAAAGTTACACCCGATGAGATAGCCCATCGTCTCCTGACAAATGGTAAGACGACATCAAGGAAAAACAAAATGAGAGTGCAACGAAATATCGACCAAGAAGAGGATGTTCTAGGTACGTCCTTTTGTCTGGAGGAGGTGACAGGTGCGATCCACCAAATGAAAGATAATAAAGCGGCTGGTCTAGACGATATATGAACAAAACAAATAAAGCACTTTGGACTACAAACCCTAGAGTGGCTCATAAGAATGACGAACTGTTGCGTCCTCTTAAAACCAGAAAAGGATCCGGCGGATACAAAGAGTTTTAAACCTGTCTCTCTTTTGTATCACATTTTCAAAGCGTTCGAAAGAATGATACTAAACCGGATCGCTGAATCTGTGGACACTAAAATTATTCCTGAACAAGCAGGTTTTAGACCCGGAAAATGCTGCTGCAGTCAAACTCCTAATCTCACCCAACCTATTGAAGATGGGTTTGAACGGAAAATTATAATAGGAGTAGCGTTCATAGACCTGACTGCCACCTATGACACAGCTAACCATCAACGGCTACTGGTAAAACTCTACGAAATTATAAAGGATTTCCGACTAACAAGGTTAATGAAATGTCTTCTAAAGAATAGACGCTTCTACGTAACGCTCCAGTCCAAGAACAGTCGGTGGAGAGATCAAAAAATGGACTCTCACAGGGAAGTGTCCTCGCGCTATTGCTATACAACATTTACACCAACGATCAACCCAAAAACCAACAAACAAAACAGTTTATTTACGCAGATGATACAGCTGTGGCAGGTCAGGAAAGTATCTTCAATGAAGTAGAAGTAAAACTGACAGATGTCCTAGAAGACTTAGCACTATACTTTGACGAAAACCATCTGAAACCCAATCCTACAAAAAGCCAGGGGTGTGCTTTCCACCTTAGAAACAAGGATGCCCGAAGGACACTGGAGGTGGAATGGCATGGTCAGATGCTGGAACACAATGAGACGACAAAATACCTCGCCGTACGTCTGGATAGAACTCCGTCTTATCGATATCACTATCAAGATATCAAGAAACAAGTAAGCGTAAAGAAATATTATCATCCGCACACTAACAAACACAAAATGGGGAGCACAACCACACACCCACACACTCTCCGTACTTCTGCTTTAGCATTATGTTTTTCTGCCGCCGAGTTTGGAGCACCAGTGTGGGAAAATCTGCTCAAGCTAAAAACGTCGATGTTGCGGTACATGAAACGGTTTGGATAATATCTGGTTGTCTGAAACCGACACATATCGAAGAGGTCTACTCTATAATTGGAATCGCTCCATCGTTGGTGTTCCGGATACGGAAAGTAAGTAAGTAAGCAATGTCACCAGTTTCTTGAAACCTTAGCTACAAACGATTAATAATACTACTGTTCGTGTGGAGGACCTCAGCAACTTCTCTTTGACTTCTGTCAGCTTGGAGCATTCCGACAGGACGACACTACTTTTCGCGGTTTAAATCAGCATTACCGTCCAAGTTGGTACAATAATCGACAAAACAACAAAAAAGATTAAACATATAAATTTATCCACCGCTCAGTCCGTAGCCTGCAATAAGAAAGTTATGCTTCCAAAAAATATAGTTTTGACACCATACTTAGTATAAAGTACTAAGTTTTATCATTAAAAATACCTATTATAAAAATAATTTTAAGAATAAAATTAATATAATAGGAGTATATGTACTTACTTATCTGCTTTAACTCCCCGAACTTCCTCCAGGGAAAAATTTTCACCGTTTTGAAAATATATGGCCCCCAATAACCTATTTACAATGGGTAAGTTATTAGACTGGCCTTTGGAAAAACCCTCTTCGATCATTGAAAGAAATTGTCTTAATCGAAATACTCAAATATTATGAAATATAAATAGTTCACAGCAACTATCTAAAGATTTATAACACTGGTATACAATATTAAATGACTACTACAAGTGAACGAATGTTAAACGTAATAAATTATTGGCCCTAATCCTTGAACGTCCGTACTATATGACGTCACGTGAAAGTTGTTTTTGTAAATATTGAAAATCATTTTGCGCTGCTGACAAAAAAATTTAAAAGATATTTTTTTGCCAACGACAAAGCAATGCTTAGTTACGAGTGGGTTAGGAATCCGTTTTAAATAACACCCGAAGGGCTCTCTACTGCCGAAAAAGAAATCTTCATAGACTTCACGACAAATGCCGAAATCAACAAACAGTTTAATAATAAATCACTCTTTAAATTTTGGGTGGGGGTAAATGATAAGTTTTCTGCACTGAAAACCAGAGAGTTCCGTATACTATTACCGTTTTCAATATCCCACCTTTGCGTCTACAGTAAAACCTCCCTTAACCGAAACCTTTTTAACCGAAACATCGTTTAACCGAAACGGCTGTCTGTTTCAATAATTTCGTCAATAAAAAGTGAATGTTTGTCGCAAAACATAAACAATTCCGTTAATTTCACTCACCAATTGATGTCTATGTGTGTTGGGAAATCACAAAAATCAAGAGCTCTAAAAGATATTTCCGAAAAGGCATTTTGAGGTAGAGAAGCCAAAAAAGTTCATGGATGTCGACCACTTTATTTTTAGAATGGTTTGAAAATGAATTCGTCTCAAGTGTAAAATCCTTTTTAAAATTAAAAAACCTTCCCATCAAAGCATTGTTGCTTGTTGACAATGCGCCCTCACTCTCAAAATCTACAAAATGGTGACAATTGTCAGATTTTTGCCACCGAATGTCACAAGCTTAATCCAGCCGTTAGACCAGGGAGTCATAGAGACATTCAAGAGACAATATAGAGAAGCATTCTTAAGACATCTGTTATTACAGGAGACGAATTAATCCAAAAGTGTTCCCGAAATTCTCAAATCTTTAACAATAAAATATTTTTATTGGTGAGCTGAGTCGTGGGCCAAGATCAAATCTTCAACTTTGGAAAAATGCTGGAACAAACTTCTTGATAAGATTTTGATTGACGATCCTGAAGAAGAAAATGGTAAGAAAACGACAGAAGAAATTAAACCTTTCATTACAAATTTGCCCGGACATGACGAAATTAATTAAGAAGAGATACGTGACTGGTTAGCAGCTGATGACTCAGAATGTGAATTCATCGACCAGGACATCAGTGATATGGTTCTTTATCAAGACAACATGAGCATATCAGATGACGAAGATGACGATCCAAGAGGCAACAGGCAGCACAAGACCATCGACGAGATTTTCAATGCTTTAGAGGAAAGAATTTTATACAGTAGGCCTAATTAGTTAGGGACACGACTAGATTCTTAATTTTTGTTGTCATTACATAAAGTTTTGTCCTTTTCAGATTGCTTTACGTTTCTTCGACCAATCGAATGAGGCAAACTCATGACGTTCTGCAAATTAACGATGGAGGGAGAGAGAAACATCGTTGTCAAACGAAAACGCAAGAAAAAAATAGCAGATTTCTTTAAAAAAGCATGTTAAACTTGTTCATTTTCCTTAATTTTATTACTTTATTTTGGATTTACTTATTAGAAAATTAGAAAACATTACGAAATCAACTCATAGTATTTTTTAATACCAATACTTTGATCAAGAATATTATAAAAAACAATGTTATTTTTAACCGAAATTCTTGTTATCCGAAACGGCCTCCCTCCCAATTATTTCGGTTAACGGAGGTTTTACTGTATTTCGAATGTTACACCCTGCTTCAATGAACTTTGCTCTGCAAAACAGGCTCAAGGAAGTCACTAATATTATATTAAACTTGTTCGTAATTTAGTATTAATAAGTTCGTGTGTAGTACTAAGTACTAAGCTCTTTATAAGTATACCTATTATATTATCAGTGTTCATGTGTATTTTATGTTTTATTTTGTCAGAATTTCGTTTTGCTTTGATTTTAGTAAATTAATCAATGTTGTTGATGTTTTTTCGGATATGCTCACACCCCCTACACCCATTAGTAATAGCACTCCCCTAGAGGGTCGCTCCTCACAGGTTGAGAGTCACTGATTTAAGCATATTATTACCGAGATATTCAATTTGTTTATAAGCCAAAAATTTGTTTATAAATTTGATTTCAATTTCATAAAGTACGTCAGATAGGTAAAGTACTTTTTTATAAGAAAAAAATTGGCAAACTTCTATATGGTCTAGTTTTTGATTTTTTGCAAAATTCTTATCGATTTAATGAAACTTTCTAGGCGAATTATAAAGGTCCAAGTTTAATTCAAGTAGTTAAAAAACAATAAATAAGATAAGGCTTATTTTCCTCTCTTTTTTTATATTTATTAGTTCTTTGCAACAAGAGTAATACTATAAAACATTCTTAACTAGTAGCATCTCATAGAAAATTTAATTAATTCTATTTTATTTTACTACGACATGGCTCCAAAATGAATTGTTTTAAAGTTTAAAGTTATATACAAGGAAAGTAAAAAAAACGATATTTTAAATAATTATATATATACATCGGTTTAGAACGTCTTTCGACGTTGTCCGATACCTAAACACCATCCCTTCCTATCTTCGCAGTCGTTTGTTGTTAAATTTCTTTCGCTCATGGACTTGTTTACGCCGTGTTGCCATTCTAATCTGGGTCTTGCTCTTTTCCGTCGACCTATCGGTTGCCATTCTATTACTTTTTTGGGGAGTCTTGATGCTGGCATCCGTTGAACATGCCCATATCACCTTAATTGTTTCTTCTCCATATCTTGAGTTATATTTCCTTCTATTTCCATACGTTGTTTTATTACATCACTTCTGATTCGGTCTCGTCTGGAAATACCTAAAGATCTTCTCATTGCATTCATCTCTACTGATTCTATTCGCTTTTTGTTCTTTTCACTAATTCTCCATGTTTCAGCGCCATAAAGAACAGTAGTTTTAATCATGGTCTCATATATATTAAATTTCCTTCCTTTCGTTATCTCTTTACTCCACAGTATACTATTGAGACATCCTAAGACTTTCTTTGCTTGAGTGATTCGTTTTTCTATTTCCCGTGTATCAGTTCCTGTATTGTCAAAGGCAACACCCAAGTAGTCATAGCTCTGACAGCAGGAAATATGTTGTCCGTTTTCGAGGTCTATGTTATCTGACTCGTTTCCAATACAAAGATATTTGGTTTTTGTTGTATTGAAATTCATTCCCCAGTCGTTATATTCTTCTATCAGTTTTCTTAGCATGTACTGCATGTCTTCCCTGTCGGTCGCTAGCACTACCTGGTCATCAGCAAACTGGAGTGTATATATACATTCATTGCTAAGCTCTATACCCATCCTATGTACCTTTCTTTTCCATCTTTCCAATGCCGCTGCAACATATATCTTGAATAAGGTTGGTGAGATACAGCATCCCTGTCGCAAGCCTTTTGTAACCAGGAATTCTTCCGTTAGATATTTTCCTGTTTTTATCTGTGCCTTAGAGTCTCTATATAGTTCTTGTACAGCATTTATCAATGTGTGGTTGATGTTAGATCTTTTCAACGTTGTCCACAGTTTTGTTAAGGGGATGTTGTCATATGCTTTTTGCAGGTCTACAAAAGTAATATGAGTTTCTAGATTCTTAGCCGATCTTTTTTCTATTATTTGTTTAAGACAAAATACGTTATCGGTGCACGATCTTCCTGCACGGAACCCGCTTTGTTCTTCCTCTTCATTGTGCTTATATTCTTCCTCGATCATATTTCTCAAAATTCGTCCATACAGTCTGCTCAGGGTGCTGGTTACCGATATGCCTCTATAATTATTACAATTCCTTTTGTCCCCCTTTTTGTGTATTGAGGACATGTATGCCGTTCTTCATTGTTCTGGTACTGGGTGTCCATTTAGACACTGATTGATCACATAAGTTAATATTTCAAATAGGTTTCAAAATTTCTTGAGGGTCATTACAGCCCTCCTTACTGTTTCGATGTCTACCCTCGCTTCCTCTCCCTGTATATGTACTGACTGTGTTGGGGAGTTCGCTAGGTATTCTTGTCTTGTCTCTGTCAGCAAGCTTTCATAGTGATCTTTCCATTGTCTTGGTTTTATGGTGTGTATGTGTGCTTTGTCTTTTCTTGTATTTTTTACTGATTGTATAAAATTCCATACCTCTGTACATTGCTTCCATCCGATGTATGTTTTAAATAATTATACCAATATTATATATTACTGGTAGTATTAATTAAACTGTGAATTGAAATATTTTTAGAAAAAAGAAAATTATTTTGCTTTGTGTTCAGGAGTGAGCTACATAGTACTAGCGGCTGGAAATGTCGCTATCTATTATTCGTACGGGAGCCAAATAACGACAGAGGTAAGATAGTTAAGGCATAAAATAATTTTAGTAGTTTTCTCTGAAGAGTTTGAACCCGGCGAAGATGAGAATTTTTTTTTTAAATCTCTTCTTAGCCGGATCCGTACTAATCCGAGATACCGCACTCGTTCGGATAATATAAGCGATTCTTTGTAACAACAATGAAACTGAATCAACATAGAAACAAACTGTTAGTCAATACACGCACCTCTCTTGTGCCCTTTTCTGCCATTGTTTTTTTTTCTTTCTTTCGTCTTTCTATAAATTTTCATTGCACTATTTTATTTGTTAATTTTGTACTATCTTGTCTCTGTACATGTCCCGGCATGACAGTTTTTGACTTTTAACAAATCTTATACAATATCGTGCCCTTTATTTAATTCATTATTTAACCCTAAACTGCTGAATTTTTTACAATCAATTACAAAAATATTGTTTATAATTGTTATAATTTAAGGATACAGGGAAAAATAATAAAAACATTTGTGACCAAAACTTTTATTCATTTTAACAAAAAAATAGTACTAAATATGATACATTAAGAACAAGAACAAGTGGAAAATTTACATCTTTATCTAGTTCGATCATATATCGGCCAATGATCCATGGAATCTGTTCGAACATGTTTAGGTGCTACATGAGAGAAGACTGTAGATTGTTTTTATCTTTTCCAGCAACATTGATTCAACTGAATCCTTGGAAGGCCTGTCTTGTTTCCTATTGGTATTACCAGACCTGCGTAAACACTCTGCTATTTCCAGTTGAACATCAACCTGAGACGTTGACTTTCCTCTGTCGTTGTGTGTCCATAAAATTCTTATATACCATTTATATATATATTTATATATATATATATATATATATATATATATATATATATATATACATTCAGGAATTCTCCAGTATTCACTGCCTTCCCTAGCTTAACCGTTTCCATCTCTCTCTGTTATACAATTCTCCATCATTTAGGCCTCTCTTACTCATGGTGTCGTCTACTTCGTTCCTCCAGTATCTTCTCTGGGTCGACCTTTTTTCCTCCTTTCCATCGGGCTCCATTCGGTTATATATTCTCTTGATCCGTCTGCTGTCGCTAGTTCTTCTTATGTGTCCATACCACTTTAGTCTTTTTTAATATTGTTCTGAAGCTATTTTCTTGTGGCATTTTAAGGTAATTACTATTTAAATGGGAATAAGCCACAATTAAAGGTTAAAGTTCGATAATCGTTCTCAAAATACAGACATTAGTAAATTAAACAAATTTTGTTTTTATGTTACTTGGTAAAAAATTCTTCTAATAATTTAATTTTATCTGACTCATTTATATTGACAATTAAGACATACATTATATATTTTAAAGTAGATGACTTTAAAATGATATTGCCAATATTGTTGAGTTGCGTTCCCTTCGATTACATGAAATCAATTTTAACTTAAGAATATCCATCAGAAAAAATCATAGCATGTAATTCTAGTGATTCCATAGTAAATTATAAGGTCGTTTCAATAAACTTTCAATAAACACCAAATTCTGATTTTATATATTTGTTATTTAATGTATAGTCAGTAAATCAGTAACATATATGTATAAGAAGAAGCACCTAAACAAAGCGTAGGGGAAAAGCAAAAGCAGCTGATCCTAAATAGCAAATAAGCAGAGATAAACAAAACTATTAAGTCTAGACAAGAAAACAGACAAAAACAGGAGAACAAAAAGGAGACACAGCCCACTACCAGCAAAGCTGTTGTTGAAATTGCCACTACTAAACAATTGCCAAAATTACCGGCAATTATACTAAAAACAGTAGGTGAACATCAGAAGATTTTCCAACAAGCTGCAGCAAAAAAGATTATCTCGGCAAACAAGTTTGCCAGATCAGGTAGGTCGATAGTCATACAGACTAAGACCAGAGAGGATTAGCTTGAAATGGTAAGACTCCTAGAGAACTACACCTATGAAAAGGGTTATATTAAGATGATTGTCGGCAAATACCGATATCACAACAATCCTGAATAAGATAACAAACAAAGGAGTAGAGACAACAAAAGACGTAAACGTGATCTTAAAAAGGGCAGACAAGAAAACCCTACCGATCTTCTTGGTTACGATCAAGGTAGAAAAAGACCAAAAAATGAAAAGCATTTCTGACCTATGCTACATGAAGATAAGCGTAGAGGACGAAATAAAGAACAGGAAAGAAACCATTCAGTGCTACAACTGCCAAGGTTTCTACCGCAGTTTCAAAGCGTGTCACTGTGGCACAAAATGCGTTAAGTGCGAAGAAATCGGTCTCAGCAGCGAGTGCGGCAAGGACAGAACAACTGATCCCAAATGCGAGAACTGTGGAGAAGCTCACACCGCAATTTACAAATGATTCACTACGGTCCCTAAAAAGAAAGCCGCCCCACAACAACAAAACGGAAGCCCCACAAACACTAGCAACACCATAAATAAAGGTGTTAGCTACGCTCAGGCCACAAAAAAGCCTGAAAGCATAAACACTGCGGCAACGCAATCAACGAATGAAGCAGCAGCGCTTATTGCCAACTTCAACATAGATTTCAACGCCAAAATGATAAAATTCTCCAGCATGCTTCAACAGATGGCCCAAGTGACGACAGCCATAGGAAACATAGGTCAGAAATGCTAGTACACCATTCGGAGGATCTTCGCATTGGGTCCTGGAACTCAGGTGGGCTTTACACAAAAATAAATCTTATGAACGAATTTTCCAACAGACTGGAACTAGATATCATAGCACTTCAAGAAACAAAAATAGTGGAAACCGAAATTTTCAGGCTACGATATCTACAGAACCGACCATAGAGCTACTTTAGGAGGAACGGCCATTATGGTCGAAAAAAGAATCAAACACCAAACCATCCTAACACCGGATGAATTGGTCACAATGGAAGCCACGATAGTCCGGCTTACCACAGGAAACGAGACACTAAAAATCGTCTCAGCTTACGTTAGACCAAATGACCCTATCTTCGACAAAGATCTAAGCCTCATATTGGACTCAGAAGAACACAAAATCATTATTGGCGACCTAAATGCAAGTATTGTTCTGAAGCTATTTTCTTGTGGCATTTTAAATTAATTACTTTTTAAATGTTAATATTTTGTATTTTGTATGTAAGTATTTTGAGAACGATTTCCGAAGTGGAAATTGAAACGTCAATAAACGTATTTTAACCTTTAATGGTGGCTTATTCCCATTTAAATAGTAATTAACCTAAATGCAAGATCACCGAATTGGTACGACCATACAACCAATCGAAACGGAAGACTGCTCTGCGGCTATCTCGAAACAAGAAACAACACATATGCAGTTGGCCCAACGGATCCAACATGCTACAACGGACGAGCTCCACCGACTCATCTCGATATTGCAATCCTACACACCGTGGGTCAACAATATGAAATACATTCACTAAATGAAGGTGATTCAAAGCATAACTTAATCGTTATGACTCTGGGCGCAATATATGTTAACTATTTGCAGCCCCACAGAAAGAAAAAAACCAGTTGGTCAAATTTTAAAAGAATAGTGAGCGAGAACATCGGTACAATACCCACTATAAATAATATTACAGAAATGGAAAATAGTGTGGAAAAACTAGAACAAACAATAATAAATGCCATCAATGAAAGCTCAAAAAAAGAAGAAATAACAACAAAAAAAAGGAAGATTCAGGGACATAAGCATAGAATTAAAAAACTTGATCAGAGAGAAAAACAGAAGAAGACGAAGAGCGTACTGAACAAGGACCCAAGAAGATAGAAGGATTGCAAACGAACTAAAACAGAGAAGTCAAAAGACAACTGCAAAACCATAACCACGAAAGCTGGGACGCCTATATCCAGAAACTAAATTCAAATAAATCCGCGTTCTGGAAGCTATTCAAAATACTACAAAAAGACAAAAAACCCATCCCACCACTACACGGGGAAAACGGTTTAGTATACACCGAACAGAAGTTCTAAAAGACGAAATAGAAAAAGCCTGCAGAAACAACGAACACCCTTATGAAGACATTGACTTCACAGAAGAAGTTAAAAGCATAGCAAGAAGACTAAAAATAAAAAAAAGGGAAGAATTGGACTCATACACACTTCCCCCGAAGAAATCAAGGGTTTAATAAAAATGTCTAATGCGAAAAAAGCACCAGGACCGGACAACATCACGAACAGAGCCCTCAAAAACCTACCGGCGAAAGCAATAGTATGTATTACCAACATCATTAACAGTATACTAAAGTTAAAATACTTCCTCGGATAGATGGAAGAAAGCTCACGTGATCATGATAGTAAAACCGGGAGAAAACGGCACTTTTCCACAAAACTACAGACCTATTAGCTTACTATTATCAGTAAGCAAGATGGCAGAAAGAGTCATACTAACAAGACTCAATAGAGAATTACAAGTTTTGAAATCTATTCCAGAGGCTCAGTTCGGATTCAAAACCGAACACTCCTGCGAACTGCTAAGGCTAACCGAATTCATCACCACAGGCTTCAACGAAAAGTTTTACACAGCAACGGCGTTCATCGACGTGAGTAAAGCTTTTGATAGAGTATGGCATCAAGGTCTGCTCTATAAAATGAGCAAACTAGGCTACAGTGAGGCGATGACATGTCTCCTTGCATCATACCTAGCTAACAGAAGGTACAGAGTTCGGATATGACCAACCCTATCCGAGCTCGGAGCCCTGGAGGCTGGTGTTATCACCGTACTTATACACTATCTACACAGCGGACACTCCAACAGACCCCAGAACACTGGTTAGTCTGTACGCGGACGATACAGCCATCGCAGCTAGCAGTAAAGATCCTAAACTAGCTGTCCAGCCACCTGCAAAGAGCTCTAAATAGGTTCCAAAGATGGTGCATAAAGGGGAAAATTGCCCTGAACCCCGAAAAGACACAGGTCGTCATTTATAGACACCGAAGAAGTAGATCAGACATGGAGATCACCATAGCAAACACCCCTGTAGAATGGACTAACGAGGCAAAATACCTTGGAGTCATACTAGACAGAAAGCTCACATAATACTGATCACGTAAAGCAAACAGTCTACAAAACAAAACCGCTAAGAAGTCAACTCTCTTCGCTAATAGGCAGAAAGAGCAAACTTTGTTTTAAAACAAAAATAAGAGTAGCTAACAGCATAATACTACCCTCACTAACATATGAATCTGCCGCATGGGGACACACATCCAAAAGCAATCGTAAAAAAAATCAAACAGCACAAAACTGGATGATCAGAGAAGCCCTAAATGTACCTAGATATGTCCCACTAAGATACTTCTTTAGAATCTCTGGTCAGAAAAGAATATTAAGGACAATGGACAAAAAAGCATACGACATTTTTAATGGACTCAGGAACTACCCCAACAGAATACTAAGAGAGTTGACGGACTACGATGTAAACACAAAAACGCTGCACAGACGGCCGAAACAACAACTAACTGAATATAGGGAAGAAGAATAAATAAAGAAATGACATATTCAAAAAGTAGCTAAAAGAGTAAGTTTAGACAGTGAGCACAAAAAAAAATGAGGCAGAGTTTGGATGGTTGTAGCAACTTAGTCACAGTCTGCCGAAACTAAAACGATAGTATATAAGACCAATATACATCGGGGTGTGTGAGGGCAATATACACCTAGGAATGCACACTCCAATACACGCACACATAGTAGTAGTTTAGATTAGATAAAAAAAACAAAAACCCAAAAAAACATATACACGGGGTGTGTGAAAGCAGTATACACGGAGAATGCACACACCATAGTTAAGCTAGATTTAGTAGTAGTTAAGTAAAAAAAAAAACAAAAAAATCCGCTCACCGTCGAACTGAGAACATCTAGCTAATACTGTTTCCTATGACATACCTAATAAAATGCATAAATATAAAAGGCCCGTCAGACCTTTTATAACAGCCGATTAAGCTTAGGCCCTTCAGGCAGATTGTATGTAGATCTTAACGCGAATTCTAAGCACCGAGGTCATGTGCGGCATACATGGGCTCAGTGGCCGGACCCCACTCGAACACCCAGCCGGCGAGGAGAATAAAATTTATTTTGCCAAATCGGCGACTGAGTGGACGAGCACACACTTTTTTCGGACAGACAGTTATCAGCCCAGGCTAGTGGCTCTCTGTTCGGAACACACACTTTTTTCTTTTTAGGGACATCAGTCCCGATGTCAAGTCAGTAAAGTAAATAGGGAGAAAAGCCGATATGTGTGGTACCCCTATAGTTAGGTGGCTTAACCACAGTCAATAAAAACAGAGGGTGTTCCATTACCCAGGGCACCCAAAGTAACTTTCAGATCATAAGCCTCCTCACGTAAGTCACACGCTGAGGAGGGGAGGCGGAAGCGCCTGGGGGTCAGATGGGTACTACTTCAATAGCGAAGTGCGACCGGTTTGATCTTCGGACATGTGGATCCCACTTTACAATAGTATACACATGTTCCTAGGAGCAGGGTTGTGTGTGTGTGTGTGAGTGTGTGTGTGTGTGTGTGTGTGTGTGAAAGGAATAAATCTAATATTGTGAAATTAGTAGTTAACATTTATTTTTAGCTATTTTGTTATTATTAAAATAATTTAATCATTATGTTTTAAGTGCTACGATTTAGCAACTACAGTTTATAATATCAAATGGTACAACAAATCAAAAGAATTTAAAAAAATGTTAATGGTTGTATTAACAAGATGTCACAAAGAGGTGGGAATTCAGATTGGAAGCTTAACAATGATGTCTTGGGATCTTTTGGTTGCTGTAAGTTTAAATTTAGTTGAATAAATAGAATTACTTTTACTACTAAATATATTTCGGTATAAAGGAAAAAGCATTCCGTATTAAAACCATGTTTTTTCTACCATTAAATTTATTAAAGTAGTATAACAGAGTGTGTGTTACCTGAACAAAAATATCTTCTTACATTTGCGACCAAGAATATGTTTATGCAACTCCTATGCTATCTATCTAAACTAGTATTTCAAAAACTAATTTCAGAGCTATTTTTATTTAGGGATCATAAATGTAAACACAGACTCTTCTAAAAATGCTGTGAGAGAAGTCTGTATTTACATTTATATAATGGTAGCACTAAATTTAAACACTGGTTTTTGTTCCTAGTGTAACCGGTGAGTCCGTCACTTCAATAATCCTTTCATCACTTTTAAATAAAATGTTTAAATCAATATCCATTAAATATCTCTTAGTAACTTTTAATTTCTAAGTTGGTATTAAGCAGCGAGTTCAAGCGATAGTTTTGGCAGACTTGCTTATCCGACTTGTTTTGACCGAGTAGAAGTAATGTTTGGGTTGAAACCAGTAAGCGGTCCGGGATGTGCTGAGATTTGTTTTAAGAATATTAAATTTGGTTTTTTTTTGGAAAGAAGAGAAGTTAAGGTAAAGTTTTGATTTGTTTTGTGTGTGTACCGTTTGGTTTATAGCCACTCTGAGCAGGTAAGTCGATCTAATTATCAATAGGAAATTAATTATCAACAGGAAATAGTATAAAAACCATCAGCCATTTTGATTTCTAAAATATTGTCATTTCTTCTTTGATATTTGATATATGTATATCTGTCATTTTAAGATCATTTCATTAAGAAATATTCTAAATCTAAATTTATTATTAATATTAAATCATATGTCAATTTCTATTTTACTTTCCAGCCCTAAAAACATGTAATTATCTATCTTTGTTCAGTTCTAAAAATATTCTGTCTTATACCGTTCTTTTATATTTTACAAAATATCCAAAAAATGCTTTTCGTTAAAATTATCTATTTAGTCAATCCTTAATCACATAAAATATTGTCAAACCATTCGTAGGTCACATTTTTTACAAATCCATTAAGGTTTTTTTGCTTTATTACAAGGATCCTTAATAACTTTTTGTATTACCTTTCAAGAATAATAAAACTTGTGTTTTTCCCTACTTTTTCTAAAGAGTAAGAGGGAATGCTAACACAAATATTCCTTTTAGCCTACTGAAGAAGTTAATCAGGAGTCAAGGAGAAGGATTCAATATTTTGTTTCTTTGGGTTAATTTCAAGAAAAAGTGTTAAGTTATCCCCTAGGTGGATTATACACCTGATCCCCAGGGTTGATTCTCGTCTCGTTGATTTTTAACTGTTCCCTTAGGGGTCCAGATCTCTACCAGACCATTCCCGGACAACTTCAGGAAAACAGCCGGAAGGACCTCCCTCATTGATTAGAGTGTGGAACACTGTCAATTTGTACTAAGTTGTTATCCATCAATTTTAATAATTTTCTATAATAATTTTTTTTTTACTTTAAATCATACGATTTCTTATTTTAATAAAGACTCGTCATTTTTTTTAATAATATTAAATAATACTTAAGGACTAATAGTCGACTACAGTTTGAGGTTTTAAATCCTCCCTATTAACCCTATTGTACGTTTTTTGTGTACATATTTAATCAGAGAGTTCGATATTGGTATTTTCATTAATATATAATATATTTAATAATATATTTAAACCTTTGGCACCTATATACTTAGTATAAAGTGTCTATATTACTTTTTTAGTAATTTTAATTGAAAGTCAAAGTACAGAATTACATTTCTAGTATTCGAGTAAATTAACTTTTTAGGTAGAATAAGTGGAACAAGGAACAGGCAAAGTGTTGAATTGTAATGTGCAGGAGCATGTCTAACACCCAAGAAACAAGTAAAGTACCTAGGAGTGACATTGCACCAGAATGGAAAATGGGGGGAGCACGTGCGGGAGGTGGTTTGGAAGGCTGCGAATAGTACGGCTGCGTTGGGGAGGATGATGCCCAACATTGGGGGACCCAAATCCGAAAGGAGGAGGGTCTTACACGGTGTTGTACAGTCGATCGTCCTCTACGCAGCACCAGTCTGGAGCAAGGCTGTAGAAATAACGGCCTACAGGATGCCCATCACACAAGTGGACAGACCAAGTCTGTTGCGAGTGGCATGCGCCTATAGGACTTTGTCTGCGGCAGCCGTGTGGACCATCACTGGATGTGTTCCGTTGCATGTTTTGGCGGTGGAAAGAAAAGAGCTCTATAAGAGAAGAGGCCCAAACCTTACTGTGGCCGAGAGAAGACAGGAAAGGGAAAGGTCAATTGAAAGATGGCAAGAAGAATGGAACAACACGGATGATGTGGCACAGTGGACGAAAATGCTGATCCCGAACATAAGAGATTGGGTGGACTGTGGCCACAGGCAACTGGATTATTTCCTGACGCAGGTTCTCACAGGACATGAATGTTTTAGGGCCTACCTCTCTAGGTTCGGAAAGGCTGACACAGATGAATGCCTATACTGTGGATACTTGGACCTGTAACACATACGATGTTAGATTGCAGCAGATGGATAGTGGAAAGGAGCAGAATGGAGAGAGAGACAGGTGTGAATTTTGTTACAGTGAGAGAAATGATTGAGAGAATGATTGAAAATAAATCAGGTTTATAAATAAATAAGGAAGAGGAAGAAAGACAGCTGGACCAACTGCAAAGGTAAGAGTGAAAAATGCTGAAAGTTAAAGCTAGAGAAGTGAGGCACACTGTATGAGTTAGATATGCGTGAGTCAGACTGTGGCGAAGGAGAAAATGCCCGTCTGGAAGCCTCCTTGCTGATGAATGGAGTGTGGATGTGTATGAATGGAGAATGAATGAATAAAGGTAGTGCTTCGGAAGTGATGCCGGTCTTACAGCGGCCATTCCGCTTCCGGATCGCTGGATGACAGAGGAGGGTCTGGTTTAGCAGGTAGGCGTTCGGCGTAGACTTGGCGACGAGAGGGCATTTTAAAGTACCTCGGGAAATATCGCCGGAAGTACGAAGAACGAATCCTGCACTAAGGTCAGTTAGGCGGCTTCCTGGACTGAGATGTCTTTTGAAGATTCCAGACCCCCCCTCTATAAAGACAAAAAAAAACATAGAATTAGTGAACTTTCTTAATTATATTTTTTATTTGTGTGTTCATTAAATAGTAAGAGGTCCCATATTTTAGTAAATTTATATTTATAAATAATCAGGAATAAATTGTGTATAATCAGGGAATTTTTTTGTATATAACTAGGTTAAGTGTACATAAGTGGTGGTGGGTAGCATAAAGAATTAAGATAGACTGAATATATTTGGTTAGGTATTATGTTTGTTGTTAAGACTAAATATTTCAATTAATACCTGTTTTTTTTTCATTTAAGCAAAAAGCGTATACAGAATTACAAGATATACCTTGAAAGGTATATGTTAATACTTTTCTGGCGCCCACTCACATCTTAGAGCAACTTCCATATTCTATTACTTACATTCACATCTATACATATCTTTTTGATTACCTTGTTATCTATTTTCTCCTTCTACGGTCTCTGTAGAGCATGTAAATTGGCCGAATCCTCTTTTGAGTGTCAAGTGGTCACTCTCCGGCACAGTCCGCTAGCCAGCCTTTAATTTAGTTATATTTTTATATTCCAATTTGGTTATATTTTGTCTACATTTCAATTTTGTTATATTTCAAATTCATATTATATTTTACATTTTCCTATGTTTGTCATACTGATCTAATCTCTTTCTTTGTGAATATTATTCATTTCTTTAGCGTATCAAGGTACATTTTATAGTTGATCCTTAGTGGTTGATCCTCAGTTGACCTCAGCAGTCAGTTTCGCCGGGTAGATTATGATATCCGCTAATCAGGAGTAAGCCACTAAACTCATGAATACCTTCAGCAGAAACTATTAAATTATGAAAATTTTGATCTCTTCGAGCCTAAGTTTCGCTTTGATTACGTATAAAACTAATAATTTCTGGAGTAAAAAACAAAGAGAGTATTTTAAACTCCGCTTTACCCATATGCTGAGCTCCTCCTTTAGATGAATCTTGGGATTTTTGCTGGATTGCCACTTTTTTAGATTTACTTTATTTTTCATCAAGAGTGTGCTCGTCACTATTAATATCTCGGTCTCCTGAAGTGGGAGAGGATATTGAGGTTTCCACACCTTCAAAGCATCCCGTAATAGTCTGTGTCGGCGTACGGATTTCCTTAAACAATGAAATATCTAAGAAACATGGTTCAAGAAAACGGTACATGTAAAATAAGACTGTCTTATTTCACATAATATTTTTTTTTTCTAAAAACCTTCGGTGCTCTTAGTAAAAAATATGAAAATATATGTATCAAAAGAAACTGATCCAATAAATTGTTATTTTTAGTTATTTTGTTACTTCAAGAAAGAAGGAAGACGTAAGGAAAACTGATGAATTAGACCCTAATTGAAAAATTATTTTTTAAACTTACCCATAAAATGTTTCTGTATCCATTTTAATTTTCTCAGCGTAAACAATGCAGACAGAAAAACCAAGTGCAAATGTGTCCTTCTTGAACAGCTCTAATCGACTGTTTGCTATTCCTAATTCCTATTATCACTTGAAAGGCGATTAGAGTATATTAGGTACTCAATGATACCAACGTTCCCATTGGTTAATTTCGACAATTTTTTTTCAAAAAGTAGTGAGAGACTTCCAGCGTAGTATAAACTATTTACTAAGGTAGTCAATTGGCTACCTTATTTAAAAAAAATGATAGCAATAGAATTATTTTTGCGGACTCCATGACCAAAAAACGGTAAAACGAATCAAAAAATTGAATTTTTGTGCTCTTTACTTTTTTTTAAGAAAATTAACCCAAATCTAAGTAAATTTTTTTGATAAACTTGCAAGTCCCTTACCTTCACGAAACATAATATGTATACAAAACATAAACAATCCTAAAAAAATATTTTAAAAGGTTTTTTCCAAAAAGGGAACGTTGGCAGTTAAATGGTTAGAACAATTACTATTTGTTAAGTTTTATTCTTATTATTTTGAATTTTTTGGGTTTTAAATAAATTTTGTACTAAGAAGAGTGCACAATAATTAACTTATTATATATGTCAATATTACTCGATCATTAGTAAATATTGGTTTATAATGTAGTTAATATGATGTGTCAATGTTTTCTTGACAGAGTAACATTGACATATGTAACATTTACAAAAAAAAAGTGTATCAAAATTTTGAAACTTTTTTTAGGAGTAATTTAAAATTTCTGAGTGTAGCCATATTCGGGAAAAAAATATTTTTTGAAGATATGTAAATGTTACCCGGATTTACCTTATCCGGTTGTGACCAAAAAAGGTTTATTTTTCACTAACTTGATTGGTCTATCCGGCGTTTGTTGTAGACCACCGTATTATAAAGACAATACAGAGTGTTTCAAATAGGTATGTCATAAATTAAATCACGCATTCCGGGGAGAAAAATAAATTGATTGAATCCATACCTTAGTACAAAATTGTGCACAAAAAAAGTTACAGCCCTTTAAAGTTACAAAATAAAAATTGTTTTTTTGCATTATTTTCTAAACTACTTGACATCTTGTAAAAAAAATGAATTCGTTACTTTCTTGTTCTGAAAGCATTTTTCATACAAAAGAAACAACAAAATCTAAGCACATAGAAAACTTTTAAGGGGGGTGTGCAGCCCTAAATCGCCCCAAACTTTTGAGTACGTTTAAATCAAATGAATTTTGTGGCATCATTAGTTTAACACATTATTTTTAAAACTTTTTTGCCTAATCAATTTTTCGAAAAACTACTTTTTTTTCTAGTTGGCCATAAAATTGCACTTAATTTCTACGGATACAATAATTACAAACAGTTCCATCAATAATAGTCAATAATTTGAATCATTTATTGTGTGAATAAGAATAGTATTAAAACATATACATAAACAAATGGCCTACACATTTTAGGAAATGGCAGATATTCATTTAACTTTGAGTAAGTTAGATCAGATTAAATTATGATTTCAATAAACTATCTGGAATATCGTAGGTGAATGTCAAAAAAATAGTACAGCAGCCGCAAGGCGTTATGCAGTAAAATACCCAGTCGAAATACACCTGATAGATGATTATTACTGACCACTGATCATCGTTTACGGGAAACGGGTACGTCAAACTGCAAGTTGCTGGCAATAGTGGTCGTTCAATAATGGATGCAACTAATGAAGACATTTTAGAAACTATTGAAGAAGTCTCTGGAACAAGTAAAAGGGTAATAGCTGCTTAACTAACTGTTCATCACGTAAGGGTTTGGAAGCGTTTGAAGGATCAGCTGCTTAAACCCTATCACTGAACAACGGTTCAAGAGTTATTGGTTAAAGGTTATCCTAAAAGGATTGGATTTTGCGATTGGTTGTTAATCGAAAACACTTGAAATGGTAATTTTATTAGAAATATTTTGTTTACCGACGAGACTACCTTTAGTATAACTGGAGTAACAAATCATCATAACGGGCACATTTAGGACGACGAAAATCCTCACGCCAAAAAACGACTCATCACCAAAGGACTTTCAAAGTTAATGTTTGGGCAGGAATTGTGGATAACAATCTAATAGGCCCAGTATTTCTTTTCAACAATTTAAATGGTAATAATTATTTGCAGTTTTTGACAAACGAGCAGAAGAAGTGAATATTGCAATAAGGCAGAATATGTGGTTTACTGCAAGATGGCGCTCCACCGCATTACAGTAATGAAGTCCGGGAATACCTTTGCAGTCACTATCCTGGTCGGTGGATTGGAAGGGGTCGTGACGCACCTTTTTCTTGGCCACCCAGAAGTCCTGGTCTTAACCCCATGTACTCTTGCTTTTAGGAGTTTATGAAAGAGAAAGTGTATTCTGTAACAATAAAGGACGAACAACAATTGAGGGTTACAATAATTGAAGCTACAAATCAATTTCGTCAGAAAAAAATGATTTTTCAGCGCATTCGGTTTACCTTATTAAAACGATACTGAATGTGTATTGAAGAAAATGGGGGTCATTTTGAACATTTATTGTAATATCATATTTATAGAGGGTATAGACATTTTTTGTACTTGTTAATTTATTTAAGCCATTTATTTAGTTGCACGTAATTTTTTAAAGGTTAATGAAAAGTGTCGTAACTCAATAAAAACTGTTTTTTGAAAAAAGTGATAAAGGGCAAAAATTTTTTAAAAATAATGTGTTAAACTAATGATGCCACAAAATTCATTTGATTTGAACGTATTCAAAGCTTTGGGGGGATTTAGGGCTGCACACCTACCTTAAAATTTTTCTGTGCCCTTAGACTTTGTTGTTTCTTTTGTATGAAAAATGCTTATAGAACAAGAAAGTAACGTGTCCATTTTTATTACAAAAGGTCAAGTAGTTTAGGAGATAATGCAAAAAATTAATTTTTATTTTGTAACTTCAAAGGGCTGTAACCTTTTTTGTGTACACTTTTGTACTAAGGTAAGTTGGATTAAATCAATTTATTTTTGTTCTCGGAATGCCTGTCTTAATTTATGACATACCTTTTTGAAACACCCTGTATATTGTGATGATTACTTGAGCTTTTTTTTTAGTTTAATGATATAACATGGTTTTTATATTATAATGAAATGACATTTACGTTAAAATATTAATTTTTGTTTTAGATATTTAAGGGTGCCTATACATTCCTTCAATTTGCGCTGCAAACGTAGAAATATATTTTGATGCTTAAGAGTTTACTATAAATAATACATTAGATCTAGTAGGTTTGACGTTATTAATAAACCGTAATCTTGTAAGATTTCACGTATTTAGCACATTAGATTTTGCTTCTCTAATAACAAGCCCATGCTGGATTAAAATATCTTAATTTCAATCTCAATACAGTCAAAATGGTCTGGTGAAGTGACCAGAAGAAATACATAGAAGAAAACCATAAGCTGCAGAAGAAAGCACCATAAATTAGTTAGAGTTAAATGACTAGTAAATAAATAAAAAGTTTATAATATGAGTTCAATAAATTGGTCTGCAATAATTCTTATATTTATTATTTTTTAAATATGATTTTTAATTAGTCCTGTTTTAACATTACTAACAGCCTCATCAATTTGTGCAGGAGTGACCTAGAAGTGTAAAGGATTAACAGCCAGTTTCACAATCAGTGGCTAACCCTAGGAGTTAAGTAACCTTTACCCCTAGTTTAACTGACAGATGCCGTTTCACATTCACAGATTCGGTTATGGTCACTTAACCTTAGGTTTCGTTTTATTTTTCTAAGTTGGCAGGAAATTATATACAATAATCAGATTTTTATAGATATTGTCAGTAAATATTATAGACATTGACCAGTATAGATGAGTTATGACACATTTGCATCGAGCAAAAAGACAAAAGAGGGAATCTAATCGTTATGAAAAGGCGACCAAAAAAGTGGCCTCTGATGGCGGACATATCCGGAAATGCGAATGCGCCAAATTTAAATTTTCCGACACTTATTAACAGTAGCTATAAAATAGTTTTCAAAATGTGTCTTAGACGAGAAAATTTTAATTAAATATTAACGATAACAGTCTAAAATGTGAAACAATTGTTAAAAAACTTCAATATAAATAATATTTCATGTGAAAGTTGGGACAAATAATAACATAACCCAACTAAATTTGATTTCTTAAACAAGGAAAGACTCTCTTTCCTTATTTAATTTGGCCTCTCAAGATGGCACTTTCTGTCTAACAATATTTTTGCCCCCACTACCTTTACATTCCCTCTTTTGTCTTTTTGCTCGATGCACATTTGTCACGTTGGATCGAAAACAATATACAAATATTTTTGTCATTTTCAAGTTCGGTCCTAGTGTGGTAGTTTGTTCTGAGCGGTGGTTGTTTGTTCTTCCAAGTTAAAATTAAAATTATAGAATGAAACCCACAAAAATGTTCAAGAGATCTATCTTCAGAGATGTATCTTAAATTTGCTCCAAAATATTTTTAACTGTGTTCTCTAAACGAACAGAAAAAATCTTCATGGTCTAGTTCTTCAAAATGATTTGTCCTGTGCCTAATGATTCTTGGTCTGCCAGCTTCCTCATAACTGTTAAAATCATTTACATTATATAAATCGATATCTGAAACCCATATAAAAAATGATTTCAGAACAAGAAAGTAACGCCACCATACCTGTACAATCGAATAACTTATAGGACGGACGTTCATAATCTTAATCTTAGACACAAGAATACCCTCACTTTACCTAAACATACAACATCCTTTTTGAAACGTTCATTTTCATATTCAATTGCTTGCAATATTAACAGTTTGTCCTACAATATTAAAAATCTGTCTAGAGTCAAGTTCAAGAGATTAATTTATGAGCAGTTGTTAGCTGAACAGTAATTTAAAAATTAAGAATTAAAAAAAAAATAGTTTACAATTTATAAATTTAATATGTACTTAATATTTTTATGTTTTATTGTAAATACAATTTCATTATTTAGATAAAGTCTATCTATCCTATTTTCGGGGGGTTAGGTGGAAGAGCAGTTGTGTGCCGCTGTTGCACAGTGGTACACAAACTGAATCTCGCCCTACTGATATTATATTTCATTGTAAAGAAAATTTAATCTGTTGTTAATAAAGACATTTATTATTATTATTATTAACGTATCGATTTTTATTACAAAATGTCAAGTAGTTTAGGAGATAATGCAAAAAACAATTTTTATTTTGTAACTTTTTTTGTACACTTTTGTACTAAGGTAAGTTGGATTCAATCAATTTATTTTTGTCCCCGGAATGCGTAATTGAATTTATGACATACATTTTTGAAACACGCTGTATAAATTGTGACGTACAACATTTTTACTTTGAAAAATGATATACCACTAGGAGTCAGCTGAAATCGTTATCGTTATAATTTCTCGTATTTTTTTTTTCAACCAAGGTACCAAAATGTTTGTTTTTTTGTTAGTGTTTTAGAATGGAAACTATTGCAACTCCTGTTGAAAACAATAAAGTTCGCAAACGACGAATTTGTAATCCGTCCACAATGTAATCCTTTAGATTTTAGTTTTAGTTTTTACTCGAAAGATTTGGTTTGAGAGCAGATCCGGATTCAAATTTTATTTATATAATTTTTTAATTTATTTTATTATTATATTTTGCATGTTATGAAAAACTAATAAAAGAAAAACTAATGATTTGTACAAGCTACTGTTAATTTTATAAGGTCAGTATTACAAATATTTTTTGAAAAATCTTTTCAGGTACTATTTGTCACAATTACCACAATTCCCTACTTGCGGTCACAAAACGAAGCCCTATCAATGTTCTTCTCTAACAACGAGAGATATCAAGTGTTTTTATAATGCGTTTTATGCAGCTAAGGACAAAATTAGACAAGATTCCTTTATTCTAAAATTTTGTACACTTTAACTACCTAAACGTCGCCGTCCAAAAAACTTTAGACATGAAGCAGAAACAACGTCTGTGAAATGCTTTGTAAGGAATACTGTAATAAAGTAAAATGTTCTAGTGTGTCAAGAAGCATTTTAAACATACTAAATATTACGAAACATAGCCTCACATACATTATGAAATCACTTGTAAAAGCTGGAAGCACCTACGCAAAAAAGAGTGGTTGGCAGAAAAACTGCAAATTTTAAAGGAAAACAGAAATCAGTTCAAAAATTTGATAATACTTTTAAAAGTATTAAATCGCATTACTGTCGTCTTCTTCAAGTATGCGCAACCTTGCTTTCGATTTGTTAATACAAAATATGTTAGAAATGTGTATTAATCAGTGTTCTCCAGAGGAGAGGGTAAAACCATCATACTTTAACATGATTTTTAATACTAAGTATAACCTAAGTATAATTCCCTGTGTCCCCGTATGGATGTGTGTTGCCTATGCATTGAGTTTGCAAAAAAAATGAAAAGATCTATATATGAAAAGGGGAAGATAAAATTGATTGTTGAAAGGAAAATTCATAAGCTAAGGGCTAATGGATTTTTTGAGTTGCTTAAAGATGATTTGATAACACTATTTTTCGATTGTCAAAGAAATCTTGTATTTCCTAAGGGAGAGCGCCCACCAAACTGGCATGGCAAGTGGCAAGTAGCAAGTGGCACGCGTCTAGCATGTTACTTAAAATATAACCAATGAAAATGAATGATTTAGCGCACATCAAAATGACAGTGACGTCATTCATTCTAATCATTTGTTTGCATTGGTTACATTTTAAATAACATGCTAGATGCGTGCTACTTGCTACTTGCCACTTGCCATGCCAGTTTGGTGGGCGCTCTCCCTAAAGCTACGGTTTGTTAGAACAGTGCACAGCGCTGAGCATATGCGTACAGCAGAATCTATTCTACTCCTCGACTCACGGCAGTTTTGGGTGAGTCGGTTTTCTGGTTACTTTGTTAGATTAAAGGTCGTGGCATATTATCGTGCACGTTGCGTTTCCAGCACGTAGCGTTTAGTTTCCGAAAAATATAATTTAAATGATTTTAAATATGAACAACGCACACTGTCCGGAACATAGCGGTTCAGACACTTAAAGTTTCCGTTCAGTATATTTGAAAACAATATTTTACGGATGCCGACGGCTACGGAAAGAGTCGAAACCTATTGGTATGGATAATGTGAATTAGATGTCCGTCGTTTTCCCCCGTTGTTTATTTAGGTATTTGTTTGATTTTCATACAGAGTATTTAAAAAAATAATTTTCGAGTCTATTTTGTCATTTATGCATGTGTTTTTATTGCTTTGTGACAATTAATCAAGGAAGTAATAAACAATTAGTACTTTTGTACGGAAGTGATACCTCTTCTTTTTAAAAACACTTTTTGGTTTAATATGTATGGCTTTGTTTAATGTAGTATTTTGTTTTTTAACTGAAGGTGAAATTAAATTTAAAACATATTTAAACTGAATCCTATTCATTTTAAAATATCCATAATATTTTTCATCGTCATTAATTAATTCTCTGTATAAAGTCCAGTATTCACATTCCTTCTTCCTTTCTCTTAGCATTGGATGTACTTTAAACCTTCTTTTTAACACAGTTTTTCATTCTTCATCGTTAGGTAAAAGAGCAATTGCACATAATTTTTGTCGAGAAAAGCGAGATCATATCTTCACCGAACCAAACTGAAACGTTCTATTTATGAAAATGTCAACGCGCAGCCCATTTGCTGAAGTGGAAACGCTACGTGCCGGAAACTATACGTGCACGATAATATGCCGCGACCTTAATTCGCATAAATATTCTGTCGCTCTGAAAACAAGTTTAGAAATTAGTTTCACATTTATTCTCTCAAAGGTTGTACATTTAAAAAAATGAATTCTCACAAACTTAACGCAATAATTTTATTACTCCAAGAAGAAGAGAAAGAAGAAGAGTTGATAATGTTAAATTTAAATATAAGAAATAAAACTGTAAACGAAATTTTTTCATGTCTTAATACAGAAGGTGCTTTTAAATTAACAGTCGAAGAAAGATTGTTTCAAAGCGAGGAAAAATTTCGAGAATATTTTAGACTTTCCAGGGATTTGTACTAGATCCACTATTCTTTCATCTTCCTTGGGAGAAAATTTAGTAGACATCACTTAATTATTACAATAATAATAACTATATAAAAATACAATTATAATTTCGCTATAGATGTGTACGCTGTGAGCTCAGCTGAACGTTTGCGTCCAAGTCAAATCGCAGTTGATTCCAGCGCACATCGTCGACGTACAATGCTATCAGTCTGCAGTGCGCGCAGCTCAGTAGAACCTAAAGGCGGGTACACATTTGCGAGCAGAACTGTTCGCGAACCGTACGCGTACAGATCGTTGAAAAATATTCTACATCGTACTGATCGCATACTTATCTCGATCCATGGAAAGCGACAAACCAACAACGAACACACATATGTGCGAAATGATTCATTTTATTTATAATTTGGGTACTGATTATGTTTCTGATTATGTTTCTGTTTTTGCTTGTTTAACAATAATCAGTTTACTGTTTTCTCACGTCTCTAGGGACACGTCATATTCATTTAATTTGTAATTAGGGTATTTATTACGTCACGTTTCTAGCTTCATGTTCAGTCAACAAAATATTTTATATCACAAACTATTTCAAAGTAGTACAAAATTTAAACCAATTAAACTAAAAACCGCGAACTCAACGTCAAAATGCGTACACATTTTGGAGACGTAGGGGAGACTGGTGTCATTTGTAACAAGAGTGATATTGGCGCAATCATTTGAGATAAATCAAAACGCACTAATATGCATAGACGGATATCTGCCTCACACCACCGACTGTAGTTTCAGAGTTGGCCGTAACCTACTGCACAAGTTAGAGTCACTTGTTTCTATCATCATCATAAAAGTAAATTTTAGTTGCGCCACAAATTGTTGATTTTTAACATCTTTACCTCCGTTTACTGTAGCTAACTTTTTCTATGAAGGGCATAATATATACAAAAATCATCTTTCTTATTTATAGGTTAACTTGGTGTCGATTGTAACACACACTGCGGTGTCGTTTCTAACATGTTACAATTTACACCTATTATACTATTATTTAATAGAGTTTAATTATTTTCTATGGAATATTTTGGTCATGTGATGAGAGGGAAAAAGTACCGATTGTTCCAGTTAATTATCCAAGGAAAGATTCAGGGCAAACGAAGCGTGGGGAGACGACGTATATCTTGGCTGCGCAATTTAAGAGACTGGTTCCAGTGCACATTTAACCAATTATTGGGGTTAACACCAATAGTTATTTATGACGAAGCAGCTAGGAAGGAAATAGATACTAACCAATCTATTAGAAAAGTGACTAAAGATTATGGTATGTGTCACGATTCTTTATATCGCTATGTTAAATCGTTAGCTGAAAACTCACAATCTCTGGTTGGATACAATCCTCACAACAGAGTATTTAATGACGAAATGGAGTTACAGCTTGCTAAATACTGCGAAACTGCTGTATATTTGTATTTCGGACTTACCACAAAAGATTTACGCAAGTTAGCTTTTCAATTTGCAAAGTGTAACAGACTGCCCTGCCCAGAAAAATTGGACACGACTGAACGTGCAAGTGAAGATTGGCTTATTGCATTCATGCGACGAAATTCAAATTTAAGTCTTTGTACACCTCAAGCTACTAGCCCTTCACGAGCAATGAATTTTAGTAAAGAAAATGTAAACTTTTTTAATAAATTGTCAACTAAATTAGACAGATATAATTTTGAGCCTTACAAGCTATCCAAAGTTATAGCTAGAAAAAAAACTAAGCCAGTGGGGAATACCGTACCTCCAATGTTCGTCTTCACACGGTTACGTTTTCAAGACCACTTTATTAGAGATGGACCAGTTGAGTGTATAGGAACTGGAAATAAGTCTGGATGGACGCAAGATAATGAATTTCTTGTTATTACGAAATACGTAAAATCAAGTGAAGCCAATAAAGTGCTTGTATTGCTAGACAACCACTAGTCTCATATTTCAATTTCTCTGATTGAATTTTGGAGAGCTAATTTCATTACTCCACTTTCATTTCTGCCGCACACTTCACATAGGCTTAAACCTTTAGATAATAAATCAGTGGATGAAAAACAATGCTGAAAAAAGAATGACTATACGATTGGTCTTCAATTATGAGAACATCATTTCCTTTGACCACTATGCCTGTCAATATTCTTGCTGGTTTCTCCTGCACTGGTATTTGGCCTGTCAATCAAGATATTTTCCAACGATAGTGATTTTACTGCATCAACTCATAGACCGTAACTCATAGACCTCTATATGAAGAAACCATAGAAATTAATCAACCTGAACCACCTACAGTTCAAGACAACAGTCACTTGAAAAGTCAACCGGGTCCATCCACTACCTTGTCACCTAAAATACACACTATTCCGTCAGCCAAGCCTAATAATCCAGCTGTATTTATTTCGCCTCAAGATATTAAGCCACTGCCGAAAGCATATCTAACCAAACTCAAAAAAGAAGGAAGAACGAGACGAAAGACAGCTATATTCTGACTGATACACCAGAGAAGATGTTGATTGAAGAAGAAAATTCGAAGAAAAGGGACACCTTCAAGCGTAAAGTTCAGGTTGAACATAATCTAAAGACAAAATCTTTGCAATTAAAAAAAAATATCAAAAAGAGAAAAGCAGCCCTGAAAGCAACCGAAAAAGAGTCTTCCAATGAGGAAGTTTTGTGCTTGGTATGCGGTGGTCCATATTCATCAAGCTCCGAAGATTGGTGGTTACTACAATGTCGAGAATGTAAGCACGTTACCCATTTAAACTGTATAAACAAAAGCCCATTATACATTTGCTTTAATTGTAAATCTGACTGTGATTAGTGTTTTCTCTTTAAAAATATGTTACCAGAATTTGTTATTGGTTTTATTTCGAACGCTTACACATATTCTTTTCTGTCATTGTAGTATTAAATATATTTTTTACTACTTTCTATTTAATTTATTTACTCTATGGGTTAATTTCTCTAACAATCAACACCAGCAATCATTTCTGTAATACTTAACCAGCTTTTGAGCCAAAGATACTGTGTAATAGACTCCCTAGTATAGGCTAGAATAAATTAAAAATTTCAAAAACTTCAACTGACTCAAAAAAACAATTTGTGAGATTTGTAACAACCCACACCAGTCTCTCCCACACACACGAAAGGCACAATCGAAAATGTTAAATCAAAACAGCATTTGCTTGTTTAACAAAAATAAAAATATGTACAATAATCAGTTTACTGTTTTCTCACGTCTCTCTAGGATGGAACACGTCATTCACACAATGTCGATTTGATAAGACTTTAGATAAGATAAGAGACAATAAAAATGTTCGCTGCGTCTAGTAAGCGCCGTCCAAACTGAAAGCCGAGCTTCCTTTGAAGTCGTGAAATAAACCGCAACAATTTGGTTCGCGACGAGTCACGATGAAACAGTACGCAAGCGGTTTTTTCTGCCGTACACATTAACGAATATAGCGCTCACAAACGGTTCGCGAACAGTTCTGCTCGCAAATGTGTACCCGCCTTAAAGGTCGGTACACATATACGAGCCAAACGGTATGCATACGGTATGTGAACGCTATATTTGTTAATGTGTATGGCAGAAAAAACCGCTTGCGTACTGTTTCATCGTGACTCGTCGCGAACGAAATTGTTGCGGTTTATTCCACGACTTCAAAGGAAGCTCGTCTTTCAGTTTGGACGGCGCTTACTAGACGCAGCGAACATTTTTATTGTCTCATCAAATCGACATTGTGTGAATGACGTGTTCCTTCCTAGAGAGACGTGAGTAAACAGTAAACTGATTATTGTACATATTTTTATTTTTGTTAAGCAAGCAAAAACAGAAACATAAATCAGTGCCCAAATTATAAATAAAATGAATCATTTCGCACATGTGTGTTCGTTGTTGGTTTGTCGCTTTCCATGGGTCGAGATAAGTATGCGATCAGTAGGATGTAGAATATTTTTCAAGGATCTGTACGCGTACGGTACGTATACCGTTTGGCTCGTATATGTGTACCCACCTTAAGGTGGGTACACATATACGATATACGGTGGGATTTTTTAAACAATTCCTTATTCGAGATATTAAAAGATTTAACGCTAAACGAGCAGAGATCTTTATTTTTTATGCACAATGGAGCTTCACCACACTTTGATAGAAGGTGTCGTAATTGGTTGAGTAATCATTTTCCGAATCGATGGATTGGTAGAGGTGCAGAAGCTCTGATTCATTGGCCTCCTCGGTCATGCGATTTTAACCCTTTGGACTACTCAGTTTGGTCGTATATTAAGGAAAAAGTCTATGCTATAGAGGTAAATTCACGCCAAGAATTGGAGGAAAGAATTCAACGTTAATTTAATGACATCATAGCTGATCCTCTACCGTTTAGAAGGTTAATGGAATCTTAAAAAAAAAATAGACTTGTGTATTCGCGAAAACGGAGGGCATTTTGAACACTTACTGTAATTAAATTTTATTTTATTCTTATTTATTTTATTCTTAGTCATTAATTTAATTTTTTTCTTGTGAGGTTTGTTTAATTACTAATTTATACCAGCATCAATTATTACTTCATAATTTTCAAATCAAAATATTCCGAAACCGGTACACAGTATCGAGTTTTACCAAGAGTACCTTTTCGTGTAAAATTGAATGATGTTTAAGCTTACTTAGACTTTTTATTAATAATCGTACTCTTAAAAAAGTTATATTGACTAATACTTAGTACGATCCGTGTAACTAGCGCCCTCTATGAGAATCAGATATAAAAACAAATTCATGGGATGTATCAGCTTCCAAAACATATTCGTATAAAATTTCATTACGATGTTGCCAGTAGTTTCGGCAAAATCGTAAAAAATGCGTAATTTTGTAATATTATATTATATATTAAATAAATTTTTTTATATAAATATATAAAATAAACGCCCTGTATCTTGAAAACGGATGGTGAATATTGTTTTTATTTCTGAGCCTTCAGAAGTATTGTGGACTGTATTCCTTGTATAAAAAATATTTATTCTGACTTTTAACACCTTTATTATAATTATTTTATAAGAACTTAAAATTAACAAAACCAAAAAAAGAATGTCTTATTTCTCCTTGACAGCTACGCGCCGTCGTTGTCGCTAAAGTTCGATCCATGCGCCCTGTGGTCCGTGCAGGGACGGCTCTTGCACTGTTGACTGCTGAACATGCCGCCCCCCTTGAAAGGCTTAAGTGATGCCTTTCAAACAACGCTTCTTGTAAACCATAACCATTATTGTTCATCCATTGGCAGGACGGCTAACTTTACACAAGGCCTTTTGAATTCACCTTTAGAAGTACGCACAGTCACAACCCGCACAACATTATCTGTCCCAGCATGTAGTTGCAATATTCTACCCAATTCCCATTTAGTAGGAGGAAGACCATCCTCTTGAATAATAACCAATGATCCAATTTTCACGTTGTCAGCTGCTGTTCTCCATTTGGTTCGCTGCTGAAGTGAAGAGAGGTACTCACGTGACCAGCGTACCCAAAAACTCTGAATTATCTGAGTCAGGTGATGATACCGTTTCAACTTATTCGGATTTATTTCAGTTAGCTGTTCTTGTGGCAGTGCTACAAGTGGTGCTCCAATTAGAAAATGTCCAGGGGTGAGTACACCAAGGTCTTCTGGACTTTCCGATAGAGGTAATAAAGGACGGGAATTTAGGAGAGACTCAATTTGCGTCAACAAAGTATACATTTCGTCATATGTAAATTTATTATTACACATTACCCTTCGTATATGAAACTTTACCGATTTTACAGTTGATTCCCAGATGCCACCAAAATGTGGTGAGTGAGCTGGAATAAAATGCCAATGAATCTTATGTTCCGAAAAATAATCTAAAAAATTTGATTTTACCGTTGCATCATTCATAAATGAATATAACTCCTGCAAATGATTATTTGCCCCAACGAAGTTAGTTCCATTATCAGAATACATATTTTTACATAGACCTCTTCTAGCAATGAAACGTTTAAATGAATTTAAGAATGAATTAGTACTTAAATCATATACAAGTTCAATATGTGTCGCCCTTGTTGTAAAACATGTAAAAATACATATATAGCATTTAACTACTTTACAATTCCGTAAATAGCTTGTTTTCAATTCAAAGGGACCCCCATAATCTACACCACAATTATAAAATGGCCTTGTAGGCAGAAGTCTAGATTTAGGTAAATCTCCCATAAGAGGTACAAGCAATGTAGGTTTGACACGAAAGCAAGTAACACATTTATGCAGAATGTGCCTAACCGTGCTACGTCCAGATAATAACCAAAATTTTAAACGAATTATTGATAGCAATGCTTGTGGACCTGCATGCAAGTATTTATGATGATACGATATCACTATAAGTTTAGTTAATACATGACCGTTCGGGAGTATGATTGGATGCTTCTGGTCAAAAGACAATTCTGACTTTTGAAGACGTCCACCAACTCGTAATAGTCCTGTATCATCAAGAAAAGGATTTAATGATAAGATTTTACTCGATTTATGTATTGGTTTTGATTTTTTTATTGTTTGTATTTCCTGATGAAATACTTCATTTTGTGCCATATATACCAAACAGAAAAAACTTCTTTCTTTTTCATCTACAGTAAAAGGACCCGTTGTCTTATTATTAGATGATTTACAATTGGTGACAAACCGAAGTATATATGCAAAAACACGCTGCAATTTAGCTAAGCTGGAAAAACGGTTCCAAATTTCAGCAAATTGCACAGTTAATATAAATGTTTGAATTACCTTCTGGTCAGGTATGATAGAAATGTGTGAATTTGACAAAGCCTTAGTAGGATAAGACAATTTATGAGAAGCTAACCATGGTGGCCCATTCCACCACAATTTTGAAGTGTTTAATAACTTTGGTTCATATCCGCGCGTAATTATGTCGGCTGGGTTATCATGCGAGTCAACATGATGCCAGCTATATCCATTAGAAAGCCTTTGTATTTCCGACACCCTATTTGCAACGAAGGTTTTCCATTGTGACGGTTCACCCAAAATCCAATGAAGAGTTATCATTGAATCAGACCAAAAATGTACCTCATCAAAGCTAACACCTATTGTTGCGATAACCGCCGATGCCAATTTGGCAGCCAATAAAGCACCACACAATTCCAATCTAGGCAAAGATATTGTTTTTAAGGGTGCTACCCTTGATTTCGCACATAATAAATGAACTAAGCAAGAACCACCTTGATCCAGTGACCGAATGTAGAGTGCTGCGCCATAAGCAGACTCTGAAGCGTCACTGAAACAATGTAATTGTCTATTAATTGGATTAGAACACAAAACTTGCCTGCTAATGTGAGTTTTCTCCAAATCTGCAATTGATTCCCTAAACTGGTTCCAAGCTGTGTGTAAATCTAAAGGTAAAGACTCATCCCAATTTAATTTTAATTGCCATAGTGATTGCATTATTAATTTAGCTTTAATTATAACTGGCCCTACTAGTCCAAGAGGATCAAATATCTGTGAAACTAAAGACAGAACTGTTCTTTTGCTAACCTTTGTGTAATTAGAAAAATTGATTTTATATTGAAGCGAATCTATCTTTGAGTTCCAATAAAGCCCTAATGTTTTTGTTGTAACATCATCTGCAAGATAATGTTCAATGTCTCCCTTTATTTGAATATCCTCATCAAAAATTTCAGGTTTGTTTGATACCCATTTTCTAAGTGAAAATCCTGCTGTGCACAAAATATTATTTAATTCATCCTTTAATGATTTTACTTCTTCAATTGAACTCCCTCCTGTAAGCAAATCATCAACATAAAAATCCTTTAAAATCACCTGGGAAGCTAGAGGCAGGTTCAATTGATTCTCATGAGCTAATTGTTGTAAGCTTCTTATAGCCAAAAATGCTGCTGGAGCGGTCCCATATGTTAGCGTTTTCAGCTTGTATGTCTCAATTGGTTGCTCATCCGAAAACCTCCATAATATTTGTTGTAGTTTTTGCTGAGTTTTGCAAACAAAAACCTGTCGATACATCTTTTCGATGTCTGAAGCTATAACTACATTATGTTTTCGAAAACGAAGAAGAATGCACATTAAATCATCTTGTAATTTTGGTCCGACCATTAGAACATCATTTAATGACAAACCACTGTCAGTTCTAGCTGACCCATCAAACACTACCCTTAATTTTGTAGTTAAAGACGTTTCTTTTAAAACTCCATGATGTGGAAGATAGTAGTTGGGTGTTTCTGAATTGAAGTCAGTTTTATCTTCAACCTTTGACATGTGACCCAACTGGATATATTCCTGCATAAACTCATGGTATTTAATTTTCATTTCCAAATTTTTATTTAATTTATTTTCCAATAATTCAAATCTTTTTAGTGCATTACTATAAGAATCTCCTAAGTCAGAAATGTTTGACCTTGTTGGTAATTTAACAACAAAATGACCGTTTTCATTTTTAATCGTGCTAGCTTCAAACAAATCTTGACAATAAATGTCCTCCTTGGACATAACCTTTTTTGCACCAAATTCTTCTATTAACCAAAATTTTTCAATTTGGTTTTCCAAAACATTAGACGAAAAATTACATACCACTGAATTGTTGCTAACCTTAATTGATTGACTAACTGGCCCTGAAATAACCCATCCCAACTTAGTTTTTTGGAGAATTGGTTGATCTTTGCCAAGTTTTATCTGACCCACACATAATAATTGCCAAAAAACTGATGCTCCCAGTAATACATCAATTTGTTTTGAAACCCCAAATGTTTCATCTGCAAGTACAATGTTTTTAGGAATATTTATAAAATCCAAGTTTAAATCCGAAGTTGGTAAATTGTCAGAAATTTTATCAATTACCAATAAAAATGCATTTGTTTGATAATTGCTAAACTTTGATAAAAGTGTCCCATTTAATGCCTGAGAAATGTTTGTTATACCTTGACCTAAACCTTTAACCGGAATGTGTACCTTATCTGCCCGTAATTGTAATTTTTCAAAAAATGAACGTGATATAAAATTTGACTGTGAACCTGAGTCCAATAAAACTCTACATTCATGCAAAATTCCATATTTGTCTTGCATATATACTAAGGCCGTTGAAAGTAAAATATCAGTTTTTAATCTGTATGATATACCTTGCTTAGAATGATTTAAAAAATTAATTGAATCCTGACCTATATCACCCGAATGTGATTCTAAAAAACATGTCTGACCTATATCACCCGAATGTGATTCCAAAAAACCTGTCTGACCCAAAAAGTTTAATTGAGATGTACCTTCCATTGAATTATTATGGAATGCACCTTGTCCCTGAATATGTACTTCCTTTCCCTGATTAGATATGCCATTTCCCTGTGTGTGTGTTTCTTTCTGGGTAGATATACCACAAATTTGTGATTCAACCTTTGATCCGTTGAGTTGAGTTGCATTTGTTTGTAAATGAGAATTGTTTATAAATTTACCATCCATATGTAAAAGAGTATTGTGTCGTTTTCCACAAAGTTTACAACCTCCCCATGTACAATGTTGTACTAAGTGTCCATCCTTTAGACAGTTCCAACATGCTTTTGATTTTGTTACCTCTTGTCTTCTAGCTGACACTGATAAATTATGAAATTTTTTACATGAATAAAAATAGTGCGGTAAATTACAAAGTGCACATTGTTTGGACGTTGCAATGAATGACTTTGATAATGTCATTTTTTGCACCCTTTTTTTTGTTTCCTTTGATATTTGCTCTATATCTTGTTTATCCCCTTCTGAATTTTGTAAGTGTTGCACTTTATGATCTATAAATGCTAAGAATTCCTGTATCGTAGAAAATTCGTTAACTGGACCCTTTTCTTGCCATTCCTTATTTGTGTAATAATCAAGCTTTTTCTCTATGGTACAAAGTAAAAGAACATCCCAATGTTCAACTGGATAACCTAACATACCTAGTGACTTTAAATTTCTTTTTATACAACCTGACAATTTCTTTAATTCTAAACTATTTACCTGAGTTATTTTTGGATATTCATATATAGCTTCAATATGACCACGTGCAATAAGTTTTTTCTTTTCATATGTTTCAGATAAAAGTTGCCATGCAATAGTAAAATTTTTGCTAGTAGTTTTTAGCTGCTCCAGTTCATCCTGGGCATCCCCTATCAAAGCCCTTTTTAAATAGTGAAGCTTGTCAACATCATTTAAATCAGAATTTTCTATGACCATACTAGTAAAACTATCTCTAAATTCTAACCAATGTTGATAACAACCATTAAAAGTTGGAACCTCCAGTGGTGGTAACCGTACATTTTTTAAGCTATTTCGATCTAAACTAGTATTGTGACCTGAGTTTGCTATAGTATCGTTTAAATTAACTTCATTCTTTAATATAATTTCTGCAGAGGCTATTAGTTTAAAATATGCATCCTGAAAATCTAACCTTTCTTGTAATTGTTCCTCTGATGTGTCTAATAAGTCAATTTCACTTTGTATTTGATCAAAATCATTCCACCATTCTTTGCATTTGTCAACCCTAACTTGTAATTCTACTATTTTATCGTGAGTAAAACTGCTTATAAATGAATCAAATTTTGTAATTTGTGCCTTAAAGATACCACGCTTTCTTTTTAAAATTGTTAACTGATCCATTGCATCGACTATGTATAATATTAATAAAGTTTAAAGCTTGCTATTAATAAATCCTAACAAACCGAAATTATAATAACCTTGTGACACAAATTAATATCTCTTTTATTCCAGGATAGGTATTATAGGAATGAAAAATGTGTACTCACCACATACCATGCCATATAAACTTTTTCACTTGCCGATAAAAAATACACTCTTGTTGCTTGTTGATAAAATCCGTTCGAATGACCATGAATAATGTTTTTATTTCTGAGCCTTCAGAAGTATTGTGGACTGTATTCCTTGTATAAAAAATATTTATTCTGACTTTTAACACCTTTATTATAATTATTTTATAAGAACTTAAAATTAACAAAACCAAAAAAAGAATGTCTTATTTCTCCTTGACAGCTACGCGCCGTCGTTGTCGCTAAAGTTCGATCCATGCGCCCTGTGGTCCGTGCAGGGACGGCTCTTGCACTGTTGACTGCTGAACAGATGGCGTTACAAAAATTTTTTACTAAGCAAACCCCAATTATTTTTCAGTTTTTTACCTACCCTATAGACGAAGTTACCTTTTTTTGAAACACCCTGTATAGCATAAGTCAGTTTAAAATATCTGTAAACAAATTGATATATAGTTTGTTTTATACACACTGATATACACATTGATATACAATTGATATACTTTGTTTATTTTTTACCCATAATCTAAATTTTATTTTAATTAAGTAATTAACATTACAGTAAAATGGTTACCGAGAGTTTACTACGAAAAGCTGTTGATTTATATAAATTCTTGAACAAATATGAAATTTAATTTTCTTTGAAATATTTAATCTTTTTTTTTTATCAAGCAAGTTCTAATGCTATACTTTAAGTAAAATTTTTACTGTCATATTGCAGCATCATATTCTTCCGATTAAAATAAGATTCAGACTGTGGGTAACAAATTCAACAATATCTTTCAAACGTAGGTTTTAGGTTTCAAAATAGGCTTTCATAGAAAATTTTCGGTAAACTTTCCAGCATAGCATATTGGCAGCATAATAATATCGATCATGTCGAATAATTCTACGCCAAAAGCCACACGCCGAGCATAGTTATATAGAGCATCTATTATAAATAAATTATTTACAAAGTTTATTGCAAAAGTGTACATTAATCATAAATATTTATGCTTGACAATAAAAATGATCTCAAATATTCATAAAACAAAAATTAAAAACTAAAAACAACATTAAATATTCGTAATTTACGCATAAAGTACACACAAATTAAAAAAAATGTCGAAATCTATAAACAAGAAATAGAGATACAGTTAACAGCTCCTTCCTTCTCCACCGCCCTCACTAGTTTCAAAGCCGGCCGATATTGAGGACCACATTTTTAAAGCTTTGTGAACAATTCTATTAAAATCCAATGTTTTTAGAATTTTTTACATAAAAACTTTCAAGCAAATTTTCTCAAATGCCACTAACAATATATCCTAATTGTTATAAACAAAGCTGCTATTAATTAAAAAAAAGCACCTAGTATCCTAGTTCTAAAATCCACAAGGAATCAAAGTTCCTGTAGTTTGGCTGTATACCATTTATAACAAAAAATTTTATTAAAAATCCTTTATAAAAGGTATATTAAATAAAATAAATAAATTTAAATAATTTAATAAACCCAATCGGGCTATATCACAAAACGTTTTCGGAATCCATGTTCCATCATTAGTGCACTAGGTGGGTATATAATTATGTATTGAGCCACTAAATATGTGGGTAAAAACCCGTTAAAGTTTGTTGGTTAAATTTAGATTACATTATATTGTGATAAATTCCAAGATGTTAAAGTTACCAATGGATTTGGTAACATGGCGACGTATGACTCCACTTAAAGTTGCTGGTCCTGAGACGATGTGTCTACGAGGACATAATGAAAACAACTGAGGTCTACTTTTTTTTTTCTTTTAAATTTGTAAAAAAATAAGGTTTTCTAAATATGAAAAAATGAAGGCCAATGAAGTTGGATTATGCTTGTATAAAGTATTTCTGGAATTGCCTTCTGAAGTTACCCATGTTGTGCTTTATTTATATACATGTGGAGGGCAAAATAAAAATTCACATATTTCATCCATGATTATGTCAATATTACAGAGGTCAGACGTAAATGTGAAAGTAGTGGATCATGAGTTTATGGTACCTGGGCAGACCCACATGGAGGTAGAAGTAGCATATAGAAATTTTTCTTCCTTGTGATTGGTACCAGCTAGTCAGATCAACAAGTTCAAAATTTGAAGTAGTTAAGATGGTCCGTTGGGATTTTTTCGATTTTGCTTCTCTGTTAAAGGAATAGAAAAGGGGATAATGGAAAAATATTTTTCAAAAAATCCTTAAATGCACAGGAGCCATTTAAGGAAATTCCTTTTATTAGACGAAATGGGTTGGGAAATTTAGTTTTCCCGTTGAAACATAAGGATGTGCCAATAAATAAAGAAAAAAACAAGGAACTTCTTGATTTGCTTCCCTTAATCCCTACAACTTTTTATGAGTTCTATGAAAATCTTCCATCGAGCGAAGCAGCGTTGCTGGACTATCCACATATCAGCAAAGATATTGATTAAATAAATATTATGTTTAAGTGTTTTATTCCTTTTTTTTTAGGTTTTTTTTTATCAAACTTCCTTTTTTATATCAAATAAAAAATACTTTTTTGTTTAATAATATTATTTTCATAAGCCTTTTCTGTAATTGCACTAACAGATGTCATGTGGATACACTTAGTATCAAATGACATTTCGAATTTCATTTTTGACATATTTTTTATTTCATTAGTGGTGGAAAATTTGGAGATTGTTCTATATTAGTATAAGACATTTACATAAATAATAATTACAAAAACAACAATTAAAACCAAATAAAGTACGTAATACGTAATTGTGGGTTATAAAACGGATTTAGAGGTATACGGCGAATTTTAAATCTCTTATACTGCTAAACTTACTAAAAGAGAGGAAACGTCGTTAGCCACCTTCGAAAAATCTTGCGATACATATATAAGGGCACAAAAGAAAACGGAATATGGCGAAGAAGATACAACTCTAAATTATACAAAATATACCAGGATCCGGATATTATAACATTCATTAAAATAGGACGGCTGCGTTGGATAGGACATGTAGAAAGAATGGAAGAAGGCGAAATACCAAACAAAATATTCAAACAGATGCCAGTAGGAAAAAGAACAAAAGGAAGACCGAAGCTGAGATATTTAGAACAAATAGAAAATGATATAACAACCTTAAAAATAAAAAACTGGAGAAAAAAAGCACGAAACAGATTAGAATGGAGAAGAATCCTGTAGAAGGCCAAGACCCAAAAAGGGTTGTCGAGCCAGTGATGATGATGATGATACTGCTAAACTAGGCAAAATGACTTATTTACTTTCTCACCACGGTCAAAGAAATATTGTTGCTCGTATGGTAAAAATATTTGGTGGAACGGTCATTTACCGTATTGTATAGGTTGTCATATCCGATCACTTCTATTTGTTTTCAAGCTACTTGGTTTGTCCTAAAGCTAAATATTTCTCATTAATAACATGTGAGTGTATAATTACCCAAGCGACCTGCAACTTTACCGAAATGCACTTATTTTTCTCTGCTACTTTGTTAACAACAATGTATGAAAGAACAACCTTTTGTTTGAAACAATGTATGCGTGTTACCAACCGCCTAAAACCTTATACTGTCAAATAAGTATCTAACATTGTTCTTTCACTCTTTTATTGTTATCGAAATTTTATTTAATTATTAATTTTTAAAAGCTACGATCTAGCAGAGACAATTTATGATATCAAATGGTACGATAAATTAAAGAAATTTAAAAAAAATCTTAATTATTCTATTAATAAGATGTCACAAAGAGGTGGGAATTGAGATTGGAGGCATAACAATTAATAATGTCTAGGAATATTTGCATTGGGGTAAGTTTAAATTTAGTTGAATAATTAGAAATATTGTAACTAGTAAATAGGTTTACAGATGAACAAAAAAAAGTACGGAGATATAAAATTATGTTTTTTCTACTATAAAAATCATTAAAGCATAATAATTTATTATAGAGGATAAAAACTTTGGACAAAAATATTTCAGTATTTTTGCTTTCAGAAGTCTGCTTTTAAATAAATAGCCTGAAAATTATAAGCAAAAGACGCAGAAAAAAGACTGTGATGAAACTCATCACAGTCTTTTCATTAGCTCAACCAGCTAATGTTTTAGGATAACTGCATGAACAGCAGCAAAAACAATTTTTCATATTGTTTGACGGAACTTGTTTTCTGATTTCCTGTCGGACGGGAAAATTAGAGGTAACATACTCTAAAACCAAAAAAAGTCACAAGGGGAAATCGTGTGAGTCAGCCTAATGAAGGGATACCCAAAGTTTGGAGAGAGTATCTATCAACTTAAACTTTTTTGCCGGCAAGCGCTCTAACTATTGTAATACAAAATTTATATTAAAATTCATGAGCTGGAATAAGTGCTATTTTCACCCCTATTAACTTATTTTTTTTAGCATGTATAAAAAACGCTGTTAGAGCTCGATTTTTAAAATAATCATCAGTATATTACAGCATCGATGTCTCGAACTTTCCGCAATTCCTATTTAGGTAACAGTCATAACTTTGATTCACAGCCCAACAAAAAAATTTTTTTGTCTTGCTGCCAAAAAAAATTAACTGATTTTGGTTAATTCATCTGTGCTGATTCCAAAAATACAAACCTTTTCTTTGTATCAGCTCTAGTTTTCGAGATATAACATATAAATACTTAAATATTCTTACATTTCTGCATATTCCATCACTATAACTGCAATAATAATATGTTTATAAACCAACTTAAGAAATTCTAATACAAATACATACTAATGACTTCTAATTAAAGTGTACTTTTTGGAAATGCCCAAAACTTGAAATTAGCTGTAATTGCTTTTTAACTATTGTCCGATAAGTAAATAGTATTTTTTCTGAAACGGCCTTAATAAATTCCTATAAAGTCACTGCGTTCTGAAAACTGAACAGAAGTTCTGACAATTGAAAACCATGGCTTCTACAAACCCGGACGTTTTTTGCTACATATGTGGCGAGTACATTGTAAAGGAAAGTAGAAAACTAGTTTGTGATTTTATAAAAAGGGCATATCAAGATTATTTTGGTGTTCATTTAGGAGATCAAGATATATCCTGGGCTCCACATGTAGTGTGTAAAACTTGTCTGGAAAACTTGCGGCAGTGGACGAAAGGATTTAAAGTTTGGTGTACCAATGTTATGGATGGAACCAAAAAATCATTTTGACGATTGATATTTCTGTCTTGTGAATATAAAGGGCATTAATCATAACAATCGACATACGTGGACATATCCTAACCTGGATTCAGCAATAAGACCAATTCCATATCAGCTTGAACAGATACCCATTCCAATATTTAGCTGTCTACTTACGTTACCAGGGGATAATGTCAAAACGTTATCTGACGAACTACAGACTAATAGATTTGAGGAAGACGACAGTAATTTTGAAGAGGAGTTAACACGTCCTGAACTCTTTACTCAGTTACTTTTACTCAGTAGGAGCTAAGTGATCTGATCAGAGAGTTAAACCTTCCAAATGATTTTTTCGAGTTGCTTGCCTCCAGACTAAAGCAAAATAATCTTCTTCACCCAAACACCAAAATTACATACTACCGTAATAGAGGAAAAGATCTTTTGCCTTTTTTTTCTCAGCAAAATGATATGTTTTTTTTGTAATAATATTAAAGGACTGTTAGACAAAATGAGTGTATCGGAATATACACCAGATCACTGGTGTCTTTTTATCGACAGTTCCAAACGAAGTTTAAAGTGTGTCCTTTTACATAATCGCAACAAATATGGAAGTATATCAATTGGGCATTCTAAAAAAATGAAAGAAGAATATAAAACAATTTCGTTGGTGCTAAAAAACATTAAGTATGACCAACATCAGTGGACTATCTGTATTGATTTTAAGATGGTGAACTTTCTCCTGGGACAACAAGGTGGATATACAAAATATCCTTGTTTCCTGTGTCTTTGGGATAGCAGGGCTAAGGACCAACACTCAAGTAGAAGAAAATGGCATCCCAGAGATGCTTTAGTTCAAGGAGAAGCTTATGTAGTTAAGGAAGCATTGGTTGACCGAAAAAAAATAATATTACCTTCGTTACATATTAAACTAGGGCTGATGAAACAAGTTGTAAAGGCCCTCGACCAGAATCGTCCTTGTTTTGAATACTTGTCCAGCAAATTCCCTGCAAAAATTGAAAGCCGGAATATCTGATGGGCCTCAGATACCACAACTTATAAAAGATTCGCATTTTACAGAATCGATGACTGAAATTGAATGGTGCTCTTTTGTGAAAGTTGTGCAAAATTTTCTTGGAAACAATAAGTCGGAAAATTACCGGGATATATTTAAAGAAATGCTTAATAATTTTAACAAACACGGTTGTTATATGAGTATTAAAATTCATTATCTCCACAGCCACTTAGACCGTTTCCCGGAAAATCTTGGTGACCTTAGTGAGGAACAAGGGGTACGCTTCCACCAAGATATCAAAATGATGGAACAGAGGTATCAATGGGACACTCACATGATGGCGGATTACTTCTGGAGTCTTCAAAGGGACCATCCTTTTAAAGCCTTTGCAAGAAAATCATATAAAAGGAAGTTTTTAGGTGACGGTAAATAGTAGATTTGTGCTGCAATGTTGGTTAGGTTAGATGAAAAGTTAAGTTTTTTTGGCAGATATGTGTGATGATTTTTATAAGTACATTATTGTACAATAAATATCTTACTTTTTATTATTGTTTTATTTATTGAATTGGTAGCAGCACTACATATATGTAGATAGTGCTGCGTTAAATTAGCCTATATTTTAAAAATGTGATCTGTTTTATTTCCTGAAAACGATCTGATGGAGAAAATCTGGTGGCATTTTTGGATTCAGCAGACCCAAATTACCTAGAAACAGTAAAAAAATGTCCGGCAGCAAACTATCTGTTTACCAGTGAGATATTTTAAATTATTAAAAATCGTTAAAAAATTCTTAAAAAAGTGTTAAATCGCACGATCTTGGAGCCCACTTCACGGGCCCGAAACGTGAAACTATGCGGTTACCAAACGTTTCCTTTAATAAATCAATTGTGGCACGAGCTGTGTAACATTTTGCGCCGCTATGTTAAAACCACAGCTCTTGCAGATGATGGTTGTTTAATTAAGGAATGAAAAAGTCAGTAATTATGGCTCTATAGTGTTCATCCTTGACTGTAACGTTCTGGCGAGCATCGTTTTTGAAGAAGTGGGGTCCAATGATTCCACCAGCTTGTAATGCACATAAAACTTTTAGTTTTTCTAGATATAATGGTTTCTCAACACATACTTAAGAATTATCTTCAATCCAATAACGGCAGTTTTGTTTGTTGACTAGCTATTCAACCAAAAGTAGCTTCGTCACTAAGTAATCGTCACTAGATGATCCTGTAGCTTCATTCCCACACGTGTTGGATTTTGTAAGTATGCAAACCAAGATCTTTTCGCAAAATAATCCGTAAAGTGGATGGACACATATCCAACTGCTGTGCACGATGACGGATCGACTGATTTGAGGATTCCTCTATACTACGCTCTACAGCAACAACAGCTTCTTCTATACGCACTATACAACATCTCTGGGGATGCGTATTATCATTTAGAATAAACGTGGTGCGAAAACGTTCTACGGTTAATCAAATTAATTGCTCTGGTGGACTATCATGTTGATCATAAAATGGACATAGTGCGCGATACGTATTTCGAACAGAATCATAATTTTCAAAATAAATTTGCACAATTTGGAAGCGTTATTCAGGCGTCAAATCTATTCATGCTGAAATGCCTAACCAATTTTAACATAAATCACATGGGAGCTGTCAAATAGCCGACAGTTAAAGAAATAATAAAAACAAAAAGAGAAATCAAACTATTTCTACCTGGCGAAAACGAATTCAAATTTTTACCACTGTGCTTCCTAAAACTTGCGAAGCAAACAGCTTGATAAATTACTCGGCAAGGGAATCTAAAATTGCATTCTACATGCCGCTCATCATGGTCAAAATTCGTAGTGAATTCAGTTTCTGGTACTCCAACCGAAGTAAATTAATAAAACATAATGACGGTATTAGATTTTTGTTTTGATACAGGGCAGCGACAGCCGCTTATACGTATTTCGACCCCTTTAGGTCTCCTCAGAGCGGTATAGTCACTAGTCTAAACCAAAAAAAAAATCTTTCCCGTCCTAGACAATAGTTATCAAAATAACTATATACGGACGTAACTACGCCATCTAAAAACAAAAAGAGAAATCAAACGATTTCTATCTGACGAAAACGAATTCAAATTTTTACCACTGTGCTTCCTAAAACTTGCGAAGCAAACACCTTGATAAATTACTCGGCAAGGGAATCTAAAATTGCATTCCACATGCCGTTCATCATGGTCAAAATTCGTAGTGAATTCAGTTTCTGGTACTCCAACCGAAGTAAAGTAATAAAACATAATGACGGTATTAGATTTTTGTTTTGATACAGGGCAGCGACAGCCGCTTATACGTATTTCGACCTCTTTAGGTCTCCTCAGAGCGGTATAGCCACTACTCTGAACCACTACTGTAACTATTGTCTAGGACGGGAAAGATTTTTGGTTTGGTTCAGAGTAGTGGCTATACCGCTCTGAGGAGACCTAAAGAGGTCGAAATACGTATAAGCTGCCAGCGCTGCCCTGTATCAAAACAAAAATCCAATACCGTCATTATGTTTTTAATATTAAAAACTTACATTTCTATACATCTAAAAAAAGTCTATTTTAAAAAATCAATAATAATGCGAGAAATTTCAAAATTTGGTTTTGGCGCTTATTTTAAATTAATGTGCTTTGTATGAGATGCCTTTATAATAAAATGCAATATTAATAGGTAATTCCTCTGATAATAAGAAAGACAAAGTGACCTTGTATCACATAATGCATGATATATAGATTTTTAAATAATACACTGCAATAAAAAACTTTAACTTGAATAAAACTTTTTAAATTGATGCTTCACAGTTTAAGTCTACGATGTTATTATTTAATTAGAAATATGTTGTTTGAAAAATTAATTAAAAAGTTTCTACAGTAGCATTACGTACATGGTATTTGTAAATCTTATAGAAATATCTTATACAAAGAGCAAGTCTGGTTATTTTAGAAATTTTTTTAGCAATTTGAATATTCTAAAGTATTACTAAGTTTAAAACTGTACTCAAATTGCTTAAAAATATATTAAATCTTATTAGGATAGATCTAGGGACAGTCCAACTATAAATCGGTACATTAGAATTAGAGAATGATAAAAAACAACTTTTATTTTCGTTTTATATATTAAAAATAATAATAATGTTTATTGATTTCAATGTAAAGAAAGAATTATAATTAGTAGTTTTTTTACATACATGTTAATTTTACATTTGACACTCAAAAACCAAAAAAACATTTACTCATTACCCGTTAAAACCTACTGGTCGAACACGGGAATGGTGTGTGAAGATATTTACTTATATTTATATAGGTGTATAATTATCTACAAGCATTGTATAATATTGTTCTGAAGTTATTTTCTTGTGGCATGTTAAAGTAATTACTATTTAAATAGGAATAAGCCACAATTAAAGGTTAAGTTAAAGTAAGTTTATTGACGTTTCAATTTTAACTTCGGAAATCGGTCTCAAAATACAAACATTAGTAAATTTTGTTACTTGGTGAAAAATTCTTCTAATAATTTAATTTTATCTGACTCATTTATATTGACAATTCAGACATACATTATATATTTTAAAGTAAACGACTTTAAAATGATTGTTAAGTCTTATCAGAAGAGCCAACGAGTAAAGACGTTAAATTCCAATTATTCGTTTACCTGTTTTTGCAAAGTTAAAAACGCGTTTTGTGAAAGTGTTTTATTTTAATGATAAACATTGGTAAGGTACCTTTATTTCAAATAATATCGACAACTATATAAATAGGCCAGTATTTTATGGCTCCAAATAATTAATATTTTGGCATACAAAATATTAATTTTTACATCATGGCATCATCATCTACGTCAACTCAACCGAGTTCTGTACCAGACCAACAACCTGTGCAACCTAAAAGTTACTCTTCCGTTACCAGACAACCAACTACTAGTGTTTTTCAGTCAAGAAATCAAGCAATCGTATTTGATGCAATAGACAACACTAAAATTGAAGATTACCTTCACAGTTTAAGTCTAATAATTCGACCAATCAACATTATTTTCTGTTCAAGGCTATTCAACAGCAGAATATGCATTTACTTAGCAAATGAAAAATTGGTCGATGATTTTATTACCAGCCACGAAAAAATCAACATTAATCAACAATTCTTGCAAGCACGTCGACTAATCACCCCCAGCCAACGATTAGTACTTTCTAACGTATGTCCGTCCATTCCACACTTAATCTTGGAATCTGAATTGCAAGCACTTGGTGTCAAACTTTTGTCACCCCTATCATTTCTACGGATAGGGACTTCAAGTCCTGAATTCCAGCATATATTAAGCTTCAGGCGACAAACCTACATATCCCCTCTAACTAACCATATCTTACCCGATTCTTTTGTTATTACTCATGAGAAAACATCATATAGAATATACTTATCTTTAGATAACCAGACTTGCCAAATATGCAAAAACAACAAGCACTTAGCAAAAGACCGTCCAGCAAAGGTATCTGTATCAGGCGATACAACTTCTATACTTAACAATATAGAAGTCGGTCAGAACCCTATTGATAATAGTAACAATCAGGTGACTAAAGAAGTAACTAGTACTATCCAACAAAATCAAACCCAACTGAAGGAACAAACTGTGCTACACAAAACACCAAGTACAAAACTCCTAACTAATCAAATAGAAACAGATCCAGTACCACAAAAACGCACAGTTTCTAATCATTCTACACCGTCCCCAACTCCTTCATCAGAACACCTCTTTGAATTACCAAAAAACAAAGAGAAAAAGACTAAACTAAACCAAGAAAAGAAACCGACAAAGACGCTAGACGAAATGCTGAAACCAACAAAAGAATTATTTAACCACCAAAATTCCAATTATCCCTTAAACTATGAACAACTAATAGATTTCTTCGAAAACTGTACAGGATCTTCGGACCCACTAAGTATCGCAAAAATATATACCAATGAAATTTCTGAAGTCACTTATCTACTGACAAAAATTTACTCTAAACTAAATGACAGAAAAATTAAAAATATATGCACCCGAATTAGAAATAAAATTTCGACAAATTCATCCAAACTTCCATATCGAGGCATACAGAGATACCTCTGTAGACACATACTAACATAATAATAGTATTCAGCAGTTTAATTCAATGGATTTTAAATGGGTATTACACCCATTTAGAAATGTTGCAAATATTAATCTCAAAATACAGACCAATGATTCTATGTTTACAAGAAACTAATTTTAAAAGCAACACTGTACATAAACTAAAAAACTTGTTTCTTTAAAAATCGACAACATGCTAAAATAGCCAGCGGAGGAGTAGCGATTTACATAAAGAACGACATCGATAGTATAGAAATACCATTAAAAACAAACCTCGAGGCAATTGCAGTCAGAATCAAAGACGTAACTACCTTTTCCGTATGCAACATATACATTCCCCCCAACCAAGAACTTAACCATAACGAAATATCGGACCTCTTAGATCAAATACCTACTCCACGACTAATTATCGGAGACTTCAACGCACATAACCCTTTATGGGTTCAAAAAAATTAACGAGTCTCGGTAGAAAAATAGAATCCCTTCTGGAAAAATTTAACCTAAATCTACTTAATGATGGACAAGACACCCGTTACGACATTAGATCGGGTGAAGGTTCTGCTATTGACTTGTCTATATGCGAACCATCAATAACTCATATGCTTTCATGGGATGTATTACTGGAGCCATACGATAGTGATCACTACCCTATTATAATCCATAACGAAGAATCATCTACAGCTATACCTGAAGTAAAATGGAACTTGAAAAATGCTGACTAGAAGAAATTTCAAAACCACATCCAACACAACTTGCATGTCATAAACCAAAACAGTAATGTGAATGAAGTAGATTTTATTACAAAATTGATAATAGATTTAGCAGATAAAAATATTGGAAAAATTAACTTCGCCAGTAAATTCCATCCAGTTCCTTGGTGGAACCAAGAATGCAAACAAGCAATTCAACAATCCAAAAAAGCGTTTAATAAATTCAAACGACAGAAAAGTAAACAAAACTCTTTAGAATTCAAACGACTACAAGCTATAGCTAGATATACTATCAAAAAAGCAAAGCGCCAATCTTGGATAACATACGTTTCAACAATTGACAGTTCTACTCCAATGACAACTATATGAAAAAAAGTAAAAAAAATATCTTTTACAAAATTACACAAGTCGATAAATCTGTTAGAGCAAAATAATGTAATATATAAATCTCAAAAGGAAATATCAAATATACTGGCATTAGGTTATGAAAAAAACTCAAGCGATGCATACTATTCACCAAATTTCTTAAAGAACAAAATAAATAAAGAAAAATCTACCATAGACTATTAAGATCAAAATAACAGCGAAATAAACTTTCCAATATCGATGGATGAATTAGAAACGGTAATGAAAAACTGTAAGAACGCGTGTCCTGGCCCAGATAATATACCCACTATTTTTCTAAAAAACCTCACCTCCCCATCTAAAGAATATTTACTCAGCATGTTCAACCTAATTTTCTCGAAAAATGTATTTCCAGAATCCTGGAGAAATTCAATAATAATTCCTATTCCTAAACAAAGTAAATCAAAATCAGATCCCAAAACATATAGGCCAATATCTCTTACTTGTAATATGTGCAAAATGCTAGAGAAAATAATAAATAACAGACTCATATGGTATCTGAAATCAAAGAAACTAATTATACCAGAACAAAGTGGCTTCCGAAAGCGTGGTTCTACTGTAGACAACCTTATTGATGTAGAATCGGAAATACATGAGGCTTTCGCAATCAAACAACACTGTATTGGAATATTTTTCGACATTAGTAAAGCCTACGATTCAGTATGGAAATATTTAATTTTGAAAACGCTCAGTGAATGGAAAATAAGAGGTAATATACTCAAATACATATCAAACTTATTCAAAAATAGACAATTTCAGGTCAGAGTAGACGACGTATATTCCTCAACAAAAAATCAAGAAAATGGTATACTACAGGGCTCGAACCTTAGCACTACTCTGTTTCTTATAGCTATGAATTCTATTACCGCAAAAATTAAACATCCTATAGAAGCTAGGCTATATGCAGACGAGTTAGTTATACTTTGTAGAGGAAAGAACCTAACAACCATCCATAACCATGTCCAAAAAGCCATAAATCAAATTGAAGAATGGTCATTCACAAGTGGTCTTCAGTTCAATACCCTCAAAACCAAAGCAGTATGTTTTACGAAAAGTCACCAAATACAACCTAAGAACTTATATTTAAATGGAGAACAGCTTAAATATGTAGACGAAGTTAGATTTCTTGGTATGATCTTTGACCAAAAACTAACTTGGAAGAAACATTTAGAATATTTAAAAAAGACATGTCAGCCTGGAATAAATTTGTTACGATCACTCGCAAACAAAAAATGGGGCGCCGACTCTTCTACATTACTACATATCTACAAGGCTTTAGTACGCTCCAAACTGGACTACGGCTCAATTGTTTACAACTCCTCCAAAAAATCGTACTTAAAAACAATAGATGTTATTCAAAACACAGGCCTCCGAATTTCCTTAGCAGCACACTACACAAGTCCAATACAAACTCTAGACTGGGAAACTGGAGAGATTCCACTCGCTTTTAGAAGACAATATCTAAGTCTTTCTTAAATCGAACTGATCACCCTTTCTATTTCCGTCTACATACCTACTTGTTAACAATGGGTATCCATTTTCCAGACACCTACGATATCTCCTCAATTCAAACCCTTCCTCCTTGGACAATTCGACTTCCCTCTACTAACACCAACTTATGAAGTGGAAATTGAAACGTCAATAAACGTATTTTAACCTTTAATTGTGGCTTATTCCCATTTAAATAGTAATTAATTTAAAATGCCACAAGAAAATAGCTTCAGAACAATATTATATATATATGGGAATTTAAATTGTTGACTTATAAACATAAGTGCTAAAATCACAAATAAATATAATTAATTGTCATTAAATTAAAACTGTAGCATATACTTTTGAAAATATATCATTTGTATAGAAAAGTTCGTTTTAAATTCTACTTATTTATTAATATGAATAGTTACTCACGTCCTATAAAAACGTGCATCCTCTATAATATTAAAGCATTAGTGTGTTGATGTGCGTTGAAAAATGGAAGTAAGTAGAAAACTTTTTAATCTAGATTATACTGCCCCAATAACCTAAAAGGGCGTATATCAAGGAAAGACAAACTTTAGGGAATGAGCATTTTAGTAAATCCACAAACCTCAATCACTTTCCCCCTTTCATTTACATTTTTAAAAGTGGTAATGTTCATGTGTATATTTTATAATTATATTGTAATAGTTTGAAAATTATTTGTAGTTATTAATTTTTATGAATACGTCTATTTGGCTAAGGATCAGCCTTAAAAGACTTATCTCAAAAATGTAAGAATATCTTTTTTAAATGCTTTCTTAAAAAATACATCTACTATCTACTAATTAGAAATTAATCTAAAACTATTTAATATTGTATTTTTATTTTTATTGTAGTGCTCCTAATTTATTGAAAATATTGTTTCTTACCTTTTCATTGACTAAAAAAACAAGGTAATAACAATTCTCAAGACTTAATATACATCAAGCACATTTATTTAGATGCATGATGAAATAATGAATTTACTCCTCTTTATATTGAAATATAACTCAAACTATACATTTTATAGAAATATAACTGAGTAACTAATAATAAATAATATGAAATATTTATCAAATGCATTTCAACTATTAAACTTATATTTAAACGAAAAATTTAAACTATACATGCAACCAATTGGGAATGTTTTCCCAAAACTTTAACCTGTTCTTTTCGATTAACCCTAGATTTTGATTATTATCTTCTTGTTTTCCCCAGAAGTTCCACAAAATTTTTTTTGCATTTTTGGTTCTGGTAAATTATTAGTTTTTTTTTTATTTCTGTACTTAAAAAATTAAGAGATTTCTGATCATCAAAATCATTTTTATATTTCATTGTCTTATGATCTCTCGTAAATATCACTTCAACCATATCGTGTAGATATGGTCTAGGCTTTGTGCCCTATCTCAATTTAATGTGTTTCAGTTATTAATGACACGTTTTTCACAATAGAGACAAAATTTTGTTTGTTTCCCATTTTTGCATTGAATTTTCTACTCTATGATGAAGAGAATCTGCTGCCATGAATGTATGTCTTGGTTCAAAATACCTAAGAACAATTTCAGAAGTAACAATTTCTTTTGAGTTAAGTATGTGCCAAAAAAAAGGAAAACAAAGACCAATTTTTATTCTCCGCAGTGCAGTTATCAAGCTAGACAGTAACACGTTTAGTATCTCTTTTTGACAGTAAAAATTGATTTAAAGTGCTGATGAGCTCATCCTTGCTTCTTAAAAACATGCCCTCATGCCACAAGGCAGCAAAGGATTTACACTTCTTTGGTTTTTTGCCAATTGCCAACTGTCAAACAAACCGCGTTAAAAAGCGTTTATTATCTTTAATAATTAATTTATTTTTAATTTAGTATATTCTATACACATACAACATTGTTTTGGCCTAAAGGACTTGACTCCAAGTCATATCAAATTTAAAAAAAAAAATAAAAAAAACGTATTACTAGTGTTATATCCTCTTTGATTATATTCTCTTTCACAGACAAAGTAGAGATTTCACAGACAACAACAACCTGTCACATTGCCGGTGTACATTGGTGTACACACACGTGTTGTTTTGCTTGGATTTTCTGTTACCTTATCTACTCAGTTTTCTTTTGTCAACTTGATAAACGAAACAAATTCTCCAGTTTTCTTCGATTTATTTTTGATTGATTGTTTTATATCGTGTTTTCTGCAAAGTGTTTTAATACCTGTGATTAATAATTATTAAGTATATTCTTCTATAAGACGAAGTAATTTAGGTAGAAGAACCCGAAATGCTACAAACTGAAGGAAATTGATACCATTGGATCCACCACCAGAGCTATTGTACTTATTAATTTCAGGAATAGCACCAGATTCCATACACTTTTTGTCAAGTATCCAACAATATAACAAATAGAAGTATGTATTTGATACACTTATAAAAGTAAAAAATAATAAAACAGGAGGGATTTACTTCTTAGATGCACCTGGTGGTACAGGAAAAACTTTTTTGATTTCATTGATATTAGCAACAATTCGTTCACAAAATAAAATTGCACTTGCACTCGCTTCGTCGGGAATCGCACCAACTTTACTTAAAGGTGGTCGAACAGTCCATTCAGCAGTAAAATTGCCATTAAACATCCAAAGCAACGAAACTCCAACCTGCAACAATTCGGCAAATGGCAAAGGTTTTGCAGCAATGTAAATTGATTGTTTGGGATGAATGCACGATAGCACATAAAAACTCTTTAGATGCTTTAGATAGAACATACAAGATCTACGGAGCAATCATAACCCGTTTGGTGGTGCAATGATTTTATCAACAGGAGATTTTCGTCAAACATTGCCAGTGATTCCACGATCAACGCCAGCTGATGAACTCAATGCATATTTAAAGTCCTCCAATTTGTGGAAACATGTCAAGATATTACACTTAAGCAAGAATATGCGTGTCGAGTTGCAAAATGACCAATCTGGAGACATATTCTCTAAACAACTCATTGATATTGGTGATGGCAAATTTCCTATAGACACACTGACTGGTTGCATTAACTTTCCTCAAAGTTTTTGTAGTTAACTCGATTAACTTATTTAACTTATTTAAAAGATTAACTTATTTAGAAGGTGTTTTCAGATGTTGCTCAAAATTACAGAAACCATGATTGGTTTAGCGAACGAGCTATATTGGCTGCAAAAAACATATATGTAAATAAATTAAATTTCAACATTCAAGAACAAATTACAGGCGAATTGGGGATATATAAATCAGTTGATTCGGCTACTAACCAAGATGATCAACTATCCGTCAACTATCCGCCTGAATTTTTAAACTCGGTGGATTTACCAGGATTGCCACCTCACAATCTTTAATTAAAGGTTGGATCGGTAGTTATAATGTTGAGAAATATCAACCAACTGCGTATTTGCAACAGCACACGGTTAGCGATAAAAAAATTATTGAACAACGTGATAGAAGCAACTATACTAAAAGGAAAGTATAGAGGAGAAGACGTTTTGATACAACCCATCCCAATGATTTCGACTGATGTACCATTTGAATTTAAACGACTACAGTTTCCAGTGCGGCTTGCTTTTGCTATGACCATAAATAAGTACCAGGGGCAATCATTAGGTGTTTGTGGTATTAATCTAGAAAACCCATGTTTCTCACATGGTCAATTGTATGTTGCCTGTTCCCGTGTTGGAAAACCATCAGATTTGTTTGTATATTCACCAAGTCTTCTTCTTAAAGTACCTATCCGTTCCGGACGTTGGCGATCATCACGGCTATCTTCACTTTGCTTATTGCAGCGCGGAACAGTTCAGTGGTAGTCGTGTTATACAACTTTCGCAAATTTTGAAGCCAGGAAATGCGTCTTCTTCCCGGTCCTCTCTTACCATTTACTTTCCCTTGGAGAATCAGCTGGAGAAGGCCGTAACGTTCTTGGTTTCTCATGACATGACCTAGGTAATCACCAGGTAATCAAACAAAAAACATTGTATATCATAAAGCACTACAATAAAAATAAAACAGATTTTTGTTAATAATTATGATTCATCCGAGCTGACCCTCACACACCGCCCTATCATCATGGTGACGGTTTTGTTCAGGAGAATTAAAGAAATAAACTGCCACATTCCAAATCTATTTGACAGAACGAAGTCTGTCGGGTCCGCTAGTAAGAAATAGAAATACTACTAAAGAAAAACAAAACAATAGTTTTTCTTTACCTTTATCTCCCCCCTTGGAGATGGGGATTTTTTTTCAATATAGGAAAAAGTTTAGTGATATGAAAGAAGTTTGATTCTGTTTGCCTAAGCCCAGTATCAATTTCATATATTGAATTAGAAATCTTTAAAATTTTGTATGGTCCAATCCAATTTGTCTAACTTCTTTCTATTTAGGCGGTTACCGTCCTCCACATATACTAAATCCCCATTGTTCAAATCAATTTCCTTCCTATGTGGATCGAACTGCTTTTTATTATAATCATCTGATTTTTTTGTATTTTCCAAGGCAATTATTCTATCTAGTTCGAGATCAGCATGTGTGACTTTAGATGTTAGTTCATGTGGCAGGATGCTTATATTTTCTCCTTCTATTAATATTTTGGTGCAAATTTTGTGATGGTATGTTCAGTTTCAATATATTTCTCTACACAATTTTAAGCAATTGTTGTCCATGCTGTTTTCCTGCTACCTTCATTTATTTTGCATCTAATTTTATTAACCAATGTTTGGTTTAATCTTACATTGATACCGTTTGAAAATGGTTCATCAACAGCAGTAAATATCATTTTGATGTTATTTATTTTAAATTTTTAATTTTATGATCTTGTGTTACCATTTTAATTATCTTTATGAAGTCATCAGAGTTTTGTGTTTTTGATGTCAAACAATAGGCATATTTTGAGAAATTGTCTACTAAGAGATAAAGATATTTTTTTGTTGAACGAGATCCTCCAAAACTACCAATGGTGTCAATGGATTTTCAATGGACAATTTCAAATGAATATGTAGCTGGTCCTAATTGTGACATTACACCAGAGTAAGGTTTCCTTCTTGACTTATTTTTAATGCAGATATCACAGTTATCTAATATTTTCTTAATGTTAGTAGTCATATTGTTGGCTGTATAAAATGATGATATTTTATTTGACATCTGGTTTGTTCCTAAGTGACAGTAAGTATTGTGTACATTTTTTATTATTGTTTTACTTAAAGCTTCAGATAAAATAATTTTGTCTTTTCTGTTTGACTTTTTATAATATATAATATATTTCATTCTTGAAAATGTATTTAGTTTTATCAATATCATATACCTAGTCAATATTTAAGAGTTGGTCAATTTTTATATCTTTGAGATTAATCAGATTTCATCATCATCATCACTGGCTCGACAACCCTTTTTCGGTCTTGGCCTGTTCCAGAATTCTTCTCCATTCTGATCTGGTTCGTCCTTTTTTTCTCCAGTTTTTTATTTTTAAGGTTGTTATATCATTTTCTTTTTGTTCTAAGTATCTCAGTTTCGGTTTTCCTGTTGTTTGTTTTCCTACTGGCATCTGTTTGAATATTTTGTTTGGTATTTTGCCTTCTTCCATTCTTTCTACATGTCCTATCCAACGCAACCGTCCTATTTTAATGAATGTGATTAATCAGACTTACTACTTTTAACACTTCATCTGTATTTTCTTGAGATTCTAAAACTGGATTTCTACTTTAACAGTCTGCTTTCTGGTTATATTGTCCTGGATTGCACTTTACTTTAAAATTATATTGAAATAAGTAAAATGTTAAGTCTCCCAATTCTTCATCTGTTCTAGCTTTTATGTTTAAATTTTCTAAACGTTTGTGATCTGAATATACTATAAACTCTTTTCCAATGAGCAGATGTTGCCAATATTTTAAACCTTCTTTTATCGCTAGACATTCTAAATATATTGCCTTCTTTTTTTTTGATTTTCCAATAATTTTTTTGAAAAATATACCACTGTCTTGCTACATCTGTTTATCTTGGCATCTGTATATATATATTAATTGGCAAATCAGGGTTGAAAATCCTTTATATTGGTTCTGAACAAAGTAATGACTTTATTTTATCGAAAGATTCTTGACACTCCTTAGACCAAATAAAATCAACATCTTTTCTTAATAAGTTGTGCAGAGGGTCGAAAATGATTGCAATATCTTGGACAAACTTATGATAATAATTGATTTTTCCCAAGAATTGACGTACATTCTTTCTAGTTTCTGAAACAGGGCAGTTTTTCACAGCAATCGAGCAGTCTTTTAAATGTTTTATGGAACTATTTTCTATTATGTGTCCTAAGTATTTTACTGATTGTTGTTCTGCAAAGGTACATTTAGAAAATTTTAGTCTGAAACCTTAATTTAATATTGCATCATATAACTTGGACAAGTGTAATATATGTTCATTAAAGGTTTTTAAAAAAAATAGGATATTATCTATATAATTGACTGTAAAGTCAGAGAGTTTATATTTTCTTATAATGCTGCTTAAAATCCGTTGAAAAATTTCTGGAGCCCTCGTCAAACCAAATGGGAGGCAAGTCCACTGGAAATAATCTTCTTGTGTCACAAATGCTGTTTTTTCTTTGCTGAATGCTGAATTTATGTCTAAAATAGAAAAGTATTTAAAATTTGTTAGTTTTTACCATTAAGTCCTCATGATTAATGGAAAAGCTTGCGATTAAGGAACAACGATTTTATTTAGTTCCCTGAAATCTATGCACAGTCTTGTCTCTCTGTCCTCTCCTTTTTTGTATGCTAGTGTCACTGGAGCTGCAAATGGACTATATCATTCTTCAATTAAATTATTCTTTAAAAGTTCTGCTACCTGACTTTATATCTTCTTTCTATATTCAATGGTACATCTATATGGACGTTTGGAGCAGTATTTATCTACAATTAAGTCAATATGAGCTTCATACTCTGTCTCTTATAGTACCTACATCATATTTGTCTTTAGCAAATGCTGATTTATTTTTATTAATCAGTTGTTTAACTTCTGATTGCTGGTTTAAATCTAAATGATTAATTGCTATTTCAAAATTATCAGTATTTATACTCTCATTTAAATTTATTTCATATTTGTATATATCACTAATTTCTTTAAATGTATTTAAATATATGTTACCTGGAAACTTAGGAATGCGCACATTATCAATAATTGACAAATTTTTAAATTCTTAAAGTTGTTGTATTATGTGATCCTTAGATCTTCATTTTGAATTAATCTGAAATTCTTAATATAATCTAACCCAACTAAAAAATCATAATTGGAAGGTTAAAGTGATTGAAGCTCTTGCATAATCTGCATTTATATCCAAACAAATTTTCACCGTAATGTTCTTTTTAATATTCACTGATATGCAATGGTATGCATGTATTTGTCATACAAAGACTGTTATTATTTTGCATTCCTTGCATTTTTAAATTTCAAGTATATTTCTGAATTATAACAATAACTTTCGATCATTTTTAATTTTATTTTTATGTTTTAAAGTTAACTGAAAATGTGTTCTGCTGATACCATTATTTTTTTTTTTAATTTATATCAAACAAACTTTATAATTTGTTTTAGATTCCTCAAATAGCTCACTTGAAAGTAGTTATTCAATGTACTAAGATCTGTGGCTTATGGCCAATGGTTTATAATCGCAATGATGGACGTACGGTGAACATATGGTATTATATTTATTCATGGATATCATTTTCAATAGTTGTCTTGTATCTGCTATCCTCTTGGGTAGGTGTCTACGACAATATTATGTATGATTTTGATGTGCAAACTTGTACTCAGTCAATCATGTCTTGCTGCCGTCAAAGTATTTTCGTCGCAAGAACTATGTATTTGTGGAAAGAAAATACTGTTAATCTTTTACGTCAAATAATGAAAAGAGAAGAACAGATATACAATTCTCAAGATAAAGAAATAATAGATCTAATGAATACTAATATAAAAAATAATCATAAGTTGGATTGGCATTACATAATTTTTCAAATGGCAGGTAAGACAATAAATTATAGACCTACAAAATATTTTTAAATTCTCACTAATCATTCTTTTTGCAATAATCAATAGGAATATATTTACTAGCATTTTATTCTAATATCTATGACTTAATAAATGGACACAAAAGGTACATTTTTATGTCAGTAATTTTAATACACAGCACATTATTTGAAAAGTTTTCTGCAGTTAGTACAATTATTAAACCTAACAGAAATTAATATTAGACTTACCAGGCTTCCGGGTTAAACCGCGTCGATAATCACTGCATCGATATTTCACCATGCTCTCTGATGTCTTCTCAGAGATTCAAAGGTGACAATCTCCTAAGCCCGGAGATCTCTACACTGTAGTAGTACTTATTCAGTACCTTCGGAAAATGTATATCAGAAAGGACATGCTCTATTCTCCGTTCATAAATTGTTGAGAGCACGAAATGTGCCTCAAACTCATAAAACGGTCGTAAACCATAGGCGTTCCTGAGGTGTTTATTCATTTAATAATAATATAATATTTTTTAATACTGTTATTCGCACCCTCAGTGCAAGACTGCAGTAAGTCAGAATAAGTAAGTTTCGAGATAAAGACGATTTTGTTTATTTTCGTGCTAATATCGGTGAAATAAGACACAAGTTTTAAGAAAAATTATCATTTAATTATGATTTTGCATGCTTTTCAGCCTATATTACATTAACCAAAAATAGAAATTTAAATAAAATAATATTAATGCTAAAAAAAATTAGGAATTTCAAAGTTACAACACTTTTGCACGGAGAAAATTGTAAAAAGTGTAGACACATTTTCTGTTAGTTGTTGTCCTCTTCTCGTATATCATCTTGGGCCAAAATATTTTTATAAAAACTATGGTGGGCTTCTGGTATCATACCCGAATGGCATAAGTATACCAAATCTTTGTTTTTGGCCATTTGAATTTTTCAATAGTTTTATTTAAATTCAAAACAAAAGGACTATAATAAAAATATGCAAATCAGGCTACCTTGAGTAGAGTGATTAACAAAAGGATTGAAATTCACTACCTTAGTAAAAGTTGGGAATTACGGGGGGACAATATGATAAGACAATCGCCCCGGAAAATTACACGACGATTTAATACAATTTGGGATATAGTTTTTATAGAACAAGTTTTTTGAGAATAGATATTTTTAACCTGTCAGTATTTTTAATACACAAGTTTTAAGATAACTACTTTTCCTTTCATAAGAAAAAATACTTTTTGGCTGTAAATAATTAGTCTTAATTTATGTTTTTTTAATCCAATCTAATAAATAAATGGTCAAACGACATCGCACCTATTTTATGGAAAATATAATGTCACACAAAGGACATAAAACTTACATGAATAGATTGGTCTCGTAAATCTTTCTTTATTGTTTCGGCCGTTAATGGATTACGTAGACACGCTGTATATTAAAATTAAACACCACAGATATAGATATTAAAATATCAAATATATTACTTTTTTCGCGCCTTTCATTGCTTGTTATCGAAACCATTGCAATGTTCCGTGCAAAACTGTTGTAACTCTGTAACATTAGAATTACAACAGTTTTGCACGGAACTTATGTACAAAAACGCAAAATAGTTAAACTGTTGTTGTTGTAATATTTAGCCGGTTAAACATTTGAAAGTTACTAAAGTTTTACAGGGCATTGATATGCATGTTTACAATCGAATTCCATGATTACTTCATTTTCATAAAATTTTGAGTTACTGCAGTCTTGCACTGAGGGTGCGATATATAATATTAATAATATTTTAATACTAATATATTTAGCAAAAAAACAATTAAAACTTTCACGGCTAATGTTATGTAATTATATTATATTAATAAAAATAAGAATTTAACCATTAACAATTTTGTAAATAAGAATACCTTATCTCTTTGGATATTTCAATACTAATCTTCGCGTTTAATCAATTTACTAGAAAACCTGGAATTCATATCCGAAGGTACTATTCGTTGCAAGATAATTGGGATGGAATTCCCCAGATTTTTAATAATATAATGGGTATGCTTTGGCCACGTGCCTTGTTTGTTCAGTTTATATTCGAAACTTAACTTAATAGGGTGAAGTTATTACGAACGAAAACAATTTTTTTGTTTAGTACGTTTTTGATCGCATGTAATTTATGGCTTGTCGGTGTGTCCGCGTCTACGGCAGTAATTAGCGTCTCGAATATTTCTTTTGCGAATTATATGCAGTGCGTGAGTGATTTTTTATTCCATATACCTACGAATATATACGTACCTTTCGCTCGTGCTCGTTTTGTTGGATTGTTTGTGATGAAGTTTTACACCGGTACTGTTGCGTACAGTCAGTAAGTCTGTCTATTCACCAAGAGAGAAGGCTATTGTCCTGAATGTTCACGATGCTTTGGTTTCTTAGAATCCCACAAACACTGTTCGCAACATAGTCGAAAGTTGTGCCAACATGACTGGCGTAGGAGAGTCAACTATATATAGGTTCCTATCAGAAAGAAAAAAACACGGTATAGCTAACCCAAACACAAACGAACACTTAAAGAGAGGGAAAAAGCTTATTGAAATTGATGAATTTGCCAAAAATGGTATTCGAAGGAAAATTCATGGATTTTTTTTCTAAAAAGAAATACCAAACCTAAACAAAATTTTACAAGAAGTTAGAGACGACCCGGATTTGCCTCATATATAATATGTTGGAGAAGAAATTATCTAAGATCCATACGAAAATTCCGGGCTGAAGGAAGGCCCATCTTCTACCAGGATGAAACGTGGGTAAACTCAGGTCATACTCTAAAAAAAATTTGGTCAGATAAAAATATATTAAGCTCCAGGCAAGCCTTTATGGAAGGTTGGTCTACTGGTATCTCCCCACCTTCTGGTAAAGGCAGTAGATTAATAATTTCTTACATTGGCAGTGAAAAAGGATTTGTTAAGCATGGTTTGTTGGAATTTCAGTCCAAAAGCACAAAAGACTATCACGAGGAGATGACAGCTGATGTTTTCAAAGAGTATTTTGAGCAGATGATTAAACACATACCACCAAATTCAATTATAGTATTAGATAATGCACCTTATCATTCACGACTAGTAGAAAGACTTCCAACGACTGCGTGGAAGAAACAGGATATTCTTGACTGGCTGCGGAATAAGTATCTGCCTTACGAAGATGGAATGGTAAAAGCAGAACTTCTAAAAATTGCCCGGCAACATAAATCTAAGTTCAAGGAATACGTAGTTGACAAAATGGCTGAAAGGCGAAACATTACAGTCCTTAGACTTCCACCCTACCACTGCGAAATAAATCCAATTGAACTCATTTGGGCACAAATGAAAAGTTATGTGGCTAGAAAAAATACGTTATATAAAATACAAGCTGCAGGTGAATTGTTATACGAGTCTTTACAACATATTACAGAACAAAACTGGAAAGATGCAGTAAGACATGTAATAGAAGAAGAACAAAAAATGTGGGATCTTGATAACATAATTGATGCGACCGTAGAGACACAACCGCTAATTATTAACCCTCAAGATGACTCGGATTCCGAAGTTGATCCTATTTATTTTGAATTTGAATAGTTTTCTACTCGTAATTATATAGGGTAAGTAATAATAGTTGTAATCGTAAGGTATTAAAGGGGAAAGGCGCAAAATGTCGCCTGTCAAAATGTTCAATGTGTTTTAAATGTATCCATTTTTTTTTTCAAATCCTGAGAAAACTAAACAGCATTTTTGAAAAATTTAAAGGCAGAATGAAATATTTATTAGAATAAATAAAAAGTTTCTTTTGCATGCAATATTTTCAATTAAAAATTATACTATATTTTCCCTTTTATTTTCACCCCTGTTACGTAACATATTAAAATAAACATTGTAGAAATTTTCAGGGACTTTTTGCCCTCAGCAATAATGTAATCTTTCATTCTGCGTTTAAATTTTTCAAAAATATTTATTAGTTTTCTACGGATTCGAAAATAATGGATGCATTTAAAACACATTGGAAATTATGCCAGGCGACATTTGGCGCCTTTTTCCTTATTTAAATAAATGTATCTTTTACAAATGGTAAGAAACTTTTTATTTTTGAATAAAATAAATAGGTTTTATTAAAAAATACAATTTACATAAGGACAATTTAAAAAATATATTTATTTAGTTCAAATAAATGTTTCAATCATATACTCTACGACACTGGTCGTTCATCTCTAACCATTCAAAATACCCCCGTAATAGGATTATAAGGTATTGTATTCCTTCAGATATAAGGTAGGTTAGTCGAAAACGTCTTAAACCGTCAGTTTTAGGTTGGTTTTTACTATTATATCGTATTACCTATCCTCTCTGTATTTCAGTTTTCTAATTAGGGTTAAACTTGTAGTGAGCTATCAACAAATTGTGAACCGGCTATAATAGAGTTAAAGTACTGTCGATGAAAAGCAGGAATCAGGTCAGAATTATAACATGTTCCATTAGTGAACGTGTGCCACTCAAGGGACTTTTTTAAATAATGGAGCTGTATCACGAAGGCATTAGTTATAAATCCTTCAGCGGGAACCTAAAATAATTTACCAGGTCTTGCACGACTGCGAGGCACTAGATCGCTGACGGCAAATATTGTTAGAGACAAATATCTAAAACAGTCCAAAAACATAAAATATGTTACCCATTCACTATAGTCCTTTTCCATCATATTGATAGCACATTATGTATGCAAATCCTCAACAGGTCAAAAAACCATAGGCGTCACCCTATACTTGTATTTAAATAAATAAAAAAAATTAATATTTTAAGATGCCGTCAACAATTCATTATCTTTTAAAAAATCTTCTGTAAAATAAGTGTCCACTAATCTCACTATACCTTTTTTATGCGTAAAAAACGTCGGTATATATGCCACACGATTATTGTTAATTATACACGGGTGATTAACGAGAAAATTCAATGTTTCACGAAATAAATTAATGTAGACAGTAATTTAAAGGTGATTATTGTTTTCTATACAAGTTATCGCCTGACACAAAAAGAATACCTTCTTTGAACGATTACCTGGAATTACTGATAAGGCTTCACTAATGATAGTTTAAGTAGTTTTTATGCCACATTACAGCTTATGCCAATAATATAAATTAGAAATTGTTTGCATCTTTCATTTAGTTTGTAGATGTACATTGTTCATGTCTTACCTACCTACGTTTTTGGTGTCGATATTTTGTTATTTGCATTTAAAAATGACGTCGACAACAGGTTTTATCCCGGTTAAGTGTAGTTTTAAAGGTGCCTTCAGTCTAAGAGAGAAAAATATAATATAAATGTACACGATGCACTTGTACATTAACGCCCTTTAAGTAATGTTCGTGAAATCGTTAACATGTGTTCAAATATGACAGGGGTTGGAGAAGCAACAATTTATAGATTCATAAAAGAAAGAAAAGGAGGAACTGTTTCATCTCCCAAGAAAAGTGGAGGGAGTAAACCCTTGGAAATTAAAGAAATACATAAAAACATGATAAGACGCAGCGTCCACTCATTTTTTTTACAAAGAATTTCCAACATTGGACAAAATCCAAACATTAATTAGAGAAAACGAAGAGTTACCAATCATAAGCAAAAAGAAATTATGGGGACTATTGAGAGAGATGGGATTTCGTTGGCAAAAGAATAGAAGAAAATCCGTTTTAATTGAAAAAGATTACATTGTATGTTGGAGACGAGATTATCTAAGAACTATTAAAAGTCCCGAGAAGAAGGGAAAACAATTTTTTATTTGGACGAGACTTGGCTAAATGAAGGTCATACTGTACCATATCTATGGGTTGATACAAATGTGAAAAGTTCCCGTCAGGCATTCATCGAAGGTGTATCTACTGGAATAAATAATATTCTCGTTGGAAAAGGACGCAGACTCATAATAACCCATATTGGAAACGAATACGGTTTTGTCAATGGTGGATTATTAAGTTTTGCCTCAAAATCAACCAAAGATTACCACGAGGAAATGACTGCTAACGTTTTTGAAGAATATTTTGAGCAAATGTTGGATTTAATTCCAAAAAATTCTGTCATAGTCATGGATAATGCTAGTTACCATTCAAGACTAGCAGAAAAATTGCCAACATCGGCATGGAAAAAAGGAGAGATAATCGAATGGTTGGATAAACACGCAATTGAGTACAAGGAGAATTCGACAAACAAGGAATTATTACCTATTGTAAGGCAACTTAAAGCAGCTTATAAAAATATATAATTGATGAAATGGCATTAAACCGTGATGTAATTATTTTACGTTTACCCCCATACCACTGTGATCTGAATCCGATAGAAAATATATGGTCTCAAGTAAAGGGTGAAGTCGGACGCAACAACAAAACTTTTAAATTAGAAGACTTACAACAATTATTATAACAATCCTTATCAAAAGTAACTACAGAAAATTGGAAAAATGCTGTTAGTCATGCTCACAAGGAAGAAAATAAAATGTTGAATTTGGATAATATGACTGATGCAATGCTGGAACCGGTAATAATTAACATTAGAGTTGAAGATTCCTTAGATTCTGAAGAAAGCAGTGAATCTGAAATGGAATTTGATTAAAATAATATTCATTTTTTTACAAATCGGCCCCTGTTACGGCCATAAATTAGTTTATATATAACCAATAAAATAAACATCTTACATTTCTTGCAAATTCATTAGTACCTGTTAATCTCCATCACTCCGACACTGGCAACTTTATTTAGGGATTAGTAACCCTCAAAACTATTGTATTCTATTATGCTTCAACCTTTATACCTGGTGGTCATACTCAATTTAAAATTGTTTTCCTATATACTTCTGTAAACTTGTTGACAAATATCTATTTTTCATTGAGTCACCCGTATCAACAGTTTAGGGATTTGCATACATAATGTGCTATTAATAGGATGGAAATGGACTATAGACCTATAGGTGCTAAATAGGTAGAGGGTTCCAGAATTCTGAAATTTAATTATTAATAAACATAATACACGTACGATATTTTAAGGATTTATTTTTGAATAAGTTTATAGAAACGCAATAAAAATAATAATTTTTCTTTACTGTTACAGTTGTATTTTTCTACATGACCTTAGCACCGTATCTTTTTCCAACAGAGCCTGTAATTGACATAGTTACAAACACAACTTTTGAGCAGAGATCCTTACCAGTAAAATATTGGTTTCCTTTTGATGCCGAAGAACACTTCAATATAGCATTTGGATGGGAGATATTTAGTCTTATGTTAGGAGGGTTTGCGTCTTTCGCACTGGACCTTTTGTTTTTTAGTACTCTGGCTTATATTTGGGGACAGTTAAAAGTTTTAAGATTAATGCTTGACCACTTTGAGAAATACAGAGAAAAGATCGAGGCTCAACTAATGTGTACACGTAGCACTGCAGATACTATTACGCTAAAGCTTTTTATTGCTGAACACCAACGAATAATGCGGTAAGATTTATGCATACGAATAGAATATTTTTAATATAAATCACAAAATCAAAATGTTTTAGAATAACTAAAAAATTCCAACAACAGTAAGTGATATCGTATAGTATTTTTCATATAAAAATGCGTGCTCGTCACAATTTATATAAAGTGACGTCACTTATATTTAAAATTTTCAGAACGTCAACCTGAGAGTTCAAATTTTTTTAACACAGCTAACAATACGAAACCCATACGGAACTGCTCGATCTTTCATAAGCGTCAACATATTATAATAATCAGAAAAATGTAATCATCATTATATTGGGAATTTTAGAATTATATTGATTACATAACCACAAACATTTGTGATTATTAATAATATAAATTTTATGTAATAACATTTTATGTCTAATATTCCACAAAATAATATATTTATATTAGACAATTGTACGCAACTGATACGAGAATACTTCAAATTTTTTGACAGTTAAGCGTGTGTTGTGTGTGTGTGTTTAAAGAGTTGCCGCTTTTTTAGAGTAAGAATTTTGTTTATGTTTTGATTTCTTACACAATTTGATCATAATATATTATAAAATTAATAAATTGTATTTATACATACATATTAAATTTAGATTAATAGCTTAAAAAACTAATTATTGTTGTGTATTTTGATTGTGCTATGTCAAAACAACTAAATAGTCTGTAGAAAGCTAATAAGCTTTCATATAAGATAGATTATTTTGAACAAGAAATAATGGCGGGACGTTTGTACTATTAATGCTCTAAAAGAGATAAGTTTAAAATTTGGAATATATAATTTTGTATTAAAATGTTTTCTTATGTATTTTAGTGTGTTGCAGTAGTCTTAAAACTAAGTGTATTTACTGTTATATAATAATTTGACAAATAGTTAATATTTTAAAAATTCCTCACTTACTAACTATTCTGATGTTTTGGCAAAGCTGTGTGGTTCTGATGTCTTAAATCTTGAATGACGTGCACGCATTTTTATATGAAAAATACTATATAACTTAATGTTATAAAATTTTTTACAAAAAATAATTGATATATTTTTTTATTATTTTATATCGCTTCTTCGGAGCAACATCGACGCAAGTACCCATTACTAAAATGCTGGAAAATTGACTTTTAAAAATATTTTTATACAAAAGTAAACAAGCGAAAGTTTAAGTGAATATTTTTGAAACTGAAATAACTTTTTTAATGGTAAATTTAATCTTTTTGACACTCTTAGTGTTCTGATGATATAAACTTTTTGAGTCTACATAGGTCTCAGGTCTCCTCCCAGTTCCGTCATTGTTCTTCCAATATTTTTAAAATAGTTTCTGAATTTGTTTGAGTTGGTCTACAATAGTAACATTAAAAAAACTTAAAAAAAAAAGGTTAAGGTATATAATTTTATTGTCAGTAAATAATACCGACTACTCAAAATGATAAAATATAACAAAAGCTCTACTGAGAATTACTAAAAAGTAATATTTGTTTTTTGAACACTTTTAAAAAATTAACAAAAACATTCACAATATAAATCAAGCCAATAAAAAGAAGTTTGTGATATTTGGGAACTACATTCCTGATAATAAATTTTTTGGGTCCTTTTTCTTATTTTCAGAGATCAGAATTTTTAAAATGTATGCAGGACTTTTTCTATCATCTTCTACATAGTATAGGCCTGACTCCAATCCACCTGCTTGTAGCTGGTTTTGTAAAAGAACCTATCACTTTCCTTCTCAAATGGAATCATTTTAATATCTGACAATTTTATTTGTTTGCCGCGTATATTTTTCTGGCAGTTGAAGCCGATGTCGTTAGCAAGCGTTTTCAAATCGATGAAGTCATTGTAACTTAATTCTTTTACTACAAGAGGGTTTCCGTTTTTCTTAACGTTTCTGATAATCGACACAATTTGATCGGGAACGTATATCGGTCCTGACTTTTTATCTCTTTTCATAGATTTTTCGATAATACTGTGGGCTACATCACCTTTGTTCCGTTTATGACCACGGATGAGGTACCTACTTGTGTGTTATGGAATTTAACTGAAACTTCTTATTGTGTAGTAATACACAGCAGTTATTAGAATAAAGAATTATGTCAGATTGAGGATGTGTATTAGCGATTTCTTCAAGAAATGTCAGGACACATGAAACAATTTCGACTGCTCCTCTTTGTCCCAGACATTTATGCCACAAGTAACGAGATGTCTTGTCATTGCCTATTTCTGATATCATAAAATTAAAACAATTTAATCTTGATTTATGGCAAAAAGCTGATGTTTGTCCCATAAGTACTGGCAGGACAGCTTGTAGGTCGTACATTACCAAAACTTGGTTCTTTTTCCTCTTGATGTGGCTTATACTGACATTGTTATTTTTTTTTTCTTCGCCAGGCACATTTGTAAGTGATTCACGAAAGTCGCATTGGTCTTTCTTTGGCAAAAATAAACCAATATTGAATTGTGTATTAAATATGTGGGCGAATACGTCATAGTTTGCAGCAGGTTGGCCCAAATCGTCTTGTTTTTTTTTTTATGGTGTCTGTGCATTTCTGCAATGGATAAACCGCCATCTATAAACTCTCTTGATGTGTAAGCCCTTTGGTAATGGCTCTCTGTACGGGGTATAGAATTTATATGTAATTTTACAGACACCATCATTTCAGGGTTCATCTTTACCTATTGACTATGTTTTCCACGTTTTTGATGCGGTACAATTCCAGACCCAGAAGCTTTTGATTGTAAAATTGTTCTAATTGTTCTCTCATTAATGACAAAAGTGTTAATCAGGTATGTTTTGCATACACGCATTCGTTTTTCATTGTAAAGCAGATATAAAGCACAGTTCTGTCTTCTAGGTGTTTGGATAGTTGTTATACGGCGATAACTCAACTGAAGTGGTTTAATACAAGAAGAGAAATAATCACGTTGTCAATACACAATACTGCTAAAAAAATCAGCTCTATGGTCTTCGATAAACTTCTCTAAACACTTCTGAATGCAACGGTTAGAGCAAGTAGGTCCCATTGTGTTTTTATTCACAACTTTTCCAGTTCTTGAAACATAACTTTTTTCTAAATTCTTAAGAAGTTTAGCTTTATTTTTTCGTCATTCTTCTGGATTTCTTAATCTTTTCTTTTTTTTTATGAGTGTACAATTTTCTGTATTATTCAGACGACTTATTTTATTTTAAGAAAATGGACTCCCGAGTCTCTTTTTCTCTTCTATGGTAGGGTTTGAATTGTTTCACTTTCCGACGATATTTTATTTTCTGATGGTACATAGTGTCATCGAATGCAATAGTCTGTGGACTAGTACGCATTTCGATGCGCATCGCCCCGCCTCGAATTTTCCCATTGGCTCTTGACCCGGAAATCCCTATTTATCGCTCAAACAGCGCATATAAATATTGGCGATTTTCAGGTCAGCCAAGTCAGTCCCTCACGGGCTCTCCGAGAGCTTAGTGCTCTCGGGGCTCTGCTCCTGTTCTATTTTCCATACTTTGTGACTGAGAGTTATTTTCAACTTTAACTTGGTGTTTTTATTTCAACAATCCTTTGTCATGTAAGAAAATATCTTGTCTTTCTCAAGACAAGCCATCGAAAGACCACAACCTAATGTACCATTTTCGACGAGGAATTTGTTGTGTAAGAAATATCTTGCCTTTTTCAAGACAAGACACCAAAGATATAAATATTTTCCAAGTCCATAACCCGAAAATGGACTTAAGTAGAGGAGCTCTCGACAGTATATTCGAAGCCCTCTACAGAGCACCCGGAGACAACAGAAGGTGGTTAGACCCTTATTTGTTCCCCCGAGGTGACAATAGTTGTCACTATCTTCTCCAAATAAGCTGTTCTCATCATCTGAGGAATGTGGCTCATCATAGACTGTTCGAGACATTTTTCTCAAAGTGATCTTGGTTGATAAGTGGGTTTAAACGGAATATGATGTACTGTACTATCTAAAAGTAATTAATAATCAATAAAAGTAATTTTGATTAAAAAAGGAAAGTATAATACAAATGTATTATACTTTCAACATTTTGCAAATATTGTAATACAAATCTATTATATTGACTGTTTTTACACACACTATTTCACACAAATTTTCAATGTTATTTGAGTTAACAATGACATAAATACTGGTTAAGTGACTATAAAAACTACTATTTAAAAACCATAACGACGTAAATGTGTACTTATAATCATCTAGCAAGTCACCAGAGATATCAAATTGTCTAGGCGAAAAATGACACAACTCTCCGTTATGCCGATATTCCTCAAAAAATACACCAAAACGTTATTTTATTTTGTCACAATCTACACTTATGTCGTTGTAGAAATATAAACGAAGTGTTCCGTTCGACAGCCTATGAACCACTAATATTTGCGGCGATTTTATTCTGACAATATGTTCAAAAGTACATAATTTTAACAACGACGCAACTGCTTCCCAGCGGCCAAGCTATTTACTACCTTTGTGGTATTGTTCCATCCCATAGAATGGCATGTTCTAACTTTTTTGACACATTTAACTCAAAACTGGCAAAAAATTGCACTTACGTCATTATTGCTTCGAAAAAGCGATATGTTAAAAAATAGTTTTTACGTTTCAAACCTGCTATTACTTCTAATATTCTGGAATTTTAGATGTGTCTTATTTTAGATTAGATCTTTTTATTCTAGATTAGATTTTTAGATCTTATTTTCGATTTAGTCTTATATAAATATATACACATATACTTACATATATGTAAATATAATATATATATATATATATATATATATATATATATATATATATATATATGTATATATATATATTTATATATATATATATATATATATATATATATATATATATATATATATATATATATATATATATATAATAAGGATCAATCGAAGAGTGGTGGGATTTTCGGTCAAAAGTTGGAGAAAAAAGAAGTTGGCTACTTCATCTATTTATTGAAGATGTTTCGCTCTCTAATCAGAAAGCATCATCAGTTCATCTAAAAAGCACAATATGAAAAACCAAACATCCTTAGACAAGTCAATATAAATGTGTTACCTCAAAAAGACATGTAGCAATCAATGGTATAAAATGTAAAGAAGTTTAAGAAAATGGACATCAATAATTAGTTGTATAAACAATAAATTGAAACTCACAGTTTACAATTTGATTCAAACATAGCACAGCAAACGACCATGTGGTTTTTGTACATGTAGTTTAAAAAAGTATATAAAAAATTTATGTAAAAAATAAGTAGTTGCCGAGAACTAACAAGATCATAAGATTACACTTCCAACAGTTTAATATTAGTTTAATTTAATTTTTACTTTAGGTAACATTATTGAACAGATTAAGAGTTTAATTAGTAATATTATAAAAGGTGAAATGAAGTTACCACAAAAACTTCCAATGCTAACAGGAGATACCCGGCAAATCGAAGCACAATTCAAATCCACATAGCTATCACGTGAAAAGACAGTGTCCATGAAGGCAAAACATGACACACAATAAGACGTATTACCAACCGCTCATGCAATATGGCGGTAAGTTTAAAAAATATAAAAAAGTAGGCGAAAACCTTGTCTGTACGAACCATTAAATGAAAGAAAAAGATGTTTAAAAACCCCATTTTCCATTAAGGGATGGCTCGGAAAAAAAAAAAGTTATGGCTGACTGGCCAGTCACAGGTGCAGATTTAATTCAACTTTCAACAGTTCAAGGTTCATAATAACCTGGAACTGAGAAATTAATGAGAATTCTATGATCTATATATAAACTTGATAAATGAATCAATAAAATATTAGTTGAATATCAATCTTAATTAAGCGAAGTAAAGTAAGAAAATGTTATTTTATTTTATTTTAATTCATTTAAATGTGAAAAATTATCTAAAAACACACCTTAGGAGACAATTTTAAAGTAAAAAACCGTTAAGCCTAATTCTGCAATATTAATGCATCATGATAGATTTGGCTCAAGTTACTAATGTCAGTTCTCTTATTCAGAGCTTTAGAAACGTCTTTAATAAACAAATGAAGTAGCCATTGACCGAAAAACTCACCACTCTTCTGAGTGATCCTTATTTATATTGGATTAACGGTCGTACTCCTTTTTTCCATATGCAAAAACAAATAAATTAATTTTAATTAAAATTTTATCTCAGGACTCCTTTTATCGTTATTTATAATAAGTGACTTCAAAGTATTCTTTAAGCAGTAGACAATAGGAAAATAAATTAAACCAATTAATGTTGTGATACTAAACTATTAAATAATTTATTAAAATAGAATTAAATAAAAATTAATGTATATTAATTTTACAATTAATCAAAATCATAAATCATATGCGCTAATCCGCATAATTAAAATTACAAATTTATTATAAATCCTATACAAACTATCAATAATTGTTTGGACTTGTATCCAAATAAAAGATCTCTCTGTGTTTTCTTTGTTAAATTAAATCAAGGCAAATAATCTTTTTTCAAGAAATATTACTTATTTTTATTTTTTTTATCTGAATTAAAAGATTATATCTAGTGTGAAATGAAATCACTGAATAAAATTTTAAAAAAGAACCAAATTAATTATGATCTAGTTATGATCGTGGTTAAAAGTCTTTGTTGAATTTATGGCAAACTAACCTTTTTTTTTTTTCAAGAATTCCCTACTGGCTCCTTTTCTTCTTACCACTGTGACCTGCTTATCTTTTGCTCGTGATCTCAGTTGCTCTACACACGCCTGCTATCTCCTCTGCTTGTCAACATCTCTCGCACTCACTATCGCACAAAAGTCTGTCCAAAAGCTTCCGGATTAAACCCTTATCTCACAGAAATCCAATTTCTTTCTAGCCGAAAGAGTTTTTACTTAGACAACTAGTATCAAATGGACGGTGTTAAGCAGAAAGCTACCAACCCTCAATATATCAGATATTGTGTTAGATGCATATTTGGACAAGCGTTCTATATTCTGAAAAATACTAAGGCGAATCTGTGGAGCGGTAAATGAAAATGGTGTCTGCAGAAGACGATACAAGTTCGAACTCTATAGAATATACCAGGAACCAGATATCGTAAAACACATTAAGATAGGACGTCTGAGGTGGGTAGGCCATGTAATGCGGATGGAGCAAACCGACCCAGCTAAAAAAACGCTCCTTGATAGACCTATTGGTCAAAGAAGAAGAGAAAGATCCAGAACAAGATTCCTAGATAAGATAGATCAAGATATGAGAAATATGGAAATACGTCCTTGGCGGAGGAAGGCGATGGATAGGGACGACTGGAAAAAAATTCTTGGGGAGGCTAGGATCCATACAGGGTTGTAAAGCCAAAATGATGATGACGTTCTATATTCTGTAAAAACCTACCACACCTAGATTAATATATAACCTATAAAACTATAAAAATGCTAAGCCACATATTAAATTTATCTGAACATCTAATTTACAGAAACCTGCCAACCCACTTGGTAGTATTTTAATAAAGCGCCACTTGCATTCAAGTGGGTTGGTAGCTTTTTGCAAATATTGGGCTCTACAGTTATAAAAACCTAAACTAATAATTTTATGTGTTGTTTTGTTTTCATTTAGTAAGTATAACCGCCAGCGTGTTTAATGTGTTTAGTTTTAGTAGTCGTGGTTTAGATAGTTTAAAAAATATTTTAAATACAGAGAAAAAGGTGTTGGAAGTACACTTTTTATTTAGCATAATGTACAGTAATCGAAGTGATAAAGTTTTTCCTCTAAATTTTGGTACAAAAGCTTACTGAACACACTAAACAGATTTAGTTTAGTTTAGTTGAACGGGTGTTCAACTAAACACACCAGAGTAAATAAATTAGGTAGTCAAATTGTTTACTTACTTAAAATAAGTCTGTAAATATTTGTAGTTTTGTTTCTGGTTCCTAGGTCTACTACGATTGGTATTATCTATTATAACATGCGTCAGAACTTTCGTATTGATAAAATATATTTTTTGGTAAAATATTTTATGAATGTAATGAGGAAACAGTAGTAGCCAAATCCGTCAAATGTTGCCGTTCAAATCAAAACATCTGAGAACACACTACCTTTATTTAGCTACCTTAATATTTTTGAATATATACAGGGTGGTCCTTACAGAATTGTACAAAAAGACACAGTAGATTCTACACTTTAAAATATTACGATTTAAACCAAATTGCTTTAATCAAATGTTGATATTAAGAAAGACACAGGGTGTTAAAGTGCAAATTTCAAATTTTATCTTTCTCTACAACTTTCATGTTTGTACACGTTTATGTATAAAAATTCACAACTAGCTACCTTTAAATATGAGAAACTATAATTTGATGCGTACTTTAATGTAGCTGATAGAGGGAGCCACATATACCACATATGTGGTATAAATTTGCACTTAAGTCTTTTGCTCTTTAAGTTACCTTTATTTGGGATAAAAAATATTAAAGATACATTATTTTAACAAAAAAGGGTATAAGTGTTAATAACTTCAAAACTCAATCGAGAGAGTTTTCGAGATAATAGTATTTTACAAATCAGCTACATAATTCTGATTTAGGGCAATTACTCCAGGCAACGAAGAAAAAATAGACAAAAACATTAATACTTCTGAATTTTGGTATAAAATACCTTTAACTAAAGTTAATAGTAACGAAATATTAAATAAAGAAATACACCAGCAGAATAATTATTAATAGGATTTGACAAAATAACAGAATAATAGGATTTTACATTAAACATTTTACGTTTTATGTTAAATTAAAGTCATAATCAAAACATTTTGTTTAAAAACCAAATTAAGAAATAGTTAAACTAAATAACATAACTTTTTTTCAAAGTAAGTGTTCGACATGTCCACCATTTTCTTTCATTTATTTGTCAATATTTTCCATAAAAGATCGTCTCATATTAAATAGCATCATTGGTTCTGGAGAAACTGCTGCAGTATTTATTTCTTCCCATAGTTGGTTGCGATTGTTTATGGGATTCTTTTAGACACGTTGTTATAACGCGCCCCAAACACCAAAATCAAACGGATTAAATTCTGGGCTACGGGGTGGCTATAATGTATAATGGATGAATATATTCTTTTGGATACATATCCAAATCTTATGGTATATTATGGAACTACATCTTATTTGTCGCAGAGGTTAAATAATGTACTAAACTGTGATGTATCTCGTTCATTGGTTACTTATATACACACGGATACTTGGGTACTTTAATAAACGAAACTGGAGACCAAAACAATGAAATAAAAAGACGTATCGAAATTGCCAGGGCCACTTTCATAAAGATGAGGAAATTCTTCTGCAACAGAGATATAAGCATCCATCTCCGATTAAGAATGCTAAGGGGCTACGTATTTAATACGCTATAATACGCTGTAGAGGCCTGGACTCTCAAGCAGAACAATATAAAAAATATTGAAAGTTTCGAGATGTGGTGCTACCGTCGAACGCTGAAGATAAGTTGGGTTGGAAGAGTTACAAATTTTGAAGTAATGCGAAGGATAGGAAAAGACCCAGAAATTTTGTCAACGATCAAACAAAAAAAACTCGAATATTTGGGTCACGTGATGAGAGGACATAAATGCGCATTACTTCAAAATATAATGCAAGGAAAAAGAGACTCAGATGTTTCTGTAAGATATTGATCCTGTTCTCAGCGACAAATTCGGCATATGCACTTGAATTTCTCAAAAAAAAATGTTTTATATCTAATTCTTATCTAAGATAATTTACTACAAACAAAAATAACCTAATAAGAATCATAATTGGATTTATTTTATTTTCCATATTGCCTCTGATATCTGGAATTTATGATTCTAGATATTACAGGTGCTTCTACCATATTTTAGTGTATATATGTGTATACAAAGGTTACATTATATTTTTTCATTTTAGTTTTATCAATGACTTCAATGACTGTATGAGAACCTTGGTGCTGATAGATTTTTTTCAAACCTCCTTTCAGATAGGAGTATTAATTATGTATAACTTATATGAAATGGTAAGAACATTAAATTAAACTTAATCAGCGTATTCACTCCAGTAGAAGTCAAAGAAATGCGCACATTAAACGTACAACTTAATGTCATACTTTTAATTGAACTCATATTTTATATTTTATATCGGCAGCTAATCTACTCTTACATATATGAAATTAAAAAAAAGAGCGTATAAAAGAGTCATGATAAAAAAAACGTCAAAAAGCTGTCAAAGTTTCAATACGCTTTTCAAAGTTCCTCGTGCGTTTTTTATGATTTAAGCAGTACTAAAGGATAAATTCCAATAGGATTATGTTTATAACAGATTGTATGCGGTAATATATACTGTAGTATAAGAAAGTAAAATTTTAAGTTACAAATTGAGCTTTTTTTTCGGTTCGACATAAATAGTCCAGTCGTCAGCGAGTTGACCTCTAAAAATTATACGAACAAGCTAAATTTTACAGAGAATATTGATTTTTGAATCCCAAAAATGTGCAAAAAAGGTTATCACTTTTACCCCCAGGCATTTCCCTAAAACTCCCCCCAAAGGAGGGTAGAAACGCAAAAAAATCGATTTACTAAGAATCTGTAGACCTTAGAAAAAAATGTTTCAAATAATAAATGTAGCTGAGATAATTCTAAATAAAAATGTTAGGTAGCACATTTTGCCTAGAATCAACCGTTTCCTTAGAAACAACGCTTGAAGCGACCGTCGATTAAACATGTGCGGCTACGGGTGCGAAATCAATGTCCAATAAAATTTAGCTGAACGTTAAAAATTTAATATCTTTTGTTCCAAATGTCTTATTGACAAAACTCAAAGCGAGTTTTAAAGGCAAAGAATTCGGCTTTCTTATGCAGTTTTTGTTTTTTCCAAGAATAAACACAGTTTTTATAAACGTGTTGAATAAATTAGCGTGGCGCGATTTTTGTCATTTTATACGATTCTCGTGAGATCAATAAAATTGATCACTATCATTGACCAGTTTTAGTAAAATTTTTGTTTTTAGAGATCAATCTTTAAAACCTTTGACGATGAAATTTCAATTTTGAGTTGTAGTAACAAATGAGGCATTTGAAACATTAATAAAAAGCTCAGGATTTAATGTTTTACATTACAAACGATTACACGTCACGGGAAGTGCATTTAAAAATACGATTTTGCAAGTAGTTTATTGTAAAAGTTTTGTTCTTTTGAAAAACGTACTGATGTAATTGGAAAAAAAGTTTTTAATGTTTTAGATTGAATGTTGTGTGAAAGTTTAAATCCAGCGTTTTTGAAGCATATTGCAATTGCCACACATTTGCTGCCAAAACTTAAAACTAAAATGTTATACTATAGGTTATAAAGGTTAGTCTCCAGTTATTAAAATTTTATAGTGGCCAGTCAATGAAAGAAAAAGATTGTATTGATCTCGTGAGAATCATAAAAAATGGCAAAAATCGCGCCACGTTTATTTATTGAACACCTGTATAAAATCTGAGTTTATTTGAGCAGAATACAAAAACTGCATAGGGAAGAGAAAGTCTTTACTTTAAAATGCATCTGGATTTTTCTCGATATGTTGCTTGATTCAAAAGATATCGAATTTTTACCGTCGAGCTGATACAAATTTAAGCGCATAACTGACTTGCAAAATCGACGGTCGCTTCAAGCGTTGTTTCTAAGAGAACGGTATATTCTAAATAAAAAATGCTTATAAACATTTTTGTTTAAAATTATCTTAGCTACATTTTTTATTCACAATATTTTTTTTCTGCGGTGTACACATTCTTAATAAATCGATTATTTTGCGTTTTTATCCCCCTGCGAGAGGGGTTTAGTGGGAAGCCTGGGGGTAAAAGTGGTAAACTATTTTGCATTTAACATTTCTTGTGGTCCCAAAATTAATATTCTTTGCAAAATTAAGCTTGTTCGTATGATTTTCAGAGGTTCAGTGGCATTTTCGTCTCTGACGACTGGAGTAATAGAGACTGGAATTTTACTTCAAAAGGTAACATCAGGTTCTAAACAATAGTAGCGCAAGTAACTAGAATAAACCACTTAAAAAAGTGAATCAGAGTATAATATGGTATCAGAGTATAACATATGGTACAACGCTTAGGCTTACCCTAATATACCCATTCCTAATTTTATACTTTTTTGGCATTTTACTCATCCATCTTAACATTCTTATTTCCGCCACATACTTGTTGTTCCTCCTTCTTTTTAAGTGCCCAAACTACTGTTCCGTTCATCAACGCTGGTCTTGTGACTGTTTTCTAAAATCTTTTCTTTAGCTTCATAGGAATTCTTGTCACAAAACACACCACTCGCTTTCTTCCACTTCATGCATCCAACACTAATTCTACTGCATGCATCTCCATCTCCATCTACTGTGTAATGGGGAAATACCCATCACCTATCCTAGGAAATTAAAATTATTACTTTTCACAATTATTTTACAATCCAAATATTATATCATTCTATTTGTACTAACCTCATTTTAAAATAAACGTTCGAAATACTCGGTTTTTGTGCTTATAGGTTTTAAACCTTTTTCCTCAAAAACTTGTCTCTACTGTTCGAGTTTTTGTTTTAAGTCGCCTTTATTATTTTCTACTAACACTACATTATCAGCATACATTAAGCATCACGGAATATTACTTTGCAGTTTCGCTATTATTTGATTCAGAACTAATCAGAATAAATAAGGACTAAGCACCGAGCCTTAGTACAACCCTACTTTCATATAAAATTTATCAGTCACTCCCACACCGGTCCTAACACTAGTTGTTACTCCCTCATACATGCCTCTCACAATCTTTACATATTCACCGGGGACTTCTTTCTTATCGAGTGCCCACCACAGAATCTACCGAGAATTATATCATATGTTTTCTTAAGATCAATGGATACCATATGATCTATTGTTTCTTTATTTGTTTTTTCCATCAACTGCCTTATAATAAAAACTGCGTCTGTTGTTGATCTGCCTTGCAGAAAGCTAAACTAATTATTGGATATTTCGGTTTCTTCACGTATCCGTCAATCAATTACTTAATTTGTCTAACTTCAATAATTTTATTAAATAGACCTTTCAACTAATTTATCCCTGTTTCTCATTATGATTTTCACACTTCCCAAGGAATAACATTAAGTCCGATTCCTTTTTCTTTCTTTATTTTTTGAATTGCTTGATCCACTTTCTCTTTTCAATGCTAGATCAGACAAATGCTAGAAAAGTATTGGGAATATAATAAAGAAGTACACCAGATCTTCATAGATTTCAAACAAGCATATGATTCCATAGATCGCTTAAAACTGTGGAGTGCAATGATGGAGTTAGGCGTACCAAAGAAGCTGACCATGATTGCGCGAATGTGTGTCAACAATTCCTTTGCACAAATTAGAATAGGAGGCAAAACTTCAAAGGCTTTCGGCATAAGCACCGGACTCAGACAGGGAGACCCGCTGTCCCCATTACTATTTAACCTAGCATTGGAATATGCAATGCGAAAAATCTATACCAGAGTCAAACCAGACATAACTGCCAGAGGAATAAAGATTATTCTCGCATTTGCAGATGATGTAGATGCAGTAGCAAAGACAACACTGGAAGTTAAGGATATAGTATCGAACTTTGAAGAAGCAACACTAAGCGTAGGCCTGAACATAAACGAAGAAAAAACTAAATACATGGTCGTATCAAAAAAGGAACGACAGCGAATAAAACAAAACATTACCATAAACGATCATAATTTCGAGGTGGTCAAAGAATTCAAATACCTAGGAGCAACAATTACCAGTGAAAACACAGGAGAACGGGAGGTTGAAATACGAATACTGGCGGGGAATAAATCATTCTTTGCCATTCAACATATAATGAGGTCAAAGCTTCTCTCAAGGCGTGCCAAAATCCAAATGTACAAAACCATAATACGACCAGCAGTGACATATGGAAGTGAAACATGGACATTGAGAAAGAAAGAAATCAATAAGCTATTTGTATGGGAACGCAAAATCCTGTGAATTATATATGGTCCTTGCAGGGACAGCGTGACAAATGAATGGAGGAGAGCAGATACAACAATAAAATAGAGACTCTCTTCGGGAAAGGAAACATCGTAAGATACATAAAAGCCAATAGATTAAGATGGGCAGGCCACGTGGTACGGAGTGATGACGACAGACTGATTAGCAATGTGTTTTGGGAAAGATCAGATGGTAGAAGATCGACAGGAAGGCCTAGAAAAAGGGGGAAAGACGCAGTTAGGGAAGACCTAGAGAAGATGGAAGTAAGGCCATGGGAAATAATAGCACAGGATCGGAATCAATGGAAGGCAATAGTAAACGCGGCAAAAACTCACGAAGAGTTGTAAAAGCCAATGATGATGACTTTGTTACTATCTATCGAGTTCCCCCACAAAATTACATTATACCACATGTGGCTGTAAGCAAGGCTATAATCAACGTTCATTAATGCCGAGATGGGTAGTGTGTTTTTAATTCTAGATATAGCATAAAAAGCTTTATTCAAATTCATGTTCACTGAATTCACTTGCTCTGACTATTTGAGATTACAATCAATGAACACACCCAAAAACTTTATAGAGTGAGTGGAAGATAACATATTGATTCTATCATGGCTGGTTAAGATATGGTCATAGGTAGATAAGTTGTATGAATGAAAATAAATAAAGTCCGTCTTGTCAATGTTTAATATTAGTCTGTTGGTATTATACCTGCGTATAAAGAAGTCAACAACAGTCTTCATTGTCATTTTAAATTCCTCTAGTGTACGTGCAGAGAGTATTAACGAGTTATCATCAGCAAACATTGATATTATAAGTGCCCTTATGTGATCTGGTAGGTCGTTAATAAAAATTAGAAATAATAGTGGTCCCAGCACGGATCCCTGTGGCACTCCTTTAGTTGTCGTGTATGGTTCTGAGCTCGGCTCTTTCATTTTAACAACACTCTTCCTGTCATTTAAGGAATTTATTACCCATTCTAGAAATATTCCTCTAAAACCAACGTTATATAATTTATTGCGAATAAATGTTATGTCTAAGCAGTCAAAAGCTCGCGACAGATCAAAAGATAGTCCTGCCTCGTGGTTTCTACTATCTAATTCATCATAAATACGTTCAAACAAGCTGCATGCTGCCGTAAGTGTTGACTTTTTTGATCTAAAGCTGTGTTGGTTTGGAGTTAATAAATTATATTCTTCTATAAAATTTAACATTCTGTTGTATACAACCTTCTCTATTACTTTGGAAATTATGCTGAGGACAGATACTGGTCTATAATTTGAAATATGATGAGGGTCATTCTTTTTGAAGATTGGAATATTTTCACAGATATGTTATCAATACCAGTACTAGGCTTATTTTTTAGTTAATATGTAGATTGTATTTTTTATTTTAATTGGAGTTACGGGTAAAAAGAAAAATGTTTTGTTAAATTTTGTAATTTTGGTGATAAGTGGATTGTTATCTGCGGCCACTTTAGATCCAGGATATGCTTTCACGGCTTTAACAGCATAACGATATCTTTCATTAATCATAATGTAGTCTATCTGATTCCTGACTAAATTCTCCGATATATCTGAGGGCGATCGCCATGTATACAGTCGTCTGTTTGGTAACTTGAAAAATGTGTTTGTAATAATCAAGTTCTGCTCTTGACAGAATTGTAACAGACGGTCTATGCTCTCGTCGCAATAGATACACAAAGTTAATTCGACAGCAATCATTTCTTACCCTCTGGTGGGACCAAGATGCGAACATTTTTTTCTTCAAACCAAAAACTTTGAAATCTAAAGATTTCTAAGTGTTCGAAACCCAATTCACATTAATACCTAAATCTGTGCCTTCTATAATTTTCAAAGCAAACAGACGGTGAATTGAACCGACATGGGGAATCTAAAATTGCATTCCACGGCGTATCGATTCACCTACGTAAGAACCTTTCGTGAATTGTTTTCTTATATTAGAAATAAACAAGTAACTTCTTCTTCTTCAAGTGCCATCTTCGTTCCGAAGGTTGGCGATCATCAGGGCTATACGTATTTTCGAAACTGCTGACCGAAACAATTCGTTGCTGCTACAGCTATACCATTCCCGTAGATTCTTTAGCCAGGAGTTTCGTCTTCTTCCTATGGACCTTTTTCCTGCTATTTTCCCTTGCATAATTATTCGAAGCAGTTCATATCTTTCGCCTCTTGTAATGTGTCCCAAGTATTGCAGTTTTCGTTTTTTGATCGTAAATATGACTTCCTTTTCTTTATTCATTCTTCTCAAGACCTCGACATTTGTGACTCTCTCGGTCCATGATATTCTCAGGATTCTGCGATACATCCACAGTTCAAATGCCTCTAATTTTTTGGTATCAATCTTTTTCAACGTCCATGACTCCATTCCGTAGAACAGCACAGAAAGTACGTAACATCTCATCAGGCGAAGTTTCATTTCAAGGCTCAAATCTCTTCCGCAGAACACTCTCTTCATTTTAGTGAATATGGATCTGGCTTTTTCTATTCTTATTTTGATTTCTGCTGAGCTATCGTTGTCTTCATTTATAAAAGTGCCTAAATATTTGTATTTGCTAACTTGATCGATAATTTCATTGTGTAAATATAAATTTTGGACATTTTGTGTTGATTTCGATATTACCATAAATTTAGTTTTCCTTATGTTCAAAGATAGTCCATATTCTTCGCTGTAGTCTGCTATCTTATTCACCATTGTCTGTAGCTCTTCAAGTGTTTCTGCGATCAGAACGGTGTCGTCGGCAAATCTCAGATTGTTTAATCTAACACCATTTATTTTAATACCTACGGATTGCTCAGAGAGTGTTGTATTCATTACGTCTTCGGAATAGAGATTAAACAGGGTTGGTGACAGTAACAATCAGTAAACAAGTAACTAACAATCTATAAAGGACAGTTAAGATTTGATTTCACGTATAGTGCTCATATGATTTGCTTATACGTAGGGCAGAGGGACTGCCCTTTAGGGCTTCTACACAAGTCGCTCTGATGAGTCTTGTCAAGACGAATATATTACATATAAGCGAATTGAAAAGGCAATATACGTTAAATAAAATCTTAACTGTCTTTTCTATTTCTTTCTTATGTCGATGAGAGAGTCTATTAAGCTTCTCAAGAAGTTTAAGGGCAACTTCTTCGGTTATTTTCTATAGTAGTGATAAATATTTTTGGAAGTATTACTTAACTAATAGATTAAAATATTTTTAGAAATCACACAATTTTTTATTACCGGCTTTAGGAGTGCTCTACTTAATACTCACGGGTGCAAATGTGGCTATATACTACTGGTACGGCGATGAAATAACAACAGAGGTAAGAAAGTTACCTATCGTTACCATAAATATAGTAAATATAGTAAATTATAAAATAATTAAAGTGGTTCTTTTTCGGAAGCCGTCGGTTTTAGACTAATCGTACTGATGCCAATTGATTTATTGTAAACTTTAATATAAGATATGATATACTTGATTAATTTTAAATTTAGACTTAATTTGTAGATATTAGGGAAATAGTATATTATTGTAGGGGGAGTAAAAACGATACTTTTTGTAGCGAGGCTGTACGTTTGACGGACGACATTGAGTCGAGTCACAAAAAGTCATTTTTACTCATAAATATTTACAATATTTACAAAAATGACAGTATTACTGTTAAGATGCACGATAAAACCCGACCAATAAAAATAAAACGTGGGATAAGCCAAAGGGATCCATTGTCACCGAAATTATTTATACCGGTATTAGAGTATACCTTTAAGATAGTCAGTTTGCAACTTGCCCTGGTTGACCTAATTTTTGTTTAAAATACTTCTTGGCATCATCGTGAAGATAAGGGAGCATTTTTTCAATATCTGTTCTTTTTTTCTCTGGGATACCAAAGTGAGTTGTAGTTTTTTGAAGCTCTATGATTTTAAAGTCTTCTAATGTAACTCCAGATTTGAGTACATTGGTCTCACTCCATCCAGCGAGCTCACTTTGTCCTTTAGCCACCATTACCGTACCAAATTTCTCTCTTGTAAGACGAAGCTGCGTAGCTGTTGAAATTCCTAACTTCTTTGTGTTCAGTTTATCACAGGCAACGGTTTTGAAATCATAAAAGTCCTTAACCACCATGCACGAGAATGGATTTTTCTGAGCCGCACTAGTAATGATGTTAACAACATTCATCAATGTATAAGCCTTACACACTTTTTTACGTTTTTCTATGGTTGCGAAATCTCTGTCGCAATTAAGGAAAGTGTGTCCTTTTACAGGAAATTTATGAATAATTTCCTCAAAAACGTTATTTGCTAGTATGGTCAAATACATGGCGATCATGAACTGATTTTTATTTTGACCCCCACAATTATCCGACCACAAAATAAGCTTTTTCTTTCCGTGATTGCCAATTTCCTTAGTAAGGTAAGTATATAAACAGGAGCTAATTTCCAAGGCACCCCTTCCCCTAAAGTTCTTAGTACATAAACACATGAATCCCTTTCCTGTGATGGAATCGTAAATTCCTAAGTTACACACTGCAAGCTGTTGTGAATAGTACATTTCGGAGTGAGTTAATTGGGGAATGTACATTTGCTGCTGCATATCGAAGGAAAGAACATAGCAATTACTTGTACATGCATTTTTGGTCTCAGTTGACATTGCTTTTGTAGCAGCCTCTGCTCTCCGATGGTGAAGCTCCTGTTCTGTTATAGCAGCTTTATCTTCTGATTTAATTTGAACAGCCAAACTATCACATGTGGAGCATGTATCTACTTTAGGCCTTGCAAAAGATAAGTTAAATTTTGATATAAAAATTTCATTATACCATTGTCTAGTCACTGGTGGTTTGTTAGGCGGCTGATAATCCGCACAATATTTCTCTAAAAATGCACGGTACATTCTACTTACGTTTAAATCCGGTGACAAGAAGAGCTTATCCGGGGTTTTCGCCCTTGCGTAGTGGCTCTCAAGTTTTGGAAAACTTTCGATATGCTCTATAATCTTGTTAGTCCAGACAGTCTTGAAAATATTTTGTCGAGCCCCTCCTTGTTTTTCTGACATATACATTTTACCATCAAGAATTTTTTCTCCCAAAAGTTGCACTCTTCTTGGGGTTACGGCAAACGTACTACAAAATGTTTTGAGGCAAACCCTTATTTCAGATCCTCCAGGCAAAAGTAAATGGTAGGTGAAAGAGTGCTTTCTCCTACTTTCACTGGGATGTTCGTACTGACCATGACGTCTCATTTTGATTAATTGGGGATGAATAAACCTTTGTAGGTAACTTTGCTGCTTACTATAATCAGCCATTTCATAGAAATGATTGTACAACTCAACAAGGTATTCCAGTCTTATGGATCTACATGCTAGTGGACACTTGCATTTTACCTAAAACAATTTTGGATTATTTAGATAGATTTAAACAAAAAAAAAATTATTTATGTTTTAACGTCTATTTAGATAGGTATCTCTTTAAACCATACTTACATCAGCTGGTGGCATTTTCTTTGTAACGGTCTTTTTATTGACTAGAGAAACATATTCTTCGTCAGAGTTTCTCATTTTCTTGGTTTTATTTTTTTTTCCAACTATCAACAACTCTTCTTTTCTTTTTGGACCGTTTTTCTGTAGTTTCATCCATATTCGTTCCAAATACTTATGTTTAAACCCAACCCAAGACGTCCAAACAAAAATAATTTAGTAACTGATGCGCCACTCTACATTTAACAGAATTGTACTACGATACTTACAACGTTATGACTTGCACCGCTACTTTATCCCCACTTTTCACGCCGTCGCTAGCCATATCGACATGAAATAAATTTTAGGCGATGGAACATGGCACTTGCAACTCATTTAACTTAAAAAAAACCAAATGAGGCATATTGGCACTTACAACGTTATGGAAATGCACGCTTCAAATATGGCCCCCAATAACCATTTAACTATTTAAGACAAAGTAGTAGAACTGGTGAAGAAATATACATAATTGATTCATATAATAAGAATCAGTAGGGAGAACCAAACATGCGAAATCCAAAGACGAATTACTTTGGCCTGAGCAGCCTTTGGAAAACTGCGAAACACACTTAGGAACAACGTACACACAACCTTCACAATTACTACACAACCCACCGACATACAAGAGTTAAAACTAATGATAAAGGGTCTCTTGGAGCCGATGAGCACCATGCTTAACCTTATTACCAGATAATGTAGCAAAAATAAAGTAATGACCGACATACTAAAATTAGTGATCTGGAATGCGAATGGATTAGCCCAACACAAACATGATCTTAGTACATACTCAGTAAGTTATAAAGTTGTTTTAATACTTATATCAGAAACGCACTTAACAAAAAAAACGTCTTAAAAATTCCATACTATACAGTTTATTATACCATGCATCCTTATGGAGCAGACGATGGCACTACAGTCATTTTTAAAATCACAATCAAACATCATCTCGCAAATTGTCTTGCAAAAGAATACATACAAGCCACAAATATAGTTGTAGAAGACTGGAAAGGCTCCAATACTTTCTCTGCAGTTTATTTTCCTTCAAAGTATAAAATAACAAATGAAGATTATAAAGAGTTCTTTGATGAACAACGGATTCATTTGTGGCGGTGACTGTAATGCCAAGCATCAGAGTTGGGGTTCTAGACTAGATACGACCCGAGGAAGAGAGCTGTACAAAGCAATAAACAACAAGAATTTAGAAGTAGTAACAACACTAAAATCATTTTACTAGTTATTATAACACTAAAGATTAACTTATGTGATCAATCAGTGTCTAAATGGACACCCAGTACCAGAACAATGGAGAACGGCATACATGTCCTCAATACACAAAAATGGGGACAAACGGAATTGTAATAATTACAGAGGCATATCGGTAACCAGCACACTGAGCAGACTGGATGGACGAATTTTGAGAAATAAGATCGAGGAAGAATATAAGCATAATGAAGAGGAAGAACAAAGCGGGTTCCGTGCAGGAAGATCGTGCACCGATAACGTATTTTGTCTTAAACAAATAATAGAAAAAAGATCGGCTAAGAATCTAGAAACTCATATTACTTTTGTAGACCTGCAAAAAGTATATGACAACATCCCCTTAACAAAACTGTGGACAACGTTGAAAAGATCTAACATCAACCACACATTGATAAATGCTGTACAAGAACTATATAGAGACTCAAAGGCACAGATAAAAACAGGAAAATATCTAACGGAAGAATTCCTGGTTACAAAAGGCTTGCGACAAGGAATGCTGTATCTCACCAACCTTATTCAAGATATATGTTGCAGCGGCATTGGAAAGATGAAAAAGAAAGGTACATAGGATGGGTATAGAGCTTAGCAATGAATGTATATATACACTCCAGTTTGCTGATGACCAGGTAGTGCTAGCGACCGACAGGGAAGACATGCAGTACATGCTAAGAAAACTGATAGAAGAATATAACGACTGGGGAATGAATGTCAATACAACAAAAACCAAATATCTTTGTATTGGAAACGAGTCAGATAACATAGACCTCGAAAACGGACAACATATTTCCTGCTGTCAGAGCTATGACTACTTGGGTGTTGCCTTTGACAATACAGGAACTGATACACGGGAAGTAGAAAAACGAATCACTCAAGCAAAGAAAGTCTTAGGATGTCTCAATGGTATACTGTGGAGTAAAGAGATAACAAAAGGAAAGAAATTTAATATATATGAGACCATTATTAAAACTACTCTTCTTTATGGCGCTGAAACATGGAGAATTAGTGAAAAGAACAAAAAGCGAATAGAAGCAGTAGAGATGGATGCAATGAGAAGATCTTTAGGTATTTCCAGACGAGACCGAATCAGAAATGATGTAATAAAACAACTTATGGCAATAGAAGGAAATATAACTCAAGATATAGAGAAGAAACAATTAAGGTGGTATGGGCATGTTCAACGGATGCCAGCATCAAGACTCCCCAAAAAAGTAATAGAATGGCAACCGATAGGTCGACGGAAAAGAGGAAGACCCAGATTAGAATGGTAACATGGCGTAAACAAGTCCATGAGCGAAAGAAATTTAACAACAAACGACTGCGAAGATAGGAAGAGATGGTGTTTAGGTATCGGACAACGTCGAAAGACATTCTAAACCGATGTGTATATATAACACTAAATAAAAAGATAATTCACCAAGTATGACACCAAGGGTTGTTCTATAAGCTACTGTTGAGCTATTTACCGCTAAACTATTATACATCACCAAAATCATACCTTACAAATGGACCTTTTAGATTCAAACACGACAATGCAATAACAAAACTCTAACTCATAACAGCGGGAGTCCCACAGGGAAGTGTACTGGATCCTGTATCTACTCTACACTGCCGACATGCCAACATCACCTGTCACAACAACAGCTATATTTGCAGATGATACGACGATCTTATGCTCTAATAAGAATCTACACATCGTATCGGAACTCTTACAAAATAACATACATTTACAACCCGTAGAAGAACATGTCTACCTGTATGTATTAACCGCAAACAAATACCATAGAAAAATGATGTAAAGTACCTTGGAATTCGCCTGAATAAAAAACTGAACTGGAAAAAACACATATTTTCCAAAAAAAAAAAACAGCTGGATTATAAAATGTAAGACATATACTGGCTAATAGGAAAAAAATACCAGTTAACAACTCACATATCTCCGATCACTCAGATTTTTTTTTGCGTGTTAAATTGTGACGTTTCGTTTTTAGATATGGTTTACTATAACTACTGTCAATCATATCTATTATTTGTCACCTACAAACAATCTGTTCTTTACTTTAAAATCCATGACAGTGCACTTATGAAACTGACTTACAAATAGCGTACAATAAAAACACTATCATACTATACATTGGCTTAATCTAGGACGAAATTGTTGATATCAGACATTATCTACCGTTAGAGAAACATATAATCTACATTAGTTCAGATAACTTCAAGTTGAATCATACACTTTGGCAACGTTACATTTTCCCTAAAACCCAAATCTTTACGAAAACAACTAAACAGCTAAAAAATAGACCAATCAAATTATTAAAATGTATTTTATATAAAATGAGATCTCTTCTGTCTGGACGTATATTCTTTGAACAGTCAGAAGAGTGTTTTTGTCAATTTTTAAAAAATTAAACAGATTTTGCAATAACCCAATAATTTGCTTATTAAATAATAATTAAATTTTCTTCTTTTGTCGGAACAAAAACATTTTTTTCCATCCAAAACCCAATAAAACATGAGTCACCTGCTACACTTGTGGTATTGCTTGTCAAATTTAACGTGATACTTGGCCGATTTGAAATTAGGCTCCACCCACGATGCGCATTCGACCACAACACAATTCGTCCTTATTATTTCTTGTATAGTCTGCGACGAAGTTTTTTTTATTTTGCTTATGTTTAAAGTTATTGTGTGTTGAAGAAATATCGTATTACAATAGATTTGACTTTTTAAATAATTATTGTTAAATATTTTAAATTATAAACATGGATTTTCATTCAAAGTTTGAAGGCAAAGTCTTGTCTGGACAAACGAGGGAGGTAATAGCAAATGTAATTATTTTTATGCAGAGAGAAGCGATGTAAAATCCGCATAAAAAAGTTCAAGAGCGTACTTCCTTAGCAACGGGAGTAAGTATAGCCACTATAAAACGGATCTCTCGTGAAATGAAAAATATAGAAGAAGGTGCTTCCACAATCCTTTTCGACGCCTAATAAAAGAATGAGATCTGCCCCAAAATCCAACTTGGGCGATTTTGACAAAGGTTTACTTCGGCGTATAATAATAAATGATTATGTCACGGAAAAACGAGTTCCTACATTGCGACATATAACAAAAAAAAATTTATGAAGACAATATTTATACAGGGTCGCATGAAACTTTGAGAGAAGCGATGAGAGATATAAAGATGGAAGAAAGCGAAGAATAACAGGAAAATCCTAATGGAAAAACCCGATATACAAGTGCTCCGGAGGAAGTTTCTCAGAAATATTAAACAATATAGGGAAGAAAATCGGCCCATAATTTACATGGATGAAACTTATATTCAATCCTCTCATACCCATGACAGATACTGGGGAGACAATACCACCGAAGGTTTGCACAAGCCAGTGTCCAAAGGGCAAAGGCTGATTATTGTTAACGCTGGCGGCCAAATGGGGTTCATAGAAAACGCATGTTTGACATTTAAATCTGGTACGAAGTCTGGAGATTATCATAGCGAAATGAACTATAATAATTATAAAAAATAAATAAACAACAGATTAAAATATTTATGACTTACTAAAATGCTAAAATGCCGAAGATCCGAAGAATAAAAGTATATGACTATAATATAAAATATTACGACAACTCTAGTATAAAAATTAAGTAATACATGTTTCGTCGGTATGTTCCAGGTATAAGATTAACTACTGTTTTTTTATTCTTATACAGTTTACTGTAACGCAAATGTAAAGCTTTCATCTCTGATAATATTTCTCTTATAAAATTACAGAACGAGACGTTTATAGAAGTGTTCGAAAAAACTGCCGCTTCAACGTGACTGAATGGTCAATATTAATGAGTCAAATATAATATAATTATTAGAAGAATTTTTTTACCAAGTAACAAAAACAAAATATTTTGTATTTTGAGAAAAATTTCCGAAGGAAAAATTTAAACGTCAAAATAACATACAATATAGACATATCATGAAAGTTCCATTAATAAATAAGATCACTCTCTGTAAACTTGTAGTATGGAGTGTACCAACGAGGCGAAGAGACCGATCGCATTATGTATCTCTTTTCCTCCGAATGCGTTCTCACTTAATTTTCTACGCAAGTGGACAAATTTGTCAAGTATTACCTTAAATTTGACAAGCTGTACTTAACTGTTGGTTATTCGCCCACCAAATATTGTTGATCGTATGGTAACCATATTTGGTAAGACGAGCGATTACCGTGGTGTACAGGTTGGCATTTCCGATCATTTCTATTTTTTTTTTTCAATTAGTAGTTAAGATTCATATTTCTCTATTTTATTATTATTAAAATAATTTAATATATGCATTTCAAGAGCCTCGAATTAACAGATGCAATTTATGATATTAAATGGTACGACAAATCAAAGGAATTTAGAAAAATCTTATTGATTCTATTAATAAGATGTCACAAACAGGTAGGAATTGAGATTGGAGGCATAACAATAATGTCTAGGAATATTTGCATTGGGGTAAGTTTTAATTTAGTTGGATAACTAGAAATACTGTAACTTCTAAAAAATATGTTTACATATAAACGCAAAAAAGTATTGAGTAATTAAACCCTGTTTTTCTTACCATAAAAATCACTAAAATAATATGATAGGTGTCGTTTAATTCAATCGAACATACTTCATTTGGATAAATAGAAATAAGAAAAAGACATTCAAAATCAATTTATTTTACCTACCACGGACGACCGATTTTGTATACTACAATCTACTATGCATTCTGAGGTCTCGGTATGGTAAAATAATCGCTGAAATTACAAATAACCAATATTTGGGTGCTCTTTGGTACAAAATATACCGTGTGGAAGGAAACCACTTATGGAATAAAATTGTTTGTCTCCTCATTTTAGAAAATAATAAAAAACGTTGAGAGACCTTAACTTTTAAATTTTAATATGCGCTTTTTAAACATAAATTTTAATGTACAGGGTAATCCACGCAAGTCTGGCATAGTCCATAAACTGTATTTTAAGTGAAACACCCTGTATATTTTTATGTTTTTAAAAGTTCCTTAACAACCTGATCTCAATGAACTATATCATGTACGGTCTATTGTGAATAATACAAGTTGAAATTTTGAAATGAAGTATAATATTCTTCAAGACAATAATTCATTCATAGAATACCCGAGGTAGTTGATTGGATTACATTAAAATAAATGCTTAAAATGTTCTCCACTTAGTTGTTGGCAATAACACAGTCTCTTATAAAACACGTCTCGAACTTTGTTAAAAGTTTGAGGTAAAAGATTCCGTATTACTGTACTTATCCTCTCTTTGAGGTCTTTAATGCTAATTGGTTGTATTTTATATACTTTGTTCTTGAGATAACCCCACAGAAAAAAATCCAAATAAGTAAGATCTGGCGACCTAGCTGGCCACTTAATAGTACCCCTTCATCCAATCTATTTATTGTAGAAGATTTCATTCAAGTAATTTCTCACTATTAAAGCATTATGGGGTGTTGCACCGTCCTGCTGGAACCAGACAGTTTTATGCAGTAGGGTCGGGTCTATTGGATTGTTAAAAGTTAGCCAACTGAGGAAGAATATCGTCTCTTAGCATTCTTAAATATTTTTCCGCCGTCAAATTACCATCTACAAATATAGGACCAATAATATGATCTATAGTACCTGCCCAAACATTCAACTTTTGAGGATATTGAGTATGTGTCTCACGCATCCAATGAGGATTCTCAGCTTACCAATATCTACAGTTTTGTCGGTTTACCTCTCCGTTCAATATAAATGTTGATTCATTAGAAAAAAGAATTGTGCCAAGAGCTATTTCATTTGTGTTAATTTTATCCATCATTCTTTCACAGAAATCCATTCTACGATCTAGATGGTCTTCTGTTAGCTCCTGCATAAAAGTCAATTTATATGGATAAAGTTTTTCTTCATGGAAACACCTTAGGACAGTTGTGTCACCCACATTATTTTGACGTGCAATTTGACGTGAACTTGACATTGGATTCTCTGGGATAAGAAAATATCCACTTTCACCTACATTAACACTACGATAAAGCACTGCTGTGACTACAAATACCTAGGTAGCACTAGCTCACAAAATGGAACATTAGACAAAGCCATAAGAGAGAGAAATACGTTAGGGAGAAAAGCCATCACAATGTTAAACACCATTTTATGGGACCAATCCATCAGCAAAGAAAATAGAAAGAGGATATATGAGACTATAGTAAAAAGTATCACTTTATACAGCTTTGAGGTATGGCCATTGAAAGAAAGAACACTGTCAACGCTGAAAGCGATGGAAATGGATTTTTGGAGAAGAGCCGCAGGAAGATCTAGAAGAGAAAGGATTACCAACGAACGCATTAGAGAAATAATGGGAATCAAACGAAAAATCACAGATGACCTAATAACAAAACAACTTATCTGGTTCGGACACATAAAAAGAATGAACGAACAACGAATGCCAAAAGAAATACTAAAGTGGCAACCAGAAGGAAAGAGAAAACGAGGTAGACCGAGAAAAAGTTGGAGCGAAGAGAGAACCATAGAAGAAGATCTATGGAACAACCGGTCTAAGTGGCGATTGGAAGTCGGAAAACGGCGGAGAACGTTATAAACCGACAAGTAGTAGTAGTAGTAATTTTTAATAGAAAAACTAATATGATTATATTCTCTTCAAGCCCCCAACCCTAAGAATGTATGAGAAATAGCTTGAGTTTATTCTTAAGTTTATGCTTTGATTCAAAGCTAACATAGAAAAATGATATCTTACAACTCATCCTTTCCTGTAATAAAAGATTAAATGTAATAAAATTTCTCTGTAACAAAACTAAGGCTTAGACCAATGCACTCTACTTCCTCTATATAAATATTTAGTACGTCCAAAGCTAGATTCACGGCTAAAAACTCTTTATTTAAAGATTATTTTAATATGTTATTTATATATTATTTATATTAAAAATCTAAAATAAAACTCTTATTAAAACAGAACTAAATCCATAGGTACTTCAAAATCTAAACATTTATTTTCTCGATGTTTTCTCCCCGAATAATAAATACTCTGAACCTTGGCTGATCGATTTAGCAATCTGTAATACATATCTGGACGACTTGGATAAATTCACTACAAATAATTCTCTGATTCGGCTCAAATTCGAAGCCTTCTTAGAAAAGTACCCCGACCATCATAAAACCTACGCAGATGTCTCCAAGTCTCCGAAGAAAGAGTAGGGGCATCAATAGTTTTCTCAGAAAACAATCTCCTTTTCCGTCATCTCCCAGTATATAGCACATATTCAGCTGAGCTCTACTCTATATACCGTGCTATGAGACATTTTAACGAGCTTAACTTTACATAAGCCCTGATCATATCAGATTTTATTAGCTTTCTAAACTCATTAAAACATATTTTCCGAAAGATTATTTTGAAAAGTTACTAAAATACCAGCTGCTACAAGCTCATCAAGATGGAAGAAGAGTTAAATTTTTGTGGGTACACTCACACGCCGGAATAACGGAAAACCAAGAAGCTGACAAGACAAGACCAGTCATGCAATTTTAAGAGATTATTTGGAGCCTGTAGATAAGTGTGTTTTCAGTGACTTAAAAGCTTATTTTCAAAATAAACTGTTGTGCATGTGGCGAAATGAGTGGCCTGAAACTAATTTTAAGCTGAATAAAATCAAAAATATTGTTTCTTAGTGGATTCCATCGTCGCTTAACCCATGAAGGACTGGAGTTGCCATATGGCAACACTGGTATTGACGTACGAATCTTATTATTTTGAGGTTATGTTAGTTTGTTTTGTTTCCAAGAACGTGCCGGTCTGCAGAAAATAAGTGATTTGAAGATATACACCTAACAAAAACTTAATTCGTTGGTGTTTGTGAGATTTTATAGTCACCGTTTTTGATAGTTGTAAAAATGGATATAAGATTTGTGTAAGTAGCTCAATTTGTCAATTACTTCTGAATAATTATTAGATCTAAGTGGCTAAAGTAACAATTATGCTCTAATAGAAAGGTCATTTTCCCTCTGTGAATATTTGACAACCCTTGAAAAAAAGCGATCTTTTACAATATTTTGTTTTTATTCATCGCGTTGCCATATGGCAACGCTAGTATCTACAGGCATCTTGTTTTTTCAGGCGGGGTTTCTCTCTACAAGAAGCTTTGAACATGGTTTACGAAGATGACGTCAACGTTAGAAATATTTATGTTGAGCCCCCAAATATTGGAGACCTCACTGATGAAGATTCTGGCGAGGAGGATGGGGGAGGATTCATTGACAATCTGTCTAGAAAACAGCTGGAAGCAAATGTTGAGGTGCAAATGTATGGCGAAGAAGCAGACAAGGAGGATGACGACATCGAAGAAGATGCAGTTCAAGCGATGGATATTTCCCAGGAAAGCAGCGGCAGTTTCATCCCACAAACTACCTCTCAAGTGAAGAAAATTAAATACGAGTCCCTAAATTGGATAATGGGTGATTTGGTCGACAATGCCACTAGTTTCCCAGAATATAGCTACGAACCATTTAATACGTTGACACCTGTCGAGATGTTCGAATTATTTTTCGACGAGGATATAATTAGTTACATTCTCAACCAATGCACGAGTTATACCCTACAGAAGAACTTTCCCGACCCCAAAATTTCCGCAGGAGAAATGAGGTGTTTCTTTGCCATTTTGATTCTATCGGGGTATAATTGGCTCCCGGGAAAAAATTTTTACTGGGATACGAAAGGCAATATGGGTAATGCAATGGTCATGAACGCTATGCGAAAAGATCGGTTCCTTACAATTTGGCGTTTTTTCCACCTTGCAAATAATGAAGCCATCGATGAAAGGGACAAATATTACAAGATCAGACCCTTAGCTGACTATTTACAGAAAAAATATAAAGAATATTACGTCCCTGAAGGCGGATTAAATTACGACGAATCTATGGTAATACTTTGGACTCCACTCATGTAAACAGTTCATAAAAGGAAAGCCGATTGGTTTCGGATACAAAGTTTGGTGCCTCAACACTAAAAGTGGGTATCTTGTAAGCTTCAACATGTACCAAGGAACCGATCCCAAAGCAAATAATCATTATTATAAAGTTTTTGGAGCATGTGCGGCTCCATTCGTCACAATGCTCGATGAACTGCCCAATGATAAATCAAGATTACCCTACAAATTTTTCTGCGACAATTTATTTACGAGCCTCCACCTTTTGAAACATATAAAGGATCGTGGCTATAGCCTTACCGGAACAATACGGGAAAATCGCATTCCCAAAAACTGCCCTATAGAATCGAAAGCTAATATGCAGAAACGCAAAAGGAGTGATGTAGAGTCGATTCTCGAGAGAGAAACTGGTATTATAGTTGTAAGATGGTTGGATAACAGCGTCGTAAGTGTAGCGTCAACATGTTATGGGGTGGAACCACAATCGCTCGTGAAAAGATATTCACAAGCTGAAAAGAAAATCATCCAGGTTCATGATTGATTGGTAAATATAATAATGCAATGGGGGGCACCGACCTAATGGACGAAAATATAAACCGCTTTAGAATAGGAATGAGGGCAAAAAAATGGTACTGGAGCTTGATAACCTGGATGCTAGATGCGACTATACAAAATGCGTGGGTGCTACATAAAAAATCCGGCAACAAGTTGACACAGTTAGAGTTTAGGCGTGAAATTGTGCAAGCCTATCTGACCAAATACGGAGTGCCTGCAAAACAAGGTGCCGACCGTCTAGTTCACTCTCAAGTCGTTCCTTTTATAGAGTATCTGATGATATTAGATACGATGGAGTTGGGCATTTACTGGAACCAGTACCAAATAAAAAGAAAATTAGGTGTGCAGGTGAAGAATGCAGGTCGATCATGAGAACAAGATGCGCCAAATGTGAAGTAGGTTTGTGCACAAAGTGTAATGTCAAATTTCATACACAGCTATAGAAAGTTTTTTGCCGATTATCTCTCAATTTCATAGAATATTTTTTACTTTTATTTCATTCGGTTAATGTAGCCATAGAAACCTAGCTTTGCCATTTGGCAACTGGCAATATTTTTAGGTTTTAATATATTTAATAATTATTTTTGTCTTTTTCTAAGTAAGTTTTGTCCATTCATAAGAGTTATTTGTATTATTTATGTAAAATAAAGATTTTCGAAAACTTCGTCCTTCATGGGTTAATAGGCGTGAAGCAATTGTGCTTGTGCGTTTGCATCTAGAATACACCTAGGTATACCTATATAGAATATACCTATAATGTTAATAAAGTTAACGCACTCTTAGCTTTTCACAAAGAATATCCCACGTATAATGCGTTCAGTGCATATTTTGGTGGATGCGACTTTTTCTCTAATAAAAAAAATACACAACATATAATTGTATATTATTGTGTCTCCCTATCATACACGTATTTGTAAGTTTAATTTAAGTTATATGATTTAATGTTTTTGTTTAATATTACCATGTAATTATTGTTGAAATATTATTTTTTTTAGCTTTTCAAGGGAGCCTATACCTTTGTTCAATTTGCGCTGCAAATTTAGAAATAAATTGTGGTGCTTAACATTTTACCATAGTACCTTAGACAATCTCGTAGATTTAAGACTATTACTATGTCATAATAACCATGGAACACTTTGCATATCAAGCACATTGGATTTTGCTTTTCTGATAGCAAGCTCGTAGAAAAATACTGCTTTAACAAAACATCTTACTTTCAAGCTTAAGCTACGGTTTGTTAGAACACTGCGCAGCGTACAGCATACCCGTATAGCAGAATCTGTTCTACTCGACTCACGGCAGTTTTGGGTGAGTCGGTTTGTTAGATTAATTGACATAAATATTCTGTCGCTCTGAAAACAAATTATTTTCACGTTTATTATCACAAAGATTGTACGTTTAAAAAAAATTATTCTCGCAAACTTAACGAAATAATTTTATTACTCCAAGAAGAGGAGGAAGAAAAAGAGTTGATAACGTTAAATCTAAATAAAAGAAATAAAAATGTAAGCGAAATTTTTTCATATCTTAATACAGAAGGTGCTTTTAAATTAATAGTCGAAGATAGATTGTTTTAAAACGAGGAAAAATTTCGGGAAAATTTTTTTGACTTTCCAGGGATTTGTACTAGATCCACTAGTCTTTCATCTTCCTTGGGAAAAAATTTAGTAGGCATCACTTAATTATTACAATAATAATAACTATATAAAAATACAATTATAATTTCGGTATAGATGTGTACGTTGTGAGCTCAGCTGAACGTTTACGTCTAAATCAAATCGCAGTTGATTCCAGTGCACACCGTCGACGTACACGGCTATCGCTCTTCAGTGTGCGCAGCTCAGCAGAACCTAACAAACCGTTATCATATTTCTTTGATTTTGAAGAACGTACGCGGCGTTAGACTGACTGTGAGTTATGCGTCGCTCACTGTTCTAACAAACCATACGATGACTTAACTTGCACAGCGGCTAACTCCGTTTTTTAAAACTTTACAGGACCACAAAAAAACTTCTTAAAAAAATTAATACTTACAATATCAATATTCCAAAAATTTATTTGTTGCCTATTTATTTTGCACTTTAAAGTTACTAAAAAGCATAAAAAAATATTTTGATTAAATAGCAGATATTTAAATTTTTGGAGTTACCCTGTTTGTAATTAAAAGAAAATAGTAAATAATCGGGAGTTGCCCACTTTTCTCTGCATCGTATTATGGAACCTCGTTAGAAAAATGAAATCAATCTATAAGTATATGTTTGTTTATTTTTGTTTTATAATCAAGTATTTTATTTTTATTATACCATAGAGTATTTTATTTATCAGTCTTCATGTGGCACATTGTCGTAGTAGTCCCTGTAGTCCACCGGCAAGGTACTTTTTAGTTGTTGTAAGTCTTTGAATTTACGACTTTAATACTTATTTTAAGCCGATTTTCATGAATATTCGGTAAGCTTTCAATAGGTTTAACTGAGACCCTTTTATCACTTCGCTGTGGCAGTTACTGCCATTAATATGTAAACCGTAACATAAAGTACAGGTTCCCTTGTTTATATTGTAGGGCACGAATATCTATTACCTAAAAAACAAAACATTAATAATGTTTTCGTCTTCTGTGTCTGTAGAAGACCAAACAAAATTAACATTAAAAGTACCTTGGCATCTCCTATGGCCTTTGCTTTTCTTATTGACTTATAAAACTGTAAACTTGCAAAAGATTTAAATAATTCATGGGTTAGGTAAGATACGTTGTAAGGTTTGGGATGTTTGCGAGCTCCAATACAAACTTCTGCATATTCAGCTGGTACATGAATTATTTTGTTTTTCAGTTTTCTCTTTATGGTGGCAGGCATTTGAGTCCGCTTCCATCTGGGTATGGCTTACCTGTAGATACTTTTGCTGAATTGTGACATTGTGTCAATATTACGTTTCTATTTTGCGCTGTACATCCATCGCTGTACAATATAATTTTAGTATCCTGTCCAGGTTCTCTGTGAATACTCGGCAAAAGTTTCTTTTTAATAAACTTGACCATTATGGTAGCGTAATTGCCAGAGGATAACCCAGCTTCGGTCTCGTTCCAGAAATACCAAAATCCATCTTTATTTTTTATATTAAATATACAGAAATTGTGCGTGCATATCTTAGTTTTGTAATATAGAGGTGACACATTAGATTTAGGTGCCAATAACACAGCTTGCGTGTACATTGTGAATACAAATTCTTCTGTATTTTTATCCTGTACTTTTTCAAGTCTAGCTTCATTCTTTCATGTGCTCATTGTGTTCTATGTCAGGTATTTTTCCTAGTTTGTGAGAGAACTTTTCGCATTCATCTTTTTTTGGCTTAAACAGATATTTTCAATTTCTAAAGTGTTGCTAAATTTAGCAATTGACGGAGGTTTGGTATTCCATGGCATGCACCAGTCTAATGTGTAGAAATTGTACCAGACTTTTTTTGGTGTCCATTCTAGCAACAAATAAAGCTTGGCCGAACTTTTACGGCAATAATGGGATTCCATTTTTGGAATATTGTTCAAAAACTCTTTAAGTGATTTCACTTCTACTTCGTAGGGATTTTTTGTTGCGTGTTGATTTGTTTTGTAAGAAATATTGTCTTTGCCTTTTTTCAGTTCCAGATAGTCATTTTGATAAGACCCAAAGTGTTTTGAAGCATCGTTTTACAAAATCTCACGTGGCATTCGTTAGTCAAGTTTAAGTTAACTACCATTCTGCTTTTTCTTCTTGTTAATAATGGGTCTTTTCTATAATTTTCTAATAATGGATCTCTTAGCCGTTTTGTGGGTATCTCTTGTACAAGACCATTCACGAAAACCCTTTTTCTCCCCAAGTCATCCTCCAAAACATTTCAAATATAGTTTTCCTTTCTTCTTCTGAAACTTCGCTACATTTTAAAGCACTTTTATCAGTTGTCCTACATTTGCATCGAGGTTTAAGAACTCGAAAACGAGGTTTATTTTTTTGCGTTCTTTCCCATTTCCCTTTAATATTTTTACGCCCAGTATACTGTTGCTCATTTTCCCTGTGAACCTTGTTCATTTGATCTTTGCATCTAGTTTTATTTACCTGACACCTTTTTCTTCTCTTCTTCACTGTTAGAATCAGAGTGCTCAGAATAAGGTACAAGTTGTGCATTCATGCAATCGCTATCATCACTGAAATATTTGTTAATCAAGCTAGTATTGTAGTAACAGATAATCACATAGTAAATCAGTAACAGATTTCAAGAAAACAGACGAATTATTATCGAGACGCGCAACAGTCATATTCTGTTGGAGTTAGCCACGTTTCGGTATGGTTATGCTAGTGTTAGGAGTTAACCGTTTTACGTGTTCGCCGTTTTCTCCGTAATTTTAAAAGTTATGGAGATATTTGATTGAACATAATGTGAGCGACAACTAGAAGCAGTCGACAACGCCAAAACCTGTATTTCGGTAAAAAATGGAGTTAGCCGATTTGCAAGTTAAGCCATCGCATAGCTTTAGTATAATAATAGACGGTTTGATGAACTTGCAGCAGAAACATATTGCACAAATAGCACTAGTTAAATGTCTAATCAATAAAGATGAAGTATTATATAAGATAATAAATTGGTTTAAAAATGATATCCTTATTTTTCGAAATAAAGTTTTTATTTAAACCTATTTTAACGTTACCAAGAGCCTACACATTTTCTGCAAAAGTTATGTAGAAGTGTAGCGAATTAAGATGAACTTACTCGCGGTTGGTGCAAAAAAGATCGATTTATGCTAATTTAAGAAAATATTTACGCTAATAGAAACTATCTGTTTATTGAAAGAGAACTCCGGATCAAAAGTTTTTACTTCAAAATACTATTTTAACCATTTTTAAAGGCATTTAAATAAGATCAAAATTAAGGAAATCATTATTTTTTATCTTTAGATAGGAATTAAGCATAATATTAGTTGAAAATATGTTTATTTTGTTATTTCAATTTTTACTTTGGAAATTGTTTTGAAAATTTAATTTGTACTGTATAGTTAGTACAGTCGTCAGAGAATTGACCTCTAAAAATCATACGAACAAGCTAAATTTTGCCAAGAATATTAATTTTAAGACCCCAAAAAATATGAAAAAAGTTTACCACATTTACATCCGAGCTTTCCCTTACGTCTCTCCGTCAGGGATAAAAACTAAAAAATAATCGATTTACCAAGAATCTGCACGCCGTAGAAAAAAATGTTTTAAATAAAAAATGGATAATTTTAAACAGTTTATAATCACTTTTTGTTTAGAATGAACCGTTCTCTTAGAAACAACGCTTGAAGCCACCATCGATTTTAAATGTCAGTTATGGCGCGCGAAATCAATGTTCAATAAAATTTGTATTAGGTTGATGATAAAAATTCGATAGCTTTTAATCAAAGTGTCCCACTTAAATTAAAAGATATCGAATGTTTACCGTCGAGCTGATACAAGTTGTATTTAACATTAATTTCGCACGCGTAAATGACATTCAAAATCGACTTTCGCTTCAAGCGTTGTTTCTAAGAGAACGGTTTATTCTACACTAAAAGTGCTAATAAACCTTCTTGTTTAAAATTTTCTCAGTACAGATTCTTGGTAAATACATTTTTTTGCGTTGTTGCCACTCTTCGATGGGGGTTGTAGAGTGAAGCCCGGGGGTAAAAGTGGTAAATTTTTTGCATTTTTTTAAGATCCCAACGTTAATACTGTTAGCCAAATTCAGCTTGTTCGTATGATTTTTAGGGGTTCAGTGGCATTTTCGTCACTGACGAATGTAGTAAGTTGGTATTTTGAGAACGAGTTCCATAGTAAAAATTAAAACTTCAAAATAAGTGTATTATTAATTGAAATTGTAGTTTATTCCTCTAAAAATAATGAAAATTATTAAAACGTTATATGAAAATGTCTTTAATAACTATAATTTTTGCACAACGAAGATCAGTAAGTCCATCTGAAAGTAAGCAACCAATATTTTTCTTTTTAAACAGATTATACAGGTTCTCTTACAGAATATAAAGCAATTTAACAGCACAACAGAAGAAATCGATAAATTATGTTATAATATAGAATAGTTTAGTAGTAATGACTTTTGTTTTGTTGTTTATGAAATTAAAAATAAAGTAATATTATAATATTATTTTTAGTGTTCTCTTTTTCGAATGTTTTTTCACTTTGTTTTCAATAACTCAAATTGTTAACTAAAAGTTTTTGGTTTAAAGTTACTAGAACTTTATCATCATCATTCTGGCTTTAGAACCCTGTGTGGGTTCTAAGCTCCTCAAGAATGTCTCTTCAATCGTCCTTATCCATTGCCTTTATCCGCCAAGCACGATTTATCAAGAAACCTTGTTCTGGGTCTTTCTTTTTTCTCTGATTAATGGATCTATCAGGGAACGTTTTTTTGTCTGGCTCAGTTTGCACCATCTGCATTATATATCCTACCCGCCTCAGACGTCCAATTACCACAGAGAAATAAGCTTTTTTTCGTGACACTTGTCCGGCCAGACAAACGACAGTTGTTTTGAGTAGTATGAACCTCTATAATAAGAACCTGTATGTTTTCTGCAGTCGATTTCTTGGACCTAACTAGTTATTAACAAATTAAGGTCAAAAAAACGGTAAATTTTCGTTTTTTTTTCGTCTATCAGCAAAAAGTGAAGTACTTGAAAGAAATTTTAGAGTAAAAAACCCATAAGTTAAATAAAAACCTTTAAAATTGCGTTTTCTAAATGTTACTATCATTATTTGTTACTTAGAAAATTACAAACTGAGTAAACAATTTTGGTTTTATAAAGATATTAGGTATTCATTTATATAAAAATAAACATTATATATATATATATATATATATATATATATATATATATATATTTATACAATAGCACTAAAGGCCTTAGAGGCCCATGGCTTGAAAAGTTTGTTCTTTCATTTTCGCTTTTCTTTATGTACTGAGATCTTCTTTGGCTAGATATGTGATTTTTCTCCATTCCTTCTTGTTATTCATTCTTCTTTTTTATCCTTCTAGTTCAATTTTTTCCATATCTTTTTCTACCTCTCGATTCCATCCATTTTTTGGCCTTCCTTTTCTCTTTCTTTTTCTGGTGTAGTTTATTACCCTTTTTGGAGTTCTCGTGTTCGGGATAGTTTCTAAGCGACCTCGCCATCTTAGTCTCTGTGCCTTTATGACTTCTATTATATTGGGTTGATTATATAATTTTAACTCATTATTTGATCTTGTCATCCATAAACCATCCCTTATTATTCCTCCATATATCTTACTCAGGATTTTCCTTTCCCATATCTCCAGTAAATGATGTTCATTTTTTGAAATTGTCCATGTCTCACTACAGTATGTTACTGTTGGTTGTATAGTTGTTTTGTATAACTGTATCTTTGCCTTTTTTAATAAAAACTTGCTTTTCAACATTCCACTAAGAGCATGTACACTTCTATTGCCTGCCATTATTCTAGCTTGTATTTCTTTTTAATGTTAGCTTTACGTGATATTATTGCACCTAGGTATGTAAATTTTTCTACCATTTCGAATTCGTATTTCTACTTCTACTTTAAACTTTTGTTTATCCCTGAACTGGTCATCTGTCCTCTGCATACATTTTGTTTTAGTTTCATTTATGTAAAGTCCCATTTTCTTTGCTGCTTTTAATATTCTCTGTACTATATCCTGTAGCTCTTTTTTTCCTCTTGCTAGCAACACTACATCATCCGCAAATGCCAAAACTTGGTGTCTTTTATGATATAGGAGTCCTTCTCTATTAATTTTCGCTTTGTGCATTATTTTTTCTAGGCATAAATTAAAGACTTATGATGACAAAGGATCGCCCTGCCTTAATCTTTCGTTTACTTTAAATTTGTCCGATGCATGATTGTTTACTTTGTCTCTGTTTTTTGTATTCTCTAAAGTAAGATGTGTCATGTTACCCAACTTTCTGCTAACTCCCATTTCCTCAAGGGTTATTTTTAACTCCTTCCCTTTTATTCTATCGTATGCTTGCTGAAAGTCGATGAATCGCACTATCATTGGTAAGTTGTGTTCATAGCTTTCTGCTTGTAATTCTGTGATTACAAATACTTGGTCGGTTGTGCTTCTCCCTCGTCTAAATCCGCAGTGATATTCGCCTATTATATTTTCAACTTCTTTTTTTAGATTATCTTTTATGGATTTTGATAGGATTTTATATACGATATTTAGTAGCGCTACTCCTCTGTAATTACTGCATTCTATTGTGTCTCCTTTTTTGTGTAATGGGCAAATAATTGCTTCCTTCCAATCTTCTAGTATTCGTTCTTTTATCCATATCTCCTTTACGATCTTGTATATCCAATTATTTAGCAGTTTTCCACCATATTTTATCATCTCATCTGTTATGTTATCGCTTCCAGGGCATTTGTTGTCTTTCATATTTTTTATGATTTCCTCGATCTGTTCTTTGCTGGATAAATTATCTTCTATCTCTTCTAAGTGTTCAATTCTTGCTTCTGCTTTCATACATTCTCTTTGGTTTGACTTATTATTGCCATTAAGTAATTCATCAAAATACTCTTTCCATCTTTCGACTATTTCTGCTTCACCGCTTATATTATTTCCTGCTTTGTTTTTAACGAATATGGGTTTTTGTTGAAAACCTCTTTTTTCATTTCTAGTACCTTGATATAGGTTTTTTATTTCTGTAATTCTCTTCTATTTATTTTAGCCTATTTTCTCTGTGTTTTCTCTTCTTTGCTCTCAGCACCCTCTTTACATTTTGTCTTTGCTCCATAAATCTATTATTTGTCTCTGTTGTTTCTTAGAATGGAGGTATGTAGTTTGTTAATGAATAATTGGGCACTTTATCTGATCTGAATAATGTTATTCAAAAAAATTGAGTATAAAGTAAAAACGATTATTATTTAGTCAAAATTACACCTTAACTTTATGAAAAAAAAAAAAACGATCACTGGACACATCAAGGAGATTAAAATTTTCCTTACTATTTTTTTTTGTTTATCTTTTTTTTTGTTAAATCAAGACAACCGAAATTAACCTTCTACTACGGACGTGGTGCCCACATGACCCCCGACCAAATTCAAATTACGCTTAATTTTTTATTTTTGTTGTTATAGGTTTGTGACTCGCAGCCACCTTCAAGTTACAGTGACGTCGATCGCTTCACTTATTGATAAGTTTTTCAGTAGTGTGGTATTTGGTTTATAACTATCTAAAGTTTGAAAGGGGTCATTTTGGCACCACGTCATTTTTTGTGAAAAATTTATGAAAATGGCCGGTTCATCCAAAACAGTACATTACGGTGATAAAAACTATGAAGAAACTCTGTTAGGATGGCATAACGAGGTAGAAAGTGAAGTTAGCGATATGGAAGAGTTAGGTGGCTCTTTAAATGACATTGAAAGTGAGCATGATACAGATTCGGTAGTAGAAGATGATAGTGAAAGAGCTAGTGGTGACTTCTCTGACAAATTCTGAAATGTCTAGTGATGATTCTGAAAGTGGTGAAGTTGAAAATTAAATGGGTTGTTATGGTAAAAATAGGTATAAGTGGTCATCACAACCTTTTTTACAGAGAACGAGAACAGAGAAACATAACTTTTATTTACCAAGACTTAGTGGTGATGCCAAACAGTTGGGCAAAAGTACATTCTAACATTCTAGCTGAAATTCTTATGCATACTAATCGAAAATTATCTGAGTTAAGAAGAAACTATAAGCGGCTTAATAAACCAGAACTTGAAGACCTTGATATTATAGAACTATAGGCCTTTTTAGGCATATTATACTACAGCTCTGTTTTTTAATCAAACAACGAGGACATTCAGTGTAAGTTTGCAACAGACGGCAGTGTCCGTAATATATTTCGTTGTGTGATATCTCGGGAAAGAATGCTAATGATTTTAAGCTGTCTACGTTTTGACAACCACGAAGACCAAGCGGAAAGAAAAGAAAATAATCCTGCTGTAGCAATATCAGATATTTTTAATAAATTTATAAATAACTGTCAGAAACAGTACTGTATGGGCCATTACACCTGTATTGAAGAGATGTTCACAGGTTTTAGAGGATGTGTGAAGTTTCGCATGTACATTTCAAATAAACCCAACAAGTATGGTCTGAAGATCTTGATTCTTACTGATGCCCGTACTCTGATTATTTTTTCAATGGATATATCTATACCGGCAAAAGCAGCGACTGCAAATTATTAACAGATGAAGAAAGACGTTTGGCTGTACCAACCGAATCCGTGGTAAAACTTATTCAACCTATTATAAATACCAACAAAAATGTAACTGCAGACATTTGGTTCTCCTCTATTGAACTTGCAAATGAGTCGCAACAAAGAGGATTAACGTATGTAGGTATGCTTAAGAAGAACAAGAAAGAAATTCCCACCGAATTTTTGCCCAGCCGGAAGAGAAAAGTAGGAAGTTGTATCTGCGGTTCTACTAAACATATTACAATTGTGTCTTATGTTCCAAAGAAAAGCAAGGTTGTGCTTTTAGTTTCTACGATGCATCAACAAATATACACTGATGTTAAAACTGGTAAACCTGAAATTATTGTCTTTTATAGTAAAACCAAAGGGGGCGTAGATACTCTGAAAAAAAAAATGTGCAATTTATAGTTCAAGTAGACGTACTAGGCGTTGGTCTATGACGGTATTTTATTCCATCATCGACATCGCAGGAGTTAATTCATATATATTACACCAAAGCTATCCAGAAACAAATAACATACTACGGAAAGAAATTGTGAAGCTGCTCGCCAAACAACTCGTTGAACGACATTTGACTAGAAGAATTATCAACCAAAGACTTCCAAGAGAAGTGAGAATGAACATCAGTAAAATACTGAACAAACCGATGATGGATGAAAACGTGCATCCCAATATGAATTCAAAACGAAAAAGATGTGAGCTCTGTCCACGAAAAAATAATAAAAAACTACGAATTCATGTGATGTTTGTAAGATATCAATATGTGATAACCTTAGAGCTAATATTTGTAAAGAATATGCAAAGTAACTTTTTATCCGAATTCCAAAATTGCTGCTAAAGTTTGGGTGTTGTAGTTTTCTATATAGGGGTTTATTTTTTTGGTTTATTTTGTTTTTTCATATTTTGTATATTTGATCTTTAATTTTCTAATAACTAACAATTTGGAAAAATATTATTAAAAAAATGCATACACCAATGTAAAATATCAAAGAAATTATATTGAACATAATTTATCATATTTTAAAAAAAATGTTGGCCAAATAGAAATTACATGGTGTCTACATGGCACCACATCCGTAGTTATGTTTCATAAAGTACACGTCAGTGGTAGAAGGTTAAAGAATAAAACTACTTATGGTACGTTGTGTGTAAAAATATATAGAAGAAAACTATCTACGTGTCGAGTTTTTCAAAAACCAGAATAAAAATACTTAAACAATTTGGCTTTGTCATTTTTTTAATAATAATTTGATTTTATTCCGAAGCAAACACAAAGTGACCTTGTATTACAGAATGCGTCATCTATAGATTTTTAAATAATACACTGTAACGAAATACTTAAAGTTTAATTTAAATTTTCTACTAATGCCTATCCATATTTTATTAGTAAAATGATATTTTGCATAATTTATTACGTCATTGGAAATATATTGTTTGAAAAAAAAATTAAAATACTTCTGCAGTAGCGTTACATAATAAGTATTTACACAAAAATATATTACTGAGTATATGCTAAATCTGACTATTAGTTATCCAAAAAATAAGACATTTATTTATATGTATAATTTGCCTCTTGAAATGGGGTTGATTTTGTTGATAAAAGTTTAAATGTGCATATGGTGCATATATATTATACTCGCATACTAGGTATATAGGAAAATATATATTAAAGGCCTTTTACCCTATGACGGCCGATATGCAATTAAGATATGATCAGTGGGCCTCAAACAGTGGGACGCTAATATTTATTTCCGATCGCTTGAAAAGTAAAAATATTTTTTTTCCTGTATTTTATGTTCAGTAATAATATTGGACTTTACTGTTTCAAAGTCAAATACAATGAATATAATATATATATATATATATATATATATATATATATATATATATATATATATATATATATATACAGGACGTGTTAAAAGAAGTGGGACGGAATATTTCGAATACTCGAAATTATCTGTCGACATCAAATGTTCATCAAGGTCTCTATAAGTCTCTATTTTGCGTAAACTAAAAATTAAACGAATGGTTTTGCATCCAGTAATATTGGAAAATACTTGCCAAGCTGATGGTATGTCCAAATTTGAATAAAATACATTCAAGACTTTCCTTTCTGCAGACACTATTAAACATAACTTTGAAACAAATTGGCACTAAATCGCTTCCGAGTTTTTAGCAAAACAAAAGGTTTAAATACGTATAGTCCAGTAATTAATACCAAAGCTATTGAAAGTATGCAGTCCAGTAATCAGACCGAAGGTACTTTATCGTTTAACTAAAACACACCAGAAATTCCGAATTGAATTTCCTAAACACTTTTTTGTTACTTCTTTTTAGCAAACGATTTGTCCTATTCACTGTCTGATATTTCACTTTCAGAGTCCTCATTACCTGAATTGTCCATCCGAATAATTAGAGGTCGGATCTCATCTCTAACTCACTCGGTTTAAAAAGACTGAACGATTATGTCTCTCGTATATCTATAACAATTTTGCCATAGTTCTGCCTTTATTTGTTCTAGCGATTCTTTCCATAAACTAAGAACGCTTGCGTCATCTGTTGTTTTGGATGCATGTTTATCATGAAAACTCAATTGCATTATAGTTACAATAGTAGGGCGGAAGTCGAAGAACTTTATTGCCATATTTAAGAGCGATTTGGTCAGTAACAAATTTTTTTTTAATTTTGTGCTCTCCACACCTTTGAAATAAATCGACTTTTAAAAATATGACACTGTGATCAATTTTCTTTTCTGTCAACCACAACTTTATTTCTTCTTTTATCCAGCTGCTTAAAGAAAATATCTGTTTTACTCTTGAGTTGTAGGATGCATTATCCAACACTATTATCGATGGTTGCTTCAATTTTTTTAACTAATTTTCTTCAAACCGTTCTTCAAAAATATTTGCATCCATATTTCCATGGTAATCACCTGTATTCTTTGTGGACAAAAAAATTAAACTAGCGTCAGGAATAAAACCCTCATCATTTCCAGCATGAAGTATAATGTAGCGTTTACCATTACCAAGACTAGAAGAATAACATTTCGTGGTGCCATCTTGCCAGGATAATTTTGACATATTTCCTTTAGAAAAAATTTTCATCTAGTTTCATCTGAAAATACAACTTGCCTCGGACTATCATACGTTTTATTGTTCACGTATTTTCTTAAAAAATGCCATCGTTTTGAAACAACATTGGGAAGTTCACACAATACTTGTCTATTATTTGTCTTTCTATATTGAAAACCTGATGTTTCAGCACTCTCCACAAACTTGTTAAACTAATATCACACAGTTCCTTGTCTTTTAGTTTTTGTTCCAAATTGAAATAACTTTTGACTTTCAGAACTAAACGCCGTTCTTCTGGAGATAACACTCTACGTTTTGACTGTATTTTATTTTCTTCCAAATTACTCATTTTACTTTAAAGTACCGCACCGCAAGTAAACTACTACACCTTAAAAAGGATGAGCGTTGTACAAAAGACGAAACAATCAAACACAAGTTATTTAACACCCAATGCTAAACAAGCATAAACACTGCATTGATTAAGATTGCAAAAATCGTTCGTAAGTTTTAAATAAGATTTTTGCTAATTACATATTTTGCTAAGTTATTAAATAACACCAATACAACCCACGACCATCAATTATTTTTTAATGATAAACAGAAGTGTAATATGATGACAAGTTTGAATTTGATCTACTTTGTCGATAACAGTGTCGTTAACAGAAAGATATTTTTAAATAGCATGAAACATTTTTCAATGATGAAAGTGAAGTGTGTATAAAGGAAATTACAATTAGTATGACACATGGTATACCTTATTTTTCAAATAATATGTTCTTGTAAAGGCATAACTTTGATTTTTGGGTAAACTTACATTATACGATACGTAAAAAGAAATTAAAAAAAAATTAACATGTAATAAATTCACTGTTTAAATAAATATTGCGTACTCGTACTATTGCAATAAAATATTAAAACCAATAAACGATAACTTGTTGAGCAGTGCTGATTGAAACAAGAGAGCAGTAAAATGTTATTCATAAAGGTAATGTAAAATATATCGATGCTTATCAGGTCCGCTAGTAATACAGTTAACAGCGTTTAATTGTATAGCGGTCTTCTTAGGAGCAAAATACTTTTTTTCTTCAAACGTCAAATAATGATGACATTACTTATCTAACTTGATCCTGTCAAAGTTTGATGTCTCCGCCGGCAGCAGTTTTTTTTCCCATTTCTTTACGGCGGAGGAAAAATGTTGTCATGGCAACAATATGAAACATGTCACAAAGCAACAATACAAATGTCATTAACAACAATTAAACATCATTTTTATTTATAGTAATATTAAAAGTACAATTAGTTAATGAGGCATTTTCAAAATTGAAACCGTGCAAAAATGTTCCCGACTCTTGATACGCATTGGTAATTGTTGATGATACTGATGGTCGAGAACAACTTTCAGCAATCATTCCAACGTGCTACTGCATCATTAGCCGCGGACTCAATTTCGTTTAGGTTTTCCATTTTCTCACTAAATTTGCGCTTGCGGTTGCAACAAAAATAAGCTGTCTTTAATAATTGCAAACAACTGTCAAACAACTGTAACCAGGGAGACGCAAATCCCACCGACGACTTAATTATTTTAATTTCTAACATCTAGACGACTTTGATAGTTGTCACAGTTAATTTCGAGTAAAAATAGCGTATGAATTGTACTATTCATGGTTGAAAATTGCTATGGTTGAAGAAAAAATAGTATACTTTATTCGGCAAAGAAGCGACATTTCTTGACTTGCCCTCTATTACACGCCTCACTTCGTTCGGCGCGTAATATCGGGCGCGTCAAGAAAAGTCATGCTTCTCCGCCTCATAAAATAATATACTATTAGTATCCGTGTCCTATAAATATAAAAAAATATTTCTTAAAAAGTACACAGTACCTATTTTAATAAATAGTTAAACTAGGCATATTTACGGAGAAAACAATCTCATTATGAACTCTTAAAGATCGAAGCTTTATTTCAATAGGCTTTAATAATCTTAAAAATATATCATCGGTAACAATAAAAAACTCTTTATTTATTTCTGAGAAGTTCTAAGGCTTTGTTAAACGCCTGTAAAATGCTGCATCATAATCTTCTAGACAGACGTGATGATAAAAAAACCTTCTTATTTTTCCATTAACTTTAAAAGGTTATATTGGTCAATTTTTTTTATTCCATATAAAAGTATAGTACTTCGCACTACAAAGGATCCGCATTAAATTTGAACTAAAATCAAGCAATATTTTTGAAGTTATATATTTTATAGAGACCTAAAAACCGCGCAGTCGTTAAGCGCGTTCTTAATTTAAAAACTTTAAAAGCGTTTTCTCCTTATTTTTCCGTGCGCTAGAGAGCATTTCTCAAGAGCTAGTCGAGCGATTTTGCTGAAACCAAGCAGTTCATCTTTAGACTATTGTGATCTTTTATACGAAAAAAATGTTTAAAAAACGATGAGAATCGAAAAACTGCTAAAAAATATGAGACAAAAATTCATTCAAACATATTTAAAAACTTCTTTTTTTATCCTTTACATTGCGATAAAGATGAAGTGTGAAAAGTTTCAGCAAAATCTATGGATTTGTTCTCGAGAAATCGTGCCTACCGTATGGAAAAATAAAGTGTTAGGAAAAACGCGTTTAAATTTTTTAATCTGAGAGCTCACGTACCGACCGTGCGGTATTTAAATTTTTATAACTTCGGTAATATTGCTCAAATTTATTTTAAATTTAGTGTAAACAGTCTTGAATTACTTTACTTTCGTATGAAATAAAAAACAATATATAGATTTTTTGAAATTACAAGACTTTTTTAACTCCTTAACTACCGCATTGTCGTTTGCCATCATTATTTATTCAGTGCATTGCAGCGAGTTATCAATCATTTGCAGACTTGCAAACTTTTATATCTGAGCTAAAAGCACACAATCCGTTTTTAAAACACTTGAAATCTCTTCCTTATCAACAGGGCTAATAAGAGATTAAAACCTTAACTGTTATTAAGTGTTTAAAGTCGGAATACTGGCTTTGAAAGACATTGAAAACAAAACATTCAATGAGACACACTTGAAAAGAAAGTTGGCTATTAATTCATTAGCCTTTATAACCAGGTCGATGACAATTAACACTAACATGGTATGTGTAAACCCAAAAAATCTCTTACATTGGATGGCGTGCATAATAAGTAGTGATGAGAGACTTGAAGAAATATTTCAGTATTAACTATGTGTGTATTCTCCATGTTGTTCGACGAATCTGGCATAATGAGAAATGGAAGCAAATCTGCAATGGTTACCGTTTGGTTCCAGACACAAAATAATCATCATATACTCTAGATTTAGTAAAAATATCATACATAATGTATACCCTTAACGTTAATTATGCAAACTTCTTTCATCCAAAACTCCTTACCCCCTAGTTGGAAATTAGCATCCGTCACCCCTATTTTTAAAAAAGGTAACAAACCTACCCAACAATTATTATCGTCCGACTAGCTTGCTGCCAGTAGTTGCAAAAGGCATGGAAGCCATTATTTCCAAGGAAATCACCAAATTGTTTCTCCAGAAATATGTTATTCCATCACAACAATATGGATTTGTCTTTGGTCGCTCTACTCTAACCAGTCTCCTACATTATTTTAACGACTGGACGTTATCTCTTAACAGTTCGCAGCCGGTCGACGTTGTTTATCTTGATTTCTCTAAAGTCCTTGACCGTGTACCTAAGCGCAGACATCTACATGAGCTAGAACATTTTGGAGTTCTCGGTACTTTACTTCGTTGGATAGATGATTTCCTGTCAAATCGACATTACAAAGGTAGAATTGGCGAATCTTTCTCACAGTACAGGTTAGTAGTAGAGAGTGGAGTGCCTCAGGGTTTTGTCCTTGGATCTCTGCTTTTTACGGTTTATACCAGCGATGTTCCTTATTATGGCTCAAGTAAAATGTCGTTCTACGCTGATGACCCAAAAATATATGCCAATTCAATCACAAACCAGGTTAGCCTCCAAATGAACGGACTCTATTTTAACTTGGTGTTTCAAGGGGTTACTACCCTTAAACGCGGAAAAATGTGTAGTGCTTCGAATTGGTAAAAATAACCCACTTGTACCGTACTTTGTTAACGGGCAGCCATTAGATTCTGTGTTTTCGTATAACGACCTTGGTGTTATCGTAAATAGCAGCCTAACTTGGTCCGACCATATTACCTCTATTTGTAAACGTGCAAACTCCAGACTGTATCTTATTCGGAGGTGGTTTTTCGAGAGTTTCAATGCAATCATTCTGTAAACTTTATACTCTTTACGTAAGACCCATACTTGAATACGCTGGACCAACGTGGTATCCTGATTCGGTTCGAGACAAGACTTTGTTGGAAAACGTTCAAAGACCTTCTTATGCAGAGAGACTTAGTATGGCTAACCTAACTTCTTTTAAACTTCGGCAACAACATGGAGACTTAATTATAACATTTAAAATATGAAAATTCAATTTTGGAAATCTCAATAAAATGTTTACCATAAATCAAGATGAACGCCTCAGAAGTCATCAGTTTAAACTAAAGAAAGAAAACTTTTCTAAAAGATCAAGACAGAACTTTCTACCAAATTATTTTACCATAGAGTTTTTGAGTGATGGAATAGCCTTAATGACAACATTGTCTCTGCCCCCTCTACCAACTTGTTCAAAAACAGACTTGACTGTTTTACGAGTATATTGTAGTTAAAAGAATGTTTTCTTTTAAACCAAAAATTGTAATCTTGTAATTTTTTTTTGTAATTTTGTTATTTACTAGTAGGTTATTAATGAAATTTCTTTGTTTTTGGGTATAATAGGGACTTGTTCCTCTACCCTCGCTTATGTATATTAATAATAATAATAATAATTGATGGAGGTCACCTCCTTGATCGTGTTATCAGACGACACCCAGCTACCTTGAAACAGATTTACGAGCAATACAGAGACTGCGTAATTACTCATTACCAAACAAAGACTGTTGTATTTGATAGATACCAGCAAGGAAATACAAAAGATGAAGAAAACCTACGCAAAGCACGTTTCAGCATTGAAGTAAAAGTTCAAGACTCAATTCATGTAAATATAAATCAAAATGAATTTTTTAGCTAACACCAATAACAAAATGGGTTTTATTTTACTTCTTACAGTACACTTGGAAATATGTGGTTGCACAGTTTATCAAGCATTAAGTGACGCTGACTTATTAATAGTTTTAACAGCTATTGATGATGCTAAGAAAGACGTTGAATCTTGTCTAATTGGTACTGACATGGACCTAATAGTTTTATTTACTGTCCGCTCACCATCAAAGAAATAATTGAAAATAGTCATGAGAAAGAAAGGCAATTAGCAAGAAAAAGACTACGCTATTGCTGACATTCAGCAAGGCATTGGTTTACAGGATGTGACACGGTATCAGCTATCTATAAATACGGAAAAATTACACTGTATAGGAAAGTGCAAGCCAACGACGCTCTTTGTAGAAAACTTCGAGTCTTCAACAACCCCAAAGCTGATTCCAGTGCAGTAGCTGACGCTGGAAAGCATTTCCTTCTTGTGATGTTTGGTGTTGGTGATGAAGAAACATGAAAACTCTAGATTGTTTTTGGCTACCAGTTTTACTTAAAGGCTATTGCAAAGCAGCCAGTACATTCTTTGTTCAAGTTAGATCTACTACCCCCCACTTCAGGAGCTTCCAGCCATAATTTTCTTAGACCTAATACCAGGTAAAGCAGTTGCTAAATAGGAAGAAGAATCAGCTCGAGTGGAGACATTATAATATACTATAAACTTAAATAAATTTTTAAAACCAACAGTACCAATTCAACCTATCATGCTCAAAGATCAACTCTATCAAATTCTACTTCAAAATCTTTTCATAGTCTTATAATATATTTGTAGCTTACCACATTAAACCAGTAATGGTGATCAAAATACCATAAATATTCACAAAACCTTTCTTAAACTCCTTATATTCTCCAACCATTTTCTGAAGCGACCAAATGACATTTGCTGATGACAACATTCAAGTGAAAAATCATCTCAATAAAAGAATTAACAAGCTTACATCCAAAGTCTAAATCTAAATATATATTAGTTTAATCCTCCTTCAATATTTAATAAAATCAAAATTCAAAAGCAGAAAAACTAAAATGCACGACACCGATCTCTGATCCGTTTAAATTATTCATAAATAAAAACTCCACGTCACTTCTATTAAACTATAATCAATTAATGACAGTAATTACAAATGACCAATGTATTCAATTATCAAATTATTTAATTATAAAGAGTGTTAAGGAATATACATTCGATTTCCTTAACCTTATAAAGCTGTTAGCCATATCTTTTCAATGTATATCAGTAAATTTCAACAGTATCTATTACTGAAAATGGATTATTGTTTCTTGATATATAATATTTAACTTTATATTAAAGTAGATTGTTGATGAATGTTTAAATTTTTTAATTGGATGTCAAACCTCTGAATGTGATAGCAATCTATGCACTAGAGAAAAAAAGAGATACCACCATAAGGGAAAACTTCTACGAACACCTTCAGACTGTAATAAACGAGACTCCAAATGATAAATATATAATCATTATGGGTGATTTTAACCCCCGTGTTGGCAATGATAGTTCCAGGAATAAAACAGCGATATAACGAAAATATCAGAAATAAAAACGGAGACCTTCTGACGGATGCTGCAGCATAAACGAGGTACGTATTATTAATACATTTTTCCCCCACAAAGAATAATACAAATACTTTTTTGAAAACAGTAGAGGACAAAGATCTACGATAGACTACATTCTGAGAGAGTTAGAGTGATCTTATATCTTGGATGTAAGAGCACTGACATCAGCAGAAATAGGAAGCGATCATAAATTGGTATTGTGCAATATCCGAATGAAAACATATATATGCGATTACAAAACACCAGAATACACCACAAAGACTAAAGTCGAAAGCTTACAGGATGATTCTACAAGATAACTATTCCAAAAAAGAATAACCGAAAAAAGTAGAAATACATATATCAGAAAGTGATGGTGTCGAAGAAAGCTGGGCGAAAATTAAGTCTAATATCTTAGCCTTGGCCAAGGAAGTTCTTGGTGAAGGAAATATACATAAAAATAAATCGTCCCTAAGGCGAAGAACTCCATGGTTTTGTACAGAAGTGAAGGAAACCTGTAAAGAAAAGAGAACAGCTTACCTGAAATACATGTCAACCAAAACACAAGATTCAACAATGGGAAACATTAAAAACTGCCTCCTCATTTATTGCAAAGATATATTAAAAGAACTGATAAGAAAGAGAGATAACTGAATGACCGACGAAATACTCGGCAGGATGGACCAAAGAAGACAAGCCAAGAACAAAAACAGTCCCAATTACAAAATCATTAACAATGAAATAAGAAAAATGATAAAAGATGCAAAACAAACTTACTACGAGGAAAAATGTAAAGAGATAGAAGATCTTCAGAACAAATACGACCTATTCAACCTACATAGAAAGGTTAAAGAAATAGCAGTACTGCAAAAAGAAACCACAACACAACTCTCATAAAAATGGAAATAATTAACGATTGACGAAAAGCTAAAACGATGGAAAGAATATATGGAAGAACTCTTCCACGACGAAAGAGGAAACCTACAAGACATATCTTTCGAGGACAAAGAAACTACAAAAAGTATAGAAATTACAAAGGAAGAAATATTGTATGCACTAAAGAACACCAGAAACTGAAACAATCGAACTGTTCAGAGCGGCAGCATCTAAGATCAGAATAGCCATGATGATTGCTAACCTCCGTCGCAGAGATGGCACGTAAAGAAGAAGATATCGCACCCTCAGTGCAACACTGCAGTAAGTCAAAATAAGTAAGTTTCGAGATAAAGACAATTTTGTTTATTTTCGTGCTAATATCGGTCAAATAAGACACAAGTTTTAAGAACAATTAATATTTAATTATGATTTTGCATGCTTCTCAGCCTATATTACATTAACCAAAAATAAAAATTTAAATAAAATAATATTAATGCTATAAAAATAAGGTATTTCAAAGTTACAACACTTTTGCATGGAGAAAATTGTCAAAAGTGTAGACCCATTTTCGGTTAGTTGTTGTCCTCTTCTCGTATATCATTATGGGCTAAAATATTTTTATAAACACTATGGTGGGCTTCTGGTATTATACCCGAATAGTATAAGTATACCAAATATTTCTTTTTGGCCATTTGAATTTTTGTAGGTCTATATATTGTTTTGTATATTGTCATCCTGGTCTTTGTTGATATTTCTTTGTTATTAAGGAATCCTCTATTTAGTGCTTGGAATAGTTTTCCTGTGTTTTCCAGTCTGTTGTTAAGATCGTCTTTGATGTCTCCTTTGTTGTTGATTACACTGTTCCTAAGTATTTGTATGAATTTGTCTGTATTATTTTTTGTTGGTCTATCATTACTTCCATTTGATCTTCCGTCCCTTGTTTCCTTGATATTTTCATTATCTGAGTCTTCTCTTTGTTTACGTTTAAGTTGTATTTGCTTGCTTCTAGGTTCTATTTATCCAAGTTTTTCTGCAGTTTCCGCAATTAATACTATGTCGTCTGCAAATATACACATCTCAGAATTTATCATTTTCATTCTGTTCCAACCGATGCAGTATTTCTTGAATGTTTTCTTACATTTTTTTTACTATCTCATCTATTACATTTATAAATAGCACTGGGCTGAGACTTCCCCCTTGTCTATCTCCTTGTGTTGTTTCAAATGATTCTGACTGTATATTTAACAGTCAGAATATATTTCTTACTGTATTGTTGTTTTCATCTATATACTCTTGGTTGCTTCTATCAGTTCTTCAATTACTTGTTTCTTCTTTAGGCGTTCCCATATATCTTTTCTTTTGACTGAGTCGAATGCTTTTTTCATGTCTATAAAGCTCAGATATATTTCTTTATTTTTCTTTAAGGCTTTTTCTACTGTTGCATGGTGAATATATGGTCTTGTGTGTTGTATCCTTTCCTGAATTCACTTTGTACGTCCTCCAATTTATGTTCTATTTCTTTTCTAATTTTCCTTTCTATTATGGTTTCATGTACTTTTGCTGCTACACATAGTAGTGATATACCTCTATAGTTCTTACAGTCTCTTGTATTTTCTTTCTTGTATATAGGTATAATTACTGCATACAGGTTAATAAATGGGTTTCAAATTATATTCTGATGCATCAGTGGATTTAAAGTAGTATGGGTGGTTGCTGATTGTTTCCCCAAGTAGTGTGGTTGGCTATTGCTTACTCCCCACGGTAGTATGTTTGGCTATTTCTTGCTTCCCACGGTAGTGGCTAGAAAATTCATGAGAAATGTGAAAAATGCAATGTGTCGAGAAACACTCGTCGATATCCAATGGTGATTTTTTACGACCTTTTAAATATAGCAGCAATAAATTAGAAAGGAGGATAAAGAGGAGCGGGAAGAAGACGCATTTCCTGGCTTCAAAATTTATGAAAGTGGTATAACAGGACTACCACTGAACTGTTCCACGCTGCAGTAAACAAAGTAAAGATAGCCGTGATGATCGCCAACATCCGGAACGGATAGGCACTTTAAGAAGAAGAAGAGCAATAAATTCTTTATATATTTATAAATTTAACCATTTTAACAAAATGAAAAGGTTGTAATGTCCGATTTTATTGAAGAACTGGAATGGGAATTAATTAGACCTCTAATTGAATTTAGATCTAAGATTCCCCAAGTCCCTTCGGAACTTCGTCGGCGGTCCCGTGTTCTGTTAGGCATTACAGATGTGGCAACACCGCTGCCTCAGACAAGTCGTAATACAGTAAGACGTTGTATATTTTGTGATCGAAAACGCCATAGATCAACTCGAAAACAATGTGGAAAATATACAAGATATGCATGCAAAAAACATTTGAGGGAGATCTGTGTAGAGTGCATGCAGCAAATTTAGGCTATTTTGCATTAAAAATTTTAAACTTAAAATTAATCTTTATGAGTTTGTTTTATCCTAGGATTACTATGTAATGCATGTTGTATTATGTAATGTTCTTATATATATTTTTCTTAATACAGAAAACAAGGTTATTATGCAATTTGTGTACCTTGGTGCAAAATTATACGCATAAATGAATTAAAATATATTATTTAAATTTTTTAGAAGTTTTCAGTGTTTATTTTATATTATTTTCATATTATCGTCTAGTTCCAATATAAAACTTGTTTACTTAAATTTGTTACTAAATTTGTTTACTTCAATTGAGATAAATCGACCAATTAAAATTCATAAATAAATTGGTCTACCATTTTAGCCCACGCGCATAACCGAGTCAGTAATAACCACGCACCTAACGTAGGGTTAAATTTAATTATTATATAAACTAAATAAGAAGTTAAAAAAAAACAAGTTACAAGTTATTGTACATAAAAAAAACAATATTGTGTACAATAATTACAAAAAGCACATGTTACTAATTGCTATAGTTAATCTATAAGCTTAGAACCTATGACTAAATAATACAACAGTTTTATCACTAAGTTATAAGTTAAAGGTAAAGTACATGGAAAACAAGGGGTCATATTCTATTGAACAACTGAATGCCTTTCAAGAAACCAATTAGGTTAAAGACTTGATCGGGTGAGTTTAGAACGTCTTTGATATTTGACTTAAGTTTATGTTTCATTCTGTGTTTTGCGTACCGAGGACACTCGATCAGGATGTGTTTCACAGTTAATACACTTGAGCAGATTTGGCAATTGGGCCTCGGCTCGGACTTCATTAAGTATTCATGTGTGAGTCGGGTATGTCCTATTCTTAATCTTCGGATGACAGCTTTTTCTTTTCTAGAGATCTTTGGAAGTTCAAATTTTTCAACGGTCTACCGGATCTCATGTAATGCACTCTTGATTGTATTCCAGTGGGTTTGCCAGGTATGATACTGTTGTTTTTGGAATATTTGCTTTAGGTCATTACGGATTTGAATATGTTGTGCTTTTGAGGATTGACTGTACACAAGAAGCTTGCTTGGCTGCTTGGTCTGCTTTTTTATTACCGGGGATGTCGATATGGGATGGTAGCTAGATGATCGTGACATTTACACCTTGAAAAGCCAGTGCACTGTAAATCCTATAGATTTCTTGGACTAAGGGATGCTGAGAGTATAGACTTTTTTCAAAATTTAAATAATATGTTTAAAATGAAATGAAGTAATTTTATTATTTATTTATTTTATATTTTAAACAAATTGAATAAATTAATAAATATGTTTGCTTACCTGTTAACGTATTAACAAAGCATACCTACGTTGTTTACCTATGACAAACCTGTTAAATTCAAACCATATAATAATAATAAAATATAAATATAGTTTGATAGTTAATTAAATTATTAAATTAACTAATTAATGTAATAACCTTTAATTTAGTAAGTGAATTAAAACTGCATATTGCGTACTGAAAGACACATTATATCTAAGTAATCGCACAAACTCCTACGTCATTACGTCAAGTCAAGTTTTCGCGCCTAAAGTTCTGGAGCGTTGCCAGTCGTGTGTTATAAGCGAAAGGTAGAAGATCTTTCAACTTGTTTTCTTGTTGTACACTACTTTTGAACGTAAAATTGGTTACTTTATGTAATAAGCTTATGTGAGGGAAGTAATTCCTAGTAATTTTATAATTGTAAATATAAAATAAGAATCACAAATCAAGTTATAAACAGGTGTTGCTTTGAGGCAATTTTATGCAATTGAGTCATGGAACTATCTGAAGTTAATGTAAATCGATTCTATGGAAATCGAAGTAGCAGAAATGCAAATGTTGTTATAAGACAAGTGCCAGATGATTCTGATGACAGCGGATTAGAGGATAATGACGCTGATATTGATGATCTCTGTTATTTACCTTCTGACAGTATTGATGCATTTGTAAGTAAATATTTTAGACTTATCTCATGAGTGACATTTCTAACATTGCCATTTTTAGCAAGAAAATACTCACAAGGATGATGATATTGTCTCTGATGAGACATCTAATGATGAGGTGGATGATTCTTCCAAACCTAAAGTAAAAAAAATAAAAGCACCCTACCAATGGAAGGTTTGCAAAACAAAAATTGCATTACCTATTCCCAAGTGGATAGGGAGTGGTCAAATTTATATATTGTTCAACAAAGTCCACACAAGCCACTTGGTGTAACAAAAAATAAAATTGAACAATTTATTGGTATGTCATGCTGCATGTCTATATATAAACTACCACGACAACGAATGTTTTGGAATACACAAACGAGGATTATCCAAATAGCCGATGTAATGTCTGTGAATCGATTTGATGCTTTAAAAAAAACTTACATATGAGCGACAATACTAAACAACCGTCTAAAAAGTCTCCAGATTATGACAAATTATACAAAAAAAGACCGTTGATCACTAAAGTGAATGAAGTATGTTCTATAATTCCCCTTGAAAAGTTTTTGTCAATAGATGAACCAATTGTTTCTTTCAAAGGAAGAAGCGTGGGGGTAGAAAATTTTTGTTTTATCTGATACTGCTGGTTTGATGTATAAATTCGAAATATATACTGTAAAAGAACCCCATACTCTAACCGATATTGGTTCAGCTGGTAATATAATCGATAGGTTATCAGAGATGATCCCAAAACACCAGAATCACAAATTAAACTTTGACAATTGGTTAATAGTATCAACTTGTAATTATAATTAGCAAAAAATGGTATACAATGTGTAGGGACTGTAAGGCAAAATAGACTCGCTGGTTGTGATTTGATATCGGACAAAGACATGAAAAAATAAGGGCGGGGATCATTTCAGTAACAAAAAACTATTATCAATAAGATAATAATGTTACGATAAATTTTGACCCAAAAACGGTAAACATGTTTATTACTAATATCCTTATTTATTCGAGTATTTTCTAGGTCATGAATACCTGACACACGATGTTATAAAAACAAAGTTCTAGGCGAGTCGATGGGAAATCCAGTTTGCCCTTACCGTTTTCGCCGCCCAGTCTAGTCGAGAGGATTGTCGACTTTTCGAGATAACGGCAGTTTTTGTATATAAACGAAACATTTTATATGGAGGAACAGTTAATAAAGAAGATTCGCGCCCGCGATTTAAATGTTACGTTCGTCTATATAAATTATGTATTATTAGTTAAATAAATTGTTATAAATTATCGTGCTTTTTAATAAATTAAAATAAGAACGTTAAATTAGAATTAACTCACAACAATAATATAATAAGAGTATGGGAGGCATTGATTTGCTCGACTCGCTTATTGCTCTATACAGAATATCAATTAGGTCCAAAAAGTGGTTCCACAAATTCTTTTATCACTTTATTGACATTATGGTTGTTCAAGCATGGCTTTTGTATAGAAGAGACTGCACTGCTTTAAAAATACCAAAAAAGAAACTATCACCCCTATTGGAATTCAAGGCAGAAATTGCACAAACTCTGTGTATGAAAAATAAAGTAAATGGTTCTAAAAGAGGCGTCCATCTAGTTCAAATGTATCCACAGCATATGAAGAAAAGAAAAGGAAATACCATGCAACAGCACCCATTCCCTGCGCAAAGATGGAATGGGTCATTGGCATATATATTTTGAAAAGAATGGAAGATGCAAACATCCTAATTGTAAAGGAACTCCCAAAGTTCAATGCCAAAAGTGTAAAATATTTCTTTGTTATACTACAACTTCTAATTGTTTTAAAAATGTTCATACATAATAAAGTTTTCACATAATAAATTTTTATCCGACTAAATGTAGTTTAATTGCATATTATTGCTTAAAGTACACATTCCGTATTTTCCAAAAAAGAGGGGCTGATTCAAAAATTTATTAAAGCGAAAATTTATGTTTATAATTAAAGCCATATACAATGAAAAAAAGATTTTTAGTTCTCATATTTAAAATTCATGCAATATAGGGTTAAAAAGAAAATTACCATAAAAATTTAAACAGATAATTCAATGTTGTTATTGATCGGATGATATTTATGACTTAATTTTGACAATCATTACGAATGGAATCTTTAATCCACAGGTATTCTTTTATTTTTTTACTTCTCATTTAATGTCTACATTTTGTAAGTTATTTTTCATGCAGTGTTTAATTTAAACCTGGTTAGAGTTGTAGAGAGTAGTGAATCGATGTAAAGAACCGCTATTCTATGTCGATATCCGTGACGAAGCTGTTTTGTGGCGCTAGTACCGTAAATGTGAATTGTGACATATACGTATGCTTTATAGATTACCAGAAGGCATTTGACAGAGTAAAACATGACACATTAATGACTCTAATGCAAGAAATTGGAATTGACAACAAAGATCTTAGAATTATCAGAAACATTTACTACAATCAAACGGCCAAAATCCAAATAGAAGACCAGTTGACTGATAAAATTGCAATAAAACGCGGAGTACGACAGGGCTGTATTTTGTCTCCATTGTTGTTCAACATTTATTCTGAATGGGTATTTAAGGAAGCTTTAGACGGTTGTGCGAAAGGAATACTAATAAACGGTGAATGGTTAAATAACATTAGATATGCAGATGACACTATAGTTTTTGCCGATAATCTGAATGACTTACAGATATTAACAAATCGCATAACAGAAGTCAGCAACAGATACGGACTAGCTCTTAACATAAAGAAAACCAAATTTATGACAATTAGTAAAAAACCAATACTAAACGCTCATCTTACAATCAACCAACAGAATATCGAAAGAGTCGAGCAATATACATATCTAGGCACCAATTTAAATAGCCAATGGGACCACTCAATATAAATTAAACATCAAATAATAAAAGCAAAAGCAGCATTCGTTAGAATGAGAACCATTTTCAACAGTCGAGACATATCATTAAAAACAAAATGCCTTCTATTGAACTGCTACATATTCACAGTTCTGCTCTACGGAATGGAAGCATGGACACTGACTGTTGCATCTATAAATCGGCTCGAAGCTTTCGAAATGTGGTGTTATAGGCGCATCTTACGTATATCCTGGGTTGACAGAGTTACTAATGTGGAGGTCCTGCGTAAAATGGGGAAAGAATGTAAAATTCTCATGACCGTCAAAACTAAAAAGTTGGAATATCTAGGACGTGTAATGAGAAATCAAGAACGTTACGGCCTTCTCCAGCTGATTCTCCAAGGGAAAGTAAATGGTAAGAGGGGACCGGGAAAAAGACGCATTTCCTGGCTTCAAAATTTACGAAAGTGGTATAACACGACTACCACTGAACTGTTCCGCGCTGCAATAAATAAAGTAAAGATAGCCGTGATGATCGCCAACATCCGGAACGGATAGGCACTTTAAGAAGAAGAAGTACCGTGACGCTCGCCTCGGCATTTTACTGTAAAGAAAAAAAGGATCGAAGCTTCGCTTTAAAAACAAACTTTGGTTCAGTCCGTTGTTCCGATTGACCTTATCTACTCGAAAATAATTTTAAATTATAGACTATAGTCTTTGATATACGAGTCATTTTCGATATACATATTTTTTATATACTTCATAATTTAGCCACAATCAAATAAACTCAATAGTTTTAACTAATAAATATGAGTTCTTTTAACTTAACCCTTAAAAAAAATTTACTTGCTATAAAGATAAGTTCATTATTTGTAATTGTAATTATTGATTATTATTAATTGTGATTATAGTTATAACGCTTCTATATAAACTTGTCCCAATATATCATTAAAACAATAGTGTAGTGATGTGCATTGAAAGATGGAGGTAAGTAAAAAGCTCTGTATTTAAAGACATAATAAGTTTTGTAATTCTTTTTTACTAGATGTAAGTAAAATGCCGTAAGCATCTGATTTCGATATTGTCTTTTTAGGTTAATATCTTCACTATATCAATGTAGCTTTTGGGTGTACAAAAAAATATGTATACCCAAATCATACTACCTATTTTGTTTAGGAATGTTTGTATGCATGTTCAGTACGACTATATATATATATATATATATATATATATATATATATATATATATATATATATATATATATATATATATATATATATATATATATATATAATATATATATATAATAATATATATATATATATATATATATATATATAATATATATATAATAATATATATATATATATATATATATATATATATATATATATATATATATATATATATATATATATATATATATATATATATATCGAGAAAAGGAGTACGACCGTCAATCCAAAATAAACTAAGGTACACTCGAAGAGTGGTGGGTTTTTCGGTCAAAGTGGAGAAATAAAAGACAAAGAAGGTGGCTACTTCATCTATTTATTGAAGACGTTTCGCTTTCTGCTGAGCAAGCATCATCAGTTCATCTTACAAAGACATGCAGCAGTCAATGATGTTAAAAATATGAAAAAGCTTATGAAACTGGACATTTAGAGTTAAAGTTGTATAAAACAATTAATTGAAACTAGGTATAGTTTGCAATTTAACAAAATTAGCACAGCAAAAGAACATGTGATAAACATACATGTATATAAAAAAGTTATTATAAAAACTTAAGTAAAAAACATTAAGGTTTATTTTAAAGTGTAAAGAACTAGAAAGATCATGAGAATGCACTTCCAACAATTTATTTATAATGAATTAGATTTTAATTTTAACTTTAGGTAACATTATTAAGTTATTTGAGATTAATATAGTAATAAAGATAAAATGAAGTTACCAGTCTTAAGCTTACTGAATCTCGCAGGTCATAACTTCATGAGTGTAAATAATAGACATAAAAAGATCGATGTACTAATAAAGAACTAATTAAAAATAAAATATGGATTGACAAATAATCAGCGGCATATTTTGACCACAGGACATTGTTGGATGCTATCTAAAGCTGCGCTCAAATTAACGACGTGTACAATGCCATTAGTTAAAAAGAATAGCGTCGAATCAGTAGAACTTTTCGACCTACTAAAATATAAAGGCTATGTCAAACAGAATACCGTTGGTCACTTGTCCTCTAAGAATTCCGTGGGGTGCGAAAAAAATGGACAACGACCAAAGCTACGGAATAAGGACTTAATGATGGATTTGCAACTGGAAACCTGCAATGTCCAGACCATATTGCAGGCAGGCAAAATACAAAGTATTGCATAGGAACTATTGAAGTAGGAAGTAGACATAGGAGCCCTCCAAGAAATCTGATTTAAAGAGCATGGTTGCATAAATAAAAAAGAATACAGTATGTACTATTGGGGAGCAGAAAAACAAGGAGCAGAAAAATAATAAGCTGCAACAAAGACGTATTAAGCGAAAAAGTTATAGAACTGAAACGAGAAGCTGTTACGTTTGGTCTATATATAAATGAAAGCAAAAAAAAATATATGGAGTGCACAAAATCGAATCAATATGAGAATCTAAAGGAAGACAACCATACCTACAAATATACCTCCACTTTTCCCTACCTAGGCTCAATAATAAATGACAACAACAACATCAGTCAGATGTCAAGAAATACAAGCAGGGATTCTTAGCGGTAATAATTGCTTTTATACATACAAAGACAATGAAAAGTAAGTTACTGAATCGTCAGTCTAAGCTTAGAATCTACAAAACAGCAATTAGACCAGTGGTCACATATGAATGTGAAACGTGAACCCTCTCAACCTCTGATGAAAATCAACTGAGAACATTGGAGCGCAAAATAGTAAGGAAGATTTTTGGACCAACCCAATGCAGCGATAGTTCGAGGAGAATTAAAATGAACCACGAGCTGGATGAACTAATATTGTTAGATTTGTAAAGTCACAATAACTAAACTGGCTTAATCACCTAGAAAGAATGCCAGATAATCGAGCTGTAAAAGTTGTTCAGAGATAGAAGCCCCAAGGAAACAGAACAAGAGAAAGGCCCCGTAAAAGATGGAAAGACGATGTAGAGAGGGATCTTAAAACCATGAACATCAGGCAGTAGCGAAGAAAAGTATCCGACAGGGTAGAATGAAAGAACATTGTTAAGCAGGCCAAGACTCATAAAGGGTTGTAGCGCTATTAGAAGAAGAAGAAGAAGGGGTGCAGAGACGAGCTTTACTGTAGGAAAATGCCAGTTTGGTGAAAATTTTAACAATTGTGCCCGTGATAAAACACGACTAACACAATCAGAGAGGTTTTGATTATAAGGCATATAATGCCGAGTAGAGCGTGGTATCAGTTCTTGCATGTATTTAATACGATTGGCAATTTATGGGTAAAAAATTAGCTCAAGGAAAACGCAATCGCCAAATCGGACCAAACATCAGAAGATCGGATGAAAAACTTTTTGACAGATGTGTCTAGATCAGCCAGCAGTATAGCGGCCCAGAGCTCCGATATTGCGATAGATGGGTCAGTATCAGTTCTTGCATGTGTTTAATATAATTGGCAATTTGTGGGTAGAAAATATAGCTCAAGTGAAATCGCCGAGTCAGATCAAACATCGGAAGATCGGAAGAAGAACCCTTTGACAGATGTGACTAGATTAGCCAGCAATATGGCTGCCAAAAGGTCCAATCTTGTCGAATGAGAACGAGCATGAACATTGGACGAGACTCGTTAACAAAAGTGACTAAATCAGTCAGCATTATAGCTGCCAAGAGCTCCGATCTTGCGATAGATGGTCTCGTGTGGAAATAACACTAGAAATGTAACACATACAAGTACAGAGGTTAGTTATATTTGTTCAGATGTTTCATCATCCCAGGATACATTTAAGTACCACGACGGTTGTAGAAGACGTTTGACTAGCAAAAAAGACTTGGAAAATAAAAACAAGAGGATAGAAAAAAATAATACTGATTTACGAACGAATAGCCCGCTTTGTACAAGGTTTGTTCAAGGGACGAGAAGAACAAGAAAATAAGTCAGTCGTAGGGTCTTATTTTAGGTCTAGCACCGTCACAATGAAAGGTTAGTCAAAATGTCTGTGCCAAAGCCTTGGAAATAAACGAAGATGGTTGCAGACGTTGTTGATTTTTCTAGCGAAAAACCATCGAGCTTTAAAAGCTAAGCGAGTGCTCACGGCAGAAGGTGAGAAAATAAAAGAGAATCACTTGAAGCGTGATTTTGACGAAAGGCCGTCGAGATGGTTGATGGCACATTGCCTAGCAGAAAAACCATTGAGCTTTAGAAGCTGAAGAAGTGATTACTGCAGAAGATGAGTAGATAAAACATTTACTCTTGTAGAGGCTTTTTAACCAAAATAAAACGAAGAAGAAGTGCCGCAAGTAACGGGGACGCAGAAAAATTCATGGAGATTTCAGATTTTTGGAAATCTCCAGAGAACCCCTTTATAATTCCAAAATTCATTATTTACTTTAATTTGTCGATACGTTTGCTTTATATCGCAAATGAAACAACGAAAATATCGAAGGTTAAGTAAAGAATGAGATGTCCTTTTAGGACCAGTATAAAAAGTGTCGATAAGCGAAGTACGAAGTTTGGTGAAAAGAAGCGAATTAAAAACTTGTTCTTTGAAAACTGTGTGAGAGTAATAAGAAATAGTCGATTTAAAATCGGATTCAGAAACCGGCATCATATGTTGGGAAGTAATGAAATCTTCTATGAATGCAACATATATGTCTCTTTGAGATTCGAAATTTTCTTGAAGCGATTCTGTAGCATACAAAAAGTAGATGCATGAGAATAACGAAAAAGTATCGAAATTAAAAGAGAAAAAATAAATAAATAAAGAGGATTGGGTTGTAAAAACGGTGGAATAACAGAAAATCGGCCTGTTAACTTTTCGAAAATAAACAATTTACAACAGATGACATTATTGCTTTATTAATTTTATACCAATAATTTGTTTTAGGTTCCTCAAATAGCCCACTTGAAAGCAGTTATCCAATCTACGGTGATTTGTGGCCTATGGCCAATGGTTTATAATCGCAATAGCATAAGTACGGTGAACATGTGGTACTACATGTACTCATGGTTTTTATTCGCCGTAATTATTGCGTTCACGGCATCCTGTTTCGTGGGTATCTACCAAAATATTATGTACGATTTTGATATACCATCTTGTAGTCAATTAATCGCATGCTGCTGTCGTCTCTCTATTACAATCGCAAGAATATTGTATTTATGGAAAGAAAATACTGTTGATCTTTTACGTCAAATATTGAAAAGAGAAGAACAGATATACAATTCTCAGGATAAAGAAATAATATCTCTAATGCATACGAATATCAAACAAAATTATAAGTGGAATTGGTATTATGTAATTGTTCAATTAGGAGGTAAGATAAAATTTTAAATTATAATTATACAGGGTGGTCCTTAAGTAATTGTACAAACAGAAACTGTAGATTCTGCACTTTAAAATATTACGATTTAAGCCAACTTGCTTTAATAAAATGTTGATATTAAGAAAGATACAGGGTGTTAAAGTGGAAATTTTAAATTTTATTTTTCGCTATAATTTTTACGTTTGTAAATATTTTTGGACAAAAATTTACAGTTGGATGCTTTTGAGTAGGATAAATTATAATTTTATACTTATTTTAATTTAATTAATAGAGGGCGCCACATATGCCACATGTGTGGCATAAATTTGCGCTTAACTTTTTTGCTCCTTAAGTTAGTTCAATTTTTGTTAAAAAATATTAAAGATACATTATTTTTACACAGAAAAGGTATACTTGTTTTAACCTGAAAATTCAACCGTTTTTGAGATAAATGCATTTTATAAGTCAGCTGCACAATATTTCTTAGTTTGATATTTTTGCGGTAAAGCACTGAATACCTTTAGATAAGCATAATTCATAGTTTATTCTTATTAAAACAACTCAAAGATGATAATGTAACATCACAAAATGCTTTGTTATGGGTGCTAAATGTCTTATTGGAGAAAAGATATTTTATCTTCATCTTTAGGTGCTGTGTCCGTATTCAGACGTTGGCCGCCACCATGTTTACAATTTCCCTTTGCTATTGCTTCTTAAGTTTCTATAATGGCATTTTATTACTTTTTCTCTATTGTAAAATACTAAAAACCCAAAAGATGTGGTTTATGCAAGATGGTACACCACCACATTTTAGAGAGAAGGCAGTTAGAACATACTTAAATACAACTTTTCTGAATGTTGGATTGGTCGTGGTAGTCATATTTCTTGGCAATGTGGTGAGATATTGATATCATTATTTAATTCATAAAAAATCCGAAAAGAATACTTATTGTTCATTACGTAAATTGTTTACACATTTTTATTGGGACAAATAGAAACTAGAGCAGAGGTATTGAATAACACATATGTGTCCTGTTTCATAATACTTTTGCTACAAATCTAACCTGAAAGACTCAGCATTTTTACAAAAACATAATCGTTGTCCTAATAACCAATATTGTTATAAATATAGTAAACACACGGGCAATTTAGTTTAGCATAATATTAGTTTGTTAGTAAATCATAATAGTCCATTTGTTCGAGATGTAATTATAGTTACTCGTAAGCTGTAACGTAATCATACAAATAAGTAATGTCATCGATAGGTTATTGCGTGTGTATATAAGTAACCCATAAACGAAATACATCACAGTTTAATACATTATTTAACTTCTGCGACAAATAAGATGTAGTTCCATAATATACCATAAGATTTGGATATGTATCCAAAATAATATATTCATCCGTTATACATTATAGCCACCACGTAGCCCCGAATTTAATCCGCTTGATTTTGGTGTATGGGGAGCATTAAAACAACGTGTCTATAAGAATCCCATAAACATTCACAACCAACTATGGGACGAAATATATACTGCAGCAGTTTCTTTAGAACCAATGATGCTGTTTAATATGAGACGATCTTTTATGGAATATATTAACAAATGAATTAAAGAAAATGGTGGACATATCGAACACTTACTTTGACAAACAGTTATGTTATTTAGTTTAACTATTTCTTATTTTGGTTTGTAAACAAAATGTTTTGATTATGACTTTAATTTAAGATAAAACGTAAAATGAGGGCCTGCGTAGCGCAAGCGGTAGGATGCTTGACTCGCAAGCCGGTGGTCCGGGGTTCGAATCCCACCGCCGGCAAGAACATCTAGACATTTTAAAAATGTCTATAGGCCCCAGGTCGACTCAGCCTGAATAAAAATGAGTACCTTGGGTAAAACCAGGGGTAATAATAGACGGTTGAAGCGTAGCACTGGCCATGTTACCTTCCTTGTATACCGTAGGCCCTAGATATAGCAGACTACCCTGCTATACTACCAAAGCCGCGACAGCGGTATAAAACGGGAGACTATTGTTATAAAACGTAAAATGTTTGATGTAAAATCCTAGTTATCTGTTATTTTGTCAAATCCTATAATTAATTATCCTGCTGATTTATTTATTTTATTTAATATTTCGTTAACTATTAACTTTAGTTAAAGGTATTTTATACCAAAATTCAGAAGTATTAATGTTTTTGTCTATTTTTTCTTCGTTGCCTGGAGGAATTTACCTTAGATTAGAATTATGCAGCTGATTTTTAAAATGCGATTATCTCGAAAACTATTGAGTTTTGAAGTTATTAACAAGTATACCTTTTTCTTGTTAAAATAATGTATCTTTAATATTCTTTATCCCAAATACAGGTAACTTAAAGAGCAAAAAAGTTAAGTGCAAATTTATACCACATATGTGGCATAAGTGGAGCTCTCTATCAGTTACATCAAAGTGTGCATCAAATTATAATTTCTCATATTTAAAAGTACCCAGCTGTAAATTTTTATATATAAATGTGTACAAACATGAAAGTTATAGTAAAAAATAAAATTTTAATTTTGCACTTTAACACCCTGTATCTTTCTTAATATCAACATTTTATTAAAGCAATTTGGCTTAAATCGTAATATTTTAAAGTGTAAAATCAACGGTTTCTTTTTGTACAATTACTTAAGGACCACCCTGTATAAAATACAGTTACATTTTCCAGTGTCATTATTTTTGGAGTAATCAACAGGAACATATTTAATAATTAGCATTTTATTATTTAGAATTAAAATTATAGACAGTCGTTATGCGTATTTTAAGTAAATATGTATTTTTTATATACCAGCCCTAACAACTATACAGTGTGTCCGTAAAGTATGGAATAAATTCGATATTTCCTAAATGAAAAGCCTTTTTAAAAAAAATCTATAATACGAGGATTTTAAAATTTATTGTTCTACATTTTATAATAAAATTTCATTATACAAGGTGATACACATTACAGTGATGACGTCATCAGCTCTTTTTTTAAATGTATCACCCTGTATTTTAGGACATTTTTAGATCAATAAAAATGAGTTGATTTTAAAAAGTATAATACTGGGGGTCTAACGGATATAATTTAAAAGATAAGATTGCGCTTAGAAAATAAATTATTTATTATTAAATCCGTAAAATAGTTTTGAAACACAATTCAGATTTCTGCTTTAATCTGAACCTTCTATAAATGCAAGGTATAACAGACGTTGATAAAGATGTTAATAGATCCATAGCAAATTTTAGATTCCCCATGTCTCTATTAACATCTTTATCAATGTCTGTTATACCTTGCATTTATAGAAGGTTCAGATTAAAGCAGAAATTTGAATTTTGTTTCGAAACTATTTTACGGATTTGATATCAGATGTCGCTATTGCGTCCGTTTCGAAGCCATTTTATCGTTGCTTTCCAAAGACTGAAAAGATCTATTTTTCACGTTGAGAACGCCTATGAATAACTGTTCTGATGAGCTTTATTAAAGCGAAATACGTATAAGCAGATACATAGACGATTTGTACGTGAAATGGAATCTTTACTGTCTTTTTCATTTTATTCGGATCTACTCTGTATGAGTACAAGAAACCAATTCGCTAACGATTTCTGCTTAGTTGAGGAGACATGTCGTGGAATGCAAATTTTAGATTCCCCATGTCTCTATTAACATCTTTATCAACGTCTGTTATACCTTGCATTTATGGAAGGTTCAGATTAAAGCAGAAATCTGAATTGTGTTTCGAAACTATTTTACGGATTTAATATCAGATGTCGCTATTGCGTCCGTTTCGAAGCCATTTTATCGTTGCTTCCCAAAGACAGAAAAGATCTATTTTTCACGTTGAGAACGCCTATGAATAACTGTTCTGATGAGCTTTATTAAAGCAAAATACGTATAAACAGATACATAGACGATTTGTACGTGAAATGGAATCTTTACTGTCTTTTTCATTTTATTTATTATCAATTGCAAAAAAGTAGCCTACTTCCAGTTTTTGGTAAATTGTTATTATTTTTAGTGACGCCCAATAACAATTACGTAGTACAATAATTGTATTAATTCGTGAGTGTTCTGTATTATTGCTTAGAATTAATCTTGAGTAGAAATGAATTTGAGTGTAAAGAAAAGATTTGAAATACTCGTGATGATTTTGTATGGAGACAACAAGTTTATGCAGAACTTAAGCCTCTTTCTAGTTTACTTATTTAACACTTGGTATAATTTGGCATATTTTTCAAAAAAACGTTTTTCAAAGTTTTCTTCAAGTTAACCCTAACGGTTAACCTAGAAACTTGAAAGTTATTTCCAGCGATTTTTCTTGGCCACTTTTACTAAGGAATGTTTTCTCCTAAAGTTATAACATGAATAGTTTCTGATATATAGCCGAGAGATCGGCTTATTGAACCACTCGGTACAAGCTGGTACAGGTTATCATAATTTCTGGAATGGGTATTAATAATGAATGAATATACAATAAGCCAATTGGCTGAATCAAGGTGGGTCTACATACCAATTGTTTTATAAAAACAAGCATAATAAGTAGGATAATATTCTGAAAATTTAACCAAACTCTTATATTTAACTATCTTCTAATATGATACGCAATAACAATAATTTTTCTTCATTGTTGCAGTTATGTTTCTCTACTTGACCATAGCAGCACCATTTATGTTCCCAAAAGAGGCTGTTATTCATCCAGTTACAAACGTAACTTTTTACCAAAGACCCTTACCAGTAAAATCTTGGTTTCCTTTTGATACAATAGTGCACCACAACACAGCATTCGGATGGGACATATTATTTATTACTTTAGTTGGGCATATGACTTTCGCAATGGATATTTTCGTTTTCAGTACTCTGACTTATATCCTGGAACAATTGAAAATGCTGACACTTATGATTAACAACTTTGAGAAATACAGGAAAAAGACTGAGACTCAATTATTATCGAGTACCCGTAGCACTCAGGGTATTATTACATTACAGCTTTTTATTGTTGAACACCAGCGAATCTTGCGGTAAGCTTTATGCATAAGAAGAGAACCTTTTTAATATAGACCACAAAATTAAAAGCTTTTAGTATATCTTCTCTCACTCACTCACATATATAGATATATATATATATATATATATATATATATATATATATATATATATATATATATATATATATATATATATATATATATTAAATTTTGTTTATTTTTACGCACAACAGGCTGTTAAGGCCTAGGCCATTTTTTTAAAATCCTAATCCTAATCCTAATATTAACTAATTACAATTATTTTAAACAAAACTTTAACTTAAATATGTATATACAACATTCTTAACTGCTCTGAAGGACCTGGTGGACAATATTTCTCCATTCGCTTCTATTTTGTGCTTTTCTTTTCCAGTCCCTCACCTTCACGTGTTGAAGGCCTTCCTCCACTAATCCACCTCGTTCTGGGTCTACCTCTTCTTTTGGGGCCGATTAGTTTTCTGGTCATTACTAGTTTAGACTTTATGTTTGCTGCCATTCTTTCCACATGTCCCAACCATCTGATTCTTTGTGACTTGACGAACTTAGTAATGGTAGGTCCTTTTGTATAAAGCCATTAATTCATTGTTGGTTCTTCTCTCCCAACCATCTTCTGTCTTCCGTCCTCTGAATATGCGTCTCAATATTTTCCGTTCCCATCTTTCCAGAGTATCCTCTTCCTTCTTATTTAATGTCCATGTCTCACCGGCATATGCTACTGTAAGTCGAATTACTGTTTTATATATTCTGAGTTTACCTTGTCTAGAAACGTATTTTAAGTTCAGTAGGGCTCTTAAACTACCTAATTTTTTATTCCCTTTTGCTATTCTGTCTTCGAGCTCCCATTTTTTTTCCATTTTCATCGAAAACTACACCCAGGTATTCAAATTTGTCCACCCTTTTAAAACTATAGCTTTTACCACTTACAGACCTCACACTAAAGTCTTCTTTTTTCCCTTCTGTCCCTCCCATCACCATATATTTGGTTTTGTCTTCATTTAGTTCCAATCCGAATTTTTGTGCTTTTTCAATGATTTTCTTCATAACTCTTCTTAATTCTTTCTCGGTTTTTGCTAGGATCGTTAGATCGTCAGCAAATGCCAAGCACTGGTGCTCATTTTTCATGATCGTTTCTTCCACCTTCATGCTGCATTTTCTGATTACAGTTTCTAACACTAAGTTAAATAATGTAGTGGATAAAGGATCTCTCTGTCTCACGCCTTTTGCAACCGTAACTTGATTTGATATGTGACCCTGCCAAGCAATTTCACACGTAGAGTTATTTAATGTCGTTTTAACTAGTCGAATCAGTTTCTTTGATATACCCAAATGTTCCATTGCTCGATACATTTTGACTCTATCGACTCTAGCATATTCTTGTCTAAAATTCACAAACAAAACATGCAGGGGAACTTTATATTCATAGCAAGTCGTTTGTATCTCCTTTAATGAGAAGATTTGGTCTACAGTAGATCTATCCTTTCTAAAGCTGGCCTGATACTCATGTAGGATTGTTTCCGTATAGCAATTTAGTTTATTTGTCAATATTCTTGTCAAGGTTTTGTATACCGTTTCTGGTAGGGCTATACCTATATAGTTGTCACACTTCAGTTTGTCTCCTTTTTTATGCAGAGAGCATATGCAGGCCTCATACCACTCCGATGGAATTATTTCCTTTTCCCATACTTGCAATAGTAGCTGATATATTTTTCTTTGTAGATGTTCTCCACCAAACTTGATCATTTCTATGCATATATTGTATTGCTGTCACCACCTCCTCCTTTGTAGGCTGCCTTTCAACTATCGCATCTTCTCCAACCGCCCAGTTGTCTACTGCTTTGTGCTCCACCTCACCATTTAATTATTCTTCAAAATGTTTTTTTCATTCCGTCATTATTTCTGCCGGATCGCTAATTAAATTTCCGTCTTTACCTTTCATATAACTACAGTGGCTTTGATAACCTTTTCTTATCTTTTTAACTTGTTGATAGAACGACCTCACCTCTTTGTTTTTAGACTTCTCTTCTACCTCTTTTAATTTCAACTCATTGTGGTATCTCTTTTTCCTTCTACACAAAGCTTTCAATCTTTCTCGAATTATTCTATAATCTTGTTTTTTACAATTGTTCTGAAGCTATTTTCTTGTGGCATTTTAAATTAATTACTATTTAAATGGGAATAAGCCACAATTAAATTAATAATTTACTAATGTTTGTATTTTGAGAACGATTTCCGAAGTGGAAATTGAAACGTCAATAAACGTATTTTAACCTTTAATTGTGGCTTATTCCCATTTAAATAGTGATTGTTTTTTACACTCTCTATTATCTGTTAATATTTGTTGTGTGATCTTCTTCTTTTCCTTTGCGATCGCCTAACACTCTTCATCAAACCAATCTTTGTTTGTACTCCTCTTGGTGTCGCACTTAACTATTTTCTCACTAGCTTCTCCTACTGCAGATTTAATTTGTTCCCAGGCTTAATCTGTCTGTAAATTTTAGTCACATTGTTGTTTGAATTTTATTGATTTCGTTTTCTTATTTATTTTTTATTTCTACTTCCTTAAGTTTTTCAATATTGTACTTTTTTTTCGTTTTATTGTTTGATTTCTCTTTGTTTTCCAGTCTCCTCCCACATGTGACTTTAACGAGGTAATGGTCCTAGTCGATTTCAGCTCCTCTCATACTTCTTACTTTCTGAACAATATTCATATAACTACTTTCAATCTTAACATGATCTATTTGATTCACCGTCCTTCCATCTGGGGAGACCCACGTACCTTTATATATCTCTTTTCGTTTTAGTTGTGTACTTCTCACCACCATGTTTTTATCTATGGCAAATCCAATAAGTTTGTGACCATTATCGTTTGTTACTTCGTGTTTACTGGAGTTACCAGTTACTGCAGTGTACAGAGGTTCTTTTCCCTCTTTAGCATTACAATCACCCATTATTGTTTTTACATCACGTTTAGGTAGGCGCTCGTATTCGACATTTAGCTGTTCATAGTAAAGATCTTTTATTTCGTCGTCCTTGTCTTCTGACGGTGCATGAATATTAATTATACTCCAATTCCTTTTCTTAATTTTAATTTGTATTGAACACATCCTATCAGAGATAGGATTAAAAGCTATTACTTTGTCCTTGATAGATTCAGCTACTAAAAAACCAGTTCCAAGGTATATCTTTACCTTCACTTTTGAAAAAAAAACATATTTTCAATATCAGTTATTTCCGATCCTAATTGTTTTGTCTCTTGAAGAGCCATTAAGTGGATTTTATACTAACTTGCCTCATTAATTAGTTCTTTTAGCGCACCTTCATACAAGGTTTCTCTATTCCATGTAGATAAATGTATCTTGTCATTCTTCGGCATTCTTGTCATTTAATAGGTATATATTAAATTGAACTTTTTTATTTTAGTTTTATTAATGATTTTAATCAGCAGATGAGAAGCATGATGTTAATGGATTTTCTTCAAAGCTCCTTACAGTTCGGAGTATTCGCTGTGTTTTTGTTATATGAACTGGTAAGAAACATTCAATTAAATTAACTTAATGAGTTTGTCATTTCCGGTAAAAGTCAAAGAATTATAGATATATACTGAGTGACAATAAAAGGTAAACACCTGCATATAGTTTCCCTATTAAATAATTTTTGGTACACATTTATAGGGTAACTTCCTAGTTAAATGATTAAATTTTACCTTACTGCAGAAGCTGGTTCAAAATGAGTTGAGGATTCTCGAATTTTTATACACTTATTGACACACCTGGATATCGTTCTGATAAGGAGGTCGATATGATCTTGGGATATCTCATTCCAGGCTTCCGCAACATCGTGAGTAAGATCTGCTAAAGTCTATAAAAAGTGTAGCAAATGTAAAAGCCTGCTATCTATTATGTCCTAGACATGATCAATTTTATACAGATCAGGCAATCGTAGTGATCAAGCTAAATGGTTGATCGATTAAGGCTACTGGCCACATGCAGTCTGACATTCTCTTGCAGAAAAATTGCGTTTTGGATTATATTAAGTATAGAAGAAGATCAGATCAGGTGCGACTACTTCCTGAATATAGCGTCCGGGTGTCACATTGCCTCTGATGAAAATAAGTAGTGACCTGCTACTATAAGCAATAGCACCCTCTAAAATAACTCTCACTGTGTGGTAAACATGCTGCTCTCTGTCAAATTGTGGGTCACGTCTTTCGCCACATCGCTTTCTTACTCTTGCCCGATCACCGTGCATCTCTATACAGAAGCGGGGTTTATCACTGAAGACCACTTGATTTCAATCCCGGTGCCCCAGAACATTTTCTCTAAACCATAACAAACGGTTACGCTGATATTCAGCTGTTGCACCCGATAGCGATGTATCGTACGTATACCAACCATCCTGTCATGCTCTTCAAACCACTGATTTAAAATGGATCAAGTACTCCTAAATCTTTCTTTTAGAGACAGAAATGTTACTCGATAATCTTATCGCTCTGTCTTCCCAGTGTTAACTCCAGAACCCCTCGCTCGGTGTCCTCGACTTTCCTAGTCCGTACACACTCGTTCACACTGCATTAAACTTTAAACGGATCTGTGGGCCATTCTGAAAGCTTCTCTTGTCGAAATACCGACTTCACGCAATCCAACAATTCGACACGTCTTAAAGTAACTTAGCTGAGACACCTGGCGAATTATATACCTTTTCCTCCTCAGTTCTAATTCCTTTTGGGATATGGTGACACCATCATGCCTTTACAGTTTTTTCACGATTTTTCTTTATCCTTCTCTGTCCTGGGCTAGTTGTTCGGCTTCATGTAACCCTTGGTTAATCAGTATTTTTGTTTGATCTACCCAACGGCTTGGAGATCTTCCCCTAGGTCTCTTTCCTTCAACTCTACCCTCGACTATCAGTTTTTCCTTCGTACCTGTTCTTCTAGCAATGTGTCCAAAATACTGCAAATATCTCTGTTGTATTTGTTTAAGCAATAGTTTCTTTATTTTAAGTTGTTCTAATATCGATACGTTAGTGCGATGATCAATCCAGGATAGTCTTAACATACGGCGGTATACCCACTTTTCAAAAGCGTCCAGTTTATTTTTAACCGCTTTCTTTAAGATCCACGTTTCGGATGCATATGTCGCTATGGGAAAAATGTTTAAGGCGCCCTTACTAGCCTTAGTTTTGGGTGTATTATTACGCTATAATTTTTTCAAATTGTTACCAGTTTCATCATATATTTATACACTCTAAGAATTTTAAACAATCTTCCTATTGGCTACACAAAATTTATTTAACCAACACCGAAAATTCACGAAAACTAAATGTTACTTTATCACCAAACAATTCACGCAACCACCACAAACTTTAACAGATTAACCTGAAAATGTTATCACTTATTATTTGTGGTATAATAGGTTGATATGTACAAAAATGATTAAATTCTATTAAACATACAGAGGTGTTTACCTTTTTTGTCACTTCGTATAGTATTGAACATGGAATTTAGTGCTATACTTTCAAATTAGCCCAGTCTGGTTATGCAAAAATCATCAATTTCACGGCAAAATTTTTCGCAGATATCTGAAGCTTTTAAGACATCGGTGGGAGTTACTAGATGACGAATAGATGAAAAAGTACTCGTATTTTATCTTGCGTTTCTTTAAACAATAACACAGCCCAACAAAAAAAAATTTTTCTTACTGCCGAAAAAAAATCAACTGATTTTGGTTAATTCGTCTGTGCTGATTCCAAAAATAGAAACCTTTTCTTTGTATCAGCTCTAGTTTTCGAGATATAACACACTCATCAAATACTTAAATAATTTTACATTTCTGTATATTCCACCACTATAACTGCAATATGTTAATAAACCAACTTAACAAATTCTAATACAAATACATACTAATGACTTCTAATTAAAGTGTACTTTTTGGAAATGCGCATAACTTGAAATTAGCGCTAATTGCTTTTTAACAATTTTCCTATAAGTAAATAGTATTTTCTTTGAAACGGCCTTAATAAATTTCTAAATAAAGTCAACTGAGTTCTATTGTAAAATTTTGTTTGAACTTGAGTTTCGTTGCAAGAATTTGTTTTTGACAACTGAAAACCATGGCTTCTACAAGAAGGCGTTGTTGTGTGAATAACCCGGACGTTTTTTGCTACACATGTGGCGGGTACATTGTAAAGGAAAGTAGAAAATTTGTTTGTGATTTTATAAAAAGGGCATATCAAGCCTAGTTTGGTGTTCATTTGGGAGATCAAGATAAATTGTGGGCTCCACATAATTTAGTGTGCAAGACTTGTCTGGAAAACTTGCCACAGTGGACGAAAGGACAACGAAAATGTTTAAAGTTTGGTGTACCAATGGTATGACGTTACCATACCATTAGAGACCATTAGAGACACCAAAATTACATACTACCGTAATAGAGAGAAAAAGATCTTTTGCCTTTTTTTCTCAGCAGAATAATATGGTTTTTTTGTAATAATATTAAAGGACTGTTAGAAAAAATGGGTGTATCGGAATATACACCAGATCACTGGCGCCTTTTTATCGACAGTTCCAAACGAAGTTTAAAGAGTGTCCTTTTACATATTGGCAACAAATATGCAAGTATACCAATTGGGCATTCTACAAAAAAAAAAGAAGAATATAAAACAATTTCGCTGGTGCTAAAAAACATCAAGTATAACCAACATCAGTCGGTGATCTGTGTTTATTTTATGATGGTGAATTTTCTCCTGGGACAACAAGGAGGCTATACAAAATATCCTTGTTTCCTGTGTCTTTGGGATAACAGGGCGAAGGACCGACACTGGAGTAGAAGAAAATGGCATCCCAGAGATGCTTTAGTTCAAGCAGAAGCTAACGTAGTTAATAACGCATTGGTCGACCGAGAGAAAATAATATTACCTCCGTTACATGTTAAACTAGGGCTGATAAAACAATTTGTAAAGGCCCTAGACCAGAATCGTCCTTGTTTTGAATACTTGTCGAGAAAATTCCCTGCACTTAGTAAAGAAAAATTGAAAGTTGAAATATTTGATGGGCCTCAGAGACGACAACTTATAAAAGATTTGCATTTTACAGAATCGATGACTGAAATTAAATGTAGTGCATGGTGCTATTTGGTGAGAGTTGTGCAAAATTTTCTTGGAAACAATAAATCAAAAAATTACCGGGATATAGTGACAGAAATGCTCAACAATTTTAACAAACACGGTTGTCATAAGAGTATTAAAATTCATTACCTCCACAGCCACTTAGACCGTTTCCCAGAAAATCTTGGTGACCTTAGTGAGGAACAAGGGGAACGCTTCCACCAAGCTATCAAAACGATGGAAGAGAGGTATCAGGAGAGATGGAACACTCACATGATGGAAGATTACTGCTAGAGTCTTCAAAGGGACCGTCCTTTTAAAGCCTTTGCAAGAAACTCTTATATGAGTTTCTTTAAGGAAGTTTTTAGATGACGCTCAATAGCAGATTTGTACTGCGATGCTGGTTAGGTTAGATGAAAAGTTAAGTTTTTTTGGCAGATATGTGTGATGATTTTTGTAAGTACATTATTGTACAGTAAATATCTTACTTTTTATTAGTGTTTTGTTTATTTAATTGGTAGCAGCACTACATATATGTAGCTAGTGCTGCGTTAAATTACCCAATATGTTAGAAATGTGATCTGTCGTATTTCCTTAACACGATCTGATGTAGCAAATCTGGTGGCATTTTTGGATTCATCAGACCCAAATTACCTAGAAACAGTAAAATAATTTCCGGCAGCAAACTATGTGTTAACCAGTGTAATTTATGGTCACAATTTGATTCTTTGTCTAAAAGATTTTTCCCTTATATTTTACATAAACAAAATTTATATCATTTGTTTATATCAAGAATATCCTTATTTTCCCGTTTTTTAAATTAAAATTAATAAATAATTTACGGAGATGCAAAAAGCAGTTTTTTTTAACTAATTTATAAATTTGAATAATTTTTTTATTAACAAAATAAAATGTTATTAATACATTTGAACTTCGAGGAATAACCGTTTTTTAAATTTGTGCGAAATTTCCCCCCGATCGGTCAAATAGTTTAAAATTTATTTAATTTATTTATCCCTGAGGCTAAATATTTAAACTATTGAACTTGCTGTATTAATGATGCTAGACACATTTAGGAAATTTCATAGGATTCTTTAAGACTTAAACTATCTCAGAAGTTAAATGCATATTGCGTTTTCATCGAAACTATTTACGAAATAAACGTTTGAAAAAGGGGTATATTATACAAGAAAATAAAATGCTTTTTAATATCTTTCTGACTTATATTACTAATATATTGAACGGTTTCTGTTTTCCTTTTTTATAGAAACTAGTATTGAAAACCTGTTAAAGCTTTGCTTAACATTTCCCATATTTCCATAGTATTTATAAATTTGGCAAACATCAATGACCATTTTTCTCTGTTACTCCACTTCCAATTCAATTTTTTGAGTCACTTCTTAAATTATGTATATTGGTCAATAAAATTGAGTATATCAGCATTTGAGTATTTAACTTCTTTCATAATCTTTGATTAAAGGCTCAAAGTATTGATCAAATATTAAATATATTTCTGAAGCAGTAGTAATGGTTATTTTCTTCAAAACTTTCTTCTAGTCACATTACCGATTGTTTGATGTATATCGACAAGGCAATAAAGAAGATATATCTATCTATAAGAATATCTCTCTAAATCTGTCTATTACGTCAATCTCAGAACTTAAAGGTGTTGTAACATTTGGGTCTTGCTAATTGTGTTATCCATTTGGCACATAAACATTGTAACCGGTGTTATTGATAGGTCAAACTTTTTTCTACATCTGTATTATTGGTTGAAAATATGCAAAGTAAAAGACCAAAAAGTCTCTTAAAAGTCTAACTTGGTGCACCTTATTGTTTACAATAATTTTCTTTACATTAACTGGTGTAATGTTCAGAATCCTATTTTTTGCAAAAGGCTGTTAAAATCGACTTTCAAATGTTGCAAACTGCTGAATAAAAGTTTCATTAAAATGGTTGCCATTTACTTCAATATTTAACACAAGGATCACCGGCGCTCCTAACTAACAGATTACAATATTGTGCCATTAGGATCACCGGTGTTACTTGTGCGTATTTAACTTTATTATTATTACGGTTGCCACTGTGAGGACGCTCAAATAGTTTTACTGTGGCATACTAGGAACCCACAAGTATAAGCTATATATAGTACTACTTAAATACCGAATTAAAATTTTTCAGAAAAAAGATTATTTAAGTTCGGCTATAATGGCGAGCTTAATAGGAACGTGGGCTGGAATTTTGGTTACCGTCTATTGGTACGGTAGCGAAATAACGACAGAGGTAAGATAGTTAAGTTATAAAATAATTTGAGTATACTTTTCTTAATTTTAAAATTTATATTTCTTATTATGCAAAACTTAAGGAAGTACTAATATTGTGAATAAATGATTTCTTCTCTCTTCCTGTTCTTCTGTTCTCCTTTTTATGTAGACGTGACTATATCTGTTTTGCAATGTGCCTTTAGTAATTTGTCCTTCTTTCGTTTTCGTGATCTTCCTACTGATCGTCTTCCTATTGGGGAACCGTCTTTTGCCGGCTTTACTTCTCTATTTGTTGTCATTCGACTTATATGGTCATTTTATTCTACTTTTCTATTTCCTACCCAGTCCTTGATTCTACGTCGTATATCTGTATTTCTAGCTCTAGCTTTTTCTAATATTTTTTTTGTCCTCTATTTTGTGTTTCGGTTGCGTATGTTACTATTGGTTTGATGACTGTATTGTTAATTCTGCCTTTCATTTCTTTCCCGGCATTTTTATTTATGGATATTGTTTTATTAAGGCAACCTGCAGCTCTATTCTATTCACTTGATCTTGCACTTCTCGAGAAATATCTTTTTCGACTTTCCACAACTGAATTTGCATCTACCTTGCCAACAAAAATAGCAGTAAACGCCCCTTGTGCCACCTATGTGCTACGTTCCTTAGCGTCACATTTATTAATTGAGTGTCCAAAATACTAGAGAACCTTTAATAAAGAATCTACTAGCTTTACACTTTATTATCTCGATTAGGAAGAGACTGTCCAGTAAAAACTTATTAATTACCTAAGGTCAATCATTATATCTTATCAAATCTTAAATTATTGTGAAGCTCTGTTTACTGAGTAACGCAGCTTATAACCTGTTAATGGACACGGCAACTTTGCTTTAATTAAAAAAATATTTGGTGATCTTCTTCTTCTTTACGTGCCATCTCCGCGACGGAGGTTGGTAATCATCATGGCTATTCCGATCTTACATGCTGCCGCTCTGAATAGTTAGATTGATGTGCATCCGTACCATTCCCTCAAGTTACGCAACCATATATTCTTCTCCTGCCTTCACTTTACAATAAATTCACAATAAATTTAATTAAAGAGCTTTAAGAGGACATTCATGTACTCGTTTTTTATTATTTTAAGGATATTAGGCAGTTGATCTGGCTTCAAGCTTTTTCCGTTCCTTGTGTTCTTTATTGCATACAATATCTCTGCCTTTGTAATTTCTATACTGGTTTTTGTATATATGTCTTGTATATATTATATATCTATTTTTATCCAAAAGAGTTGTGTTGTGGTTTATTTTTTGCAGCTCTGCCATTTTTTTACCTTTTTATGTAGGATGAATAGGTCGTATTCGTTCTAAAGATCTTCTATCTCTTTTCTCATAGCTCTAAATTTTTTCTCATAGCAAGTTTGTTTTGCATCTCTTATTATTTTTCTGATTTCATTGTTAATGATTTTGTAAATGTGAATGTCTTTCTTCTTGGCTTGTCTTCTTTGGTCTATCATGTCATCGGTATTTCGTCAATCATCCAGTTGTCTTTCTTTATTATCGGTTCTTTTATTATCTCTTTGTATGGAACGAGGAGGCAGTTTTTTAATGTTTCCCATTGTTGGTTTACCTCGTAGGTGAAAGTATCTAATTTATCAAAGTTTTCGTATATTTTCTGGTGGAGTTTGTTTTTTTATATCAGCTTCTTTCAGTTTTTTAACATAAAATTTTGGAGTTCTTTGGGGTTTTCTAATACGCTTAAGCTTAAGCGTGACATTAGCGATTAGTGGGTTATGGTCTGATGTGACATCTGCTCCTGGATATGTTTTAACTGATTTGATGGTGTTACGATATCTCTATTTAGTCAATATATAATCGATTTGGTTTCTTACCACTTTTTCCGGCTTATCTGCTGGTGAGCGACATGTACATAATCGTCTCATGGGTAATTTAAAGAACGTGTTTTTGATTATAAAAATTTCTTCTTGGCAGCATTGTATAAAGCTATCTCCTCTATCGTTACGTTCCCTTGTTTTTGATCTCCCATTATTGTTTCAGCTCTTCTTTTGCCGACTTTTGCATTGAAATTCTTCAGAACAACCATGATTTTCCTGTTCTTTGCCATTTTTAGTGAATCTTTAATTTGTTGGTAGAATGTTTTTACTTCATCTTCTGTTGCATCAGTCGTTGGGGCATATACTTGGATCAATTTTAGTTTTGTGTGTGATGTCCTTATTTGTAGTAGCATCACTATTTCTGAGATTGGGATAAAACCCTCTATTAACTTGTTGACCTCTGTATCGACAATAATTGCTACTCCACGTGTATACTGGTTGTTAATGTTTCCCAAGTAATATAAGGTACCGGTTTCTATCCAAAGGTATCCTGAGTTAGGCCACCATGTTTCGCTTACACCTAATATACTTATATTTATTCTTCTTATTTCTTGAAGGATGTTACGCACTTTCCCAGGTTGATACATGCTTTTGACGTCCCACGTACCTTTTTTTGCTTTTGATAATTTTACTTTGTCTAGCTTTAATGTTTGACAAGGGTTTCGCCGGTTAATGACCTGGGAGTCATTGTCTGTTCCGTCTCTGCCAGATCTTGGGCTCCGATTCCCATGATCAGTTTCTTTTTTTCTTTTAGTACTCATTGCCATGATGATTTTACCAGAGATATCAAATGGATCTTTAATGCAGTGGTTTCTCCTTGCCTTCTGCATCCTTATGCCGTTAACCATTTACTTGTTTCATTCGCCTTTTGTGCCAATTTCTTAAAGCCACGAAATCAGAGTGCTCTTCCACTTACCAACTCATCCGCCCAAAGCCATTGGTCAGTAATTCCTTATACTGGCAATCGCTCGGTGGAATTTTCGCCATATCTGACTACACTGACTTAGTTTAGCCTGCAGACCAATACAGTTGCCCGGGGTGTGGAGCACGTGGAGCCATAACTGAGAGTTAGGTATGAGGACCAGTTATCACGAACCATCTCCCGTATATGACGCTCGATGTGGTCGTTCCTATAAAAGGTGCTACCTTTATAACACAATTCTACGCTCCTTTAGAGACAAGAAGTGCATAGATTGTCATGTTCGAATATTTTTATATTTATTATTTATATTATTTATATTTATTTTCAAGCTTTTTGTTTTTGTACTAAAGTTAATAATTTCTTATAAAAAAAAGAAATAAACCTAATATTGGGAAGTCAGTAGCTAACATTTGTCTTTCACTTTTTCATTATTATCGAAATAATTAATTATTTATTTTTATTTTTTTTAAGAGCTACAATTTGGCAAATGCAATTTATAATATTAGATGGTACAATGAATCAACGGAATTTAAAAAAATTCTACTGGTTCTTTTAATAAGATGCCATAAAGAGGTGGGAATTCAGATTGGAGGCTTAACAATAATGTCTTGCAATATTTGTGTTGGGGTAAGTTTTAATTTAGTTAAATAAATAAATTGCTAGAACAATACAAAAATCGTTAAAATAATATTACAAAAACTTATGATGCAACTCAAACGAAAATATTTGAGTACTTTTGCTTTCAGGGAGGCTTCCTGAGCTCCCTTGCTGTCAGAGATATCCTTCGGAACTATTTTATACGTTAGGGTCTTATACGTAAAAATATAGACTTCTTTAACAGTGCTTGTAACATAAAATTTCAATGCTGATCTTTTTGCTTATACTTAAAATGTGTATTGTGATATGAACACACTGGGAAGAAAAAAGCACGACAGTTTCAACCTCTTCAAGGAACTTAAATAACTTTGATATACCTCCGGAATTAGAAAACTCAAAAATGCTCACGTACTCAAAAATGCAAATGAAAAAATTTGTAATCACAAATAAGAGTGCAAAGAATGGAAAATATTTATCAGTGACCTTTTTGACAATGCTTTTTAAAAAAATGATACGCATATACATACTACTTGTGACAACCAGTTAGGCAGAGTTCCCATTATATTGCAGAAGTCAGAACAACAATTCAGCAAGCCAAAAAAATAAGGCACCTGGAGCAGATCAAATCCATACTGAGCTACTTAAATTCTTGAACGAGGTCAACTTAACCACTTTCTTTAACAAAATTTGCAAGGAAGAAATAATACCAGATAATTGATTGGAGTCAGTGTTTATAACATTACCAAAGAAAAGCAGGCCCAACAAATGCAGCGATTTTAGACTAATAAGTTTGATGAACCACACACTTAAGATACTTACGAATTATACAAAATCGAGTCTTCCTTCTGTGCGAAAGTAGAATGGGTAATAAGCAATTTGTATTTAGAAATGGTCTGGAAACTAAAGAGGCACTATTTTGTAAGCGCATTTTCTTACAAAAAAGCTGTAAGTTCCGACAGAACGTTAATGTTTGTTTCATCGACTTCGAGAAGGCATTCGACCGAGTACAGCACGAAACACTTTGAAAACACTTACGATACAGTCGTTCTTGCAGAAAATTTACAAGATCTCCAGACATTAGCAAATCTAGTCAGTAAAGCAAGTTCTCAGAGAACCCTTGAAATTAACATTTCAACAACAACAGCTAAATATTAATTTAGCAAAATTAATATAGATCCAAAGTTCGTTTTGGCTTAATGGAAACAAGATAGAACACGTAAAATATTTAAAATACCTCGACAGCTGGATAAATGTAAATTGTGACCCTGATGAAGAGAAACCAGGATCGAAATATCACTTTTCGGAAATCGTTTTTATGACCTGGAAACCAATTTAATGTAACAGAAACCTGTCGATACATATTTACAAGAAAATCCTGAAATATGAAAAAGAACCATAATAATTAAAAAATTAAAAGCATTCAAATTGTGGTACTATCAACGGATCCTAATAATATTATGTGTTTTGCACACTTACAATGAAGTTATTCTATAATTATATTATAAAATAAAATTCTAATAATTTATTCAGAACTCGTGGTCACAAACATAATAAAAAAAAACAAAAAAAAACGGGTGTGGCAGTCCAGTGGGACTGCTGGTAGAAGGTATACTTCTATACACGAGTTCGTCGTTACAAATTTATATGAGAGTCAATCTGCACAATCATTACATATGTAATTCTATAGGTAAGAGAAAGCAGAAAGAGAAAAAGAATTAGGTATACAGGTATATGGTGCATCGTTTGCTGTATGTAAACATTTGACCTGTAATAGGAGTATAGTAAGTAAATGAAGGATTGAATCAATATTTTAATGAAAGCATATATTTTTATTTTCATAAAAGTATGTATAAAAGAAGTTGAATGTAAAAAAAAATTTACACATACTCTGAAATAAAATTCTTTGGTAATTTTGTTATTAATATAAAAATACAATACAATACACTGCCACATAATTGAATATTATAATAAAATACAAACTAAAATGCAATATTTATAAGTATTTAAAAATGACAATATACATAACTTACGCATATGTTTAATTTACCGTGATAATAATATAAATAAATATTAAATATGCTTATTCTCGAGAATTTTTATTCTCGAGAGAGAAAGAGAGAGAAAATATATCTTCTGTCTCTCTCTCTCTCTCTTACCTATATCTTTGTATATCATAAATGTTTGTGGAAAATAAAAATAAAATACCAACAACTCGGATTAGGTTCTAAATGTTCATTTTATTTTAAAATTTAGCATTTTTGCGTATATTACACACACACACATATATATATATATATATATATATATATATATATATATATATATATATATATATATATATACAATAAGACTAACGTGGGGTTTTTAAATATTTCAAAAATAAAAAAGGAAGTTCATATTGGGATTCGAACTCACATATACCAGCGTATAAACCAAACACGTAAGAAATTTGCCAATTAGATATAATACTAACGTATTTCAAAATTGACAGTTCTCGTTCATAGAGTGATTTATTTTAATTATTATTTTGAAATACAAAAGCCTAAAATAATTATGAACATGTAAAATATAAGAACATACTTGTAAGAAGACAGATCTGAACGAGCATAGCATCAACATAAATGGAGAGAAGCTCAGTCATTTGAAATTTGCAGATGACATCGTTCTTATAGCCGATCGTATGGTCGATGCAATAATAATGTTTGAAAATATGTATATCACGCTTCCTTGGAGGTCGGACTAAAGATTAATATAACCAAGACCAAATAATGACTAATCTGGTGATAAATCAAAATATTGCTGTTGATGGAAGGAATATTGTGCAGACTACATCGTATAAGTACCTTGGACATGAAATTCAGTTGGGCAGAGATAACCAGACATGTGAGCTCCCACGTCGCATAGGATTAGCCTGGGCAGCGTTTGGTTAATTAAACTATGTATTTAAATCGGATCTATTCATATGCCTCAAAAGGAAAATCTTTGACCAATGTGTGTTACCTGGTTACCTGTACTTACTTATGAAGCGGAAACATTAACACTCACAAAAAAGGTAGTTAATAACTCAGATGGCTATGGTGCGCCAGATGTTGGGTGTCTCTCTGAGAGACCGAATCCCAAACGAAGAAATACGTGGTAGAACAAAAACAACAGACGCTATCGAAGAAATCGCGTCGTTATAATGGAATTGGACAGGACACTTCGCCAGATTATCAGACAACCGATGAAAAAAACGTATTTTAGAGTGGAGACCAAGGCAAGAAGCAATATGGAGCAGAGAACGCCCACTAACTAGATGGACTGATGACCTAAAGCTTGTTAGCAATAACTGGATGGAAGTCGCAAAAGACAGAGACAGACGGAAAGAGCGGAGGGAGACCTATGTCCAGCAGGAAATGCATACAGGTTGATGATGATGATGATGATAATAATAATACTAAATCACTACAAAAACATTGCTAAATTTGAGCTGCATAACGACTGAACTATCTACTATGCAGAACTGTATGCAATTTAGAAACAGTCATCATCATCATCCAGCCTCAAGAGTCCACTGCTGAACACAGGCCTCTTCCGCATGTTTCCAACCCCGTCTATCTTGCGCCGCTCTTATCCAGTTTTTATTGAGTCCTCTTAAATCGCCAGTCCATCTTGTAGGTGGTCGACCGACGCTTCTCTTGTCTTCCCTTGGCCTCCATTCCAATAACCTCTTTGTCCATCGCCCATCTGTCATTCTGGCTATGTGTCCTGCCCATCTTCATTTTAGTCTGGCTATCTTCTCGATGATGTCAGTCACTCCTGTTCTTCTCCTGATGTCTTCGTTGGTTATTCTGTCTCGCAGAGTTATTCCTAACATGGACCGCTCCATTCTTATCTGCGTGACTCTCAGTTTGGTAGCTGCTGCTTTTGTTAAGGTAAGTGTTTCTGCTCCGTACGTCAATACTGGGAGGACGCACTGATCAAATACCTTTCTCTTTAGGCATGTGGGCAGCTCACTTTTAAAAGTTTCTCTCAGTTTTCCAAATGCTGCCCAGTAAAGTTCATTAATAAAACATGTCAGAAAAATTGTACATTCATGACTAACTAAGTAACACCATTCTGGGTGTTTAAAACAAATATATACATGTAATATTTTTTATATATTTATATTTCTCGATATATACCAACTCTTGGTAATACAAGTACCCATTCTATTGATGAGCAAATAAATTAAAAATTATTTATTCTTCCTAATATTTTATCTTATTAAATTCAGAGATAGCCTTTATAGTTAAAAAATTAAAATTAATCGACGCGGTAAAACAATAAATAGCAAGTTGTATTTTTATACAAAATGTATTTCCCCATGATAGGCAAAATATAGGATGATATTTTCACAAGTGGCGACTTCAACCAAATGCATCCAAAATAGAAGTTAGTTGCTTTTACCTGAACAATAAACTTGCTGGAAAGGAACTCAACATACGGTTTGAAAATACCACACTTACCCACAACAAAACACCGAAGTACCTGGGCGTAACACTAGACAGAACGCTATCATTTAAAGAGCATTTAACAAAAACTGCCCAAAAGTTGAGTACAAGAAATAACATTATACAGAAGCTCTGCGGTACCACCTGGGGAGCATCGGTTTCCACTCTCCGCTCTACTGCCTTAGCCCTTGTTCTCTCGACCGCTGAATATTGTGCTCCAGTCTGGCTACACAGTCCACACGTAAAAAAGGTCGACAATCAGCTGCACAGCACTATAAGGATGATAGCTGGTACAATTAAATCAACTCCCACCCAATGGCTTCCAGTATTAAGTCACATCCCATCTCCACATTTACGACGAGTCGAAGCACTTACACGTGAATACAAAAAGATCATGAACAATATAAACCTGCCGATCTACCAAGATACCGAGGATGCACGAAATACTCGTCTGCGTTCTAGAAAACCACCAATGAAAACGGCAAGAATGATACATGAGGAGTTTAACATCACGAATGCATGGTCCCAACAATGGAACGAATGGCAAAATAACATGCCCTGCATTACCCACAAGCCACCAGGTTTTGATCTTCCACGCAAAACATGGTCCACTCTAAATAGGATCCGAACCAGACATGGCAGATGTGCATACATGCTACATAAATGGGGAAAGAACCCGTCCCCTCAATGTGACTGTGGGGAGAACCAAACCATCGACCACATTATTCAAGAGTGTCCCTCAAGATCCTACAATGGTAGCCCTGAAGACTTCCTGTTTGCAACTTCAGAGTCAATTGATTATATAAATACACTTGATGTTTGTTTGTAACTATTTAAAGTTTGTCAAATACCTATATTACTAGTGTTTGTGTATTTGTTCTAAATGTGTTGTAATTGCCATACGATAAATAAATAAATAATAATCCCCATGATAAATGTATTTGTGAATTTATGCACTGTAAGTCGCAAACAAAAAGTTTATAAAAAAAATAATTGTTAGAATTTGTAGGACAGTATTTTATAACGATTAGAATTTTGTTAGATATTGGATAATGTATGTATAAATTTTTGATTTTAAACTTTTTATTCTAACGATTTATTGAGAGCGCCCACCAAACTGGCATGGCAAGTGGCAAGTAGCAAGTAGCACGCGTCTAGCATGTTACTTAAAATGTAATCAATGCAAACGAATGATTTAGCGCACACCAAAATGACAGTGACAGTGGCGTCATGCAGCTTGCTACGCCACGTCGTTAAAAATTGAGCTTGTTGACAACACAAGTCCGGAATTTTTTAATTCTTTAAATACATTAAATCTACTATGCCGTTGCATCTCGTTCCAATAAGGGTGTACCCAAAACTAACGTTGCGGACGAGTTTTGTTCATATTGTTGAGGTTTAAAAGCAAGCATTAGCATAACTTCATCCTCAGAGGACGATATTTTGAATTTAAGTAGCCTTTTTAATGTCATGCTACTTTAGTGCGCGCTACCTGCCACGCCACTGCCATGCCCGTGCTATGTCACTGCCACGTTACATGTCACGCCAGTTTGGTGGGCGCTCTCAAGATTATGTTTTGTATTTTTATGAAATTTATGTTAATGTAACATATTACTTTTGTTTTAGCTACTTAAGGGAGCCTACACGTTTGTTCAATTTGTGCTGCAAACGTAAAAATACGTTTTGCTGCTTAAGGCTGTTTTAGCAGTTCAAGCCAACTGCGATTTGAAATGGGCGTATCACTTACTTTTCTACACTGCTTACGCGAGACCATCTTTACTCAGTGCCGCCGGCCGACGGGTAGTTTAATGACAACAAATACATTATTCTCCATTCAAATTAGTTTTAACACGAACTAACTGACCGTACGTTCATGAGATTTGACGTCACGAAGGCGATAACGATGAAACTTATCCCAATGATGAGTAACACGTTTCACTATTAGATTTCAGTATTTTTAGGCAATTTTCTTTAAAGTTGGAACACGCTTTTCTCGATTATTACTGGACACAGAAAGGTGAAACAAAAATCAACGATTACAGAAAAAAAAACTCTTTCGAGTGATGGGCGTAAAAAGTTTGGTTATAATAGAACGTTAAACAGTATATTCCAATTTTTCAACAGAAGTTTTAAAAAAATAAAAAAAGTAAAACCATCAGTTTAAAGGCAACATAATTTCGAATAACGTGTCCAAATTTCGAGACATTTTGTCAGTAAATAACAGAGAAAACACTGTCTCTAGGTTTTGATGCACCGATAAAACAGCCTTAATAAGTTACCATAACACCTTAGACAATGTCGTTAGTCTTAATAGTGTGACTCTTTGCTAATTAGTGCCTTTAGATTTTGATTTTCAGATAACAAGCTCATAGAAAAGCACTATCGAAACGAAATATTTTTCATTCAACATTAGTATAATAAGAGACTTTCTGATGAAACGTCAGAGCTTCAGTAGAAATATATTGCACAAATAGCACTAAAAAAAGAGTTAGTTACATTTGTAAAACTTAATAAAAACTGTTTTAACATTACGAAAAGTCTATTCATCTTCTGCGGCAGTGACCTATAATTATGGAGAATTAAGATGCACTTGCTCTGGGATGGTGCAGAAAAGACCGATTTAAGAGAGCAAAGTTTTGAAATTACTTTCTTGTGGCATAGTAAAGTTAAATTTTGTTTTTATGGGATTAAGCCACAGTTATTGGTTGTGATTGTCATGAAAATCACATTTTTAATTAACTAATATTTGAAGTTTCGATTTCCGTTCTGAAAATCGTTCTCCAAAAAGGTTTTTTGTACAAATTATCTAAAAAGTATATAAGCAAGGATTTTGTTATTGGTTATGTTATTTCAGAGTTGACATGCTTGACCCAAATCTTGTAGAGCAATAGCCCTTATTGGCTACAACGCATTTTTGAGAGTGGTGTTCTTACAATAATAATATCAAATTCTTACTGTTTTGTGTGTTTCATGTTGTATGTTTGTGTAAAAAAAAATAAATTATAGTTGGACGGCTTTTTGTAGAAAGGAACCAACCCCAAAATCTTATTCTTGAGTATATTGTTGTTAAAGTTCTGATGATAATAGAAAATTCACTTCAGATCAAAAATAGTTTAAACTTAAAACAAACATAGGTTTTAAAAATGTACATGCAACATAATTATTAACAAATTAAAAGAATATTTATATATATATATATATATATATATATATATATATATATATATATATATATATATATATAATAACGGATTTATTACGGCTGTCGCCGCTTCTCCGCCCCCAATTTCCATCTTTTTCTGTCATATGCAGTTGCCTATTCTAAGTCTCTTGTCACCATTACTTTATCAATATCGTTGCGCCAACTTCTCCGTGGTCGTCCTCTCTTTCTTCTTTCAAGAGGGATCCATTCTAGTACTCTTCTGGGCCATCTGTACTCTGGCATTTTTTTAACATGTCCGAACCAGATTAATTGTTTTCTTTCTATGTCATCATTGATATTTGGCTCCATTTTCATTTCGTTTTTGATTTGTTCGTTTATAACTCTCTCCAGCATCGATCTACCGCAGGTTCGTCTCAGATAATCCATTTTTGTCGTCATAAGTTTGTTTCTATTAGCTTTGGTGACGTCCCATACTTCCGAACCGTAAAGTGTAATACTTTGGACTATATTACCGTAAATGTGTTTTTTGGTTTCTCGTCGAATTGTTTTTTGCCAGAGAAGAGAGTTTAAGGCACAAGTCGCTGCTCTGCCTTTGTTTATTCTATCCCTGATTTCATCTGCGTTATTTACCTTCTTGTTGAAAATGACCCCCAAATATTTGCAGGATTGCACGCCTTTGATTTTGTCGTCTTCCAAGACTAGATCACATATTTCATCTGTTCCCACTGAGAGATATTCACATTTTGTCATATTCATGTTTAGACCTGCCACCTCATATTCTTCTTGCAGTTTTCTTACCATATAGCTAATATCGTAGCTGTTTTCGGCAATTACTACCTGGTTATCCGCAAAGAAAAGTGCATATAGCTTGTTTTCTTCCACCGTTATTCCCATGTTTCTACATTTTTTTAACCATTTCACTAAGGATCTGTCCAAATAGATTTTAAATAAAGTGAATGAAAGACAGCAGCCTTATCTTAGTCCCTTTGTTGTTTGAAAAGAAGAAGTGATTTCTTGTCCCATTTTAATTGTTGCAAAGTTTTGTTCGTAATATTTTTGAGTGGCGTTAATAAGAATTGGGTTTATTTTCAAGTTACCCATTTCTTTCCATAGTTGGGAGATCGGTACACTGTCACATGCTTTTTCCAAATCTATTAAAGCTATATAGGTTTCTCTATTTCTCTGCACTCGTTTTTCCATTGCAGTTTTTAATGTGAAAATATTATCCATAGTGGAGCGTCCAGCCCTAAATCCCGCTTGTTTTTCGGGTTGTTTGTCTTTAATATCATTTTCTATCAGGTTTCGTAGTACTTTTGAGTATAGTCGGCCTATAGTAGCAATAACTGCGACCCCTCTATAGTTTTTAGAATTTATCTTTGTGCCTCTCTTGTGTATTGCAGAGATATACGATTGTCTCCATTCTTCTGAAACTTCTCCGTTTAAGCATCTTTTGAATAATTTTCGGATCATTTAAACAGTTTTGATGATCCATACCTAATTAACTCTGGATGTATTCCGCCTGGACCTGGAGATTTTTTAAATTTTATTCCCTTAACTGCTTCTTTTACTTGTTCTATCGATATTTCGATTCTTCCTTCTACTTCCTCTTGTTCATTTGTCTGTTTAAACCTTTCTCTTCTCTCTGTTAATAAGTTCTCAAAATGCTCTACCCATGTGTTCTCTGGTATTCTATTTATTATGACTTGGTTTTTTGTCGTTATTCTCACCGCTTTTATAGTTCTAAAGGCTTCAGAGCTCTTTGTCCCTCCTATATGGTTGTCTAGGTATTGGCATTTTTGTTTCCATGCACTATTTTTCTTTTTAACCACTTCTCGTTTGACTTTTTTATTCAAGTTTTTATTTTGTTGTTTTGTATATTCGTCTCCCTGTTGTAATAACTTTAGATATACTTCCTTCTTTCTTTTTATCATTTCTTCCACTTCTTTATCCCACCAATATGGTTTATCTACTCTCCGTACTTGTGGCCCTAAGGCTTCTAGCGCTGCGTCTTCCATGCAGTTTTTTATATGTTCGTATTCATCCGTCGTTAATATTTACTAATATGAAAATTAAGAGTATTATGTGGGTTGGGTCTTTTATGCAAAATAAAATTTATCCGATTCTGTTTAAAGATACTTCATGGCCTACAGGGAACAAAACATCATTAACACTAATTAAATTTTTGACCATTCCTGTTTCAAGATCTGGCGCACCACTGAAGCCATCTACATCGTCTATAATGTATGTGCCTTTAGTATTTAAATAAAAATGTTTGCAATCATTCAGAATCAAATGCATCACGGATTTTATGTCTACTAGTTTTGGGTTTGATATTTGTTTTCCATTGAGCCACAAAGGTAGTTGTAGATCTTCAAATATTACTGGTCAACCCACTTGTTTTTTTCTAGTATCTATTTCAGCATAATTATTTTCACTGTCAAAGTTGGTTCTCAAAAAAATGGAAAATAGTTTTTATTTATTTCTTATCAAGAAATATCTCACGGGTCTGCAACCAGCTAATTTTTGTATTTTTCACATCGACGTTTCTATTTATTATTTGTTTTTCCAACTCGGCAGTTCTAAAAAATTCAGTAGATAGCAGTCGCGTAACTCTAAATTTGTTTTTTGTCCCACAGGTTTTCATAATTTTTATATAATCATCTGGCAGGAAAAGTCGTTGTTGACATTTTAGTGCACATTTCATGTTTGAAAAATCAAAATCATTTGGTAGAAAGCTATGGCCTGATACAAGGAAACGCATGAGAATTATTCTTGTTAAAGAAAAATGTGACGGCAACACAGTTTTAAGAATTCATGTCAGTTTAATGTTACGGTTTTGACCGCCACAAGAATCCGACCATAAGATTAAATTCAGTTATACTGTCAAATACATTTTTTTTAATATGCTTTACTAAGCAGTAATCGGTTTTTGGGCTCTGCATCCTGCCTGGTTTTCCGTCCAGACGTAAAAATGACCTTTGTTGGTGGAACTAGAGTGAATACCTAAATTATACAACCAAATTTGTCTCTTATAAAATAGAATCCCCATTGCTAACCTTGGTAATCGTAGTGTTTTTTCTAAATTAAATGTTAGACACTCTATTGTTTCGTTATCTTTAGCCAGTTTAATATCATTCTTCATTTGGTTTCTAATTCTCTGCCAATTTTTTATATGATTAGATCTGTTAATTTTCATTTTATTATCAAACAAAAGTATATTGAGTACAACAGATGCGTTTACAACAAGAAACGTTTTAACAGCGCCGAAACTAATTCTATAACTACTACTAAATTTAATCTTACCAGTTCTGACTGTTACGTGGTTTTGCAGAAAGGAGACAAACCGCTTTGATTTCGTCTGCAGGCAGCTTTCCGAGTAAACTGATATTTTGGTTTGGTTCGATTGTTAATAGATGCCGATAGGAACTACCTGCCAGGTTGGATCTCTTTTGAAGTAAAGTACCGTAATCACTGTTGCCGAGAGGGGGCATTTGGGCCTGTAGGACCCATCGCCGGCTCTTCGGGCTTCTTCCTATCCCCGGAATTGGATCGGGTATTCACCATCTTTGGTTTGTCGCTGGTAGAAAGGCTAAATACCACCGCTGTTAAAAGTACAAAAACCAGTGACAAATATCTGTTATAGGTAACGGTTCCAAGGAACAGTTACAAAGTAACAGAGCAAAAATGGAAAACAGATAGGTAAAAATGATCTAAGTATTCCTTGACTTACGGAAGGAATAACTTAGTAACCAAGTAAATTAAATGGTATAAAAATATAATGCAAAGAAAAAAATGTTTCTAAGTGTTTCTTGACTTACGGAAGAAACAAATTAGCATAAAATAGGAAATGAAAGAGACAAATGTATTAAGTATTTTCTTAACTTAAGGAAGAGAATATCTTAGATAAAATATCGGGAATAATAATGCAACAATGATTATGAAAATATTTCTAAGTGTTCTTTTGACTTACCGGAAAAGAACGGTTTAGACAAACAATTAAAATTACAAGTCAAATATTCAGAGAAATATTTCTAAGAGTTCTTTGACTTACCGGAAAGAACTACTTAGACAAAGTACAAATCAAAATATAAAATAGAAAAAGCAAGATAAATATTTCTAAGTGTTCTTAACTTACGGAAGAATAACTTAGACACAAAATACAAGAAAAATAAACAATCAAAATAATCAAATAAAATATCAAACAATCAGTACATGAACAAATATAGATCAATGTAATATTCTAACCTGACAAGGTCTGAATATACAATAATGCTAAAATAAAAATGGTATATAGGAAACCAGAAATAAAACAATAACTTAGTTGGAACAATAATAGCACCGACTAGGTCTACAGTAGAAGAGGCAAGCTCGACTGACTAATGAGAGAAAATCTATCTGCTTTTATGTAAAACAAATCCTTTGTTTTACGTAGCAAAAGTGGAATTTCCCTGCATCGAGTCAATTAGAAACTTGGATTTGGCCAAACTTGGAATTCCCAAGTATTTTGACCAATATTCAAATTCCTTGATGCGTCCGGCACGGCTGTCAGCTCCCGGCTGACACGCCTCCGGAGGACATCACTCATACTACAATAAGAATAGTATAATCGAAAATTTAATTTTTGTGGATTGGTTTCTTTCTGCAAAAAGCCGTCCAATTGTGGTTGTGTAACGTAATTAAGTAAAAAAAAATGATTTAGTTATGTGTGCATTGTGTGTTGCATATGTGTTGTGTGTTAGATTGTAGACGATGTGATTGACCTCCTATTACTAGGCTATTGTTGGTATATTCTTATTGCTGACTTCTTTCAGTATTGGCAACCAAAGCCAGCTACATTCTGCTGATGGCTTTGCTACATGTTTTTCTTTGTTGATTAGGATGAAAGATGCTTCTTTGACTTTTGTCTTTTTTATGTCTGTTTCTTTTATGATTATCAATGCATCTTTCCATTGTGGTCTGTGCTCGTTGTCCCAGGCATGTTTGCATATCTGGGATATCTCGAAGTATCTGTTCTCGATGTATGTTTTATGCTAGTTTATCCTGAAATTAAGTGATCTTGTTGTTTCTTTGACGTAGAAATTGTTTATAAATGACAATTGGTAGTAATTTTTTATTATAATCTTTGTTGGCAGATTTTAGTTTCCTGAAATGCACTTTAATTAGAGCAATAATTTTGGCTTAATCCCATAAAAATATAATATTTAACGATTTGAGAGAGTCTAAGAAAAGATTCAAGCAAATGTAAATTATGTATCTATCAAAAAAGTACCCCAGATCAAGGACACTTACTAAAGTACTATGTTTTGCCGCTTTAAAAAAAATTAATTATATTAGAGTAAACTAAAAACTTTATATTCTATCTTTAATGATAATTAACCACAATTTAAGGTAAAAATACATTTATTTTGTTTTTTTTTAATTCTCTCTTCGGAAATCGTTCTAAAAATAGAAATTTAATTTTTGTACTCTTTAATTGGAATTTTGAGAACGAGTTCCGTTGTGGAAATCAAAACGTCAAAATAAGTTATTGTTAACTAAAATTGCCGTTAATTGCTATAATTTCATAGGTAAATTTAAAGTAATGTAACAATTAAAATTTTATATCATAAATATCAGTAAGTATATTTAAAAGTTGGTAACCAATATTTTTTAGTTTAAACCCATTTTAATAGGACATAAAGAAGTTCAAAACACTACAGAAGAAACTGATGAAATAAAATAAAATAATTTGAGTAGTAAGAGCTTCTGCTTTGTTATATATGTTAAATAAATAATAAAGTTACTTAAATATAATAATATCTACAGTGTTTTCTTTTTCTGATTTTTTTACTGCGACATGTTTTTAATAATACAAACTGTCAATTAAAAGTTTTTACTTCAGTGTTAACAGAAACTCCCCAGAATAGCATAAAGGGTATTAAGTTATATTAAACAGTACTGCTGCCAATTGGCTTATTGTACATCTTCCATTTTTGTAAGAGTCTAAGCATAGTTGTACTGATTACTTAAAAAGCACGGATCAACGTGCCCTCTAAGCCCTCCTAGCTATCCAAAAATTTAAAAAAAATGCATTAGACCCCAGTTACACAAAGCCAGTAAGTCGTACGAACTACTAAAAGCGTGTACTGGAAATGTCTGCAAAAAATATAAACGGACAGTTTTCCAGCCGCATTGCGACAGAATGCCGATTATTGATACCGAAGGTATTGGCAAATGTACGAAGAGACTTTGAAAATAGACTATTATTGTATAGGGGTCACAGATCATTTTGAACATATAATTAGTTAATTTGATAAAATTTTATGTTTTTTGTTATAACTGATATTCAACCAATAAATAAGTTCAATATAAAATTATCTTTAAAGTTATTCACTTCATTAAAAAAAAAAATAGAGTGTCGTGTAGAGAAAAAAAAAATAACTTTCAAATAATGTGCCACTCGACCACACTTGCTGTTTAAAAAAAACTAGGGATGACGAGGGACAGTAGAGGGTTATATAGGCTAGGACAAGTCACACTGTTGGTCCTGTAGGGACTAACTACGCCCCCTAGGAAAGAAATCTGAACTATCAACTGACATTTCAATCTTATTTGACTCTATTTAGCATTGTTTTGTAGAACTTTGGTTTTCTAATAAATATTTTTCAATTAGTTTTAGAGTGTTATTAAATCAATTCATGAATAACAATATCATTGTTTAAAAAAGAACAGTGTGTTATTTAAACAATGGTAATATAAAATGGAATAACAGCTAGGTTTGAGCTAAACATTTTGTGCATTCTGTAATTTTTGTAATAGAAACAAACTTAGGACGACAGAAATGGATTATCTGAGACGAAGCTGCGGTAGATCGAAGCTGGAGAGAGTTAGAAACGAACAAATAAGAAACAAAATGAAATGATTTATAAGTACTAGTAATTTGGACATAGTCATGAACTTTTCTTCTAGTGCTGTAAGTATGATCTATTGATTTTAAAACATGTTTGTTTTTGTATGTAAGCAAAATAATGTTAAACAAATATAACTGTCTAATACTAAAAATATCTGCTTTCTGATAAAGAAGTTCTGAAGAATATAAGCGAGATTTTTTTAGCATTATTTTCAAAAACCTCCTTTGTAATATTTCAAGTTTATTTAAATGAGAAGCATATGTTCCACCCCATGCTAAAATGGCATATCTAAGACGTGACTCTATCAAAGAATAGTATATTATCTTTAAGTAAGACAAATTAAGAATATTGCTGAGATATCCAAATTTGTATAATAACATTCTTAGAGTTTTACATACCATATCAATATGTACATCCCACTTCAAGTGACAATCAATATAAACTCCTAAATATTTTATGTATTTTTTCCTATTTATTTTAATGAACGCGTTATTATAGCTTAGATTTAATTCCAAAAAGTCGGGTAAATTATTTTTGTATATTGAAAATGGTGTGAAATAAGTTTTATCAGTATTAACTGTCAGTAATTTCCTATTTAGCCATTCTAGAACTTTTATAGTTTCTGTTTCTGCTAAAGTTTTAAGTTTCTCCCAAGAATCACTAGTGTAAAGTATGATAGTATCGTCAGCAAAACAAATAATCTTTCCATTTATTTTCATTGATGCTAGATCATTTATATATATTGAAAACAGTAAAGGACCTAAAACAGTACCTTGCGGCACACCATACTCAATGATTTTTTCAGCATTTACTTTGTTATTAATGTTGACAACTTGCGATCTATTTTTTAAATAACTTTGAAATAGTAAGTACGGTATGCCCCTTATTCCCAGATCATCCAAAGCACTTAACAACTGCTGATGACTAACAGTGTCAAATGCCTTAGCTAGATCCAAAAATATCGCTAAAGTAGGAGAGTCATTTTCCAGCATCTTATATAAATAATCAGTAGCGGACGTTATAGCATCTGAAGTGGAATATCCCTTCTTAAAGCCAAATTGGTTTGGAGACAGCAGGTTAAACTTTGTAAGATATTGATTTACTCGTTCTGCTAAGGCCTTTTCAAAAATTTTTGCAAGGCTGGTAATAAGTGATATAGGACGATAATTTTGTATCACCTTTTATATATATATATATATATATATATATATATATATATATATATATATATATATCTTTTTTTAAAAGTGTATCATATTCTATACTGTTTTGAGACAAAGTTTTATTTTAAAATTACGAGTTTCAAAGTTATTTCCTGCTTTAATTTTGTTTCTTGTTATTATCATAACAAAAGGTATTAAATTAAACCAAGTTTAGTTCTAGGTGTTACCTTAGGGGTTACAATTTTAAATAAATACGTGACTGTATTAACAAAAACAATATTTTCCTTCACTCTCTTTACGACTAGTTTCATTAAAAAACCTTGGTAAAAGTTCCTGCATAAATAATTTTAAAAGAAAAAGCTCTTTATGATTTATTTTAAGTTTTTTTTTTATATTTTTAATATGTATGAGAAGGTTATACAAAGTAACTTATCATAATGCTGTGTTTATTTCATTTTATATTACCACTAAATACTGCAGACACTTGGAATTTTTGACCTAAAAATAATTTTTATTATACAAATGCAGCCCAAGTTAAGTTAATTTTGTTTTTTAACCCGGTTGTTTGGTTGTCTCTACTCATTTTGGACTTATGGCCCAAATACTTGTAGTAATTAACTGGCTCGATGTCCCTGTCTTCAACTAAGATATTTTTGCTGTGGACTAAATTGGTCATAAATTGTGTTTTTAGAAAATGTATTTTAAGGCCCACTAATTTGTGACATCATATGAAGCATTAAAGCATTGTCTGCGCCTATTTAAAGCTTTTGGTAATAAGAATAATGTCACCCGCTACTCAAGATTATTTTAAAATTTTCTCTCTACTTTGATGCACTGATGCGTAGTTTAGCGAAGTCGTAAAACAATTTAGGAGACATGTTGTTTCCGTGCTCAATTATCTGCGTTTTGCCGACGACATAGTACTTATTACCGAAGATCTGGGTGAAGCACAACAAATGGTACAAGAATTAGAAAACGTATCTTCAACAATAAGTCTAAAAATGAACATCAGTAAGACCAAATTTATGAAAAATTTAGTTCCCAGCGAACACCTAATCATCCAAAATCAAGTGGTAAAATTGACAGAAAAGTACATATATCTTGGTCATGAAATCAGAATAGGCAAGGACAACCAGTCCTGCGCATATGGTTCACTAAGAGACATCTTTAAAAGCAACATCCCGATAGCTATGAAACAGAAGACATTTGACCAATGCGTTCTTCCTATTATGACATACGAAGCAGAAACTCTCACGCTCACAAAAACAACAGCACTAAAAATGCGAATGGCATAAAGGCGCATGGAAAGATCAATTCTCGGCGTGACAAAAAAAGACAAAATAAGGAATCAAGACTTAAGGAAAAGAACAGGTATCAGTGATGTCGTCGAACATATAGCCAAGCTGAAATGTAATTGGGCAGGTCACATAGCGAGACTGAAAGACACAAGATGGACCATAAAAATAATTGACTGGCGCCCACGAGAAGACAAACGCAGCAGAGGCCGACCACCAACACGCTGGATGGACGACATTAGACGAATATCCAAGAAATGGCAACAAGAAGCACAGAACTGTGAAGTGGCGAAAAATGGGAGAGACCTATGTCCAGCAGTGGACAGAAGAGGTTGCATGATGATGATGATGATGTTGTTTCCGTGCCCCTTTCAATATGAAATGTATCGTTATTAAGTCTTACACAAGCTATTCCATAATTATGTTGCATAATTATGTTATACTATTAGATGTATTTGGTAAGAGATATCTATCGGTAGTCTATTCTACATTAAATTAGGTCATATAGAATATTTTACTTTGGTTAACCTTGTCAAATGATCACTTGTAATGACTTAATAAAACCATAAAGAGCCTAAAAAACGTGAGGAAATTATATAGAACTAGATTGGAAAAAAAGTTAGAAATGAAACAATTCAATAATATCAAAGAACATTGTAACCATATGAAAGTGTGCGTAGAGTGGACAGCAACACAAGCTGTTGGACATCAAGTTTAAAACCAGAGAAGACTCCAGAGTATTGGTGGGATGAAGAAATAGAACGAGAAATTGAAAATTAAAGAGAGAAATACAAATAATTTTAAAATACAAAGGACGAAGCTGACATACAAGGAGAAATAAGCAAAAATGCGACTAATAATATGTCGTACGAAACATAAAGTCTGACAACAAAAGTGTACAGCAGCCGCTAGTTACGAAGATCCAGCGCAAATCCTTATTTTCATACCGATTCTATCCCAGCACCTTGTTTCCATATTTATTTACGATGTCAGTAGCGCAGCGATAACTATTTGGTGCCGTTAATTATATAAAAAAGCATAATCACGCCACTGTCTATCTCTTCGGATACAGCCTTCACAGGCCACATGGGCGAGGTTGGATCTTCCTATGTGGTGTTTACAGTAACAGGATAAATTCCCACCTATGAGGATGTAAAAGCACAGAAAGTTGAAGAGTATTAAAATCTTCTTCTTCTTAAACTGCCTATCCGTTCCGGATGTTGCGACCATCACGGCTATCTTTACTTTGTTTATTGCAGCGCGGAACAGATCAGTGGTAGTCGTGTACCACTTTCGTAAATTTTGAAGCCAGGAAATGCGTCTTCTTCCCGGTCCTCTCTTACCATTTACCTTCCCTTGGAGAATCAGCTGGAGAAGGCCGTAACGTTCTTGATTTCTCATTACATGTCCTAGATATTCCAACTTTTTAGTTTTGACGGTTATGAGAATTTCACATTCTTTCCCCATTCTACTCAGGACCTCCACATTAGTAACTCTGTCAACCCAGGATATACGTAAGACCTATAACACCACACTTCGGAAGCTTCGAGCCGATTCATAGATGCAACAGTCAGTGTCCACGCTTCCATTCCGTAGAGCAGTATTGTGAATATGTAGCAGTTCAATAGACGGAATTTTGTTTTTAATGATATGTCTCGACTGTTGAAAATGGTTTTTATTCTAACGAATGCTGCTTTTGCTTTTATTATTCGCTGTTTAATTTCTGTTTAGTGGTCCCATTGGCTATTTAAATTGTTGAATAGATATGTATATCGCACGACTCTTTTGATATTCTGTTGGTTGATTGAAAGTCCACCTTTCCATCTTCTGCTATACGGCTTGCTGGTTTTTTTTTGTTTTTATTCACCTCTTAATATTTTGAATTTTGCGTTGTTCGCATATACTTCTGTTGGTTTGTCTCTCTCTTAATGATATGCCCGCTATTGATCTTAATACTGCCATTTCGATATTGTTGATTTGTTGTTTCGTCTTTCTTGTATCGGTTCTTATCTCCGCTGCATATGTTAGGATTGGTCTTACTGTTGTCTTGTATACATTCATTTTGCTTTCCGTGGTCAGATATTTGTTTCTTTATATGGTTTCTCGGAGGCAACCACTTACTCTTGCCCTTACCCTTATTTTACATATTTAAAACAGCAGTAACAGAATGCCCATGCCGATCTATACCAACACACTTATCGTTATACAACTTGCAATTTGCCCAAATTAATTCTATTGCGTTAAATTTACAGTGATAAGGAGGCGGTCTCAACACCTCATGACCATATTCTCGCAGCAACTCGTCAATTACATATATATTTTCTTTTCTGTTATTTTTGGCTATTTTTAGCAATTCAGCTTTAGAAAAATGTGGGTCATATTTAATATTATTTGTTATCAACCAACTAATAATGTTATCTTTCCTTAAAGTAGTAGAAGGTAGTAGTAGTAAGAAGCATTATCCATTACAACCAATGATGGCTCTTCTAAATTTGGTATTAATTGTGTACTTGTCCACTTAGTAAAAAGTTCGTTGTTTATTTCTCCATAATAATCAGCTACGATAGATTTTGGATAAAACAATAAATTTGCTCCCGAAACAAATCTTTTCTGTGAACAATTACAAAACGTTTACCATAGTAACCTCCTGGTTTTTGGACACTTTTGGCACTATCCAAGGACACATTTGGCAGTCATCCAACTATGGATAATATCCAAGTTTTATCTAAAAAACAACTTCTCTTGTAAATACACTTTTAGGATTTCCATGTATTTACGAAGGAATCTGGTTCTTAGAGCAGCAGCAGCAGTACTAGTTTGCTCAATTAATGCTAGTCGATTGTCATCCTTTTTGAATTTAAATCCAATGTCTTTTAACAATGTACTAAGCGATGATTTTCCAATCTCCACTACTTCTTTATCCCTTAATTGACAGGTCAAACTCCTCAGAATAACATGCTTCTCTAAAAAAAAATTTATTCTCGTCTTTAATAGCCAAAAATAAGTAGATAGAAAATTTCATGAAAATTGAAGTACCTACCCAGGTTCTTATCTATCATTAAATTCACACTGAAGAAATCAATACTTACTCTGTTGGTACATATCATACAACGTATTCCGTACTGCCATTTTTGATACCTCGGGCATATCAGTCGTGTTATTTTTAAGACCACATCTATTTTTGCCTGATTTTGAAAAGACGGGATTGTTTCCTTTCTTTTTTTTATCAAATATATTGTCCGCCGTGATATTTTTAAAGCAGCGGCAACTTCCTTAAAAAATAATTATTTAATAGTAACTGATTAACAAACATGCATTTGATATTTTACCTCTTGAACAGATGTAAGAAGCTACAAAGATCCTTTATTACTTCTTTCGAACTCAAAATATTCATATAAATTCAACACAAGTTGCTGCGCTTGGGAATTAAGCGTTTTTCCAGACATATCTTAAAAATAATATTAATAAGTAATCTCAAAAATATACAAGCCAGACTCATGTAGTATAATTACAATTTGTAGATTAGAAAATATTACTTTTCTCATTAGGTTAAAAATAAATAGGTACTTACCGGAAGTGATCAAATTAAGAAAGCAGCAGTTAGTCGTTCTAACAATTATGCTTAAAAATATACAATTCAAATGACATACCCAAAGACTACAAGTTAAATAATTTGAAAAACCAAAAAAAATTCAAATAAATCAATAAACACGACAAATGAGCTAAGGTCACTGTCAATGAAAATTATAAACGTCAAAATTTACAGTCGACAAGGTATCAAAGGCATGCCATATTGTCGATCCTTGTTTAGCTAATTGTGATTTCTATGGACAAGCGGCTTGATTTTGCAATACTAGTTTCTGTGAGTAAAAAAGAGACCTAGTATAAAAAATAATTCGTGAATAATTTCATGTATGGGAAAAGATATAAGTAGTGAACATACTATATATAAAAATATATTTTAATGGCCTTTAAATATATTATAGCAGATATTATTCATTGGTTTAATTTGAAACTGCTTATTATGTAAAATATTATTGACAGTTCATCTAAATTAGGGCTTTATATTATAATGTTATCAATTTGAAGAGTGACAATGCAGGTTATTTGAATATTTAACATTCATAATATTCCACGGCGTAACCCAAATATTTGGTCAAATTTGTGTGATAACAATTACTAAATTCCTCCAGCCGTCAGTAAAATGACCGATATGCTTTTAATAAATATTCAGAGCAAATGCAGCTTATGATGTATTTTGAAAGTCCTAATTTATTATAGATTTTCTACTAATATTAACCAGAATCAGATAAACTGATTCGGGAATAGATACATATTTTTAATTCATTATTTTTATGTTTATAACGATTCATCTTTATCCAAATTGTTATAGTATGCGTAATTTTCCGAAAAAAACTACAGATGCTTCAGTTTTATCCGTAAGATTGGAGACTAGGACTTTTTTTTTAAACATAAAATACCTTATAACATAAGAAGGGTAAAAATATCTTTTTATTTCAAAATCAATCAAGAGCAATTTGGTCTCAGCACTTTAATACTTTAAGACTCTTCTTCAAGAAAAAAAAAAAAAGAAATAAATTCATGGCAAGAAAAAGAAGACTTAATCACTTAAAATTTAATTAGGGTTTTACATTTTCTCCAGAGAACAGTATGTGCCAAGTTTTTAACCTCTAGTACTTTGTTTGTAAAGCAAAACAAAAGGCATAAGGATATTAAAAGAAAAAGAAGACAGTGCAGTGGTATAACTTGTAGCGTACAAGCCACTCATTGTAATACGACTTTGGAAATTTAAATAAGCAAAAAATGCAAGGATAACATTGGAGATTCGCAGTTTGGGTTTCGGAATTCTCTTGGGACAAGAGAAGCACTTTTTAGTCTACAGGTACTCATCCAGCGCTGCAGCATTCGATAACTTAAAGCACGAAAAGATAATTGAAGTTCTCCATAAGATCGGAGTCGACTACAGAGACATTCGAACAATAGCGAGTCTCTATTGGGGTCAAACAGCTAAAGTGAAAGTAGGATCTACATTGATCAATAAAATTGAGATCAAGAAAGGGGTACGACAGGGCTGTATCTTGTCTCCTATTCTCTTTAATATATACTCAGAAGAAGTATTTAAGACAGCGCTGGAGGAAAGCACAAAAGGCATAAAGATAAATGAAGAAATAATTAATAACATAAGGTATGCTGATGACACTGTGATTCTAGCAAGCAGCATGGGGGAACTGAGTTGCCTAATGAGTAAGATACAAAAAACAAGTGCACAATACGGACTCAGACTAAATATTACAAAAACCAAATGGATGTTAGTAAGCAAAACCCAACAACCACCACAGCAAATGATATTAGAAAATATTAGACAATGAAAGAATTGAACACGTGGATTCGTACATCTACTTGGGAACAACAGTTAACTCAAATTGGGATCAAGCGAAAGAAATACGTATAAGAGTAGAAAAGGCAATAGCTTCGTTCACTAGCATGAAGCAAATTTTCACCTCTAAAAGCCTCACCCTACCTCTCAAAATTCGACTTCTGCAATGTTATGTATTCCCGGTTTTGTTATATGGAATGGAGGCATGGACAATGACCGCAACATTGATGAAATAAGTATAGGCCTTCGAAATGTGGGCTTACCGACGTATATTACGTATATCCTGGACTGAGCACGTGACCAACGAAGAGGTACTACGCCGGATAGGTAAAGAGAGAGAGGTAGGAATAAGTATAAAGAAAAGAAAGTTGGAATACTTGGGTCACGTTATGAGACATAATAAATATAGAGTACTACAACTGATCGTTCAAGGGAAAATAGACAGCAGAAGGGGTCCAGGGAGGAGAAGACACTCGTGGCTCCAAAACTTGCGGCAATGGTTCGGATTGTCATCTGCTGAACTATTCAGATCTGCCGTAAACAAAGTTAGAATAGCCATGTTGATTGCCAACGTTCGGAACGGACAAGGCACGTGAAGAAGAAGAAGAATTTTTCTACTTTCTTCTCTATTGCAGGTATCTATTGTCGCCAGAGTGGACCAATGAGAGCGAAGATTATCACTCTGGCTAATTATAACAAAGATTATTATCTTCGATTTCGATGGTCCTTTAACGGAAAGATCATTGTGCACACGTAATTACTAAATGCATAAAAACAGTGGATCCTTCGGCCAGAGGACAGGCTAGTTCTTAATCTTAACAAACAAGACTTATTTTGGCTGAGTAGCCCATTTTAACGAAACTCTGTGTTTTATTTTTCTCACCTATTCCAATCATCGAACTTTCGATGAACGAGAACGAAAATTCTCGATACTTAGAAATTTGCTGATTATTGTGATCTCTTACAGATCTTATATTTGGTAACATATGCATTATATCTTTCAAATTGTCAGAATATGAACTCGATAACAATGATGATAAATCCATTTTTTTTAATGATATACTATGATGATACTTTAAATAAAAACTAAGCTAAGAACACTAAAAAATATAAACAATGTAAAAGTGAGGTTAAAAAAGGTTGATAATTCCATTAACCGCAGAAAACGGGTTGGTTACTTTTGACAGCTCAAAAACTGTCGGTTCCAATCGTGTAATGGTTGGTGCAACAAATCAAAAAACCAATCGTTAATTTGTTGGTGCAACTGGACATAAGTGTGAGATCTGGATTATAAAGTCTACATCCAATAATTAATATAATTTCATATTTCATCCATTGGTTTCCCATATATTACTAGTCGGTTGTATTTGTGGTCAATGTTTAGTTTACTATAGAGTTTTTAAAATGTGCAGTTCAAATTTATTGGTACTGTCTGTCTTAGTTGTCATATGTCAGATGTTACTAACATTTCCGTTAAATCTGAACGACCAGGAGCCATTTTGTCTTCTGCAATTGTCCATACTGTAGCATGCTAAACAATTTTTAACCCTCCAGTACACGCGCGGATAACATACGTAATCCATTGAATTTTATAATATTCCTATTTGGACTATACTGTATATAAAGGTGCCTAACATCCTATACTTTCAGGGCATAGTATAAGGAACTGTTTTAGCATGCGACTGTCGATTGATGTGTGTAGGTGTAAGAAATAGACTGTGTCTGTTACCATTTGTAATTCACGCGTGTACTTACATAACCCTAAACTAAAAATTACATTTTGTATTCGGCGGTTAAGGTAAGTTTTCTGCGTGAAAAAGAGTAACAAATATTAATTTTTTATTTTTGTTTAAGTTATCAGCAATGTCCCGACCAAAAAAAGTAAGATTCAGCGACTCTAATTTTGAAAAAATGCTGATGGAATGGAATGCTAATGAAATAGAGAATGAACAGGAGCCGAGTATAGATGGTAGTGACGACGACACCTGCTCAGATGACTATACTGTTGAGCAATTAATGTCTGATGATGTTGTCTATAACAAGAATGTACCATGTCTGAACAAGAATCGGAACAAGACTGTGATGCAGAGGTTCAAGGGAAAGAAGAAAAATAATTTCAAAATACTATCTTGGCAAAGACAAAAAAACAAAGGTGTATCCTGCGCCTACGTCAAGAACTCGTGCAACAAATATTGTTTTGAAGTTACCAGGACCAATAAGAGAAGCGAGAAATGCAAAAACACAGTTTGAATGCTTCAAATGTATGCTAGATGATAATATCGTCAAAGAAATTACGTGTTGTACCAACATCTGTATTGAGAACGTAAGAGAAAATTTCCAACGCTATAGAGATGCTAAAATGACTGACGTCGAAGAGATTCGGGGACTTATTGGTATACTCCTTTTAGCAGGTGTTTTAAAATCTTTAAGACTAAATGTTTTGCAAATGTGGGATACTAAGAAAGGTACTGGTGTTGAAGCTATTTACTTAACAATGTCTTTAAATCATTTCCGATTTCTACTGAGATGTTTGAGGATTGACGACTTTAATTCTAGACAACAAAGAAGAGATCTGGATAAACCTACTTACTATACGAGGCATTTTTGCACTTATTATTAAAAATATAAAAAAAAATTTTACACCTTCAGATTATTTAACAGTTGACGAAAAATTACTTGCTTTTAGGGGAAAATGTAAATTCCGTCAATACATCCCCAGTAAACCATCCAAATATAGTATAAAATTATTTGCGTTAGTAGATAGGAAATATGCATATAACTATAATACGGAGATTTACTGTGGAACACAATGAACTAGTCCTTTTGGAACTGATTGGAGCAGCGCAGAGGTTGTTAAAAGAATGGTTAAACCCATAGAAGGAATGGCAGAAATGTAACCATTGATAACTGGTTTACCAATATACTTTTGGCCATAGACTTGCTTCAAAAGCGATTAAATATTGTTGGTACAATTCGTAAAAATAAGAGGAAGCTACCACAAGAATTTATAACGTCTACAAACAGAGACATACATTTTTTACTATTCGGATTCAGAAGATTCCTCCAAGAAAAATATACCTTAGTAACTTACGTTTCAAAAAACAAAATAAATTTGTATTACTGACCATGTTGAACCATGATGACAGTATTGATCCTGAAATGGAAAACAAGAACAAATCCGAAATAATAACGGATTACAACAAAACAAAATTCGGTGTGGATCTGGTTGGCCAGTTGTTTGCACAATATGATGTTTCCCGAAACTCTCTGCGTTGGCTACTCACTGTGTTCTTTGATTTTTGAAATATATCAGGAATTATTGCATTTTTCCTGTATAAGGCTAATATTGTCTCTGCGTCACTCCCAAGAAGCACTTTTCTTCAGGACATTTCGTTTGAATTAATAAAACCACTGATGTTAAGGCGACTAGACAACACTCACACATCAACAGAAATTAAATAAAAATTTAAATTTTTTTTAAAAGTAAAGTTTAAAACTTTCGACTCGATCTTCGATCCTTATGCGTTGTCATATTTTTGGACAAGCAAGGAATAAGAGCACAAGAAAATGCTTTAGCAGCTGTGATCAGTAGACTTGCCCAAGACAATTAAACCAAATATGTGTACATTGTGCTGAGATAAAACACAACATGCAGTCTGAATCAGATTAAGATGTTATATTTAGGATATTATAGAACCTAGTTTGGTTTGTAGCGTATGGTTATAGGTAACTTCGATTAATAGTATTTGTTTTTTAATTTTCATTGTTTTTTTTTTATTTTTTTTTTAATTTAATGTACATTTTACTTATAAAATAAAACCAATTATAGATTGCAGTGGTATTATTAAAACCTTATTAAAACAATAACCCTATTTTCAAATAATATTGCTTCTCCAGAGCTCCAGTACCGATGGATTACTAATGTAATCCAGGCGTGTAGTCACGTAAGAAAATGAAGCGTTTGTACTAGATTAATGACATTTGTTACATTTTTTAACCCAGTTATTTCAAAACGGTTTATATTTTTTATTAACCATCAACTTTGGTACTTTTCTTTTACTTTCACAAGAACAAAAAACGTTTTTGGCTTATTTCAGATGCCTCTGAAGATGCTCTAAGAAAAAAAGTACTTGAACAAGATTTAGTAAAGGAACTGTGCTTGATATCTGTCTTTTATTCATAAAAGTAAAAATATAATACAAATGAAATATCATACATTTTTTCTATTATTCAAATTTAACTAACTCACCAATATATTTTTTTAGACTTTTAATGTTTACTTATAATCAATGCTCCAAATTCTATTTGTTGGCTTTCATATTTTTATCAATCCAACACCGCTTAGGAACCATTTGTTTCCGATCCCACAAAAAATTACAATTTGAGATAGATATCGTCACTAAAATATACTCGAATGTGAATCAGACTCGAACCCTCTGTTTTAATATTTGCACATTCCATAGGCAGAATACATTTCTACCCTATACTACTAGAATCCGCAACTCAGGGAAGGGTTTGCTCAATTTTTAATACCTAAATCGTTAACTTATACTACTATGTATAATCGTTAACTATATGACGTAACTTCTAACGTAAACGTTTATTAACGTAAACATTAGCGTTGTCCTTTATAGAAAATTTATAATAAAATATTGTTGCGTTTTTCTGCGTATTTAGGAATTAAGTGAAGTAAATGTGTTTCAACTAACTTTATTTTAATTCACCAAATTACAAAAACTCACTAAGTTACAAATGTTAATTCTAATTACATTCATTTTCGCTTCTAATTCACAATTCGACGATACTGATAATACTTCACTAAAATTGATTCATCGAAGGCCGCCTTAGTGACTTTTATATTAAAAGTGTCTGTTTTCGAAATAGCTAGCAGGTGACGGTCGAATCATAATCGAAAAATCCTTCTTCTTCTTCTTGCTTCTTGTATGTAGGCTTTCAAACCTGTTTCTTCTTCAATATTAGCTTCCTAAATTATTTAAATTATCGCACCATCTCTCTTTCTTGGTTTGCCAATACTTCTTCGTCCATTTGTATATCTCATATTTCGTGCTATTCGTACTATCCTAACTTCTGTCATTCTGCTAATGTGTTCGTTCCACACCTGTTTCCGTTTTGTCACCCATCCATTTATGTCTTCTATATTGCGTGCTCTTTCCCTGATATTTGTCAAAGTATTTTCATCTCTGTTCTTTCTAGTAGTTGTCTCGTTTTAGATGTGTCAGGTCTTGTCTCCGCCGTGTATGTTAATATAGGTCTAATTGCTGCTTTATATATTCTTGTTTTTGAGTCTTTTCTTAGGTGTTTGTTCTTCCAGATTGTGTTATTAAAAGATTCCACCGCTTTACTTGCCTTTAAGCTTTGTTGTCGTACTTTTTCTTTATCATCTCCATGATTAGTTATATCTATTCCCAGATATCTAAACCTTGCTTCCTGTTTTAATATTTTACCATCAATTTGGATTTTATATCATAGTGGGTATTTAGATGTTGTCATACATTTGGTTTTTTTCTGCTGGTATTATCATATTGTATTTCTTGACTGTTATATTGAAGATGTGTATTAATCTTTGGAACTCGTCTTCTGTCTCGGCGATTAATGCGGCGTCATCTGCATAACATAATATTTAAATTTCTTTGTTCCCCATTCTGTATAGGGAACAAAGCCTTATATACTGCTTCTATTATTTCATCCATAATTATATTCAAGAGAAGTAAGCTTAACGAAATGTGGGAAATGTGGATTCATAGATGAATGCTAAAGATACCTTGGACAGCAAGGGAAACTAATGAAGAAGTACTAAGGAGTGTCAACAAATATAGAGAACAAGACTGTTAAACATCTAAAAATGTCTTATCTGGGACATGTAGTAAGAGGAAGCCGATATAAAATATTACAACTGATCCTTAAAGGCAAAATAGAGGGCCGTAGAGGTGTAGGAAGAAAATAAGTTTCTTGGTTAAAAAATCATTCGTGAATGGACACAGATATCAATTGCAGGACAATTATTACATATTGCAGAAGCTCGAGAAGCCTTCGCAATGGTGATCCCCAACGTCGGTTAATTCTAGTATGGCACGCGAAGAAGAAGAAGCAGCTTAACGAGTCACTCTCTCTGGCTCCGCTTTGTACTGGTATACACTGTGCTAGTTTTCCATTTATCTTTGCCTATATTCGATTATGGAAGTAGATGTTTTCGATGGTTTGTATAATATTAATTGGTATGTTTCTTTTATACAGTAGGTGTAAGACATCTGCGACTTGGATGCGATTAAAAGCCTTTGTCAGGTCTATAAAACATAGATATGCTGATTAATTGTACTTGATGACCTTTCCTGTAATTTTTCTTAGTACAAATATGGCGTCTACGCAGGATCTTCCGGATCTGAATCCTTGTTGTTCATTTGATAAAGTTATTAGTTTTTACATGTTTTGTACTTTGTGTAAGCCTCTCGTTTCTCTTTACATTTCTCTTTTATTTCTTTTCTGAACCATGGCGTATTGTTGTTGTTTTTTTTTTTGTTCAGTATGACTGCGTTTTCCTAGAGCTTCTGTTGCTGCTTCTTTAATGTTGTTTTTAATTTTTTCTCAGTTCGCTTTTATATCTTCGGTGTCATCAATTTTTTTTGCTGTATCTTCTGTGCTAGCCTCCTTTAATACATTTCTCTTGTAGAGTCGTTCCATGGTGATTCTGCATTGAATTTTTCCTCGGTGATTTTCTGCAGAAAATGTTTTGATGGTATTTTTATTCTTATTTTCGCTAGTACTAGTTTGTGTTCAGTCCCTGCGTCTGCTAAATTTAAAATTCCGATATCTAGAATTTCCTTTGGGTGGATTTTTCTATTAGTTTTCTATTATCAATCATAGATTTGTACCCTCTGGAGTTTTCAAATTTATATTTATACTGGAGCTTATGGTCGAAATAGTTATTTATATTCCAAGGGTATTAAATAGATGTTTATGCCCAGAGTGCGGCGATGTTACAAACCCGAGGGCCTCTGGCCTGAGGGTCTGTAAGTCGCCCGAAGTCATATACATCTATTAATACCTGCGGTGTATACAAACTTTTATGTCATACTAGTTTGTTATTGCATCTACAAATTAATATGTTCTAAAAAATCCGAAAATTCGATTTCATTTTGACAATATATTTACTAGTATACATTCAATCGTCCGTGTTATGTTGCTGCGCTACGGAAATGCTGTCAAACGTGTCAAACTAAAACTGAAAATGCAAGATATTTTTGAGATCCCTAATCAAATTAAAAAAAAAAGCGGAAAAAGCAACGCAAAAGTTGCTACCACATAGGTCGAGAGATGCCTACGACAAGAAATATGAAAAATTACAGAACTGGATGACAGAAAACCATATACAACACATTAGTGAAACTGTGCTACGTGTATACTTTGCCGATCTCGCCGAAACATTTTCTCCGAGTTCCCTGTGGTCCACATATTCAATGGTAAAGAGGACTTTGATCGTAAATAAGAATTTTAACATTGCCAATTACCATTAAATGACCGAACATTTGAAGCAATTCTCGAAAGGCTACCAGCCAAAAAAGTCTAGAGTCTTGCCTAGAGAAAATGTTTTAAAATTTATTCACGAAGCACCGAACGAAATCTTTTTAATAAACAAAGTAGCATCAATATTTGGAATATTTGGTGGGTGTCGATGACAAGAACTTGTGAATATGTTGATTACTCACGTAGAAGATAGAAAATAAATCAGTTTTCGTCGTAAACGTATCAGCGACAAAAACCGATAAACAGCGTGTTTTTACAATTATTGACGAAGATGAACTGAAGAGTTTGAAGTTGGTACGGGATTACATTTCTTTACGACTCCGTAGTTTTCCAGAAAAAAGGCTTTTTTTGACCTACATATAAGGTCGTTGTACTGTACAGCCAGTTGGAAAGGACACATTTGGAAAAATCCCGTCCACTATTGCAAAATATCTGGGTTTGAGCAGTCCTGAGAAGTACACAGGTTATTGTCTGTGTCGGACAACTCTTCTGGCAGAAGCTGGAGCCAGTATGACCACGTTGAAGCACCATGGTAGATGGAAGAGTACGTCAATTGCTGAAAGATATTTGGAGAACAGGATATCTTCAAAAAATAAGGTTTCAAGCATGCTAGCAGGCATACCTTCTGGATACAGCGTTTCCTTACAGAAACTTGACACCCAAGCTATGAAACATGAGTCAACGTTTGCCGCGGTTAATCTAAATATCACCGGATCCTTTCAGAATTGCCAGTTTTATGCGAATTCTAAATAATGTTTTAAAATATTGTAACCTCAGAAACCTTTTTTGGATGGTGCTAGAAAGGTCACCAATGGAGATACTGTGGACGGTAGCCAGATGGTTGGTGGAGAGCGAGTCGTGGGTTCGAAACTAGCTTTTGGAACCAGGAATGGGTCCAACGGACGAAAGAAGTAAAGATACGATAAGAGATATTGGAAAAGATATAGAAATAAACAAAAAGATAGATGGGTAAAATTACCAAAGATAAGATAAGATAGGGAACAGGGCGCCACTTAATTTTTTGGGGTTTAAGGAGAAAATTAAGAAACCTTAGAAAAGAAAAGAGATAAGGAAAGATATTTAGGTTCAGAGATCAAACCCAAGAAAAGATATCACAGTTAATGATCAAATAAATTTGGTCAACACTCTACATAAACAAAAAATAAAGATATTAGGTATTATACTTACTCACCTACGATACTTAATAAGCCTGATCTTTCTACTGGTCAAAGGTATAGTTATATTTAAAGGTAAAGAGCAAATATATCAGGGAACTTTGTTAGGAGTCGACAAATAAAATACATACATAAAACAATAACAATATATTAAACAACAACAAAATTACGACGCTGCTGAATGCAACACAAGTAATAAAAATACACAAACAACTATGAAATGGTGGTAGGTATACATATAAAAAAATAGCAGAAATATAATTAGAAAATACCTTTACAAAGATATAAGTATAACACAATCATGCACAAATAAAGTTTTGGCGTATCTCGAGATATTACAGCAAAAAATTGAATAAAAAATTATAACAAACACCAAAGATAACAAAAATTAATAAAATTTAAATTTACAAAAATACAAAAAAAGTTACTGAAGTGAAAGCATAAAAATTTAACCAAACCGCACTTGGTTAAGTCGATTATTTGATTCGTAACAAAAAAAAATATAGAATGTTCTTTAATTGACTGCAAAATTCAGTAGCTACTCTCTACTACATTTGATGGCATGTATGATCGTTGGATACGTCCAGATAATGGAAGATGATATGATGCTATACCATGTTACTTGCCCAGATAGGTGGAGATATTAAAATTATGTTAACTTACAGTAATTCCTGGCGACTGCTGCTTTAAGTCACTGAAGTTTATACGGTACTGGTATTAAACACTGAATTTAATTACCCTTAAAGGTGCTTTACAACTATACTTAAACTAATATAGTGTAAGATAAAAAACTCTAATAAGCAAGTCTATACACACTTATAAAGAAAATGCACTGAGACGGTAAGGTAGCAGATACGATAATGTGAACTAAGCGTCTTAACTCGACGAATGCCCACCGATAAGTAACTTGGTTCCTCTAAAATTTTACCAAGCTACCCAAGAAAAGGTGAGGGTATCTTCCCCCCAAAAATGATAGGCCAGCCTGTATCTATTTCTAAGAAGATAAGGGTAAAAGGAATTAAAATAATTAATATTTTAATTATATAAAAAAATGTTACAATATTGTTAAATAAAGATGTTTCTAATAAGTCATTTTGTTTGTATCTTTACGCCCGTGCGGACTATAAAGTACACTTTATGCCCGCGCGGGCATAAAGTACACTATTATGTAGTTGGTAACTAAGTTATAAAAACACAATAATAAACTAATATTATATAAATAATTTTAAAATCAGTGCATTAAAGTAAACAAGTTTTTCATAATGAATGACAGTCCTATACTAAAACTTAGAGTTTAACGTAAAATTATATTTAGCTTATATTTTAAGAAAAATATTTAAAAACTAAAACAATAATTAAATTAAACATAATACTTACCAGTTTGTTACAAACCGTACAAAATATATGGTTGTCATCAATGATTTTAAGCTCTGTTTTACTATTAATCCACTTTTTCAGAAGAATTGATTTACTTATACTTTGTTTTAGAATTTCTAAACATTTTTGATAAACACTTAAACACAACTTTACTGAACCAAAAAATACACCAAACTGAAGTAACTGTAACTACGGACAGAACAGCAATTGCATTTTCTCTTTTGCTATTTAATGTTGTTATTTATTGCCGGCAACCGGCTTATTACGTTTTACAGTCCATATTGTCATATTATGCTAATAACAATATGCACTTTTAATAAATGCATATGCACTTATACGATTTTTCAGAAATATGAATATTTTGAATATATCCCGAGTTCTTTATATTCCTAAGACGTTGATTTTTCTAATGCCGTTGCCGTTTATTAATTTAATAAAGCAATCGAATTGTTTATACCAAAACATTTTTATTGCCATTTTTATACATAAATCTTAGTTCCCCTCATTCCGGTTCTGTTTCGTTCAATTCCTTCCGCTAAACAGATGGGGAGTTTTATTACGCTTTTAAAAGCTTTCGTCATATAAATATTGTCTTATAATATTGTACAAGAGCACTAAGGGTAATCTTGCAGACAGCCACCCTGCCAAAGAGAGAGCCTCATTCTCTTATTGAGGCACTAAATATGCTTTTATTATTAAAGAACAGGCTGATGATTTACTGTCTGATGAAATTAATTTATTACTTTGATGCTGTGAATATTATTGGAGTATATAATTAAAGTATCGTGTTTTAATTATCTACTTTTGCTTTATTTTTACGGAATTAATAAAAGGAAATTTGCAGGAAAAATTAGGTCGCAGTATTTCCTTCACAAAGGTCTTAAAATACCAATCAAGTGAAGTCCTAATAAATTTCAAAAATTCGGACTTTATGAATCGAGAGATAGAATTTAAAAAAGTTATATTTTAAATTATTTATCTTTTTAAATTTATTTAGATACCGGTAAATATAAAATTACTAAACTATACATGCCATTTGCACATAAAGAATATCCATTAATATGATATAATAAAAATATTCACATACAGTTGGTACAGTATAAATCCCGATGTACGTAATTCGCGTCATAGTAAGCTTCGTCACATTATACAAACACATAATATTTAAAGTGATACAGGGTAAGAGCACCAGTTATTGGCCTCTTAAGGAGAGCACGTCGATATATCTATGAAATGTTTTGTCACTGTGGCCTATTGTAACTATTTTTAACACCATGGAATTTTATTATTATTTCTACATATTGCAAAATTTTATTACGTTAATATTTCATGTGTGAAAATATTTTATATGTGTTCTTTTGTAAATGTGCAAATGAACCAGTTATTGGCCACCCTGTTCCAGTTATTGACACCATATATGTTAGTGATTGGCCATTATTTTTTAAAGAGATATTTTACCAAATAATTCGTAAGTTAAAATAGATAGATAGGTAGGTGTTTGGGTAAGCAAGGATTTTGTGATGAATGTGGATACAAAAAAAAACACATGTCAAAGTAAACTTTTATTTTTTATTTTGGCAAGATTCTCAAACATATACTTGATCTGTGTCGCCATAGATTCTTGTTATGCAAGTTACATGATATGTTCTAAGACACATTTAGCATCTAATGCCTTATTTACACTCTGTAATATTTAGTACACATAGATAACACGCACCTTTAGTAACTTTTTGGTTTTTAAAATGTGATGGAATGTTTGATACCAAGATTTTATTTTTAAAACGCGGAAGAACGTTTGATACCAAGTTTCGATTTTCAAAGTGTGAAGGAATATTTAATAATAAATTATCAGATAGAATTGTAATTTTTGTTGAGGACTGATCTGTATTATCATCAAATAATTTCCGTTTGGGTACAATTTTTTTCTCAGGGCTTGGAGATTTAGTGTGGGCGAGAAATATTTGCGGAGATAATCTCAAATTCACTTCTGGTGTAGGTGAATGCTTGAAAATGTCAATATTATCTTGGTTATTTACAGAGCTTGATGATTTTGTGTGAGAATGATATTCTGGTATAGGAACTTTGACAAATTCAGGTAGTGGTGTCTCAAAAACCTCAATATTGTTACTTCTACTTTCCTGGTTTAGAGGAGAAAACACTTTCAATGCTTTTTTTATCTTTTTTTGGTATTTTTCAATAATAATGTGAACTTTTACACCTTTTTTTAATTTTGTTGAGGTCATTTCTATGGGTTGTCTACTTTTCTCTTCAGACTTAAAAGTTTTAGCTAATTTTTTAGGATTTTTATTATTCGAGCTTTTTATTTTTTTTTTATTTTCCTTAATACTCTGTTTTTCTTTTCTTTCAAGTTTCCTCTGTTCCTTTTTACGCTCCACTTCTATTTTTTTCCATTTTTTCTTTTTCTATTTTTCTTCTATCTGATGAAGTTAGAACAAATGTAAGCTTTTGAGTTTCCTTCTTTCCTTTTTGGTACTAGAGTATCTGGCCATATTAAGTAAGTCACAATAGATTTATTTGTAGCATTTACAGATATATTTTCAGAAATGTTTAGGGATTTCTCGGGTTTTTTGGTTTTTTGACCGTCTTTAATCGTTTTCGTCAAACTTGATTCAGCTTGATTTGTATATTCTTGTATTCTTTACATGTTGAAAATTTCATTCTCAGGTACCATTAAGGTTTCGTTCTTGATTTAAGGAATGTTTACAATTTCAGTATCATCTATTATTACAGGTATATCATTTATATCGAAAATTACTTCACTTGTATCTAAAAATTTTACTTCTTCGTCTAAAATATTTTCTTGTTCGTCGTTTGTAGAAATTTTTACCGATACTGAAAAGATTTGTTTCAATATTTGGTAATCATCAGATTGAGTTTTACAGTTATTTCGACATAGCTCTTTAATTTTGTCATTGCCAACTATTTCACAAAATTGTTGTATTTGGATCAATAAGTGTTGGTGAATCATTGTGCTCATTCAGATTATCTTCAGTTTTAAATTCTTTTCCAAGATATTTTGAATAGTCAAGAGCAGAAGAATTCCAAGGAAATATACCGCATCCCCTAAACCCACTTCTGATAACATCTGGATTTAACCTATCTATAGCAGATTTTAAAACAGGGGCAACCTGTACTTTCGTTAACACTTTTTGGGGGTTGTCTTTCCTAAACTAAAGCACAGCTTTGTTCCAAAAAGTTTTTAGAGGCTTAAATGCAGCCACATCCGCTCGTTGCAATAATCTCGTGGCATTAGGATATAAAGCTACTAAAATAATATTTAAATCTGTACAAAGTTGACTTGTCTGTACAGTTTAATGGGTTTTATGCCCATCAACAAAAAGTATCAGCGGACGTGTAATATGATTTCGATCTAAATAAGGGTTAAATATATTTCCAATATATTCATAAAAGTTTTTGTTGTCCATCCAACGATTTTCAGTTAAACCAATACCCCACGAATTCGGCACAGCACTTAGTATATCATTTGGCAATCTTTTATGGGGATAAATTATCATAGGAGGTAAAATATTGCCTATTGCAGAAAATGTGAACATAACTGTTAAGTTAACCTTTGGGTTATGTTCAATTTCATAGACGTTTCTGGAACCCTTCATAGCCAAAACCTTTTTATTTTTGGGACATAGATAAAAACATGTCTCGTCACCATTGAAGATCCTTGTTGGGTTTTGAAGAACGTCTGAAAGTCCTTTTTTATTTAGATAAGATTTTATGTTGTCAAACCATTTGGTAATATCCCTTTGGTTAATGTTTGAACTTGCTGATGTCACTCCCTCTGAAGTCCTTAGCGAAATGTTGGGATTGCGCTTTGGAAATGCTGATAGCCATGTTCTACCTGGTATATTTTCAACAAATGGATTAACTCTAGGGTTACTCTCTAAAAATGATTTAACGGAGTCCTTAATGTCGTCAACACGAACAGGAAATCCTCTATTTTGACAATAAAAAATCCAGAGTTTCAGTTGTTCCTCTTCATCCTTCGAAAGAAATGAATCTGGTCCATGGGTTTATCTAGTAATGAAATTTTTTACTTTTCCGGTAACTTATAGTGGCTCTGGGAATATTAAAAATTCTTGAGGTTTCTCGCTCACTCATACCATGTTTAATTAACTCTAACGCTTTTTTAACATCGTCTTCGGAATACTTTTTTTTATAATTGTTTTCAGTTTTAGATCGTTTTGGCATATTTTCTAAAACAATTTATAATAATTAGTTATTGGCCACATATAAAACACTAGTTATTAACATATGTCAATTACTAGATTCTTAAAAAATCTAATGTTTGAGTTATTGGCCCTCTAGGCCAATAACTGATACATTGATAATTTCATGCATTAGTAGTTGGCCTCCTTAAAATTTACGTTATTTGTATAAATAACGTTATATTCGTTATGCAGTTTGGAACAGGACATACACTATATTCTCACAAAAACATAAAATATAAAGTAGAAAGTAAATTGCAGTATATAGTATTTACCGACCAACACAAGTTTCTATAGGTAAATAACAAAATTTCGGTTGCAAACTAGCGGCACAGAACAGTGGCTCATTCAACATCGAATACTGACTAAAATTTAATGGTTACCTTGAAACTAGATGTGTCATACTCTAGGAGACATGTTGCCAAACTTAAAAAAAGTAGTTAGAATTAACAAAATACCAACATTTTCCTAATTCTAATCAAAACATATTAGTAGGCCAATAACTAGCACATGGCCAATAACTGGTGGATTTACCCTATGGTTGAATGCTCGAATAAATAAACTTTAATCAAATAAAAGGCAGATATTCGGCACCGTTTTTTATTAAATCTTGCCCAAGTGCTTTCGCTTTCAGAGCATTTTTAGGGGCATTTCGTCAGCCTACAATTTTGACAAAAGAACTTGGGCAAGATTTAATAAAAAACTGTGCTCGATATCTGCCTTTTATTTGATGAAAGTACAAAATATTTAAGTAGTAGATTTGTTCCTTCTTAGAATCTTTTAGCCAAGAACACTGGAATTACAGTCACTGGACACATTATATACGCATAAAAATCATATTTGAAGATTTCTATTAATGTAAACTTAAAGAAATATAGCATAACTTGTTTAATTTAATTTGTATAAGTGAATTATAAAGCGTTTTATAAAGCACACTTGTCCGAACCACACCTAAATTGCGATCGAACGATGGTGACATTTTGGCATAAATTAGCAACACTAATCTGACTGGTGTGGTGGCGATGCCTTAGATTTGTTTTCAATAATTACTATTAATTAAACTCTATTCTTTTTAGAACAAAATTAGTGTGATTTAATTCCAAAATGTCCCGTAAAAAATTAAAGTCGTTGTAAAGAGATGGTAGCTTCTTTGATTCATTATTTTGAACAGGAACGAGAAATAATGCCCAAATCTACCGTTCACTGCTGTTAAGGAATATGTAATATATTTTTTATATGCTCATGTCTGTATTAAGAATATAAATTCTTTTTTTAGCGTGTAGCTTGCAGCATTTCAAATCACCTTGTATGTATTAAGACACCGAAGAATATTTTTAATGTATTTCTATTTCCTATTGTATATACCGAAAAAGTATTTTCGGTCCTTTTGCATCGCTGAAATTGATAATAAACACATTTTAAAGTTTGTTTATATCACAAATGCGTATTTCCTTGGTGTTTCTTTGATAGTGAAGCCGCTTTAAGATATTTTGCGCGTCAAATAAACAGATATTCCCGTTTATATGTTTGGTTTTTATCGAGTTGGGCGAATGATTTCACTCTGCAATAGATCACCGTGGTCACTTTATTCAAGAAATAAGACACGGCGTGGGTGGCCTGAAAAAAATTGGCAAATTTGTTTGTAAAAAAGTAAATTATACTCGAATGTAATGTTTCAATTTTTGTTAGAGTTATCACTGTTTTGTTTGGGCTGTGTCTCATCTGAGTGATTTGTAAGACGGCGTTCCAAACAACTTTATAGATGTCCACATGGTTCCAAGCAAAGGCTTGAGTATTCTAAAAGCCAAGTTTTAAAGATTGCGTCAAGATAGTTCAGTGCCCAGCTTCCATCCTCATTTTGTTTGTCCCTGGTTGTCATTCCAGACCATTTTCGCAGTTTGTGAGATGCATTTGTTTGTTTTGCAGTGAGTTTAAAGTCCACTTCCAACCCTAGAACTTTTAAAGGAGATATAACATTTAGTGAAAGTCAGGAAAGAAAGGCCTATCTCTCAATCCAGCAGGAGGATTCTTGTAAGCGACGTCCATTATGTATGTTTACGTAAATCCTCCTTGTTGTAGGATGAGGTGCTTGTCGACAATCTCTCTATTCTGGCGAGTATGAGTCTCTCGTATAGTTTGAAAAAGTGACACAACAGCGAGATAGGTCTGTAGCTACTGGGATTTTCTGGGCCCTTTCCTGGTTTTAGCAAGGCTATTACTTTAAATTTCCTCCATGTTTTTGAAATTTCGCAGATTTTGCAGCACGTGTTATAAAATTGCAAGATCCAGTTTTTTGCTCTTTAGCCTAAATGCTTTATTTGTTCACTGCATATATCATCCACACCTGCAGCTTTCTCGTTTTTTAACCTGTTCATACCGTCGAGTTCTTTTAGTGTAAAAGGAGTTCCTAGGTGGCTGGTCTCCGAATTCGATCTTCTTCTAGTGTTTGGGTCCTTATATCGGTTCGTAGTTGTTCCATTCATAAAGAGTTGAGCAGCAACTTGGTTTGCTGTAACCTTGGAAGGTGGTTTATGTTCTTTTGTATCACCGCTGTATTTTTTACAAGGTTCCATGCTATTTTGCTACTATGTGTCATGTCAATTTTTTCCAGGGTGTCAATCCACTTTTCCTGCCTGGCTTGACTTAGCTGTTGGAGTAGTATTCCTCCGCCGTCAACCATTTCTTGGCTAAAAGGATCAGTGAAATAGAGAGTTTCGTATGTTCTCATTAGTTCTTTGGACTGGCTGGATATCCCGGGAACATATTGTTGTCTACATCCTCTGGGGATAGCTTTTCTAGACACATTTTTATGTGCCTCTACAAATTTTTCATAGTCTGCATATTTGGCCAGTTTGCCTTTTTGAAGTTAAATCTCCTTCTGAATGGAATAGCTTGTGGTCTGACAATTAGAAAGATATTTATACCAATTGGTCTATGTTGAGTTTTTGGTATGGGGCCATATACTACTTTGGTACAAAGATGGTGGAAGTTTAGGAATATGGATTAACGTGAGGCCACTCGTTTTGGCCCATGCTTCTACTACATCTCCATTTACATCCGAATCTGCATAGCCCCAAAGTAAACTGTAACTGTTAAATTCTCCCAGTACAAGCTGATTGGGTTGTGGGTTGTGATTGGAATTTAGTTGGGGGTGAAAATATAAAAGGTTGGTTTGGGGGCTTGTATATCGAGGTTAATGTGCATTTTCCGATCTCAGTGGTCATTATCCGCAGATGAGGATATTAGTACCAAACAGCCTATTTGGTATGGTCATCTACAGAGAGTGGGATAGCATCGCCTACCGAAGTTAATATTGGATTGTTAGCCACCGAAATCGAAAATGACATGGTCTACGAGGAGAGTACGATGATAGACATGAAAGGGGACTGGAAACCGGAAGGTGCAGGACGCTATAAAACGCTATAAACCGGTCATTATAATAGACAGTCATTTTATTAGTTATGATTTCAGACATCAATCAAATTTTTAAAAAAGTTATTGGATCCATAAATAATGAATTCAATACTACACTCCTTTTTATGCAACCTTTCTAAAATATAACATTTGTTTTTTTGATTGTATCTCAGTATTTGGTGCCGTATAAATTATTGCTCCAATTTAATTGATAATGTGACACTTTATGGTAAATGTAATTGAAGCGAAAAAAGGTCGTCTTTACCACAACATTGAGAATTCATGTCAGATAGTTCTCGTATGTCCGAGAAATCAAAACTCGAACTCAAACTGTGTCCTTTTTCTGTCTCTCAAGCGTGTAATGTGATTTTTTTTGTCGATACAGCAGAGACGGATAGGCTCGCGTGTACCAACCGGCCCAAAAGTCATAAACGCTCGCCAATGTTTATTTAAGGGGTTGGCTGGTATCCAGAATAAATCAAAGTCCTTATTACACTCTTTTTATGAAAAAAATACGTTTTAGATTACAGCAATGTATAGCAAATCCCACAGTTTTGTGCAATATATATATATATATATATATATATATATATATATATATATATATATATATATATATAATCATATCGGTCAGCAATCGGTCAGAAAATAAAACTCTATTTGTTCAGTCTCAATATTTCGTCACGATTTTGTGACTTCTTCAGGAGAAAACTGTAAATTTATTAGAATAATTAATGATTATATGTAAACAAAATGAATATTTTAATACTTACAACTATAAGAATGAAAATTTAAATTTTTTTGGCATATCTAAATAAATGACATATTCGTTTGATTTTATTTAGGAGATAAGCTGGATTTTCACAGATCCGATATCCGATGACACGAAGTACGAAATTTTTTGTACGAATATATTTGATTGTCGTATCCGAAATTGTTTGACATATATGTCATATATATGTATCATGTAATCATGTGTTAGATTATTGAATGGATTAATATTTATTTCAATTAACTGTTAATAAATGTTAGCTGTTTTATTTGATATAATATATATATATATTATATTGAGCTACGTTCTCGTCGTTTTTGCCTCACATAGTGTAGAAGACCCAAAAGCAACTCTTTATTCATTGCATTTGTATAATAATAGGTCTTTGTTCCATTTCAAATATATTTCAAATAGTAAATATAAACACTCCATAAAGGTAAGGTTAAGGTTCAAGTTAGGATGTCAACAATGTCAAAATTCATCCGATTTTCGTGCAAAAGTTAAAATATTTTTAACTTCTTCCGACGACTTTTAATTTCGTACGAAAATCCCACCTGTCATTTTTCAACCAATGAAATTCGCTGAAATTTATATCGTATCATCGTACCGTCGGATATCGGACCTGTGAAAATCCACCTTTATGGTAACCGCAATATTTTATAGACTGAATTTCCGTTGTACAATTTTCAGCGAGTAGGTTAAAATAAACAATTACTATGACAGTATTATTCATTTTATAAAGTGGAAAGATGGAATTAATAGAATTGAGAAAGAATCAGGAACACGATAAATTGATCTATAAAATGTAATTGATGGTATGTAGTCAGTTACTGCAATACTTATATTTAGGAATGTAATAAAATTATAGGTACAGTTACTAGAGAATTACTAAGTTTGTGTTTAAAGGTTAAGATCTATCATATTATATATTGTTTAGTATGTTGCAGTAGATATTACTAAAATGATTGGTGTCTGTCTTATAATTGATAGATTCAGGAGTTTTATTAATGTGTACCATTTCAAGGAAAAGCCGATATTTATAATTATCAACTTGTCCCAAGATTTTTACATTATTAAAGTCAAAGTTATGTCCTGTCTTCAAGTGGTGGTCCACTAAGGTACAAGAGTTTTTTTGTATGTTACAGTCACTTTTGTGTTGAGTGACACGTTTTTTAAGCCACTGTTGACTTTGACCAATATAACAACTTTGACATTGACTGCAATTTATTCTATAAATTATATTACTCATTAATGAATTTGGAGTTTTAACTTTTATTTTTGAGAATAACCTTGAATTTAGAAGTGGATTGTATTTAATTAATTTAATGTTCGGAAATGTTTTGAAAAGTGGGACAATTTGGTCTGTTAAATTTTTTATGAAAGGTATTTTTTTTATATGAAACTGGTTGTGGATTATTTATTAAAGCTCTATTGTAAAAGTTAGTGTTATAAATAAGTTTTTTTAATATATGTTTTGGGTAGCCATTGTTTAAAACATTTCAAAAAGTTTCTTTAAATTGACATCTAGGAAACTCCGATCACAGATTGTCGTTACACGATTTTTCATAGATACAATTGTGTTAAATGTTTGACTTCTAGGATGATTAGAATAATAATTTATAAATCTGCCGGATGCAGTATCTTTTTGATACCAATCTAATATGATTTTGTTATCATTAGTTCTTATGACTTTGGTATCTAGAAAAGGTATACTATTTTCATTTTCATATTCGACAGTGAATTGAATATTGAATTCAGTCTATAAAATATTGCGGTTACCATAACTCCTAAATAAAATCAAACAAATATGTCATTTATTTAGATATGCCAAAAAAATTTAAATTTTCATTCTTATAGTTGTAAGTATTAAAATATTCATTTTGTTTACATATAATCATTAATTATTCTAATAAATTTACAGTTTTCTCCTGAAGAAGTCACAAAATCGTGACGAAATATTGAGACTGAACAAATAGAGTTTTATTTCCTGACCGATTGCTGATACTATAAATCAATATTTAAAACAGTACGGTCGAAAAAATAATTTGAAATATATATATATATATATATATATATATATATATATATATATACATATTGTTTTACACTTCATGTAATGTGTGTCACGGTCTTCAAAGTGTAAACATTCTAATGATTTTACATACTCTCTAGTGCGATTACATCCTTTTATATATAACATAATATTAAAAATTATTACTTTTTTTTATTGGATGATGGACGGATATAATCGGATAGAACGAACAAGTTCTGTCACGGATTGTACCAATATTTTAAGGGGATGGTTAGGTTGGGATGAGATTCTCGAGAAATAAGGGTTCATTTCGTAATAACTTCACTGCAAATAGGTAGCAACGCACAGGTTGATGTAAATGATAATAAAACACATTGCTTGATGTGGTGTATTCAGGTGAAAAATAAAACAATAGACATTATTAAAACTACATTATACAGATACACACATGTTGATTGCTATGTAGACAACATGACAATGCCAATAAATATGGCAAACGACCGTTAACAGCATCCTACGTCACAATGGTTGACAGGGTTGCGAAGTATAATCTTGTTACAATATTATAATAATTATTTTTTACTCAGCGACATTTTCTTTACGAATTGTAGCTCTTCCGCAAGCCAGTACTCGTAATCAATGCGCATTCAACCTTAAAAGCCCAAGTGAAATTTGCCAGTCTATAATTCTTTTATTTAGATTAACGATATATAAAAAATAAAAAATCGAAAGAGCTATTGACGTTAAAGTTTAATTAAAAAAATATTAAAGGTCGATTTTTTAGAGAATAAACTTTTATTTGTTGCTGTGAGGGAAGAAATGCCTACATACTGGAACAGATCACTCTTAATACCGGTATGCAAAAAAGGAAATAGACAATACTGCTTAAATTATAGGGGAATAGCCCAGCTGGATAAGGTATACAAAATATTAGCAAAGAGTATTCAAGCAAAATTGGTAGCGTACACACAACAAAGAGTAGGAGAGTATCAATGTGGTTTCAGAAAAAGCAGATCAGTCACAGATTATATTTTTACATTAAGGTTATGAGAGAATGTGCTATGAGTATAATAATATTCCTTTTTCATGGATTTCAAAAAAGCATATGATTCAGTGAATCAACAAAAACTATTGAATTTAATAAAATATTTAAAAATACTGGGCAAATTAACTAAACTATTTAAAATGACAATCAGTAATGTAAGCATGAAATACAAATACAAGGGAAAACTGCATAGCACACTACCACCTACCATTGAAACTTCCGTGTTAACAAATGATTGGCGCATCACCTAGTGACCGGGAGCGTAACTATATATACATGGCACTAAATTCAAAAGTTTAGTAATATTGCCTAGGATTGTGAACTCATTTTAAAGTAAAGGAAAATCGATATAATCCTAAAATAACAAGAAAAATCCTTATCACATACGATAATAAATATTGGTCGTATACTTTTTGGGTTTTCTTGTTATGTTGAGACTATATTTATTTTCCATTACATTAAAATGTCAAAGTGATTAAAAAAATTAAAGAATAAAACCTTTGTTTATAAAAATGTTACAAGAAATGTTATATGTGTTACAAGCAATATTAATAATACAAGCCAAGTGCAGTATAATTTAGTTTTCTTAATGTTATGAAAACAACTGGTCAGTATTCACGATACACAGACTACCGGTATGTTCTTGCGCATGAAAGGCGAACGCGTGACGTCATATGGGAACCTAATTTTCATTCGGCAATGCTAAATCAAGCGGTAATATTGTTCGAATTTTAAAATTATGTACTTATCATTGCTTTTTAAATAAGAAATTGTATTTTATATTCTTTTTACTGCCATTTTCCAATATGCATTTTATTTAAACATGAATTTCCATTGAAAAATAAAGATTTTACCTTTTTTCCAATATACATTACTAAGATCTGCTTTCTCTTACTTTTATATTAACTTTTTATTTATTTAATTACTTTAATTAATTATCTAAGTGTCGCAAATCATACTTAAAAAAAATAATCTCAGGATGGCATTTTATTATACAAAAAAAAATAAATCAGCTTAGGTTATACTTATCTTTTCTCGTGGCTTCCAGTATCTCTTAGTTGTTCCTTATCAGGATAAAATAGGAAAAGGAAATAAATAGAAATAACATAAATAAACAAATACAAATATTTTTATTATCAAAAGAAATAATATGAAAGCATAACTACACATATATTCTCTTTAAAAATATGTTTATAAATAAATAACAACTTTATATTAAAGTTTATAAATTCAACAGAAGTTTTGTTAGAATGACCTAATTTTGTAGATACAATTTTTAGATTTTTCCGTTTATTTTATTATAATATTATTTTAACTGTACTAACAAGTTTTCAAATTAATTTTTATCTTCTCTCCGACAAGCATTTATCCACTCTTTTAATAAATCTTCATTTGCACGAAATCTGTAGTATTTCACATTGGTACCTTTTGTATTTTTGTTTGAATTTTTACAAGTAGCCACAGCACAGCCCGGCATTATAATCTCGGTTTTAATAAACTACTAACTTCTTCTTCTTCAGTGCCTTATCCGGTCCGGATCTTGGCGATCATCAAGGCTATCATGGTTTTATTGACTGCTTTGCGAAACAGCTCCGCTGAGGTCATCCCAAACTATTGTCGGAGATTTTTCAACAACGAGATACGACGGCGTCCCGGTCCTCTTCTGCCAAATACTTTACCCTGCATAACGAGTTGAAGAATTCGATATTTTTCTTCGTTCCGCATCACGTGGCCGAGTGAAACTACTAACTAACTTAAGGTAAAAATACAACGTATTAGATAAGTACTAATAAACAACAATTTGTAACTAAAATAATCCAGATTTAATCACTTTCAACGCCACCAAGTACGAATTATTGTATCGAAACTCCAAACAACAAACAAGGAGCAAATGGAACAAATAAATTTTAGGTTCCCGCGTGACGTAGCTGCGCGGCTGAACCAAATTTAACGACGAAAATCGGCATACCGTTTAGTGTGTGTATCGTGGTCAGTATTTAAATAATTGTTTTGTCATTCTTATGTCAAGTTTTATGTGAATAAAAGCCTAATTCTACAAAAGGCATTTTATTACAATTTTAGTCGCATAAATTTACAATTTAGGGCTCTTAACAGCACTCACCCATTTATCAAAAAATATATCCATATAATTTCGTGAACTTGCAAAACGGTAATGCTTGCTAACAGTATCCATGCAATCTGGAACACATCTTCTTTGTTCATTTCTTCGTTTTTCCATTGGTATTCCATATAATGTGTTCTATGCCATAAAAAAAAAATCGTCTAAAATTGTACCTTTTTGCACTACTTATATAAAAAAGTTTAAAATTATAAAAAATAAAACAAATACAAATATGGCGCCGTATTTGTCTAAACTAAACTTTGAATTGACCACAGCACACTCCCTCCGCGCAGAAACGAGACTAGCAGCGCCACCAAACGAATGGGAGCGAAATCCGAACGTGATTTGACCTTGGCTATCCCTGTTACCAATCTAGGTGTAATTTTATCTATGGAAAACTGTCAGACAGTTTCGAAAACAAAACAAGGTTTAAAGCAAGGAGACCATTTGTCTGCAAATCTACTTTAGCTGTGTTTAGCTAAAACGATTCTGGCTAGATCTGCAGATGTATTAAGAGATGTATAATAAATTAAGTAAATACTAACCTCCGCCTCTGGTTATTTGTCAAAAAGTTGACGGTTTTCAATTCTCTAATTATTTTTACATCAACGTCAACTTTTTTGACAACTAACCAGAGGCGAACGTTAGAATATTTATTAATTAAATATTGTTTTTGTTTGTTTGGGTTTATATGACTGAGGACACTAAATCCATTCGCCAATCTTACAATTTTTACTCATTTTTTCATTAGTCATTGTTTCTTATACAATCTTATCCTAAATCTATTACTAAGTAGTATTGATCTCTAATACATAGTCTTTTTTTTTTGGTAATTTATTTCTAGTTTTTTTTTTCTATTAAGTAGGTGCTTTTTAGTAATTTATATATAAAATAGGTGATGAGGTCCTCAGAGTTCCACAGCAAACTCTTCTGCGGCTATCTACTTAATGCAATAGTTGTTTTACTATGGACTGTCCAAGTTCCTCATTTTTTCTATTTTTTTTTATTTTTTTTTTAATTATTATATATTTCTTATATTTTTTTATTTTATTTTTTTATTTATTTTTTAATTTTCTTCTTTAATTATTTTTTTTAGTTTTTTTTTATATTCTAACAAATTACAAAGAAATACTTACTCTATATTTACAATTACAATTTGAGTTTAATATCTAAAACATGTTTATACAATAATCTATATAAAAACTCATTCTTTGACATCGGTCAAAGAATACAGCGAATTTAAAAAATTAATAATCTTATTAGATATAAGAGAACAGTCCAAAATTTTATGTTGTGGGTTACCTATCTGACCACAAGTACATTGTGGACTATCAGATAGGTTCATTTTAAAGATATATGATGGTGTAAGACAGTGGTTAAATCTCATTCTGCATATAGTTCTTGTCATATCCTCTGTCGACTTCATTTTAGAAAACCAAGATTTATCCGTAATATAGTTTCTGATTGCTTTGTAATGGTTTCCTGTATTTATATTTTCATTAATATACCTTTCTTTCAATTCTTTTTTAAGCTCTTTGAATATGTCTGATTCTATATCTCTAGACATACAAAGAGAATGAGTTAATACGCCTTGTGTCACCGCGTTTTTTGCCAATTCATCTACTATTTCATTTCCAGTTATTCCACAGTGGCTTTTAATCCATGCCAACTTAACAGTTTTGCCTTGTTGCTGAAGTTCTTTAATTTTATTTATTATATATAATTCAATGTAATTTACTTTTGATTTAGGATTTATGGCACCAATTTTACGTAAAGAACTTTTGCTGTCACTATTAATTATAAACTTTGAATGATTTATATTAGATAAATATTTTAGTGTCTCCACTATCGCTATTAATTCAGCTGTGTATATACTCATGATGGAATTGAGTTTAAACATTTTAATGTTTTTATTATTATTATCCCAGTATGCACATCCCACACCTTCGATACTTTTGGATGCATCTATATATAGCATATAATAACCTTTGAACAATTGTGAATTGTCAGATATAAACATTAATTTTGTTAAAGATAAAGGTAAATTGCTGTAGTCCCTTAAGAAGTATACCTGAACTTGTTCCAGAGTATTAAAGTCAATATTGTAATTTGGGTTTAAGTCATATTTATATGGTTGTTTATCATCTATTGTCATTTTTGAATAGAAATCTACTATATTTAGAGTTTTCTTTTTTATCCAATATTTTTCTGTTAAGTCTGCTAAGAACATTAAGGTGTATTTTGGATATTAAACTTGACTTTTTCTCGTACAATCTAACTAAAAGTCTGATGCCAAGTTTTTTTCGTCTTATATCCATTAGCATTTCACAGCATTCGACTTGTAGGTAACTAATGGGTGTACTTCTTAGGGCTCCTATACACAATCTAAGGCATTTATTAACGATTTTGTCTATTTTGTGTAAATGACACTGTGATGCGTCGCTGTATAATATTGATCCATAGTCGATAATAGCTCTTATATTATTTTTAAATAATAACAAAGAAATATTTGGATCTGCTCCCCATCGTAAGTGTGACACCAATCGAAGAAGATTTATTCCCTTTTCTGTTTTTTTTACTATGTTGTCTATATGTTCTTTCCAGAGTAGCTGTCTATCAAGAGTAATACCCAAATATTTAACATAACTTTGCACTGGATAGGAGACATTGTTTATTAAGATGTAGTTGGGTATCTCTTTTCGTTTTCTTGTAAAAATACATAATTTAGTTTTGGAATCAGATATATTTAGTCCATGTAATTTACTCCATGTTTTAATATTTTTGACTTCTTCTTCAATGGATTTGACTGCATTTTCTATTTTAATGTGTTTTTGATAAATGACTATATCATCGGCAAATTGTAAAATTCTTGTGAAGTTTAAATTTTTTACTAGATCAGCAGTATAAATTAAATATAACAACGGGCTTAATAATCCTCCTTAAGGTAAATTTTCTACAGTCATATAGTTTTATTATTTTTTGACAGAAACATTCGGGAAGACCTATTTGTGTCATTTTGTTATATAATATACTTAAATTAACGTTGTCGTATGCTGATTCAACATCTAATAAAAGAGCTGTTACTGAAGAATTTGACATAAACGCTAAATTAATTTCTGTTACCAAGTGGCTCACTGCTTCCACAGTAGAATGATTTTTTCGAAATCCAAATTGTATTTGTGATATTTTATTATTTTTTTCTAACCATCTTTCGAGTCTAAATTTTATCATTCTTTCCAGTGTTTTTGTTATGCAGGAGCTTAATGAAATACCTCTATAAGATTCTGCCGAATTAGAATTTCGATTTAGTTTAAGTATGGGAATCACCCGGTACTCTCTCCAACTATCTGGAATATCTTCTGATTGCCATATTTATTAATTAAATAAAAAACTACAATTATTTTAATATACCTATTCAATCATACTAATTTTGTTTGGATTTATTTTGACTGAATAAGTATTTTCAATACCTTTTAAACGAGGTATCACTTGCAATAAGATCCCATACGTCTGTTTATTACCTCACTTCAAATTTCACTATTATAAAAATAACCGTTCAAAAGATGCGAGGGGGGGGAACGGACTTTTGACTAGCACTGTATATAGACTTTTATTTGTAAAATTTTGTTGTATAATAAGTTATAAGAAAATCACATAGTTTTACGCTTGGTGTCTGCATTAAATTATCGCAACATCGACATTGTCTAAATAAAACAAAGCACAAACCAATAAACAACACAAGACAATTTGGCGTAGAGTGAAGTTGTACATTAAAGATGATCTATACAACTTAGAGCAACGAAAAGCACCATGGGGTGACGCGGATCATTTGATTCGGATAAAGATTAGTGCTGAAAATCTAATACTAAATCTTAGCAACGGAAATTCAAGTGCACGTCTCTATTTTCTAGAAGTTAATAAATCTGAACCGCCTGGAGCGAGAAAATATGAAAGTGGTAAGCTTTTATTTTCGTGATAAATAAACATAAATATTATACACTGTTTACATTGTACGATTAACATATTTGCTGGTTAAACTGCAACAAATATCGTTATGTTTTATTTATTATTTTACAGAATTGATAAGACTTACAATAATCACAAAACGAAACAGCTTTATTGCGTGATAAGTACCAATAAACATGAGCTTTTTAAAATAATTTGTTCTTGTACCAAAACTTTAAAAATTGTTTTTGGATGTAAATCAATTCTTACATAATATTTGAAGAAATCATAGGGAGTTATTTAAAAAATTATATTACTTTGTAGGAGAAATATCTCATTAGTTTTGGGGAAAGAAAAGTATACACGTTACAGTTTAAGTGAAATTATCTTAAATAGTAAATCTGTTATGGACCAAGGCGCATCTGTTTTGAGGTGGATGTAAGAGGTAGAATTCGGATTTTTGCAGAAATAGTTAGATGATAACTTTTGTAATAATAATTAATGTATGCTCCCTATTAAATAGGTTGGAACAATAATAAAATAAAAATATATAAAAATTACTAAAAACATTTTGTAATTTTGAGTCCGACGCCGATGTCGAATAAGTATAGACGCTTTTTGATCGATCCTGAAAAATTATGAAATTTACATACTAATAACAATCGTAAAATTCTTACAGTTTACTATCATACAGTAATATAGTGTTAGTTTTTAGTGCATCGAAGAAATAAGATCTGTCTGTACATATTTTATTATTAATAAAGTAATCCGTGATCACAGTATCATATAAACACAGTACATGAATTATACCAGCCAATTATCGACTCCAGTTTTTATCATCAAAAGTAGTTACCAAAACCTGAAGTGGAACAGGTCCATATTTAAAATAATCAAATGGTAATTAAAAACGCAATTTGATGTTACTAAGAATCACGATAAATTATCTTAATCTACTTAGCAATACAAGCAATCGTTTTCAATTCTCTCAATAATGTCAAATTAGAAGAATATTTGTTAGCGATAGGCACTCTAGTTAGTCCAAAACATATTCTTTTTTTATCAAAAATCATCAAAAATCGCATCTGTATTTATTTCTCAATCAAAAAAATCGATTCATCGAAAAAACATGGCCACATTTACAGTAGTCGATCAGTAATTGTCAATAACTCAGATACAGCTGTCCTAACTACTACATTTTCAAACAAAAATGAATCTACTATAGTATTTTCCGCAGCATCGACTGCTGCGACACCTTATACAACGAGTAACTTTACAAATCTATCAAATACCTCAACGTCATCTTTAAAAACATCTACATCATACATAAAGTACGTACTACAAAAACATCATACTACTCACTTAATAACGCATGATACATTGACTATAATTAATGCAATATCAGTATTATCTAAAACAAATATATCCACTTTACAATCTATATCATCCCACACAAGCATTACTAAACAGCCTTCATCTTCCATTCTACACAATAATTTTAGCTCTCTTAATGAAAATAAAGATTGTCCGGCACCATAAGAATTTAGCATATCCAACGAAAAAAAAAAATCAAAATTATCCTCCAAACGAACCATATCTAAAGCAATAAAGCAATATGAGATATCATCTAGTGACAATGTATTTTCAACGCCAACCAAGAAACAAAAAAGAATAAAAACAAAAACACCGATAGTGTCTTTAGAAACCCTAATACAGCCAATTAAAGTATTATTCGATTCCGAAAACAAATATTAACCTTCGAAGAAAAAGGTAATTTATTTAAAAACATCTTCTTCTTCTTTTGGTGCCTATCCCCTGTGGATGTTGGCAATCACGTTGGTCCATAAAACATTGTTGACAGCTGCTCTAAATAGATGTATGGTAGTCATTCCTGCTCACTGTCTGATGTTCTTCAACCAATATGTCCTTCTGCGCCCTTGAGATCTTTTGCCTTCTATCTATCTAACATTCAAGAAGCTAGAGATGTTATCAGTGTTACAAATAAATATACCTTAGACACTCAAAAATGTATACAACTCCTATCCAAAATCCATTTATGTACATCCAAGCGTCCACTTAAATTGAAATGTACAAAGTTAAATAACGAAACAACTCACAAAACTCAAATACGAGGATGAAGAACTCGACAGGGATACGTCAAGTGAGTTGACCCACTCCTAAAATTCCATTTTCATTTAAACATGGCATGAAATGAGTCTAATTACTCCAGAAATCATCTGCAATGTACTTGATGAATGTGTCCGTAGATTCGCATATTGTCAAGAAACCGATGGATGGCATTTCGAACATTTAATTTAAAATAATTATTATGCATAATTTGGTCACTTTAAAGTACATTATGAATTAAATCATTAGTTGTAATTTAGTTGAATTTAAATAAAAAAAATTGTTTTTGTACCCTTAAAAAAATATTTTAGTTAAAAATGTAATGTCGTTAAATAAAGAATTAAATTCTCGTTTAAATGATTTGTCGCATTATTCCAATTTCTATTTAAAAATATTAAAGATTACGTCACTACACCTACACCGGTGACGTCATCCCTTCTCCATGTACGTTATAAGATGGGTATTTTATAACAAAAATCGACCTGTTTCAGGATTTCCCTCAAAACTCGACGGTTCTCGAAATAATGATAATATTCTATAAATTAACCGTTCACTATATATTATAATAATAGAAACCATCATTATTGCGAGAGAAAAATACAAAAAAATTACATTAAACAAAAATTGATTTTCAAATATCAAAATCGGTACATGTAAAAAAAATATATTTTTTTGTAGGTTTGAAGATTGTGCTTTACCAATGGAAATTTCATAGTGGGCGATTAATGGAAATGTGATAAATTTTAATGATCTCATGAGAATCGTAATAATCTATCCAGATCCAGATTCGGAAATAAAAACACGAATGGAACAGCCTAGAAACATGTACAATAAATGGTTGCAAATTATAGATAACTAAATGGAAAATTAAGCTTAGACAACCGAATTATGGTTATTAAATTCTACTCTTGGTCAATCCTTCTGTATCGATTTGAAGCTTCGACATTAAAATTAAATACCGTAAGGCGGTTAGAAGCATTTTGAAATATGGATTTATTGCAGAATTCTCAGAATATCATGGCCAGAAAATATTAGAATCGAACAGTAAAAAACACCATAAATAGAGAGTTATAACTTATAACAACGATTAAGAAAAGAAAGTCTGTGTATCTAGGCCACATAATGAGAAATTACAAATATAATAATTAAAGGGAAGATAGGGGGCTAAAGAGGAGTAGGGAGAAGAGCTAAGTCATGGCTCCGCAATATCAGAACTTGGACAGACATAAATGTTCCAGAATTACCAAGAGGGGTACAGAGTAGAGAACATTTTGATATAGTGATCGCAAACATCCAGTTATAGTGTGCACCAGAAGAAGAAGACAGCAGATTAATACTAACCAGGTGCACTCATAAAAAATGTGGGGTTAAAATCTAAATAAGTTACAATATAATAATATAACATGATGATAAAACCAACCATTACGTACGAATTACTGGAATGGTGGCCAAAGATACAACAAAAAGGGCTAGCCTCAAAGTAATCAAGGTCAAAAGTGCCTTGGAATGACAAGGGGAACTGAGAGGTGTATACTAGTTTTATTCTACCAGGAGAATATGGCTGTATATATCATAAAGATATTTATAAAATCTTCAATAGTGTAATAGAGATTAACAGGAGAGCTCTCGAACGGAAACGGATCAATATATGAGTAGTAGTCAGTCAGCCATGAGGGCTCTAAGAAGCATTAAAGTAACTCTAGACTAGTGTGTCAACCGTTCCAGTCCGGATTGTAAGGATTGCAAAAAAGTACCGTCCACGACCAGAAAAGACCTGGATCAAGGGACGCCTGCCTACAATGGAGATATTTAAGACAAAAACTTGAGCCATAGAAGACATAAACCAGTCAAATATATTTTGATCGCATAATATATCAAATTCTTGAGACTATCAAGTGACCCTAAAAATATATGGTACCCATCTACTACATCTGTATGAGCTATTACAGGGTTCCAGAATTCTAAAATTTTAGATTTAAAAGTATTATTTGTAGGAAGTATTGGATCAATTTTCCATTGAAAACCAAAATTAGTAAACAACTTAAACGATATAAAACAATGCCAGTTTTGACAAATATGGTTCGTATAAACTTTATATTCGTCAAAGTATTTATCGTTTAGTTAGACATGTACCAAAATGCGATATTGTAAGAGTTTTTAGTGCTTAAAATTCTTCTGTGTCAACGATTCACCAGACAATAACAGAGTGCGAGAATGGTATACCGTGCCTTAATTTGCCCAAAAGTGGAAGACTAAGAGTTTTAACTCCTGCTCAAAAACAGAGATTAATTCAGAGTATGGAGAACCAATCAGGAAAGTCTTTGCGAAATGTTGGCCGAAGATATAATGTTTCACGAATGACTGTAGGTAAAACAAGTTCTAGAAATAATTTAAAACGATATAAAAGAAAAAGAGCTCCTAAGAACGCACCATCCCAGTTAAAAAAAATTCCTAGCTGTTGCCGTGCATTGAGACGTATTCATTTTCCTAGTAAAATTCTCATTATTGATGATAAAAAGTATTTTACTTTATCCAATTCAGAAATTAAGGGCAACGACGGATTTTGTACACGCAATGTACAAGATTGCGAATTGTTCAAGAAACATTCAAAAATTAGGAAACAAGCAAAATGAAATGATATCACATAGAGAAGAGTTAATGTAGGTCGCCGAAGAATCTTACGAGGAATTCCATGGAAGTAGTCTAGAAGATCAAACAAAAATACAAACAGTCATTTCAGAGAAGGTCATGAATCCAGGTTTCGGACTAATGCCAGAAACAAAGGTAGATGAGATTCGACAAGCGTTAAGAAAAATGAAAAATAACAAAGCCCCAGGAGAGAATGGAATTGTAATAGAAGCTATCGTAAATGGAGGAGATATACTATTAAATCAATTAAGGAAACTGTTTAATCTATGTTTGCTGCAAAGAGAGGTGCCCAAAGAATGGAACAATGCTATAACCATCCTTTTGCATAAAAAAGAAGATGAAACGGACCTAGAAAATGATTAGCCTGTTGAACCACATATACAAGCTCTGCACTAGGTTAGTGACATCAAGATTGGAGAAAAAATTAGATTTCTACCAACCGAGAAAGCAGGCAGGATTCCGATCAAATTATGGTATTAATGATCACCTTCATACAGTAAAGACGCTTATTGAAAAATCTATAGAATACAACAAACCTCTTGTCCTCATTTTCAGAGATTTTCATAAAGCGTTCGACACGATCGAAATAGACAGCCTTATAGAAGCAATGAATGACAGCAGGATTGACCATAGCTAGAGTAAACTTATTTACAATATTTACAAAAGTGCCACTATGACTGTTAAGATACACGATAAAACCAGACCAATAAAAATAAAACGTGGGATAAGACAAGCAGATACATTGTCACCGAAATTATTCATAGCGGCATTAGAGTATGTCTTTAAGATGGTCAACTGGGACAACAGAGGAGTAACAATAAACGTCGGAAAATCTCCTTTTTGCAGATGACATTGTCCTTATCACAGATAATTTAGGAGAAGCCACAGATATCTTAAATGAATTGGACTTTGCATGTTCGAAGGTGGGCCTCAGAACGAACTTGACCAAAACTAAATTAATGACAAATATGGTCCCAATAACCATTTAACTATTCAAAATAAAGTGGTGGAACTGTTGAAGAAATATACGTATTTGGGTCAGGAAATAAGAATCAGTAGGGATAACCAAACATGCGAAATCCAAAGACGAATTACTTTAGCGTGGGCAGCCTTTGGAAAACTGCGAGACACACTTAGGGCCAACATACCAATTAGCCTCAAAAGAAAAGTATTTAACCAATGCGTATTGACAGTCCAATGCGGTCATGACTTATGAGGCAGAAACCATGACTCTAACCAAAACTACGGCTTCGAAATTGAGAGCGTCCCAGAGACAAATGGAACGGTCTATGCTGGGAGTGACGTTGCGGGACCGAATAAGAAACGAATATGTGCGAAGAAGAACGAGTATTGCTGATGTGAAACGCATAGCGGTGATAAAATGGAATTGGGCAGGCCATGTAGCGGGAATGGATGACTCACGTTAGACGAGCAAAATTACACATTGAAGGTCAAGAGCAGACAAACGTAGTAGAGGAAGGCCACCTATACGTTGGGCTGACGACATCAGGCGTATCACCAATATTTGGCAACAAAGAACACAAAATCGCAAATCATGGAGGAGTTTAAGGGAGACCTTTGTCCAGTAGTGGACGTAATAAATGAATTCTGGATTATGATGATGATGGTGATGATGATGATGATGATGAATAGACAAGATGCAACGGACGAAGTTAGGTTTAAGGGAAAAGTGAAATTTTCCGATAAAATTTTGGTATGCTATGCCATCTTAGAAGCTGGTGTTTCACAGCCGTTTGTTGGGCCTGTTTGCGGTGAAGCTCTCAATACTAAAAACTACGTTGACAGGTTTCTTACAAAGCTTGTTTAAATTATAAATACTCATCAGCTCAATGATAAAATCATATTTCGGAACTAACGAGCGCCATGCCATTATGCCAGGAGAACGGCAGATTGGTTAACTGCTCAAAATATTAAAAATTTTGTTTAAGAGTGCGAGAACCCTCCAAATGTATGTCAGGCGAGGCCTGTAGAAGAGTTTTGGGGTGTTTTGAGCCGAATAGTATATATTAATGGCTGGGAAGCCCAAAATGAATATCAGCTAAGGCGAAGAATTCTGTAAATTTTCGTGAGATCGACTTACAAACAGTCCAAAGGCTTATTGAACATGCAAAACCAAATTTACGTGCCTTCAAAGATCACGGACCTCTTTTTTATAAAAATACATTATAAACCTTAAGTATAAAGACTTAATTTCCCGTATTTAGTTAATAAAATAAACTCAATTTACAAATAAAAAATACATATTTATTTTTTTGGAAAACTTTAGGGACATGCGTTAATACAATTTTTCTATAAAATGACTGATTATTAAGAGACGGCTTCCGAAAAAAAGGAATTATGAGTGGAATTACACATATCAGTGTTGATATATGCAAGATAAACGTGGACCTTTACAGAAAAATAACCTAGAGACTAAGTTAAACAAAAAAAAAATGGAGAGGGCAATTTTACTTATTAGACTAAAAGATAATCATAAGGTGTCTTAGAAAAAATAAATAAATAAAAGTTAATAATAAATTAGTACTACAAAAAAAACATATATAAATAACTTTAAATAAAGAGAAAGAATTAGGAAATAACATTATTTTTTAAATATGCTTTACCCCGATGTGCGCCAATGAAGTCAACTAGCTGAAAACCCTTGTTTATCACAACTTTGACTGCACAAAAACTACAAACGTAATAAATAAAGATAAGAAAGAGCGAAAGAAAGAAACAAGGTGGAAGAACTCCCTCCATACTATACTTTGAACTCCCTGGACAATACTCTAGAGTTCAGCCGAGCAAGATTTGGCAACACTGTCACGTACGCACCTCGATTTTTCAACTGGGACAAAAACTTTTTAACTATCAAACAACAAGTTGGGAGTTACAAAGATCAACAGACGGGGCTTCGTGTCTTTAGAACTCCCTAATTCCCACTTTTTGAATTGCTAGACATGTGCATTAACAAAATTGATTTAAGTTGCCAATTCGAACGTGTTCTTTCGTTTGGTTTTGTTCCAATTTTTAAAGAAAATCGCTCGAGAAGTTAAGGTTTACAAGAAAGCTTTAAATTGTGATTACCGTATATTTTTATCAAAGTTCTACTTACTCTTAATAATTACGATAAATATATTTCACTAATTCTCATCAGTGTTTCGGTATTAACTCATCTTTTTCGACTGAATAATTTCAAATCATTGTGCTTCTACTTTTGTGCAGATGTTAAAAAATTTTAAGTGAGAAGTATACATTGATAAATTATAAACTAAAATTAAAATTCAAAATAAAATATTTTATTGCGCTGCTTTTTTGTATAAACCTGCAAAATTTTTATTCTGGATTGTGAATTTAGTTTTAAGTTCATATGTATCTAATCCTGTCCGAGAGGCTATGAATTATTTGAATTTGTGATTTTCTCTTCTTGTTGATTATGAAACCTACTCCACCGTGTGTATAATCCTCCATCCTTTTGTATTAGAGCCTGTTGTCTAAATGAAGGTCCACATATCCCTCACCTTTTCTTTTAACTTTTGATAGTCCCATTATGTCCCAATTCATGTTTTCCAATTTCCTTTCTATTTCGTAAAGTTTTTCATCTTTTGCAATGGAACATATTTTGTATGTTGCTATGTATATATCTATTTTCCTTTATAACATTCCTGTTATGCTTTTGTTAATGCCGGGTATTACTTAATTGCCTATTCGAGCTTTAAAATCCCCTATTATTATCATCTTTCCTCTGATTTGATCTAGTATTTGTTGTAATTGGCTATAAAACACTTCCCTTGTTATTTAAGCCTTGGTCTTTTTATACGGCTCAAAAAATAACAAGCCTCAAACAACAAGGGAAGCAATTTATGACCAATTACAACAAGTAGTAGATCACTTTAGAGGAAAGATTCACATTTTTTGACCACAAATACCAATACAAATATACATTTAGTAACACCCGTGGATAAAGATCTATGATAGATTATTTTATAACCAACAGAGATATACATCCATCGAAAATAATCGAATTAAGATGCCTCAACTCAGCAGGTGTAGGTAGCGACCACAGCCTAGTATTATGTAAAATAAGAATCATCCTGACATACTTCCCACTCAACGTTGAAAAGAGAGCAGCGCCAACACAAAGTCGAAGGACTAAATACGGAATCCACGGAATACTTACACAGGGAAAGAATATCAGAGAGATCGGTGGAAATGAAATATTAGAAAACGATAAAATCGATGAAAGCTGGAAAAAACTCAAAAATAACATAATTAACGCAGCAACAGAATCACTTGGAGAGAGGAAAGTAACCAACACTAACATATCAAAAAAGAAAATACCATGATTTAGACAGAAAGTAAAGACAAAATGTAAAGAAAAGAAGAAAGCCTTTTTACAACACAGAACACAACAAACACAACAAGCACACAACCACTATAAAAGAATCAAAAACGAAACGAATACTTTAGTTAGACAAATAAAAAAAGGAAAACTGCCAGAGTTTCTCAAAACGATGAAAAACAACTTCTACGAACACAATAAGAAATATAGAGAATGATCAGAGGACAAAGAAAAGAAATGAACGAACTAATAAAAACGAAACACATTCAGAAGGAAACATGGGTAGACTACTTTCGATCCCTATTTGCTAAAGGTGACGATAATGAACCACCAACACCAAAGGTAACGACAAACGAAGAAATAAATATTGAGGAGGAAGAGGTAAAGAAAGCATTAAGGAATTTAAAAAATAGAAAATCACCAGTAGAGGACAGAATACCGAACGAACACCTAAAGTACGGAAGACCAGATCTGACCAAACAACTGTTAAAATTAATCCAAAAAATAATAGAACAAAACAGAATTTCTCAAGAATGGAGATCAAGCATCCTAATACCTGTCTTCAAAAAGGGAGACAAATAGGACCCGAATAACAACCAAAGTGATAACAAATAAATTGAATAAAATTATAATACTAGCAGAAGAACAACAAGGTTTTAGGTCGGAAAGATCATGCACCGACGGTATATTTATAATGAGGCAAGTGCAAGAGAAATCATTAGAATACAACAAACCGGCATATCTATATTTCGTGGACCTTACATTTGACTGGGTCAAATTAAAAGACGTGATCCACTTACTGTACGCAAAAGAGATACCTCTAGGAATAATCAAAACGATCGAAAATATAAAAAAAATGAGAACTAAAAAAGGATATCAAGTGGGAAAAAAACAACTTAAAATAATCTGTGCTATTGAGACAACGCAATAGTATTCTCTCAAAGTAAAGAAGATTTACAACGTATGCTGCACCAATTTAATAATACAACGGCCAGAAAATGTAACATGTTAATTTCCCCAAAAAAGACAAAATGCATGGTTATACCAGCAAATTTACTAAGATATAAATTGAAGCTGGAAGGTCAGATTATAAAACCTGTGATGGAGTGATAGAGTATAAATATCTAGGCATCACATTATCTAATGCAGGCTTCCTAAATGAAACAATATAGAAAAATAAAAATATCAGAAAAGAAACGAAAGACAATTTACAAAACAGTCATCAGCCCAATAATGGCATACGTGGCAGAAACAAGACCTGACACAGAGAGGACAAAAAGGATGTTAGAAAAAGCAGAGATGAAAACACTTAGTAAAATTGATGGTAAGACACTATGGGATAAAGCTAGAACTACAGATATACGACGTAGATGCAGGGTGGAGAACATCAACAACTGGGTAAGAAATAGAAGAGTAGAATGGAACGATTATATAGGATCGCAAGAGACGGTTCCTCAATAGGAAGACGATCAGTAGGAAGACCACGAAAACGATGGAACGACAACTTACTGGAGGCACATTGAAAAACAGACAGAGTCATGTCTGTTTTTCGTCCCAGTTCGTCCTTCAATTGACCTGGCAGTAAAAGAGGTCCTAGAAAGAAAGCAATCAATTAGATTAATGGCGGCTGCACTTGGTATTTCAAAGTCATATTTGAAAATTTTTGAAAAATATTTGAAATTTGTAAAACTGCTAAGGAAGATGAAGGTATATAATATCATCAGCCGGATATTGCTAATAAACGTATATTTTCTGTTTTTTAAGAAAACATGCTAGCTGACTATTTAAAAACATGTTCCAAGATGTGCTATGAATTAACTACCTTACAAACTAGAAAGTTGGCTTTTCAGTACGGTAAGGTAAATAATGTAGCACCTACTATTTGGAACCAACGTAAAAAGTCCACTAAGGATTGGTTACGTGGTTTTATAAAATGAAATCCTACTCTTTCTATAAAAAATCCCGAGAATACTTCTTTATCACGAACTACATCTTTTAATTCTGAAAATGTAGCTAGGTTTTATGATAATTTAGAAACGGTCTTAAAGAGATTTACTTTTGAGCCGCACATGATATGAAACATTGACTAAACTGGCTGCAGTACTGTAAAAAGTCTTCCTAAGGTCATAGCAGTGAAAGGAATAAAACACGTTGGCCAAGTAACTTCGGCCGAAAGAAGCAATTTCGTGACTATGGTTTTATAAATGCTTCTGGAAGCACAATTCCTCCAGCTTTTGTATTCTAAAGAGTTCCTATCTTTCCTAGAGTTTCCAATAGGAGAAGGATTTCTATTAGCAATTAAACATTTTATCAAGTATACCAATTCATCCAAAGAGAAACCATGTGTTATTATCATAATCATAAAACACATATGACTATGGTTTTATAAATGCTTCTGGAAGCACAATTCCTCCAGCCTTTGTATTCTAAAGAGTTCCTATCTTTCCTAGAGTTTCCAATAGGAGAAGGATTTCTATTAGCAATTAAACATTTTATCAAGTATACCAGTTCATCCAAAGAGAAACCATGTCTTATTATCATAATCATAAAACACATATGACTTTATAGACAGTAATGTTAGCACGGGAAAATAATATCATTATTCTGACATTTCCATCATATTGCAGTCATCGCCTACAACCAGCAGACATTTCCGTATTTGGGCCTTTTAAAGCGAGATTTAAAATTTCTATAAACTAATAAATGCTGTCTAATCCTGGCAAGACAGTCACAATATATAAAGTAGCGTCATTTGCCAATGAGACCTTTATTAATGCTTTTTCTATGGAAAATATAATAAAAGAATTTAATTTTATTGGCATTAAATGAAAGTAATGATCTTGACTTACCTTCTACTTCAAGAGATGTTCCATCTACTTCAAGAGATGTTCCATATGTATCTCCACAATAAATAAGACCATACCTCAAGGCTGGTCCCCACCAATCAAAGCTAGGAAGGCCTAGAAAAGGTAAAACTACAATTATCACAGACACCCCCAAGGAGGATAGACTCATGAAGGAAAAAGAAGTAGCTGCTCGTAAAACACGGAGAATATCAAAAGTCACAGGAAAACGTATTTAAAGCTTATGTCAAGAATTAAGTTCTGATGACTCAAGGTACATGAATATTACCTTAGTAATTGGGTTAAGTAAACTTTTAAGTTCCTTTTCAAAATACTATCTGTCCGTTTCAATACACCGAAGTAGTAAAACGGACAAATTGACTAATTAGTTTCATGTTCTGTAATGTCAAGATGTTTTACTTTTAGAAAGTTAATTTTTATTATTAATGATAGGTTGTGATAGAAATAAAAGAATGTACTTTTTACTGTAAAGTTATATTTGTATTTGAAACCTCCCTGCAATAAATATAAGCCTATACAGTAAAATGTCTGGTTCATTGCCGCACTCCGATACAATTAAGTTGTAACATATGAAAAATTGTAATAATTGTAGGACTTACCGTCTATTTATTATTTTTTTCATTATATCACTCGTGTTAAGTTGAAAAGTTAATGTAAGTATATAATAAAATTTTGTTTTCTGACCTTTAACTGTACAATTACTGTAATGGTGCCATTACTAGTAAACAAGACTCATTCCAATTTCACTTTTATGTTCTTTCTAATGTAATTAAGCCCTTAAATAAATTTACTGGTTAGTAAAATAAAAGTAATTGTAATTTATATTATTTAAAATTTACTTAAATTCTAGGGAAAAGGAACAAAATTAAACACGACATATTTTAGCAATTGTTGGTGAATAAAGTAATTACTTTATTGGATAAATAGATAATAAATTAGACTAATAGTAAAGTTTCAAGTGCTATCTAGTTTTTGCGTTTTTTTAAGTCATATCAATATAAAGTATATTATTTTTTAAATCAATAAACTTCTGAATTTTTTTATTGTCAGTATTTAACTATTAAATTGCTTTTGAAATTGATTTTGGTTCAACATAATAAACTACCAAAAATAAGAAGAAATGAATATGAATAGTATGCCTAAGTTTTTGTAAATAAAAAAAGCTAAGATACCACTTTAGATCTTTAACAAAAAATTGCGTTCTTTAAGCCAAAAATATAAAAGATATGAAAGCTGCATTGTTGATTAAATGTTGTGAATACTTTCTATAAATACATAACAAATTATGTTCGGTGGAAATAGTTCAGGGCTTACACAGCCTGATATTTCTTTCTCGTCGTTATAGAACTCTCAAATTGTTTAAATTAAATACTTAAGTTTAGAATAAAAATAATTTTTTTAACAAATTGTTGAAATGCAAGTAAAATAAAATAGTTAAACCAATTTTTAGCTGGTAAATCACAAAAAAAAACTGGACTCTTAAATTTCTCCAAGTACAATTACCAAATAGTTTGCCAAAGGTTCAGGAACCCTCAAATTTTTCTAGGTAATATACATGTGTAACATAATATAACTGACGGTTGTTAATGACCTGCCTCTTAAAAACTCAAACACAGACCCTACATTTACAACAAATCTCGGGAGGAAAGGAAAGGAAAAAAACTGTTTTATTTTCCTTTTCTGGAAAAAACTTGGTCCACAAAAAAGAGGACTGTGAATATCTGTCTCTGAAGAGCCCTTTTAGGGCGAAATACGTATAAGCGTATAACCTTATAACTTAGGGTTATAAGGTTATTTTTTGGAAATAAAGACTGGATAGGCGAAAGAAAAGAAAAAAAAAAGAAAGAAAAATAAAACCCAGGCTTGACAATTGGATCAAACGAGAGATAAAGAAATCGGGAGGAATTAGAGGCAAGTGATATTAATGGAAGGGATGGTCAAGCTGGTTAACTAAACTTTTGCGAGTGAGAGAGAGATAGAGAACAATACGGGGATGAGACGTAAATATTCAGGGAATGAAGATCAGCTAGCTTTTCGAGCCGTGTTAGAAGAAAATACATGATGATAAAGAAACAGCAGATAAAAACCGAAGATCGCAGAAGAGGAAAGGAGTTGATAACAAAAAGAAGGATGGGCGCCACGAGTAAAGGTCTGTTGGAACTTCTAATCCATTAATATTACAGTAGGAGTGCTAGAAACTATAGTGATAAATGATAAAAGTATGATTAAATCCTAAAAACTATTTAAAACCCAAGTAGCTGAGAGATACAAGCTGTAGGTAAAGTAAAACGCAATATGTACAATATGTGGTTTTATTATAGAAAAATGTAAAAAAAATGTTGATTATATAATATATAATGTATAGAAAATGAAAAATATTTGATATACTTACTCTTTTTTAAATTAAACAATTTTTACAATATACAAACAGAAAACCTGACTGAACGCATAGATGGTACCATGAAAAATTATAGTTATAATAACACTTAATTAGCTTAAAAGTTTTTTTATTTAAATACAAATGCTTAGGTAGATAAGTAGGTACTTATACCCCTTTACATGCATTTGGTGATGCAAAACAATATTGTGTAATATATTAATTATATAAATAAAACGGTAAATATAAAGTGAAATTAAAAGATAAAGTTGATTTAAATCTTTATGGTTGATGCGAACTAGAAGAAATTTAAAACTTCAAATAGATTAATTACACTGACGTTAAAGCATTTACGTTGTTTAACCAAAAGTACAGTACATAAGAATGATATCTTAATGCAACTCCAGACAAGAAATACTTGCTACACAGTTTAATAACGACCATAAGCTGTTAACTACTCCAAATCGATGGTAATTTGTAGGCCACTTACATCAATAAGATTTCCTTATGAAAATGAGTAATCGGTTAGATTTACCTTCCAATTTCCTTATTTTTTGTTGTTTCTGAGGTTTATTTTATATAGGATTACTTGTGTTTTTTCTATTTACTAAGTACGGCTAAAAAGAAGTTCTTATAAGTATCTAGATATTTTTTCCGTGGATACAAGGTGAGACACCGGTTTATCAAGATACTGAACGGTATTCTTCCACGCATATAGAATAATCACCTCAAGCAATAAACTCGAAAATAACATTTGAGCATTAGCTTCACTAAATTTGAATTATTATCAAATAAAATAAATAATTTATCTACATGTGGTTCCTACATATTTAAACTGTACTATTTACTTACCAGACGACTGTTTTTATAGCTTTATTTAACTAGAGTTGGCTGAATTCTCATTTAAATATTTCCACATCTTTATTTAATTCATTTTATAAATCGTGTTTCTCGTCTGCCGGTTTTGTTTTCTATTTAATATCGTTTGTGTTTATTCCCATCTAGTTTTGCTTTAAATCACTTGCCAACTAGCACTGATTTTCAAACAAGGCGTTTAGTTCAATAGTTAGTCCGTATAATTAGAGTTCTTTTTTTTTGCTCGATACATTAATTGATATGGAAATGGCTAAAGTTTTGGTAGCGTTGTGCTAAAAGCGGATACACAGACGCACTGTACGTGAAATCAAATCTTAACTGTCTTTTTTTCCTTTTATTCTTATATACTCTGTACGAGTACTAGAAACCAATTTGCTAAGGATTTTTGCTTAGTTGAGGAGATATGTTGTGGAATGCAATTTTTAGATTCCTCATGTCTCTAATGTCTCTAATCTTTATCAAACAAACGTCCCAACATGAAGTGATATTTTTCTCTTTAAGAAGTACCAGTTTGAACATAATATATTTATAACATATTATGTAAAAGTTTCTAAACCTATCGATACAATTAATTTAAAAAAAGACACTAAGATTTTGACGCCGGACGCTGGCATTCACTAGCCAATCGGCGTATCGGACGCATCTCTACACACGGGGAAAATTGTCCATTGGTTATTAAAATTTTAATCCACTGGAAACTACGGTATTTCCAATCTTTTGGCAGTTTGAATTTACTATTGGTTTGATGTTTGGAAAATTCATCTTACTACGTCACAATCCCTAAAAACAAAAGTGTTTTGGATATAAAAGAAGGTGGATTTTCTAGCATCGGTCAGTTCGAGCTTCCTCTCATATTTAAAGACTCTAGGTACGCTGCTTGGTATCCACCTAGTCCCTGCATTTTTATTTTACCATATTCAAGACGAAACGAGACCATCCTGGCCATCAAAAACATATACTACTAGCTACATTGTCAAAAGATGTCCGGAACTACTTCAGATCCTGCCTCACATGCGCTACAACCAAAGCAGCAGCCAGAGAACCTCTCTCTTTTTGACGTCCTAGGACCCTTTTCAGAAGCCAGAGGTACTCGCAACAGATACATCCTATTGAAAATAGACTGCCTGAGCAACTGGGTAGAGTTTCGCTGTGTCCAGACCGCCAAAAGCAGACAAGTTATATCATTCCTCCAGGAAGAAGTCTGCAGCTGCTGGAGAAAGCAAAACACTATTATCAGAGATAACGCGTCCCAATTTCGAACAGATGCCTGGGATATGTTCCTGAGACGTAACAATATCAGAGCCGAGTTTAGCCCAATTTACCATCAGAGAGCTAATCCGATGAAACGACGGGTTCAGGAGCTGAAAAAGGGACTTCAAGCCAGGTGCAAATCGAACGATGACACAAGGTCTACGTACCAGATATCGTGTTTAGCCTGAGGATTAGAAGGAATGAAGCCCCCAAGAAACATTCGCTGATATTACTGGGATACCTTACCAGAAGAACCAGACGCCAAGACAGGGTCTCCAAAGCAGTCCAGGAGACTGCAGTATACGTCCGGAATCTATTCCTGGACAATCCAAACGCTCCACCTGCCAGAAAATTTATCCAAGGAGAGCAGGTTCTACTTCAGAACCATGTTCGAGGAAACTTTGGAGCCACATGGACAGGCCCCCACACGATCATTAAGGTATTGGGAGACCACACATATAAGGCGCTCCGGGTACAAGACATCAACCGGATCATCCATGTTGACGATATTAGACCTACTCCAGCAACTAGGGACGAACCATCAGAATAAGAAGCAAAATATCCTGTATATTGTATCGAAATTTACTTCTTTTGTATTTATTTGCTTCAATAAAAATGAGTGCTACTTAGAGTCTTTTAGAGGGGGGATGACCCCGGACGTTGGTAATATCTATCCAATCAGCATACCAAACGTATCTCCACACACAGGAAAAATTCCTCATTGGTTGGAAACTACGGTGTTTACAACCTTTCGACAATTTGAATTTCCCATTGGTTCGAGGTTTGGATAATCCATCTTACAACGTCACAATCCATGAAAACAAAAGAATGTTGGATATAAGAAAATAAGAAAGCCTCAAACAATAAGGGAAATATTTTATGACAAAATTTTAATTTTAACAAGTACTAGACGAAGTCAGAGGAAAGATGATCATACTGGAGGATTTTAAACCAAGAATATTCGATCTACTACTTTAGATCCCTATGTGCTAAAGCTGACGATAATAAACCAACAACACCAGAAGAGACGACAAACGACATCGAGGACAGAATATTAAACGACTTCCTAAAGTACGGAAAACCAGATGTGACCAATCAACTATTAAAACTTAACTTTAAGAACTTGAAAAAAAGTTGAAAGAATATATATATAGATATATATATATATATATATATATATATATATATATATTTAGGGATTCTACAGTATTCACTGCCTTCCCTCGCTCAACCGTTTCCATCTCTCTCTGTTGTTCCATTCTCCATCGTTTAGGCCTCTCTTACTCATGGCGTCGTCTACTTCGTTCCTCCAGGCGTTTCGGGGTCGTCCTCTTTTCCTCCTTCCTATGGGGCTCCATTCGGTTATTCTCTTTATCCATCTGCTGTCGCTAGTTCTTCTTACATGTCCATACCACTTTAATCTTTTTTGTTGTATATATGTTAGTATGTCTGTTTCTATTGATGTTCTTTGCTTTATTTCGTCATTACTTCTCCTATCCATTCTTGTTACTCTGCAGCATCTTCGCAGGCATTCCATCTCTGTTGCTACTATCTTACTGCTGTTTTTCTTGTTTATGATCCAATTTTCAGCCCCATATGTCATAAGACTAATGTTTTATAAATCTGCGTTTTTGTCTTCATATTTAGGTGTCTATCCCACCATACTGAGTTAAGTTGTCGGATTGCTGTTCTTGTTTGTCCTAATCTTTGTGTAATTTCTTCCTCTGTTGTTGCCTTTTTCGTGATTATAAACCCCAGGTATTTGAATTTATCCTTTCCTTTGATTGTTACGTTGTCATCAATCTGTAGATCTTCTATGTCTTCTTCACTTGTAGATAGGTACTCTGTTTTTGCGAGGTTAATATCTAGGCCAGCCTTGATATATTCTTCTTGTAGTTTCTTCATCATGTAGCTGAGGTCGTCTTGGTCTTATGCAAATCACTACCTGATCGTCTGCAAAGCTTAACGTATATAGGTATTCGTTCCGTACCGGTACGGAAAGAATAACTTTAAGAATTAAGTCACTACTTGATATTTCAATTTACAAGAACAAAAATAAGCAATATTTATATACTACACAATCTTGATCCAAGTAAATATTAAATAATGTTTTGTATTGTTTAAGCTATTTTATATTATTTTACCTAGTAATCGAAATTTTCTAATAATATATACCACCACTATTACACCACTTATTTCATGAACTTTTGATAATTTGTACTAAAAAGTTTGATAAACAGTATTCTTAATTAAACACAGAAGTTCTTAAACCATTGAATTATTTAAAATATATTTATTTAATTAGAAATTATTAAAATTTTGAAATATTCAATATTTTTGTCCATGATCATAATTTGCACTTACTAAAGTTTATTAACTCCTATTTATAACAGGAAGTAGTATCACGGTAAATCTCCTTCATTAGCTCAAATGAAACTGATTCATATTTTTCGTGTTTTCTAGATCTTTTCAGCTACAGTTGTATCTGGCATTCCAGGATGTTACACAGTCGGTCCCATTTCCATGCAGGATGCATAAATTCGCGAACAAGTTGAATTAAAAAATTTTGCATGCATATTGCATATAGTTCTGAGCGTAAAAAGTTTTCATATTCATTTGCATATTCGGTTGAGCTACGATGTAAAAGTACATCATTTTTCAGGGGACTTTTCTATCATTTTAAGCAAAGATGAGGAAAATTTATGTCAGTGCGGTTTATATCAAACTACTTTGGTTGTAGAACACATCAGCTTTATGTTTTACAAAATTGAGGAACACAATAAAATTTTCAACGGTACTTTTTTAAAAATAATGAAATAATAATATCTTCTAAGATGTGATAATACTCATTTTTCTTTTTAAGTAACCGCATCAACCATGAACGGTATCTAAACAATATATCGTTGCTGAAAAATCATACCGGCATAAATAAACAAATCGATTTTTGAGATATTGGTCACAAAAACTTTTTTTTGTCTTTGTTATGTCATTATAGTAATTAATTGGGTTGAAAATAATCCATCAAAATGCCGTTGGCTGGTATGCATAATGGTGAAGTCGCCGAATTATCTCACACTAGTACCTTTTTTTACCATCTTTTTTTATATAGACATGACTCTGTCAGTATACTGATCGTCTTTCTATTTGGAGAACTGTCTCGAGCTGTCTTTACTACTCTATTTCTTGTCATTCCGCTATTAGAGGAAAATGCCTAAAACTGGACCCCCATTTTGTTTTTCAATTCATGCGTATGAAAAATAGCAAAAAAAAATATTATAAAAGTACACACCATTTACTTCATAATGTTATAATTCATTTATACTAAACTTTCATTACCTAATGATAATAAAAATTAATATAAAAAATATGTATTTTCCAAAATCCAGCCTTTGGTGAATTCGGAAAATAGTTGCTAAGAGTGGACCCCCTAAAAAATTATTAATAAAGTTGTACCAATAATAGGAAAAAAGTATTAAATAAAAGAAAACATGATCTACTTTCTAAATATACGTATATTGTAACAATTTCCAATATAAAACATAAAATATACAAAAATAGCAAAATTATTAATTTATCTGCAAAAATCGCATATGTAGGCATCCTTATCAGCCCCAGCACAATCCACATGAGCCCACAACTAACACATAATGCACAAGACCCAAAGTTCGCCTTTAAAATCTTCCGAATATTTTCTGTCACAAAACATGCACAAAGCGTCATCCTCTTTAGTTGGTGACATTCCCGGAATAATGTCCAATTCAGATGTTCCAGAAGAGACACTGATTTCATCTTCTGTGTCTGATTCTTGTTTCTTAAAATTTAGACATCTTTTTACTATCTCTTTCCCTTTTCTAGAAGGGCCTGCTGTCGAACAACCTTTTATGCCGCGGTTGCCTTTGAAACTTTGATTACGTTCTTGCTGTTCAGTTTTCATGGCTTTTTTAGATTCCATTAACTTGAATTTATAAGGAGAAGCTGTGATGATTGTTGAACTGCAGTCTTTCCGTCCCCTATTAGTGGTCCTTTTTTTGATTTTTGGAATAGGAGTAATTTCAAACGGGCTTATCATAGACGATTTTGGACTATGAGGATTATCAGATGTAGATGGTAACACAGGATTACCTTGACCTGCCGAAGATGTTAACGGTTGATTCGGGTCAAACTCTGCATTAACTTGTGACTCATTCATCGTCATAACACATTTTTCACTAATCGCTGTAGAGCTTTCATTACCTGCCGTTTTTTGCTTTGACATTGACAGTTTGCTTTGACAATTTCAGCTGTTTGACATTTAATGTATGCTTTGCCAATGAGCTCCATTACATCATAAGCTGTAAGTGGCCTTTCATTGTTTCTTAACCACTGCCTTATTTCCTCACTGTAGTAAGTTTTGAGACAACCCATGAAACTTTTGTCCAAAGGTTGAAGTTTGTGTGAGGAGTGAGGTGGTATGGACATAATGGTAACATGGTGTGTTCTTGCCAAATCGATCACTTCAATATTTTGAGTGTGGCTATAATGGCCATCTAAGAGTAACAGCACAGGTTTCTCCTTTGTAGGATGGACAAAGTCGATAAAGTGCTTAAAACATTGAGTGAAGGAGTTGATTTGAATCCAACCTGAAGGATGCACTGCAAAAATTGTTCCTAATGGCGCTCCTTTTTTCAATTGTTTACTCATATTTTTTCTCGGAAAAATCACTAAAGGAGGTACGAATGAGCCAGTGGCATTCATACAAGCAACAAACGTTATAAGGGCTCCACGTTCTCCTGATGTCAGGGCAGCAATCTGCCTTTTACCTTTAAGTCCTATAACTTTGGGTATTTTAGACTTCACCACACTAATTGTGCTCTCGTCTACGTTATAGATTCTATCAGGAGTAAATTCATTTTTAACGTACAAATCTTCCAGTAGTTGATAAAATTTCTACGCATTTTCCTTATTGAACCCAAGAGCCCTGCTGTAAGATGTTCCAGTGGGCTTTCTTTCTGACAGTTTTGTTTTGTGCCGTTTAATAAATAGATTGGCCCACTTTTTACCAGCTATTTCTTCTTTGAATGGATTATTAATGCCATTTCTCTGGGCCATTTGCGCGGCTATTCTTCTTAAATCACTTCTAGTGAGTACAAAAAACGATGCTTCTATTGCACAACAATATTGGACTAGCTCGTCTTCCAGATTTTTGCCCAATATTGTAGGTCTGCCTCTCTTTATTTGTGCTGCTTCGATAGGCGTACCATACTTATCTTTGCTTAATCTCATCAGCGTTGTCTTCGGCACATTAAAATATTTACTCGCCTTCTTCCACCCCATCTTCTTATTTCGAACTGCATCAATGGCCTTAGTCATTTTAGACGGACTCCACTTTGTCTGTTCGATCTTCTCCATTTAATTGATTTTTAATCTGTAACAAAATTGCAAATCATAGAAGTGCGAAGTTGCATAACAGCGAAGTTTTAAATTTAAAAAATAAGGGGTCCGATTTAGGCAACTACGGGGGGTCTGGTTTAAGCGACTATAGCATACATTTTAATAATGTCATAATTTTTTAACCACACCATTATATGAATTGTATTAGTGAGAAACAATGACCTCAAACCCTATTATTTAAAATAATATATAGATTGAATAGTTTACCTGCTAATATCTCGAAGAAATAATGAAAACTATAACACAACGTAAAAACTTTCCACACAACCAACAACCAGCACACGTGCAAGACGACTGGCAAGCAATAAGTGACGTAGCCGGCTTGTACACTTCACCACTGAGTCATGGCACTCTAATATACCATTTGCACTCATTGCCGCCACGATTCAAATTAAAACGTACCAAGAAAGCTAGGGGTCCGCTTTAGGAGGATGGTCCACATTTGGGCACTTTCCTCTATTATGGTCGTTCCATTTTACTCCACTAGTTCTTACCCAGTGTTTGATGTTCTCCAATTTTCATCTGCGTATCTTTTTTAAGTTTTTTTTAATATATCATCCATAATAAATTAAACAATATAGGACTTAGGAAATCTCCCTGTCTTATTCCATTGACAGCTTCAATGGGATCAATTAGTTCTTGTTTTGATTTTAATTTTATTGTGTTGTTTTGGTAGATATTTTCGATCGTTTTGATTATTTGACCCAGTCAAATGGCTTATTTAGGTCCAAAAAAATAAATATGCCGATTTGTTGCATTTTAATGATTTCTCTTGCACTTGACTAATTATAAATATAGCCTCGGTGCATGGTATTTCTGACCTAAAACCTTGTTGATCTGCTAGTGTTAGAATTTTCTTCAGTTTTTTTGATATCACTTTGGTTGTTAATATTATTGTTGTGTTTAATAATTAATTCCTCTATTATTGCCTGGGTCCGATTTGCCTCCCTTTTTCAAGAGAGGTATTAGAATTATTCTTGACCCCCATTCGGAATTCTGTTTTGTTCTATTATTTTTTGTATAAGTTTTAATAATTGTTTGGACAGATCTGGTCCTCCGTACTTTAGAAGTTTGTTCGATATTCTGTCCTCTCCTGGTGATTTTCGATTATTTACTTTTCAGTGTACTTCCTTTACCTCTTTCTTCTCAATATTTTATTTTTCGTTCATTATCTTTAGTAAAATGTGATAGAAAGCCCATGTTTTCTTCTAAATGTGTTTTGTTTTTATTAGTTTGTGCATTTCTTTCTTTGTTCTTAGATTATTTTCCATATTTTCTTTTTGTGTTTCATAGAAGTAGTGTTTCATCTTTTTTGTTGTGTTTGTTGCATTCTATATCGCAAAATGCTTTCTTCTTTCCTTCGCATTTGGTATTTACTTTCTCTCTAAACCATGGTATTTTTATTTTTGTTATTCGTGTTTGTTACTTTTCTCTCTCCAAGTGATTCTGTTATTTTTGAGTTTTTCTCAGCTTTCCTCGATATTATCGTTTCCTTATATTTTGTATTCGCTTCGATCTTGAAATTATAACGTGTGTCATAGTTAGGGTAAGAAATTTTTATACAAACAAATTATTTTATAACAAAAGAATTAATTAAAATTTCTTGGTTTCGGCCAATTATTGCTGGTGATACATTGATAAATCCGGAAACAATACAACTAGCAAATAGTCGGAAAATTTTGACATTCATTTTTTAATGAGATGATGCCTTAGGTCCAACAGAAAGCATAATGAAACCCTACCTTAAGCTCCATTAAATATAAAGAGCAGAATTTTTAAAAAATATCGATTGAGTCGTGTGATCGACAATACCTTTGGACACAGGCTCGAACTGTTGCCTTGACATGTTGTTATTTGTTTAACTTTTTATACAAACTACAAGTTGATATTATTTATGACAAACTTGTAGAAAAAGTTAATAAATTAGATAACTTACTGTGCGGTCGCTGGTTTCATTTGCGACTGCACAATCCTCGTCGTGAACATCCGCAGATATGTCCATTGTGCTGATTAAAGCAATCCGTGTTTCTTAAGTTATAAGATACCTCATTTCTTCAAAATCCCACAGAGAAAGGTTCATAGTCGCTACGCCGGCACCACTTATCTCTGCATCGCGAATGATTTTTTCGGGAAGTTTATTAGCAAAGAATTTATTTTTTTACCACTCCTTGATTCTCAACATCCAGGTACTTTCACGTTATTTTTGACGATGTTAAAAGTTTTTGAAAATCACACAATGTATTGCACAACCTTTTAATATTGTCACATACAAACAATTAATTACACAAAATAAAATATTGTGCAATAATATTGAGCGTGTATGGGCCGCTTTACATAACAACTGATAACCGCATACACCTGCCAATTTTTTACCTGTTTAAATATTTCGTTTCTGCTTCTTCTACGTCTAACATTTTAAATACACGCATTTTGTGTGTTTGTTTAAACGAATGTTAGTGAGCATAAGAAAAAGATAAATCTAAACAAAAAAGACTCTAGAGCAGACGCGAAAAGGAGAAAAATAAATATTTCGTATAAGGCACTGCTTTTTGCGCTGAGAGTTGAAATTGCAAGGAGAAGACCGATATGAATTTCAATTTAAAACGGAACATAAGATTGGTTGAATGTGTGAATCGTCAGAGGAATTTAATTTTAAAAATATTCAGGCGATAAATTAAATACTTGGCATTGGCACTAAAATATGCTCTGCAATTATCTATTAATTTTGTTTTTACCTTTAGAATAAGCGAAACATACACGAATAAGTAAGATGTTTTTTGGTAATATAATCAAAACTTTTAGGTTATTTATGAATATAAAATAATTGCAAAATAACTGTGATTCAGAATAATAGATTTAAAAACAAAGTTATCAGCCACATTGTTTATTATATTCTTATAGAAAGTGCAGAAGATTATTAATCCTAAATAGTATCATTGTAAAATTGTAACAATTGTAACGAGAATAATTGACGATAGGTGGTCCACTAAAATTACACTGTGGTATTAAAGAGATGTCAGAAACCAAGGAGATGTCCAAATTTAAAATGGGACTATGACATAAGGAAACAAACCGATACAACATGGCATAGAAAAGCGAATTTTAAACAACCGTGGGCAGAAATGAAGAATGGATATGTAAGAGATGCTGCACCATAATCAGTAGAATATGCTGAGAATGATAATGATGATGATGATTATATGTATAGGTATCTACCGCATATAAGACGGTCATTGACGAACTATCATTTGCCGAAAGAGTTGAGATCAATAATTACTTCAATTATAAATAAACCAATTCCAGTAATCACGATTCCTGGTGCAGATAACAAAAAAAATTTCACGACGTAAAAAATGTCCTAGGATCAACGATAAAAAACTTATTGACTTGAAAACTTGTGACTTGCAATTTTTGTATGGTACCAATTTGTTTAGAATGTGAAGAAAAAGTGTGTAAGGACTGTACAATTAAGTAACTAAACTTTATATTAAATGTTATATTTTATATTTTAATGATAATATGTCTAAGGCGTAAATATCTAAGTTAATTTCTAAACGAACGTTGTACAAATTTTTGGTTGTTTGCCTAATTTTTTTTGAATATTTTTGTATTTGTATGACAAAATTAATGGTTCTATTGGTTTGTTAAAGAACATCCCAGAGGTACTTTTCAGTGCGTCATTAAGTATGACGTCATATAATGAATTAGGTGTGTCGAGAATTATTTCATATAATTATTGAATAATCTGACAGATGCCAGGATCGTACTTAGCCACAGGTGAAAAGCTTGTGGAATTACTGGTATTTTTATTGCAAGGTCATCTGAGTAGATTTGATTATTATAAAATATGTGAAGATATATTTTTTTTGTAATGGGGGTAATCCCGTATATTAATATCCTCTTCTTCTCAACGGGCTGTCTGCGCGTCGAAAGTTGGCAATAATCACAGCGATTTTTAATTTTAAGACCGCGGCTCTAAATAAGTCGTTGTTACATGAGTTACGTCTCCTTCCTATGGATCTTTTTCTCCAGATTTTCCTCGCATAATGACCTGGAGTATTAGATATTTATCTCCTTTCATCGCATGACCCATATATCCCACTTTTCTCCTCTTAATTGTTAGTACTTTTGTTTTCTTATGCATACGTCACATTATCTCAACGTTGGTTATTCCATCTACCCATGAGACCTCTAGTGTTCTTCGGTACATCCGCATCCCGAATGCCTTCAGCCTCCTCAAGTCAATTTTCTTCAGTGTCTGCGCTTTCATCCCGTATTATAATACGGATAGCACATAGCACCTCAGCAGTTGTATTTTTAACTTAAGGTTTAAGTTTCTACAGCAGAGAAGCCTTTGTATTCTTGTTAATGCGCTTCTGGCCTGTTGGATTGTGATTCGTATTTCTTGAGAGCTGTCATTGCTGTCATTAATAGTTTTATATAGGTATTTGAATTCTCTTACTATTTCAATAGGTTAATTATGTACATATATTTCACGAATGTCCTGAGTTGTCTTTGTTATTATCATATATTTTTAGCTCTTTTGAGTAATGGTCCATATTCTTCTTCGCTTACTGCGGTCACCTAATTAAGAAGTATCTGTAGGTCTTCATGTAATTTGGCTTAAAGAACTGAAATTATCAGCGTATTTCAGGTTATTTATGATCATGTCATTAATTCTAATGCCTACATTTCGTTAATCCATTGCCTTACTTAATATGTCTTCCAAGTATATATTAAATAATACTGGTGAATGTGTATACCCTTGTCGAACAACTCTTTGTACTTCTATTTCTTCTGTTGTTATGTCTTCTATTCTCACTACTGCTTTTTGGCCATAGTATAAGTTACAAAAAGAGACTGTTTTCAAAAATTTATTAGGTAACTTATAAATTAATTACATAAATAAAATAGAATTCTAATCATAAAAACTATTTATTCACTAATGCGTAATAATAATAGTTTATTGAAAACACTGAAAAGTAGAATTTGAATATCAGTGTAATAGAAAATTATAGAAAAATACTGCCATTGGAGAGTTTCCTTAAAGATATATCCTTAGACGAATTCATGGTGAAATATTTCGGCCATAACCTAGAAAAACATTAATTAGAGAAGAAATTTCTAACGCCTCAGCAACACGGTGAAATAAAGAGTAAATAAAACAATTTTATTTTCAGGGTAAAAAATACTTATTTAATAATTAAATCCTTCACGAACAGCAGAAATTGGTAATAATGTTTGTTCAGCTTCCTTTCCCATTTGAACATATCTAAGTAATTTTAATATTAGTATTTATTCTTTTTCCGTATATCTTGTCATCTTGGCCTTACACAAATACAAATAAACACCCAATACTATGTACAAACACTGACCTGAACGACAGCCGTTACTTGCTGTTCAACACTTCGAAAGAATCGCCAGCATGGACGAAGTTTTACGTCAACTGTCAGTAATAAGCGTATTTGATTGGCTAGAGAAAGCGCGCATCTAAATATCAACGAATCAAACGTAGGTTAGGAAAAAACCGCTTATGTATGTAAGCTTATTCTAACGCTGCAATATAGTTCTGTTTAATCACGGAACTACCGCTTTTTCCGTCACACCCAACTTAATGCATTAGAAAGAAATCAAAAAACTGTGACGCACTGAAAAGTACCTCTGGGCTGTTCTTTATAAGTTTAGAAAGTTGGAGTACTGTTAGACACCACGTCACCCTTTATGTCAAGATTATATCACGTCACCAGTTGAGGGTTAAAATCTCTTTCTGTTTTCTCAATATTTTTAACACCTCTACATTCGAGTCTCTATCCAGCCAACTGATTCGTAATATTTATCTGTAGGTCCATAATTCGAGGGCTTTCAATCTGTCTGAAACTTCCTTATTTAATGTCTAAGAAAACACGTAGCATCTCCAAAGTCTTAGCTTAAAAGTAATTTTAAGGTTACTGCTGGGTATTGTTCATATAAATGTACAATATGCGGTTTTTTATTTTATTTCGAATTCTGTTTTAGATATTTTTGTAAATCCAAAACTATTGAAAAGAACGAAGTTGTTTCGAGAAGCATTTTTTTGGTTTGGCTGCAAAAGTGTTCCAAATATTTTTTATTTATCGTCAAACCTTAAAATCGTCACTTCGGTAACTGTCCTACAGTCACAATTTGTAGTTTAAACCCAAATATATGTAACACTTTTTGACGTATATACCTTTTAAAGTCATTTTTATAGAAAATAAATATTTAACTTTTTAGTTAAATATAAAAAAAATTAGTTCTTACCAATAAAAATAGTGTAGATTAGAAAGTTATGTCCCAGACCTCTCGCATCATTTCGGTAACACTTTTATGCGAAGAAATCTACAATACCGACTTAACTTGTTGTTTATTTCTTTCGAGTTCCATGTTCGCGCGTAGCGTACGTATGAGTTAGTGGCAGTGGTTTTTAAGTAATATGGTAAGTTTTTTTTTAATAAATTAATGAATGACTGATTTTTTCGGCGTATACTTATTATTGACCATTTCGGTAACTACTTTTTCATCGAAGTTTTTGCCTCAGATAAGCAATTTAATGTATTTTTCTTTTTAAAAAATAGGACATGTTTAATAACCTCAAAAATTTTAATAATCTAAGTTACCCCTAGAGGAAGCTAGATTACTAAATGTAAGATTTCGTCATTTCGGTAACGTCATTTCGGCAACATTTTTAAAAGTAATATTGTGTTACCGAAATGATATTTTGTTACAGAAATGATTAGTTTCTTTTTATTTATAGATGATGGACAGCGAAAAATTAAACTGTTTAAAAGAAAAATTAACACAAGATAGAAAAAATTCCTACGAATTAAATTTAAAAAATAAAGAAGAAAAAAAAAAATAAAAATAAAACTGTTTTAAATCCTAAAAAGTCCAAACTTTTTGAAGAAGATAGGATGACTAAGCCTTCAACTTCAAATGGATATTCTTCGGCCCAAACTAGTATCTCCAAGCCTAAAATTCAAGTCAATTTCAAGTTTGAACAGAATAAACGTAATGTCGAGCCGAAAAAAACATTGAAACTTGAACTGAAAAAAAAAAAAGTAAATAATATCCACGACAATAATAATGATAAAACAGCGCAAGCAAAAATAAAAAAAGAGTACTTGCAGAATAATAGAACACCAACGAAAATAAAAATTAAAAAGAGGAAATATAACGAAAAGATGAAAGAAGAAGTAAGAAGAAGAGTTCAGAAACATAGAATGAAATTAACAGAGCAGCAACTTGAAGAAAAAAGAAGAAAATATCGAGATACAAAAAAAAGAAAGAAGAAGGACAAGTTAAGTTTATACAAGACTTGACACCACGACATCAAAAATAAAAAGAAAGGAATGGAGCAAAAACAGCAAAAGATATGGAGAGAAAAAAAAAATGAAAGGTGAAACCGCAAGATTTGCTAGAGATAATTCACCCGCAACAAGTGAAGATGAAGTTACAATTGAAAATAAGGACGACCCATTTCATGAGGATCTTGCGGAAAATTTAGATGTATGGATGTTGTCAAAAAGAAAAACACACCTTCAAGGCAAAAAAATGTTGACCGACAAATAGTGACAAAAGAAAAATCAAGTGAAACAGATGTGTCGTCGTTTTCTTTAGATGAAGATGAAAAAAATACAATACCTAAAATTAAGATAATTTCAAATATTTTATTACAGACTTTTGAAAGGAATGATAAAGAGACAAAAGGTCTTTGCTACGATTGTACTTTTAGTTTAAACATCCAAATTGAAGGACGCAAATGTTTCGACTGTAGCAGAACTTATCATCTTAAATGCATTGTTAAACATCACTTTAACAAAAACAGTGAAATATTTCTTTGTCCTACATGTTTTAGAAAATAAAACTAAAACACAATAGTTATCTAATTCCCCATTTACATTTGCGTTCCTTGTTTTGTTGTTCGTTTTTATGGCAATAAATACATAGTTATAAATGTGCGTTTTCTTTAAAATAGTATAAGGGTTATCATTTCGGAAACGTTGAGTCATTTCGGTAACGCCTGCAAAATAATTTTTTTAACATAAATTTTTTAACTAAAACCAGAAAAAACATTATAGTTGTTAATTATAAATAAAGTATAAGCTAAGAAGTTCAAAAAACACTACCATTAATTTCATTAGAGCAATTTAGAATAAAATAAAGTCAAATATATTGTGCATTTAAAAAAAAATTAATTATTGCAACATAAGAAAAAAGTTTTAAACTTTAGCTACCACCTAAGATGACTTGTAGTAAAATACTATCATTTTAGGTTAGTTTTTAACAAATATAAAATTTAAAAATGTATTTAGTCCTATTTATAGTGTGTTACCGAAATGACTATTTTTTTGCTGTTTCACACCAAAAAGAACGATTGAAAAATATCTATTACTAATTAAGCTCTGCTATTATAAAATCATAAAACTTAGAGTATGTAAGAACTCAAAACCATAAAAAACATAACTTAATTACGAACTTTATTTTTTTAGTATTGTAAAAGTCAAATTAACCATTTATATGAACAGTAACCTGCTATAGAATACTTTTTTAGTTTTTTTGAAAACATTTCTACATTTATTTAGAATAGAAAATACTGCATACCTCACACACGTAATCTAGATTATAAACAAAGCTTCATAGAATGATCAATTTAAATTGTTGTAAGTTTAATTACATAATAATATATCGATTATTGTTTTTATAGCACACTTGTGTATAGAATAAACAATTTGTGTCGATAGCGCCGTAATACAAAAGTAAATGATTTAACAAGTAAATATGTGGTTTAATTCATAATAAATATACTTTTGATATTATCAATCCTATCGTAATATGCAAATAATATTCTATTATGTATATCTTAATTGATTACTCGTGATTGTAATCAACAAATTTACCGATAGTGAATGGTGTTCCTAAATCGATAATAATTATTATGTACGCTCCGAAGTCCGGTTTCATATTTATACAAGAAACAAATGAAAATAAACTTTTAACCCTTTGTTAGTCGTTAGAGTGTAAAATATACATAGTTTGACTTTGAACAGGTTTTATTCCCCACTACATCATTTCTCCACGTCACACCACTACGTATATCCTGGCCAGAGTATCATGATTATTGTCCACAATATTATACTCAATAGTAGCGTAAGTGGAATAGGACGGGTGGGGAGAGTGATTTGCATGGGCCCAGTCGTTCGTAATGGCGGCGGCGCTACTAGTCACGTTAGGTGGGGGGTATGACATAGCAAAAAAAAGATATGACGTTGATGTAAGTGCTGTTGCTATGGTTTTACTAGTTTTGCATATTTATCCAAATAATGATTATACCATTCAATGTTTTCCTTCCAAAAAAAAAAAAATGTAGCAAATTCTACTAAAATCACCATAATTCTTTAGAAATAACTTATTTCTAAAGAATATGAGTATCCACGAAAAAAAAATGTGTTAGTGGCAACACTGTAATCCACGCCTTTGCAAGTTGCAAATAATGGCGTTATAAAAACATCGTATCCCAAATTTTAGAAAAAGACGATAAAAATAGTATACATCAATTTTTATATTATCTAATAAACACTGCTAAAATAGAAGAAGGTACATTACCAAAATGGTATAGTATTCCCAATCAAAAGAATATTTTTTTGTTGATGGGTGAAAGTTGGACAAATGACTAATAAACAGTCTGAGGATTAGGAGTTTATTTTTACAAGCACTAGGTAATAACAGCACCTAATTATACCAAACTTTTGTTAGTAAATACAAACTCGATACTATTTTGTACATTTTGTTTTTGTACTTATTACCTTTAAATCTTAACCAACATTAGTCTTATATTTATATACTATATATATTTTAAAATCATTAAAACTCTTAACTCTTATCATTACATTCCTAAAAGTTGCCTTATTTTATAAAAAAAACTCTTAACTCTTATAAGTGCATTCCTAAAATTGGCAAAATTGGCCTTATTTTATAAAAAAAAGTCATACATTCTTAATTTTAGTAATATTTCATTATTTTAGATTTTCATGGATTTTCTACTTCTGAGCAATAGTTACATGGAGTTACATGCTAATTTGTGATGATCCTGAAGAGCAAGATCGCAGAAATGCTAGAGTTTACACTTTATTATCTACAGATGGTACTTTAAGGCAGAGTATTTTAGAAGGTATGGAACTTACAACAAACCATTACTAATGAATATAGGGGTATCTATATTTGTATATCAAAAGAAAGATCTCCAACACGATGGGAAGATTAAATGAAGATTGGTGGAAAAATCCCTTCATGAAGTTGTCCATCTAGTACAGAATTGCAGCAAACTAACAATATTTAGAGTGTCTCCACCCACACCTTAACAAGGGCTCAAGACGTGAGGAGGTTGAGGATATTTGTTGCCAATACTTTACCAAAGAAAATTATACAAACAAACAAGTGGCAGGATGTCTGTGTTTTATTTTGTTGTTTTTGGGACTTTTATTTGTTAATGTAATGGAAAACAGATATAATAATAAAATATTAAATAAAAACTTTCGTGTACCATAATATATACTCTTTCTGTATCAGATATTATGTTATACATTTATATATAAAAATGTGTAAGTGTATACTATATTTTTGGACAGAGAGAATATATTTTTTGGCATAGAATAAGTTTTTATTTCTTATTTTATGACTATATTTACTTTCCATTAAAAGCATACTTTTTGAATTTGCCACCTAAAATTTAGAACCTACGTTTTGAATTTGCCGCCAAATAAAATTAGTTTCGGCCCGTCCGTATTTGGCGCTAGAAACTCTCTCCCAAAACTTTCTATGGGAATTACCTTACTAGGGGGTATATACTCTGATTATTGTCAGTCACTCTCAAGCATTGACTTTGAATATGTCACACGTTTCATTAATTTGTTTATAGGGTCACACGAGTTTTGTATAAAATACACTGTAGCATTTTAATATGAAAATTATATCTAATAATATATTGGAATCAAACTATCAAGGTAAGAGTTGACAACCAGAACACCCGAGATAATCAAAATACAGATAGGAGTCAGATAGAGTACAGATAATAAAAATACAGAATAAGGATGAATTTGAAAAAAATTAATGAATGATCATGACTAAACCAGCAGATGCAATTGATTGTTAAAGATACTGTAATTAAAAGTGTAAACTTAAAAAGTTTATTTGTTGTCAAGATATAAGGTTAGGACTGTGCCTAAGGATGCTTCGGTATTACGTATTCACTACTCTTCTTTATGGCTTGGAAGCATGCACATTAAAACAAACGCATCTGAAAAATTGGCCGCCTTTGAAATTTGATGTTAAAAAAGAATCCTACGAATATCGTGAATTCTTCTTCTTCTTCTTCTTCTTCTAATGGCGCTACAACTCTTTGTGAGTCTTGGCGTGCTTAACAATGCAGCTTAGCCATTTTTAGAAATGCAGATCTTACTTTCTCTATCCTACATTTGATTTCTAGAAAATGGTTCCAATTTTCATTGACGTTCGTACCAACGTAGGTGTATGTTTTTTCTCTTACTATTGGGTGACCATTCACACTGTAGCATTTGTAAAATTCCTTCCTTGATATATTTTAAAATATTTGCTAAAATACCAAAGAATATTTTTAGTGAATTTCAATGTTTCCTATCGTACGTATTAAAATGCCGAAAAATAATCTTTCGATCCCTTTTGCGTAGCCAAGTAATGTAAACACGTTTTAACAGTTGTGTATTTCCTTTTTAACCTTTGATAGAAACCGCTTTAAGATCATTTTCGTCGTCAAATGAACGAAATATTCCAGTTTATATGTTTTGTTTATACTAAGTTGGGAAGCGAACGATTTTTAAGAATCGCATCACTGTGGGAAGCGAATGATTTTTAAGAATCTCAGTTGTCAGAGACAGCTGCTTCTAGCGTTTGTCCAAATTTCACGTCGAATTTGTAATGTCTTTTTGTTCTTCGTCTTACGTTATGGAAAATAAGTTTAGTGGCAGTTAATTGTTTATGTATTAGTTACAGTTAAAGTGAGGATTTGAAATATACCCACATTGTTCCAGTCTTTTTAAGAAGCAGAGCTCCAAAGTTTGTGTTCCAGTGCCCCAATTTTCTAACTCAATTTTGTCTTATCCTATCACGGTTGAGATGATTTTGTTTGACTGGTACAGAGTTTTAGTTCCAGTGAAATCTAGTTTCCACCCCCAGATTTCTTGTGTAAAACCCCAGTGCAATTTAGTTAACTTTTGTGTTAAAATTTAAAGTAAAAATAGACATTTTTTTAATAATAATAATTTGCTTTCATATCAAAAAGAATTTGTAATAATTAATGTTGTACTATCTAATCCTATTTGACATTAGTTTTATTTTGGCTTTATTAGCTTTGTTTTGGTTTTTTAAAGAAGGTTAACCTCCATGTAGTAACAATTTTTTGTAAGTTTTTTAGCATATCTCACTTGTAAACAGAGTTTGTAAACGAATAGGACACATGTAAGTTTTTTATTATTTTGGCATACATCCTTGTAACTATTTATATCGTAATTATTTTTGTATTGTCTATTTTTGTAACTGTTTGTGGCAAGACAACAAATAAATGTTTAATTTGATTCCTAAACCATTTTGTTTATTTCTCTTCACTAACTCTCTAACCCCTTTTTTAGTTCATTTAAAAAGATATATTTTTCATTTCTAATAATTATTTCAATAGATACAACTATTTGTTGTAATCGTTATAATTTGGCACCTTGAAGCGGCGTCCACTTTAAATTGCTAGAGGTTCTTCCTGTTGTTTTGTTTGTCCATTTGTTCCAAGAGATTCATGTAAGTACCCCTTTGTTTCATTTTTGTAGTTGTCTCAATCCAACTCCCTTGCCATTTAACTTATCCACGATCCAGCTACTCCAAATAGACCTTAAGTGCGGTTCGTATAAGTATCGTTTATTTTGCTTGTCTTTCTCCACCCCAGTAAGTTCTGTCCCAATTTTCAACCCCATCATAATAATACCCTATGTGGTAAGCAAAATATTACGTTACAACACTAATTCTTTAAATTTGCTGTTCCTTTTTGGAGATCATCATACATTATGTTTTCTTAATGTTCAGTGAAAGTCCACATCCCTGACTCACTTCTGTAATTCTATTCATTAACTCCTGGAGGGCATCCCTGTCGGATCCCATGTTTGATTTTAATATCATCGAATCTTCCAGTCACTGTACGGATAGACGCTGTTTGATTTCAGTAATGATTTGTTAATATCTTCATATGCTTGTCGTGTTTTACTGTCGTGTATCAAATACTTTATGGTAATCAATGAAGCATGCATAAATGCATGCATAATGCTGTTACCCGACCCCCGATTAATTTAAACTATACCTAAAAAGCACTTTAAAAAGATGAAAATAGAAATGTAGAACAATAGGGATCGATCGATGGACGATCAAGTAATATGAGCTCAAGAATATGACTATTTAAACTATACGACCCGAAAATAACAAGTCCCTTAGTTATTTAAAAGTGTGCTTCAATATTTCCTTTAATTACAAACTTTGTATCTTCCTCTTTCACTGCTGTTCTAAAATTGTATATCAATGTGTCCTTATATCCACCTTCTTAGCAGTTGATTGCGATGTTATATACTTGCCTAAATCATAAAAATCACAATATTAAAACCTAAGTTATATTTTTAATAAATAATAAAATTTTAAAATACATATTTTTAAAGTTCGACGCCACTGTATCATCCCTAACCCTTCACAGTATCATCAATGACTGTAGAATGCGTCATGTTCACGTTCCAAAACTCAATTAAAGCAAGTCTTCTCACATAAGGCTAATTGCTTTAATTTTCCGGCATGGGCTCGAAAATAATTGAATAGAGCCCATTGGTACCTCTAATATTTAAAAGTACGAGGGTCAGAAAGGACTAGGCCCTAAACTAACTGAATGTTGTCTGTTGGACTTTAATTGGTTAAAATGTTTTGGGTCAAAGGCCATAAAATAATTAACGAATGACCGCTTAATATTTTAAGTTAGCCACAAAATTATCTAGAGCTAAGATTACGACTAACAAAGTCGTTAACTCGAGCAAATATTTCATTTCATTTAATAAGTTTGTGTAGTATGTGAGAAACCAGCGACAACATTAATTATTTTTTATTTTTTAAAACAGAAACATTTGCATCCACATTTAGGAAAGCTGAGGTAGAGCTTTCCTAAAGTCATTGCAAATACCATTTTCTCCTGTTTTTAATGTTAATATGAATTCTAAGATCTTATTTTTTATAGACATTGACTTTTGTCATTGATCATGACTACCTCAACATTCATAGATCAAACAACAGATTACTTATGGATATAGGTGAGCAATTGGAAAACTGTGTCTGTATAATAGAAAAGTTCCCCTAAATATTATAAAAATTATCAAAAACATTTACCAAAATAACAAAATGGAAGTCAGAATAGATAGAACCTAGAACTAGGTTCCTAACTAGGTTAACTAGAACCCTTACAGAACCTAGAAATAGGCAGCGAAATAAGACAAGACAAAGATAGTCTGAAAAGAGCAGAAGAATTTAATATGACAATCTTATCTCAGAAAACTAAAACAATAGTCGTTAGCAAAGGACCAACCAGATGTAAAATAGAAATTGATGGCATCAGTATTAAACAAATAATGGAAATAAAATACATGCGAATTACACTATCTAGCTATGGAGACCTGGAAAAGGAAGTGAGAGATCAAGTACAAAAAGAAAATAGACTGGCAGGATGCCTTAATAACACTATATAGCTAAACATACACATTAATACTGAGACGAAGTCAAGAATTAATAAAGCTAGTGTAAGACCAATAATGACATATGCCTCAGAAGCAAGACCCGACACAGCCACAATACAAAGGCTACTGGAAACGGCAGAGATGAGGGTACTGAGAATACTTACAGGAAATACGCTGAGAGATAGAAAGATAAGTAAAGACTTTAGTGGTTAGCGCACTTATTTGTGCTCCAAAGCCATAATATTTAGCTTTTCTATCTTTGGAGCAAAAGCAAGTTTTAAAGGCTGCTAATCTTTGCACATTTCGACAGCCCAGAGTGACTGAAACCGATTTATTAAAGCGTCTTTATTTCTTCACCATCAAAGTAGGTGGTACCTTTATGCGCTAACCTTAAACGTGGGAAGAATTATCAAGAGTGATATAGTTTCGTTCGAGGTCCGGGTCTCAATCTGCCTACTCCCTTCACTCGTGACGTACCAGTTCTGTAAAATAGAAAGAACCGTCAAACGGCACTGACGTCTCAATCTATCTACTCCTTAGTGTCGAGTGACGACTGGTCTTGCCGTGTGTAGCTTCTTTTATACTCTTAGTATGCGCGGGAACGGTATGCGCAGAAACGGTCTGAACGGGATGGGTTAGGCGGGGGTCACTGAAGCAGCGATCGCCATGTTTACAAGCAGTCTTTTAGCGTCATCGCCCGTGTTTAAGCTGTTAAGTAATGTTTTAATTTCGATGGCTTTACGAATAATTCCCGATTTTAAGGAGCGGATGGGAAAGATGGTTTTTGCTTTTTTGAAATTTATTTTGTGGCCTGCCTGAATATGATGTTGGGCTAGGGCTAAAGTAGTATCGGAATATTTTACATATATGGAATGTTCATGGCAAAAATGGAGATGGGCAGGACATGTTGCAAGAATGAAAGACGACAGTTGGACAAAAAAATTGCTTGAGTGGAGACCACGGGCTGACAATCAAAGCCGAGGAAGACCCCCAACGTGATGGACCGACGGCCTCAAAAAAATCGTGATCAATTGGATAGCATAGGCGCAGAACAGAAGCAGATGGAAAAGTCTAGAGGAGGCCTTTGTTCAACAATGGACAACTCAGGGCTGATTGATGATGATGATGATGATGATGGAATGTTCATAAATACGGTTATAGATTCGTCGGTTTGTCTATCCGATATATGTACTTGGGCAACTGGAACAAGGTATCTCGTAGACACCATGTTCTTCATTGAGGATTTGGTCTTTTATGGATCTGATGAAATTGGACAACTTGAAGTGAGTAGTGAAGATGGTTTTGATGTTTAGAGGATTAAGATGTCTACTAATCTTGTTTGTCAGTGACACCTTTGATAAAAGGTAGAAAGATTTTGGGTTGACCAGGCGGCAAGGTTTCTTTTTTGGATGAAATGGGGTTTAGATGTTTTTGGATGCTCCTATTGATTTGGCTGTTTCAGAAGGAAATTCAATTTCTGGGCATTTCGTAATTGGCAACAACCAATTCATGTATGAGTTTAGGAGCCAATTCGTGCAGAATTAAAGTGGTTTTACAGAGTTTGGGAGCCAGTTAAGATGCGCCGTCTGATTCGTTATGTGCAGTGTCATGCAATGTTTCATGAATAATTTTTTTTTCGTTTTAAAGATATTTACTTGGTTTCATACTTTATCCCTACCTTGTATATATTAAAGTTACTTTTAATTTATTACTGATTAGTCTATTATTAGGTTCATTTGGCATTTGATAGTAGCTAGTAATACAATAATATTTATAACAATTAAATAGAATATTAGTTTAAACGTGTAAATTATTTATTTAATCTTTTTTAACGTCAAAATGAATATCATTTTGCCTTTTTTTTCTAGCAATGAATTTTTTTCTACTATTAGTTATTATTATTATCTCCAGATTTAGCCATACGGCTAAGACTCCCTCTAAGGGGAAAAATCACTTATCCCAGATACCTACAGTATCAAAAGGATTGAGCTCTGGTGGGACTCTTTCCGTGTTATCGAGCCCTAAATGACTTGGTATGCTGGAGTATCTCCCAAAAGTTTTCGTACACATCTGGACGTTAAAAGTACTACAGCTTTCTGCATGGTCTGGTCTTGTAGAGATGTTCATTCGGACCTAGCTTTTTTATGTTTATTAGTAGTAGAGAGAATAATAGGTATTGTCAGGGTACTTTCTATTCTCCACTGTCTTCGTATTTGAATTTCCAGATCCCTGTACTTGGCGATTTTTTCGTTCTGTTTAACACGTAGATTATTGTTGTTGGATATCGCCACATCAATTAATGTTGTTTGTCTTTTTAGTTTATTAACTAGTATGAGATTTGTTTTATTATGTGCCGCTGTTTGGTCTGTGAGCACAGTGCGGTCCCAGTATAGCTTGTAGTTGTCATTCTTAAGTATACTCTCAGGAACGTATTGATAAGATAATATGGAAGATGGTTTGTTTGAAGAAGTCCCAGTTTGATAGCTATTTCTTGATGAATGATCTTTTCTACTGAGTCATGCCGTTCCTTATATTCAGTTACAGCAAATGCCTGACAGCCCCCGATAAGATGTTGGATGGTTTCATGAGCTTGACATCCATATTGGCATTTGTCATTTTGGACCTGAGGGTCTTTGACGATATATTTCAGGTAATTTTTGGTTGGTATCACTTGATCCTGAATGGCCAGTAGTGAACCTTCTGTTTCAGGGAACATCTTTCCCGATGTCAGCCAATTTAACTGATTTAACTGTAATCAACAATTAAAATGTTTCATATTTTACAAAAATTCTAAAAGCCGAGACGAATGGTATTTACAAGTTCGTTGTTATTTATTACTCTTTTAAAGTATGCTTAAAATATCTTATATGGTTTTTACTAACCAACTTCTATCCAGACGCAAGTTTAAAATATTTCTTTACAAATATTCGAGCGAAAGTAGTTTTTAAAACGTCGCAATATATTAGGAACAAAAAATTGTCTACAAATTGTTTTTGCGAAAACGCGTGGCTTGAAATCAGCCACGACATAGACAAGCAAGGAATCGATACCCAATTTAGAATGTAAAACGTGCACAATATATACTCGCCAGATCCCCTTGCAATTTCATTTATTACATTTTGTCACAATTTAACTCGCCTCGGTTGTCATTGCGGAACAATCCCCTTGCAAAGATAGAGGAGGGGCGTACATTTTCCGACAAAACGATACTAACAATATTAGTACCTTTAGATGGAAATTATTGCTCGAAAGGGGGATTTAAATGTTAAAGTAATGAGCAGCAGTAAAATAAATGAAGTTTCGATAAAGATAAAATAATATCCTACAGCAGCGTTTCTTAACCTTCTACCATTTGCAACACAATTTTTCATAATTATTTCCGTCGCCCCCTCTCTCGTAAAATAACAATATATCTATGCAATAGTGTACCTTGAGTATTTTGACAAAAAACTTACAGTAAAATCTTACTGTAATAATAACCATATTTCCGAAAACAAATAAATTTATTGATATGTGGCAACATCGATTCGAAACCGATCGCCTTTCTTCGCAAGAAGTTCCGATGTTTTGAAAATTCTCGATCGTCTATCCGCCTGTATCTCCTCTTCTCACTTCTCAGTTCTGACACTGATCAGTCTTAGTCGAGTCAGTATAGTCAGTCCTTCTGTACCTGTTAAATTCATTGTGAACGTTTATGTTCTAGTTTGCGTGTTAATTGCAGTTGACGGTACTACAATAAGATATCCCAAGCAGTAGGTAAATATAAATTTATTCAAAATCATGGATATATTTTTAACTGGACATAAGCGAGCATTAGATACTATAGTGTATTTTTATGTATGAGAGAGTAATAAAACAATAAATTATGTATGCAAATCCCTAAACTGTTGATACGGTGACTCAATGAAAAACATATATTTGTCAACAAGTTTACAGAAGTATATAGGAAAACAATTTTAAATTGAGTATGACCACCAGATATAAAGGTTGGAACAGAATAGAATACAATAGTTGTGAGGTTTACTAATCCCTAAATAAGGTTGCCAGTGTCGGAGTGATGGAGGTTAACAGGTACTAATGAATTTGCAAGAAATGTAAGATGTTTATTTTATTGGTTATATATAACCAATAAAAGTTTAATAAGTACCTACCTATTTGCAAAATAAAGTTTAATTCTTTAGATAAAATAAAACGTTTTATTTTATCTATTTGCAAAATAAAGTTTAATTCTTTGCCTATTTGCAAAATAAAGTTTAATTCTTTAGATAAAAAAAAACGTTTTATTTTATCTGAAATGAGTGCATTCCACGAAGTAAGGGTTTCAACAATCAAACATTTAATTCTTTAATTCCAGGAATCTACGACAGTAATTAACTAGATAATTACCTTCTAAACTTATTCCACAGAAAATGTGATAGTGGGTTTTTCCATTTTGTATATAGGAAGGTCCAAGTGGCGTATTCAAAATTCTTAACAGTTCACTAAAAGTAGGTACTTTAGTTGCAAGGTGCAGTTTATTGTGTATACTAGTGTTATGGAAAATTTGGAAGTGCCGTGTAAACGCCGAAAAATTGGTCCTCTAACAGTTAATGAAAAAACATTAATATTTAATTGTTTTAAATCATTTACAGACAAACGTTTATGTGAAAGTGTTGATGAGACCGTTGAGTTAGTTAGCAGTACACTTGGTGTTGGGAAATCTACGATTTACAGAGTTATTAAAGAAGAGAAATGTGGTAGTTTTCAAATGCCACGTAATGCTCCAGGGAAACCAAAATTTCAAATTGAATATCATTTTAAAGAAGGACTTCGACGGAAAGTGCATAAATTCTTCTTTAGACAAGAATTTCCAACATTGGATAAAGTTCTTGTCTCAGTTCGAGATGATAAGGATTACCCAGAAATGAGTCGAAGTACGTTATGGAAACTTTTAAAAGAAATAGGCTTCCGCTGGAAAAAGAATCCCAGAAAGTCTATTTTATTAGAAAGAAGCGATATTGTCATATGGAGAAGACATTTTCTAAGAACCATAAAGGAAATGAGAAACCAAAAAAGAAAAATATTTTATCTTGATGAAACATGGATCAACGAGGGTCATACACCAAATAAATTTTGGCAGGATGAAACTGTTACAAGTCAAAGGCACGCTTTTGTAAATAACTTATCTACTGGTTTAAACCCACCATCAGGAAAGGGACGCAGACTGATAATAGTACACATTGGCAGTTCAGACGGTTTTGTTGAAGGTGGTTTATTAACTTTTGAATCAACTCTTTTGAATCAACTCGTACCGGTGACTACCATGAAGACATGAACGCTGATGTCTTTCAAGAATGGTTCGAACAAATGATAGATCTTCTTCCTAAGAACTGTGTAATAGTAATGGATAATGCAAGTTATCACTCCAGACTTATAGAAGGACTGCCCACAACCAAGTGGTTAAAAAAAGACTTGCAGAATTGGCTGAGTTCAAAAAATATTACGTACCATCCCGGATCTATAAGAAAGGAACTATATTCGTTGTGTGCCCTTCATAAAGAAAAATTTAAAAAATACGAAATTGATGAAATTGCCAAAAATCGTGGAATGACAGTACTTAGATCCCCACCATATCATTGTGAATTAAACCCGATTGAACTGGTATGGGCACAGATAAAGAGTGAAGTTTCAAGAAAAAATACCACTTTTCAAATTCATTATGTTAAACAGTTGTTTTTGGAGGCCGTAAATAATGTAAAACCTGAAAACTGGGAAAAGGCAGTAAATCACACTATTAAAGAAGAGGAAAAAATGTGGAAGCTGGACAATATTACTGATAAAATTACCGAGCCAGTTATTATAAATCTTGGTTCTGAAAGTTTATCTTCTGAATCTGATTTGGATTTGTAACAAGTAGCTGTAAGTTTTATATTAATATTTTTATTCATCTATTTAACATACCTTAGACGGTTTTAAAAACTCTTTTTCTCTTTTGTAATTTTTAAAAATTAAAAAAAATGTGAATTTTTTAAAACCCTTTTTAATGTAGGCCAGTCAGTTCTAATATAGTGTGTGATAAAAGAGGTCACTTTTGTTTACATACACATAACACTTTATAACACTGAAATAATTCATCTATTTTTTACAATTATTCAAAGTAATTTTTCAATTAATCTTGAGCACGCCCATGGAGTGGTCGGAGCTACCAGTTAAAATTATGCTAATTACTCTCTCGTTCATAAAAATAAACTATAGGGACGCATCAACAAGTGCATAGGTGAGATGGTGAGGTGCATGGTTCCAAAAATAAAATCAAGGAAATATTCTCAAGAATACTTAAATTTTGGGTTTATTTTTACTAAAGTAAATGAAGAAGAAAGGCCTCTATGTATTATTTGGCCAAAAATTTTAGCAGCCGACAGCATGAAACCAAATAATTTTAAAAGACATTTAGAAACACTTCATAGTAAATACATTAACAAACCCCGAGAATTCTTCGAGTTAAAATTAAAATCACATGAAAAGCAAAATTAATTTTTAACGAAAACTTTGACTGTGAATGAAAAAGCTTCACTTGTCTCTTATAAAGTCTCATATCAAATAGCCAGATGTAAAAAGCCTCACACCATTGATGAAGAGCTTACTTTGTCAGCTGCAATTTAAATTGTAGAAACTATATTTGGAGATAATTTTGCCAAAAAATTGGAGTATATACCTCTATCAAATGATACTTTTGCTTGCCCATCGAATTGATGATAAAGCTGAAGATGTACAGGATCAGCTATTCGGGAAGTTGCGCGACAAGCTGTTTTCGATTCAGCTTTATAAGGCAATAGATAACAATAAAGACGCACATTTTGTTGTCTATTTTCGATTTTGTAATGGTGGACATAAGTGGCAGAAGAACTACTTTGAAAACCAATATAATTGAAAGCAACATCGATTCCATTATTTGCTATCTTAAATGATTATATACTAAAGGTACCGCCTAAGAGTCGCCGGTAAGCAACTGACCACCAAAGAGTCTTCTACAGTCTAGAAGGAGAAGTTGGGCTGTAAGACTTTTGTACGGCCCCACTATATATAGCCCAGCCTATATTATATATCCACAACTGGCCCAGGAATCCTGGACGCTCCGCAGAGAAAGCTCTCTGAGACTACCCCGACCAGTACTGAAGGGCACTTCAATCACAGGTTCGGGTCCCACAGGCGAAGTGAATAAGCCCTGTCGTGCCAGTGCGTAGGCCCATTCGTTCCCTTCCACGCCTGTGTGTTCCGGTACCCATACCAAGTTAACCTTATTGATCCGCGTAACATCAGCAAGTGCTCTCCTGCAATTAAGAATCAGCTTAGAGCTGACTTTGGGGGCTTCCAAAGTCCTTAGCGCTGCTTGATTGTCAGAGCAGATGGAGATAATCGTGTCTGAGCCAGCCCTATCTATTTTTTCCTTAGAACATATTGGTATTGCAAAATCTCAGCTTGGAAGACTGAGACATGGGAGCCGAGAGCCCGGCCAGATTCAAATCCGATTCCGCTCCCATATACTCCGGCATCTGCTCGCCTCTCTATTTGGTAGTCAGCGAAGAAATATATGTAGGAACAAGATCAACATACCATAGGAAAAGATTAATAAACCGTTGAGCTTCATTGTTGTAAGGTTGACTTGGGCAGCCTTTGGCAAGTTGAACCACATTTTTAAATCGTCCGATATTCCAATATGTCTTAAAAGAAAAACCATCAGTGTAAAACCTTGAATAGTGCAAAATATCCGTGTGGCTCGAAGGGCGATCTAGCGTGCTATGTTGGACGTTTCACTGTGAGACAAGTTCCGAAACCACCAGCTACGACGATGATCAGGAGTGGCTGATGCTGTAGAGAGAATAGTAACATTGAACTGGTACTAGGCAGGTCACCTGGCTCAAATGACAGATAAAACATGAACAAAGCGGATGATTGGAATGAAAACCAAGAGATGAGCAAGATGCCTACCGAAGCAGATGTCGTCGACAAATCACGTTGGACTGACGATCTAAAACCTTGCCGTAGGAATTGGATGAAAGAGGCACAAGATCTAAATAGATGGAAATTATGAGAAAGATCTATGTCCAGCAGTGGATTAGTGAAGAATGAATATTGATGACAAATTTGTATTTGCTCAAAAAGTAAGCCTAATGTAGGTTTAAAATAAAAGAGTTTCCTTGAAACGTTTAAAAGCCTCTTATTGAACATATTACTTACTCATATGTGGAATTTTTTCTTTGATTTAAAATAATATAAGTGAAATTTGTTTAGTGAAATCTCGTGAAATACACAAGAAACTTTAATATTATTGCCCATATGCTCTGTTCAGTCCCATTATAATTTACTTCATGTTGTTTGTCGATTTTACTTTATTATTTTAGATTGATAACGGTAATTCTTAAAGTTTGGGTAAATTAGCTTTCAGAAATCTATTAAAAGATTAAAATGTTTATCAGTTTTATATATTTCTGGGGAAAATTTGTAGATAATAATCCCTGTCTTTGGATATTAGATAGTTTTAACATTTACAGTTAATCGAATCAAGCGGTTCATTGTTTTCGTGCCCGCTATGTACTTATGTATTTCTGAGAAGGACAATTCGTGCTTTCCCTAGATAAAATTTTGTAGTTTTTAGAAACGCCCTCCCCTCCGCTAGGGCTTCTGTTAGACGTTTTGTAATGTATTTTTAGGAGTGTCATTCGAAACTTAGTTCTGTACACACTTTTAGCGTAGTCAATAAAAGTTCTATCAAAATTGTCGTCGTATAATCTTTTAATTTGATAAAATAGTATTTCTATAGCAAATATATCTCACAGTAAACTAATCGTGAGCGAACATACTCATTTATAACTATAATATTTTTTTGTCTTGTACTTATATTATACAAATATTTTCTTCAAAAATATGAAGAAACAAAAATACATTTTAAATTATACAAACCACATCATCCTGTATAAATGAACAGATGTAAAAATATATTACATAGCAGTTATACCAAAATCGATTGTTTCATTTCAGATTATCAACACCACACATGCATAGAGCTTGCTGTGCCAGAGGATTAGAGGCCATTAAGGGAGTGAGGGAGAAACCCACACCCTAAAATGTGACCGAATATTGTACAGAAATGTCTATATGAACATGGAAAAAGGTTGCAGATGTTCGCTAACCAAAGGTCCGTGATAAATATGACATATAAATACATTTATATAATGTTTGTAACGGGTGTTGTTGCGATTAGGAAAAATAATGTATATAACTACTTTTATTACTAAATATAATTGTCATATACGTATTATATGTAAGTATGGCTATCTTAATAACGTCATTACAAAAATAAATTACCCCAAAATTTATACTTTTGCTTATGAAGTTTTTACGTGTAAAATAGTACCTAGGTATGTATTTAATGTTATATTCAAACATTTTTCCTTGTAAATTTTATCAATTCCTATACATAGTTTTAGTTTTAATTAATAAAAAAAAAACAAGTAGATATAAACCAAAAATCTTTTATTTTAAACTTACTTTACAAACAAATATTATTAGAGGCCATCGGCAACTTTTTCGTGACACAGAGTAAGTTCCTTTCAGTTCATCAACGGTATCAACACCTCCCTTTCTTGCATTGTAAAATGCAATCATTGTTGACATGTATGCACCTCCACTTCATGGATCAATCTCGTCTTTGTAATGCAGTGTTGACAATAATGTAACTATTTTGTTTTGCTTGGGCTTGTAGGAAACGAAAGTCATGTTTTCGGTGAAACCAAAAATGCTCGAACTAACTTTACGCTTTTTTAACCCTGCTGTACCGCTCTAGAAAACTATGTAAATGTACGGTTCGGGTCAATATGACCCAACTATGGTTTACGGTCCTTAATCGAAATAAAATAAGCTAGTGGTGCCAAACAAAACTTTTTTTTTATTTACAAATTCGAATCAACCCGAAGGATATTAGCGAGAATCAGATTTACAATATTAAATATATATTTTAGCAAAATTAATAGCTTTTAAGTAGTTTAACATATTTGTGAATGAACAATTTGCACCAAGTGCTTTCTCTAAGTTTATTGAGATGCCATAATTGATTCTTGCTGTGGAGAAAACTGGACAGTCTACAACAACATGTTTCACAGAGAGTTTAACGTTACACTGCTCACATTTTGGTTCGGATTCTTTAATAATTAAGAACTTGTGCGTGGCACTGGTATGACCTAATCTAAGACGAGTTATTGTCACTTGATCTCTTCTTTTAGTGGGGAAACATCTCCATGGTTTAATGTCCGGTTTAATATTCCGAAGATTGGATACTGAAAATTCCCACCGGTTTTGCCACTGGCTTAGGATCCGCGATTTGATAACACTTGAAACATCACTAGCTATCACGTATTTCACAATAATAGAGTCAGCTGAATTGACGGCTTCACACGCACACTTATCTGCTTCTTCATTACCTCTAATACCATTATGTGATGGGATCCAAATAAAGATTACCTCCTTTTTACAATTTTCTATCTCTATCAGATTTTGTTTTATTTTTTCAAGAATATGATTCTCTGGGTATATTCTTCCTATAGATTGTAGTGAGTTTAGTGAATCAGTCAAAATTATAATTTTCAAAATCTGGATTTTGTTCTGAAAGAATGATCTGTAGCATAGGTAAATTATTGTAATAGCCGTTGATATTCCACTGTATTAATTTATTGAACTCTATTATATTAAATAAATTTATTTACTGATTGGTTTGTGAGCAATCTGTAAGTGTTTTAGAAGAATTTTTCTTAATTTGGTATTTCGTGTCTTTGTAGATCTGTCTTGAGTATAGGGATATATTTTGCTTAACATATCGATGAGAGCTGTAAAGTTGTTTGTATAATTTTCAACGGTAGTAAGTGGATCGGGTGAATTCTTTATGTTGTCGAATAGGTCTTTTATCTGAACATAGCTTAAAATAAATGGTGGTGACTGCTGGTTTATGAATGCTTCTAGTGATTTACCTTTATTTTGTTTTTTCTTAGGATTAAATGGTATTTCTGCTGGACTGGTAAACTTCGGTTTATTAGTGGTATCATTGGAAGGCGGAGAAGGTATCGTCAATAGTTCTTTTTGAACTATTCTGTGAAGATTCAATTTTCATATGTAAGGTAGTTGTTTCGTTCGCAGTTTGTTTTATATTTAGTTGATTTTCTGTAGTTGGGGTGTCTGTTTGACTTGAAGTAGATGCCGGTGTGATGGTTGATATTTCTGGAGGGCTACATGTTGAGATTTCTTCTGCTGTGGTTGGAGAAGTAGGATTTGGGTTTGGATTGATAGGGTTTTTGCAGTTAGTTGCCGTATGACCATTTTGTTTACAGTTGTAACACGTTAGGTTGCCGCTTGATAAAAAGATTCTATATGAAGTATTATCGTAATTAAATAAAAAATTAATTAAAAACGATTCTGGAATTGTGAGATCTGTTGGGCTGATAAAGATTTGTCTCCTAAAGCTCATTACATGATTAAATTCGGGTAACGGTGCACCAATTTTTAAAAAGGACATTGTAGATAGAATAACAGGCCCCATGGATTCAAGTTCTTTAATTAATACATCATGAAGAATGGATGGGCAAACATTAGAGAGAATGATTCTTTCGGAGGGAGTTATAAACCGTCGAGCTTTTATAATCTGGTTATTAACTTCAATGTTGCCGTTATTTTCATTCATGAATTTTTCTACGATATTTTCAGATGATAAATATAAACATATTCTACTGTTTGATAATCTAGAGCAGCATAGTATATTTTTTGGATGGATGATTTCTCCCAGGGGGAGGAGGTAATCTTGTATTTTCGCATCTTCAACGGAATTAAAAATGATAGCTTGCCGTTTTGACGGAAATTTTTGTTGTGTTAGTGCGGTAGAGAAGAGTAACCTCTTCTCTAATGTAGAATTATTCATTTGAGAATTGCCTGGTAAATTTATTTCATTGATTTGCGACATATTCGTTGATGTTTAAACATTCCTAAAGACGGACCTGTCCGCCGCCAGAAAAAACCGGCTGGAGATACAGGTCAATGGTAATTAAATGTTTTTGTTTATCGTCAAGCAAATATGGATATGAAAATTTTCAATGATGTTAAATACGTACTAATTATATATTTTCGGTGAAATTTACAGTAAAACTGTACTTACAGACTAGCAAAAGTTAGTTCAGTTGATCACTAATAACTTCACAAAGCGTAGTTAAATTTTGAAAACTTGTTCTCACTTAATTTAAACTATTTTGGAGAGCCAAAAATAAACACACCGTTCCGATATACTATCAGGATCAAATTCAAACAAAACTTTATTAACAGAAAATTACAGTTAATTAAACAAAAATTATGTTGCTAATGTAAATTAAACCTATTAACAAAAATAATGCATTTTTTTCTTTCCCAGAAAAGCCTAGGAACAAATATCTACAAAATTTAATTTAGTTTACAACTGAGAGAGTAATAAAAAGAATGGGTTTTAAAAATATGTTTGTTACATTTACAACATAAAATATTAGTCTTGTTATCGTTTTTAGAGCAAAATTTACAGCGTGCTTGTTTAGCAGACAGAGTTAGATTGTCCATAGACGGTTCACTAGAATTTCCATCTTCTCTACTCGCTTCTGTTCGTGTTCTTTTTACCAGTTCCTGTAAGTCTTTAGTTCTTGGTAAATTTTTCCTGGAAAGGATAAGTGGTTTCACCAGTGTTTTTCCCAATTCCTCAAGAAAAATTCGCGGTTTTGTAAGTTTGTTGGTGTTCCATTGGGGATTTATTGATGTCTATAAAACTAAGAACTATAAACTTCTTTATTCGCAATTCGTGCTGGAAGCTCTGGCTTATTTTTTCTTATAGTCCCCAGCATTGCTTTGTTTCTTTTGAGAAGAAGTTATTCTAAATTGTGTGATGTAAAAAAGTTATCACAAGTATTATTGTGGCGTTTAAAATCACTATTCAAGTAGCACAACACACGCATTCTCTGATTACGTTTCGGCGCGGGACCTGCTTCCTTTCCTGTGTAGATCTACAATTTTGGAGCATACGAACTTCTACTGTTATATAAAGCCCAAATTTTTATGCCACATTTCGCTGGTTTGCTTGGAATGTACTGTTCGACGGTAACATTTTCATTAATGTTTTAAAAAATTTTGATAGATTTTCTAACCATTTTTGCCAAATTTCACGTATTGCAGCAAGTTTCTTAGTACGTCTCCTATCCTGTCTAGTAGCTTTGTTATCAAACCGTATTACTTGCGAAATTTTTGTAAATACTCAAAAAACACCACAACCCGTTTCTTCATTCCACAAAGTTTTAGTTGATTCGCCATGGGACTTACAGCATTATTTATAACATTGACCGTGGAAAAACGACCGCGTTGATAAGGAGGATCAAGAGACCACTGGATATTGCCGTCTTTTGAAGGAACTATTACAGAAGGTTTTACAGGATGTTGTACGTAGAATGGAACAGCACAATCATCACTACTTTCTTCCTCACTCTCACTACTAGTATTGTTTTCTGTTTCTGATATGCACTTATCACTCTCTGACCCGTTCACGAGCTCGCGTAGCTCATCTTCGTTTAGCGTTCTTTGATGCGACATTATCAACATGCAAACATAGACTAAAATTTGAAATGTTAATGAATGCGCTTGGCATATCAGTGTCCTACCAGCCTACTACTTGTCTATCACCTCCACTTCCTTCTACGTGACATGCCCTTCTAAATGACATTGTCCAGCTACACTACACATTTTTTACAAGTTTTAGCTTGCAGTAACTGGTTTCTGTTTATAGACGTACATGACTGACAAACTGTTATAAAATACTGCCAACTAAACATATGGATACAGGTAATTTTTTACGGTTTAATACATGGGTCATATTGATCCGAACTTACTATCGATAACAATTTAATTTTTATCAAAAAAATCAGTAGGTTGGTTTTTTAACTCGTATGCAATTGAAAGACCTCATATTAGTAATAAAGTTACAAAAGGTTAAAACGTAATAATTTGCAAAATAAGAAATATTTTTTTGTGGTTAACTGTACGGTAAAAATCTCAAAGATTTCTTTTTTATTTTTGTGAATTATGACCGTAAGAGTTAGTTTGTGTTTTTTTAGCAAATCTATCGATATATTATCTATATCCATGATTTAGGATAAATGTATCGACGTAAATCAACTATCGAAAGTTACATTTCTTCCAGTTCCAGAAAGAAATTGGTTTAATTAATCTTTTCACGACTGAAGAGGCGCTATTGTCAACTTTATAGGGCCCATCTGGTTGAGTCTCAAGCATTTGAGCAAATGACTCAAGCGTTTCAATTATCACAAATTCACTTGGACAATAATTGGCTTTGCATTGCTCAACAAATCCATCAAAAAATTCTGTTATAGAATATAGCTTATCGTACTGTTTCCGTTCCTCTCTACCATCAAGATCGTCAAAGCGAAGCGCTCGCAACAAAAATTAAAATCGAATAATTCCTATTGTAAGACGAAAAATCTTTACGCCGGTTCCGTCCTGTGCCCATAGATCTCTCAAATGTAGGTGTGATGACCGCAAGACTCAAACAAAATATAGAAGACCAATAAATACTTTAATTTTTTCCATATTTGTACTGGTGGCCACTCTTTTTCTACTGTAATTTATCTGAAGCTTTAGAATATAAATATTTGTTTGTATTTTCAACTATTTGGCTGATACCGGAGTCTGAAAAAACAATTTCCAAGCATAAGTAATGGTTTTTGCTTCTCTGGCTTTTCCAATTAATCCAGAAGATTGAATCACTATGTTTCTGCTCCGGGTCTTTTTTCAATAGCTACGGGAAATTTATTCCACAACGTATTTCTGTCCCTTCCCACAAAACACAGACGAGTATTTAGATATTACTAAGTTTCATTAACATCTGGTGGCTCTTCTCCTTCTGATTGCTCTGAATTAAGGTCGTGATCATTGTTGTCCAAAACGTCATCTTGGTCCTCAGGAGGTCCACCTATCTTATAGTCGCTCTCAATTTCAGCCCATATTGTTAAATGTGCTTTATTTCTTTCTCGTGTAGTTCACTACAACTTTTCAGAGCAGCAGCCAACAAAGTGACCATAGCCGCTATGATATCCAACCTCCGATAGGAGATGGAACTTTAAGAAGAAGAAGAAGAAGACATAATCTGCAAATAAAAAAAATGCTCAACAAAATGCAACTCAGCAAAATTGGCAATATCATTTTAAAGTCGTCTACTTTAAAATGTATGTCTGAATTGTCAATATGAATGAGTCTGATAAAATTAAATTATTGATACGATTTTATACCAAATAACAAAAAACAAAATCTGTTTAACTTATTAATGTTTTGTATTTTAAGATTGATTTTCGAAGTAGAAATTAAAACGTCAAAAATAAACATATTTTAAACTAGGATTGTAGCTTATTTCCAACAAAAATAGTAATTACATCTTTTATTGAAAACACAATATTTGCAAAAACTAGAAAAAACAGATTATAATTTCAACAGGTTGCTAGTCAGTTTTGATATCACCAATATACCATTGCAGAAAAATTTAAAAACTACAAGAGGCAAATTAGAGTGGGATGATACATTGACAACAAAATCAAAAACTGAATGCATCAGCTATTACGGAGATACTAACACTTTTCACTGAAAACACTTGAAAAAACTTGATAATGATTTCTAAAAAAATTCGGATTATCCATGGAGTCATTCTCATTTTTCCGGAGTGGAGATCGAAACGTTAAACATTATTAACAATGTAATTTTTATTTGTGGTCTAACCCCATATAATACTAATATTTAACTTAAATTTCTTTGTTGTTTATTCTTTTTTTAATTAGTAACAGATTATATAATTTTTTTGCCAGTATAATCACCTTATTCCGGCTTTTCGATATTAGTTTTGTTATTAACTCAAATATTGAACAGCGATTGCATCAACTTTCAGTTACTATACGCCAAAAAGAAGAGATAATTTTTACGTTTTATTAAAGCAGATATTTAGGTCACAAACAGCGTTAGATTGAGCTCACTTCAATAGTGATACGGAAATGCAGTTAATCCTAGACGACATTTCCGCAGACATAAACTAAATTGCAGGATCAAAAATTCCCAGTAGACCCTATCCAGCTTCTAAAATTTAGTTTCGTGTGTGTGGTTTAATGCAGATTATGTGGAACGTTGAATCGATTAAATATGACGAGGAACGTACTGTGTCCGACGCAAATTTCTGGACAAATCTCATTATATATTAGACTTAACCAGACAGCCGCTTCTGTTTGCATATAATTAAGAACTTCCAACAGGGATCATACCAGTTTGTGCAAACAGTTGTACGCGAAAATTACGTATTTAAAAATCGTTAGAATTCGGATGTTATAAGGACATATCACATTTTTTATCTTATATATCTACACTCGCCGTTACGATTAGTATTATAAAATGGATTAAGCACTGTGTGTGTATGTGTGTGTGTGTGTGTGTGTGTGTGTGTGTGTGTGTGTGTGTGTGTGTGTGTGTGTGAGAGAGAGAGAGAGAGATGGCATTAGACAAAAAATCTTTTTGCCACAAAAAATTGTTATAAGGATGTTTAAATTTTTATTTTAGAATCGTTTATAAACTTGATTAGAATATTACTTATAGATTTGTCAGAATAAGATAACAGATTGCTGATGTTAACTGGTAGGCTAATATTGAGATCAATTAAATCTAGATATAGGCTTCGAGTCTGTTCCCTATGATTAGGATAACCGAAAAATAAGTGGTTCAAATCTCCGACAGATTTACCATCATAAGGACAGAAAGGGGTTTCATAGATTCCAATCCTATGCAGATGCTCTGGAAAGAGGCCATGGTTAAGTTTTAATCGGGTTATTAACGAAGAATGTACTTTATTATGGTTAAAATTAAAATGGGGAATATTTTTTGGTAAGCAGGGATGAATAGAAAGGTAATGGTTTCTTGAAGACTTCTGAACCTCTTTATATTTTGACATCCATCTTTCCCTGCCAATACTCCTGATAATAGAAAAAAGATCTTTAAAGTAGTAAAAATTTGTAATTTCGGATATCTCAGATGTATTTTTTGCCATACCATCCACTAATTCGTTTCCAATTACTCCATTATGTCCTTTAACCCAGAGTAAAGTAACTGTTTTTTTTTTGTGAATTTTAGATTATGTAATAATTTTTTGATATCAAGTATAATGGAGTTTTGAAAACTATCCAATGGATGGCTACGAATAGCTTGTAATACTGCCTGAGAATCTGATACTATTACGATGTTGTCACATTAATTAGTGACACATCAAGTTAGTGTTTTCTATATAGCAGCAGCCTCGGCTGTAAAAATAGAACAACATTCAGGAATTCGATATTTCTCAACATAATTGCTGTTTGAAACAAAAAAGCGAAACCAGTACTTTTAACAGTTTTTGAACCATCTGTATAAATTATTGTTAAATCTTCCCCTAATTTGCTTATATCAAGCATTGCAATTTGTCCAATATCTTATAAGTAAAACCGTCCAAACCGGGGGCTGTATTTCTGCTTTTTTTTTAGTGCGAAATCAAGTTCTGAAGGAGTAAAAGGTTTTGATATGGATTCTATACTAGTATTAAAACGAAAAAATTCTTTAATCCTACCAACATTACCAGAGACAGATGAAGGTGCAAGTTGGTCTAACATCTGTTTAATGAGATTTTCCGAAAGTTGAGGTTTTTTGTTGTACTGATAGTTATTGGAAATTGATCTGACGGTTGACCATATTTTTGAGAGAGGTGTGCTTCTGTTTAGACTATTTAAAAAATTTATCCAACTACTTTTTTTCTTTGTTTTAAATAATCGTCTGGTTTGGGCTGCTATATTTTTATAGTTTATGTAATTATTATGGTTACTTTGGGTTCGATACGCTTTCAATGCTTCTGATCGTTTTTTTATTATGAATGTACATTCCTCATCCCACCAATAAGGCCTTGGAATTGAAGGAGTAAAAGGTTTTTTTATGGGCATAGATTTGGAAGCAGCTAGAGAATTAGTCTGAAAGAGTAGGGCTGTCTTCTCATCGTTAGAAAGATTATTAGATGATAAAAATGTGGATAATTGTTTTTCTAAATCTGTCTGAAATAGCTTCCAGTTAGCGCGGCAATCGTTCCATTTTGTTGATGGATTAATTAGGAAAAAAGTAGGATTCATTTTAAGCTCTATTTTAATAGGAAAATGATCGGATCCCAATGTGTCGGGATATACTGACCAGTTTATACGATTTGTTAATGAGGCTGAGGTGATAGTCAAATCAACGACAGAATGATTACCACTCGCGGCGATTCTAGTAGGTGTTCCGTCATTTAGAGAAACTAATTCGAAAAAATCCATGCTTTCGACTAATATTCTACCATTACGGTCATCCGGGATCGGACCCCACATGTAATGGTGGGCATTAAAATCACCACAAAAAACTGTTTTATTATAATCGAATTGTTCAAATAAATGTATCCAATCAGTCTTTTCTACTCTGATGCCAGATGGTTTATATATAGACACAAAAGATATATTAATTTTGTTAAGTAAAACTGCACACACTTCTATTCCGGTATTAAAATTATAGTTAATGTTAATTATTTGATAATCAATGCCCTTTAGTATGAAAATGCCTACACCGTCATAGCCACTTTCACGGCATTTTGAAACAAAATTATACCCTTTTAATTTAAAGTCCATTTGGTTTTTCAACCAAGTTTCGGATAAAATATTAATATCTACATGAGAATTATTAATATAATTTATGAGATTATCCCTATTACTTACTAACGATCTACAATTCCATTGTAAAATATTTAAGGAAGATTAAGTAAGTTGACTGTGCATTTGGAAATTAATAATACGACTGAATGCTTTTATTGTCACTCGTCGCTAAATTATCCGTTTCTGTGTTATTACCTGTTTCTTCTAAATTATTAGAAATAAGTTTTCTTAATTCATTTTCTAAATTGCATATAGGTTGAGATTGATTATTGGTATACATAAGTTGATTAATATGAGATGTGACAAGTAATATAAGTTTCTCTTTATAGTCAATAAATTCGTCCCTGTAGGGATTGGGTTATATAGGATTAGATTTAGGGGTAGGTCTTTTGTTAGAAGTTGACGCAGAGATATGGGGTAAAATTGGTGGAGAAGTTGCTTTACGTTTATTATTTGTAGATGTGTGAATAGTTTTCCTTACCGGTTTATTTATTGTGAAATTAGGGACATTGCTAGACGAGGTAGGTAAACTGGGAAAATTGGAAGTGTTATTTAGAATAGAAAATCTATTATTAGTTATTATTTTTGCGTAACTTGGATTGTTATGTAATTGTTCTGCTTCTCTGAATGTTATATTTTCTGATACCATTATTGCTTTGATTTTCTTCTGTTTCTCGTATATTGGACATTTTCTAGACAACGAGGTGTGATCGTTGGTTTTACAATATATGCAATGATTATTTTCATTACAAGTTTCTACAGTATGGGTGGTGTCTGTACATTTTTTACATCTACTGTCCTTAGATTTACATTGTTTTGAGGAGTGACCATATCTGAGACATTTATAGCATTGCACTACCGGGTGTATGTATGGATCTACTGAAAAATTGCATAAATTAATTATTATGTTTTGTGGAACCTCGTTGCCCAAAAATTCTACAATTATCATTTGTCTTGGTAGTAATTGAGTTGGGCCATCGTTGTTCGTTACTTTTCGTTGCATCCTTTGAACATTTACCACTTGTCTCTCGGATATTATCGCATCCTTTAAATAATTCTCCGAAAAGAAAGTATCAACCATACAGACTATGCCCTTTCTATGTGTATAAAATTTTGGAATATAAGCTATAAGATCATTTTTATTTATTAAATCATGATTAATTATTTTATTTGCTATAGAATAAGTTTTAAAAATGACTTTTACCCTATTAATGCCAACTGTTTTTATATCAAGTACGTATTTTTAATGGACGAATCATTTAATAAAAAATGTCCTACCTTCATTGGAAATAACCTACCGATATTTTTATTTTTGTGTTCAATATATACTAAGAATGGGGCCTTATCGCTGGGTTTATACCGGTTTTCAAAATCAATTAAAGTATTTAAAGACCTGTTATCATCAATATTAGTTTTTTCAGACGTGTTTACGGAATGTAATTCATCGGGCGGTCTATGACCTCCAATAGTATCTTCTTCCATTAGATTTTAGATTTTAGATCTTAGATTTTTTGGAATACTAAATTATGGGCCAAATTTGCACTAAACAAATTTACAAAATAACACAATAGAGATCACTTTCAAACTCGCACCGACAGCAATATCAAAACAAACCGTTTTCTACGGCTATCGACTCGAGACTGAGGATTAAGTACTATAATTGAAAATTTTATCTCAAAAACAACCAATATCAATTTTATTGAATTTTTAACGGTTGGCACTATCTGATTGCAAATTATCATTTACACTTGTCAGAAACGTATCGTGACAAAAACCACCGTAGTCTTAAAATTATAAAGAGTTCTAAAAACGCTGTTTTTGCATAAACAACCAATGTCAGTATTATATTATGTCAGTAACAACCAACGTCATTATTTGATATCGGCACTTTTTGCTCTTAATTCGCAGTGTTTATGTTTGTTTTAGTATGACTTGAGTTACTAAGGTAATAACGTGCATATTTATAGTTTTGTTTGTCATATTAAATTATTGTTTGGTGTACAAGAAAGAATTATTATTGTTATGTAATCAAGAGTGTTAAGAGACCCCAAACCAAATGTTGAGTGGCCGACTAAACGTAAAACGTAAAAGAAAGCCGAGAAAAAGTGATGTTACCAAAAAACAAAAGGTATCTGGATAAGTATATGTTAACCACAAGGGCGTTGAAATGCCTGCCAGAGTTATAGGAATAGACTGCAGGTAAAAATATTAACGGTCTAATAATATATTTACTTACATACAGACGTTTGATAGCTTATTTACTGCGTACCTACTTAGTTAAACAATACTTTCTTGTTTCAGAAAGTGCTTCCAGAAAATTAAGCCAGAACAACGGTCACTTATAATGGAAAAATTCAATTCCCTATCTTATAAGCAGATATAATAAGATTGCTACTTTTTTGGTCTTATTTTATTTCAAAATGTAAAACAAAGAAGACCGCGACGTGACCATAATGCAGATGAAGACGACCGTCCTTCTTTTGATCATTCTGTAGCCTTTTTTATAAAGTTCAAAATCAAGAATAAGGATGAACAGGTGTGTCACATTGCTTTTTTGAGCTTCCATGGTATTGCGAGAGGTCGACTCAGGAGAATTTAGGATTCTATTAAAACTTCTGGAATACCACCTTCCGATGGACGTGGAAAGCAAGCATGACAATAGGCCCTCTAAAACCCCAGATGAAGTTCTATACCTTATACGACCACACATTATATCATTTAGGGTCAGGCAGTCTCATTACTCAAGGCGAGATAATCCTGACAAAGTGTTTTTACCTGAGGAGCTAAGTGTTAAAAAACGCACAAAATGTTTTTGCAGGAAATCCAAATTAACGTGTTATATCATACTTATTATAATGTTTTTAGGAAACGACTTCAACATTTCCTTTAGTGTGCCAAGAACAGACACTTGTTCACGTTGTGACGAACTGATTTTAAAAATAGAAACCAGTAGTGATGAGATTATTAAAAATCAGTTGACATTGGAAAAAGAGTTGCAATTAGGAAGAGCCAGTAAATTTACGGAATTTAAAGACATTATAAATTGGAAGCAAGAGCAGGTAGATGTATGGCTATATCATTTGACTTTGAACAAAGGCTACCATTACCGCATATAAGAACTAGCGACGTATTTTTTAAAAGCAAACTATGCGTGGTATTATGTATTTGGCATTCACGACATGTCGGATGATTCATCAATCATCATTAATGTACGTCTATACTGAAGATTTTGCAAAGAAATGATCGAACGATGTAACTTTTATTCTTTTGCATTATCTTAATTATAAAGATATATCTAATGATTATTTAGTTATCTTTAGTGATGGATATTCTGGCCACAACCAAATTATGGTTAATTTAATTTACAATTAATAATGTTAATTTACAATAAGTATGTGTTAGTGCATTCTTTAAAGATTTTTAAAAAAATAACCCACATATTTCCCATCAGATATAGATATAGATCCTACTGCATTCTGCCGAGGCATTTGCGACGCAATAGGTCTTCTCTGATTTTCGCTTCTTTGATTTTTCTCATTTTACCATTTGTTTCTTTTAAGACTATACTTGAATCGTTCCATTGAACCCTAAGTTAATTTTCCCATGCGTGTTTACATATTAGAGATCTTTCAAATTCTCTATTTTTAATATAAGATTGATGTTCACTTATTCTAACATTTAATGGTTTTCATTGCTTCACTTTAGAAGAAGAAGCTTTAGGTAAAAGAAAAGTTAACATAAATAAACGGGAAAACAAAACTCCATGGCACGACGAAAGAGTGAAAGCATTAGCAAATGAAAAGAAACAAGCTTTCCTAACATACAAAGGAGTGAAGACAGCGGAGGCACAAGAAGACTACGTGAGAATCAGGAATAGAGTAAACCAAGAAATAGATAACATTAAAAAAGAACATTGGGAGAAATTTACCAAAGATATGGAATACAGCCTCTATGGATCTCAGAAAAAGGTGTGAAAGATAATAAGGAGACAAAAAACAGAAATATATGAATTTGTACGCATAGATAACATTACGGAGGAACACTGGACTAAGCCTCTCACGAAATTATATGGAGAAGGAGAAGAAGAGAATAGAGAAAGAATCATTATCGAAACTCACGATAGACTACTTATATCAGAAGAAGAGCTACAAGAACGAAAAAAACATTAAAAAACAGAAAAGCACCTGGTTCTGATAAGATAAACAATGAACTTCTAAAATATAGAGGAACAACACTATAGTACCGGAGTAGTACCAGCGGAATAAAAGGAAAGTCTTTTGCTACCGATACTTAAAAAGGGAGACTCGAGAAATCCTGAAAATTATAGAGGCATTCGTCTGATAAATAGTACATTAAAATTGTTAACGGCTGTCATAAAAGATAAAATCGAGGAAAAAGCGAACATGGCAGATGAACAACAAGGCTTCCAGAATAACCGCAGCACAATAGACGCAATTTTTATTATCAGACAAATAATAGAGAAGTCTATTGAATATTTAAAACCAGTATACATGTGCTTTGTAGATTTAAAAAGTGCTTTTGATAGGGTGAAGCGAATTGACATCTTAAATTTATTACAAGCTGAACAAATAGACCATCAGATAATAAGGACAATTAATGAAATCAACAAGAACAACAAGACCAGCGTTATAATGCCAACAGCGAAAACAGAATGCATAGAACTAAAAGGAGGAATCCGCCAAGGAGACTCGTTCAGCCCATTGTTATTAAATATGGTGATGAATCAAATAATTCACGAAGTTAGAAAATGATACGGATACCACATGGGAGCACATAAAATCACGATACTATGCTATGTCGATGATGCAGTACTAATTGCTGATAACGAAGATGACCTACAAAGGCAGCTCCACACCTTCAATATCACAGCAAACAAACTTGATATGAGAATATCAGTTGAAAAAACTAAATGTATAGTGATCAGTAAAGAGCCGCGTAGATGCAAACTGGAAATAGACGGCAAAATTGTAGAACAAGTAATGAAATTCAATTACCTAGGAGTAGAGATCACTAATGATAGGGATATAAGAACAGGGACCACAAGCCAAGTATCAAAAGCGGCAAGAGTAAGTGATTGCCTCCGAGAAACCATATGGAGAAACAAATATATGACCACGGAAAGCAAAATGAAAGTATACAAGACAACAGTAAGACCAATCCTAACATATGCAGCGGAGTCAAGGACCGATACAAGAAAGACGAAACAACAAATCAACAATATCGAAATGAAAGTATTAAGATCAATAGCGGGCATATCATTAAGAGACAGACAAACCAACAGAAGTATACGCGAACAATGCAAAATTCAAAATATTAACAGGTGGATAAAAACAAAAAAAAAACTGGAACGAACATGTAAACCGAATGGGACCAGATAGATTAGCGAACATCTGTAAAAACAACAAGCCGTATAGCAGAAGACCCGTTGAAAGGCCGCCAAAAAGGTGGAAAAATAATGTACAGTCAACAACGACTGAGACAGAATAAGAGGCAGACAAACAGGAGTAATCCTAGTTGCACGAAGAAGAAGAAGAAGAAGATTGTTTCACCTTAAAAAAATTGAAAACGGTTGTATAATATTTAAATAAAATTTTGACAGTTACTAAAAGGAGGATTCATGGTACTACAAAAAGGTCTAAGTTGTGTATTCGTTTTATGAACTTTTGGTACTCCATAAAAATCAGATATATTACTTTAATGAGATGTAGTTAATCTTCTTTGATAATCTGTTAAATAATCTTTAAACTTGAATAAAGTTCTATATATTTCTGTTTTCCAAAGGCTTCGTTGGATCCTTTATTAATTTTGTTCTGAAGCTATTTTCTTGTGGCATGTTAAAGTAATTACTATTTAAATGGGAATAAGCCATAAAAAAGCTTAAAGTATGTTTATTGACGTTTCTATTTCCACTTCGGAAATCGTTCTCGGAAGTAGAAATTGAAATGTCAATAAACGTATTTTAACCTTTATTTGTGGCTTATTCCCATTTAAATAGTAACTACTTTGTTAATTTTGTATAAGGTCTGTTTGTTATTAGATCTTTAATTTTGTTTTTATATTGTATTTTATCCATTATCACAGTTACATTCTTCTTGTCTGTCGGTAGGATGGTTATGGAGTCGTCATTTTTTAAGGTTCTTACCACCTTTAGTTCCTCTTTGCTTATGTTTTGTTTAATTTTATTAGATTTTTCCGATTCAATGATTAAACAAAAAGATGTTGAGTGAATTTTTTGGCACTACGTTTATTTGTGGTGTCTTACTTGTGGTGTTACTGTTCCTGCACTGTAATGTTTTATATATTTTGTTTTCTAGTAATTTGGTTATGTCCTTTATTAGTTTGATTTAAGGTCCATTTGAGACAAATTTTTGTATTTTCTCCTATTTACCTTTATCCTTGTTGCCCTTGTCAGCTAGTTAAATTATTATAAACTCGTCTTCTTTTAGAGCATTGATAGTTGTATTGATAGTTGACATTAGCCGCTTCCTTTTCGTTTATTCACATCCATTATCACGTTGGCAATATAGTTGTTGAAAATAAATCCTTTTTAAGCTACTTTTCGCTCTAGATTGGTTTTCGTTGACATTGACGAGGTTTTTGTACAATTTTTTCTTCTTTTAGTTGTTATCGATAATTTACTTATAACGACCTTAATCAAAATTCAAATCTATCTGACTATTAATTTGTAAGACGCAGTCGGGGAAACATTCATTTTCATCTTAGCAGTTTTCCTCTTAATATTTGATATATATATATATATATATATATATATATATATATATATATATATATATATATATATATATATATGTAAAAGATTAAAATCTATCTATAAATAATAAAAAGCTGCTATCGTTTTGTTGAATTAAATGGCCAAATATATGACCTAGGAGGACAAATTCCTCCTAGGACAAAATTCCAAAAGGAGGTTAAACTTTTCGTACTCGGATCGGTGTCAATAAAGTGTTATGAATCATTTCAGCATATCCCTGCCTTATCAGACACTCAGGCTGATCCAAATTCAAATTCGGAAAGTCCAACGAATGTCTCCTAAAACTTAACCTGCAGTGGTTAACGTACAGAGGTGCGTGCTATAGTTCGTCCCAAACCCTCCTTTCAGTGCGTCATAGTTGATCGAATTCTCTCTAACACATTAAGCGAGAAGTGACAGAAAAAAACGTGAGTCTGTGATTATTATACATAGAACTTAGACAATTATTTATTGTAAAGCTAATTCTACTTACGGATGTATAATTGGTTGGAGTTTAGAATACGCTAAATAGATATCCAATCAATGATGGACATAAATATAATTTGACGCAGATTGTCTCGATCGTGACAGTACTTTCACAATGTCAACTGATAAAATAATAATTGTCATTCCAGGTTAGTATTATCAGACATTTTACAGCGAAAATTTAATTTTGTATTAATTGTCATAAAAATATTTTAAATATGCCGAGATATATCGAGAAAGAACAAAGACTAATATTAAAATTAATAAATTATTTTCAATTAGAAAAAGAGGGATTACGATCCTGCAACTGTCAAATTTAACAAAAATGTCATGCAATAATTCTCGATATTCTTAAAATCCTATATGACGTCAAAATTAGTGACGCACTGAAAGAAGGGTTTGGGACAGACTGTACCTGTATTTTGTTCATGGCAACAAAAATATTAATATAGTTAAAATTATATTTCTTTTATATTATAATTAATATATTTCATTTTTATATAAAGATATGTTTATTTGTTGATAATATTTTTTTTGAGCCAGATATTGGCTTGTTGGATAATAAAGGTTTATGCGGTTTAAAAGAAAATACGTTTCATTGTTTCTCTTTTTACAGCACATCTCTACGTCCTTTGAGTAATTCCTATTTATTAGATAAGACACTCTCTTTATTTTACTTGATTTTAGCGAGAACGAGAGAATAGAACGATTAGGAAAAAAGTATACTTAGCGGAGTAGCGTAGCCGACAGATGGTCTTCAATAGCGGACGCACGACAAAGATTTTCACTTTAGAAGCATCAGAACGTCAATCTGCTTTGCTTTGCTCTTAGGTAATAGCGATAGTGCACTGAATGTGCAATTTACTCTGAGTGCAGAAACGGACCAGACAACTTGGTTGATTGTTTACTGAAAACGAAAAATCGTATATATATATATATATATATATATATATATATATATATATATATATATATATATATATATATATATATATATATAGATGATGTATAGATGTATATACAAAAGAGGAGATTAATTTTTATGCAGCTGAAGTAATAAAGCCAAGCGTACTCTTTTTTCAGTAATCAAATATATTTCGGTATGCTTTATACCATCAACAGTAATGGCTAAAAAGTTTATGATGAGTTACATTATATATAAGTAACGATTTTACTTGCGGCCATTAGATTAAAATTGTATGTAAACAAAACCTCGAAAGAAAAACAAACATATCACCATGTTTAGTGGTGCTTTATTGCTAGGTACAATGCAAAACTTTTTTTTAGAAAGTTAAAAGAAAAATTGACAGTGCGTTGAATTGGCGGCTTACGATATGTGTTCCATGATACAACAAGTAAAAGTTCACAATGACTTAATGTAACAGTTTTGTTTTGTATTGATTTATAGCTGGCCTCTACCTTTATTTTTAATCAGATGAATATCAATATAGGAAACAATAAAAAACTGTAACTTTTAGTTTTCTACATTAGAATCTACTTTATTTCGATGTTGTTTTTATATTGAACTCTTGATCTTTTTCTTTTTCTTCTTTTTATATAGACATGACTCTGTCTGTTTTTCAATGTGCCTCCAGTAATTTGTCGTTTCATCGTTTTCGTGGTCTTCTTACTGATCGTCTTCCTATTGGGAAACTACACTACTCTATTTGTTGTCATTCGACTTAAATGATCGTTTCATTCTACTTTTCTATTTCTTACCCAGTTCTTGATGTTCTCCACCTTGCATCTACGTCGTATATTTGTATTTCTAGATCTGTCCCATAGTGTCTTACCATCAATTTTTCCAAGTGTTTTCATCTCTGCTGTTTCTAACATCCTGTTTGTCCTCTCTGTATCAGGTCTTGTTTCTGCCGCGTATGTCATTATTGGTCTGATGACTGTTTTATAAATTCTGCCTTTCGTTTCTTTCCCGATATTTTTTTTCTTCATATTGTGTTATTTAGGCAGCCTGCGGGTCTGTTTGCTCTATTCACTGGAATTTCCACTTCGGTTTCGAACTTTCCGTAGCTAGATAATGTGATGCTTAGATATTTAAACTCCATCTCTTGTTCTATTATCTGACCTTCCAGCTTCAATTTACATCTTAGTAAATTTACTGTTGTAACCATGTAACCATGGTTACAACAGTAAATTTGGAATGGAATCATGGACATGGACACTAACTGTTGCATCTATGAATCGGCTAGAAGCTTTCGAAATGTGGTATTATAGGCGCATCTTACGTATATCCTGGGTTGACAGAGTTACTAATGTGGAGGTCCTGCGTAGAATGGGGAAAGAATGTGAAATTCTCATGACCGTCAAAACTAAAAAGTTGGAATATCTAGGACATGTAATGAGAAATCCAGAACGTTACGGCCTTCTCCAGCTGATTCTCCAAGGGAAAGTAAATGGTAAGAGAGGACCGGGAAGAAGACGCATTTCCTGGCTTCAAAATCTACGAAAGTGGTATAAGACGACTACCACTGAACTGTTCCGCGCTGCAATAAATAAAGTAAAGATAGCCGTGATGATCGCCAACATCCGGAACGGATAGGCACTTTAAGAAGAAGAAACCATGTAACCAAATTAACATGTTAAATTTTCTAACGGTTATATTAAATTGGTGCAGCATATGTTTCAAATCATCTTCACTTTGAGAAAGTAGTATTGCGTCGTCTGCATAGCAGATTATTTTAAGTTGTTTTTCTCCCATTTGTTATCCTTTTTTAGTTCTTACTTTTTTTATTATTTCATCCATAATCAGGTTGGACAATAGAGTACTCAATGAATCTCCTTGTCTTACTTTTATTGCCAGCTTCAATAGGGTCGGTTAGTTCTTCTTCTACTTTTACTTTTATTGTGTTGTTTTGGTAAATGTTGTCGTCCGTTTTGATTATTCCTAGAGGTATCTCTCTTGCGTACAGTAAGTGGATAACGTCTTTTAATTTGACCCGGTCAAATTCCTTTGTAAGGTCCACGAAACATAGATATGCCGGTTTGTTTGTATTCTAATGATTTCTCTTGCATTTGCCTCATTATAAATATAGCGTCGCTGCATGATCTTCCCGGCCTAAAACCTTGTTTTTCTGCTAGTGTTATCATTTTATTTTGAAAAATAATCTGAATTTCAAATACTGTTTGCTAGCTGTTCAATCGCAAATTAATCCATTAACTCATAATCTCACATTAATATTATTTTCTCGAATTTTTATAGTTGCACCGTGTCTAATTGTAAAACATTCGATGTAGCTTTTAGCTTAATTAGAGTATGTTTAACTTTCTGCAAGCTATAGATTGACTAATACATAGCGATGTAGCTCAAGTAGCTTAATTTGAGTATGTTTAACTTCCTGCAAACTAAAAATTGCCTAATAGGCATTGAGAAAATTTTTGTAATCATTTTCTCGGTTTAAATTATATTTTCCAGCTTTAATTATAATATTTTTTACAAAAATTGTAAAACGTTTTATTATTAAAACTAAAATAAAAAAAAATTAACCAAAATGGTATTATTACCAATAATAGTTTCACGAATAAGATGTCGTACGAAAATATGTAGTTTTTAAACAATTGTCGAATCATTAAGTTAATATAGTCTTCTAATAGAAACAACCATTTTAAGCAGTATTTACTTAATATTAGTCGACAAAATAATACATTGTCTTTGAATACATAACACTGCTAATCCTGTTACAGCTCTGCCTTATCATGTGTCTTTATAGTATACCAAGTTACACAGTTGCATTGAACTCCGAGCGTGGAATGGAGCAGTTAATGGAGTGAGAAGTCTGTGCTTACCACGTGGCATGAGACAAGACTTTTTGATTCATCTCTCAAGACAATTTATGACCTGATAAAAATTTTTTGGTATTGGCGTTCGTGACATGCAAGTATAAAGTATCTATAAGAATACTAGTTATTGTTTACCAATACATAATGTTGGTAAATATTTTATCACTCCATTTATTAAAATTAAGCTTTAACTAGTATAAAAGGCGTTATTATAAAATATGAAAACTAGGACTGAAAAACGCCTTTTCACACAGAATGTCTAAAATTAATGGACAAAAAACGAGTGCAATTGTTCATATCTATGTATATTTAACGATATTTTTATAACACATGTGTAATTTGGATTTGGAACAAGGTTAAATTAAATTAATATCTATAACTAAAAAAAAGCACCTAACGCGAAAAAATAAGACAATTACGACAAGTTTTATGAGCTACCCATTAAAAACATTTCATAAAGTTATCTACAGAATAACCTATAAAAATTGTGATGCACACAGTTTGGATTTCTTGACATTTTAAGTATAGTTTGTTTCACGAAAAATGGTTGAGTGCTTAATGGTTACCTGAGTTGATCCTATTGTGTATACAAGAGTCTCTCAATAAACTACCGAAGTACACAGGGTCGCTCTTCAGAAAGTTTGTTATTTAATATATTTCATTGGTAGCTGTGTAATACACGATTATAAAAATTTATTAAATTATTTCATATGGTATTTTCAGGTTGTTCAAGTGAATATACTTGATAATTGAACAATTTTTAACATGAAGAAAGTAGTTTTTTTGTTCTACGTGAATAATTGTAGTATATGGATCTAAATTCAGAAAGGCACTTTCCTTCACACTTTTTACAGGCTTAGGACTGTCAGCAAAAAAACTGGCGTGTTTAAAAGTTTTTGCTCTTCTTAATCGGATATCGTTAAAAATGTTCAGTAATAATAGTTCTATTTACAGTATAAACATACAAACGAATACATAATGTACAAAAAATAGATGAATTGAAAAAAAGTTAATATTTACAAAAAAAAAATACCCAAAATAACCAAAATATATTTATGAATTTCTAAATACCTAATTCTGTTTCGCTGTTGCTATCCTCTTCAAGATTAATAACAATTGGTTTAATTATGTGATTCAAAGTAACATATGAATTTTCTACGTTCATTACATGGCGTACTGAATTTTTCCAACTTTCTGGGGAGATATTATCAACACATTTCCTTATTAATTCGACTACACTACCACTTAAAGTCGGAGAAATATTTTGTGACCTTACATTTGACTTTAGTTGGTGTCACATAATATGCTCTATGGGATTAAATAAACAATAGTAGGGCGGAAGCCGTAACACTGTATGTCCCATGTCCTCGGCCAATACGTCACAAACATATACTTTTTTAATAGAAAATGATTTTAACACTTCTAACAGTTCATTTTTTAAATAACTTTCTTCAAAGTATATATCGTTTTCTAACAAGTAGTTTTGAATTTTAATTTTCGTGTTATTTGCACTTGGAGACTTATGTAAATGACGACTGTGGTAACTTGCATTGTCCATTACTATCACACTATTTTGAGGAAGGTTAGGTATAAGACAATTCTTAAACCATTACTCAAAAAACTCTGCCATTGTATCCTCATGGTATTCCACGCTGGAGTCTTTAATGTTCTTTGCAGAAAGCCATAAGGCATTTGGGACCCAACCATTTTCTGGTCCTGCATGTAAAATTGTTATTCTTTTCCCTTTGTTTGATGGAGCTTTTGTTTGACACCTGTTGGAAGAATGGGACCATCCTTTGAATGGTGATTCATTATTGGTCGATCTTCTGTACGGTACTTCCTTATGGAAGTTATATATTCAGTACGCGACTTTTGTAAACGATGGGACTCCATAAGCACTTGCCTTTTGTCAATTGTACGATATCTGAAGCCCATTTTAGACAAAATCCTCCAAAGACTAATGCGGCTACAGTTTATTTGTGTATCATCATTAGTAAGCCGTTGTTTTAAAGCATCTAATGTAGGTATCCGTTGCTCTTCGTACATTGTGTAAATTTTTTGTCTTATTAAGTCCTTATCACTTTCGTCAATATAATTGGTAGAACCGGCATCCTGACGCTCCCTTCTTGACTTAATGGGATTTGATGTAATTCTTTTTACTGTGGTTAGAGGTATTTTCGTTAAAACAGATATTTCATTGGCAGCAGTATTAGCAGTAAGTCCTCTTGTAAGTAAAGAACTATATATTGTTTTTACGATTTGTCTAGCATCAGCAGATAAATGCTTATTCTTTGCTGGAACACTGGAAGAAGCACCATCAATGTTTTTCCACGGACGCCACATAATGCTGTTTTATAGGTATAAATAGGTATAACACTGGTAACACTTGTAACACTTTCAACTAAATGAAACAAAATGTATATTTAAAAATTTCTTATCGGTTTTATATACTTTTACAAATTATACAGAATAGAGGGAACCTGTATAATTATTCTAGGAAATACTTAACGATCAACAAATTTATTGTGGTAATTAAAAGATCAACCATTGATAGTGAAACTCACTGTTAAAATGTTTACAACTTTATGAAATAAAATCTATTCTAATCGTTTTTATAATTTTACGATTTTTTAATGGTTTTTATATTACCAGAAATTTATTATATAAATAAGATAACGACACTCCACAGTAGCTTCAATTTTACCTGAATACTTACCTACTCAACTAATGTTGACTTAGCTGGGGTACTTGCGGTCGGGTTTTATTGCAATCATTAAGCACTCAACCATTTTTCGTGAAATAAACTATACACGAAAGACTCTATTGACCACTTTAATCCTATTTAAAAGATATAGGGGGGAACTGTGACATATAAATAGGTTTTATAGACTTCCAAAAGGAATTCTTGATCTAGAAACTATTTGATTTCAACCTTCTTCTGTTTAAACGATCAAAGACATACATTGAAGTGTTTATTATTAAAGTGTTGTGTGTGTTGTGTGTGTTGTGTTTGTACGTCTTGGCTCTAGTAGGGAGGGTCGAATTTTTCAAATCAAAGAAAACAAGTATGGGTATGAATCGGAAGTTGCATTAGACTATTAGAAACAGTATAAAAATAATAAAAAAAAAATATATCACATATACGTTTTAGCTCTCTTACCGGGACTTGAAATTTCCTATAAATGTAAATTTTCCCCCTGACTGACGAATTAGTTTTACAAAATACAACAAAGTTGTATTCATCTAAATTTTTGGTTCTAAAGAAAATTAATGCGTGTTACGCTACTGATAAGCTGTTGTCACTAGTTGAACGCATGCGCGAGCGAGATTGCTCGACTGACCTTTCAGGTAATTTCGTAGAAATCTCAGTACCGTTTTGTCCGGACAGGTCGGCAGATCACTATTTTTTTTTGTATGATTTGTTATCGGATTTTGCATAATTGAAACTGCTTCGTGTTGTGTACTGCATTATTGCCGTAATAACTTTTAATAACTAATTAGTTTATTGAACTGAAAAAGATATAAGTGTGTTAGTAAAATGAGTTCAACACTTTTAAAAATTCGAAGTAAAGTGCGCTGTCCTATATTTTTAATACCTTCTGAATCATTTTCAAGTGTTTTGCCTACTGTAAGTGACATTATAAGGTATATATTATATGTGCGATATTATTTACAAGAACAAAACTCCGGAAAACAGACGCCTATATCCGAAGTTCACACTGTAGTTTGTCAACGCATCAAAAAGATCTGGGCTTTGGCTTCAATTCCAACTGTAAGCTCAAAACGCATTAAGGTAATTGCAATATTGTAATAAGCATTGCTTCGCAACAGGTATTATTATCAATATAATAAATTAATTCGATATCCAAAAACAAGGATATCGATATGAAATAAAGGTGTACCCATACAAGCTGCTGCTACCTGGTACACGGATGGCTCAGAAACATCGGAGGGTGTGGGAGCCGGCATAGTAAGGACAAATCAAGGGATACATTTCCCGGTAAGTATATCTAAGGACATGATAGTTTTCCAGGCGAAAATAACTGCAATCCATCACTGCGTGGAAGAAATAGAAAGGCAGGAAAGAACTTTCTGTTCAGTTACCATCTTCACAGATAGTCAGGCATCGCTTAAGGCAGCGCTCAATTCTGTAGAGGTCAATTCTAAGCTAGTATAGGATTGCGTGTGTGACCTAAATAAACTAGGAGACCGTAGCAAGGTTACGGTAGCCTAGGTACCGGGGCAAGAGGGTCATAAGGGCAATGAAAAAGCAGATGAAATGGCCAAACAAGGCTCATCATTGCCATTCATTGGACCGGAACCCTTCTGCGGAGTTGCAAAATCAGTAACAAGAACGGCTACAAGGAAGTGGGTAGCTCACAAACCTCTGGAATGGTGGAGAAGTTCACCAGGACAAAGACAGGCGAAACAGTTCATTAGAGAACATTTGCCAAAATTTACGGCAGACCTAATAAGCAAAGACAGGAAAACAGTCTAGGCCATAGTAGGTCTTCTAACAGGGCACTGTAAGCTGAATAGGCACTTAAAGATGATGGGATTATTAGATGATGACCTATGCAGATTCTGTCACCTTGAAGAAGAAACAGCAGAGCACATGTTATGTCAGTGTGACAGTCTGGCAAATGTGCCGTTCTTAATATTAGGAGAAGAAAATTTACCGACAAATAGCTACATAGAAGGTACAGTCTCAAAGCTACTAGACTTTATAAAAAGGGTCAGACTAGAGAATGTTATCTAGGACTAGAGGACCAAAATAGATCTGAAAAGGTCGCAGTGGAATAGGCCGAAAGGCCACCTCTCTTAATCTAATCTAATCCAAAAACAAAAAGGTCTGATACATACACAAAAAAAGTGGACGCTTTCCTAAAAACTTCCATGACAAGATTTTTGACATTGCATCGTGTAAATGCATGCATGACATCTTGCAAATGCCCTAAGAATCATAAAGTACCCATTATCGAGCGTCCTTTCCTATTAGACCTGAGGGAAGAAAAAAAAAGGATGATAACAGATGTCGATAAAAATACTACCATTTAATTACAGCGCGCATTGGATCGACAAATGAAACATCATAAAGAAATCGAACTCAATGATAAAATCCTTGCAAAAAAAGAAAGATGTCCGAAATGAGTAAGAATGTTTCAGAAGCACATGTTGATAATGATATTGTTGACGTTGATACGGATACCTTTAACACCAACTTCTAAGTCTAATAAAAACTATAATACAGTACGTCTCCCAAAACTCGCAAGAATCTGCGATAGATATGGAGTTTCAAACCGATCCACGGCTGCTATTACTTCTGCAGTGTTACAAGATGTCGGCCTAGTGTTCTTCGAAGAGAACCGTTTGGTTATAGATAAGAGCAAGGTAAGTCGAGCACGAAATAAAGCAAGGCAACATCTACAAAGTAATGTACACCAAAGCGCTCTAGAAAGTATTTATTTTGATGGGAGAAAAGATAAAACCTTAATGATCGAAAAGAAAAATGGTCGTTCTTATCGAAAACTGAAATGAAGAGAATATATTTCTATTATAAGCCAACCAAACTCACAATATTTAGGACATACGACACCAGTAATTGGAACAGGAAAAGCTATATGTGATTCTCTTCTTAGCTTTCTTTCAACCAATAATGTGAAGCTAGATTTTCTGAAATGTATAGGATGTGACGAAACTAATACGAATACTGGATTTGACCCATCTAAAGAACTTTAGACATTAGTTGATTATATCATGAAAGTCTAGCTCCCGTATGGTTCCACATCAAAGGGCAACCTTCGTGTGAAATAGGTCCCAAATATCTTTTTAAATTAATTCAACACTCCAGATGTTTATCAGATAAAGTGAAAACAGTTGTTGATCCAGTAATACAACGTAATGCATTTTTTGCCCATCCGAAAAATCTTTTGCTTGCTATGATTACAGAGGTTTCGTCAAAGGTTTAAGACGTATCATAAAAGCAACAAAGCAATCACGTGATAAGGTAATAGTGTTTAAAGTTCCGAAACTAAATTTCAATGCAACAGACTACATTGAAATGATACAACGGGCCGATTTACTAGTAACTTCACCTGCCTTACTAGGAGACACTACCGACTCAATTCTTGTGGATATGTTGTCAAACATATGTTCAATTAAAATAGAATTTTCAAAATTTCCCTGTCATACTCAAGCAGTTGAACGTTGCGTAAAACTGGTAACTGAGGCATCTATCACTGTAGCAGGTGAAAAGGCTCGTGATGGATTAATTCGTACCACACTCGAGTCTAAAAGTCTTATGCCATCTTTTAATTGTAAAACTGAATTTAAGTGTTAACAATTTATTATATTTTTTTACTTAAATCTTATATTTAGTGTACCTATTTTTTTCTGGATTTGTCAAAAATGTATGTTTTATTAGTAATAAATATTGTTTCTTTTTAAACAGATTGTTTAAATTTTATTTTCTTTCTTCTTCTTTTGGCATCATAACCCTGGATGGGTCTTTGCCTGTCTGGCTATGTCCTTTCATTCAGATCTCTCTTGTGCCCTTCTTCTCCATTGTCTTATGTTCATTGTTTTCAGGTCGTCTTCCACGTCATCCAACCATCTCGTTCAGGGACTTCCTTTTTTTCGCCTTCCTATGGGCTTCCATTGTAACATTTTCTTTGTTGTTTTTGCATCGTTTTGTCTCTGCACGTGTCCCAGCCATGACAGTCTTTGACTTTTCACAAATCTTACAATGTCATAACCTTCATTTAACTCATTAACCTCGTCGTTTCTCCTGATTCTCCATGTGCCATCTTCCTCTTGTACCGGGCCATATACTTTTCTCAGTATTTTTCTCTCGAATGTCCTGAGTTGGGCTTCATCTTTTTTCTTCATTACCCAAGTTTCACATCCATAGGTTACTACGGGTCTAATCAGTGTTCTGTAGATAGTCATTTTGGTTCTTTTGTCTAATAATTTCGATGTCATCAATCTTTTATTAGCATAGTATGTACGATTCCCGCTGGAAATACGTGCATTAATTTCGCTACTTACGGAGTTCTTCTGATTGATTTCTGTGCCGAGATATGTAAAGGCCTCCACTCGTTCGATAGTATAGTTGTCTATTGTGATATTATTTTCATTGTCAGTTATTCTTTTCACTGTCATATACTTCGTTTTTGCTTCGTTTATTTTGAGACTTCTTTTTCTTGCTTCAGGATCAATTTGTTTGAACACTTCCATTAGTCGTGGCTTATTTCTACTAATGATGGCTACATCGTCTGTATATGCAGTAATTTGTACTGATTTGGTGTTTATATGGCCGGTTATATTGGTTTTTCTGATGACTGCCTCAAGAACTAGGTTGAATAGCATGGTTGATAGGGCATCTCCCTGTCTTACTCCCATGTTGATGTTAAACAAGGGAGTCAGTTCTCCATCTACTCTGACTGCGGCTTTTGAACACTGCAACGTCATTTTTATGAGGCTGATGTATTTCTTAGGTATACCTAGATTACAAAGGTCTTCCAGCATTCTGTCTCTTTTTACACTATCAAAAGCTTGTTTAAAGTCTATATTTTATTTTACCCTTTAAAAATCATAGAAACAAAATATTGAAAAATCTGACATTTCAAAAGCAGGTAGAGGGCTATAAACTATATTGAATTAAAAATCTAAAAGCATTAGCTCAAACAACTGAGTAATGTGCAACTTTTAAAACCTACCCACCTATAAAACTTAAAAATTTTTTTTTACAAAATCGACCCACCCTAGCAGCTCACTACAGGGTTCGTTTTTTCGTTCATTTTTCGTTTGCAGAGTTGTTATCGTTCCGTCTAGCTAATAGTTGTTAGGGTTCCGTAAAATATTCCTTATTATAGGAAGAAGTTGTTGGCCTCTAGTACAACTTCCAACCTCGAGGAGCAGGGCCTCTTATTTTATTTCCAACCTACCCGCCGGTCCTAGGACCTGTTAGGGCGTTAAACTATCCACCAGCTCGTGTCGCATCGGATAGCATACAGATAACTCCACACGTAAAATTCAGTAGAGTTATTTTAACCCTGCGTTAGTGTGCCTAGATAAATTAGCACGAGAGGTGTTCAGTTCCGGGGTATGTCATACCCCAAACTAAACTAATGCAGGAAGTTAAAATTTTTAAATTTAATCATTTAAAATGGTTAATCTTGGTTTTTTACATGATTCAAATAAATTAAATAGGGTACTGTAAAAGTCTTATATTTAAATGGTAAACATCATTTATCCAACATATTGCAATTATGCTAGTCAAAAAACACGACTGAACAATAATACACTTATTGATATTATGAAAAATTTTATTGATCACACAACTCTAAACAAACTTATAGCGTAAGATTCTACAAACTAAATAAAAAAATGTTCGCCAAAATACATTAAAAAATAAAAAAGTTACGACTCTTAAAAATTGTCGCATTTTGAACACGTCATTATTGCGTGTTCCAAACAAATTGGAGTATCACATTGCATGCATTATGTAAACAGTCTTCCTATCTTTATTTCTTGGACAAACAGAACATCTACTGCTTGTGCTACGTCGCTTAGGTCCCAACTGATGTATCTCTGGTTGACTGATTATCACGTAGTGGTCGACGCAAGGAAGGGTTTTGTCTTTGTTGGTTTCGAAACTCAGAAATCAGCTGCACACCCAGTTCTTTCAAAAACATTCGTCTTTTTAATTTAATAATATTTAATTTTGTGTATTTATTTTATACATAACTTAAGCATTTACTCCAGCTGTATTCAAAAACGAAAAAAATAGTGTCAAAGTCCAACGACGACTATTTCTTGGTACGCTGTAATTAGCAGATAGCTCATCCATGTTTTTTTTTTATAGTTTTGAGTAGCCCTGCATTTCCTGATTACAAATATATAACATAGTGTAGCATTAGTTTTGTTCTATCATGGCGTATGGTACACTTCCCGTCATATAAAACTGGTACACTTTTTTTTCCCAATGTAAACCTGGGTTCAGACTGGATACAGTGGTTCGTGAATTAATTCGCTGTTGCCATCACAGATAACGGAATTGCACTAAATCTAATTAAAAAAAATAAAGTTATTATTAGATAGGTATTATTTTTATCATTAACAACAAAAAACCGTATTTAATAAATTTAATAACCAGAGATAGGGTTCAGCTAATATCCAAAATATTTGAAGGATCTTTAAACCTAGATTATTGGCACAGGGAACATTGGAATGCATCTACTGTACCTAATTTTTTACTTCAATTACCTACCGAACACGAACTGTATTTTGTATCAGTAAGTTTAGTCACAGGCCAACTACCAAGATTAATTTATTATTTATTATATGAACGATAACATTAACAAAAACTAACATTATACTTTATCCTACGTAGATTATAAAGTGACAGATCCAATAAGTCACTGTAATGTTTTATTATAATAATTTAAAGTTATGTCTAGATTGATTTTATCTATCACTATATTTGAATTGAAATATTTTTATAAATTATAATCAAGGTATGAGTACTTAATTGAGATAATGAAAAATTACAAAATTAATATGAGAATTTTTTAGGATGCATGTTTAAACAAATTTAATGTAACTGACTGATCGAGAATGCTCGATGTTTTAGTTTTTAGAATACTCAAAACTGGCGGTCTGTCACACAGCCCTGCTTTAAGCTGATTTCATATAATATTTTCGTTGAACTGGCAACAGTGCTCTAGAAAATAGAATGACACATGTGACAAGATCAACTTACACAACTTGAAAAACATGATTTTCGGTAATAAGAGTTGTACCAGTTTTTTATGACGCGAACGGTACTACTATACTATACTAAGATAAGAAAAAAATATATTTAGAAAGTCAACAAAATTAATGACTTACAATACTACATTTTAAGATAACAATAGATGCTTAAAGTGCCCTCCATTATTATCAATGCACAAGTAATATATTTATCTCAAATTTTTTAATACACAGATATTGTGTTATTATGACCATTTAAATTTTGAATTTCCGCGCAAACTTTTGCCGTGATATTGTTAATAATTGTATTTGAATCAAAATACACTTTTATTTAAACCCCCCATAAAAAGCTATCACATGGTGGTAAGTCGGGACTATTTGGTGGCCATGTAATGGTACCCTTATTGTCGATCAACACATTAAATTGATTATTTAAATGTTCTTGAACGGCTACGACATTATTTGGCGGTGCTCCATCTTGTTGACATATCGTACTATTTAATTGATTTTGTGTATAATTTTGATTTATTAACTCATCCACTTCTGTGTGTAATGAATGTGTCCAAATATGATTCCCCAGTTAATTTATAATCATAAAGCAATGGTCCAACTATTTTGTTTTGAAATATTCCGCACCACACATTTATTGATTTTCTTCATGACTTTTTTATTTGCTTAATTTTTCTTTTTCTATTATTTTTCTTTTCCCACGAATACCTATTTCTTCTATTAAAAATGCCTGAAGTTGAATTGCGGTCATGTAATGAGACACCCAGAGAGGTATAACCTTCTACACCTCATAATACAGGGTAAGATCGCCGGAAGGAGAGGCCCAGGTCGACGAAGAACATTCTGGCTCTGATATCTCCGAGAATGGTATCAAGAGACCACCGATAATGTATTTAGAGCCGCTGTAAACAAAGTTATTATTGCCAATATGATATGCCAACGCAAACGTTCGATAATCGGACAGGGTACTGAAAGGAGAAGTTGAAAAATTTAATTCATTTGTACATAAAATGTTATAAAAATAATTAGGCTCAAACAAATTAAGTCGTCTAGAGAAAACTTTATCAAAAAAAAACGATTATAATAGAAGAAAGTTATAATTTTAGTAAATTTTAGTATAAAATGAACGCAGTATATTGTATCAGTTACCTATACACAGTATATAATATGTTTCCTAATAAAAAAAACATATTTAAAGTGAAATGTGAACTTAAAGGGTCGTTGAATCGCCCACCAACACTGGTATAAGGTGATAAAAATCAACACGTTGTTGACTCGTCGCCAGGTGGTTGTTTGGGTTCGAATTGGAAATCTGCAACTTCTTAACAATTTGTGTCTTTTCTGCCTTAACTTAACGCAGAGCAGGTGGCGGGAAACCCTAGGGGTTTTACACGGAATACTGAATTATCATATTATGATAAAAAAAGTAAGTATTTTCTTGAAATATAATTAAAAATAAAAAATAAAAATATACTAAACGTGTGAACCTGATAAATTATTATCAGGTATTAAAATCTATGCATACTGAATATGATTACAAATTAATTCATAGATTTACTGATAAGCAGCACCTGAAATATATCATAAGTTTGAGAATGTGATGAAAAGAGGCTTATTTTTACTCACTTAATTGGACGATTGGTCAATTTATGATGACAAAATTACTTGTTGGTTAATTAACGTTATTATAATAAGGATTGCTGTTGTATCGGTCATGATATTCATATTTAATAACAACATTATTGATGATACTGTATCTAATCAGAATGACAATGCACCATTTTAGCGTTAATGTTGTAAATTATTTACCTCAAAGTTTTTTAAGATTGATGATATGAAAAACTAATGCGTTCCTGCAAATTGTTAAATTATTTTCAAAATATGGATTCAGGGGAAAATCCAAGGTAAACCTGGTCCTTGTAGAAGAACATCATGGCTGAAAAATCTAAGACAATGGTATGGAAAATCGACTACATTATTTAGAGCTGCTGTCAATAAAGTCACGATGGCGAAGATGGTAGCCAACCATCGATGGTCGGTCATGGAACTAGAAGAAAAGTGACCTTCTGGTTAAGGTCTGGTGTTAGAATTTTCAGTTGCGCACGCAACCCTAACATAAATTAATGATTACGTACGTAACCTGGAACTGATGGCTTTATGTACCATGTAGCTTTCCAAGTAGTCATAATTTTAGGCTTTAGGTATAAATTGCTATCTGTCGAGTGTCAATTCGTGGTCACTTTTGATTTGAACTTCAAGAGGACCGTACTATGTCCTATGAATCTCTTTAAGGATTATAGAAAATCAAAAATCATCCAGAGAATTATTTAATAAATATTCAATTTGGTAAAATTATTTGTTATCTTGGTTGACAAGAATTTGTAATCTCTGCATATTTGGATCTTCTCGGCCTTGTCCTTGGCCATATGCCACCGTTCAGGCAATTTTGTTTTGACAGCACTGTTTCTTTTGAGACACTCTTTATAAAATGTTGCCAGGGCAGCTTTAAATACCATTAAAGAAACAAAGAAACAAAATATTATTGTAGAAAAATTAAGGAAAAACAGAGAATAAAAACTAATAACAGCGAAGATCTGCAAATTAAAATAATTGCTCCAAAATTAGTTCTTTTCGCTGTATTATAACAACAGCTTTTGGTCTCAAAGCAGAAACCTGTATGTTAGATGTTCCAAAAGATATTTATTTAGTATTTTAGTATATTTTTAGCGACCAACTAAACAAACTGGAACACCATGTATAGCAACAATATTAGTTAAATGATATTACTAAAAAGTTTTTGCAATGTAACCTTTATATTGATCGAAAAAATCAGTTGCAGTTTTAATTGAAAATAAAATGACTGCGTAGTCAGGACTTTGAGGTTATTTACTGGGAATCGCTAATTAGAAGGGAACTGGAAAATAAACTGAAAAGTAATTTTCTTGAATTTCCTGACTCTACAAGAAGATTATAATTAATGTATTATAGAGTAAATTAACATTTTTTACTAAAAAAATTTAAGCGATCGAAACATCTAATAGCTACAAAGCCTGATGAATGTATATATATATATATATATATATATATATATATATATATATATAACATATATATTTATATATGGTATACATATATATTTATATATGGTATACATATATATTTTGGATGCGAAAATGCCAAGAAAATCTATTAAAAAGACTATCAATCGTGATGTCGGAAGTAGGTATTCACAAAAAGCATTAGGAATGGCAATAAGAGATGTGAAATCTGTAAAATCTTCACTAAATAAAGCTGCAATGGACCAAGGTGTACCGAAATCGACACTTGGATTAAATTAAAATTAGTGACAAGCGGCAGGACATGCACAAGATAATAAAAAAATTAGGTACTTACTAGCTTTTACTTCCAAAAATTTGAAATTGTATTTAAACATGTGTGACTTTGCATCTCTCAAGACTTATCCTCAAGCAGACTTGGAGACAGACCACGTTCCACTGATGTGAGTATTTAGAGTCAAACTAAATACAGTGCAGGAAAGGAAAGCACAATCATACGACCTATATATGCTGAAAGACCTTGATACGAGGATGAGAGTCCAAGCCACGTTAAACGAGCAAGTGACCTGAAAGAGACAAATCAAACGAAGAATAAACGATCAAACATATTACAGAAATAGTGCAAAATGTAAAGGATAAACACTTAAAGACAGATAAATTAATGAAGAAAAAATCATGGATAACAGATCAGATCCTGAAACTAATGGACAAGAGAATGGAAGCCAAATTTGACCCAGACAAATATAAATCCATAAATATATTAATAAGAAAATCAGAGAAGCGAAAGATAAAGAAGTAAGGGAAAGATTCGAAGAAATTGAGAAATTCAAAGTACGATAGTCACAATTTTACATAGGAAAGTTAAAGAACTCACAGGAGGACTAAGACGAAGGCAGAAAGGAAATATAACTGATTCTGACGGAAACATCATCTTTGATAAACAGAGTAAAATAAGCACGTGGTAAAAATATCTGGAAAAACTATTTAAAGACCAAAGAGATAATACCTTTAAGCTAGAAGAATAGGTAAATAATGGACCAAGTTTACAGCGGGAAGCTTTTTCCGCAATAATAGAGTTAAAGGATGGCAAAGCGGCAGGCTCTGATAATATACAAATAGAACTACTCAAACTAATGGACAACGAATCAATAGCAATAATCGCAAAGATATTCAACAACATATACAACTCTGGAGAAATACCAACAGAATGGCTGAAATCTGAGTTTATTGCACTTCCAAAAAAACCAGGAGCAAAAAAATGCGAAGATTGCCGTACTGTAAGCCTCATGAGTCATCTCATAAAACTGTTTCTAAAGATAATTCATAAGAGAATCTACAAGCTGTGTGAAAGTCAAATTTCCCCCAACCAGTTCGGGTTCATAAATGGTGTTGATACTGGAGAGCCTTTGTTGTCAGTAGATGTCTATTTCCAGAGATGCAGAGAAGTCAACTGCGACGTATACGAATGCCTGGTTGATTAGGAAAAAGTATTTGATCGAGTACAGTACGCCAAGATGATGCAAATACTAAAAGAAACAGGAATTACCAACCAAGATCGGAAAATAATTAGAAATCTTTACTGGAATCAGACCGAAAATCTCAGAGTTGAAGGTAAACACACTGACTATGTGAAAATCATGCGTGAAGTGAGTCAAGGCTGTATTTTGTCTTCTTAAATCTTCAATTTGTACTCTAAAAGAATATTAATCAAAGCTTTGCACGAAACTAAAAAAAGGTATTCTACTAAATGGTTACTGGCTAAACAACATCAGATATGCAGATGACACCATAATATTTGCGGACAACTTAGAAGACCTACAAACAAGTTATTATGAACAAAATCACGTATTACAGTCAACAATATGGATTCAATATAAACGTTAAGAAGACAAAGCTGATGATAATTAGCAAGAAAAGGATAACAGAAGGTCAACTCTACCTCAACCATTCCCCTGTAGAAAGAGTGACGCACTACAACTACCTCGGCACCATAATAAATGAAGAATGGACCAACAACCAGGAGATTAGAGCACGTATCGGAAAAGCTAGATACACCTTCAATCGGATGGGGGCCTTCTTCAAGAGTCACAACCTCTCTCTTGATACAAAAGTAAGAATGCTGCGATGCTACGTCTTCTGTGTCCTTTTTTATAGTGTTGAATCGTAGAACTTAAACGAAGATATGTGCAGAAATCTGGAAGCATTTGAGATGTGGCTATATCGGAGAATTCTTAAGATCCCGTGGACTGACCAAGTCACAAATGAGGAGGTCCTCAGAAAAATAAATAAAAACGGAGAGGTACTGACCACCATCAAATCTCGAAAGTTACAGTTCTTCGGACATATGATGCCAAATTAATCCAGATATGCTCTCCTTTTAGCAATCCTGCAAGGAAAAATATTTGGAAAACGAGATCCGGGAAGAAGAAGAACATCTTGGTTAAAGAACCTCAGAATCTGGTTCAATATAACATCTGTGCAGCTTTTCCGCACTGCTGCAGATAAGATACAGATTGCCATGATGATCGCCAACACTCGTAAAGGATAGGCACATCAAGAAGAAGAAGAAATAGAAAGTATGAGTAATTGGGGGTTTGGACTTTCTCACAAAGAAATACTTAACACTGTACAGTTATACGTTCAGCAATTAAATTAAATTAAATTAAATGCATTCAGCATTTTAAAAGGGGAAGCCTGATGAAGATTTTTGAAATTTTTCAAAACGCAACCTACTTTTTGTTAAGAAACCTGAGATAATTAAAGCATTAGGTGTAAGACAATAAAGTGACTCATTTGTTGTTTACAATTTCTTTGATCAACTGGAAATCTATGAATAATTTGGAACTGCACCATAACCCTGCTAGGATATGGAATGCAGATGAAACGGGTTTTTTATTATGACCCCACCCTTACTAAGGCTGTAATTGAAATTTGATAAATAGCACAAAGACAAACTGCAGGCTTAGGACGGAAAACCACTACTCCACAAGGGCATAAGGTTATGGGACAATATTTTCGGTACAGATAAGTATCCAGAGACATCTATTATCCAGTATCCAGTAGGTATATTTTTATAGATTATTTCTAGGGTTCAATAATGTTTTTTTGGAAAATTGCGTTGAAAGGCCTGTTCTTTTAATTTACGATAGTTATTTATCGCACATTTTACCCGAACCAATTGTCATGCAAGCTGTATTCGCTGCAAGCTGACCGTCCACCTCAAAGCGCGTTATTAAAAGTTATAATCTTGGTCAAAAATTAACATTAAAATATTTACCAAATCTTAAACGATTCATTTTGAATTTTTCTATGACTTCGATTAGCCAGATTTTTAAAAGGGTGACTACGAACTCCCCCCCCCTACCTAGATTTTAATGGGTTCAGTTTTATAGTAGGATTAAAAGCGACTACGAACTGCCCCACGCTGCCTAGTTACTTAGATAATATTTTTGTGAACATATTATATAGTTTTTATTTTACTTTATTGTATTCAAAAAGGAACCCAATTCCCAAAGCATAAGCGAAAATTTTAAATGATTAAATAATGAAACTATAACGATATAATCGAATAAAGTTTATTTATAAATCTACATTAACTTATATATAATAACAAAAACTACACTTAAACAATAACAAGGCTTAATTCTAATGTCTGATTAGTGATTAAAATAAGTAAGAGTGAAGACTATATTCTAGATTTTAGTTTAGAAGTTAGCTGCATAATAATTGCAAACTTACCTAATGAAGTCTAATTTAGTAATGTTTTGATTAACGTAATATTCATTTAGCCTATTTTCAATAAAATCAACTTTTCTTTTTGCCGTTTGATCAAGTTTTTTGTCGAATCTATGTGCAGTTCTAATTTTCACATAATATACTTCTGCTTGAACATTTAACAAAATGTCTCTAAATTTAAATATGTCAGGATGTGATTTATAAAAACATTCGGTAAATTTCGAGTGAGATGATTCACATAAGTTTGTAGTAAATCTAAGAGATGATGAATTTGAAGCCCACATGTAAGGTGGAAATGTTGAATCTTCCGTTAAATATTTATCAACAAGGTAATCACAAAATTGCAAAACTCTGTCATCTTCTGGCATAATATTAAAAAGTCCATCAGAAAAAAAGTTTCCAACATCATTTGGAACTAAATAAGGAATGTCGAAAAACAACTTTAAATATTTTTCAATAACAGTTTGATTTTTATATTCCGAGGACAAACCTAAATTTTGAATTTTTCGTTGCCAATTTTGTGTTAAATGAAATTTGCAACAAAATATAGTAATGTTTGTAACGAACAATATACTTCTTCTTCTTCAAGTGCCATCTCCGCGGCGGAGGTCGGCAATCATCATAGCTATTCGGACTTTTGAGACGGCTGCTCTGAAAAGTTCATTTGATGTACATCCGTACCACTCTCTCAGGTTGCGCAGCCATGACATTCTACGCCTCCTTATGCTTCTCTTTCCTTGGATCTTTCCCTACATAATCAGTTGGAGCAAGGTGTATTTCTCTCCACGTGTAATATGTCCGAGATATTCTAATTTTCTTGTTTGTATTGAATTTAAAATTTCCATTTCTTTGTTCATCCTTCCCAGAATCTCTTTGTTTGTGACGTGTTCTGTCCATGATATTTTCAGAATTCTTCTGTATACCCACAGCTCAAATGATTCCAGTTTTTTCATTGATGTCGCATTCAAGGTCCAAGATTCCATTCCATAAAATAAAGTCGAAAAAACATAGCATCTCGCCAACCTAACTCTTAGTTCCAGTTTTAAATCCCTGGTACATAGAACTCTTCTCATTTTGTTGAAATTTGCTCTAGCCTTTTCTATTCTTATTTTTATCTCCTGATTGTAATCATTTGTGGAGTTAATCATTGTTCCCAGGTATGCATATTTGTCCACTTGTTCGACGTTGGTTTCGTTTATTAGAAGATTCTCGATATTTCTTTGAGTTTTCGATATTCTCATAAATTTTGTCTTCTTGACATTCATTGTTAGACCATACTCTTTTCCATACTCTGCTATTCTGGTCACCAGTCTCTGAAGATCTTCAATGTTTTCGGCTAAGATCACAGTGTCATCCGCATATCTAATGTTGTTAATGGGAACTCCATTTACCTTTACACCTAACAATATACTAGAGAAACATAAAAACCATTTTTATGGCCATGTATAGTAAACATCTGACAAAAATATTTAGAACAGTACCTATTGAAAAGTTCCATCTACATACAAAGAATCTACATTACACAAAAAGTAAAGATTCGTCTTGCAGAATAGATATTTCTTCGAACGCAAGAAATGTCTTTCGTCGTCAGCGGTAAATTGCTGAAATTTTCCTTCCTCAATTCCTTGTGGACAATCTTTAAAGGTCTTTCACATATATCTTCTACAGCTTTCCTCTTTTTAGAAATACTAAATTTTGCCGGTCAACGTGGATATCTGGAGCATGATTATGCTCCACCGATGCTTTTTCAAAAATAACGTCATTTTCATCACCTTCCTTTGTGTAAATTTTTTGTTACCATCACACGATGGCGATGCATCACACCTTTTTTTTAATGCATCGCCATCTAACTTTTCCATTTTTGGAGACATGGGCCTTTGAATATTTATGTTCATTAATTAATAATAAAAGTTCTCCCCTTTTACTAAACATAGTCCTTGGATTCGCCATTTAAAAGTTAAACACTAACGGACAAAATTATACCGTAATACTTGCAACTGAAGTGAATAACTGAAAATATTTATATTCTTACTTTAAACTATAATCAAATTTGGAATTTATGTTGATTAAGACTTAATTCCCAACTTTCTCGGCGATGAGGCAGCAGGTACTTGGGACCAATGGGCCCAGGTAGTTCGTGGGACAGTTAGATAACGTTGTTTTAAAATTTGTAGCTTCATTCTTTTTAAATCTCTTGTAAACAAATTAGTTAGCAATTTTTCAGTGAAATGTTTCATGTTTAATAGTTATATTTTTAGTTTAATAGTTAACTTTTTTAATATTAAAACTGGTGGTTTTGAAAGTTAACTGCACGTACGAAAGTTGTAACTCCGGTTCTAACAACCAGATCAAAATTTATCAAACACCATTTTGTTTATTTTTTCAAAAGAAACAATTTTCATTTTGGTAATATTACAAAATATCTCTAATAGTTTAGGAGATACAATCATTTATTGAACAAATGAATTCTTAATAACATATTATCTGACGGATTTTTAGCCAGGTAGCTTCGAAAAATCGAATCTAGGTACCAAACCACATCAAATAAAACGTCAGGGTACTGAGGGGACATAAAAATGCATACTTAACCCCCTCTGGCTCCTAGACTAAATTAGAGACTAACTAGACTTATATTTAGTAATTACCGATCGTATTCCCAAGAATCAAAAAAAACTAACTTGTCTTATGAATAATAATAGTGGGAAAATTTACCTGTTCTGTCTTCGTTTGCACTGAATATATATGGTCTGCCGACCATGCATGTAATATGTTTCCTCAGTAACTACATAGTGTTTTATGTACTTTTTTTTTTCGTTTATAGGATTTTATTTTTATAAAGAGAGTGTTTGCCTTTAATATTTATTGCCGTATCAGGAAATAAATTCCTTATTTAAATATTTATTAGAAGCATACGAGTTTTATCAATCGTGTAATTGGAAGAATTCTTAGACATATTTCATGTATAAAAAGGAAACAGGTTCCGCTGATTGGTAATGTGTAATGACACAAAAACAAAATCACTTAAACAAAACTACACTGTTGAAAAAAACCTCATCCTAAGGTTGATAATGTATAGTACAAATAAGTATCTGCATCTACCTGGAGCCCATTTAGAGGGGTGAAGAATGTACAACTAACTAAGTGTATGTACGAGGTTGCTTAAAAGTTTTAACATTTAAGCAGAGAACTTAAGAAGCACTATAACAAACTTTATCATATTAATGTCAATCTTAAAATTACTTATGATCAAATTTTGCAACAACATCCTTGGTTTCTTGTCAACGACTCCTTTAACAACATAGAAGATGAGGTCTCTCGCTTACAATCCACCAAGAAGAGAAGTCTTACCAACAAATTAAACCGTTTAACTCCAGAGTGTCAAAGTGTCCCTAGCGAACTAAAAGTGTATTTTAAAAATAAGGTGTTAAGTGCGTGGAATCGGGAGTGGAATGATTCCAGTTCTAAACTCAGAACCATCAAAAGTGACATTTCTTCATGGAAGTCGACTGCCAGAAGTAGAAGATCTCAAATTATTATTACTACACCACTACGGCTTGGACACTGTAGGTATACTCACGCCTATCTCTTCTTAAATAGTAAACCTCCAAAATGCAAAATATGCAATACAGTAGACAGTATAAAGCACTTCTTGATAGATTGTCCTAAATATATAAATCAAACATATTCTTACAATTATTTTCCAAATAACCTGAAAGCATTACTTGACAAAAATTCTGTTCCGGACAATTTATTAGGTTACTTAAAATGTATAAACATGTTACACAAAATTTAGGATAATTAATTGTTACAAATATTTATTTGTTTATAAAGTGTAATTAAATGTTACAATGATTGATTGTTACAAATGTTTAATTTAATACTGCTACAAATGTTACAGAAATGTCGCTAATAATCGTCGGGTGGATGCAACTTTGTCTTTTTAAATAAAAAAATTGAAAGCGTTGTTCAGACGTCAAGTCTATCCATGCTGAAATGCCAAACCAAACTGAATATAAATCACTTGACAGCTGTCAAAATGACTGCCAAAAGTGTTGCTATATAACTCTTATTTCTATAGGTACGTCTAAAAAAAAACACCAAATAGTATGTTCGATGGACTAATATTTTTATGTTAAGGAAAATATGACATGTAATATATGAAGATATATTATATTTTTATATTTGCATGTTAGTAAATAATTAAAAAGTGAATATCCAAGTTTTAGTTACTCCTTTACTTCGAAGGAAATTATAAGGAAATAATTTCACATCCATCGGTATTTGAATTTGCGATGATCGATTATTCGAACAATCTCCAGTAGAGGGTAACTATTAAACTTTAGTTAAAGTTAACTTACAATTAAAGGAGCAACACCAACTTTCTACACTGAAGAGTTACTTACAACTTCAACAAGAACAATGGAAATGTCTAGGGAATATGGCTAAGGGTAGAAGTACAAATACATTACTTTAATAGTTAATCAGTTTTGTTGTTAAAACAACGAACGTATATGGAAAATATAGCGCATGTATTGTCCTATAGGGAGAATAAAAGTTTATTAAAATCAAATTGCCAGTTTCTTTAAATTAATCCTTTAAGTGTGTAGCTTCTGTGATATTTTTAAAAATGTAATTCTGGAGTATTGTTGTGAGATGGGTACCTGGTTTCGAGTAATTCTACCAAGCCTGTCTTAAACATGCTTGATTAAATCAATTGGAGCTTTACATTTAATGAGACAGTAGGCCAATAACATAGGTTGATTGTGCCGGACATAGAAGCAAAAAGTAAAAGGACCTCAAAATATCGGAGAGAAGCACAACAAATCAAGTGGTGGATATTAATAGATAAAAAAAAGGTCTGTTTGGATAGCAAAAACAATGTGTTATAATACGAAAGAGAGTCTTAAAATTTTAAGGAAGCTATACTGGAGAAGGAAGTAATATTAGAGATACTGCTATTAAAATACTTGGAAAAATCTCAAAAAAAGTTTTAGGGTGTAGAGACCTGGTCGTAATAGAAATAAATTTAAGAAACTTAAGGTCGAAAATAGATCTTCAAAACTATAGAAAGAAAGTAAAAGTCGCAGTAGACCAAGCTAAAGCGGAAGCGTATACAAATCTGTACGCGCAATTGGGTACCAGGGAATGGTCACCAAAATAATAATCCAGGAAGTGATACAAACGCTTCAAAAAATAAAGAAAGGTAAAATATGTGGACCAGATTATATTCTTGAGGAAGTGTCGACAGTATTAGGAGAACCAGAAATTATGGAGGTAGGATCAATTACAGATAAATGGAGAAGTAGTATATTAGTACCTGCTTACAAAAACAATGGAGATTTACAAGAATGTACAAACTACATGGCTACAGAACTACTTTGATATTGATAAATGGAAACGTGAAGACATCGAAATATCCTATAATGAGTTTGGTATTATGCAAAGCAGATGAACAACAGTTGCAATTACCCATTTGCGCCGTGTGTTAAACATGCCTGTATTTGGGAGGAGCTTGAAGTCATAAAACAACCATAAAAGAGGTGTGGCCTTGACAATTCCACCAACCATAATCGCCCACACTCAGTTATGCGTATTTATTAGCGGTGTTAAGAATTGTTTGTTAGTTTGGTGCATTTCAAGTATAGTATAATAATATTAACGCTTGAAAATAATGGACATTCGATTTGAGTAACATAATTTCGATATAAACGAAACTTATTAGACCTTATTTTATTTATATCATCTTAAATTTGTGTTGATTGTACTTCTAACAAAACATATTTTAAATGATTTATATGGATTGATAAATAACTAATTGTCAGTAACTGTTGTAACCCAGCTGTTGCCTTAAAACAACGCTAGGCGCTTGTACTACCTATATTTTAAATTTTATCATTCTTGTTCTAGACGAGATTTTTTGGTACCTCCAGATACAAATGAAGATACTGACGAGAATTCAGGAGATGAAGATGAAGGTATTATAGTAATCAAATCTTTTATATAATTGATGGATTCGACCGTTACTTGATGGAAATTCATTTTATGTAACAATAAAACACTGAAAACTAAAATAGGTTGAGGGGGGGAGAACTGTTTGTCTCAAGTTGGTCATTATTTTGAATGTGAAGAATTTTAAATTAAAAGAATAATTATGATCTAGAAGGTGAAATGCGTATGTAGAATCTGTTCTTCTATTATTGAAAGCCACTTTATGTTCTGCTATTCGTTTATTAAAATTTCTACCACCGATGTAAGTTTTTGGGCAGTCGACACATTTAAGTTTGTATACCTCCCATACGTATATGTAGATAAAAATAGATCACTTGAGAAAGGCAAGCAGCCGAAACTGCTGTAGTGATAAGAGTTTATAATAAATGTTGTGGAAGTTTTTGAAAACAAAGTTTTCTGTGTTTTATTGTTACAAATCTTTTATAATAAAAATGTATGGCCTTAGTAATGTAATGTTAAGACCTTACCATTATAACCTTTCATCCCGTCAATTACGTGCCGGAATAGAAAGGCGACTACCAAACAATGAAAGAATTGATTTGAATGAAGATTCTATACAGAAGACATTCCTGGCCCTAATTTTGAATCTGAAGTAGTAACATTTGGATTTCAGAGAAAGTTCTTGGGCTTCGAAATCAACCTCAATGGCTGAACCATTAAACCAACCTTAATGAATGAGCAGACTTTGACAAAAAACGTGCATCGGCATTTGCAAAACCCGACTATTCTAAATATGAACAAATGGTTTCAACGAAAATATTTGAACAATTTGTAAATGATTCATTTATCTAACATTTAGTGGACGAAAGTAGTAGCTATGCTATATTTTTAAATTGTTCCGATCCCAAGATAACAGATGAGGAGATCCATTTGTTTATTATATTTTATCTGTTATTACTATATAAAAATTATGCAGTGTCCAAGGACATGTGACGAGATCGATTTTTACAGATTTGCCGGTATTGCAAATACCGTACGAAAAAAAATACGACCTTTTATGGACATGCTTAAAAAAAGTTAGTCAACTTAGTTGACAACAAAACATATAGAAAGCATTATATACGATATCAGGAAGTAATTGATCAAGTAAATAACCAATGTCCTGCTGTAAATTGACTCATTTAAATGAAATAGGTTTATCATTTGATGAAATAGATAAATAATCAGTCACTCAAAAGTTTCTACTAAAGGATCACACCCACATAGAAAAACTTAAAATTAGAGAAAAAATAATAATTAAAATTTCTATTTTAACGCCCTGGGACTGGCAGCAGTTAGTCAGACAAACCTCAATGGAATATACTGTACATAATATGGAACTAGAAGATTTTAAAAATTTTAGGTCTTTGTATGATGTAAAAATATCTTAATATCCGCCTTTGATTAATATTAAAAGAGACGTTAACAAACAACAAGTTCTTCTGTCAAACTGTGTTTAACTGCAAGTAAAACAAAACAGCATGGGAACTCTGTTTTTGAAAAGTAATTTTCATGATGAAAACCAGGAGATTGACCTTAATAATTTTCGAAGGCGACACCTTACCTTGCCAAAAGATTTGCAACCGGTATCATAAAGTTCAACACCTATATCGCAACAAAAGTATAATGATCTATTGCCATTCCTGCCATCTGTCCTAAATGGTGTCATGATTTTTTTAAAAACTAAAAGAATACTAGTAACACTAATAGTAACTTTCTAGAAGGAGACTTACTTGAGGATGAATTAGTGAGTAAAGTATCATTTTGGTTAAATACATAGATGTATTTTGAGATGAGACTCACTCTTCAGTAGTGAACTAGTGAGTGAACTAGAAGTGACTAGTGAGGGTAGCAGTGCCTGGGGGCTCGGGAGACTGAAACCTCGGAAGCCCTGAAGAAGACATCAGAGAGGATGTCGAAAGCTCGGCAAAATGGATATCGAAGCGGTTCAACCCGGAAGACTGGTGAGTTTAATAATAATTTTTATAATAGTATTTAACTTAGCTCTAAGTTTTATATATATATATATATATATATATATATATATATATATATATATATATATATATATATATATATATATATACCATGGACGTATAAACATAGATGGACCCAGCAATAAGATACTTTAAGCACACACTGTTTTGAAGCTTCGATATTCCTGGACAAGAGGGTAAAGGGGAGTAAAACGGGTATCGATAGACTGTGATACTTCCTCAATGAGCATAAGCGTGCTTGAATTTTTCTCGCGGGGATAATTATTCAGACGTTAGTAATTGGAAGTAGTAATAATGTATAAAAACACGTTTTTATAGAAAAAATAAAATACAATTTTATTTGCTTTAAAATTAATACAATAAAATATAGTTGAGCTCAAGTTAATTTGACATAAAATTATTTGCAAATATACCTACTTATTAAAAAGTAGGCGTGAAAATGTATAAATTATTGGAAAGCTATTTACCGAACAGAAATATGAAAGTAAAAATGGTAAATAGACATAATAGAAGACGTTGGTATAGAAATAAATTTTTATTGATTGCGAAAAACAGTCTTAGTAAGAACGCTTCTTATGCGCACGGTGTTAGCATCTAAAGTAGTCCTCGTTTCATGATGAATTCTAATTTTAAAATATTTCTCAAGAAACAATTTTAAAAGTTGCATAGAGTGACCATCGATTGCATCTTCATCATACATATGGTCACCAAAATGCTCATAGATTGATTTTGGGACATTTTGTATGGTTTTATTAATCAAAATATTCATAAGGTTTTTAACTAGTCTGTTGTAGATATTTATAGTTTTATTTAAAAAATCTGAAATATTTTTCAGCTTCCTTACAAGTTTAAATAACCAAAAAGGATGCTTTTGAAAGGTTTTTTTATACTGTTTTCTCTGTTGAAGTTTAGAGTAAGTTTAATCATTAATCAATATTATTTGGAAACCTACATAGAAAAATAAATGAGTTTTATTCATTTCACTAATTTATTGTTAATTCATAAGAAATATTAAATTAAAAAGCTACTAAACAGATCTTTTTAATCAGATGATGTCTACTTACAATTTAAAAATGTCTATACTAATTTCATGAACTAATAGCTTGTTCAATACATTAATTAATATGAATAAACCCAATGGTACGCCTATAAAAGACATATTTTAAAATGTAAACACACAGGCTTCCTCAGTTCCTCATCTTAAATAATGTAAACAAACAGTACTTACAAATTAAATGAGACATTGAGATGTAAATATTTGGTTTTTTTGCAAATGCAAAACTGTAGCACCATTATTATAATTTGTTTATTTCACTATTTACAAATATCACTTAAAATACAACCAAAATATCGAAAAACAACTTTTCCTCATCTTGGGTAAAAAGTAAACAAACATGGACATGACATGGAACAGCATTTGAAGTTTGACGTAGAGCCATAAGACAGAGAAATGTAAACACCGTTGCCATTAATAAATAGGTTACAGTGCTTCTACATATAAAATAATTGGTTGATATCTGTTATACGCTATTATTAAATGATATGCACACTATGTGCACATTTTGATGTTTTAATTACAATTAAATATATTAATATAAGTAATAAATTATTATTTTGGTTTGATAGCACCTGTAGAGTATAAAATAAATATAGTAATATTTTCAGCGATACGCGAATAAGATATTTTAATAAAAAAAATGTGACAACATTTGAAGGTGCTGAGAATGTGACCTACAAATAATACCTACAATAATGACCTACTTGTAGTCAAATAATTTTGGCTTCACATTTTTATGTAAATAACTGAGTCCATCTGTGTTTATAAGTCCATGATATATACAAATATTAGATAATCAAAATGAAAATAAATAAATAGAATACCAACCTGCATTACATTCGTACAAAGTTCGAGAATTTAATTTTCTACTAAACTCAAATTACTTTTATTTTTAGTCTTAAATTTATTAATCGAAAACTTGAGTACAAAGAAAGTTAAAATAAAGTTATATATTAGACCATACTCATATTGCACGACATTTATAAATTAAAGTGATACATGCACGCTATATTATACTTAGAATCAATTTAATACCTCTATAAAATTACTTAAAATACCTTTATAACATTTTTGTTCAACTTGGCGGTAGATCATAATTGTACATTTATTAACACGAAATTCTATTACGGGTATTGAAAATGTCCCTCACCATTTTAACACATCGATTTTCCGAAACACAGTTTGTCTTCTGACAATTTCTTCGATTCTTAGTTAAGCCGCGGACAATCCAATCACTCTTAGAAAAGTTAATATTTATTTTTGAAGTTACGAATTAGTCTCTATTTGTTTTATATTAACCATTAGAGAGAATTTGATTATAAGGGCTTTATGCAAGTTCTGTTATATAATTTAAAGTAAGAGATTAAAATACTATAGAAGTTTAATGCTAATTGGTTATTTATTTTGTACATTTTTTTACTTATATTTCAATTAGAATTAATAAAATAGCTACATGCCTTCAGACCTTAAAAAATATACATTATTGGATATTAAATACAGGTTACTTTAATTCTTTTTTATATTAGTCAAATGCTAACCATGGAACTGTCGACCAAATAAAATATTTAAACAAAATTTACAAATAATATGAAATATAAAAGTTGGCTCTAACTTGTTAAAAGTTTACACAAAAAATGATAAAATCAGGATATAATTGGTATTATATCCTGGAATATTCATTACACAATAACATATTTTCTTGGACTTTTTAAACACTCTGTTACAAATTGAAATACTACAATTTTGGGATCAGGAAAAAACTATATGCTGAGTTATCCCTGCTTCAAGTTTCCTGTGTACATACAAATTTTAGAGTGTCAGTTTATATGTACATTGGATGGCGAGGAAAATTTTACTGCAAGTGATGGTTGGCTCGATAGATGAACATTTCGTGTGAAAACTTTTGGCCGAGTCATCTGATATTCAGCCGTTTAATTTAAAATTAAGAGACCTCATTTGAGGTCATGGCCCCACGTCAGACCAAATCTTCAATTGTGACGAAACGGGTCTTAATTTTGGAATGCTTCCAATTAAAACACTGGCAGTCCAAATGGAAAAATAGCGCCTAGATACAAAAAAAAACAAGGAGTAACTCTTTTGATATGTAGCAAGTCTTCTGGATCCTTAAAATTAAAACCTCTACTAATAATAGGAATTAGCGAAGTCAAAAGAAGAGGTGAAAATCAGGTCAAACTAAAATCAGGCAATATATTCCACTATAAAGGGGAAACAGAATCGACAACTGAAGGAATAAGTTTATTAGTACACAAACAATTACAGAAAAATATACAGAGCATTGACTGCATTTCCCCAAGAGTTATGTATATAAATCTAAGACTAAATAAGAGATACAATCTAAAAATAATCCAGGTATACACCCCCACCAGCGATTACGAAGATGAAATTGCTGAAGCTTTCTACGAGGAAATCGAAAGAGCAAAAAAGCAGGAACCGGCTCAACACAATCTGGGGAGATTTTAACGGGAAACTCGGAAGGAAAAAGGACGAACAAGAAGTGACAATCGGAGATATAAAGAGGCGAAATGCTTACCAACTTTCTACTGCAATACAAACTGTATCAAATGAACACCTTTTTTAAGAAGAAACAAATTAGAAAATGGACGTGGGCTAGCCCAGGCGGGAGAACTAAGAGCGAATATGATTATTATAATAACAGACAAAAAGCAAATTATTCAAGATGTCACTGTACTCAATAAAGTATCAGTAGGAAGCGACTATAGACCAGTAAGAGCTAGAGTATTGATAAACCTACATAAAGAAAGAGCAAAGATGATAAACAGTTGCAAATGCGTAGTTTGGAATTCACCAAATCAGCCAGAAGCATACATAAAAAAATAGCCAAAACTTTACAGAGTAATAATCTCAAACCTCTAAGTATCGACGGTCAGAATAAATTAATAACGGACTTGGTTAGAAACGTACAACTCAAATTTTGCAAGAAAAATGACACCAAATGTGAAAAGATTAGCAAAAATACAAAAGCTCTCATGAAAATAAGACGAAACCTAAGCGAGAACGAAAAGGGAAACTAAGAAGAATATAGAAAACTAAATAAAAGAATTTCAGCGGAAATTAGAAAATATGTAAGAAGATATAATACTAATGTAATTACTCAAACAGTAGAAGAGAACAAAGGTTTAAAGATAATGAAAAGAAAAGTCACACAAAGTAAAAGAGAAATATACAAGCTGAGAGATAAAGACGGAAAGGCAACAACAGATAAACAAAACATTCTGAAAATAACCAGATAGTTTTATAAAGACCTCTATATCAGCCAAAGACCACAAGACAATTTCCCGACACGAGTAAAGACTCTCATAAATCGGGGATCGGAAATACTTTTACCCATTACTGTGTCAGAAGTAAGCGCAGCTTTAAAGGAAATGAATAACCATCGATCGCTTGGTGATGATGGACTCGTTATTGAGGCAATAAAATCAGGAGAAAAAATTCTATTAAAATCAGTAAGCGAACTGTTTAATAAATGCTTACATATGGGTACGATTCCAAAAGACTGGAACAATGCAGTGATATTCTTGTTGCACAAAAAAGGCGATATTCCTAAATTAGAAAATTATAGACCCATCAGCCTCTTGACACATATGTACAAACTCTTTATGAAAATCTTAACAAAGAGACTAACACCTAAACTTGATTTCTATCAACCCAAGGAACAGACAGGCTTCAGGGCAGGATATGGCATAAATGACCATGTGCATACCATAAAGATCTTAATAGAAAAGTGCATCGAGTACAATATATCACTGGTTCTTGCATTTGTCGATTACGAGAAGGCTTTTGATTCTGTAGAGTTTGAAACAGTACTGGAAGCCTTAAATTAAAGACGAATAGATTAGAGATACACGACACTAATCACAAACATCTACGAGAACGCTACATCAAGTATACGACTATACGAAGACACAGAAAAATTCAGCTTAGGTCGAGGAGTCGAGGTCGACAAGGAGACAATATTTCACCAAAATTGTTCACGGCAGCTCTAGAGTCAATATTTAAGAACACTCAATGGCAGGATATGGGCATCAATATAGATGGAGAAGGATTAAATCATGAAGGTTTGCAGATGATGTTGTATTAATCGCAGATAACTTACAGGATACAGTTTCTATGATACATTTGCTTAAAAGTCTGTCTGAAAGAGCAGGATTAAAGATAAACTTTGAGAAAACTAAACTTATGACAAACCTCGTAATGAGTGGAAATATAACTATAGACAATAATACCATACAACAAACAGACACTTACAAATATCTGGGACACGAGATCAAAATAAGCAGAGACAATCAAATACATCAAATACAGAGGCCTGGCATGGACAGCATTTGGCAAATTAAGCCATATTCTAAAAAGTTCAATTCCCATGTGTCTCGAGCGAAAGGTTTATCACCAATGAGTTTTGCCTGTACAAACTTATGGAGCAGAGACTTCACTGCTCACAGAGTTGAGAACACTCACGCAAAAATCTGCGAATAAACTTAGAGTTAGACAACGAGCCATGGAACGTGCAATGCTGAACGTGAGCCTTCAAGACCACATAACAAACCAACAAATTAGGCAAAGATCAGGAGTTCAAGACGTCATCGAAATAACCACGACGCTTAAGTGGAACTGGGCAGGGCACTTAGCCAGAACACAAGATGGACGGTGGACAAGACGTATTATGGAATGGAGGGCCCAGAAACTATAAAAGAAACCGAGGACGACCATTGACTAGATGGACCGATGATATAAAACTGGCGTGTAGCGGGAAACTGGCTACAAGCGGCCCAGTGCAGAGAACACTGGAAAGAACTGAGGTAGGCATATGTCCAGCAATGGACGCGATTGGCTGATTGATATATATATATATATATATATATATATATATATAAGAAAAAAGAAAAAAGAAGTACTTGTGACTCGTTTGGAACAAATATATAACTGTTTTGGATGGGTTGGAGTCAATAATAGGGCTATTGGTTAACTATTTTTTTATTCTCGAGCTTTCAATTGTGTTTACAATTATTATCAAGAGCTAAAAAAGACAAAATACTTACAAGGTTGAACTAAAAAGAAAAAACAATTTTTGTTAACTTACCAAATAAAAATTAGTTTGGTAAGTAAAAATCACTGCTTACATGTTCAAAATATTTAATATAAAAATGTTTTGATCTAACAAATGTTTCTCCGAAAATTTCTATAATTTTGAAAATTTCTATAGTTTTCAAAATTATAGAAATTTTCGGAGAAACATTTGTTAGATCAAAACATTTTTATATTAAATATTTTGAACATGTAAGCAGTGATTTTTACTTACCAAACTAATTTTTATTTGGTAAGTTAACAAAAATTGTTTTTTCTTTTTAGTTCAACCTTGTAAGTATTTTGTCTTTTTTAGCTCTTGATAATAATTGTAAACACAATTGAAAGCTCGAGAATAAAAAAATAGTTAACCAATAGCCCTATTATTGACTCCAACCCATCCAAAACAGTTATATATATATATATATATATATATATATATATATATATATATATATATATTTATAGTTATTATTCAACTGAAGAAACTAATGTTCTTGCTTTTTTCACGAATAATTTGAAGCAAATTAATATATTCTATGGAAATTTAAAAAAGTGTTGGTTTCCTTTTGGTAAATAACTAAATACAATACGAATTTGCATCAAATAACCGCCAATTCGATAATCGATAAATATATACGTTTTCTGCCAAAGCAATCCATACCATTTCAAGTTAAATAATAAATAATACACCATTCCGTTTAAACATTTTCAATGCACCGTGAAAAGTTTAGAAAAGATAACGTGTCTCATATAGCGCCTTAACAATTGAAAATCTATTTCTGATGTCAAAACCAGAATGTATGTACCTTTATCCAGAATCCTGGATTCAAAACATATTTCAAGTCAAAAGCGAAATGTTGTATGTAAATCAGGTTTAATTCGATCTTGAAAATATTGGCCATATATCAAGGTCTGAGCAAAGATAAATGTGGATATACTTTACCTTTACCCATTTATTTTTCGGCTCTCAAAGAGAATTAAAACTACTTTTTCAAAGGAATTACGTACTATTTGTTTATTGCTAATATTAGAATTACCCTAGGTGGTCATTTAACCACAAAAGGATCCTATAAATCTTAAAATTTTTGCATGTTGGATAACATTTCCTTAGATTTTATATATTTTTTTGTTTATGAATAAACACTATTTCAAATGTACACCTAGAACAGATAATTGTGATAATTTTACCTTTATTGTATTGTGTTATTATAAAAATATTATTAATTTTTGTATGTTTATACAATAATTATTGTATTGTACATATTTAAAATGGTAATTTAATGATTAAATTAGCGTTTTAAATTGTTTGTATTGTGTGTGAAAAACAAGATCATAGAGATCAGAAACATAGAAATTATATAACTTCTCTTCCTAGATATTATATTTTCTATAATACAGTAGTCTTGTAAAATGAGTTAATGTGGCAACACAGTTGCAAAACATAGAGATCGAGATATTATTATTATGGTTATGGTTAGCACTATTCAAATATAAGTTGTAAATTGTTTGTTTTTCTTTCGTTTTTACATTCCCACAACTTTCGCTTACCTTAGTGTACTGTATACCTATTTATTTGCCTATCCTATAAATGTTATAAACTACATTACATAAACACATTAATTTATGCATACTCATGTTGTGGTGACCCTTAAACCCAGTACTTTATACAAACAAAATATCCGGAATTTCCTAATAGATATTATGTAATCTTCTGACATTTAAAGCTTAGAAAATAATTTATGATCTAATATATAACTTGGAGGCTATAGTGAATAAGAACTGAAAACGGTAACATTTTCTAAAAATAGAGAATCGTTTACACTGTAATTACTAATGTTAAATAAGACTACAAAAAGAAAAACTACAATATAAATGAAATTTCTAAATATTGCTAAATATAAATAATTTTCCCTCTAAGTGATAAGGGCCTAAATAGAAAATTTATATAAAAATATAACTGACTAATTCATATGGGATCAAAAGATATGTAGCGACAAGCTAATTACGAATAATTATACCTTTTCTATTCAAAAATTAAATAACAGATCTCATATTAAAATTTCAATTTTTGCAGTTGGTAATACAACCACGGAACATTGGTGACCCCGCGAACATTGAACAACTGTACATTGAACAGTGAACATTGGTGACCCCGTAAACCTTTAAAAAGGATAGTGTTGATAATATATTTTTGCCGGTTGAAACAGTGAATCTGAATCAGTGAAAATGCCAGATAGTGCCAATAGTAGTACTACAGGAGTGGATCGCATAACAGTGAAAATCCAACCGTTCTGGGCCAGCGATCCCGAAATATGATTCCTGCAAGTAGAAAACCAATTTGCACTAGCAAAGTTGCTAATCTAGAAACGGCATAGCATCATTGGAAACATCATCATTGTATAAGCACCAGCTACAGACAGGTATGTAAAGTTAAAAACAGAACTAATTAAGAGATTCAGTGCATCACAACAACAAAAAATTAAAAGACTACTGGAGCATGAAGAATTGGGCAATCTAAGAAGTCCTCAATTCTTACGACATTTACAGTCTTTAGCAGGCACAACGGTACCAGATAATATTATAAGATCTCTGTGGTTAGGTAGACTGCCATCTCCTACACAGGCTATTTTAGCTACCCAATCAGACGCTGATTTAGACACAGTTGCCGAGCTAGCAGATACAGTTTTCGAAGCCATAGGTCCTAGAACACAAATTTCGGAAACAGCCACTGTTCTAGAAAGCACCATCGGAAAATTAACAGCCGAATTAGCTGAAATGAAAATTCAGTTAGCTAACATCGCAACTGCTTAACCACAAACTACCTAACTACCAAACTACCAAATACATACCGTCGTAACCGCAGCACCTCAAGAGCAAGACCATACCATAGAAACAGAAGCCACCGCAGGGAACATAATAGTGACATAATATGTTGGTATCACTACCGTTTTGGTGACAGTGCTCAAAAGTGCACACTTATGTGCAAGCACCAGGAAAACAATTCGGGCAATCGGTAAGTGCGGCATCCGATCCAAGCCGAAAGTCTCGCTGCCTTTTCGTAACAGACTTTGAAACTAAAAAACAATTTTTAATCGACACCGGACAGATTTGTGCTTGTTTTCCAGAAAATATGTACGGGGCGCGCGCGAAAAGACTACATATGAACTATACGCGGCCAATGACACTGTGATTGCAACATACGGTTATGGTAACTTGACAATAAATATCGGATTAAGGCGTGATTTTACGTTGCGTTTCGTAGAAGCGGACATTTCAAAGTCTATTATAAGAGCTGATTTTGTATCACATTTTGCTCTCCTAGTAGATATTACTAACCAGTACTTAATATACTCAGTTGTAGTACAGTTGTACGTACTACAACTCTTCGAACGAAAGGACTTGTAAAAGATTGTTTCGATAGCAGCCTAAAGACAATTATGGAAGTGTCGCGTTACCATATGCTGTTAGCTCAGTTTCCGGAAATCACGAGACCCGCAGGTATTCTGAAAGACATTCAACATCAAAGCAAGCTCCACATCGATACAATACCAGGTCCATTTGACAAATTGCAATGGGCTAAAAAAGAATAGATTTAATTAGAGCATACAACCAGGTACCAGTAGCCACCAAAGATATACAAAAAACTTCCCTTATCACACCCTTTGGACTGTACGAATATTTATATATGAAAAAATTTAGAAGAAATTTTTATTTTGGCGCCAATTTAGCGTTATGATTAATCCAGCAATGTGTCAGATCGACAGAAACTAGACTATATGTTTGGCATATACAGTATCAGCAGCAGGACTCAAACCTCCCCAAGAAAAAGTAGCAGCTGTACAAAATTTCACTCATCCTAAAACAATGAAAAATCTGCGTAGATTTTTAGGTATGTTGAACTTTAACCGAACTTCTATGCAATGCAGCTAAGCTTTAAGCACCATTTGAGGCCCTAAAAGGATATATCAAAGGAAAAGCACCAATTGAATGGACACCACAGCTGATCCTAGCCTTTGAGGACTGCAAAAGTAGTTTAGCTAACGCTACTTTACTGAGCCACCCTGTATTTCAAGGCACTACAACATTGTTAAGTGAGAACAAGTTGGATATTACGCAATTATTGTTATAATATTTTACGGACTAAGCAAAATTGTATTATACTTTTATTTTTGTTGCTTTTCTTAAATTAAATTTACTATGCATTAAAACAGGAGACATTCCGCTTTGCTAAATAGCGAAAGTGTATTTCTTAGGTATTTCTTACAATGTGGTGTTCTACCGCTACTCAAATTACATGAAAATTTTTAAACCACAGTGTAAACATACCAAACGTATGATTTAAAAAAATACCATTTATATTAAAATAAATTATTAATAATAGTCTTATACCCATAGAGTTAGAATCTATGGAGAAACTATGAGCATATTAACGTAAAAACGGCGTCAGTAGGTGTGGCTCACGATCATACCAATATGGCGGTGGGATAAGGGCCAGACTCAATAATATTAAAACTACTATACAAATAAAACTAGATATTCAGAAGGTTGAATCATAATCTAAAAAAGCGCAATACATTTGTAATAAACTATGATTTATTTATTTCGCGGTAAACACTAAAAACTCGACATAAAGATAAATTAATACAGTCAAATAACAAGTTGTATCTGAAAGAGATAATATTATAAATAAAATTTTAAAGGGTAAAATGAATATACGGTATGACATAAAAGAACTAAGTCTTACAACTTAATAATTTTTTTCCATCGCTAATGTTAAAGTGTTGCTATAACAACTGTTTTGAGTAAATAAAGTATCACTTTAACCGCAAGGGTAGATAAAGTGACACTTTAACAGCAAGAGTAGATAAAATGTTTTAACTTTTTTTTTGTTCAATAAATTCAACATATCTTTTCAGAAAAATACGCCAGAAGTATTTTTTCACTCACGCCATTGATATTCTTAATGCCTTTCCACTTTTTAAAAGACTGGTATTCTTTCTCATACATCATCCTAGATTTTTGTGGCAACAATAAACTTTCTGCTTCCAACGCTGCATTTTCTACATCTGATGGCAGGTTTTCCTTTTCCTGTGTCAATTCTTTTTCGTCCATTTCATATTTATTCACTTTGTACACAAAACGCAACAATATTCTCCGCAAAAACCAAAACGTAACATTTGTTTGACATTTGATGACAGAGTAATTCATATCCCTAGCAACGGAGCAACACAATTGCGATTATTGTGCTAAAAATTAAAATTTTCTTTGAAATTCTATTTTTCACCTGAGGAAGAAAACAAGTGAAGATGGAAATCTAATTACAAAATTAATGATGAAAACAAGAAAATTACAGACATTCAAAAAATAATTATTATTATGATACCAAAGGGTACCTGGTGTTAATTAAAATTGGCCACTACTTTTTGGATGAGGGCTCAAAAGTAATTTATTTGTAAATTTAATAAAATTACACTATATACATCGCTCTTTAACAAACATTTAACGTTTATATGTTTAATCTTATTACCGGATGAACTAATTTGGCCAAATTTCAAAGATATATTTGGGAGTATTTACTAAATTGCTACTAATTGGGACAGACCTATGATTGTAAACAAAACCGCTAGAGCGTGACTGCAGCTAACTCAATCGAATTTACGAATCGTTAATTTCGTTCCAAAAATTTAAACCAAATAGTTCGAAATGGATTCCTGATAAAATAATTTATCAAGGACCTTATCTCTCTACATCATACACTGTTTATCTAGATACGATATTGTTGGGTAATGTATTGAAAATGACTTTGAATGCAGAAACGTATGATACGATTTTCTAGATTTAATTTAATTGGAAAATGAAATTAAACAAAAAGGAGTTTTTCTTCCAATTTTCACAAATTTGTACGCATATACATACATATATTCTTTATATAAATATATATGTATATATGTATATATGTATATATGTATATATGTATATATGTATATATGTATATATGTATATATGTATATATGTATATATGTATATATGTATATATGTATATATGTATATATGTATATATGTATATATGTATATATGTATATATGTATATATGTATATATGTATATATGTATATATGTATATATATATACATCGAGAAAAGGAGTACGACCGTCAATCCAAAATAAACTAAGGTACACTCGAAGAGTGGTGGGTTTTTCGGTCAAGAAATTTCGGTGGAGAAATAGAAGACAAAGAAGGTGGCTACTTCATCTCTTTATTGGAGACGTTTCGCTTTCTGCTCAGAAAGCATCATCAGTTCATCTAAAAAGAACAATATGAAACCAAACATTCATAGAGAAGTTAAAAAATGTGTGTTACCTTACATACATGTCTTTGTAAGTTTGCGAAATCATTAAAACCGATGTGTTTTAGACAGAAATGTTTTTCAAAAATTATTACCGATGAAAGGATTTTTCCATTTTAAATAAATTTTGGAATTTAGGTAAGAGGGAAAAGCAATAAGATTTTGTAGCTTACTTAGTACTAACCAAAAAAGAAATCGAAGGGTTTTTACTAATATACGAGTAGTATCAAGGCGCAATTTTACTCTCATTTATAGATTGAAAGTGAATCCATCACAATCAATCTGATAACCGAAGACGTTGTAAAAGTGTTTGTTATCACATCAAGTCCATTTAACCCGTAGAATCTCATTATAGACAAAGTAGAAGTGATAATCTTTATTTGAATAGCGATTTTAATTTCCATCGCTTAAAAAAATATTTTTTCTGCTGCATAATGACTTTTAACGTTCCATGTACTTACTCTAATTGTGTCCTCACAATTTTTTTGGGGTGTATGTCTTAAGCTATAGGAATTTCGTGTGATAACGACCAGAAAGGCCCGCTTCTTCTTCTAATGGCGCTACAACCCTTTGTGAGTCTTGGCCTGCTTAACAATGTTCTTCCATTATGCCCTGTCGGATACTTTCCTTCGCCACTGCCTGATGTTCATGGTTTTAATATCCGTCTCTACGTCGTCTATCCATCTTTTACGGGGCATTCCTCTTGTTCTGTTTCCTTGGGGCTTCCATCTCTGGATTACTTTTACAGCTCGATTATCTGGCATTCTTTCTAGGTGACCGAACCAGTTTAGTCTTTGTGACTTTACAAATCTAACAATATCTGCGCTCTGCATTAGTTCATCCAGCTCGTGGTTAATTTTAATTCTCCACGAACCATCGCTTCATTGGGTTGGTCCAAATATCTACCTTAGTATTTTACGCTCAAATATTCTCAGTTGACTTTCATCAGCGGTTCAGAGGGTCCACGTTTCACATCCATATGTGACCCCTGGTCTAATTACTGTTTTGTAGATTCTAAGCTTAGACTCACGATTGGGTAACTTACTTTTCATTAAGTCTCTGTATGCATAAAAGCACTTATTACTGCTAAGAATCCGTGCTTATATTTCTTGATGTTGTTGTTGTCATTTATCATTGAGCCTAGGTAGGGAAAAGTGGAGGCATATTTGTAGGTATGGTTGTCTACCTTCAGATTCTCATGTTGATTCGATTTTGTGCACTCCATATATTTTGTTTTGCTTTCATTTATATATAGACCAAACGTAGCAGCTTCTCGTTTCAGTTCTATAACTTTTTCGCTTAATACTTTTTTGTTGCGGCTTATTATGGCACCATCATCCGCATATGTGCATATTTGCATTGATATTTTATTAATACAGCCGTTTATATCCAGTTTTCTAACAACAGCTTCTAAAGTTAGATTAAAAAGTGTGCATCACCTTGTCTAACTCCATTTTCAATATCAAAGGCCTGCGTCATATCTCCATCTATTCTCACCATAGCTTTGGAACCCTCCAGAGTCATTCGTATAAGTTTAACCAACTTATTGGGTATCCCTAACATAGATAGTTGCTTTAACATCTTTTGTCGATCTACTCCATCAAACGCCTGTTTGAAATCGATATACAACTTGTAAATAGGTATGTTATATTCAACACATTTAACACATTTTTCATGTATACAAGTAATACAGAAACTCTACACAGTCTGATATTGTATGTTTTTCTCTGCCGGACCTTGGTCTCCGAGGATCATGACAGTTATATTTTCTTGACTGTTGAGTTCCATGTTAATTATACTCGGGAAAACTATTTGTCTAACCCTAAAACCTTAAACAATTATTTTTCTTTGGTGTTGGGTTTACTTTAAGGTATTGGATATGATCTGTAAGGATTTATCGGTATTTAAAGGAAAGCTTGGTTTGGGATATGACTTCTCGCCCTGAAAAAATTGGGAGATAATCGTGGCTTACTTGTACAGTTCCTGAAATGGTTATCTGTCTTATACCGGGAACATATAAGAGTATTCATCCGCCACCCGTTTATAAGGTATTGATCTATAATATTAACGTTCCTAATATGTTTCTTCTTTCTTTTAGTTCTTAGCATACCCATCTCACTCAATGCTATTTTTGTTGATTAATATCAAAAAAAAACATAAAAATATGGCTATGATACAGCTTATTAGAATCAGTTAAAAATTAATTTAAAATAAGTGCAGGACTTTTGAAAATTTAAACGACATAGTTGAACGATATCGAAATAATGTCACAAAATATTTTTAAATTTACCTGAAGATCGCAATAATACTACTATACAGGGTGGTCCTTAAGTAATTGTACAAAAAGAAACAGTAGATTATACACTTTAAAATATTACAATTTAAGCCAAATTGCTTTAATAAAATGTTGATATTAAGAAAGATACAGGGTGTTAAAGTGCAAAATTAAAATTTTATTTTTCACTATAACTTTCATGTTTGTAAACATTTATGTATAAAAATTTACAACTGGGTACTTTTAAATATGAGAAACTATAATTTGCTACATACTTTGATGTAACTGATAGAGGGCGCCATTTATGCCACATATGCGGTATAAATTTGCACTTAACTTATTTACTCTTTAAGTTACCTGTATTTGGGATAAGAAATATTAAAGATATATTATTTTAACAAAAAAAGGTATACTTGTTAATAACTTCAAAACTCAACAGTTTTCGAGATAATCGTATTTTAAAAATCAGCTGCATAATTCTGATCTAAGGCAATTACTCCAGGCAACGAAGAAAAAATAGACAAAAACATTAATACTTCTGAATTTTGGTATAAAATACCTTTAACTAAAGTTAATAGTTAACGAAATATTAAATAAAATAAATATATCAGCAGGATACTTAATAATAGGATTTGACAAAATAACAAAATAATAATTTTACATCAAACATTTTACGTTTTATGTTAAATTAAAGTCATAATATCATTTTGTTCACAAACAAAATTAAGAAATAGTTAAACTAAATAACATATCTTTTTATCAAAGTAAGTGTTCGATATGTCCATCATTTTCTTTAATTCATTTGTCAATATATTCCATAAAAGATCGTCTCATATTAAATAGCATCATTGGTTCTAAAGAAACTGCTGCAGTATTTATTTGTTCCCATAGTTGGTTGCGAATGTTTATGGGATTCTTATAGACACGTTGTTTTAATGCGCCCCATACACCAAAATCAAGCGGATTAAAATCGGGGCTACGTAGTGGCTATAATGTATAATGTATAACTATATTATTTTGGATACATATCCAAATCTTATGGTATATTATAGAACTACATCTTATTTGCCACAAAAGTTAAATAATGTATTAAACTGTGATGTATCTCGTTCATTGGTTACTTATATACACACGGAATAACCTATCGATGACATTATATGATTACGTTACAGCTAACGAGTAACTATAATTACATCTCGAACAAATGGACTATTATGATTTACTAACGAACTAATATTATGCTGAACTAAATTGCCTGTGTGTTTACTATATTTATAGGGATATTGGTTATTAGGACAACGATGATGTTTTTGTAAAAATGCTAAGTCTTTCAGGTTAGATTTGTAGCAAAAGTATTATGAAACAGGACACATATGTGTTATTCAATACCTGTGCTCTGGTTTCTATTTGTCCTAAAAAAAAATAGGTAAACAATTTACGTAATGAACAATAAGTTCTTCTTTTCGGGTTTTTTATGAATTAAATAATTATATCAATATCTCACCACATTGTCAAGGAATATGACTAGCACGACCAATCCAACGTTCAGAAAAGTTGTATTTCAGTATGTTCTAACTGCCTTCTCTCTAGAATGTGGTAGTGTACCATCTTGCATAAACCACATATTTTGGGTTTTTAGCATTTTACAGTAGAAAAAAAGTAATACAACGCCATTATAGAAACTTAAGAAGCGATAGCAAAGGGAAATTGTAAACATGATGACGGCCAACGTCTGAATACGGACACGGCACCTAAAGAAGAAGATCAAATATTTTTTGTCCAATAAGACATTTAGTACCCATAACAAAGCATTTTTTGATGTTACATTATCATCTTTGAGTTGTTTTAATAAGAATAAACTATAAATTATGCTTATTTACAGGTATTCAGTGCTTTACCACACAAATATCAAACTAAGAATTATTGTGCAGCTGACTTATAAAATGCATTTATCTCGAAAACGGTTAAATTTTCTGATTACTAACAAGTATACCTTTTCTTTGTAAAAATAATATATCTTTAATATTTTTTAACACAAAAAGAGCTAGCTTAAAGAGAAAAAAGGTAATGCGCAAATTTATGCCACACATGTGGCATATGTGGCGCCTTCTATTAGTTACATTAAATTAAGTATAAAATTATAATTTATCCTACTCAAAAGCATCCAACTGTAAATTTTTGTCCAAAAACATTTACAAACGTAAAAGTTATAGCAACAAATAAAATTTTAAATTTCCACTTTAACACCCTGTATCTTTCTTAATATCAACATTTTATTAAAGCAAGTTGGCTTGAATCGTAATATTTTAAAATGCAGAATCTAATGTTTCTGTTTGTACAATTACTTAAGGACCACCCTGTATACATACATATTTTTAGCATAAATCCCTCAAGCAATCCACAAAACAGGAAAGTTTATAAATGCTTAAATGAGCATCGAAAAATTGAGCATTGTGATTGCCTCTGTTAAATTTTAAAGTTGATATTTTGACAAATAACGATTCTAAAATCAACAGACGATATTGTTCCCAAATTACCTTTTGTTTGTTTGTTTACATATCCACTGTTTGTGGCTTACAATTGAAATTTAAATTATTTTTTGACAAATTTGTAATTTTAGTTTAACCGAACAATTATATTGGCTTTCATTAAGAACAGTTTGCCGGAGGATATAAATAATATGGGTTGTTATTTTTGAATTTGTGTTTATTTATAAAACTATACAAATTATTTTAATTTTGCATTAGACTTTATTAACCAAAAAATTAACAATTCAGTATATATGTATTTACCGACAATAATTCTCTGAACTTTTGACAGAAGGTCACTTTAGGACTTTACTAAACTGCACCTTGAATACAGCAAATACGCTGGTTCTTTATACATTGTCATCAGTCAATCAAAATATGCGAACCAAACCACTAAAAAACCAAATTCGTGGAACTTCTCACGGTCTACATAGCGATGAAGATCAGCTCACTTTTGTTAGCTGTAATAACAATAATGAAGTAACTAAGCAAATGGTCCAGAAAAGACAGAAAAACCATAGCGGTCCCTCTACCAAACGTTGTGCAAATGTATAACAAGGGCTTATTCGATAAGCTAAGAGGTTTATATAGGATTCGAATTCGATCTAAAAAATAGTATTGGGCGATATTTAGATTTTGCTTAAATGGAGCACTAGTCAACATGTGGCTTCTTTGCCGCAACATTAAGGCAATTTCTTTATTAGAATTTTACAGGCGAATTACTGCCGACAGCTCCAGATACTCTAACTCCACGTGAAGTACGTCCAAAATCTTCAAAACATGTTGCTAACGAAATTGGTTGGATAATGTGTGTCATTTGTTGGACAAAATTGAAAAACAACGAAGGTGCGGTAAATGTGGCAAGTGTACCAAATATCGATGCATTAAATGTAATGCAAGACTTCATCCCGAACAATGTTTTGTCAAATATCACACGTTATAAAATTTTTAAAGTATACAATGTTTTATGAAATATTGTGTCCTTCATTTTCCAGCGTATAATATATCATACATAAAAAAAAGACAGTTACAAAGAAAAAAAAACGTAAATTTTAAATATGGCTATTAAAAACAACCTTTCTTTATTTTATTCTCAATTTTTTTTTTTCATTTAGTTTTGATAAAGATTTAATTTTGGGCATTATTGAGTTAAGGTATATTAGGAATTTTCAGCTAAAGTTTCTATTAAACGTGGTGTCAAACAGGGATGTGTTATTTCACTGATGTTGTTTAATGCCTACACTAAACCAGTTTAAAGGTGTTAAAATCGATGGTGAAATCATTAATAATATCAAATACGCAGATGATATCGCTATAATGGCAGAGAACTTAGAAGATCTTTAAACCTTGTTTAACGCTGTAAACAACAAATGGTCTAAAAAGGGCTTAACAATCAACGCAAAAAAACGATGGTGGTCGGAAAAATTAATATCATAGATTTAATACTAAAATTAGATAACACAATCCTGGAAAGGGTGGAACACTTTAGATATTCGGTTCGTTGGATTGACTGCAGGGTTGACAGCTTAATTAACTGGCGTTATATATTAAGCAGTCGAAGTCTGTCATTAATCACACGTCTAAGAGTACTGAAGTGCTACTTCTGGTCCGCTTTGTTCTTCGGATGTAAAATCTGGACAACAAAAATAAAAAATCTTAATAAATTAGAGTTGTGGTATTACCGTCGCATGCTCAGAATCCCGTGGACAGCACACATATCTAACGAAAGTGTCCTAGAGACCATGCACAAAAAGCGAGAATTATTGATTATCATCAAAATAAGAAAAGTCCAATACTTTGGCCATATATGAGAGGATCTAAATATCGTTTCCTTCGGTTGATCATTCAGCCTAAAATCGAAGGAAAACGCTAAGTCGGAAGAAAACAACTGTCCTGGCTGCGTAATTTTAGACAATGGACAGGTCAAATGGTCGAGGAATTGTTTCATCTAGCTGCCGACCGTGAAACATGCCATCAGATTGGTCATACGATGATAGACACTACTCAAAAACAAGAACGGCATACAAAGAAGAAGAAGACTGTGCACCGTGTCACAGGTCGATGAAAACCATGAAAAAAGTGCACTAACTGGGCTTTGAATTGCTTCCGCACTTACCCTGTAGTCCAGATCTGGCCCCCAGCGATTATAATTTTTTTATTATATACACCGGTTATTAGGCGCCACGCCCTTCCAGTAGGGATCTATGGAGGAGTATCACCGAGCCGTAAGCCCTTATCTCTTGCCGTACTGCTCCACCATAGGCCGATCAGACACCAGCATATTCTAGTCTAAGTCGCAGATTAGTTTTAGAATTTTAAACTGCTGCGTTAGCCTTTTTTATTTTTCTATACACCGAGCTGGGGCTTGAACCTACATCCACTGAACCATTCGAAAGTGAAGCGAATGAGAATCGACCGCCTGGCCCGCTTGGCTATACGACCGACTATTGTGATAGAATATTTATATGAATAAAAAAATGTTTGGCAAAAAAATGTTGTTTTACTAGTTACACCCGGGACTTATTGACCGACCTGTTATATGTGGATAATGCATTCTGTTGATTGTCTCTGAGAAATAATTACAGACATACAATTTTTTTGTCGCTATCTATTGACCGTATCACAAAAATGGCACCGGAAAATGATACGAGGAAAACTGTATTTAAATAATTTCATTATTATGTTTCAAGAACATGCACTCCTCGTATAAACATAAACATGAGAGACCGCAGTTGACATCAAAAATTCTTGTTCAATTAACAAATGACCCTGTTTCAATGCACAGCCCAGGTGTAATGTACGTTTAGAGTCAGTAGTCTATTCTGAGCACTGAACCGTGTCTCTATGTATTGGAAGATAATAACTAATTATGAACCCATGATACACATGATACACGTTTCAGCTGATATATCGTCGGCTAAACACTATTACCAATCGATTGTGTGATTTGCGATGACTGAATTACAATTTGTTAGATGACAAATTACTCGATGGGCCATCCGCGTATTCTGGATGGAGAAACAAATTGGAGTAGAACGAGTACAAAATTAAAATGAACGAGGCTTTGTTCCCAGTTTTTAAATAGGCTTAATTTGTATCTGCTTCAAACTTTACTTAGCAAACAGAGTTAACGTGAAAATAAATTGGACTGTTATATTAGGCCAATGCATTTTCACTAATTACAAGCGGCATTTAATCGTGGAATACGAATTAAAAATATTTAAATATCTTACAACGAGAGAAAGGTATAAGTAGTCTTTGTGCTACCTGTAAGGATGATCATGCAAACATATAATGAGAGGATCTAACTTTAACTTCTGTCAATATTATTATCATAGTTATCAGCACCGTTGTAATAAATATCTTTATTATCTGTCATTTATCTTTCATGTATTACGTACCATTACCCACAATTGATTTTTTTATATTAAATGATAATATAATTATATGGAAAAAAAAATTCTGTCTATAGGGCATTAATACAACGCAACGAACTGAGAAAAGTTATTATTATAGACTTATATTTCCGAGAGAATAACATTAGTCTAGGAGGGATCTGTTTTGAATTGGACATTTTCCATAGGAAGCTATTTTTTTGCTGGAATCCCTTCAGGATGTGCCCAATATCGATAATCACGATATGCGCCAGTCGCAAACTCTGTGCTAAATTTTTTATTTAACAAAATCTGAAAACAATTGAAAATTTCTCATTTTATTGCTCCTATTTTCGTTTATAATTCGGAAAATATTGATTCCAGAGAAAAAAATTATACGAAGTTAAAAGTTTCGTTATTCAATTTTACACAATATTTCGTTAGCTAGAAATTGAAAATTTAATGTTTATTGTTGAAAAAATAGCAATAATTGAAAAAAAAGTACAAAAAAAATGAAGTTAATCCTTTAAATGTTTTCGAATTTCTAAACTTGACTTACAATATAAATTTTCAAATTTATAGTAGGCCCTAAATAAAGCCCTCAGATAGTTGCAAATAAATATAATAAATACAATAAACAATTGTATGTTAAACAAGTAATTGCATTTTTTCTCATGCATTTTTTTGAGCTTGCAATTTATACATTGAAGTAAATTGTTACTTTTAGTAAACAAATATGTATTTATAAATTGTTAATAAATAATTTAAATTGTTAAAACAAAGGCGAACGAAATAAATTTTTTTTTATTTTCATAAATAAACTTTATTTTGACTCAATCTTCAATAAATTTTTTTAAAGTCTTTTTATTTTTTGGGAAAGACAAGAAGCTTCAGGTCTTATTTTTTCCTCAAAACCTTCATTTTCCATTTCAATATTTTCATCCTCGATCTGTAAATTTAATGTTTCTTCTCCTTCATCTGTAGCTTTATCTTGTGCCTATAGAAAATCTAAGGAATCCATTTTTGTACAAAGTTTTTTACATTTGCAACTAATATTTCTGAATAATGAGTCAAGTAGTAATACCTGCTCAGTTTGTATTGGCTCAAGACCATTTTGAGTTAGTTCCCATCCCTACTCAGTAGCATTCAGGTTATTTCCAAGCCACTGCTGTACTTGGAAATATACACGAAGCGAGTGTTACTCAGCTGCAGATTGTGTTGGTGGCAGCATGGACAATTGAAAATTTTTATTTTTGTAACCTTTTTTAAAGCACAAGTAGCGAATTTTATTCAATGTAAAATCGCACTTTGAGTGGTCCTTATACAATGCCGATATAATTTAGTGGCACTTTTTTCATTAAAAATGGTTGCTTCTTGCGATATATCATTATTTGTTGAAAACAATTTAACAATTTTGCTTTTTCCTTGATAAAAAAATGCAGAGGTTGTGTCACAACCTTATAAATTTTGAAATTGATATGTTTAAAGCTCGTAAAGTTATTTAATTTGTTTATAAGCCTAAAAAATGTTTAAAACTTTAAAAAAATTTCTAGGCTCTCCTAGTGACCCGATTTAAATTTTACAAACATCGTTTAAAAGTTTTAGCCTTCCTTTATATGTTAAAAAATTTGCAACTATCTGAGAGGCTTATTTAGGCCCTACAATAAATTTGAAAATTTGCGATTTTTTTCCAGTAGGCTGGATTGCAAAATTATTATGCAAAACCTATCCGACCGATCTTAACAAAATTTAGCACACGTTTTAAACATATTAAAAAGTTTTTCTAGGCGTAATATGGAGCTTGTAAGTCAAGTTTAGAAAGTCGAAAACATTTAAGAGATTACCTTTTTTGTAGTATTTTTTTTTCAAATATTGCTATTTCTTCAACAATAAACATTAAATTTTCAATTTCTAGCTAAGGAAATATTGTGTAAAATTGAATAACGAAACTTTTAACTTCGTATAATTTTTTTCTCTAGAATCAATATTTTCCGAATTATAAACGAAAATAGGAGCAATAAAATGAGAAATTTTCAATTGTTTTCAGATTTTGTTAAATAAAAAATTTAGCACAAGGTTTGCGACTGGCGCATATCGTGATTATCGATATTGGGCACACCCTGAAGGGATTCCAGCAAAAAAATAGCTTCCTATGGAAAATGTCCATTATGGTCTGAATTTCTACAGATCCCACCTAGTCTACATGTCTGTGATAGACCCGTAAGCATGATGGGTAATTGGGCAGTCTTGTGTGTACATTGTTGACGAAAGAAAGTTTATTTTTTAGGTGGTCTGGGAAATATTTAAAAGATGTGATTACAAGATTTAAAAGCAGGATAGCAGCATTTATACCTTAGATTAAATTAACAGTTTCTTTTTTCTTCTTCTTCTCCCTACTTTATAATTAGGCTTAATTCCTGTCTTACTTCGGTTTTTAGCCTCAATTGACGTTGTCTGACCATCTTTTCCTCGGCCATCCCAATGATCTTCTTCCATTTGGCGATTTGTCTCTTGCTATTCGTACTATTCTACTTTCTGTCATTCTTTCGATGTGTTGATTCCATTCCACTTTTTTTCTTTTTGTCCACGCGTTTATTTCCTCTATACCACATCTCGCTCGTATTTGCTCACTTCTTACTCTGTCTCTTAGAGTTCGGTTTGTTATTTTTCGTAAGACTTTCATTTCTGTTGTTTACAGAATGTCTTTTTGTTTTCGCCGTATCTGCTCTTGTTTCCGCTGTGTACGTCATTATCGGTCTTATTGTTGATTTATATATCCTGGTTTTCGTTTTCGTTGTGAGGTATTTGTTTCTCCAGATTGTGTTGTTGAGACATCCTGCTGCTCTGTTTGCCGTGTTCACTTGTTTTTGTACTTCCTCTTATACTTTTCCGTAGCTTAATAGTTTTATTCCCACGTATTCAGTTTTCATCACTTGTTCCATTATTTTGTTATTTACGACTAGTCTACATCGTCTCGGTTCCGCTGATATCACGATCGTTTTAGTTTTCTCTGTTGAGATCTCCATGTTGTATATGAGCGCCGTATCTTCGAATTCTTTAATTAATCATTGTAGGTCATCTTCATTTTCGACTGTTATTATGGTGTCGTCGGCGTAGCATATTATCCTTATTTCCTTTTCTCCCATTCTATACCCTCTTCTTTTTTTACCTTTCTTTATGATTTCATCCATTATCAGATTAAATATTAATGGGCTCAGCGAATCTCCTTGTCGAATGCCAGTTTTATATTTGATAGGTTGCGATAGTTTTCCTTTACATCTTACCATAGCTATGTTATCTTTATATATATTCTCAATGGGTTTTGCTGTTCTTGCAGAGATATTCGTTCGTTTATTTTTGTTGCTATTATTCTTGTTGTCAATTTGAGTGTTGTATTTAATAGATTTATTGCTGAATAATTATTGGGGCCTTTCTTATCTCCTTTTTTGAAGAACATCACCATGATTGCTCTCCTCCGTTCATCTGGTATTCTGTTCGTGGTAATTATTTTATTAATAAGAAGTTGCAGTTGTTGTACAAGGTGATCACCTCCATATTTTTCTTCATTCATGAAAAAGTCCAATGGTGCAAGATCAGGAGAGCGAGGTGGGATTTTTAAAGTACCTTTTGTACTTTTGTTTTTGTTTGTAAACTTTTGAGTGGCGTTCACATATAAATCCATTCATCATTTTAAGAGTAACTATAGAGTAAATATATGATGACTAGAAACGAATTGATCGAGAGTAGTGAACCGATGTAAAGGAAGACCCACTATTCCATGACCGTACACGCTACGACTGCATCTTGTGGCGCTAGCTCCGTGATTCTCGCCTCAGCATTTCACTACCTATCGAAAAATGTAAAACACAACGCCAGTATACAAGCTTTGCTTTAAAAATCTACAACCAAAAATACCAAACAAATTTACTTTAAACACAACTAATGCAATTACCGTTTAAAAAAATAAATCTTGGTAATCACTGGCCATGCTTTCGCTTTATATACATGTTTTAAGACCTAAAAGGGCAGAAAGGCCATATGTGCAAGACTCGCCAAACAACAAAGTAAACTACACTTTGCCTTAGCGAGTAGGCACACACACATATTCACTTTTTATTACCAACTTTGGAGGATATACCATTTAGCACTATTGTTCTCAATTTATTCCACCAAAATCCAGTACTCATGAAGTTAGTTCCGTCAATATATTTATTTAGTAAAAATAATAATGAAAGTAAACTTTTTTAAAATACATTCATTGAATTCACCTTTACATACTTACTTAATGGATAGAAGAAATTTGAATTCCACAATCATCCTAAACATTTTTACTATTATTGTGGCTTACATCTACATTTGTTTTTTTATAACGTTTATCCAGCAATTTATTCATTATAAACATTCTAATAATAAGCGTCTTTGGGGTTCTAAATAAAAATTAACTTTAAAAACGTCAGTCCAATTACTGCACCTCTGATAAGGAACAAACAGACATTCTGATAATATGCTACATACATACACTTGACATTTACAAACAATATTATACTATATCTAAAATTTATACACAGTTACAGTGAGTTAGAACACTTTTTTATGCTTTTTATATTTTAGTCGTTAAGTAAGTTGACTGTTATTAAGCAATTTTATTGCCAGGGCATTTGGATGGTTTTCTAGACATTTTAGGTACCGAGCACTGCACTGAACTATCTCTTCACTAATGGTAGATACTTCTAGACCACACTAAATTTCTTTGTTTGACTCAAACCACTTTGTCTGTTATAGAGCGTAACACTTTGGATTGAAATCTTTCCTTTATGGATAAGTCGGATTTTGCTGCTGTACCCCATAGCTGGATCCCATAGATCAAGAACGGTTTGAGTATTGTATTGTATACCACCAGTTTGTTAGAATAGACAACTTCGATGTTCTGCATAGTATCCAATAATGTTAACGAAATGTTAAGTTCAACTGTTGACGCTTTTTCTATAAATGGGTTCTCCATGTCAAAGTTTTGTCTATATGTTTTTCTAAGGTATTTAACGCTTTCAGATTGTGGAATTGCTTTGGTATTTATTTCTAAACTAAGCGATATTTTGTAGGCGAAATTTTATCCACACCTTTCACTTCACAAGCTGGAGTGCAGCAGGGCTCAATTCTTGCTACAATATTATACACAGTCTACAATAGTGACATCCCCCACCCACAACATAGATCGGAGACCCTTCTACTGTATGCTGATGACACTGCTCTCCTCACGTCGGGATCACACAGAGAGCGTGCACAATAATTATTATTCGAAAGAGCACAAAACTATATTAGGTGGTGCAATAAATGGATGGTGACCCTAAATCCCTCCAAAACACAACTAATTTTATTTAAATCTTCAAATTGTCGCGATGTCCGGGGCCGAATAGCTAGAGGACCTTATTTTTAGTGAGTAATAAGTGAGTTTAAAAAAGTGTTAAATTTGTATTTTTGTAGGTGACGACAATATTTCGGGTATTGTGCAAGGCATGGAAAACGAGGAGGAATCGAATGAAAATTTAAATCCAAATGCGGGTTATGGGGAAGAACCCAATGAAAATTTAAATCCAAATTCAGGAAATCCAAATACACATCAATGGCAAAATGACCATGATGGAATGAAACAATTTGAGTTTATTATATGTTGCCACTTGTTGGTAGAGCCACCACAAAGTAAGACACCTTTTGATTACTTTCGTCTTCTGGCGGATGAAACTTTTTTTGAGCTGATAGTGAAAGAAACGAATCTGTATGCTGAACAGTTATTTACTTCGGGTGTTTCAGAAAGATCTAGAGTAACAAATTGGAAACCACTCATTACCGAAGAATTACATAAATTTGTTCTACTCTCACACATGGGGACATGGAAAACAAACAGAACGCAAGATTATTGGAAAACTGATGCAAGACTTATTATTGATTTTTATAAATTGACATAAAATTGACTTTATTCGAAAGATAATTTTTTGTCATTTGAATTTAACCTTCGGAGTACGAAGACTAGGTCAAGCGTGACCCGAAATTCACTGATTTCTTAATATTTCATGAAATAATTTTTTTACAAATCCGATTGATCGTAAGTTCTCCTTATTTGTTTCAATCTATTTTTTCGTGTATCATTCGTGAACATGCAAATTACAGTTTTCCCTCTACGTAACATCTATGACGCCGGGTCAGTCATGGCCCGGTCTTCGGATTTCGAAGCATATTTTCAATATGTGTGTAGGTAAACGTAAAACGCAGCCGTCTCTGTTTACCAGTGAACGTATTCAGGGCCAAATAATTATGTTTGTAGAAATATTAGTAGACAGAAGTTAACCTTGGGGGTAAATATAGTGTCTAATACACATATTCAAAAGTGGATATTTTAGATAAATTTATCCGAGAGTAACAAAAAAGAGCAACAAGAAGATGACCCTTAAGTATATTTTTTAACTTTTTGGATATTGCATGCTACAGTGCTTTCGTTCTATGGAATATGAAAAATCCGGAGTGGAACACCCAAGTAAATATAAAACATCGCAGAAAACTATTTCTGGAGGAGCTTGGAAATCAATTAACCTCACTTAATATAAAACGAAGAGCTGGAGAAATACAAGAAGAACCCACCGGGTATAATAAACTTGTAATCGCTGAAATAGAGACCACCGGTCTTAGTGTAAAAAAGCAAATAGAACTGCCGCAATCTGCTACAAAACGAGGTCGTTGTTAGTCGTAGTGACAATAAATATTCAAAAAGGTGTGGCATGTGTAAAAGATTTGTTTGTAATACTCATTCAAAACGCGAAGAAGTCCATATTGTCAAAATTAAATGCTACTACTGCCAAAAAGACCAGGATGGTGAACCATCTTAAAAAATTTAAATACAATGATTTAGGATTATAATTTTTATGTTTTTTTGTTTTTTGTTGAATTAAAGATACTGTTTAATAATGCTGACTATGTAAAACACCCTTATAAATAAAATGAGAATGGGTCACGCTTGACTCATCATCGTAATCTAAGTAAGCAAAATAATCTCCGTACTTCGAAGGTTAAATATGATTTCTGGCATACGACTTTCATGGCTGGCTCTGACGTAGTCTAATCTGGAGATCCAATTTTCGATCACTTTTTCCAATATTTGTGGCAGTATATCGGTAATAACGCGGCGAATGTTGTCTTTCAAGAGGTCAACCGTTTCATGCTTATCGGCGTAGTCTAGCAAATTCACATATCCCCACATAAAATAGTCTAGCAGTGTTAAATCGCACAATCTTGGAGGCCAATTCACGGTCCGAAACGTAAAACTATGCGGTTACCAAACCTTTTCTCCAATAAATCAATTGTGGCAGGAGCTGTTTGATATGTTGCACCGTGTTATTGAAACGACAGCTCCTGCACATCTTGGTTGTTCAATTAGGGAATGAAAAAAGTAGTAATCATGGCTTTATAGCGGTCACCACTAACTGTAACGTTCTAGCCGTCATCTTTTTTAAAGAAATACGGTCCAGTGATTCCACCAGACCATAAAGCAGACCAAACAGTCAGTTTTTCTGGATGAAAAGGTTTCTCAAAATACATTTGAGGATTATCCTAACTCCAAATAGGGCATTTTTGTTTGCTGACGTAGCCATTCAACCAAAAGTGAGCTACATCACTAAACAAAATTCACTTATAAAAATCGGAATCAACGGCAATTTCATTTTGGATCCACTCACCGAATCTTGCATGAGTTGGCCTTTTTAAACGTACAAAGCAAGATCTTCATGCAAAATTTTCCATAAAGTGGATGTACACGTATCCAATTGTTATACACGATGACAAATAGACTGATTCAGGTCTTCCTGTGTGCTACCCACTACAGCAGCAAAAACTTTTTCCATATGCATTGTACGACGTATCTGTGGATGCATATTATCATTTAGAGTAAACGTGGTGCAAAAATATTCAATGGTTAATTGAATTACGTGTTTTGATGGCCTATTATGTTGAACATAAAATGGATGTAGTCCGCGATACGTATTTCGAACATAAACCACAATTTTTAAAATAAATTTGTACAATTTGGAAGCTTTGTTCAGGCGTCAAGTCTATTCACGCTGAAATACCAAATCAAACTTAACACAAATCACTTGACAGCTATCAGAATGGATCACAGTTAAAAAAGTGTTACTAACTTATATACCTCTAAAAAAACACCCTATATAAGACAGCTTAGATAAGCTATAATAAAACATATTTATAAGATAGTGGGATATACAATGAACCAATAAATAGAAAAAAAAAACTGGGCAACTATCAACTAAATACGCTAAAAAGGTAAAAAAAAATAGAGAATACTAATACTAAGTTTTGAATGAACGTTACTGGTTAATGACGATGATATTTAAGTTAATTGAGAATCTTATCCACCGCAGGCCATAAAGGGATTCTATTTGTTGTGTTAAGCTCTAGCTACTTTGAATGACCAGAAAACTTAGTTTTCAAAAAGTATCTTTTAGTGGAATAATTTAGGGTATATTCTTGGGTAAAATCGCCGTCAGCGGACGGCAATGACCTGCTTCAGGATTAGTTAGCGTGAAAGAGAATATAGAACGGACCGAAGCTCTATTCTGGTTGATTTCTGACATGCGAGCTTTCTACTATTATAATAATAATAACGTTGTAGAAACGTTTATGTTCGTTTAGATAATAGAAATTGGAGGTAGCAGCATGCTCCATCTGTAAGTGGTGGTTTTCATGTAGCGATAGAAATCAACTTCAGGCCTAAGGCGTCTCAAGTGTTTAATGTGTGAAGGTTTAAATCTTTATTAAGGGTAAATAATTGCCTACGTATCTTTACGTGAATGAATATACATTATACATTCCTGTACTAAGCCCTTCTATGACTAGATTATTTAAATAATTTACTAATGCCAAAATCACCACAATTACTTATTGATATTTCGGTCGATAATCCCAACAGTTTTGCTATATATATACATATATATATATATATATATATATATATATATATATATATATATATATATATATATATATATATATATATATATATATATATATATATATATATATATATAAGAATAAGAAAAAAGAAGTACTTGTGACTCGTTTGGAACAAATATAATATAACTGTTTTAGATGGGTTGGAGTCAATAAAAGGGCTATTGGTTAACTATTTTTTTATTCTCGAGCTTTCAATTGTATTTACAATTATTATCAAGAGCTAAAAAAGACAAAATACTTACAAGGTTGAACTAAAAAGAAAAAACAATTTTTGTTAACTTACCAAATAAAAATTAGTTTAGTAAAAATTACTGCTAATACATTTTCAAAATAGGTATTTAATACAAAAATGTTTCAATCCAATAAATGTTTCTCCGAAAATATTTATAATTTTGAAAACATTTTTTTTAATACAAAAATAATTGAATTTATAAATAGGTTCAAATAGCAACCAATTACAAATAGCCTCAATGTCATAAATGCCAACATAAAATTTTTATTTTTGACAATTATATTGCCAAAAGTAAAATTTCGTTTAAACATTCTTTTTTGTTTAGTAACAAAAAGAAGAAGATTTATTCACCGTTGACAGATGTCTGAAAGAATGTGACAGATATATGGAGAATTAAATATGACATTTTATAAGTTTTATACAGGGTGGTCCTAAAGTAATTGTACAAACAGAAACCATAGATTCTGCACTTTAAAATATTACGATTTAAGCCAACTTGCTTTAATAAAATGTTGATATTAAGAAAGATACAGGGTGTTAAAGGGGAAATTTAAAATTCTATTTTTCGCTATAACTTTTACGTTTGTAAATATTTTTGGACAAAAATTTATAATTGGACGCTTTTAAGTAGGATAAATTATAATTTTATACATAAATTAATGTTACTGATAGATGGCGCCACATATGCCACAGGTATGGCATAGACTTGCGCTTAACTTTTTTGCTCTTAAAGTTACCTCTATTTGTGTTAAAAAATATTAAACATACATTATTTTTACAAAGAAAAGGTATACTTGTTAGTAACCTCAAAATTTAACCGTTTTCGAGATAATCGCATTTTATAAGTCAGCTGCCTCATAATTCTTAGTTGTGATATTTGTGCGGTAAAGCACTCAATACCTGTAGATAAGCATAATTCATAGTTTATTCTTATTAAAACAACTCAAAGATGATAATGTAACATTACAAAATTTTTGTTATGGCTGCTAAATGTCTTATTGGAGAAAATATTCTTCATCTTCTTCTTTAGGTGCCGTGTCCGTATTCAGACGCTGGCCGTCATCATGTATACAATTTCCCTTTTCTATCGCTTCTTAAATTTCTATACCTACTGGCGTTGTATTACTTTTTCCCTATTGTAAAATGCTGAAAAACCAAAATATATGGTTTATGTAAGATGGTACACCACCACATTCTAGAGAGAAGGCGTTGAGAACATAGTTAAATATACCTTTTCTGAACGTTGGATTGGACGTGGCAGTCATATTCCTTGGCAATGTGGTGAGATATTAATATAATTATTTAATTTATAAAAAAACCCAAAATAATACTTATTATTCATTACGTAAATTGTTGTTTACCTATTTTTATTATGACAAATGGAAACTAAAGCACAGGTATGAAATAACACACGTGTCTTGTTTCATAATACTTTTGCTACAAATCTTACCTTAAAGACTCAGCATTTTTACAAAAACATCATCGTTGGCCTAATAACCGATATTGTTATAAATATAGTAAACAAACAGGCAATTTAGTTCAGCATAATATTAGTTCGTTAGTTCATAATATTATCATCATTATCATAATAGTCCATTTGTTCGATATGTAATTATAGTTACTCGTAAGCTTATATGAGTGTATATAAGTAACCAATGAATGAGATACATCACAGTTTAATACATTATTTAACCTTTGCGACATAATATACTATAAGATTTGGATATAGATTCGTCCATTATACATTATAGCCACCACGTAGCCCAGAATTTAATCCGCTTGATTTTGGTGTATGGGGCGTATTAAAACAACGTGTCTATAAGAATGCCATAAACATTTGCAACCAAATATGGGAAGAAATAAATACTGCAACAGTTTCTTTAGAACCAATGATGCTATTTAATATGAGATGATTTTTATGGAATATATTGACAAATGAATTAATGAAAATGGTAGACATATCGAACACTTACTTTAACAAAAAGTTTAGTAATTTAGTTTAACTATTTCTTAATTTGGTTTGTAAACAAAATGTTTTGATTACGACTTTAATTTAACATAAAATATAAAATTTTTGATGTAAAATCCTATTATTCTGTTTTTTGTCATATCCTATTATTAATTATCCTGCTGATATATTTATTTTATTTAATATTTCGTTAACTATTAACTTTAGTTATTGGTATTTTATACCAAAATTTAGATTTATTAATGTTTTTGTCTATTTTTCCTTCGTTGCCTGGGGTAATTGCCTTAACTCAGAAATATGCAGCTGATTTGTAAAATGCGATTATCTCAAAAACTATTGAGTTTAAAAGTTATTAACAGGTATACCTTTTTTTTGTTGAAATAATGTATCTTTAATATTTTGTATCACAAATACAGTTCACTCAAAGAGCAAAAAAGTTAAGTGCAAATTTATGCCACATATGTGGCATATGTGGCGCCCTCTATCCGCTACATCAAAGTGTGCATCAAATTATAATTTCTCATATTTAAAAGTACCCAGTTGTAAATTTTTATGCATAAATGTTTACAAACATGAAAGTTATAGCCAAAAATAAAATTTTTAATTTGCACTTTAACACCCTGTATCTTTCTTAATATCAACATTTTATTAAAGCAATTTAGCTTAAATCGTAATATTTTAAAGTGTAGAATCTACTGTTTCTTTTTGTACAATTACTGAAGGACCACCCTGTATATATAAATCATAAAGAAAGAATATAATTATAAATTTTGCTTAAATTTTGAATTTCTGATCTTTTGTTTAAACTATTATCACTTTTGCTAATACAAAATAAATTTATTATTTTTTTTTTATTTTCATTACATAAAATTTTAATGTTATTAAAATCCATTAAATGGATTTTGATAACATTAAAATTTTTATGTAATGAAAATAATAAATTTAAAAGGACTTTTTTTGGAAATGGTTAAATGTCATATTTAATTCTCCATATATCTTTCACATTCTTTCAGACATCTGTCAACGGTGAATAAATTTTCTTCTTTTTGTTACTAAACAAAAAAGAATGTTTAAACGAAATTTTACTTTTGGCAATATAATTGTCAAAAATAAAAATTTTATGTTGGCATTTATGACATTGAGGCTATTTGTAACTGGTTGCTATTTAAACTTATTTATAAATTCAATTATTTTTGTATTAATAAAAAAAATGTTTTCAAAATTATAAAAATTTTCGGAGAAACATTTATTGAAAGCTCGAGAATAAAAAAATAGTTAACCAATAGCCCTTTTATTGACTCCAACCCATCCAAAACAGTTATATATTTATATATATATATATATATATATATATATATATATATATATATATATATATATATTTATATATATATATATATATATATAAATATCTATATATATATATATTTATATATATATATATATATATATATATATATATTTATATGTATATATATATATATATATTGTTATGTTTTTAATATTCTAATTTATTGTTTTTATTTATTATTTAAGGTTCTATTTATAACACTTACAAATTTATTAAAGTCTTTATTACTAATTTATCTTACACTAATAATTATATAATTCATTATAATACGTGCGTTACATTTTAATACGCGGCGCGATGTTCAAAAACTAACTCTCCTCCTTCCAACAAAATTTCTCTTTAAATATAAAATACAGTTATTCTCGAGGTTTCATTGACCTTCCGGAACTTCTCCGATCGTCGTGAACCAAACAGGTCTTTTAGCGAAGGGACTAGAAATTTCTGCCGGCAGGTAAACAGGTCTTTCAACTGAGCGCCGAAATAACTAGAATAAAAAAGAATTAGTCATAATATATTTACAGTTTTATAGGCCATGATATTTATCGTAACAATATATTAAACCTAAAACTAATATTAAAACTAAAACAAGAATTAATGGCATCTGGGAAAAATAGCATTATAGGAGAGTTCATAGAAGAAGGTGGTCAAAGCCTACAAGAGGACATCACAAAGTTATGGACCACAGTACAAATTCCAGAACAGTGGAAAGAAAGAAACCCTGCTATGCCCCATACACAAAAAAAAGAAATGTTACGAAAACTACTGGGTTATAGCATTACAAGATACATTGTATAAAGTTCTAGCTATATCGATCAGAAATAGAATTAATGTCAAAATTGAATTAAATTCAATTGAATTCAATATAAAATGGGTGAATGAATATGAGTCAGGAAAATAAATTGATTGTATCATCTATATAAAAATAAAACACTGACTGCTGACTTATGTTTATCTTCAAATGTAACGCCAAGTCACATGGGTCTAAAGCAAATAAACATTATCTGTTTTGCTTCCAAGGTAAGTTTAAGTCAATTGAAATGTATTGGAATTAGTTAGTTTTTACGGTAATTATGGTGTTTTACCTATATAATGTTCTCTGAGGAACTAGCTAAGCTCAATATCTTGTTTTAGACAAAAAAGTGGATTTAACGCGTTTTGTTTTTAAGTACCCTATATATTTGTATATATACATCAGCTCAAACAGGCTCTGGACTACTTTGAAAGCCCAAGGTGTCAATAGTTTTCTTTCATTTTTTTTTCTATCTTGTGCTAGATTTTTAGAGTTTTGTACTCCTAACCATCCCAAGTATTATTTAACTGATTCCATTCATTTTCTTCGTCGTCGTCCTATTTTCCTTTTTCTGCCAGTTTCAGTATTTAATAATTTTCTTGGGACTCTCAACATTATAAAATACAACAACAACTAAGTCCGAAATGATGTCTACAATTGGACCTACCTTGAGGCCTTACATGTTCCAACCATACGTGTGTTTTTAACATCTTTACAACAACTAGGTTGTTCGAAGAAAGAAGAAAAGGATGCTTTGGAGCATAAGGAATGGTAGCATTCCTCAACATACCGCTAACTTTTATATGGTGAATAATTTCCGCTGAAAAAAAATTTAAAATATCCTACTGATTATCCGGATTGGTAATACCGGATTGTAACGATTCCAATATACGAGGAAACGAGAGATTTGTTATATCTCGAACAATAAGCAATTCAGCTTTCTTTTTTTTCTTTTTGTAAACATTTCTTATAAAAAAAAAACAAATGCTTTAACTCAGCGCAAACGAGAAAGATAGGAGTACATATTAAAGATATTTACCCCAATTGCTAAATCTAGACGTGGGTGTAATGCCACTCTAGGAACTTTTGACCCAAATATGGATGCAATATCTAAGTTAATAGATTTTTTAAAATTGACTTTATCACAAGACGACAAGAATTGTAGCTGACAATGTGAAAATTTCGATTGAGCAAGTATATCGGGGTTAGCTCCCCGCGAAGCTGTATCGGCTTGGGCAAGGATTGAATATTAGAATGGACCTGAGGCTCAGAGAGATGTACATTATTATAGGATAGCCCCGTTGAAGAACACGCACTTGTATGAGCGTCACGATTCTTGTAGGACTCACTATCATTTACCACTGCAACAGGTAGAAGGGAATATGCAATACTTGGCTATACAGGCCAATGGGTAACGCCTTAGGGACAGTATCTACAAGAGCTAAAGTCGATAATAGCTGACCTGACGAACTAGGCGCCATTACACGAGGTATTTGATACGTGGACGTCTCGAAAGAAGGTTGAGGCTGTGAAAAAGATGAGATGTATAAAAGAAGTCTTAATATAAAATGGTTATAAAAACCGTAAAAAGGTCTCTGTAAAAAGAGCACCTTGAAAAGTAATGTAAAGAAGAAAATCGTCTTTCTGCAGACGACTGGATATCTTTTAGTATAAAAAAAATACCGTAATGTAAAATGAGTATCACAACCGCAAAAAAAGCCTCTGTCAAAAGAGATCCTCGAGAAAGCAATGTAAAAAAAATAGTCTTTCGGCAGACTAGGAAGCGCTGCCTTTAACCCATGAACATCTGTGTTGGTTGGAAGATAAAACTCGACTCTTCACAAAAACGAAGCGAAGTATGTCATGTACTCTTAACCCAAACGCACGTCTGCCTCATATGGCATATGGAACTCGTCCCTTATCTTATTCTTATCTTAAATACACGTCTGTGTCATTTTGCAGATGGCTCGTAATATGTACTTTTTAACACAGCTGTATTTTTGTACACGGAATCTTGGAATACGAGGAGAATCAAAACTACCACAAAGTCTGTTAATATTATACAAATATTTACGTATCGTTGCGAAACTGCAACAATATATAAAATTTTATTCTTTTAATAAAATCTTAATCTTTCTAATCTCTAAAATTTCATTTTTTTAATTAATACTATTAGCAATTTCTGAAGCTTTTATTAATCAACGTAAGTTTAACGAGACAAAAAGAGGATTCTTATTAAATAATTGGATTCGTTTAATTAGGCCTGTATGGCGTATTTAAATTAGATTTCAATCAAAATCTTAAAGACAAAATTAGGTTAATGAAGTCCAGGAAAGAACCTAACAATTTAATAGTTAAACGAGCAGTTCAACTGAAAATCGATTTCATTTTATATTTCAAGTCGCAGTAATGTATTAACATATTTTATGACGTTTAGTGGTATTTTATTTATAAGAATAATAAAAACAGAACAACATTAAAATACTACTAATTTATAATAAATATGTGTTTTATATGTATTCTATTAATGTGTTTGTTTTTGTTGTTTACTTCTATTACACTACCTAGAACAAAGCGATGGATTCATGATTGATAAAATACTGATATAGTTGAGAATCAAATATGTAGGCAGAAAATTCTCAGAAATGTGAATGCGATATTGCAACGGCATTGTAGCCAATTTGTGATGATAGATATTCTAGCAATTTATATTTTGATCATTTATATGCAGCAAAATTATCGTAGATAAATGATCGTTTTGTATTCGCATTCTAATAAAATGTATTCAATACATCAATATTTATATATAAAAAACATCTAAAAGTACGATAATACGATAAGTGAGAAAGTCATACTTGACAACGTCGTGTTTTTTAGACCAGTAGAAAGGAATAGTAGATCAACGTTGTCATAAGATAGAGGGAGATAAACTGGTTATTGATTTCGTAGTTTAGCATTCACTAGCTTATCGTTTACACTGTTATGTATACTTGGGAACAATAATCAATGAGTCGTGGGACAATACCGAAGAGATTAAATGTCGCATCGGAAAGGCAAAAAATGCATTCATGACTATGACCTTTGTGTTCGAGAGCCATCTCTTCACCCTAGAAACAAAAATAAGGCTCCTTAAATGTTATGTGTACTCAGCGCTTGTGTACGGAGTAGAAACGTGGACATTGGGGGCGGAAACTATATTAAAACTTTAGGCTTTTGAGCTATGGCTATACAGAAGGATCCTGAAGATACCATGGTCAGACAAAGTCACCAATGACGAAGTTCTGCTGAGGATAAACGCAACTGAGGATTTGGTCAACATCGTGAAGGGCCGTAAGCTGCAGTACTTGGGACATATAATAAGGAATCAAGGCAGATACAAGTTACTTCAATGCATTTTGCAAGGTAAAATTGAAGGAAAAAGGGCCCCAGGACGAAGAAGAATATCCTGGCTTGCTAACCTGAGAGCATAGTATAGAAAGACCTCAACACAGCTATTTCGTATAGCAACCAACAAAGTCTCATAGCCAGAATGATGGCCAATATTCGGAACGGACAGGCACCCTAAGAAGAAGAATATATTATGTTTAATATAAGACCTATTTAATTTTTTAAAAAGAGCAACTAAATTAATCTTGATAAGGTAGTTCGACCTCCACAGGAAGTCAAAATAATAATTATCCTGTTAAGACCTCGTCGGATCATCATTACAATTTACATTGATAACTATTGGTTTAATAGAAATATCCACTCTTGTGTCTAAATCCCACATTCTATCTTCTTCTTTTATAGTGTGTCTTATACCATTTTTCCAAGACTTGGTGTGAAATTTTGTCTGGCAGTAACTTTTCACCTTCTACATTTTATAACTCAAATTTTCTCTTGTCATTTGTTTTTTTAAACTTATACAGAAGTAAAAAACTTTAAAATTTGTATTGGTATAAAAACATTTAATTTAAAACTTGTTAAAAGTGACGTTTAAAATTTATAGATGCATAACGTTTTCCATTTAGCTTAGATCATCCTCAGTGCCTTCTTTTGGTACTTGAAGCTAACACTAAAATTGTAGCGGAGACATCAATATATGATTTTACATACAGGTATGGAAATAATTTTTCGGAATATAGGAATTTCAATGCAATAAGTAGATTTCTTGATTTGCAATTAACCAGTGTAAATTTCCTGATAACGTCGCGGTGTGTCATATTTAATTCATTTGTTCGATTGGATATGCTGTACCCACTGAGTTCTCTGATTTGCAATTAACCAGTGTAAATTTCAAATATAAAGTCGGGCTGTTTTAAAATTAATTCATTTGTTCGACTATAATCGACTTGTAATAAGGATTACAATGGAACAAATGAATTAATTTTAAAACATCGCGACGTTATATTTTAATTTACACTGGTTAATTGCAAATCAGAGAACTCAGTGGGTACAGCATATCCAGTCGAACAAATGAATAAATGAATTAGATGACCTGCCATTCATTTATTTCCCGATATTTTTATTTCTCCATATTGTTTCATTCAGGCAGGCTGCGGCTCTGTTTGCTCTATTCACGTGATCTTCCACTTTAGTTTCGAGCTTTTCGTAACTAGATAATGTGATGCCTAGATATTTAAACTCCATAACTTGTTCTATTATCTGACCTTCCAGCTTCAAATTTACATCTTAAAAATTTGCTGTTGTAACATGCATTTTGTCTTTTTTGATGAAATTAACTTGTTAAGTTTTCTGGCGGTTATATTAAATTGGTGCAGTATAAGTTGTAAATCATCTTCACTTTAAGAGAGTAGTATTGCGTCGTCTGCATAGCAGATTATTTCAAGTTGTTTTTGTTTCACTTGGTATTTTTTTTTTAGTTCTTACTTTTTTTATTATTGCATCCATAATCAGGTTGAACAATAGAAGACTCATGAAATCTCCCTGTCTTATCCCATTGCCAGCTTAAATAGGGTCGGTTAGTTCTTCTACTTTTACTTATATTGTGTTATTTTGGTAAATATTTTCGATGGTTTTGATTATTCCTAGGGGTATCTCTCCTGTGTACAGTAAGTGGAAAACATCTTTTAATTTGACCCGGTCAAATGCCTTCTTTAGGTCCACGAAACATAGATATGCCGGTTTGTTGTATTATAATGATTTCTCTTGCACTTGTCTCATTATAAATATACCGTCGGTGTTATTATTTCATTCAGTTTTTGTTATCGCTTTGGTTGTTAATTTTAGTGTTGTGTTTAATAAATTAATTCCTGTATAATTTTCCGAGTCCGATTGGTTTTTCTTTTTGAAGAGAAGCAGTAGAATGTTTGATCTCTATTCTTAAGAAATTCTGTTTTGTTCTTTTATTTTTTTGGATTAGTTTTAATAGTTGTTTGGCCAGATCTGGTTCTCCGTTCTTTAGGAGTTCGTTCAATATTCTGTCCTCTCCTGGCAACTCCTGAGTTGCTTTAATAAAGTCCTCGTAGACATACCGTCTCAGGACTTGCAACTTAATGTAGAGTCATATGTCGCCATGTTACCAATCCAACGGTAACTTTACCATCTTAATTTTAAATTAGACATAATGTAAACTAAATTTCATTTAGTAATTTTTAAAGGGTTTTTACCCCCATATTTAGTTTCTACATCCATGTACTAACCTGACACTGATGATGGAATACTTATTCCGAAAACGTTTTGTCAATTTAACATAGCCCAACTGGGTTTTTTATATCCCTTTTTATAAAGGATTTTATAGAAAAATTTTTTTTAATATATTGTATACAGCCAACTACTGGAACTTAGTTTCCTTGTGGATTTATTTCTTTGTTTGTCGTCACCTCTGGTGTTGGTGGTTCATTAGCGTCCCCTTTAGCAAATAGGGATCGAAAGTAGTCTACCCATGTTTCCTTCTGAATGTGTTTCGTTTTTATTAGTTCGTTCATCTCTTTTCTTTGTCCTTTGATTATTCTTTATATTTCTTTTTATGTTCCGTAGAAGTCGTGTTCCATCTGTTTTGAAAAGCTCTGCCAGTGTTCCCTTTTTATTTGTCTAACTAAAGTATTCGTTTCATTTCTGATTCGTTTATAGTGGTTGTATGCCTGTTATAATTGTTGTGTTCTGTATTTTAAAAACGCTTTCTTCTTTTCTTCACATTTTGTCTTCACTTAATCTCTAAACCATGGTGTTTTCTGTTTTGATATGTTAGTGTTCGCTACTTTCCTCTCTCCAAGTGATTCTGTTGCTGCGTTAGGTAATTATGTTATTTTTAAGTTTTTCTCAGCTTTCCTCGATGTTATCGTTTTCTAATATTTCATTCCCAGAGATCTTCTCTAATATTCTTTTCCTGTATAAGTATTCCGTGGATTCCGTATTTAATTCTTACAGTTTGATTTTTGCTTGTGTTGGTGGTCTCTTGAATGTGAAGTATTTCAGGATGATTCTTATTTTACATAATACTAGGCTATTGTCGCTACCTACATCTGCTGAGTTGAGGCATCTTACGTGGATTATTTTCGATGGATGTATATCTCTGTTGGTTATAACATAATCTATCATAGATCTTTGTCCATGGGTGTTATTAAATGTATATTTGTGTTGATTTTTGTAGTCAAAAAATGTGTTGTTAATTCTTAGTTCGTTATTCGTGCATAAGTTTATCATCAGTTCTACATTTTCGTTTTTGACATCTGTAGCATTTTTAAATTCTTTGGTATATATTGAAATCCCCTCGTATACGTTAAAACACCCAAAAACTGATTTATATTCTTTTTGCTTCGCCGAGTTTATATAAATACAGTTTGTTAATATATCACGGATGCGTATTTCTTTGCTATTTTTTTTATCGAAGCCGCCTAATATTCTACGCTTCAAATAAATAATCTCGTTTATATGTTTTGTTTATACCAAGATGGGCGAATGAAGGTAATTACATCACTCTCGCAGAGGTCGCTGTTAGGGGCGGCTGGCTTCAGTGTTGGTCCAATTTTTACGTCAAATTTGAAATATTTTGTGTTTTTTTGTCCCTTTGTCCCTTTTCATGGAAAATGTGTAGCAGTGTTAAGTTCAATAAATAGTTACAGTTTAAGTGAAGGTATGGAAGATGGGCCATTGAAAGCAGACGTGTATAGTTTAGTCGAAAAAAACCGGCAAATTTGTTAAAAAAAAAAGTAATTTTTACTCAATGTAATGTGTCAATTTTGGACGAGTAATCACTATTTTTTATTTGTAAGCCGTCTCTCATCTGAAATATTTGTAAACCGGCGTTTACAACAACTTTGAAGAATACCCACATGGTTCCAGATTTTTAAGAAGCCGAGTCTAAAGTTTGTGTCTAGTGCCAGTTTCAACCTCAATTTGCTTTGTCCTAAGAAGCCTTTTCAAAATACTTTTTCACAGTTTGGAGATGAATTTGTTTGTGTGGCAGAGAGTGTAAGTCTAGTGTAAGTCTAGTTTCCAACCCCAGAAATTTTAGTGACACCCAGGTAACTCTTTTTGTTTAAACTTTTAAAGTAAAAGTAGACATCTTTTTCCAATGATAATTGCTTTCATTAAAATTTAAGAAATTGTAATAATTAAAATTGTAAATGTTAGGGCGTGTCCTAGCTTGCTGTCATTTTAATTGTTCTCAGTTTTAAGATTTCGTATTGACATATGACAGTTAGCACTATTTTTGACATTTGGTAAATATCTAATCATATTTAAGATTTTGTTTCTGTTTTTTTTAAAAAAGGTTAACCATGTAACGGGATTTAATTAAGCATCAGATCTAAGTAACCCAATTCAGTTTATTGCTTATTGCTAAACGGATGATTGTTTGTTTACGACATTGAAAATATCGGTGTAACTGGAACTCGCTCTGACCTAGTGAAATTTGGAATGTAATCAAAAGCTTATTAAATAATGTGTACAAATTAAACAAGTAAAAACAATAATATATCAACAAACGCATGTGAGTTTAATAGCTGGAAATCACGGGAAATCATTATTAGCATTATCATTATTATTAAGAATGAAGAATCAAGAGAATGGTCGAGGTTAATATTGTCAACGTCAACTGAGTACTATCTAGTATTGTACTTAGATAACTAATAAACCAAATCATGAGTATCTAGTGTGTTTTAAATAAATGTACCATACGATACCATAAGTAAAGGTTTTTTATTAGATAGTTTCACTTAAAAAGATATTTTCTTATTTTTTTTATTTGTAATAATTTATTTCTGCCTCAAATTATCGCCCATTAACAATTGTAAGATTTATAGTATCTCCAACTTCTAGAGTTTGTAAACGGATAGGACATAGTAAGTCTGTTTTTGATTTTTTGTATTTTATTGTTATTATCTATATTTGTAACTGTTTGTGGTGAGGCAGTAATAAATGTGTAATTTTATTTTCTAAACTGTTTTGTTTGTTTATTTTAAAAAAAGTTTCTAACCCCTTTTGTTTCATCTTTGTAGTTGCCCCAATCCAACCCTCTTGCCATTCACTTATCCACAACCCAGTTCTCCAAATAAACCCTGAGAGCCGTTCGCATAATTTTCGATTTGTTTTGCCCTATCTCCACCCCAATAATTTCTGTCCCCAATTTTCAACCCCCCATAATAATACCCTATGTGGTAAGCAAAATATTCGTTACATATCCTCGTTATGGTTTTGCTTAATTACGGTAATCCATAAGTTTTTTATAAATTATTATCACTACAGCTGTTTCGACTGGTTTTGGTTATTGTTATATAATTTTTAATTGATAGTTAAGAAAAAATTAAACTTATCGCGATAATAATTGATTTTTATTAGTTTTCTAGACACGTCTTTTGCATATTTTATAATTGATTTAATTGTTGATCTAATACGACTATTTTATCTTAACAATAGTTTTACTTATCATTTATTTTGGACTTCGACTTCGTTAACAGCGAAGGCTACACAACCAAAACGATGTATCCCACAGTAAAATTCAGTTACCGTGAAAACGCACTAGAACAATAAAACCAACATAACCAGTTTGTTCTACTTTAATGACATTTGTTAAGTAGACATATTTGACTAGTTCCCAACGGCAAACATATCTCTCGAAAGCGCTTGGGTTAATATTACCTTTGCCGTAACCATGGATGCATACTCCAATTCATATCTGACTCTCTTGCAAATCGATCTCGCGTAATTTTTTGTTATTGCAAACGTTCACTCTTGTATTAATATCAGCGAAATAAAAATAATAGTTTATATAGAAAGTAACTGTTCACTTCTTTATATTTTATTTAAATTTTGTTGGTGATTCAATTACATCAAACAAATAAATCGATAAGTTAATTAATTACAATAAATCTAGTTGTAAATTATGGTAATGGAATTACTTATTTTGTAGTAACCTCGATTGGATCGCTCTTATCTATTAGTTTTTAATACTTTTAATTACTATGATATACTTGTTTCATTTTTATCAATCACGAACCGGTCCTGGATGAGCTTAACGTAGTCATCACTCATCCGTTGCCATAATTTGATAAGGGCTGAAACGTAGTACTCTCTCGCTTGCAGAAGATATAATAACATATCTGTGGTGGCCCGCGGGGAGTTCAAACACTAGGCGGTCCTATACCAATCATTTATTTCCGAAAGAAAAATTAGAAACCAGCAACGAGTGGATTTATATGTGCAAAAAATTGGCCCGCGTTTCCGGAAAAAGGAAGTGTGAAGCAGAAATCAAATTATCGTTAAACACAGCACGATTAAAGGAGAAAACATGTAGCGTGTAATTAATAAATATTTATGCCTTGTATAATAAATTTTTAGCACGTAGTTACGAGGGTGGTGTAAAGTTAAGTATAAATTTTTTGTAAATATGGAATAAGATAAATATGAAAGGAATGCATCAAGTAGCAAAAGAAGCACTGATATATAAAGAAACTCGAAAACCAATACAAAAAAATTGGTAGAGCAATTAACTCGATCCCTTGAGCACCAAGTCGCCGAACTGACCCTGGCTCAGAACGGAGACTTGAGGCTCAAGTAAGCAATTTTAGTTCGCGGATAAGCCACATTAGGATAAAAGAAATATAGCGACAATGCGCTGTCCTGAGTTTTGAATTCGGTTAAGAAACCATGTTATGGTTCTATTACCCAGGACCTCCACATGAAGCACATTTGGCAGATAGTTGTGCCCCTATCGCGCATCAGAATGCTATAGGGGGGAAAGGGATGGTCTGGAGCATTGGAGCGCGGTGGAGTGACTTCTGTTTTAACTCGAGTTAATACACATCGCTCCAATGAATTATTAAACCCGAACGTAAATCTTATGGGTGAACATTTCTCACTGGCTGGGTTTAATTAAATTGCTTGCTTGCTTGAACGCGGCCTCAGTTTCAGCTCACAAGCGAAGCAGTAACATCTCCAGAAGATGCCAACTCCTAGTGTTGGCGAAACTTCGAGAACTAATCTCAGAAGACAACGGCCTAGCAGCCCGAATAAACAGATTAACATGTTTTATCTTGTTGTAGAATGACGAATATATGTGAAAAAGAAGAAGAATGATTAAAAAAACTGAAGAAGAAACAACTTTCGTGTTGTTTTTATAAAAAATTTATATGCACGGAGTATGTAGTACCTATGTGGCAAGTATGCTCAACGAAATTATCTCAATAAACTTTACACCGTGTCTCACTCAAATGAAGATGTGTTCAGAAAACATTTTGTTTCTTATAGGTATGTTGTTTATTAATTTTAAGTTAAAATTATTCAGGATGTTCTTTTTGGGTTAAGTTTACTTCATTTTAATAGTTTTCTGCGAATATTATTATCTACATAAATGTTGGATTTCGAACAATGATTCCGAACAATGATACAAAATTTTTCTGTGTCTCTCAGACCCAGCTAGCCCATTCGTGTAAGTTTTTGTCACGCGTCTTCTGCATTGTTCTATTGTAGCATAGCTCTGAAGATGGCTTTTCTTTCTTTTCCATTCTTTGATTTCTCATAAGTTTTTACAAAAACGCATCAGTCGTTTCATTTCTAGATAATTATAAAAGGATTTTTGTTCAGTCTGATCGATAATATTATATATAATCTATTTATATCCATAAATATATTTTAAACAGGAACTACTATTGATGTTCTATTTCTAGTGCATCATTAGCCGACTCTGAAAGACAATGTTTTAAATTGATAATGAGAAAAGGAGAGGGAACTAGACGAATGGAGTATGCAGTCATTCTTTCAGAAAGTCGTTAAATGAGAACTTTGTTTAAGTAACACGATGTTGGGAATTAATTACAGAGCAGAATATACATGTTTCGCGTCAAATGAAGAGAATTCTATGCACGACAGTATTTTAATTAGGTACTTGTTACGTTTTACCATGGCGTTCTTTATTTTTGTTTTTATAGTGTGGATGTAACTAAAACACACGTCGACAGATTTGTGTTACGTTGCATTGTCTGGTTGTTGGATTCGATATATCAAATAACTCCAACATTTCAAATCGGTAGTGTAAACAACGCAATGACTGTACAGAAAATAAAAGCACAACTACTGCATACATTTGTTTGGTTAAGTCTGTTAATGTTTTAAAGCATGTAATTTAGTTTAACCAAAAAGTACTTACTGTACTTTTTTTCTAAAATCTGTTAGATATCTAATTCTGATCGCCATTTCTGACGACAAAAATCGCAATTCTTCAATAATAGTCTGTTTTAGTATGAGTATATAAAGATCTTGGGATTCATAAATTTTTGGTGGAACTCCTTTTAAATAAACAATCAAAAAGTCAAACTCATAATTTTGCTTTTATTAACTTAAAAACTTGTTTGTTTAGAGATTAATTTAACGTCAACTGACAACTTTTTCAGAAAAACTAAAGAAACACAAAAGGATACATGCTAAATTATAATCGGTTAATAAACAAACAAGTTATTGCAAGATGAACAACAAATTCGCTATTTTTTAATACTGTTAACCCTTTAATCGGCAAGACCGTCTACAGACGGTCTTTACTCTAACCTAAGTATTTTTTTAATAATGTGTGTAATCGAGCTGAACGACAAAACCGTTTGTAGGTACTGACAATACGAAACAAACGGTACCAGTTTGAACACTCTAGCTTTAGTTGATTTACAGTAGCTGGCATTTGTGTCGAGACATTCGTATGGTTGAGACGCTAAAATTATTTGTGTTACGGGTAACAACAATGAATTTTAAAAAAGTACTTTCTAGTTTAGAAATAAACATGAAAATTTTTGTGGTGAGTAGTTATTAGGTATATTTATTGATTTACTACTGTGTGTTGAGGAAATAAACAGTGGATTTGAAATATCGCGCATTTAATGAAGGCCGTCTGCAGACGTTCTTGTCGCTTAGTTGCTCGACGTTTCTGCTAGGAAAAGGATTCTATGTCTCTACTCTGAGTGAAGAAGAAGTAACAGACATTATGGAATCGTTTACGGATGAAGAATATGTTGATGACGTAGATAGTGATCCGAATTACAAATGTAATGAAATAACACCATAGGATGATGAAATGATAACTCAGTGCATGCAAAACTTAGATTCAACCACTAAATTTGTACAGGCTGCAAACTTTTCACTGAATATGAGTAGTACTTCACTCAGTTCAATCGATGCTACTCCAATAGTACAAACTTAGCGGCTATTGTAATTAGAGATGAATCTCCACCAACTACAGCAGCAGAAACAGTAGCATCGACATCAGAAGACACAACCATGGTAGCAACAACAGTAGATATGACAGTTATAGTAACAACATCAATACATTTACAACACCTGCATCTACATTTAAACCACCAAAGGGACCAACATCATTGTAACCGACTTTGGAAGTTTCCGGCCCGAGAGTAGTACCATCAGTAGGTGGCTTCACTTGAAGAGGTCTGTACATATTATGAATAAACAAAAATGAGATCTACTAATTATTTTTTCTTTCATCGTTAAAAAATATTGCAAAGGTTTCACAGGAATGGAAGAATATTCTGTGGCGTCACCGTTCAATGTACTTACATGTAAACGAGGTTGTACAAATCATTTGAGAATATAACTCCCACATGGGAGGTGTAGACCTCATGGATTCATATATGGGTCAAAATGGACTTAGTATCAAAACAATGGACATGGCCACCAGAATTTTTTACCATCTACTGGAAATGGCGATTACCAATGTCTTCGGTCTTTATCGATGCGTAAATGTCGAGAAAAATCGGAATGTCTCCGATGAAGGTGAAAGACAAAGACATAACGACGCAACAATTTCGATGGAAAATGGCTAAAGAGCTATGTGCTACTACTGAAAAACGTCCTGTTGGATGACCATCGTCCGTTCCACAGTCAGTCGTCTAGTAGTTCTGCCACCGGTAGACGAGCTGTTCATCAGGTGGATAGTGTAAGATACGGCGGATTAAATCATTGGCCTGAATGGGAATCGTAAAAGTCGTGCAAACTGTGTATAAAGTCTGACACTCATTCCTTTTTCACCAAGTGCAACCTTTATTTCTCCAACAGGAAAGGTAAAAATTGCTTCACATAGTATCACACCAAAGTCTGATACCTTTTTGTTTATTTACTTGTAATTTTTTTTCAATAAAAATATTAATTTCGTGCAACTAATAAATTATGGTGTTTTTATAAATTTTCCTTCTGAACGACAATACCGTCTGTAGACGGTCTACCATTTATTGAGCTGACGACCCCACACACACCCAATATCGCCAAACTGACCTTAGTTTCATTTTTCCCACACCCAAATTACCCTAAAACCAAAATTCCTGGAACTTAAAATCTGCTATTTCTATCTTGCCAATTAAAGGGTTAATAACTCTTTTATTACTGAATAAAATTTGTTTAAATGTTCCCGAACTTAAGGGTCTTATCGTGTTTGAATTGTGTGCAAAAGATGGGCCAGATCGGTTAAATAATGGTTGAGAAATTTAATTTGTTCATAAGATTTTTTTAAAAATAAGCTAATCTCTAAGGCCAGTCAATAAATTAATTTGACTGAAAAGATCTCGATAGACTGGGGCCTAGAAACATATAACTTTCTACAACTCATAATTGAAGAGAAAGTAGAAGAAAAAAGAGGTCCAGGAAGAAGAAAATGCTCCTGACTGAAGAATATAAGAGACTGGACAGGAATGGATACACATTCGATACTAAGAATAGCTAAAAATAGAGAGCAATGTGCTGTATTTATAGCCAACCTTCCGTAATGAAGAAGGAACCTTAAGAAGAAGCGTAAACAGCATTTTATTTAAATTAATTTATTCAACAAGAAACATAATATAATTTAAGAAGAGTTATTTCTATAATTAGGCATATTTGGCTACAAGTAAGTGAAATATTTTTTTACTCGGTATTAAAAATTTTCTCACGAATTGTCAGCAACAGCCGGCAACGAGTAGTAAATAAAAGTCAATCGATTAAAAATACTATAAGAATAAGATAAGTAAATATTGTTGTGAATTTATTAATTGTTATGTCTTTAATTTATAATGTCTTTACTAATTTATTATCTTGTTCCTACTTTAATTTATTAAAAGGCACGATAATTAATATAAGTTTATTTATCACTACATACACAATAATTTATTAGTAGGCGAGCGTAACAATAATATCACGAGCGCGAATCTTCTTTATTAACTGTCCCTTCCAAATAAAGTTCCGTTATTATATACCAGTGCCGTTATCTCGAATAGTCTAAAACCTTCGATGGCGAAACGGTAAAGGCAACTGGATTTCCCTCGCATCGGTTCTGGAAGGTCGCTCAGGTAAATCGAGGCCTCTCGTAAACTCTACAACATATTAGATTAAAAACATGTTTTAAAGGTTAAAACTATGACTCATATTTTTACGTAACAATATTATATAATTTTATAAAGTTTCTGTTGGCCCATCCGATTTAGCAAATCGCTGTATGATTGCATCAACATTTAGAAAAATTTCAGGATGCACATTGATAAGTGCTAAACCAGTTAACCTTTCCTCCGAAGTTCTATTTCTAAGCCAAGTCTTTAGACGCTTAAGAAAAACTACGCTCTGCTGTTGCTGCACTGAGTGGCAGTGTAATTAATATTTGCAGAAATATTCTGATATTTGGGTACATATGAAAATCGCAGTTTTCTAATACTTCTAAAGTAGAATCAGGAAGTTTTCCATTACTTTGCACGACTCTTCTCCACTTTTGAATCCACAGTGAAAACTCTTGTTCTACTGTGAAATATGCAGTAGATGGTCCAATAATATCCTGGAACGTGTCAACAATTTTTTTAATGCAACTTTATCTTCTGATTTGTTATCAGTAGACTTCGGCAAATATGCATATTGCATATTTTACATATTGTGCATATTTTATGCAAATATTTCATATTTTGGCATATTTGTATAAAAGTTTGCATAAAGTGCATAAAAGTTCAGATTTTTATACTGTATTTGAAAAATTTTTAACATACCAATTTATTTCAATTCTTGTATAAAATTTTGTAGTCATTTTAATCAATAAATGATCTAAGTACGTAATCTCTAAAGGTACAAAACATTTACAATTTCAAAGAAGATCAATTTAAGTAGCCCTCAACATCCTTAGAAAGTCTCGGTCACTGAGGCATTCAGTTATTGGATAATCGCTAAGGGTTCGCTTATTTGCATTTTATGATCTAATCCCCAAATCTATCTACAATTTATTGTATCTTAACAGCAGGTAAACGGCTAATAGTTTTGTTCCTAATTTAGGGATTTTCCAAAATTTCCCAGTTTATTGAATTAGGTACCTAAACATTTCTAATTTGATGCTCAGATTTGTAAATCATTTTTGTTTTGATATTCAAAGCGTAAACACTCGTTGTGCGTAACAAAAAGGAAGATTGTGATTTTATAATGCCTAAAACAACCAGTGCTTCAACTTGGATTAAACCTTATAAAGAGCTGTCTATGGATATGGGAAAAATCTACTGTTCAGTCTGTGGCAAAATTGTAAGTATCTAATATTTTCTATTAAATATCTAATATTTCATACATACAGGGTGTTTCCACTTACAACGTTTGACTGTAGATACTTCTCGAAAAATTGAACAAAACGATATAGTTAATGAGGGGTCAAACTTATTTACTTTTCGAGATACAGGGTGTTAAAATTAAAAAAAATTAAATTCTTTTAGTTAATAACAACAATAACTTTAAAACCAATAAACGTATTTACTTGAAATTTAGTACTCGTAGGTTATTTTTAAATGAAAAATAGCTTCCTTTAGTGAGAAAAAATTGTCCATGGTACAATACAATGGTGTGTATTTAGAAAAATTTTTCACCTTTTCTTTTTTTTATGAAGTCAGCTATTCTAAAACACAATTATTTTTATTGTAATTAAATTAACAAAAAAAAAACTTTTGTTGAATTTTAAAATAAGTTATATGATGTACTAATGGTTAGTAACAAAAACTAATTTGTGGATTAATACTGCATTTAAAACACTTAGCGAGTGTTTTTTTTTCCAAACCAGTTATTTGATTAACCAAAAACACCTTGTATATTTTTATATTTTAAAGGTTGGGTTAAAATAAAGGTTTTTATTTTTATTTATAGATAGCATGTGAGAAGAAATTTCAGATAGACCAACATGTGAGAACTGCTTCACACATTGCAAAAAAAGGAAAAATAGGATTAAAACATCAAACTTCAATGGCTAAATGTTTCCAATCTACTTCAAAAAAATTAGATGAGCAAGAAACTTTTAATGAAGACTTATGTCGCGCATTAGTGTCTGCAAACATACCGCTTTCAAAATTAGCAAATGTAAATTTTAGTTCGTTTCTAAAATAATATTGCAAACTTAATGTTCCAAGTGATCGGTCTCTAACAAGAAATAATGTGAACGGGCTATACTCGTCGGTGTTAATTAATATTAAAGAAGAAATTGCAGATAATTATTTTTACATATCTGTAGACGAAACCACTGATTCCTCAGGAAAGTATATTGCTCATTTATTGATTGGTGTTCTTAAAGAAAATACCTTACCAAAATCTCATCTTATTTCATGCCAGCAACTTGAGAAAACAAATGCTTTAACAATTTCGCGTTTTATACAAGAAACATTAGCAACTTTTTTTCTTCCGACAACTATTCCTTCTAATAAATTACTGCTTATTTTATCGGATGCTGCTCCTTATATGGTGAAAGCAGGACAAAATTTAAAAATATTTTTCCCAGATTTAATACATGTTACTTGTGTAGCGCATGGATTAAACAGAGTTGCAGAGGAAATACGAAAAAAGTTTCCTCTTGTAAATACCATGATATCCAGTGTCAAAAAAGTATTTCTTAAATCTCCTATAAGAATTCAACTTTATAAAGAAATGCTACCTAACATTCCTCTTCCACCACAACCTATTTTAACGCGATGGGGAACATGGTTAGAAGCAGCTAATTTTTATGCAGATCATTTTGTTAAAATAAAGAACATAATTGATACGTTAACAGATGAAAGTTCCCAATCTCTTTTGGATTCTAAACAAACTTTTCAGAGTAACTTGCTTCAACAAGAACTTTCATTTATAAAATCAAATTTTAGTTTTGTTCAAAAAACAATTACTCAGTTAGAATCACCAAAACTGTCATTGTTCGAAAGTACAGCATTAATAAAAGAATTTGCGTCATGTTGTCGGAACGTTAGAGGTAATATTGGAAAAGATATTTTAAAAAAATTTGAAGCTACTATGGAAAAAAATAAAGGTTACCATATTCTTTCTGAAGTAGTCAGTGTTCTAGCTGGAAATATTTCGGAAACAATTAATTTAGAACCAAATGTTTTGGTTAGTTTGAAAAATGCTCCCGTTACATCAGTTGATGTTGAACGAAGTTTTTCCATATATAAATATATGTACTCAGACAGAAGCCACAAGTTTTTGTTAGAAAATTTTGAACACCACTTGGTCATTTATTGTTACCATAATTCTAAATAAGTTTATTCATACTTAAAAATGATGTAGTTACTTAAAATAAATGTAAATCTTAATGAATAGTAGGAAATATTTAGTTATGTACACTTTTTTTTTAAATAAAATTGTTACTATTTTACGATTTTTTTATTTATTTGTATGCATATTTTGTAAAATATTTGCATATTTTCGGGTAAACACGTGCATATTTATGCGTATATTTTCTACATTTTTTATTTGCATATTTGCCGGTCTAGTTATCAGTGTTAGGTAAAACAACTCGAAGATTAAATAGATTAATAGCTTTCGGTGAAAGTTGTTCTTTTAAATCAGTTAAGATATTGTCTAAAAAGGGTAAATAAAAAGATCTCGAAAATATTCTTGGCAAGAGTTAGCAGGTTGGTTTTGACGACAGGTTTGTTTGTTCAGCTATTTCCTTTACTTCATAGTAAAGTTTGCCAAAATTTGGATTCAGCATTTGATCTTTTATTTTGAAGAATGCATTTAGTGTCCTCTATAGCCTCAATAGCCTTCTTCAAATCTAATTCTGGTGACTAAAGAAGACGGCTAAGTGATACATTTGTAATTAAAACATCACTAAGATAAACTAGCTCCTAATAGTTTGCATTAATGAAAATGCATTAGCTGACATTTTATTGTCCTTCCACGTATAAATTGTTTCAAGAGCGTTGTATATTTTAATGATTGATTCGCCCTGGAACTGAAGATGACCTTCATGCCTTTCAACCCAACGAGTTTCATAAATACCTTGCTAATGTAACAACAATATTCACTTTGATATTTATTATAGATAAATTATAAACTGTAACACACAGTCTCAACAATTATAATACATATTCAAATTACAAACAACCAATTCGTAGACAAAACTGAAGATCAGAAATACCTAATACAAAATAAAAATGGGCTGATTTCGTGCGAGAAGTCATGTCATGTACATTGAATGAGCAATAATGTGTGAGCGGTAATTCTATCTTATCGATTATCGAACAATTCTCTGGCACTCAAAAGACGAATTGACAAAATTTCTGAAACGACTGAAGTCGGGGTAGCGTTAGTCGAGGTATTCAGATTTTTTGATTTTCTTAAAGAGCAATGTAAAAAGGGTTCCTCATAATTCTACACTTTCCCCTATAATAAATGAGTTTTTCCTACTTATAGGGTTAATGAGTTTTAAATTATTTTTTTTAGGATTGTAATTGGTTGATATTTAATTTTGTTTGGAGGGGGGGGGTCATTGCCCCCGTGACCCCTCCTTGGATCTGCCACTGAATAGAACTGAATCGGATTATATCGAATGCAATCGAATGGAATCGAATTGAATCGAGTCAAATAAAATTTAATTGAATTGAATTTAATGAATTTAATTAGAATTAAATTAATTTAAATTAAATAAGAACCATTGCTTCGTGCGTAGACGATAATAAAGCTATGCTTCTGTCCTCGGTAACTCCCGGAGTACCACATCCGGTTTTTCTTTGTTCGCCTGTCATCTTCGACATGGTCTTCCTTTTGGGGTTTCCTGATAGGGTTTCCTGATGGGGTTCTATCACAGCCGCCTAGTTTGATGTTATTTTTAAATTACAAAACATTATCTGTTTGACCTTAGATGAACAACCCATTGAAGAAGCTATTTCAACAATCAAGGGATTTTAACGTTTCCTCGAACGATTCCTCGAAAGGCGATCGCTTCCGAATCGGTGTTTGTTGCTACATATTAATAAATTTATTTATTTACGGTAATATTTTCGGTAATAATTACAGTAAGATTTTCCTGTACGTTTTTTGTCAAAATACTCAAGGTACAGTTATTATACGAGAGGGGGTGCGGTGAAAATAATTATGGAAAATTGTGTTGCAAATGGTAAAAGGTTGAGAAACGCTGCCATATTATTCAGTAAAAGAGTTTCTTAACGAATAACTAAAAACTTACAGTTCCTTTATATATAGTTTGTTTCACGAAAAATGGTTGAGTGCTTATTGGTTACCTGAGTTGATCCTATTGTGTATAAAAGAGTCTCTCAATAAACTACCGAAGTACACAGGGTCGCACTTCAGAAAGTTTGTTATTTAATATATTTCATTGGTAGCTGTGTAATACACGATTATAAAAATTTATTAAATTATTTCATATGGTATTTTCAGGTTGTTCAAGTGAATATACTTGATAATTGAACAATTTTTAACATGAAGAAAGTAGTTTTTTTGTTCTATGTGAATAATTGTAGTATATGGATCTAAATTCAGAAAGGTGCATTCCTTCACACTTTTTACAGGCTAAGGACTGTCAGCAAAAAACTGGCGTGTTTAAAAGTTTTTGCTCTTCCTAATCGGATATCGTTAAAAATGTACAGTAATAATAGTTCTATTTACAGTATATACATACAAACGAATACATAATGTACAAAAAATAGGTGAATTGAAAAAAAAAATATAGAAAAATATATACAAGTTAATATTTACAAAAAAAAAATACCCAAAATAACCAAAATATATTTATGAATTCCTAAATACCTAATTCTGTTTCGCTGTCGCTATCCTCTTCAAGATTAATAACAATTGGTCTAATTATGTGATTCAAAGTAACATATGAATTTTCTACGTTCATTACATGGCGTACTGAATTTTTCCAACTTTCTGGGGAGATATCATCAACACATTTCCTTATTAATTCGACTACACTACCACTTAAAGTTGGAGAAACATTTTGTGACCTAACATTTGACTTTAGTTGGTGCCACATATGCTCTATGGGATTAACTAAACAATAGTAGGGCGGAAGCCGTAACACAGTATGTCCCATGTCCTCAGCCAATGCGTCACAAACATATACTTTTTTAATAGAAAATGATTTTAACACTTCTAACAGTTCATTTTTTAAATAACTTTCTTCAAAATATATATCGCTTTCTAACAGGTAGTTTTAAATTTCAATTTTCGTGTTATTTGCACTTGGAGACTTATGTAATTGACGACTGTGGTAATTTGCATTGTCCATTACTATCACACTATTTTGAAGAAGGTTAGGTATAAGACAATTCTTAAACCATTGCTCAAAAAGCTCTGCCGTTGTATCCTCATGGTATTCCACGCAGGAGTCTTTAATGTTTATTGCAGAAAGCCATAAGGCATTTGGGACCCAACCATTTTCTGATCCTGCATGTAAAATTGTTATTCTTTTCCCTTTGATGGAGCTTTTGTTTGACACCTGTTGGAAGAATCGGACCATCCTTTGGATGGTGTTTCATGAGTGTCAAACCATGTCTCGTCCAGATAAATTATTGGTCGATCTTCTGTACGGTACTTTCTTATGGAAGTTATATATTCAGTACGCCACTTTTGTAAACGATGGGACTCCATAAGCACTTGCCTTTTGTCAATTGTACGATATCTGAAGCCCATTTTAGACAAAATCCTCCAAAGACTAATGCGGCTACAGTTTATTTGTGTATCATCATTAGTAAGCCGTTGTTTTAAAGCATCTAATGTAGGTATCCGTTGCTCTTCGTACATTGTGTAAATTTTTTGTCTTATTAAGTCCTTATCACTTTCGTCAATACATTTAGTAGAACCGGCATCCTTACGCTTCCTTCTTGACTGAATGGGATTTGATGTAATTCTTTTCACTGTGGTTAGAGGTATTTTCGTTAAATCAGATATTTCACTGGCAGCAGTATTAGCAGTTCCTCTTGTAAGTAAAGAACTATATATTGTTTTTACGATTTCTCTAGCCTCAGCGGATAAATGCTTTTTCTTTGCTGGAACACTGGAAGAAGTACCATCAATGTTTTTCCACGGACGCCACATAATGCTGTTTTATAGGTATAAATAGGTATAACACTGGTAATACTTGTAACACTTTCAACTAAATGAAACAAAATGTATATTTTAAAATTTCTCATCGGTTTTATATACTTTTACAAATTATACAGAATAGAGGGAACCTGTATAATTATTCCAGGAAATACTTAACGATCAACAAGTTTATTGTGGTCATTAAAAGATCAACCATTGATAGTGAAACTCACTGTTAAAATCTTTACAACTTTAAGAAATAAAATGTATTCTAATCGTTTTTATAATTTTATACGATTTTTTAATCGTTTTTATATTACCAGGAATTTATTATACAAACAAGATAACGACACTCCACAGTAGCTTCAATTTTACCTGAATACTAAGGTGCTCAACTGATGTTGACTAAGCTGGGGTACTTGCGGTCGGGTTTTATTGCAATCATTAAGCACTCAACCATTTTTCGTGAAATAAACTATATAGTCGGTTCGCTATATTTACGCGGGTTGCGGATTAAAAATTTTATTGTAAGTACCCAGTTTTAATTACCTGCTCTTTGGGGAAATATCAACTGGTCAAATGAAATGAAAAATAATCCATAACTTTTTTTAATTAAATAATAATGGAAAATCTTTTATATAATTGACAGTATAATAAGGAGAATTACTTCATTAATGGAGTGTAATGTGGCTAATATAAACCTAATAATAATTTTATATTACACTTCACACAGAAAATATGGTCTATGTATATTTGTTCCATGGAGAGAATTTCTAATGAAAAATAAAAAAATTTAACTTGCCAACAAAAATGAAAATCAGTCATTATCATCAAAAATATCTTAATCGTCATCATCATCACTGTCATCACTATTAATTGTTATTATGATTGGACTTATTTCGTTTATTTTATTTTCACGAGTCTACCAATCTTTTATTAGTTTCTCGCACTTGAATATACAGTTGCACTACACTTCTGGAGTTACAATTGAAAGTGCCTTTTGCCAAGTTTCCCGAACTGCGTCTTCGCTATAACCGTTAGGCCCAATATGGTTGTCATAATATTGTTTTGCTATTCCCCATATATATTCGATGGGATTAAACTGGCAATGATACGGTGGCCGACGTAAAACTTAATGACCGTAACTTTCAATAATCTGATCCACAACAAAGGTTTTTGGTTTTGCGTGGATATTTGCCAAGCGTAATAATTCTGATTTTAAAATATGTTGTGTAAATGGTATATGTTCCTTTGTCAACCATTCTTTAATTTTATTAACAGTCCAAGAATTCGTTGGACTTTTGTTTAATACTTCAGAATGGTAAGGTGCATTGTCTAAAATAATTACGCTGGGCTCACTTAAACCTGGAAGAAGTTTTTCATGTAACCATTTTACAAACATTTCTTTGTTCATATTATCGTGATAGTCACTTGATTTTGATTTAGATGAAAATATTAAATCAACACCTTCTATAAAACCCGATTTGACTCCTGCATGTAAAATTATGTGTCGCTTCCGTTCTCCATCAGTATGTTTGATAGACTTTACGTTATCATCTTGCCATATTCTCTTGGTTGCACCCCTAGAAAATATCCATGTTTCATTAAATATATAAAATTTGCCCTTTCTTCTTTTAATTTAGAATATTTTCTTAGAAAGTTAATTCTTTTATGCACAACAGAACTTCTTTCACAAAGGGCTTTTCTGTTATCCTCCTTTTGAAATTTGAAACCCAAATTATGTATCACTTGCCATAGACTTATTCTGCCAATTTCGTCAAATTTTCTATCTTTTAATTCCGAGAGAATTGTATTTAAGGTCACATGTTCCTTGTTGGCTCGCATTCGATAATCACGAATTTCAAATTTTTTTCCATCTGGAATATCTTTCGTTTTCAATGATGGGCGAGTTTTTCGGTGATCTTCTTTCGGCCGTTCATTATTGCGATTTTGTAATACTCCTCTTAGTTTGGTTTCACAAATTCCTAGAGCATCACATACGCTTTGTTGAACAGACATTGCCGATTTTAAAGAACCGCCATTTTCTTTTCCATCCGTAAAATACTTATGTACACTACAAATTAGACTATCTACATCTGACACACGTCTAGGCATTTTTAAATATTTCCACCAAACATACAATGTCAACACTGGCAAAGAATCAATTCAACTGCAATATTGCAACAGATTTATACCTACCCTAATGTTATTTTAATGTATTTTAAAATATGACCAATAATGCAGTTTTTACCTAATTTTTTGGGAAGTCGTTTACTGCAACTGGTTATCAATGAGTCATTAGCATAATTTTGTTAATCCGAAACCCGCGTAAATATAGCGAACCGACTATACAAGTGAATACGGCCAGTTTGCGCTCGACCGTTTTGCGCCCTTACCTGAAATCGACCGGTTTGCGCTTTGCAATTTTCATAATAGAAATATCTAACTACTATAGTTTCCTTAATCGGCCGATTTGTGCTCTCTTTAAATTTAATTTTAATTTCATTCTACAATAATAGTCTGGTAAACCTGCAATGAACAAACTAATATGTCAAATAAACAGAAACATCTTTTTCCTTTAGATTTGAAAAAAATGTCAAATCAAAACTAACAAAATTATTAAATTTTTCTAATACTGTAAACAAAAGAGTATTCTTTAATCTTTAATACCTTATGGGAAACGGGAGATGGGAAACCATCTCTTATAAAACTCTAATTTTGAACAGGCAGTGATTGGTGCATTAGAAAATTATTTTCCCGAAGCCAAAATTTCTGGTTGTAATTTTCATTTTAATCAATGTATATGGAAAAATGTTCAAAATATTGGACTTTTTCTGAATACACTGACAACGAAGAGATACGTTTGCATATAAGAGTGTGTGCTGCGTTAGCGTATCTACTCATAGAAGATATCGATGATGGCTGGTTATGCATTGAAGAAACCTCTCCTATTTCTGAAAAAATGGAACAGTTTTATGACTACTTTGTCAAACAATGGTTAGAAAGTACTCACGATACCAAGCGAAAATGTGGAATTGCCATGATCACAGACATCGTTTTAGAAGGTTGGAATAATCGTCTAAATACATTAATAAGACCACATCCCAATGTATTACAATTAGTGAAGTGCCTGGTTAAAGAAGCAGAATATTGTGATCACCTTTATGATCGATTTACTTTCAATCTAGAAGGAAAGCGGCGCAAGAAAACATATATTATTCTTGATGAAAGAATATCCAAAACTTTACAGAAATATAAAGATACAAGGGACTTGAGGTTGTGTTTAAGGACAGTGGCATATATCCAGAAGCTGCAATAAATAGACAATTTTTTATTCCCAAGAATTTTTTTGTATTTTACTGTATAAAAAGTTTGAAAAAAAAAAGGAAAAAAAAATGAGAAAATAAAAAAAAACATCCAAACACGCCAATGTTTATATTATGTATTTTTTTATAGTTTTATGATTTTTTAAAACTAATTTTACTAGCCTAACCGTTACCTGATCGTTATGGTAGAATAAAATTAAACGTCGATTACAAGAGAGCGCAAAACGGTTGATATAAGAAAATAATTAGCTATACATCTCCATTAAGAAAGTATTAGAGCGCAAACCGGCCGATTTCAGGTAAGGGCGCAAAACGGTCGAGCGCATAGCGGCCGACACCTGTACAAGTAACGAAAGTATTCTTATTTATAGTTATCTATCGTATACAGCAACTTAAACTTATTAGTTCATAAGGTTTTATTATGCAATTTTAATTTTATTTAAATTTTGCAACAGATTGTTTATTTTATTATGTTTTGTTTTGTGATATTGATGATTTATGCAATTTCAGTAAATTGTAGCTGTTATTGTTATTTTCTGAATTTTTGGTAAGCTTTGTCTATAAAATTGTACAATTTTAGTGACAATAAAACATATTTTTTATTCTATTCTATAAAAAGAATTAAAGAAAATGAAATTATGACTAAGAAAGCATCAAAAGGCCAGTTTTAAAAATAAAAAATCTAAAAAGCAAAAGAGTTCTTGAACAGTCCTGTATCAAAAAGGTTTGTCTAGCCTATGGTGAAAATCATCTTTATAAATTTTATTATTTTGTAATTCAAGTCTTTTAAATTTTTTTGTAATATTTATGCTACATCCATTAGTAATATTTGGATTCTTTATCCATTAGCTCTCAACACTAGTTTATATTATGCTATCTGTAATTTATAGTTACTACTGGAATACATTTTAAAAAAAGGTAAATTCCTTGCAAATCTTTAGTCATTATCTTCGTACCACATCGCACTATCTAACTTCCAGTTATTATATATCAGTTGAACCTTCTCCAAAACTTTCCTAAAACTTGTCAAAACTTTCGTCGACTGGTAAAGCTTTAGCCTCTCTGACGACCTCCACTTGATGGTAATTTATAATAAGTTGTCAATAAAGATTTCGTTCCAAGTGACCTAAATTGACTCTTTCTTTTATATTTCTATTTTTATTTTCTTAAGTGTATAAGTTGCCAGTCAAGGGTCGTAGTAATTAATTAAATATATAATCAAAATAGCGTAAACGAAATAGAATGGTTTAAAATAATTGATGTGTAGTAAAAATTTGTAGTTTACTTTCAAAGTATATGTATATATACAGGGTGGTCCTTAAGTAATTGTACAAAAAGAAACCGTAGATTCTACATTTTAAAATATTACGATTTAAGCCAAATTGCTTTAATAAAATGTTGATATTAAGAAAGATACAGGGTGTCAAAGTGGAAATTTAAAATTTTAATTTTCGCTATAACTTTTATGTTTGTAAACATTTATGTATCAAAATTCATAACTGGGTACTATTGAATATCATAAATTATAATTTGATCCATGCTTTAATGTACCTGATAGAGGGCGCCACATATGCCACATATGTGGCATACATTTGCACTTAACTTTTTTTCTCTTTAAGTTACCGGTGTTTGTGATATAAAATATTAAAGATACATTATTTTAACAAAAAAAGGTATACTTGTTAATAACTTCAAAACTCAACAGTTTTCGAGATAATCGCATTTTACAAATCAACTACATAATTCAGATTTAACGCAATTACTCCAAGCAACGAAAGAAAATTAGACAAAAACATCAATACTTCTGAATTTTGGTATAAAATGTCTTTAGTAAAGTTAATAGTTAATGAACTATTAAATAAAATAAATATATTAGCAGGATAGAATAGTAGGATTTGACAAAATAACAGAATAATTGGATTTTACATCAAACATTTTACGTTTTGTAATAAATTAAAGTCATAATCAAAATATTTTATTTATAAACCAAATTAAGAAATAGTTAAACTAAATAATATTAAACTTTGTGTCAAACTAAGTGTTCGATATGTCCACCATTTTCTTTAATTTATTTGTCAATACATTCCATAAAAGATCGTCTCATATCAAATAGCATCATTGGTTCGAAAGAAACTGCTGCAGTATTTATAATAAGTATTATAAGTATAATAATAAGTATTCTTTTGGGATTTTTATGCATTAAGTAATTATATTAATATCTCACCAGATGACCAAGAATTATGACTACAACGAACAATCCAACGTTCAGGAAAGTTGTATTTAAGTATGTTCTCACTGCTCTCTCACTATAATGTGGTGGTGTACCATCTTGCATAGACCACATATTTCGCCTTACGTTTGATGACAATTCTTCCAATAAATCAAATAAAATTATTTTATAAAAAATGTAAATAAATCTCACCATTCAAATTATAAAGTAATTCTCATGTCCGTAAAAAATAACTACCAATTGTTCCAAACCATACGTTTATTTAAAATTCGTGTTTAAAATGCATATCGTATGGTTTGGTACCATTTGTAATTATTTTTTATGGACATGCGAATTACCTTGTAATTTGAATGGTGAGATTTATTTACATTTTTTATAAAATGATTTTATTGATTGGTACACCACCACATTAATTAAGTACAACTTTCCTAAACGTTGGATTGTTCATGGAAGTCATATTCCTTGGTCATGTGATGAGATATTAATATAATTATTTAATTCATAAAATTCCCAAACGAATACTTTATTATTATATTATGTTTATTATATATTATACTTATAATACTTATTATAAATACTGCAGCAGTTTCTTTAAAACCAACGATGCTATTAATATAAGACGATCTTTTATGGAATTTATTGACAAATGAATTAAAGAAAATGGTGGAAGTATCGAATACTTACTTTGACAAACAATTTAATGTTATTAAGTTTAACTATTTCTTAATTTGGTTTAGTAATAAAATATTTTAATGTATATAAACGTAAAATGTTTCATGTAAAATCCAATTATTCTGTTATTTTGTCAAATCCTACTATTCTATCCTGCTGATATATTTATTTTATTTAATATTTCGTTAACTATTAACTTTATTAAAGGCATTTTATACCAAAATTCAGAGCTATTGATGTTTTTGTCTAATTTTCTTTCGTTGCCTGGAGTAATTGCGTTAAATCTGAATTATGTAGTTGATTTGTAAAATGCAATTATGTCGAAAACTATTGAGTTTTGAAGTTTTTAACGAATATACCTTTTTTTTGGAAAATAATGTATGTTTATAATTTTTTATCACAAACACCGGTAACTTAAAAAGCAAAAAAGTTAAATGCAAATGTATGCCACATATGTGGCATATGTGGCGCCCTCTATCAGCTACATTAAAGTATGCATCAGATTATAATTTCTGATGATCAATAGTACCCAGTTATGAATTTTTATACATAAATGTTAACAAACATGAAAGTTATAATGAAAATTAAAATTTTTAATTTCCACTTTAACACCCTGTATCTTTCTTAATATCAACATTTAATTAAAGCAAGTTGACTTAAATCGTAATATTTGAAATAACTAGACAAACTAACTAAAAAAACTAGGCTTAAGAAAAGTGGACGTGTACAAACTGATCACTTTATAACCCCCCATAAAATTGTTAGGCCCCTTCGAGATATAGTAAACTGATCACCGGCATGCTTAGGAGATAGATAAACTAATCACCGCATATGGGTAAACTCATCACCAGGATTTTTGCCCCAAAGCAAAAATCCTGAGCAGTTCACTATCCATGGTAAAGGAACAAGGGCAAATGAAGAGAAATTTCTTTTCGCATAGTTTTAGGTAGATATCAATAGAATTTTGTGGAATCCCCAATTAGAAACCAATGAATTGCATTTGCATTTAATACATCCATTTTAGATTTAATCTGTAATATTACCAAATCTTAGCGGTTTGCAAGGGTTTTATGATCTATACCTGCCACGGGGTGCAGGTAGGCTAGTGATGAGTTTACAAATCTCTCGGGGTCTATTTTAAAATCCCTAGTTTTATGGTGGTGATGGGTTTGTACTATATACGAGGGTATTTATGCTAATTAGTGATAAGTTTACGTGTACCCGGAAAGGACAGAGGAGCCACAGTTGAAAGATCACAAAACTGTATAGAGCAGAGACATCAGGAAGAAGTTGTTTAACCTTCCCAGTTGAGAGTGGGGTGAGTTTCTACTTAAGACCCATATATTTTTTGTTTCCCTTATGTTTTTTGTTATAGTTGATTTTTCCTGTCTGTATTTCGAAAGTATATTTTAATAGACCATGCAATATTGCTGATATAAAAGTTAGGATAACGGAAGAAACTAACAAAATAACCCCCGAGGTCATACAAAACGTTGTACGAGAATTCCAAAATTGCCTCGGTTATTGTCAAGAAGTGAATAAGGGTGGTTAAGTTGAAAATTTAATTTAATTGTAAAAATCAATTTTCTCAGTTATGATTGCACAAACTCAAAAAACTTTATATTGCTGAACAGAGGACTAAAATCCCTTTCTAACAAGGTGCCACACGATCCTCTTTGTTATTTAAAATTTTCGAGGGGGTGCTTTAAGAATAAAAATCGACCTGTTTCTGATTTTTTTCAGATAGTACATAATAACACTAAAAATGAATATATTCCATACATATGGACCGCATGGTATAATCAACTAGGTTTTGTAGTAAGTAATTTTATTTTATAATTTGGGATTTATTATCGAGGGGTATTTTCATTAAATAATTATTGTATGTATTTTACATTACAAAACATTTTATTTTTATTTATATTATTATCATCATCAATCCAGTTTTTACACTCTTCCGCAAACAACTATTTTTGATTTCTGCCAATTTCTTTTAGGAAACATCTACCCTAACCTATCCAACTTGATATTCGCTGATATAAAAATAACAATAACAATACACCCTAACGCGTGTCGAATTAATTCACCCATCGCCAGCTGATGAGGTCTGTTCTTCACTTTCTATTTGTTTTGCCCTAAAATATAGCTATATATTGCTCTCTTGTTTTATATTTTCGTTTGGAGTTAGATATTTCTGTTATATGTACAGGGTCGCATTTTATTTTTATTGATGTAAAGAAAGTATTAAAAAACACTTACCAACAAATAAGAAAAGTAGAACATAAAATTAAAAAACATTTTTTATTGGATATGACTAGTACAATTTTAAACCTTCAATCCTCTTAGCGTAATTTCTGAGCTTTTTTGTATGTAATTACGTTGCGCAAACAGGTTTGCATAAGATTTTTTTAATTTCGGCATTAACAGATGGGACATATATGTCCCATTGGTATTGTTAACTGGGCCATATATATCCTAGTGGTAATCTACGTAAAAAGGTCCAAGTGTTCGTAAACATGTATTTAACATAATTTTACAGTTTTAAGTGTGGTATGGCGTAAAGAAATTGCTGCAAAGTGGAACTTGACACATTCTGCGCATTGTAGAAGTTCGTTCTCCTACATTTATCATGCTTTTCATGCATCGTCGACCGTCTTCTTATGTGAACTTTGGCGTAGCCTTTCCAAACTGAATCAGCTCTTCAGCTAGAGCTATTAAACATTCAAGAAAAAGTATTTTTGAAGCGAAGCTTCTATACTAGAGTTGTATTTTACTTTTTTTCTTTATAGTAAAATGCTAAGGCGAGCGTCACGGAACTAGCGCCACAAAATGCAGACGTCACGAGTAGCGTCATGAAATAGCGGGTCTTATTATCGAATCACTACTTTTAATCAATTCGTTTCTGGTCTTAATCCAAAACTACTTAAAAAATAACTAACAAAATCCAGACTTTAAATGAAGAGTTTATTTCCACAATGTCTTAAATCCACGAAATGGTGAAACTCACAAATTACAGATTTTTATTTAAGAAAAAGTAATTAAGATACAACTTTAGAAGAGGTATAGTGTCTTACAAATTATATTGTCAACTTTTATACAAACGTACAAAATTCATAAGGCTTTGGAAGTGCTAATATTAAAATGGCATGACCTGGATTTAAGGCGCTTTGGGAATAACAAGGTATTTAATAGGATTATAATCGGGTAAATTTTAATTAGTAAACTCAAATATTGGATATTAATGATTTTTTTTTATTTGTTCCTAGTTTACAATAGGTAATATGAGACATAACAGCTTTTAAAAGTGATTCAATCATCATCATCATTGTCACTTGAAATAAAGTTTTCAACAACTTTACTTCTACCAGCTGATAAAATTTTCTGCCAAAATGACATGGCAGAATGCTGTTCGAAATACCTAGCTTACTTAGAAGTAATTTAACATCCACCTACTTTTCCTTCTCAATTAAATGGCCCAAGGCCTCTCTGTTTAGCATAAGAGATGACCATTTCTTCCCTCTTTTTAACAGTGTATGAAAACGTATGGAAAGATCCGAGAAGCTGGACTTACAATCCACTCTGCTAGCTGTTATCTCTATGGATTTAATATTTTCCAGTCAAAAGTAAACCAGTCGTCGCCGAGTTGGTAACAAAGCTTTATCAGTTTTCCGTAATATTTTTTCGACTCTTCCGGAAACACGATCTACTGGCAAATAACTGTGCCTTCGTACGGTAAAAGTAATATTAATTGTTATATCATACATTTGAGCCACTTTACTGAGCATTGAGAAAATAATGTAGTTTTTTTTTTGAGCACTGCAGCCATCACAAAATAGATTAATTTTTATTATGGCTAGATTTGACGCACAAAAGTAGTTGAGTGGTGATACAAAGCACTACAAACCTCTGAACTACCCTTCATAAAATTATTTTCGCCCCATGTATACAATGATACATCCGTTTTATCCTGTTTAGATTTAAAACCATAATGGCGTACAATACCTAGATAGTACTGCCGACAGCTACAGCTGACCGGAATAAAATGCTTTACATAAGACAGTACGAGGCAAAGGTTGATTTTGCGTATCATTAGATATAACAGGATCATTCATTAATTTATAAAAATTTTTGGACGCCTTTTATCCACCAAAAGTTCAACTACTAAAATCTTTCGTAGTTCGTCATCCTTTTCACACTTGAGAAGTTGATTACGTTCTTCACAATAGCTACATACATCTGTATGGAGTGTACCAAATCCAAGATTGAATTCAGTGGTAAATATTTTGTAGTATGAGTGATATTCATAAGACTGGACTTCTGCGTTTTCTTTATTTACCTCCAGAAATAAGTTCTACATTCCCCTTACATAAAGTTAAGAGACAAAGAGAAGATAAACGTTAGTCACTGTAATATATTCATGAAAAGACAAAAAAGTATTCAGTAACTATTTATCCTATATATTATAGTAGATGTATTAATTGGTTGGGCTGCAAAACTTTTAATAATAGAGACAGTAAAATCTTAATTTCTCTCGTCCATAATGTTTTGAACTGCACTTAAAACTCAAGATATGTTGACGAGTCAAATCCTTTGTGTTGTAAGTACTAATATTAGTGCGTTTGCCTCCTCTTCTTTCTTGTCTGGAAGAACCATTTCGGAAGTAATACGCAGCAAGGCGCTGAACACGTTTGGTCGATATTCTGAGAATGCTGCAGAAACTGGCAGAGTACACTTTTATATTTCTACCGTCTTCTTTCTGAACAAAGTAGGATATTGAAAATTTTCTGTTTTTTAACTTAATGTTTCTCTAACACGTTTTGTTTTTTGTACTTGTATGAGACTGGTAGTAAATGAATCATATTCTACTTTACTTTTATGAAGAAGATTGTATGAAAACGCTTATAGTCTCTAGAAGTAATCAAATTAGCTTGACGACGTCCACCATTATGTCTACAAGCTATCCGTGGCTACGAGCGATCACTGGCGTATTAACGTCTTTTATCCATATCTTTCACCGACTGTGCAGGTGTTTTTGATCTTTTTCTTGCGGTACGACCCGTGTGAGGCACTACCTCTTCTTTAAAACTAGACAATATATCGTTATTAACACAAATAAACACAAAAAAGAATGAACGTTTGTAATACAGATGCTTGACCCTTAGCGCGGCTTCACACATACCCGGTCGCCGGTTACACGGCACCGTGTACACAGGTAAAGAGTGTACATATTAATCCATGCTTCCACATATACCGTGCTCGTTTAAACTGTAACCGGCAACCGTGATGTCGCCGGGCATACCCACTATAAGACCGGGTAAGCCCGGACAAACGTTGACATATACACGGCGATCGAGCACGTGGTGGGATATCAAATTAAATGTAGGCGTTCATATCTATGCATTCTTTGCAAAAAATCCATGTAATAGAGTACACGACTTCCTTGAAAGTAGAAGGTTATTAGACTTTTTAGTAAGTAGAAGGAATTTTTGTTGTGATTAACTTATGAAACATGGCTGATGTGGAAATTGATACAGAGTATTTAATAAGTTTGGTGTATGGAAGACCTGTAATATGGAATAAGACAAGCGAAACATACAAAGACAGAAATGAAACAAGAAGCGCTTGCCAAGAAATTTGTAGGGAACTGAAGAATAACTTTCAGGAGTTGGAATCTGATAACAAGACTAAGACGGTAAGTTTGTGTGGATATTTCTTTATTATTGCTTAATTAAATACGAAAGTAAAAACATATAGGGGTGTGTATGCATATATTACTTATATATAACAAGACATTTTTGTCATCTTTCATTTTACAGATCCAATAGGTGTCAGAAAATAATCACTTATAATATTTCTTATGTTATTTGCATTAATACTCCCATGTACAGTTTCTGCTTTAGGGATATCTTCAAGCCACGTGACGGTTAAAGTATTCTCTGATTCATATCCGTCTCTATCGCGGACAAAGTTGTAATATGTAACACAACACAAGCCTTCACAATATCGACAGCATAATTAGCATTCAAGTTGATAAGTCGATGAAAAATTCGCCACTTATTACTTAATATCCCAAAAGTACACTCCACATATCTTCGAACTCTAGAGAGGCGATCATTAAAATCTTTTTTCTTGGTCGTTAAGTTATGTCCATTGTAAGGTCTAAGAAGATGTATATCAAGTGCAAATGCTTCGTCTACAATAAAGACATAGGGTACTTTAGGCCTCACTGATCCCGGTAGACATGTTTCTTCAGGAATTTCTAATTCCTTGTTCTTTTATGGATTTTCATAAGAAACAGGTCTTAAATATACTCAAATTGCAATCTTATTCGTAAGTTCCAATATCTACTCAGATAAAACGATAATTGGAATCTGCTACAGCCATTAAAACTATTGAAGAGTACCCTTTATAATTGAAGTACATTGAACCCATTGGATTAATAATCCGAATGTGCTTTCCATCAACTGCTCCTAAACAGTGTGGAAAATTTGCTCTATTTTGAAATCCTTCAGCAATTCTGAGCCAGTCTTGTTTCTGTGGTTCGGGAATGCACTCAGAATGCATAATTAACCATGTTATTGCATACCTTTTTAACAATGCTGCTTATTGTGGAAATACCAAGTCGATAACTATAGTGTATATCCGTGAAAGTACAGCCACTGGCGAGATATCTGCAAAAAACAGTATATTGTACTAAATATTGTAGTAGTAATAACCAGGTTTTGTTTTGTTTTAGGTAAACAGGTGATGAAAAAATGGGAAAATATCCGTGATATGTTTCAAAAATCTTGTAAAAAAAATTAAGACAGCTACAAGATCGGGAGCTGGGGCACTAACTCATAAAAAGTATATTTATAACGAGCAGTTAAAATTCTTAAAAAAGGTGTATTTACGGAAGATAGTTTAAGTAACACTGGACTATCAGAAGTATCAGAAACAGCAAAATCTGACACTAGTTTCACCGACAGCAACATTTGTAAAGAAAATACCGCTGCCAATGTAGCTACTCCACATGCTTATAAATTTTCCAAAACGCCAACAGAAAGAAAACGTAAATTACAATTTACAAATGATTGTAGCTCTTAAGGAGAAACCTGATCGTCACATGTCCTTTTTTGCTGGTATAATTCCTTCGTTACAAAGTTTCAGTGAATTTGAAATATTGGAATTTTAGACGGGAGTACTGCAAACATTACAAACAATTAAACAACGACAGCAGATGCTTCCTAGACAACTGTCCACTGCTACAAATCTAAACATTCCAAAGTCAGTATTAACAACGTCAGATATTCCATCAAACCGATCATATCATACATTGCAACATGTACGCCCAGATGTGCTACAAATACAAACCACTCAGTTCTCACCAATAATACCATCCACTTCTTACCAGTCGCAGCGGTCTTTCAACAATATCATCACCCCAGTCACAGTTTAGTGATTCCCAAATTTCATTAGATTTAATTGATTTCATTTAATGTTAAATATCATTCACATTGTCAACACCATATTATAATAAACAATAATAAATTCTAATGTGTTTTTACCTACCTAATTGTAACTGCCAATATTTGCATTGGGTTAAGGCATTCTCTCATAAATGTGTTTTGCTTTTGAAGAGAATCCTTTAACCGATGATGTAGTTCATCAAACGTGGATATTGTCACCCTAAAGTAATTAAAAAAATTGTTCTCATCTTCTCGCAGTTCCAAGAAAAGAGTATAAAATACACTAAACTCTTTCCTTTTCATATTAATGGGATGAATCCACACATTTCCAGTTCTCTTTCTTCTCTTTATACGCCGATAGAGAATCATTATGGCAACGATGTGTTTTCGATTCATGGTGAACATGGACTAACATTTCGGCACGTATCACAAAACCGTTTAAGTGTGAAATCTCGCCAAACCGTGTAAACGGTGCCGTGTAACCAGCGACCGGGTGTCTGTGAAGCAGCTCTTAGTGTAGGCACCAACTAAATGCAAACGAATAAACAGTCATTATCAATCACGTGCCTTCTTTACACGAATGGATTGGCCAGGCGGATTTAAGACGGTTTGAAAATAAATTCTTTCGAGAAAAAACGTTTTGAAAATAAATACAAATTTCAGATGTATTTTTAAATGGTAAATAAGTCGTTTTGGTACATAAAACGTTATTCTAGACCTGAAAAAAGCTATATTGTTTTCAATAAAGTAAAAACCTCAAAAAATTGAAATTTTGGATTTAAGATATTTTGGAACAAGCTCTTCAAGTGAACAGTAAAAAATTAAAGTATATCTGTTAATAAAAGATAGTAAAATAAACAGAAAAAAATAAAAGATCGTTTCTAAAATTCGATTCGTAACGATTGTTGAACTTAAAAATTTATCATAAATATTTTTCATGTTTGCTTCATAAACCTTTTGTGCTTTCTTTTATATCTTCATATTAATAAACCCAAAACAGATTTCCATAATCTAAATCAGTAAAATAAAACACGGTTAGTGTGGTGAACTGTTTTTAATTTCAAACCAAACGTATAAATTCAGAGTATAGATTCCCTTTGTAATTAAAGCCGGTTCTGTTCCAACCGCAAATATTCCGAAGTGTGTATTCGAAGCGTGGTTGTTATTTTCCTGGATTATTGGGGAGATATAATCTGAAAGCCTTTTTTATGGAACGATAATTGTCTATTGAGTAGATATTAAGCCAGTTTCACAACAAATGGGAAGCTGTTAGACAAAACGGTTGCGTGACTGGTATTCTATATAAATAAATAGGTAGGTACACTAAAATCCCGAAATTATTTTTCTATTTTTTTTTGTTGGTGATGGTATCTAGTTAATAACTACAATTATTTTACTATACATAGATATTTACTATTATAAAAGCAACTGATTAAATATAACAACTATGGGAGATAACTCTAAATTATAAAAAAAATAACAAAAATAACTACATTGGTAATTAACAGATGAAGAGTGGAAATATATAACGGGCTAAGCAACAAAACCATTATTTTACAAAAAATGAGTTTTTTTCAGTAAACACAGTGGAAAAAGAAAATGTTATAATCTTGTATTTTATTAATTACTATTTAAATGGGAATAAGCCACAATTAAAGGTTAAAATGCGTTTATTGACGTTTGAAACTTTGATATTTTTTACGTCACACAGTTGTAAGTAGGCTCAATGAAAAGCTGGTGGAAAAGCACACTTTTCAAAAAAAAAATCAGTAACTTCTACGACCAATAACAAGAAACAAACTGAGATATTGCAGCGAACAAATCTCCCCTCCACGTTTCACTTGTGGTATTTTACGTGTGTCATCATTGTAACGGGTGTATAATCTTCTTATACAATTTGTTCAGCTCTTAATGTTAACAAACAATGTAAATATGGTTTTAAGAAAAAAAGATGCTATCTGGTTTAATATTGGCCATAGAAATGATTCTATGGAAATTAGAATTTAGGGAAATCAGCAAATTAAAAAATACAGCCATAATTCTGAATGACCAACTTGAGACAAACAGTCCCCTCTTCAACTTATTCAGTTACAGGCTATAACATGTAAACGCCTGTTTTATTGTCAGATAAAATAAATTTCCATCAAGAAACGGTCGAATTCATCACTTACTTAAAGAGTAGGAAAAGACATGCTCATGCTTTAGAGTACGGGTACTTTATTACAAAGTACCTTTTGCTTTTGGCAATTAGTTTCTCACTTTCTCAGCGATGGATCTCCGTTTCCTCATCAATAATGTTCTCGCTCGATACTGTCTGAATATCTTATTCTACGATACTTAGATTTCACTATATGCTCTACATTTCTTGGCAATACTTCTGATGGCTTTTCTAGTAATACTGATCTAATTAATACCTGAGTTTTACTTACATTGTTTTGTCAGCGTTCTCGTCATGTATCAAATATCAACAAAAAAACAAAATTTGTTTAATTTACTAATGTTTGTATTTTGAGAACGATTTCCGAAGTGGAAATTGAAACGTCGATAAACGTATTTTAACCTTTAATTGTGGCTTATTCCCATTTAAATTGTCTTTTATTGCAAAGTACAAACATTTTTACACAACTCTATGGTTTTTTGAATTGTGTAGTTACGTACACGCTGATAACAATAATTTCTTTAGTTTAAAAAAAAATATAACGGGATATGTGCACAAGGTAATTTCTTATATAAAGGGTTATGTGTAAACATTGAGCCAAAGTATAAGTTAATAGAATATGCTTAAATAATTCTAAGCGAGACAAAAATTATGTATCCTTAGAGTAAAGAAGTCATTATTAATAAGGAAATATCATTTTTATTCAATAGGCCTGATTAACAAATTAAAGCAAAATAAAGTGTTTGAGTATTAAAGTAATAATTCTTGAAAAAAGTCTTTACTTTCTTCACTTAAGTATCCCATCATTTCGCCAAGGTCCTTCTTCTTGTCCGCCGTCAACTTGCTTTTACATTCCAACGGTAATAAGGACAATGCAAAATTTTCAGGTTCTGAAACAAGGTATTTTTGTTCTATTTCGTCAATAAACCCTTCTGCGATCAGATAAAACCATAAGTAAAGCAACATCCGGTTTTTATTTTGTGCGCCGCAATTATCACTCCAGACTATCAATTTACGTTTTGGTGTAATTTGACAGCAACGTACTGCTTTCAATATTGCAGATGCAATTTCATTTACACCTCTACATATTTGTCCTTCATGCCAGAAAAAAGTAAAAACGCCATTGTTGTCTCCGATGTGAATATCAAAGTTGTAAACACTCAGTTGCCTTGAGTAGTACATTTTACTGTGTGTTAGAGCAGGAAGACTAAAAACTTGTTGAAGGTCCATACTAAACGTACAAACATCATTATTGGGCATTTGCGACTTCTTGTGATCATTATCCATTTCTTTTCTTGCCTTCTCAGCTTTACGATGGTGTAATTCTAAGCGATGTTTCCCATTTAAGTTTGTTGGATTGATCTTCACCAAAAGTATCGCATGTGTCACTGCGAGGCTTGCGAAAAGAGAATTTAGGGAATTTGAGTTTAAGTATCTTATCAAAATATTTTCGGCCTACGTTATTGTCGGGATATTTATCATTAAAAGATCAGTGTAATCTACTAGTGTTTAACTCACTGCTTAAATATTCTTTATTAGTCTTAGCCCTTAAATAGTGACTTTCGTCTCTGGCCAAGTAGTTCACAAGGTCGACAATCCGTTGATCATCTTCATCGGTGTACTTTTCTACTTTACCTTTGTTGCCTCTTTTTTCAGTGTAACTTACTTCTCCCGTCTTCAGATATTTACCAAGTGTTTCAATGCGTCCGTCGTTTGGTAACACCAAACAGGCCTTGAAAAGTCTTTTTACATACTCTTAAAACACTTCCTCGTCCATTTGGAACACTGAATGCTATACACATTTGCTTATGACTTGCGTTTGCATCCACATTTTTACCGCGACGGTTTATAGGATGAAGAGTGATGAGTCCCATTAGGTAAGTATTTTGAATTTTTAATTCAGCTAGTTTGTAAAAGTCACCAAAGAGTTTTAACTTCTGTTTATGCTCCAACTTTTTGCAGTTATAATTACACTTTCAAAGAATCTAAAAAATGTTTGTAATTAGCTCCCTAATTTTTAACATAATAGGTAGGTATAACAATGTAAAAAGATCCTATAACAATATTGTTTTTAATGTGGTCTAGAATCTACATCAAAAATACAAGAGGCTTAAGTCTTACGTTATGTTATTGAGAAAACTAAGTAAAAAATACATGCTCTAATAAAATAGAAAGAATCTAGAAGCTATATTACAGAAATCTGTAATATAGCTTACATTATCAGGTCAAGGCTTTTTAGCCTCTACAAGTTTGTTTCGTTTTGTTGTGTAGGTCTCTCCTGCAGTTCGCAGCTTTTATCGTTCGCCTTGCCAGGAACCTTCACCTTTTTGCCTTTTATTTGGTTTCGCTGTATTTATCTTCAACTGTATAAAGTAAAATTGGTAACTTTATTTTAATTAGGAAACAATAGCATTCAGTACAATCCACACGTAATTTTAACCGCCAAAACAACAATGATTCATTCCACACACATAGCCCACTATATCGGAACAACACCGCTTCACTTAGCGCGCGCATTCTTCAGCAATACTTTAAGCCGATATTCAAGACACTCATTACTTGGCTCATTATACAGGCTAACGGCCTATAGCTACATATCCCAGAAAACTAGAGAAAAAATCGATTTTAAATTTTAGATAAGAGGTAAAAAAGTTTTAAAAATAATGTGTTAAACTAATGATTCCACAAAATTCATTTGATTTAAAAATACTCAAAAGTTTGGGAGGATTTAGGACAGTACACCCCCCTTAAAATTTTTCTGTGGGCTTAGATTTTGTTGTTTCTTTTGTATGAAAAATGCTTTCAGAACAAGAAAGTAACGTGTCCATGTTTATTATAAAATGTCAAGTAGTTTAAGAGATAATAAAAAAAACAATTTTTATTTTGTAACTTCAAAGGTCTATAACTTTTTTTGTGTACACTTTTGTACACAAGGTGAGTTGCATTCAATCAATTTATTTTTGTCCCCGGAATGCGTGATTTAATTTATGACATACCTTTTTGAAACATCTTTTTGTATATATATATATATATATATATATATATATATATATATATATATACTGTTATGATGTGTTTTTTTGTTTGAATGATGAGCAATGAGTATTTTTAATAATATAGGGTTTTTATCGCGGTTCTCAAAGAATTAGCTTGTAAGTACTTTTTTAAATTATCTTTATTATAACTATTATGAAACACACATATATATATCTAACCTAGCCAATGTAAATTTAAAATAAACTATCTTTAATTTGATACTCTTATAAAACTAATTAAATTCTATTGACAATCTAAAATTTAAACAAACTATTTTCAAAATTGAAATTGTTATGACACTAACTAAATTATATTAACAAAATTTTGTACCTTTCTTTCACTGAATGCCTAAATGAACTGTTTTCCACTATATATATTCTAATCACCACTGAAAGTCTTCGTACTTCGGTTATCCTTGTTTTTGTGAAATTTCTTTTTCCAATTATCAGCTTCTACCAATTTAAGATATAGTTTTCTTCACCAGCATGTATACACCACCAACCAAACCAGCAAACAGCATTTATATTTATTCTTCTTTTCAATATACCAATATCCAATTATTATAAGTTGATTTATACTAATCTCCAACCATAATATAATTTAATTTCTTCCAATATACCTTTTTTTATCTTCAATAATTATTTGTGTATAATTATAAATGTGCATTAAATTATATGCATAATTTTTAATCTTCATTTAGCTCACTATATTAAACATTTTGACTATTTGTACTTGATTCACTGACTCCAACTAACTTTCATAATAAACTGCTTGACTTCTGACTAAAAACTTCTAAAAACTTCTTAAAACTCTTCTGACTGCACTATCTAAAACTTTTCTGACTAAAAACTTTCAAAAACTCTCAAAAACTGCCATCTTGAATCCAAATCACGGGTATTTATATCTTTTGGACATTCTAGAACCATCTCGTAAGAGATCATGTTCCAATTTGTTCTATTTCATACTTGTATGAATTTTCTGGAACAAACCATTTCGCAAACATGGCCATCTCCGGAGATCCAGAGAATTCCATTCTTTTCTATTAATAATTTTGTTTACATTTAGGCTTTTCAGATCAGAATATATAATTAAATTAGTAACTTAACATTCTAATTTAATAAAATACACATTTCAAACAATATATTATTATAACCCACTTTATATTCGTAAATATTTTTAAACGTCACTTCAGAGTATAAATATCTGTCAATCTCCGAGAGTATTTTTGGTTGCCTAAGCACATGGCTCACTTATATATATTTACAATATTAAAATACAACTTTTTACAATTATTATGCTAATTTATTAAAAATGCCCTCACATAAATATATTTTTATTAAATTCTCTAGTATATAACTTATTTAAAACAACCAAATATCTAATATTATGTAGTATATAACTTATAAATTATTTTCTATAAACCCTAATCGTCACAATACCCCAAAAATAATATTTAAAATAAATAATTTACTTATTATTTTTTTAAATATTAATTTTCTCATACCTTATTAAATTTAATAAATCAAATTTTTTTTTTTTTTTATTTATTTAAAATGTGTTAAATACATCCCTGTTCGCTGTCTATGTCAAAACAGAGAACAACGGATCACAGTTCGGCTATTCTATGGTCAAACTGTCATGTCAAATGGAGAATGGATTTTATCAGAGAATAAAATATAACCTTAATTAAAAATATAATGGATATTGTGTTCTGTTTATTTATAGACAAAATCTAGGAATTGTTTCCATTCAAAAGGCTTTTATCCATATGAATTGGTAAGTTTTTCCACTTTATTATATTAGAAAGACATTTTTATAGCAATTATAGTATCAATTTTGTGTCTAACCCCAAATTATGATTTTTAGGGTACAAATTATTTTCCATATATACAAAATTCAACAAGTACGATGTCAAATTTATTCACAACAAAGAAATCTACCATCTATCTATGAAATGGATCTATCAGTAAGTTATTAGTGTTATTATATTTGTGTTAAAGGTATAGAAATCATTATTCAATCTCTTCATGATATTGAAAAATGTCGTTGATATGAAATATGCCTCTTAGTCTGTTCTCTGCATCTATTAACACATAACTATTTAGTCCATTCTGATTTTCAATTGTATATGGACCTTCAAACATTGGTTGTAATTTCTTACAACGGTTTTCTTTAACATTACTTTTTCTAAGTGAACGAATTAACACTAGGTCTCCTTTTTGAAATGTGATTGGTTTTTTTATATTTCGATTTTGTCTTCTGATATATTTTTCAGCTTTCCTCCTAATTCGGTTATTCACTTTCTGCATTACTTGTTCTAACATATCCTGATTATATTCACTAATCCACTTTCTGTTTTTTATATGGCCAAACATTAAATATTCTGGTACTTCCTCTGTATTCAAATTATGTGTATTATTTAAAAAATATTCTACTTGTGGTATATGTTGCTGCCAAGTTTCGTGTTGATTTTGACACAGTATCCTTAAATATTTTATAACTTCTTTAATATATCTTTCTGCAGGATTTGCCTGAGGATGTCTGATACTTGTAAAATGAATGTTGATTCCCTTTTTCTCACAAAATGTCCGAAATTTTTGGTTGTTAAAATATGTAGCATTATCTATTATGCAATTTCTAAATGGTCCTATTTCTTCGAAAAATTGATTAATATATAATTTTAATGTTTTAACATTTGTTCTGGAGCAGGGATATAGTTTAATAAATTTTGTATATAAATCAACTATCACTAGTATATGCTTTTTTCCTGTTGGACTGAGAACTAAATTTGAAATAAAATCCATGGAAACTGTATTTAATTTTTCATATACAACATTAGATTTATATGTGTTCTGATTTTTGAAATTCTTTTCTTTGTTTAGTTGACATATTGGGCATTGGGTAGTAATTTCTTTTGCTATACTTATGTCATTCTTTGCAAAATAATTGTCCCTAAATAGCATCCATAGCTTTCTTGAACCAATATGCATATAATTGTTATGTAAATTTTTCAATATTTTCTTTGCTAAAGTTCTAGTTATTACATATACTTCTATGCCATTTATTATTTTATAATATACCCCATCTTTCCTAAGGACTTTTTGTTTTTCACTCAAATTGATCTGATCTCTTATAATTTCTTCTTTAGAATATAATCCAGTACTTTCTACTAATTGATTTAATCCAATTTTTATTGTTCGCTGCCCTTTTTGTGGTGTATTTTCTAACCTTGATAAAGCATCTGCCACTATATTGGATTTTCCAGAAATGTATTTGATTTCAAAGCAGTATTCACTAAGTATTAGACTCCACCGATGTATTCTACTGTTTCCATATTTGTTATTTAATATAGACGTTAAAGCTTGGTGATCTGTTTCTATTGTAAATTCATTACCCAACAAATAAAATCTTAATTTTGTGACACAGTGTATTATACTTGCTAGTTCTAATTCTGAAACTGAGTAACCCTTTTCATGTGGCTTTGTGATTCTTGAAATAAATTGTATTGGGTATTCGACCCCATCATGTATTTGTAATAATACCCCTGATAATCTCTCTATTGATGCATCTGTTCTTAGTATGAATGGCTGTGTATAGTCAGGATAGTATATTTTCAAATTTGACAGAAAAATGTTTTTAATTTCTTGGAATGCTAGTTCTCTTCTCTGATCCCATCTCCATTTTACACCTTTTCTCAGTAGTTCAAGTAATGGAATTTCTTTTATACTTAGATCTGGTATCATCCTTTTATAATAATTAATTATTCCAATAAATCCTCTTAAAGTTCTAAAATTGTGTGGTGTTTTATATTCCTGAATGACTTGTGTCCGTTCTGGATCCATTTCGATTCCCTTAGTGTTAAGTTTATAACCTAGATATATGACTTCTTTTTGAAAAAATGTACATTTTTCTTGATTTATTTTTAGTCCCACTTTGTCTAATCTATTTATTATAATTTTTAGATGTTTCTCATGATCTTCAGCCGTTTTAGAAAAAATTAAGATATCATCAATGTAGTGAATTACAAAATGTTCATATTGATCCAAAATATCATGAAGACATCTACATAGAGCACTGCAAGATGATTGAAGTCCAAATGGTACTACTTTGAATTGATATACTACTCCATCTATCTGAAATCCTGTATACTGTCTACTTTTTCTTTCTAGAGGTATTAACCAGAAACTATGCTGTAAATCGATTTTAGTGAAAAATGACATTCCTGTAATTCTTCCTAATATTCCATCTATACTCATTGGTGCTTCAAATTGCTTTTCAGTAATCTTGTTAATATTCCTTGCATCCAAACATAACCTGATTTCACCTGATCTTTTTCGTACTACTACTATGGGGTTAATAAAACGTGTGTCTGCCTTCTCAATGATCCCATCTTCTAACATATTATTAATTGTTTTGTTTACTTCTTCTCTGTATTTATATGGTATTGGGTATGATTTTGTTTTAAAATCTTTTTCCTCCTTAACTCTTATACTATGGATATAATTCTGTGCAATTCTATTTTCTTTATTGACAAGTCCCTTGTGTTGCTGCAATATGGAAATGACTATTGATTTGTATTCTTCAGGGCAATTTAAAACTTTCATCATATCTTCTTCTTTACAAATAAAATTATTCTTCATTATGTACTCATTATTCCTTGCTTCCAATTTTACGCACTCCGCCTCGTAGGCATCCATCTGCTTAAAATTTCCATTCCTTAAATATTCACTACCATTATTCTTTACATTCTTTTGGGACATTTCCCTATCATCAAAATACATTTCTTCTTCATAAACATCATTATTTTCTTTTAATAATATCCTATCAACTCTTATTCCTTCTTCTACCTCATCTTTCTGCATAAATTTAATTATTTGCCCTTCCAAAGTTACCATTTTTTCTTCAAAATCTATCTTTACTTTCTTCTTTTCCAATTCATCATTTCCCATTAATATATCAACACATAAATCCTTGACAATAAATCCTTGCATATTAATTTCTTTATTAAGAATATTAATTTTAAAATTGGCTAGTTTATCAATTTCACCCAACTTCTTATTATTTGCACCAATAATTTTAATTTTTGGAATCTTTATTATATCTGATAGTTTTAATGTATTAAAAATAAAATTCTCCGAGACTAAAGTACTTTCTGAACCAGTATCTATCATAATCTTAATCATTTTATTTTTGGCCAAAGCATTTATATAAATTAAATTAATAGATTCAATAATTTTCTCTTCATCTAAAGAAATAAATTCAGAAGGTTTTTCATAATAGCAATGGCCTAACTTGTAATTCAGAAAGTTTACTGCACAAAATTTTGATTATTAGAATTGTCAGATTGTATCTGACCACTTGGATCTGATGTCCTATGTCCTTCCCTACTATGACTTCTACTCACATTTTCTTGCCTTGTACTATTTTGTTCCCTGTCTTCACAGCTTCTATTCCTTCGAACACAATTTACCTGTCTGTTATAGTTAGGTCGCTCTGTATTTCTTCTATTATTAAAATCTTGTCTATTATTATTAGTACTGTCATTAAAATGTTGTCTATTATAATTAGTATTATTATTAAAATTTTGTCTATTATAACTAGTATTATTATTAAAGTTCTGTCTATTTGGATTACTGTTATTATTATTAAAATTTTGTAAATTATTACCATACCTAGTATTAATGTTATATGATTGTCTATATTGTTGAATATCATTTTTATTATATTGAAAGTTATTATTGTTTTTTCTGTTGTTATTATTACTTGTCATATTGCCTCTTTGTATTCTTTGAATAAAATTAATAAAACTATCTATTGTTTGAATATTTTGTACAGTTACGGTTTGCACAACATCAGCATCAAAATGTCTAGATACATTTAAGACTGTTTCATCCTCTCTAAGTGGTGGTTCTAAATATTTTGCAACTGTTATCAATTTCAATGCATAATCTACCATATTTGATTTTAAATTTTGATTATACTTTCCAAAATATAGAATTTCTCTAAACTTTGCTTGCTCTAATTCACCCCAATAATAATTTAAAAATTTATTTTCAAATGTTTGAAAGTTATCTAAATCATTTTCAATACTAGCAAACCAAGTTGCTGCATTGTCATTTAATGTCATTCTAATATAATCTTTAATATCATTAATATTATTCACAAATCTTAATTTATGTTTTAAACTATTTATGTATACTCTAGGATGTAAATTTTTTATATTACCAGAGAATTTAATCCCAGTCTCATTTGTTAAATTTAAGTAAGGTCTCCCTATGTCTCTCATTTGTGAAATATCATCTATTCTCTGTTCCACATTTCTTATTTGATTACTATTTATTTGGATATTTTGTTGTATATCGTCTAATTTTTCTTCTGTGTTTCTCCTGTCTTCGTTAATTTTTACTTCTAAGTTACATTTCTGTAACTCTATTTTCTGTTCTATATCTATTTTATTATCTTGAATAATCCTCTTTACTTCTGTCCTCTCATTGTCTATCCTTTTCTTGTAGTCATTCCGTATACTTTTTATTTCATTTGCTACTTTTTTCTCTGCAGCTTCAAGTTTTTTATCCATTTGTTTTACAATTTTATTATTATTATCTTCTATTTTCTTTTCTAATTTTCTATAATTCTCTTCCAATTTCTGTTCCATTTTTTTCATGTCTTCTTTGACTTCTTTTGAATTCTCTTCCAATTTTTTTATGTCTTCTTTGATTTCTTTTGAATTCTCTTCCATTTTTTTCGTATTCTCTTCCATTTTCTGTTCCATTTTTTTCATGTCTTCTTTGATTTCTTTTGAATTCTCTTCCATTGTCTTGTTCATCTGCATCATTAATGACATCAAAGCTGCCATATTGACATTTTCCTCTCTTTCTGGATTCATTTCTGCAGTATCTTGTGGAACTTGAACTAAACTCTCCTCTTGTATAGGTTGTGTTTCTACTTCCACATCTTCTTCATTCTTTTTGCTTCTTGTACCTTTCTTTCCTTGAGACATTTTGAGACTTTACTTGTTCAAATATAATTAAAAATAAAATCTATAATTTTTTCTTTCTACTGATAATTAATTTAATTATATGAGAGCACTTATCTTCCCAAACTAATTCTTTTAAATAGAGAGCCACCGCGTTGGGTGCCAAATTTGTTATGATGTGTTTTTTTGTTTGAATGATGAGCAATGAGTATTTTTAATAATATAGGGTTTTTATCGCGGTTCTCAAAGAATTAGCTTGTAAGTACTTTTTTAAATTATCTTTATTATAACTATTATGAAACACACATATATATATCTAACCTAGCCAATGTAAATTTAAAATAAACTATCTTTAATTTGATACTCTTATAAAACTAATTAAATTCTATTGACAATCTAAAATTTAAACAAACTATTTTCAAAATTGAAATTGTTATGACACTAACTAAATTATATTAACAAAATTTTGTACCTTTCTTTCACTGAATGCCTAAATGAACTGTTTTCCACTATATATATTCTAATCACCACTGAAAGTCTTTGTACTTCGGTTATCCTTGTTTTTGTGAAATTTCTTTTTCCAATTATCAGCTTCTACCAATTTAAGATATAGTTTTCTTCACCAGCATGTATACACCACCAACCAAACCAGCAAACAGCATTTATATTTATTCTTCTTTTCAATATACCAATATCCAATTATTATAAGTTGATTTATACTAATCTCCAACCATAATATAATTTAATTTCTTCCAATATACCTTTTTTTATCTTCAATAATTATTTGTGTATAATTATAAATGTGCATTAAATTATATGCATAATTTTTAATCTTCATTTAGCTCACTATATTAAACATTTTGACTATTTGTACTTGATTCACTGACTCCAACTAACTTTCATAATAAACTGCTTGACTTCTGACTAAAAACTTCTAAAAACTTCTTAAAACTCTTCTGACTGCACTATCTAAAACTTTTCTGACTAAAAACTTTCAAAAACTCTCAAAAACTGCCATCTTGAATCCAAATCACGGGTATTTATATCTTTTGGACATTCTAGAACCATCTCGTAAGAGATCATGTTCCAATTTGTTCTATTTCATACTTGTATGAATTTTCTGGAACAAACCATTTCGCAAACATGGCCATCTCCGGAGATCCAGAGAATTCCATTCTTTTCTATTAATAATTTTGTTTACATTTAGGCTTTTCAGATCAGAATATATAATTAAATTAGTAACTTAACATTCTAATTTAATAAAATACACATTTCAAACAATATATTATTATAACCCACTTTATATTCGTAAATATTTTTAAACGTCACTTCAGAGTATAAATATCTGTCAATCTCCGAGAGTATTTTTGGTTGCCTAAGCACATGGCTCACTTATATATATTTACAATATTAAAATACAACTTTTTACAATTATTATGCTAATTTATTAAAAATGCCCTCACATAAATATATTTTTATTAAATTCTCTAGTATATAACTTATTTAAAACAACCAAATATCTAATATTATGTAGTATATAACTTATAAATTATTTTCTATAAACCCTAATCGTCACAATACATATATATATATATACATATATATATATATATATAACAACATAGAATTAATATAATAGACATCTTAAAAATTTAAAATCATACTAAGGCACTCCTTGAAATTCAATAAGATAGGAGTTATTACAAATGTGTTTATTTAATCCACCCACTGTACATTATTAATATTTTTATTAGTTAGCTGCAAAGAAGGAGGTTTTACTAGCACTGTCTTTAAATCTTCAGATTGGTTACTGTTATCAGCACAGACGAAAACAAGCTATTTAGCACCAATAATCGGGATATGAGTAATCACTAGGCATGATTTATTATTAAGTAGGCAGTTTTTGTATGACACAGATAAAACCAGAATACTGAAAGTGTTTTTATATAAATGCACGAAATTAGTAAATAATAAATATACATTTAAAAATTACTTATTTTAAAATTAAAACTATTTAGATGCTTTTGTTTTTGATTTCAGTGTGGAAATGGTGCCCAAGAAACTTGGGCACCATTTCCACACTGAAAAAGTTTCTACAATATAGTTGACGACACACCTTCGTCGTCAATTTTAGGAAGCTCCGGTATCTACGATTGTTAGTAGGTGTACATTTTTTTTTTTGGCTATTTCCATCGTCTTCCAATAAATTTCATAGAGGTAAGTTATTAGCTCATTATTTTATTTTGTTTTCTTGTATTAAATATAAATTTTGAAATTTATCATTTTATTTGGGAATACAGCCAAAATTTTAGTTTAAAAAATTAATTTATTTGACGTTTCGACTTCCACTTTAGAAATCAGTTTTTGTATTCGGTATTTTGATAACGATTTTCGAAGTGGAAGTCAAAACGTCAAATAAATTAATTTCAAACTAACATTGTGGCTTTATTCCCAAATAAAATAGTAAACTACATAAGATGCCCCAAAGGAATAGCTTAAGAACAATATATTTTGGATTTCAGTAAAATGGATTCCGAAAGGCCATTGACAGATAAAGAACTGGAAGAAGAGACTGCGCGTATTATGAATGGTGAAGTCTTTGACTCAGACCCCTTCGAAGACAGTGGCAGCGACTGGGAAGAAGATAATCTGGAGATAGAATCTTCACACTCAGATAATAAAGCTGTCGAAGATTTGATTGTATCTCCTTGTTCTAATGAACCGACAGGGCAAGATGCCATTTCGAATACTGAAAAAGTTTCTACGTCGATATCTAGAAAATCAAAGTATGTAGTTCCAACAAAAAAAAAAGATTTAAGGCTAAAAATGGTCATAACTGGTCGACCGAAGTTCCCCATAAATCAAGAAGGACAGTTGCAAGGAATCTTATTTACTTCGTATCAGGTTCCAGAGGTACCGCTAAAAACTGTAATACTTCTTACATTTCTTTCTAAACACGCTACTTGAAAATTATTCTGCAACATACAAATGCACAATAAACAATAATGATTAATTAACTTAACTATTATTAATAACTATTAAATATTTCCAATTTTATTTATTAACTCTTATTAAGTATGATTAATTATTAATTAATTATAATAAAACATGTGGTTACTTACTTCGAGGTATAAATCAAATTTTCTACACCAAAAACTGACATTAATGGAAACAAACACTTCTTCTTCTTCTTCTTCTTCTCTGTGGCTTTTATTCTACAGAATAATCAGCCAGTACATTTGTTTTGTTAATTTTTGGGCCACTGTCGTGAGTCTAAGAGTATATCTCATGCCCCATTATCAGTGAATATAGACATTTTATCTACCTATCTACATTTTATTTATGTTTTCTATTTTCTTATAGTTGTTTTAAATGTTAATATTGGATAGGTTATTATGAAGGTTATAATTTTATATGGTTGATTTGTAGAAATCTGAGAAGAATTTTGATAATTTTAGGGTTAATTTTAGAAACAAACACTTTCGATTTTTAGGTTATGTTGGTTTAAGGTGCAATGCTGAATATGTCCTATCTGTCACTTAATACGTCCTAGATTTTGGGTAACATTAAATATTGCAATACTGACTGTACTATCTGTTACAATAGGACACTTCAGGTTTGTACAGATCAGATAGAACGTAAAGCTTAGTAATCAAGTTTTATTTTGAACTTAGCACAACAAGCACCACTTTCGAACAGCTATTTAATGACAGATAGGATAACTCAGCTTTACTTCCTCAGCTCAGAAAGCACAACTACTACTTTAAGATATTTGTAAATCAGAAGATAATATTAATGTCTACTTTAAGTAAGGTATAAAACATGAACTGTTTTATTGTTCGTCTGTTCTGCATAAATGCACTTAGATGTCCATTCTATTTTGAAAATAACGTTTTATTAATAAATCCAATCTATTGTTGTGCAGTGCAGACGAATCTAACTGAAAAATAATTTATATCAATCCCAAAAATATTGTGAAGGTAGAAAGTTGACAGTGACAAATGATTGGTGTATCATAACATTCGGTGTTTTGAAAAAATGACGATTCTGGAAAAAACCGACAACCAAATCTAAAAATCTGTACTCTGACAATGAGATCGCTGTTTTTGCTCTGCATAAAAAATTTTGGGTGTGATTGTGTCACATACATACATTTATTTGGCAATACGCTAAAATGTTGTTATGGGACTGATAAAACTTTACTCATATATTCATCGGCGTATATGCCACAGCAGAATTAATGCATAGGCGTACGGTGAGAAATCTACGGTAATACATTCATATTATACACATAAAACATTTACTGGTTTAAAGGTTTAGGTGAAATATGAACACTTTTGTTCTTTACTCAAATAATACATTTTTGCAATAACTTTGGTTAAAATAAAATTAAACTATTTTGACATCAACCTATTTATAACAGACAAAACACAAAAGGTGAATGCTTATTTGCTGCTGTATACTAGTATTTAAAAAAAAAATAGGGCAATATATCATAATTTCTTTAATAACTAACATATATGTATATTTGTTGTGAATCGCTGTTGATAGATTCAATATCCCTGATAAATTTGATTTTTAAAATATTTCAAAGGGAGTAAGCAGTATAGTCGTCAGCACACTTGTAGTGATTGGCACTGTTGGAATAAAATTGTAAATTGGAATATAATTGTATTATTATATTTAATTAGAAAAGACATAAGTTTTATTGTTTTACAAATACAAGTGTAAGGTGTACAGAGACCAGTGACAAGTGACAAGTAAGTCATCAGACATCAATAAAAATAAAATGTGTTGCTAACATTTTGTTAAACCTATCTCTCTATTCAAATTGCCGAATATAGGCCTCTCCTAATTCTCGCCATTCATCTCTGTTGTTTGTAAGTCGTTTCCACATTGGTCCTGCAGTTCTTTTAATATCGTCGATCCAGCGCATTTGCAGTCTTTCTCGAGGTCTTTTGGCTTCATATGACCGCCAATTCCAGATTTCTTTGTTCCATCGGCCATCATTAAGACGTTCGTTATGTCCAGCCCATTTCCATTTCAGTTTAGCTGTTCGACAGCATTTTTTACTTTTGTTCTATTACGAATGTCTTCATTGGTTTTATGGTCTTCAAGTGATATACTGAGCATCTGTCGTTCCATGGCTCTCTGAGTTTTTCTAATCATCTCCATGTTTATTTTAGTGAATGTCCAGGTTTGAGCTCCATATGTAAGTACAGGTAGGATGCAGAAATTAAACACTTTGGTTCGTAGTCTTTAAGGTATATTGTTATTTTTAAGTACGTATGAGAGTCTTTCGAATGCTGCCCATCCCATTTTTACACATCTGCTTATTTTGGTAGTCTAATTTTCTTTGTTTACTTTGACATTTGGACCCAGATATGTATATTCATCTACGTGTTCTATCTCTATCCCTTGGATGTTTATCATAGGTTTGTCATCTTTGTTTGAAATTAGTTTAGTTTTGTTGAAATTCATTTTCAGTCCTTTTTTAGGGATTCTGTGTGAAACTCCTCAATCATCGTATTCAGTGCATTCCATGTGTCGGCTATTAGTACTACATCATCTGCGTATCTAAGATAATTTAAGTATCTTCCGTTAATAGGGATTCTTCTATTTTCCCAGTCTATTGACTTAAAGATATCTTCTGGGTCAGCTGTAAATAATTTTGGAGATATTGTGTCTCCTTTTCTTATGCCTCGGTTAATTTTTACTGGTCTTGTTTCGATTCCATTACCCAACGTCACTATCATTTCAGCTTGTTCGTAAATATTATGTATTAATACTCTGTACGTGGAGTCGAACCCTTATCTAAATCCGGCTTGTTCTACTGGTTGATATCCGTCAAATTTAACTGTTAATCTGTTTGTAATAATGTTGCCAACATACATATAATAATAAAAGTACTGAATTGTACAGCAACACCCCTCTCAATGCTACAAAAGTACAAATAAATTAAGTACAAACTGCAAACAAAATTATAATAAACTAATGAAATATAGAATTAAACATTAGTTTAAGAAACATTCAAACAATTTCTCAATAATTTAAATTGAGTAACAGGCAATGCCTTGGTCATATCAGCTAACTGTGTGTTTGTAGGAACATACTCAATAATAAAATTTCCCTTATTTGCCATCTCTTTTACAAAATGATGTTTTACATTAATATGTTTTGAGCATTTGGTCTCATAAGTTTGAGCCATTTTTACGCAACCTGGTTGTCCTCAAAAATTCTAATAGGATATTTAAAATCAAACATTTTTTATAAAAGTTGACCTAAAAACAAACACTCAATCATACACGCAGACAGAGCCAAATATTCGGCTTCACTGCTACTAAGAGCAACTACAGATTGCTTTTTAGAACACCAGTTTATTATTACAAGGAATAACATATCCAGAAACACTCTTTTTGTCATTAGCATCGCTCGCAAAATTTGAGTCAGCATATGCATGAACAGAAACTTGATAATTTTTAGTAAATTTATTGTATAATAATCCCAACTAATTAGTATAGCTCAAATAACGAATTACATTTTTAAGATGCTTCCAATGATTACTATTAAAATTATTTTAAAATCTTCCCAAGAATGAAACTGTAAAACACAAATATGGCCTTGTGCCAAGCATCAAATACATCAAGCTACCGAGTACCTCCTTATACGGGACTTTAAAATCAGTTTAAGCTTCTTTTACTAAATTAAATTTAGGTTCCATTGTAATTTTACTAATCTTGCAAGTCATCATATTAAAATGATTAACAATTTTTGTAACTAAATTTGTTTGGCTAACTACTAAAGGCTTATCTTTTCGTTAAATCTCTAATCCTAAAAACACAATTTTTGTTTCATTTGATAAATCACTTTTGACACTTTTTTAACCTTTTTTAATTTTACTGTAACGTCCCTGCATTCAACTTTCTGTTAAATCATGTTTTCATATAATCAAACAACAAGCAGGGGAAACCGTTGTAAAAAATGATTTGATGGCGTTGTCCCAAGTTCTGGATCAACTGCCACAAAAAGCCTTAGAAACTTCAGAGAAATTGAATAATGTTTGAAATTTTAAGCTACTCATTCAAGAATTTTTAGTGAGTTGTTAAGTAATCATATTTTCCTTAAAAATTCACGAAATTATGTGTGAGGATAAAATAATGTTTTTCGTATCGATGTAAATATTAATTTAAAATATAATAAGTCTTTCTTTTTTATATGCTTACTCAGTACCACATCAGTTATTCATATATAACAATAAATACAATAAATAAATACTAAACTTTATATTTGTATATAAATTTAATGACATGTCTCGCAAAGTTTAAAAACAAAAAGCAAAATAGGTATATTGATGGAAGGCAAACATATATATGAATTTCTGACTATTGATCATCTTCAGTACGGTGCAACCAAATTAGAAAAGAAGCATGTTAATTTGGGAAAGGATCACTGCAGGAGCAATGCGACCAATTTGTATTTAGGTCATCGAGTACAATAAACCACTCTATCTATGTTTTGTAGACCTGACGAAGGCTTTCGATCGCATCCAAGTCGAAGACGTCTTACACCTACTGTATAAAAGAAACATACCAATCAATATTGTGTGTAAACACAGTGTACGCCAGTACAAAGCGGAGCCAGTTATCCCAATTACAAATAAACCAGTCTGGTTAAAAAAAAAAAAGGTGGAAAAATGTTTCGCAGATATCTGAAGCTTTTAAGACATAGGTAGGGGATACTAAATGATGAATAGATGAAAAGATACTCCTAGTTTTACCTTGCGTTTTTTTAAGCAATAATTTATGGTCACAATTTGATTTTTTGTCTATAATTTTTTTCCCTTATACTTTAAATATACCATATTTATGTCATTTTTTTATGTCAAGAATATCTTTATTCTCCCGTTTTTTTAATTAAAATTAATACATAATTTACAGAGATATTTGCAAAAAAGCAGTTTTTTTGCACTAATTTGTAAATTTTATTAATTTATTTATTAACAAAATAAAATGAATGAAAAACTGAGAAGTTAAATGCATATTGAGTTTTCATCGAAATTATTTACAAAATAAACGTTTGAAAAAGGGGTATGTTTTTTACTTATAAACAATTGTAAAAACTTCTATATTTTTCAAGCTACAGACTTGTACGTACAACCATTGGATAACTGGTAAAAAAGTTCACATTAAAAAATAAAAAACCTTCTATGACCAATAGGAACGAAGTTAGTGACTATTTTTAAAAAAATCATATCTCCATTGTTTATAAACATTAAGAAGTAAAATTTGCACAAATTTTGAATGAAAATCCAAACTTTATATTAAAACTTATAGCTATAAAATTTATCTAATTTTTCGAAACGATGGTACTTTCGAAAGATCGACATAGGAAAGTGGAGAGGATATCTGTTTCAGCTCCGTTTTTTTTTTCGGCATCGGAACTTCAAATTGCAACACGTAGGAAAAATTTACATTATCTTGGCTTACTTTGCAGCTGCAAGCCTCTTTTTTTTATTCTGGGGTAGCTCGTCGAAATATGAATAACTACATAGTTTTCACTGGCCATAAAATATGGGAAAACTATTATGATGACATAATTTTCACCCCCTATAAATCTCGGAAAATCCCGGAAAATCAACATATGTTTTTTCATTTTATATCAGTGATGTAATAATACTTATATATTTTATAAATTAAATTTCAGGTAATTTTTTACATATGATATTATTATATTCCTTATATTGATTATAATTGTTTGTATTTTTATAATTAACAATATTGATTTTTATTCTATTTTTCTTACAAATATGATATACAATATTAATCTAATCTGCCTTACTGCTTTGATAAAATAAGTCGATTTTTTCATCACTTGCCTTATTAAATTTTGCAATGTTTATTGAACTTTACTTTTTTTATTTTTTTTTACATACATTGGTTTAAAAGTTAAAATTTGGTTCATTTATTCGACTTCACTGTCAGGTCTGAACCTTTTTGTTGCAGGTTGTTTGTCTTCACTTATTTGTCAGTCTTTCCATACATTAACATATTAATGGGCGATCTTAATGCCAAGGTGGGTCAAGGTAAGGTAGGAGAACAAGTAGGAAAATATGGGCTTGGAAACAAGAATAACAGAGGAGATCGATTGATTCAATTTTGTCAAAGTGAAGACTTCGTAATAACAAATACCTTTTTCAAATTACCTTCTCGACGATTATATACATGGACATCTCCACAACATATCAAAGAAAAAATAGTAAGAAATCAAATCGACTACATTATGATAGCAATGAGGTATCATAATGCTGTTAAATGTACTAAGACGTACCCAGGAGCTGATATAGGCTCCGATCATAACCCGGTAGTTACTGTGATAGAGGCGAGACCAAAAAAGATTAGAAGACCACACAGAAAGGCACTAGATTTAAATAAACTTAGAAACAAAAATATACGACAAGAAACAGGAGAAGAAATAAACGAAAACCTCCGTTCAGTGCAGCAACAAATTAATGATACAAACAACGTTAACCAAAAATTAAAGTACATAAATACAGCTATACAAACAGCAGGAAAGAAACATCTTACAAAAACAACAACAAATAATAAGGAGTGGATGACACAAGATATACTAGACTTGATGGAACAAAGAAGAAAGATGAAGAATTACCCAGACAAATACAAAGAAATAAATAAACACATAAAAAAGAGAATAAAAGAAGCCAAAGAGGAGTGGATTAAAGAACAATGTGAAGAAATGGATACCTATGAGAAAAAGTACGATGCGTTCAATATGCACAAAAAATTAAAAGAGATAACAGGAAGCATAAAGAAATGCCAAATAGGTAAACTTAAAGACAAAGATGGAAATCTTATTGTAGATCTAGAGAATAAAATAAAAAGATGGACAGAATACCTGAATGAATTATTTGAAGACGATAGAAACAACTTAACTTAGATAATCAATGCAATTGGGCCAGACATATTGAAAGAAGAAGTAAATACGCAATAATAAACGCTAAAAAACGGAAAAGCAAATGGACCTGATGAAATTCCGACAGAACTGTTGAAGCTTCTGAATAATAAATCCGTAACCATAATATTAAATTGTGCAGCGAGGAGCTAAAACAGTTTCCCCTCCACTTTCCTATGTCGATCTTTCGAAAGTAACTTTGTTTCGAAAGGTTTTAAGTTTCGAAAAATTGGATAAATTTTATAGCTATAAAATTAAATATAAAGTTTAGATTTTCATTCAAAATTCGTGCAAATTTTACTTCTTAATGTTTATAAACAATGGAGATATAATTAACAAAAAAATTGTCGCTAACTTCGTTCCTATTGTTTATAGAAGGTTTATTTTTTTTGATAAATGTGAGTTTTTTTACCAGCTATCGAATGGTTGTACATACATGTATGTAGCTTGAAAAATATAGAAGTTATTACAATTGTTTATAAGTAAAAAATATACCACTTTTTCAAACGTTTATTTTGTAAATAATTTCAATGAAAACTCGATATTCATTTAACTTTTGAGATAGTATAAGTCTTAAAGAATCCTATGAAATTTGTTAAATGTGTCTAGCGTCATTTATAGGGCAAGTTCAATGGTTTAAATAATTAGTCCCAGGGATAAACAAATTGTATAACTTTTAAACTATTTGGCCGATCGGGAAGAAATTTCGCACAAATTTAAAGGACGATAGTTCCTCAATGTTGAAATGCATTAATAATATTTTGTTTTGTTAATAAAAAAATTAATTAAGTTTATAAAATAGTGCAAAAATCTGCTTTCTTGCAAATATCTCCGTAAATTATTTATCAATTTTAATTGAAAAAACGGGAAAATAAAGATATTCTTGATGTAAAAAAATGGTATAAATATTGTTTATTTAAATTATAAGGGAAAAACTTATAGATAAAAAAACCAAATTCTGACCATAAATTATTGTTAAAAAAAAAACGCAAGGTAAAAATAGGAGTATCTTTTCATCTATTCATCATCTAGTATCCCCCACCTACGTCTTAAAAGCTTCAGATATCTGCAAAACATTTTGCCGCGAAATCGATGATTTTTGTATAAACAGACTGGGCTAAAAGTAAAACAAACAGGAGAACGACTTTTGCGAATATATAATTAAATAAATCCGTTAACTAATTTTCAATACCAAGTTCAGATTTCTACTTAAATGTGTGCCTTCTAAGAATTGCAAGGCAAAACAGACGTTGATAAAGATGTTATTAGAGACATGGAAAATCTAAAATTGCATTCCATAATATATCTCCTCAACTAATCAAAAATCCTTGGAAGAGTAAATCAGAGTAAAAAGAAAAGACAGTTAAGATTTTATTTCACGTATAGTACGTCCTTGTATCCGCTTATACGTATTTCACCCTAAAAGGGATCTTCGGAGCGGCTATTCGCAAACGATCTTAACGTGAAAATAATCTTTTCTGTCATATTAGAAGATATGCGCATACACAGACGCACTATACGTGAAATCAAATCTTAACTGTCTGTTCTTCTTATTCCGATTTACTCTTTATGAGTACGAGAAACCAAATCACTAAGGATTTTTGCTTAGTTGAAAAGATATGTTGTGGAGTGCAATTTAAGATTCCCCATATCTCTAATAACATCTTTATCAACGTCTGTTTTGCCTTGCTAGAAGGCAGAGATTAAAGCAGAAATCATCTGAACTTGGTTTCGAAAATTAGTTTACGGATTTATTTAGTTTACGGATTTATTTATCAAATGTCGCTATTGCGTTCAGATCGAAGCCATTTTATAGTTGCTTCTAATATGACAGTAAAGATTATTTTTACGTTCAGAGCGTTTGTGAATATCCGCTTTGAAGATCCTTTTTAGGGTGAAATACGTATAAGCGGATACACAGACGTAATATACGTGAAATCAAATCTTAACTGTCTTTTCTTTATATAATTAAATGTTCTAAAATGTTTTATGGTCTATCAAGAGAAGATACCCGAAAACTGTCATACAAAGCCGCAGCCTACAATAATATAGCGGTTCCAGCAAACTAAAATGCATTAAAAGTTGCTTCACTTGTCTGGATGAAATGATTTCAGAAACGTCATTCCATAAATTTATCTCTCCGGACCCCAGAAGGTTGTAGTCTGGCAAGGGCAACCGGTTTCAATAAATTTAACGTTGAAATGTTTTTCAGTAAACTTGAAGCTGTATTAAAGCGTTTCCCGGTGCTTGTAGATGGTAGTCGCATTTGTATTTTAGATGAAACAGAAACCGTTATCGTTCAAAAGTCCCAAAGAGTGTTTGCAGAAAGAGGTATAAGACAGGTTCGTAAGACTACAAGTGGCGAACGTGTAACTCTCGTAACAACATTGTTAGAGCATCTGGAGCAGTTATTCCTTCTGCTCTGGTATTCCCGAGAGTATACTTTGATGATTTTATGATAAACGGGTCGCCCCCTGAAACTTTAGGACTAGCTTCAGAAACAGGTTGGATAAATACAGAGTGCTTTGTGCAAGTTGTTAAGCATTTTATTAAGCAGACTGGTAGTACCAGAGAAAATATGCCACACTGTACGAACAGATTACAGCCGTTGGACGTAGGCGTATTAAAACTATTTCAAACTTTCTATAATGCTGCAGTAGATGCATGAATTGTGAACCATCCTGGTCAGACATTTACAAATTATAACATAGCAGCCTGTGTTGGTACAGCATATCCACGAGCAATAAAGCCAGTTAAAATCACAAGCGCTTTTCGAAAAACTGGAATATTTTCATTTGATCGGCATGTCTTACTAAAGAAGATTTTTTGTCAAGTTTTGTGACAGATAGGCCACTTGTTGCAGTTGAAGCTGCTGCTTAAAATATAAATGAATCTCTAGATGTAGAAAATCCAGGTCCAAGTAATACTGATACTACGAAAATCTTTGTTAGCCCAACAGTTTTTAAGGGTTATTCTAGAGCTTCGACAAGAAAATCTGGGGAGAGCAATATAAAACGCAGAAGAAAGACGATGATAGCTACGGATATCTCGGAAAAATGGAACTGACTAAATCTAAAGAAAAAACAACAAAATAGAAAAAGGTAACTGGGCGCGTATTAGATAGTCATTGTGATGAGCAAGTTGAAAATGAGATGGAATTAAAAGATTCCAGCGGAGAAGAGGATTTTATTGGTGAAGACCCCGAACCAATTAGTATCGAAGATAGGAATGATGGGCTTGTTGAATTTAACCTTAAGCAAAATACATACTATGTAGGCAAAGTTTTGTCTCAAATAAAAGAAAATGATTTTAAAATATCGTTTTTATGAAAAAACGCTAAATGTGAAAACAGGTTCTTTTTTCCAGTTGTCCCAGATGTCTCACATGTATTAAAAAGAGACATTGAAATGATTTTGCCGCCCCCTGTAATTCAGGGGTTAACTAAGCGCCAAAGTTCGCTTTTAAAATTTGAATTAAACTTTGACAGTGTTAGCGTAAAATAATGTTAATTGTTGCGTCTCAGCGTTCCCACATTGAAAGGAATAGTGAGACATTTAGTAACTTTTAGTTTTATTATTTTTGAGGTGTTAACTTTGGTTTTTATTAAAAAATGACATGATTTTTTAGTTCTTATTTATAAACCAAATATAGAGGTACAATATAAGTTTAAAGTAGCATTTAATAAAAAAGTTATTGTTATTGAAAGTTTTGCGTCTCAGTGTTCCTACCACTCCCCTACCAAATAGACGAAGAAGTATTGGCAGACCATAAGAAAGATGATGCGCTGGTTTAAACAATTTAGGAGGCTAATATTGAAGAAGAAACATGCTTATAGCCTTTATACAAGAAGGAAGAAGAAGAAGAGTTAGAAGACCCTAATAGCATGTCTCGCAAAACAGAAAAACAAAAAAGCAAAGTAGGTATATCGATGGAAGGCAACCGTATAAACATATTTCTGACTATTGGTTGTCTTCAGTTACTATTTCTATATTTTTGGAGAAGTCATCATACGTTACTGCTGCTGATCCGTTTATTGTCACTTTCATTTCCAAATACTTTTATATGAAATTATCCTTATTTTACATAATTTCGGTATTTTAATTTTAAATATTTATTAACGACATCTAGCAGTAGACTAACTCACTAAAAATTTTTCTTGAAAGTTGGATGAAACAAAACGAATAATAAGAATATTAGAGTTAATTACTTTCTAACACTGTACACAAGAGACTTCCTTAATAGCTTTTTACAGCTTCTCCGAGAATTTCTTAATCCGCCCTTATTAGTGTCATAAACTTTTTAATATATAAAGTTCTAAATAAACTTATATAATATCTACTTAGGTTTGTCGGTAACATAAAAAAGTATATACTTTTAATATAAAATCAATTCGTACTTTTATGTAAGTAAAATGGAGGACTTACTTTATAAATAAGGTATTATATAACAAAAATGTAATCGGTTTTAATCCACGTAAGATATTACCAATCAAAGTCAATAATTAAGAGGGGAGTAGGGTTTTATTTTTTTTTCTTTCGATTTTTAATTTGTTTTTATTGGTAGTATAACTCTTCAAGGGTATCTAGTTTAAATTTCAGAGTGATCGAAGCAGAATTGATGGAGTTATAGGCATAAATGCGTGAGTGAGTTGATCACTAATTATATTAAAAGAATTTATTAAGCTACTTCCAATGTAGCTGTAATTCTGCACCAAAATTTTAATATTTTACAATATATTCTTATTTGAGAACGTCAAATTTTTATTAATAATAATCCGCGATCGGAGCAATAGCCACTTCCTATCACTTGCTGTTGCGTGGAGTAAATCTCCGAATTATTTCGTATGCTTTAAATGAAAAACGTACGTACACATTAGAACAACTGATAGAGAAGAAAATGGCAAAAGGTAGACCGGTCCATCTGGCCTTTGTTTGATCTAAAGAAAGCATATGACTCAATACCTAGAGTCAAATTATGGGAAGCAATGAATGATCTCGGAATCCGACAAACACTAATAAAAGCAGTTAAAGCACTATACAAAGAAAACAAAGTAGCTATTAAATGTGGAAATAAAGCCTACAATCCATTTAAGACGACAAAAGGACTTCTACAAGGCTGTGCTACGTCCCCTACTCTGTTTAAAATATTCTTGGAAAAGACACTCAAACCATGGAGGAGAAAGTGCGAAGGAATGGGCATACCAGTAAGAGACGAATACCTATACACCTTAAGTTTTGCCGACGATCAAGTAGTCATCGCACAAGATGAAGAAGATCTCAGCTTTATGCTCAGAAAACTAGAAGAAGAATATAAAAACAACGGAATGGAAATAAACCTAGAGAAAACCGAATACCTAACAACAGAAAACAAGGATATGAGAAACCTAGAGATAGACGAGGGAAGACAAATAAATGGAACAGATAAATTCAAGTATTTAGGAACCATAATATCGAACCAGGGAACAACAGAAGAAGATATAAACAACAGACTGAGACAAACAAGAAACTGTATAAGACAACTAAACTCAGTGTTGTGGGATAAGAACATTACGATAAAGACAAAAAAGAGAATATATAACACCCTGACAAGAAGTATCCTGACATATGGGTCCGAAAACTGGACAATAAACAAGAGAAATAGAGGTAGAATAAGAGCAGTAGAAATGGAGTTCCTGAGGAGAAGCTGTAGACTTACAAAAAGAGACAAAATTGAAAACGCAGAGATTAAGCGGAGAATGGGAGTGCAATCAGACATAATCGACTATATAGAGGAGAAGAGACTATCCTGGTACGGCCACGTCAGAAGAGCGGACAGAGGACGCTGGATAAACAAAATCACAGAATGGAGCCCGATTGGAAGAAGAAAGAGAGGAAGACCCCGAAGGTCATTCAGAGATGAAATCGACGAGGCTATGGAGAAAAGAACCCTGCGAGATGGAGACTGGAATGACAGGGAAAATTGGAGAAAACGGTTAAGTGAAGGAAGACAGTGAAAACTGTGGAAATCCTTAGTAGTAGTAGTAGTAAATGAAAAACGTGAAAATGTAAAGAAACCATGGACTCAACTGTATGTGGCGTTATTATAAAAAAAATATTAAAAATTCAGTAATAAACACAATGATTTCAGTAACCCACATCAAGTAATACAGCACTACAAGAAGTATTCCCGTGGCTGGTCTCAACTTACGTGGAGGATGGGGATTTAAATTGAGAGAGGGTCCTTTAGTACTTTGCGTACGATAGACTAGGCGAGGAAGTCCTCAACCCCAACACGGCGCGTCCCAATGGCTGATAGGGAAAGTTCCTGCAAATATGCAGGACAGGTACGAATAAGGCATATCCATATAAGTACCCGCTGATCCACTGAGGACATGGCATTAGGCAGCAGTAATGTCACTACTGGATTAAAGCTGTGGAATAGTAAAAAAATCCTGTAGGCTTAATTCTAGGTACTCACAGGAGCTACTCGCATTATAAGTCAAACGGCTGTGACACTGCGATGGGGAAGGCAACGGGAAGCCACCCCATAAATAGTCGCTAGTTCATTCAGTTAATGTAAACCAATTTGAAGAAGGTACTAATCATGGACTTCACATACCAAAGACCGGCAGGGGAGGAAGAACACGACAATGTAAGGCTTACCAGGTCGTCAATCCACGAAATCCTTACCAATATTTAAACACCAATCGAGAAAAAGTGTGCACGTGAAACGTTCAAAAAATCTGTACTCGGAATGTTCGAAGTATGTTTGAAGGGGGAAAGATACACAACACCATTCAAGAAATGAAAAGACTAAATATCGACGTAATGGGAATCAGCAAGATGAGATGGCCAGGCTTGGGACAAAACTGTGTGAATAAGGATATAGTATATTATGCGGGACACGATAAACCACATCACTGGAATGGCGTAGAGGTGATTCTGAGCAAAAAGATCGCTGGGGTATTCTGATGAAGCTGCAAAGCAGACCCGTTAATATGAACATCATTCATAAAATTTACGCTCCAACATCAGAAAAACCAGAAGAGGATATCGAGGAATTCTACGCACTTGTACAAAAAGCATTAAAATATACCAAGAAGAACGAGATTGCCATTATCATGGGTGATTTCAATGCTAAAGTTGGCAAATGTAGAATAAAAGATATCGTCAAATAACACGGCTTAGGCGAGAAAAACGAAAGGGGAGACCGACTTATCTAATTTTGTCGAAAAGAAGATTTTACCATTGCTTACACCTGGTTTAGACTCCCCCCCGAGACGACTTTATACATGAAACTCACCTGCAGATACAGCCAACAATATCATCAGAAACCAGATAGACTTTATTCTCATTAACAAAGAATTCAAGAACAGCTTGACTTCGGCGCAGGCCTGCCCAGGAGCAGACGTCTCATCGGACCGCAACCCATTAGCGAGCCAGATACAACTCAAACTAAAGAAACTCATCAAAAGTAAACCTTAACAGAACCTGAATTATGACACTCTAAAAGACCTTGTACTTCGTCGGAATGTAAGAGATGTAATGAGAGAAAAACTAGAAACCGCTAAACAACAAAAACAGAGTTTAGAACAAAAATAGAGTTATATCAAAGACGTCATGATAAATGTGGGAAAAGAACATCTGAAAAAGAAAACAAAAATTAAAAAATTAAGAATGGATGACTGATGACATTCTACAGATGATGGACCAAAGGAGATTAATGAAAAACAGAGACACGAAGAAATACCAAGAAATCAAAGAAATAATTAAAAAAGAAATACGAAGAACCAAGGAGACATGGATGCAAGAAATATGTTAACTAATCAATAAGCTGCAAGTGAAATACGATCATATAAATATCCACCGAAAGATTTGAGAAGCCACTGTTCAATACAAGAGGAGAAACACACACCTTCTCATAAACAAAGATAGGAACTTGGCGACGACAGTTAAGGAGAAGTTGGTGACTTGGAAAATGTACATCGAAGAACTTTTCTGGGACTACCGAGGTAACCTTCCAGAAATAAATTGCATGGCAGAGCCGTCGATACTAGAAAGCGAGGTGAAACAGATTTAAAACAGTCTAAGAATGGTAAGGCCACAGGTCCGGACAAAATACCCGTTGAACTTATTAAGGTGATGAGTGAAGTAAACACGAAGAAGTTAACTGAAGTGTTTAACGCCATGTAAGATTCAGATAAATCCCAGACGAATGACTATTGTCAACATTTGTAACAATACCAAAAAACGATCTGCGAAAACGTGCGAAGGTTTCCGAACTATCAGCCTTATGAGTCGTTCACTTAAGATTTTTCATAAAATCATACATGCCAGAATTTACAAGAAATGCGAAGAAAATGTCGGTGAAATGCAATTACTACTTCAGAGATGCAGCTATGTCAGTTGTGGTGTCTATATTTGTTATATTGACTACGCCAGGCATTTGACCGTTGTCAGCACCAGAAGATGGTCTACAAAGAGTAGTATTGGATGAGAAGGATATTCGGATAATTATGAATTTATACTAAAACCAGTGTGCTTAAGTCAAGATCGAAGACCAGCTGACCGACCAAGTGAAGATCATGCGAGGAGTAAGTCAAGTCTGTGTTCTCGCCGAATATACTCTGAGGAAATTTTTACTGAAGCCTTCATAAAACTAGAAATGAGAATCCGAGTTAAAGATGAATACATCAATAATATCCGCCTAAATAATAACCAGCCTAAATGGTCTACAAGCCTTACTAGACCGAGTGAGAACTGTGAGCGTAACATATAAACTAGACATTAGTATTAAGAAAACTAAATTCATGGTTGTCAGTTGTGCAAATTTAGATCCCAGGACACTAACGGCAGGTAGCGAAGAGATCGAGAGAGTAGACAGATTCATTTACCTCGGAACTACCCTCAACTCACATTGGGACTACGCTTAAGAGATTAGATCCAGAATTAAAATGGCACGGTCTACATTTATCAAGTTGAGATCTTTGCTACGCTGCAGTGGATCTCAGTATGGAAACCAAGATGCGGATAGTCAGGTGCTACATTCTTCCAGTGTCACTATATGGAGTTAAAGCCTGGACACTGACGAAAGCCACATAAACGTTGAGGTCCTACAGCGCATGACAAAAGAAAAAGAAGTGCTTAATTTAGTGAAACAACGTAAGATTGAGTACCTCGGCTACGTAATGCGAAACTAAAAAAAGTATCGAATTCTTCAACTCGTTTTGCAGGGTAAAGTATTTGGCAGGAGATGACAGGGACGCCGCCGTATCTCGTGCTTGAAAAACCTCCGACAATGGTTTGAGATGACCTAGGCTAAGATGTTTCGCAGAGAAGTCAACAAAACCATGATAGCGTTGATCATCGCCAACATCCGGGCCGGAAAAGGCGCTAAAAAAAGAAAAAGAATTCACTTCTGTCGGCACTTCACTCCACGCCGTTTTTTATTGGTTTTATGTGTTTTTGAAAATATTATTTCTTTAAAAAATATTATTGTAAAATAATTGTGTTTTACTGTAAACTTGTTGTATTTACGTAATTGTAGATTCATTTTAAGTATTAAAAATAAAATGCAACTACGTTGAGGTTAATAAAGTTCTCGTTTTTCTTCATTACTAGACAATTTGCAAACAAAGTTAAAGCGCTAAACTAGAGATAAAAAAGTCGTATGACCTCTTCAAAATTGACATATTTAATACCGACCATGAATTTCCACACACTCGAAAATCCCTTTTATATAGCCTCTGTTCCGAAACAATGCTTTTTCCATAGAAAACAAACAAAAGATAGCAATTTTTTACCATTTTGCGCGACTTGTGACAGGGAAAACTGCTACCGTTTGTAGATTTCTTTTTCTATTTGCCGCTGAGTGATACAAATCCAAACAATTCGTTTCGAACCAGTAAATCACGAGAAACTAAACTTAGTATGGAAGCTAGCAATCTACACAGTATAATATATAAGGTTAGAGGCAAACTTAAAATTATTGTCGTATTATTTAATATTAAATATTTGGTGTATGTGTTATATAAAATGGCGAATAAAGTAGAAGAAATACAGAAAGAAATATACACGAGAGTATTTTATGCAATATGAATCGTATTATATTACTTAAATTCAAATGTTTCGCCCAATTGCCTGAAATCTGAGAACTTGTAGGTACACATTCTTCTTCATTATCACTAAATACTACATGCCGTTCATCCTCTTCACTTGCTTCCGAAAGATGTTATTCAGTTTCAGAGTCACTTACAATGCCATCTACTTCAGAAGATTCTTCATCATTGGAATATCATAAATTATTAGCAAATCTTGCAGTTCTGCAGCTGATAATGATTTTCGGAACGTTTTATTTGCTCTATCAACTTTCACTGTAACTCAATATAATTTTAGAGGCTTAGATGTCGACACTAACGTCTATATCAAACGACTGATAGCAGATGCATTATTTATTTCAACATGTATTTAGGTATCTACCTAATATTATTGCATTCCAACAATGATTATCAGTTTTTAAAATTTATTTAGAATAGATATAACACCTATTGTAAGCATCTCTTTGATGTTGATATCAAAGAGATGTTTACATTGTTTGTTATACGTTAAGACTTTAACACGTTCGCACCTAACCTATTGATACTAGACGTTCCTCAGAAACGGATATGGGTTTTAAGGTAAAAAACAGGAATATTGGATTAAAACTCATGGATTATGGACACATGGATTAGTATATAGATATTAAAACATTTTTTTTTGGTTTACTTAGCCTGTCAGTATACTGGTAGTCAGGATATAGATGTACGTTTTTAACTATATACTAAATACCTGTATACTGGCAGGCTAATCTAGACAAAATAAACAACAATAATCGCTGTATAATTGGGAAAAAAATTTCTCTTATCAATTTTATCATTTTTTTTTATTACAAAAGAAACATAATTATCATTCTAAACTTAAAACTATAAGAAATAAATTTATTGTTTGACTTGCGTATGGAACAATTTGTAGCAAGGAACTATGCATAGTCCTGGTGAGTCGGGGCAGCTGGGACAATAATAACGGGACCTTTTTCGGGCATTTTGCTTAGTGCAATATCGGCACCGTAACATACCACTTTTATTTTTTTTCGTGACAGGAACTTGTTCTGGGTAATGCATATTGTTTGCAGTTGTTTGTACCTGAATAGCCTTGTTATTGTCGATAAGGTTCATTACTATGCTCTCACGAAATTGCAAAAAAGAAGTTTTCTTATTTGATGCTCTCTTGTAGATGTAAAAGCTGTTCCAAATGCATATGTCTAATAGATGGAAAAACAATTTTCTATACCACCGAAGTGTTTTTCTTGGTACCGAGTAATATGACAACATCTGGTCTGCTCGATCTATCCCGTTCATGTGCTTATTGTAGTCAAGCACACAATCGGGTTTAATTTTCGTAGCACCTCGTTTACAAACAACCTCAGTCATAACGTGCTTATGCTTTGTGCTGATCATTCTGACATCACGCTTATCTTTCCATTTAGTAACCAATATGGGCCCTTTACGTTTCCATACAGCATCTCCTTTCTTTAGCTTCTTTTTTAACATGTTCTTAGGGTATAGACAATTTTGTATATTTTTAGAACTGCGTCCAAAATAGTTCGAATCTTGTAAAGACGGTCCTCAGTATTAACATCAGTATGGTCTACGAATCGTAGCATTTTTAAAATTCCTAGAAATCTATCGCGGGCCATAGTTTTTCCAAAAACAGGGTGGTAGTAAATACTTTCCCTGTTCCAGTGTTTGGCAAGGGAAGGAAATTTTACGATGCCTCCCAAAACACACAAACCTAGGAATTTTTTGATTTCCTCATTAGAAACTTCTTTCCATACACTTCTTTTTCGTTGAAGTGTTGTAGATGTGGATACAGTGGGTCGTCTATTAGTTTCACATACAATTGTGTTGATTATATCGTTGTCGAAAAGCACAATAAAATAATCTATGGGTTTTGCATTGGCCGGAAGATTTACATTGATAGACGGTATTCCAGTAAAATCAAATTCTGTTACATCTTCTTCTACTTGGTGTCTAAAAACATATTAGGATGTTTCGCAAGAAAAGTACTGAAAACTTTATAGAATATACCAGGAACCAGATATCGTAAAACATATTTAAACAGGACGTCTGAGGTAGATAGGGCATGTAATGCAGATGGAACAAAATGACCCAGCTAGGAAAACGCTCCGTAATAAACCGATTGGTCAGAAAAGAAGAGGAAGACCCACAACAAACTTCCTTGATAACATCGATGAAGACATCAGAAATATGGAAAAACGTACTTGGCGGAGAAAGGCGATGGATAAGGATAACTAAAGAAAAATTCTTGAGGAGACTAGGATCCACGCAGAGTTGAAAAGCCAGAATGATGATTTGACAAAGATTTTTTTTAGTCTCAATTATGTTAAAAGTTTTATTTGTTATCCAGTAATTTTGTTTTACTGTTGTTTTATTAATTGGTGATAACAAAAAAATAATGTTTAATAGTCCCATATTTCTTGTGATGTACCTTTACGAATAGAGGACATACATTTTTGCACTTTTTTGAGAAGGTCCTTCGTCTTCCTTAGTTTTATCCTCTTTTTCTTTCTTCGTTTGTTGGGCGATTAAAGTTTGAGGTTTACTTTAGACACGAGGCGAGTATAATCTGATCCGCATATCGTTTCTGGATATGATCTGACTGTTTGGATTGATAATTTTCAGAGATTATTAGTGAGAATGTAATTAGTTTGATTTTTAGATCTACCTTGAAAACTTTTCCAAGTATGAACGCGGCGCACATGGTGTTAAATCGAGTATTCAAAATAGAAGTTATTTATGATAGCAAACTCGATTCAGCGGTCTCATTTTTTATTTCTCTGACTTATGCCTAACTTTCTCAGTACATTCTTTAGTTAGTCATTCTGTGTAGTGTTGCCTACTTTTGCGTTAAAGTCGGCAGTAATTGTTGTTTCCAGTTTTTTGTAGAATGTGTATGTAAGTTGCCTTCCTGTTTAAAAAGAGCTATCCTATCGCTCACAGCCTCGAATTCAACGATAGATTTTTTATTTGAAGAATAGAGGACATCTTTATCAAAATAGATAATAAGGACACAGACATCCTGAAGATTTGAAAATGCAAAGAGAAAAACAAAATTAATATAAAACTTTGACAGTTACATTATATAATAACTATTAAAACATACATAATAGTATACTTAGAACCAGAAAATTTTAACTATGTGTAGAAGTTATGTAAAACAAATTAGCTTTTGCTAAATATTGCAAGCTTTGGCAGTTTGTGCCGCTGATTGAAATCGATAAAAATACAATGTTTACAATGTTTGCGGCTTGGCTTTTACCTCGTAAATTATTTTTTGTGAAAGTTAATTAATGCTACACTTTCATTCATTGTGACAACGTGTTGTTTTTTTTTATTTCTTGCTTTAGTTCAGGATCTGAAAAATTTGCAGGAACTAAGTAAAGCTACTTTTGTATAAATTTTCTTTAAAATATGGCATTTAAGGCATAGTATTTGTTTAATTATCGGACAAACAAAACGGGTCTACCAGATTTAAGCATGGGGTCATAAAAATTTACATTGTCTTCAAAAAGTACACATTTATGAAATAAAATATGTGTTCCAAGTTAAATTGAATAACCAATATAACAAAATTTAATTTGTATTTATATAGGGTAACGTTTCCTAATTTGTACCACAACTAAGAAAAAAATAAATCAATTGGTTAATTGGAAAAAACTCCAAGCTGTCAATAAATAATAAAATTCTAATTTATAAAACAGTTATCAAACGAATATGGACATAATGGCATAGAGCTGTGGGGCTGTAGTAGTAAATCTAATATTGCTATTATGGAAAGATGCCAATCAAAAGTCTTAAGAGCAATTGTTGATACACCCTGCTACGTAACCAACCAAAGAATCTATGAGGATCTCTATATCTCAACAGTGAAAGAAGTATACCAGCAAAAGAAATTAAAATACTTTCAAAAAGTGAACACACACTCCAATCCATTAATTTCCGCAATACCTCAACATCGAGTTATCAGAAGACTAAAGCGACGTTGGCCAACAGACCAGTAACATGGACCCGTGATTCTCTCACTGGAGGGGACCACATCACGCCAAAACCAAGGGACAGGACCTAAACTCATCACATTAACTTATGGTATACATTGTTTTATTCTGATTGTTAATTTATTAGTTATAATAAAAAAAAATTGGACCGCATTTCTAATATTGTATTACATAATATGTTAAAAAATATTTCAAAATTTTATCATAAAAATCATTTTTTAAATACTGTTTATATCCAAAAAAATCACAAATCATAGATACATGATAGTTTAAAATATTTTATTTTTCAAAAAAATATAAACAAAAGTCCAATTTGGGATACCGGCATCTTTAATTGGATCATTAGTAAATGGTCCAATTAGAGATGCCGGTATCCTAAAATGTACCGATGTTAAAACCTATATTTAAACATAAGGAACGTGTTAAAAAATACATTTTAACATAACATAAACTAATATTCAACGTTTTGTAACTAATAAACTTAAGCTAAATGTAAAAAATCTGTATTGTCATGTAATATTATGAATCTCAAGTTTAAGTTTTACAATTGGAACAATAAAATATCTTAGTTCTTAGCGATACATTGGCACATTTTGCATGAAACCAAATTTACCATTTAAGACATTGGATCATTTCTTCGACTGATTCTGACTCGCATATTTCACAATACCTGCTGTCAGATTTAGCTACACCTAATTTTGCTACCGTTTTTTTCACAATCGATTTTTGACAATTTTAAAGTAGTTTTAACCGATTTTATTTTAGATGCCTCAGCTAGAGAAGTTAATGCTGCTCTCTTCGTTTTTTCTGCCAATAGAATAGTATCTTCTTCGAAAGAAAATGCATCCTGTTGGGATTTATGGTTAGAGTTTGATGCACTCTCAACCATCATTAAAGCTGCAAAACCAGTGCGTAATGTGATTTGGTAACTGTAATATTCTAATTCCATTATCCCTGGCAATTTGTAGAGGTTTTAGATTTTTACTATGGTTGCTGTGGCCCTTCAACAAAAACAAAACAGGGGCATCAGAGCTTAACTTAACTATTTCAATGAAATGATTAAGCCATGTCACAAAAAGATCGCTACTTATATATCCAGTATCCCTAAAAGTGACAATGCTGCCAGGCGGAGCACTTAATAAAAGTTAATTTTGAATACGTTTCTTCTTAAAAATTATCATGGGTTGTACAAACTACCTTACTATACTAGCACAATAAATCACAGTAGTATCTACCCTTCTCTCTTTACTATAAATGGTTCCAATTTTATTTTTTCTCTTCTTGGCTAATATTTTCTGAAAATGCCGTTGAATGGTTAAGCAGTATGTCTTATCGACATGCGTGTGGTGGTCAATTTTTCCTCCTCATAAATTCTTTGTAAAAGTTCATAGAATTTATCAACTCGTCTTTGCTTAATCCTGAAGCCCTTGCCATTCATGTTTTCTCCGGCTGACGTAACGATATTTTTTTATGTCTTAACATGGAGCCATAATACCACTTCTTGCCTGCCATACGTTTATCTGTGTTGAAATTCTGGTTTAAATTGCTTTTTGTTGCCAATTCAAATGCCAGTGTGCGGACGTGTCGTATACCCATTCCGAAAATTCACTTTTTGAAAATCAAAATATGCTTAGCCAATTCTGCTTCAACTTCTTCGTTAAATACAGTAAACCTACCCATTTTTTTAATTGCATAATTTTCCCGTTTGTTTTTCTCTTCTAGATGTCTTTTTAGTGTAGCATTTTGTACTTTTAACATCCTTGCACATTTATTAAGCTTATAAGAACCATTACTAGAAGCGGTAATAGCACTGCTTAAATCTTCTGTGCTCCACTTGTCGCATTTACCACGTGATGAATGAAAATTGCCTTTGGTGGCAAATTTTTTCTTGCAAGTATTGTCGAACGTTAAGTATAAAAACCTAAAAAACAAGAAGTTAGAAAAATAGATATACGAATTTTGGTTTGCAGTACATACTTTTTTGAATAAGTCAGCAAATATTTCCTGAGACATCCAAGCATTATGTTTTGCGTAGTAGTTACGGAAAGCGCGTTCATATTTATGCCCTTGAAACAACGTGTTTTTTTTGCTGTACCAATCAATAATAAAGGAAGGCGATGGTCATCTTGTATTTGAACACATCATTGCTGTGATTTGTAGCTTTTTCGTGTTAAATCCGGGTGCACATTTTTCAGACAATGCAGCGAGTGTTTTCGTTGGCAACTGGCTTTGTAGTTTAAACCAGTTTCATCCACATTGAACACTTGATCACATGTCAAACCATATTCATCGATCATAGCTTAAAACTTTGTTTTATATTCGTCGACGACTTCAATACTTGCGGCGCTCAATTGTTCACCTTCGAGTTTCAGTTCCCGTATACCTTGGCGATTTTTGAACTGTCCGACCAACAGCTGCTTCCTTTGAATAAAAGATCGTCATTCAATTTCATGTTGAAAACAACGCTTTTTCGGCAACAATTGGTCCAGACAAAGGAACACCTTTGCTTGTTTTTTTGAACGAACTACAAATACAGAGCCATGTCAAGTAATTAATTTGTTGCTTTTTTCATTGTCTTACGATGTTTCACCCGGTCATCCAACGATTTCATTTACGAAGAATACTTTTCAATTCCTTCAGCATTTTTCTTTAAATCGTTAATTGTTCTTCTCGGAACATCATACTTTTTGCTCAATGCGACAGCAGAAACGCTTTTCTTTAGTTCTGCAATAAGTTCTATTTTTGTTTTCAATTATTGACAAAACAACACGTTTTCTTTTTGATGCTCCAGATGTGGATGGCTCCATTTTTCAAAACTTAATTGATCAAACGACTAAGTGACACAATCAATGTTCGAATTTGAATCAAACTGAATTATGGTGACAGACAGATATTAACTGTAATAATTATTGTGCTGTGCGATTTTATTTTCCACTTGCGATTCTAAAAATAGGACTCTAAATAGCCCTGAATAAGAACAAAAATTATTGACATAAAAAAATGCGGTGGTGACATAACTGTAAGTGTACATTTCATATATATTATATAAATATATATATATATATATATATATATATATATATATATATATATATATATATATATATATATATTATATATATATATATATATATATATATATATATACAAGCTTTTACAAAACGTAAATATAAATATGTTTTTAATTTCCTTACATTAACCTGATACACTACAAGTAACACAGTCATACACACGATGTAAGGATAAATTCAAGAGTTTTCACACCTACTTAAGTTTCATATGCGGAATTAGCTCCCTGTGAATAATTTCCAGAGAATGACTCAAAACTAAAGCTGGAAAACGGTTGTAATTTCTAGGTAACAAATACAACGACTTGGCAATTTATCAGTAGTGCAAGAGGGTTTAATTTAACTATCTTTGTTTAGAAATCCTGCGCTTGTGTTTATATCTCTGTTTATCCGTTTGGGGAATAAATTCTATTCTAACAGAAATACGGACAATACGTTTAAAATTTTATTGAATTCAAGTTGTAATCCCTATTTTGCTGGTTGTATTTTTTAATAGACTACTGGGTAAAAGTATCGCTGACGTTTGTTTACAATATCAGACATTTACATCTTGTTTGACATATATGTATATATATATATATATATATATATATATATATATATATATATATATATATATATATATATATATATATATATACGGACACCTTCACATGGTATCTCGTAAACACTAAGTGACTTTTTAAATCTTGGAGTTTTTGTTTTTATTTTATAAAATATTTATTTAAAAGATTGTTGCCTTTATGAGCCACTGTAATGTTTGACTAAAGGGTTTGCTGGTTGTTCGGATAAACCGTTTATATATGAAAGAGTTGTATATGTAGTATTGGGCAAACTAGTCAACTGTTTCAATCCAGAATTTGTTTCCATAAATATGTCAAGAACAAGACCACTGCGCTCACAAAGCATGAGCATAAGAGGAATAATACTTTTGACTTCGAAAGCATCAACATTTTAAAAACCAGCAAAAATAAGAGGGATATATACAAATCAACAAAATAAAAAGAGGCACTAACGCAATCAATGACAAAAAACATATAAAGAAGGTATATAAAATACATTTCGATCTGATTTAAATATTAATTTATATAACACCATTAACAACTCTTAAAGTTGTGACATATCTTCGCTTTACCTCTTTTGCCAACAATACCAAACATACGCCCATATAAAAATAATTATGTATTAATGACATTCAGCTATGAGATATTAAATATTTTGTCAATCTTGACAAAAGCAGGGATTACGTGCTAAAACGTCGATTTACATTAAATAATAAAATATCCCGTATTTACATATATTTTATGACGTTCCAGATCTTATGGAATTTTTCGATGACATCTCGATCATTCTGGATTTTTATTACCTAATAATTTTTTGTCGAGAGACTTTTATATAGAATAAATCTTACTATATTACTATGTACCAATGAACTGTAACGATTATTTTGCCTACAGCATAGGGTATTATTATAAAGGGCTGAAAATTGGGGACAGAAACTACTAGGTGGAGACAGGGCAAGCAAAACAAATCGAAACTTTCGAGACGTAGTGCGAGTTTTCTTAATACCTCAGATCTTTGTGAATTCTTTCCATAATTCCGATTCAAGATTTGAGGGCGCTTTGACAGATGTCCAGCTGATTGACAGTGTAGGAAAACAAACCAAACTGCCATAGCTGTAGCACGTGAAACATCGTTTAAATGAAGCAGTTTTTGTATTTTATTTCTTTCTATTAATTTTTAGTTGATTTAATAATGGAAAATAAATATATCAAAGTTCGTCTTGTGAATATTTTTAAATATGTAGGTGACACAGTAAGATCTTTAACAGAAGGCGAGACGTTCTTAAATGTTTTTGTTAAGTGGCATATATAATATTAAGTTAGTGGCTTTGTATCTGCAAACCAGTAATTTAAATGGTACTCCACATGAAGTAACTATTGATATGTTACTAGACCAGTGAATGCAAAATGCACTTGTAAAATCGACCAGAGAGAAATGTGCAAGCATGTGATTGCAATTTTGTTACAAACCAATAGGTAAGCATGTTTTATTAGATTTTTTTGAGATATTTTTTGATTTAATACTGTATTTCTCGTATATCTATTAAAATACCAAAGAATATTCTTTTAGTTCCTCTTTGCATCTTCGAGTTGATAGAAACACATTTTTATAGTTTGTTTATATACCACGGAAGCGTATTTCTCTGGTATTTTCTTTGATCGAAACCCGCTCGATTCTGCGTTTTAAATAAATATTTCCGTTTAGTGTTTTGTTTATACCAAATTAAGCGAATAATTTTTAAGAATTTACTCACTTTCGCTGAGGCCGTTGTCAAGAGCGGTTAGCTTCAGTATAGGCCAAATTTTACGTCGAATTGGTAATTTTTTCTTGTTTTTCGTTCCTTTTCATGGAAATCTAGTATGTAGTGGCCGTTAATTGTGCAGTATGTGTAGTTACAGTAAGGTTTTGAATATATGTCATTGAAAGCGGTTGTGTTTAAATAAGTCGGAAAAAACCAGCAAATTTGTTTTTGAAAAAAAAGTGATTTTTACTCAATGTAATGTGTTTTTTATCTGTAAGCCGTCTCTCATATGAGATATTTGTAAAACGACGTTTTACAACAATTTTGAAGATAACCACATATTGCCATTGTGTTCAGTTACACCTGTTACAGTTTTTTAAGGAAACGAGTTTTCCAAAGTTTACGTTTCAGTGCTAGCTTCCATCCTCAATTTGTTATCCCTGGTCGTCGTTCCAGACTATAGATGCAGTTTTTTGCGTGGCAATTAATCTCCAGCTCCAACCTTAAAAACTTAAAAAGTAAAGAAATTTTAGTGAAATCCAGGTAACTTTTTTGTAATAATTCTTGAAGATAAACAATTTTTAATAATAATTGCTTTAAAAACAATTTAAATTGTAATAATTAAAATTATATGTCTTGGGGCGTGGCTTAGCTGTCATTTTAATTGTTCTCTCTTTTTAATATTTAGTTTTGACATATGACAGCTAGCTTTATCAGTTTTGACATCTGATAAATACCTAATCATATTTGAGACTTTGTTTTGTTTTTAGAAAAAGGTTAACCTCTATGAATATTTTCACCTTCTATTTCTAATTCTAATTAGAATAAAGATATTTCTTTATTTGTAATAATTTATTTCTGCCACAATTTATAGCCCAGTACCATTTGTAAGTTTTGTTGTATCTTCAACTTGTAAACGGATAGGACATAGTAAGTGTACTCTTTGTTATTTTTGTATTTACCTTTGTGACTATTAAGATAGTATTTTTGTACTATTTACTCTGTAACTGTGGTGAGACAGTAATAAATGTTTAATTTTTTCCCTAAACCATTTTGTCTATTTATTAAAAAAAAAAGATTCTAACCCTTTTTCTGGTGTTTTTTAGGAAGGAAGAGCCTTTTTCTTTCATCCAGCAGGAAGTTTCCTCAAAGTGGTGTCCCATTTTTAATAGCTAGAGGATCTGCTTGTGTTTTGTTTGGGCATTTGTCCAGGAGATTCATGTAAGTACCATCCTTTTGTTTAATTTTTGTAGTTGCCTTAATCCAACCACCTTGCCATTCACTTATTTACGACCCAGTTTCTCCAAATAAGCCCTGAGCGCCGTTCGCATAAGTTTCGTTTATTTTGCTTGCTCGATCTCTACCTCAGTAACTTCTGTCTGTCTTGATGTTGACTTTACAGACGGCTCTTTATAGTCTTCGTCATTGCCTTTTTTCATGTTAAAGGCATAATCCTCGAGAATTTTTGCTAGTTCCGTTATGGTAGTACATCTTTCAAGGGTAAAATTTCTTACCCGTAGGAACTCCGAAAATTGGGTCCTAATAGAGCCTCGGGACCTTTGCGTGTTTAATGGGACATTTTCCGAAACCAATTTTTTTACCTGACTGGCATCAAAATCTTGACTTTTCGTCTATATTCATTATATCTGTCCAAAATTGACTTTTGCCTGAATGTCGATTGTCAAACTGACAACAATTGAATTACCAGACACCTTCGTGACGGATCTGTCATAATTATGTCACTGAGAAATCGTAGGCAGGAAGGAGTGTTGTCACTAGGAAACGTAGCGTTGCTATGACGTTTTATCAGTTAAAAATAGTCTAGGGAAATAGTCAAAAATAAATTATAAACAAGAGTTATTTGTCGTACTTAGTCCATCGCAGTCACAATTTATATCGCAGTCACAATTTATATTAAAATTTTAATTTAACTTTTTATTTTCAGTTGAATTTTGATATTTAAAAATGCCGTCAATTACACGCAAAAACTTAGATTATAAAACTAACAATTCTGCAAGGAGGAAAAATAGGAGCAAGTCAAACTGACGAGCAACGCGTAGTATGAAATGAAGTTACCTAAAATCGATGGAATCGAAATCAACAAGGTAAAAATTTCGCGTTTAATCCCCATCGAGCAGACTTTAATTATAACGTGAAAGTCAACTGCAGTTTACAGCAAATCGTTGCTGTTGGACAAATGAATGTTGTCCATATTGCAAGGTATTTAAGTTTAAATGTAAAGCACCTGCATTGTTTGAGCTCCTGTGTGAAATCTGTGACCTAAGACAAGATATAGCGTCTGTCGGGTCAGCTAGTAATTTATAAAATATGTTCTGTTTGGTTTTAATGGAGCTAATATGATTTTAAAATAGTATATAACAAAAATGTGATGTTTCAAAATGTTGAACTTAAAAAATAATTTTGATTACAATTGGTTCTTTATCGGATTATACCCATTTTGTTCATTGTTTTACAAAACAGCATCATAATTATAATTTCCCTTTGTGCATACGTTACACAATAATTTCACTCAAATAGCTTATACATACTCATTTAATTTAATGAAGGCATGTTTAATTGAGGTGAAATGACAAACAAATAAAATATGAGTTAGGGCTATAACGACAAATCAAATAAATAACAATATCGGATAAAATTTAATATTATAATCTTTTTTGATTAGATTTGTAAATATTTGGACTCGACCAAAAATAAAAAATTACATAAAGATATTTCTTCAAATAGCCTAATTTTTATGATAAATAATTATAATAATATACGTTTATTCAAATCAATAGTTATTACATTAATTTACAATTTCAGTGTACTTGCAATAAAATAAACGTAAAAAAAGTCTTGAGGGATATAGACATGCTTGTTCACTTAATCTGTTTAATATTGACAGGTTTATGTTTTTTTTTACAAATCATTATTTTATTTTTACAGTTTATAATCTAATTTCTATATTTTTTTTATCTAGTATAATTTATATTTATTAATTTGTTACTTTTTTCTTTTACCCAAGCAGTAACTACTTTTTTATACAAATAAAAATTTTTGATATTTTTATAATTTAGACAATTGATACAGTAAAACCTCCCTTAACCGAAACATCGTTTAACCGAAACGGCTGACAGCTTCAATAATTTCGTCAATAAAAAGTAAATTTTTATCGCAAAACGTAAACAATTCCATTTATTTCACTCACCGATTGATGCCTATGTGTGTTGGGAAATCAAGCCATTTCCAAATGACAATCATTTTAAAGAAGCCAAAAAAGCTCATGGATGTCGACCACTTTATTTTTAGAATGGTTCGAAAATGAGTTCGTACCAAGTGTAAAATCCTTTTTAAAATCAAAAAACTTTCCATCAAAGCATTGTTGCTACTCACCCTCAAAATCTACAAAATGGTGACAATTGTCAGGTTTTTGCCACCGAATGTTACGAGCTTAATTCAGCCGTTAGACGAGGGAGTAATAGAGACATTCAAGAGACATTATAGAGGAGCATTCTTAAGACATTTGTTATTACAGGAGACACATGAATCCAAAAGTGTTCCCGAAATTCTCAAATCTTTGAGATTGACTGTACTGAGTTGTGGGCTAAGATCAAATCTTCAAATGCTGGAACAAACTTTTTGATAGGATTTTGATTGACGATCCCGAAGAAGAAAATGGTAAAGGAACGACAGAAGAAATTAAACTTGCCGGGATATGACGAAATTAACTAAGAAGAGATACGTGAGTGGTTAGCAGCCGATTACTCAGAAAGTGAATATATGGTTCTTCATCGAGACAACCTGAGCGTATCAGACGCCGAAGATGACGACCCAACAGACAACACGCAGCACGAGACCGCCGTCGACGAGATTTTCAATGCCTTAGAGGTAAGAATTTTATACAGTAGTCCTAATTAGTTAGGGACACGACAAGGTTCTTAATTTTTGTTGTCATTGCTAAAGTTTTGTCCCTTTCAGATTGCTTTACGTTTCGTCAAACAATCGAATAAGGCAGACTTATGACGTTCTGCAAATGAACGATGGAGAGATATAGCTGCTAAACATCGTTGTCAAACGAAAACGCAAAAGAAAATTGAAGATTTCTTTAAAAAAGGATGTTAAACTTTTCCGTTTATTTTCCGTGATTTTATTACTTTATTCTGTATCTACTTATTAGAAATCATTATGAAATCACCTCATAGTATTTTTTAACACCAATACTTTGACCAAGAATACTATAAAAACAATGTTATTTTTAATGGAAATTCTTGTTATCCGAAACGGCCTTACCCCCATTTATTTCGGTTAACGGAGGTTTTACTATATATTCTACAATTGCCAAACATCAAGATCCTGAGTTTCATGAAAAAGTTGGTATGAGGGATGTATTTTTCGTTTTCCATATATTAGTTTTAGAAACCATTTCTAAGTATTTTGAAGGGTCACCAGATGGCAATCAGCTACTCCACCCCATCCCAAAATTCAATATAAAAGATGAGATTATACTAGAAATAGGTAAAGCATTTTAAGCTGTTCAACATCCATAAACTCTTTTAAATAGCGGAATTTTAATAGCAGTCCTTGTATTGTTCTTATAGTTTTTATTTGTAAGTCACATTTAAGGTGCCTGTCAATTAAAACTCGTAAATATTCTATATACTCTACTTTAAATATTTGTTGTTCTTTATTTTTTTTTTTAATGAATTAAAAGTTGGCAGAGAATTTTTATATATTGCAAAAGGTATATATTTAGTTTTTTCATAATTTAATGTGAGTTTGTTTATTTGCAACCATGTTTTTATAATTTTGAAGTCTTGTTCTGCTATAATTTTAAGATCTTCCCAATTATCGGCCTATACAAATTTGACTTCTAGTCTAGTTGAATCTAGGTGTAGTATTGATGAAAATCCTGATTAAAACTATTTATGTTTACTGTCGGTGATTGCTAAATTGCTCGACCGCCAAATGCTTCATGCCAAACCACTGAATAGTTGAAACTTGACTTATTTTTTTTTAAAGAAGCGAAGACTTTATTAAAACAACCAAACGAATTGAAAAAAAGACATCTTTGTTTCCTGGCTTAATGGGTAACAATAATACTTTTTGCAAGGCAAAAGAAAAATACTTAGTTTTATTAGTTTCTTTTTAATCTGCATGAATTTTGTAATATTTATTAGCATTATCTGCTTTCTTTTTGCGTGCCTCCTATTTAGCTTTTTCAGTAGAAGATACAACCGAATTATCTATGCATGTGCTGCTTGCTTCTACAAAGTTTTTGTATTCTAAACAGTCAGAGCATGAATCCAATTGAGGCATTTATAAAGATATTTTCATTGTCCTTATCATTTTTGTCTAAGTTTCAATTTTACATATAACTAATAACTTTAATTTAGTCATTAAACATTGAAGCAACTGTTAAACTTTACGACAAATATCTAGTAAAAGGAGCATTTTTCGGCGGTAGTGACTAACGCAGGGATTATAAGAGTTTATATCATTTATTATTATGTCCTTGTCACAGACGTTACTGGATTGATTTTTTACCTAGATTTTCCTTAACATATGCATTAAGCGGCTCCTTTTTGATAGCATACCATAATCCATTGATAACCGACTCATTGGTATAACCAAATGTATTGAGTAAAAATATTGAGTAAAAATAGTTTGCACACTGGCAGAAATTCGGTGTTAACCTTTTTACGTAAATAAAATACTCTTGTTTCATTTTTCTTATATACATTATTAGCAGCTACTGGAACTCTTCCATGCAAAACAGGTCTAAATGAAATATTTTGCATTTGCAAACTACAGCCTTCGAGTTGTAAAATATACGTCCCAATATGCATTCCAAAGATCTGCTCGGCATTCTTCGCTAAATTCCGAACAAGACTTCGACCAGCTACACTTCGTAGTGGATCTAGGAAAAATGGGATATCTATTTTTGATATTTTATATCAAATATGTCTATAGTTGATATTTTTCCCCTTTTTTAGTGACTTAGCGTTCAGTAGGTATGCTTTAAAATGGCAAATCTAAATGATCAGTCACGTTTCCAGGCTTCGAGTCAGATTACTTGGTAATCTGGGTCGGTAATGCTATCATCACTATCCTCATTTGAAAAAGAAAGCTCTAAATCACGTCTAAGCATTTCATAAATCTCTTGAGGGTAACCTTATTACTATCAGCTTTGGGATAAATTGATTGCTCGTCTGTAAAACCAACACAATAATGACAATAAAGTTCTATATTATATGTAAAAATTCTATTACATTTGAGTATCATTTGTGGATGATTCTCCCCAGTCATTCTTTTTCTGGTTTTGTTACATGTCTAGTATTAACTTACTGAATTCTTGTATTTTTATTCATATTTAAAAATTAATCAGTAACAGCAGACATTTAAATGTCTATTTTAAATTACTAATGCAATAAACTTCTTTTTTATTTATTTACGCTGCAACCACAAGGGTTATTAGAGACCAAAAAAATATATTACAGGTAAAATTAGAAAAACTTACAATAATTGATACAGTACTGAGTAATTTTAAGATAACTTATTGTGTTTTTTAATATTCATGTTTTTTCCTAAGGCTTCATTTATATTATTTGGGATTCTCACACATTGCAGCACAGTCCTCGCAAAGAGGCGTTTATGTGTCAAAGCACTGTGTCCCAGCCGCAAACGCGCTATTCTCACTTGGTCGTGTCTATTCGCTGTGGGTTGGAGCTACGGTTTCACTAATTGTTCAATTTCCTTGAGTTTACCTTGCGATACACTCCACTTATTCCGCCAAGCACTCAACACTTTATATTTTATTTCTGACTTGAAGTCACTAGAAGAAACCTCATTAATAAGAATGGAGTCCTAGGTAAAGAATGCTAAGCAAGCTAGTTCATCTGTTTCTTCATTTCCTTGTATACCTGAATGTGATGGAACAAACATGAAGTCAACAGTGATCTTTTAATTTTATAGAGAAATTATTTACCGATGAGTCGGAATCTTCTTCCAACAATGAAGTTTTACTGCTGAGAGTAAACCTATGTGTTTGCCAAGTTTTCGTATTAATTTGGTGCTTTTGGTTTTCATTCTTTTGTTGATGTAGTATTGATGTAATTCCGTTAGAAACTTTATAAGTGCATGAGAGTCTTCTGAGTACAATTTTGTTACGCTGATTATGTCTTTTGATCCTTGTATATTTTCGAATAGATCCACTACTTGATCGAAGCTTAACAATTGCTTTTCCCTTTCTACATATTCTATAACTGGGTCTAGTAATGTTTGGATATTTGGTATCTCATCTCTTAAGTTTTTGTCATAGTTTTGGTTTATTTCTTTAATGGAAGCTTACGTTTTTCAAAGTTTTCTTAGGCGGGTGACGTGATTACATCTTTTAGGGTTCTTTTTCCGGTTGCTTTGTTTGAAGTTATTCGGGGTTGGTGAGAATTCATATGTGTATTTTTATTTGGAGGTAAGTGTTGACTTGTTTCGGGTAAGGTTGATTTATTTTTTTTTTGGTTATTAGAGCATGACTCAGACGATGTAGACGATGTATCTGTTACGGTTGTAGTGATAACTGAAGAAGTGGTCAAATGTATAGATGTATTGTATAGTGAGCATTGTTGGGGTTGGTTTATTGATAAATTTGGGATTGCTACTGTTTGTAATGTGGTTTGTGAAGACTTAGTAAGCTTGGAAGGAGTGGTATTTGAGATTATGTGAATATTTTGTAAATTATCTTGTTGGGTATGATTTATTGATGAATTTTGTCTTATTTCTGTTTGCATTACACGATCATTGTAAGGATGGTTAGAAGGTGAAATATTTAGACAATTTGCATCTGAAACATATTTCGTTTTGGGCTAAAATATGCGGTATGGTGTTTGTTCCAATTCGATGATAAAAGATTCAGGTAGTACAAAGTTGTCTGGAAAAGGTGAAATGAAAATTTGTCTTCGGAAGCTTAAGATATGACTAAAGGCAGGATTAGTTGCTCCTATCCGTAGGTATGATATGTTTGAGGAAGGATTTAAACCTAGTTTTATTAATTCGTCCATTATTAAGTTAGAAGGTATGCTTGGACATGCATTGGACAGAATTAAGCGGACTGATGGAGTTATTAATCTTCTTGCTTCTAGTATATTTTCATTTACTATTATCTTCTTTGTTTCTGCTATGAATTTATCTACTAGGTTTTTAGATGATTGATATATGCATATTCTACCGTTTGATATACGGGATGCGAAAATTATATTTTTTGGTTTTATATGCTGACTCAATCCTTCAAGATAGTCATTAATTTTTAATGACTATCTTGAAGAATAATATAATTAAAATTTTTTGATGATTTCAACTTCAACGGTGTTGGCGAATGTAAACAACGTAAAGATATTTTGATGATATCAACAGTCTTGGGTTTTGGCGAATGTAAACTTTATGATTCCCACGGTAAATCGCCGTAATTCTCAAAACCAAATAAAAACACTGTATATCCCGTATATATATTGTGTATAATTGGGAATATGGATATAATGTGTTTTAAATGGGTAAAGTGAAAATTGAATGTGATATACCGTGTTTCATAGCAAACATAAATTGTGATTCTGCTCATTTTGATTTTTTTTGTTCCTTAGTAAATGGTAGGTTTTAACACCCTATATCCAAAAATGCGATAAAAGTGATTTTGAAAAAAAAATGGATATACAGTGTTTCTACTTGGTGCAGCTGCACTACCATGTAACCACAATCTTTCCTTCAATCTCCATTACAAGATAATGAAACACTATGTATGGTCTATATTGTTATACGGCATGGAGACATAGACGTTAAAAATATCCTCCATAAGTTGGAGGACCTCGAACTATGGACCTCGCGAAGAATGTTCCACATACGACTGGCAGATTGGGTGAGAAACAAAACATAGTCGCCCTTAAGATAATTCGCCAACGCACTGTAGGTGTACGTCACTATAAGAAGAAGAAGCAAATAATAGATACAAGCTATAGATGAGAATATAGACAAGAACTATAAACTAAACAACAGTCATTTACCTAGCATAATATGTCTGGAAGAATAAAATGCCTACATGTTTAGGTTAATACTGAAGAAAACTAAGGAGTGAAAAATAAAAATTCTGAAGGCTAATAACAAGGTAGCCTTCATCGATACATCTTACTTATTGTTTAAGTCACGGGTTAAAGGATACTTTATTAAATTAATATGCCTCAATAACATAAAACTAATCTCAAAAAACATTCAAAGAAAAAGGAAACATATTGTTGATCCTGTATAAAAATATTTTTTTTTTATATTTGCGATTTCACTTTGCGATACAGAAATCAAAATAACCATGACATTTTACAGAAATATTTAAGGATTCTACTACGGATAAATACATCATGTACAAATATCACTTACTGTGAAAATTTCCTATTCAGATAAAACGTTTGAAGTCTATGCCAAAGAGGTTAATTATCAAGATATGTGGGAAAGTTGTAATCAAGAGAAATATTTCCTTACATTTTATTAGAATGTCACTTAATTGGGTCATTTGAACTTCCCATAAAGAACAATTATCCATTTAAACGAATACGGTGGAAGAATTTACGCTAACGTAAATATACTCGTTCTTTTATAGAGAGGAAATTAGTATTTATGTAGACAGTAGTGTTTTTATCTGGCATTTTCAAAAGTACTAGGTATTATATTTTTTTTATTATCCTGTAATTATATTTTCGAGTCTTATAAGTTTTTGATCTAAATTTTCTAATTTAAATTGCTAAAACTAATACTTAAATTAAGTTTGTTTTTTGAATATGTTTTGTAGTTAGCACAAATATCATAAATCAAACATTTAAAATGGATAACGGTCCTGAAAATAAAATATATGACATTGTACATCATTCTGAAATTTATTAGTTTTTAAATGATAAAATCACATTTTAAAATTATTTAATTTCTACCACCACATACCTAGTTAATATAGTTTAACCTTCATGTCAACCTAGTAAACGTGACGTGAGTACCAAAAACTATCTCATAATATTTATATACCATAATATATAAACCATCTCTTAACAGGCATTATATTATTAATAGGCCAACCAAGGCATTGACAAACCGTATAAAGAAACTAGAAACTTTAGCAAATATATCCAGACAAGCTAAATCTAAGTTAAAAATTTATGAAAACACTCCAGAATTTCCCACTACCAGAGGCGTCCGACAGGGAGACGCAATATCACCCAGACAATATATTCGGCAAAATAAACTGGCAAACAAAGGAATATTAATTGATGGAGAATACCTTAGCCACCTAAAATTTACAGATATCATTCTGATTGCTAACAATCCGTCAGAACTACGAGAACTTATAAGCGACCTAAATGTAGCTAGCAATCAAGTTAGCACTTCAGACAGTAGACGAGTATGTATACCTAGGACAATAATTAATACATAAACTTGGCTTGGGCATCTTTTGGTAGAAATGTAGTTATATTCAAATCAAAGAAGCCATTCACCTGCCAAATCATGACATACGGCTGCGAAACTTGGACACTAAAAAAAGAGATAATATCGGAACTCAAACTCACTCAAAGGCCAATGAAACGATGAATGCTAGGTATAACAAAGAGAGATCGTAAAAAAAAAATAGAATGGATCACACAGAAAACTAAGGTTACTGATGTAATCCATAGAAGTGAATTGTTAAAATGGCAGTGGGCGGGACATTTGGCGAGAAGAGCTGACAACAGGTGGCCTACTAGAATTACACTGTGGTATCCAAGAGGCGTCAAAAGACCAAGGAGACGTCCAAATTTAAGATGGGACTACGAAATAAGGAAACAAGCCGGTACAGCATAACACAAAAAAGAGTTTTAGACAATCGTGGACAGAAATGAAGAATGGAAGGCTGCATTACAATCGGTAGAATATACTGAGAATGATAATGATGATGATGATATATATCGTCAACAGTAGGATATGTTTTAAGGAAAAAAGGAAAGAATTGTTGCCTAGGCATTTTATAGTCCCGAAGCCACAAGGAAGTCCACAAAAAAAAAAAAAATTGTGTTTTCTGATTAAATAACGTAAATTCATATTGATATATTCATACTTTTCATTAAACCGTTTAACGTAAATTTACCTTATATAGCAAATATAGAAGGGGCCCGTCAGGCCTTTTATATACCGCTCCGCGGACTAGGCCCTTAAGGCAGATCGAATGAAAGATCTACTCGCGAAATCCGAGCACTGAGGTCATGTGCGGCATACATGGGCTTGGTGGCCAGACCCCTCTCGGGTACTCAGCCGGCGAGGTGGAGACCAAAATTTATTTTGCCAAATCGGCAGCTGAGTGACCGAGGACACCCTTTTCCTTTTTCACAGCTCAGGCTGATGGCTCTATGGTCGGAACACACGCTCTTTTTTCTTTTTTTTAGGTAGGGACTCAAGTCCTGACGTAAAGCTAGAGTAAAATCAATAGAGTCAGTAAAGTAAATAGGGAGAAAAGCCTAGATGTGGCTACCCCTACAGTTAGGTGGCATAACCACATTCACTAAAAACCGAGGATGTCCTATTACCCAGGGCATCTTAAGTAAATTTCAGATCATAAGCCTCCTCACGTAAGTCACACGATGAGGAGGGGTGGTGGAAAAGCCTGGGGGTCAGATAGGTACCACTTCGACTAGCGAAGTGTGACCGGTTTGATCTTCGGACATGTGGATCCCATTCTTACATTGGTATACACATGTTCCTAGGGGCAGGGTTGATCACTGCGTGTGTGTGTGTGTAGGATATGTAAAAAAAAATGACTTTTGTGATATTCATGTCAAATGATTCGAAATAAACCCTTCTGTTGAGTGTAACACTATTATAAAAATAAAAAATGATATACCTACTTTTTTCATAATATTACAAATCCTTGTGTAGCTTAATTCCTTTTAGCCCAAATTTTATAATGCAACACTAAGACAACATACATACCATACCATTATATTTTGATTACCCATTTTGGTCATCAATATTAATGCAACACTAAGTTATCTTACGCACATATCCTACTATTGCCATGTTCTTATTGCTGAGTTGCGATTATGTCTTTTTTTATACTATCCAGCTTGCGGTCACAATTTCATCTTCAGTAATCTTAAACAATAGTTCCATTACATTGATGTTAAAAGGTGTATGTTAAAGAGTAAAAATGAATAATTATGCCAATTTAAATTGTACAAATTATGGGTATCTAGAAGTCAGTATTTAGTGTATTATGCGAACAAAAATAACACTGATTCTGAGTTGTTATCTGAAATTTATCAAGCACAGGAAAAAGGTAAGTTAAATTCATGATAAATTCCCCTTTAGAAATTTTGGGCTGATTTAATAAAATGCAATCAATTTGTACTTTTACAACTTTCAGTATCCGCTATTACCATTACTGATTCTGATGATTTTTTCACTTTATTTTGTTTATTATCTTGTCAAATTTTTAAATTTTTGGAAAATAAGTATGTTCATGTTATTATTTATGTAATAACATGTTTAAACAACAAAATTGTTTTGTTTTTTGTATTGAAATGTGTAACAGAAATTTATGGATATCGTTAAAAAACAAATTATCTTTGAGGACAACAGTAGGACAACTAACTTTTTTTCCAATTATTTTTCACTTTTTTATTAATTAATATAAATTGTTATTTGACACTTGTAAAGTTAGGTACTCAAAGAAAATTCCACATAAATCCATTCAAATATAAAAAAGTGATTAATTACTGAAGTTTCGTAAAATTTTCAAATGCGTTTTTCTCGAAACTACATTATTTTACATATCCTACTGTTGCTTCGAGGCGACGATATATATATATATATATATATATATATATATATATATATATATATATATATGTATATATTTATATATATATATATATATACATATATATATATATATATATATATATATATATATATATATTTATATATATATATATATATATATATATATATATATATTTATATATATATATAAATATATATATATATATATATATATATATATATATATATATATATATATATATATTACAAGTGATTATTTCGACCAAAGAATAATTTGTAAATACGTTGGAATTATCGGGTAAAGTGGTATCTAATGAAAATCTTTCTTTTTTCTAAGATACTCAATATTTCGCTATTTATTTGATAGCTTCCTCTAGAGTAAACTGAAACAATTTGAACATTACAAAAAATGGCGTAGAAATATATTTAAACACACTCACATAAATAAACAGATTTCGCAAATAAAAACTGACATTGAAGTATATAAAATATAAAATGTCAAGATTAAATTGTCTAAAGCATTAATTAAATCTTTATTAAATTTTATCGTATTGCTTTAACGAACGTGCTTAAGACAATTTAATCTTGACATTCAATATTTCAAATACTTCAATGTCATTTTTATTTGTGAAATCTTTTAATTTCTGTGAGTGTTTTTTAAATGAATTTGTTCGCCTTTTTTGTAATGTTCAAATTGTTTCAGTTTACTCCTGAGGAAGCTATCAAATAAATAGCGAAATATTGAGTATCTTAGAAAAAAGAAAGATTTTCATTAGATACCACTTTACCCGATAATTCCAACGTATATATATATACATAACAACATAGATTTAATATGAAAGACATCTTAAAAATTTAAAATCATACTAAGCACTCCTTGAAATATTTAATAATACAATAATAGGCGTTACTACAAATGTGTTTATTTGATCCACCCACTGTACCGTATTAATATTTTTATTAGTTATCTGCAAAGAAGGAGGTTTTACTAGTACTGTCTATGAATCTTCAGATTGGTTACTGTTATCAGTACAGACAAAAACAAGTTACTTAGCACCAATATTCGGGATATGAGTAATTAGTAGGCATGATATACAAGTAGGCAGTTTTTCTATAACACTGATAAAACCAGAATACTAAATGTGTTTTTACATAAATGCACAGAATTTAGTCAATAATAAATTAATATACATTTAAAAATTACATAATATTTTAAAATAAATGCTTTGGTTTTTGATTTTAATCTGGAAATGTTTTTTCTTCTTAATTAGATTACTTTGATAGACCAATTAGCCAGTGGAAATGGTTCTCAAGAACACTATTAAATTTTAAAATTAATATTTTGTATTATTCATTTATATGTTGTATTTATGTTTTTTTATATTTCGTAATATTCGTTTTCTGATACCGAAGATGAGTTTGGAAAAGTGAAATTTCTGATAAATTGGCAAAAAATAATAAAGAAGTTTATAGTGACGCAGATAAATAATAAATATTAAATTTAATATTATTTACAACTAACAAGCTGTGTGAAAGTAAAATTTCGCCCAACGGGTTCGGATTTATAAATTATATACTAAGTAGGCAGTTTTTCTATGACACCGATAGAACCAGAATACTGAAAGTGTTTTTGTATAAATGTACGGAATTTAGTAAATAATAAATAAACATTTAAAAATTTCCTGTTTTAAAATTAAAACTAGATGCTTTTGTGTTTGATTTCAGTCTGGAAATGGTTCCCATGAACACTTTATTACATTTAAAAATTGATAACCCATAATATTCGTTTTCTGATACAGGAGATTAGTTTGAAAAAGTGAAATTCCTGATAAATTGGCAGAAACTAATGAAGAAGTTTCTTGCATAATGGTTATGATCTGATTCCAATGGTCTTGGATGTTATGTGTTTCTTTCGATTTTACGAACCTCTTTTCCATCTCGTGTATGATTGCTTGGCTATTATCTCGAATACAGTCAGTCTTTGTTTGGTTAGTCGGATTTTGACGTTTTACTTTTTTAAGTGTGAATTTAATGTCGCTGATAACTAAGTTATGATCTGAGGGAACATCTGCTCCAGGTAGTGTTTTACTTATCTTGATTTAATTTCGGTATCTTTTAGTAATTGTTGTATATTCGATATGGTTTCTTAAAGAAAAAATAATGCTAAATCTGAACATCTTATTGGCCAGGAAATAAATAAACTAATAATATTTGTATGGATCCCATCACACATCGGTATTGAGGGTAACGAAACAGCATATAAAAGTGCACGGAGTGCAGCAACGAGTAAAGATACTGAAATAGTAAGTAAATACTTACCATGTGAGTATATGATATGATATATGTCTATGATATTAAATGTTCAAGAACTGACAATCGTCGCCTACAAACAGTGCCAACCAGACTACGTCTAGGATACTCAAAACTAATACTTCCATACCTCTCGGCAAACAGTGACCCTCTTCGGTGCGAACTGTGTAACACATTTTTAAGCATGAAGCGTATATGTATTAATTATGAACAATAACATTATGAACACCAACGGTCTCATTATCGACTATTCAACAATTTATCCGAGATGCTAGGTAATAGGGTAAAGTAAGGAATATTCGTGATATAGGCAAGTTCGTGTTAAATTTCTAATAATTCGTCACGATCTAGCATAACAGCAGTTTTGTTGCAGTCTCTAGCGAAAAGACTCGACAACCTTCCCCACCACTGCAAGTCAAATTGCGAAGCTCTGTTGAACTGGGATAAAACTTATTTTTCAGTGTTATTCCTAGTTTTGACAAGAGACCTTGAAATCTGAAGTGCATTCGTTGTTTTATTATTTATAGTGAATATTGCAAAGATAAGTTTGTAAAAATTACGTATGCTGTTGCTTATAAGCTACTTAGTATCCCTGTTAAGTGATACAGGCAATTTTCGCCAACAGTTTTCTAAAATAGCTTAAGTTGCGAGGCGGTTTTCTTACGAATTTTAACGTTTGTTTGCGCGGTAAAATGTTTTATTTGGATTTTTATCATAGATATAATAAAAACGTGAAATATAAATATTAAATAATAAATATTATGAAGATTTTTTAACACCCAGGGTATCATGGACTTACCTGTGTCTTTTTTTTTCAGAATTCAAAATGCCTAAAATATCCAAAGGAAAATATCGCCAACATGAAATCACCGATGTATTAGAAGCCTCAAGACTTGTAGAGTAGAGAAACTATCCATCTACAGGGCAAGTAAACAAAGTGGAATACACTGAAAGATTTTTTAAGTAGAAATGAAGATGACAATCACCAAGTTGCTAAACTAAGAAAGCCGTTTGCTCGTACTGCAGAAGTAGAAACTCAGTTGTTTGATTACATTATAAAAATGCAAGAACTGTGTTTTGGTTTGACGGTGCAAATGATAAGAAAGGTAGCCTTTCAACTTGCTTAACGTACGGAGAGAGATCACTTCTTCAATAAACAAACGAGTCTGCTAGTAAATGGTGGTGGGCTCAGTACAAAAAGCGATTCAATCTAACACTGCGTGTTCCTGAAAATTTGGCTGCATACAGGGCTTCAATGTCAAATAATAAAATACTGGGGGATTTTTATACAAAATAAGAAACATTAATGGTTAGACTCAAAGTTCAGAATAATCGCGATCGTCTCTTGAATTGCGATGAAACCGGAATAACTTATGTGGTCAAACCAAGTAAAGTCGTTACCTGGGTTGGAAAACGTTATGTCTACAAAAGAGCATATGCAGATAGAGGCGAATCTCAAACCATGATGGGATGTATTTGTACCAATGGAACATGGATTGCACCGTTGATAATTTTCAAAGGGGTTCGATGGAACGATAATTTAAAGAAAGATTGCCTACCAAATTCACAAGTAAAACTTTCTCCAAAAGGATCGATCAACAGTGAGATCTTTTTGGAGTGGTTTCAATTCTTTATTGCCTCAATTCCCTCTGCCCGACCAGTAGTAATTTTCATAATGGATTCCCATGCATCACACATCAATCCGGCAGTTATATCTCTTGCGTCTAAAAATGGTATTTATTATGAATGGCTTATAGGTATATTAATAATATATTAAGCCAATGATAACATGATGACGTTTTTAAAATATATAATGTCGGATTGGAAGACAAAAATTCACCTCCAAATTTCGTTGAGTCCACTATGGTTTTGTCTAGTAATGAACCCCCTATCCCAGCTACTGAACTCAACTGACACAGGTTTTAGCATCAAAAATAACACTATTGATTTGGCAAACCTTAATCATATATTATCTATGGATGATTTAAAACTATTGGCTTTCAGTCGGAATCTGCGTCTTACATATATTCAAAGGAAGGGTTCAGCCCGGCGGATTCCATATGCAAAATGACCAGAACATCGAGGCCATGGGTGAAAATGATATGTATAACTACCTCGAAATAAAGCAAGCGCGGGAAATTGACCATAAGTAAATAAAAGATTAGATAACTATTAAGTTTATACGAAGGGTAAAACAACTGCTTCGTTCATACCTAAACAGTAAAAATTTGTTTAAGTCACTAAATGTTCCGCGCTTAGCCACTTATTTGGTATTGTTAACCCGGCGTCACCCAGGTGGGGTCTAATGGTGGCCCCTACATACTTAGAACTAGCATAAATCTCTGGTTAATACACGGATGTTTTATTGGTTGTCTATAGCTTCCTAAAACATGTTGCCGTTGGGTATTCTGAAGCAATTTCAGTTGTAAGTTGAACGTCAGGTGATAACTTAGGGATATAGCTAAATATTAAATAAACACTAATACAACAATAATTATAAAACTTCATAAATCAACAATTAACACTATTTTTTTTTGTTTTTTTTTTATTCAGAGAAATAAATAATTAAATTAAATTAAATTTATGTTATTTATATTTTATTATTCCATGAAACAAAGCCGAAAAATCACTTACTGGCAGAAAAATTACTGACTGCAATTGTTTTATCTAGAATATCTGGAAGAAGTCAATAGAAAGGCCGTATTATCTCGTGGTTATTGAAACTTTTACTGCATCATAACATTTAAGGAAAAAAAGGGACTTTTCATTCATTTTAATATTGTGAAAAAACTATGTACCTATTCGAGATAAAAACGTTTAACAGAGAAATTTCTTGAAAATATTTGCTCATTAAAATGAGATTTTCTACATTAAAAAATTTTTATAAACAAAATTTAAGTTAATAAAAAAAAATAAAAAGGTATAGCATATTAAACCCGAAAGTAAGCATGTTTTTCAATTGTTATTAATTATTAAAATGAACAATAAAAACATTTAAACCATATTCCATAATGTGAGTTTTACGTAGTTACTACATTTGCAAAAGATGGGACAATCGGTCAAGTAATTTTTATACAATTATATTTGTTTATCTCATTTGAGAGAACAAAAGTCATTTTCAAATGGCTGTACAGGTGCTTTGCCAATAATTAGAATGTTTTTTTGTCTGATTCTCTTTATAAGGTATCACATTTTTATGTTTTTTCAAAACTATATATTTATATACTTTGAACATTACAAAAAGAAATTCTGCGGTTTAACTATACATTAAATTAAGTAAACAACACAAATTAAATTAATTAAAATTTAATTTTAATTACACCTACGATACAGTCTATGCAGCCACACCTTTTTTTTTTCAATAAAATGCACTTTCATATTCATTGTTGACAATCACGATATAAGGCGATTGCAAACTTTTAATTCGTGCTCTCTTTATGCAAATTTTAAATTCTACTATTTCCATTGTAGCCGCTTGTTAGAATGCCTGAATTATTTCCAACAATCCCATTTCCTTTCAACATGATTTGCCACTAATGACAGGGTAGATAATATTTTCCGAGAAAAGAAATAAATTACGGAGAAATATGTCTTTGTTTGTAACATGTAGTAGTTGGTGAAATGGATTTGTGCAACTGTAAGTGAGAAAAGAATGGTAAAACTTTGAGACTTATTTTTATGATTAAGAAATGTAGGCCTTTATCGCCAAAGTTAGCTATAATATATTGTCTTTACTCTTTTAGAGATTGATCTTGTTGTTTTTGAATTACTGGTTTAAAATATTCTAGTTACTCAATTATATTGGTTTATTTATTTAGCATATAGCGTGATACACGAAATAAGGGAACTTAATGTAATATTATTTTAGGCATAAATATAAACAAGTTCATATCGAGACTCCAAACCGAGCTGACGAGTAATATGTTTCCTTATCACCGTTCGAACGGTTTGTCGAATTGAACAGATAAATATTGATGTGAAGTTTATAGACTTAAAAACAATAAACTCATAAAATTTTTGTACATTTAAAAATAATTTAAAAACGGATCAGGATTTGACAACTATATAGTTAACCAGGATTTGACAACTATATAGTTAACCAACAAATGCAAAATGTAAACAGCCAGCCAAGTCAATCAAATATCCACCAAACCAAATAAAAGCTTCTCGGATAATTCTTGGTTTATAGACGCGTATGAGGCCTTAATATGAATAAAAGACAGAGTATCTTAAAATAGGAGATGATGAAGAAGATCCAGAATTAGAAATTATGAATATAAATATCTCGGATCTATAATATCTAAAGAAGGCACTACCAAAAGAGACATCGAAAACAGAACGCTGCAGGGAAAAAAAGCGGTAAACATTCTAAATTCTCTACTATGGTCTAAAGATATTAGACAAGAAACGAAATTGACAATTTATCGAACCTTGGTAGAGCCTATTGTGACTTACGGGGCAGAAGTTTGGCAGATCAAAAAAAAAAATAGAAAAAGAATAGAAGCAGTAGAAATGGATTTTCTATTGAGAGCGTGTGGTGTATCCAAAAAGATCATATTCAGGAATGAAGATATTAGAAGAAGGAAATATACTGTATATTCCAGTGTAGACAGAATTGAAACGAGATAACTAGTGTGGTATGTTCACGTGAAGCGATTGAATGAAGATAGATGATCAAAGAAAGCTTTAAATTACATAACACAATAAATATGAAAAAGGGAAGGACTTCAGTTGCCTGGATAAAATGTGTGTGGCACATAATGAGGGATAGAGTTATCAAAGAAGATGAATGGATGGACAGAAAACGATGGCGGTTGAAATGAGAGAAGCGGCAGAGGCTGTAGGAACCTCGCTTATATATATATATATATATATATATATATATATATATATATATATATATATATATATATATATATATATATATATATATATATATATATATATATATATTTCCCTATTTAGAAAATAATGAAACATATTTCCCTAATTAGAAAATAATGAAAACGGACAGTAATTAAATTAAAAAATATATATTTATAATGTATACATTCTCCCTTGGTAGTTGCAGAGGCGCGGTAATAATTCACTCTAGTGGGACATATAAACCGCAATTATATAGACAGTGTTTTTACTTTTAGCAAATTACATACTGTATTAATATAAAAACATGGACCAAAAGAAAACCGTTATTTGTGATAATAATATAATATTTATACAAATATCCAAACTGCAAGGAAAAGGAATACGACTATGGAACATTTAAAAATAAGCACCAAAGAAAGGTTTCTTCATTTGAATTTTGTTGTGTTATTTTTTGTTTGTACATTTTTTGCAATTTAGTTTTATAACATGTATTACCTGCGTCTAGTCCTATTATGTTAATTACTTCTTCTTCTTCTTCTACTTCTACTTCTTGAAGATCTTTCGATCTATTTAATTCTAAAGCTGCCTATGGTTAATTTCCTGGGAGGTAGATTACCAACTATCCCTCCATCTTTTAGGTGGTCTTCCGGGAGGTCTGGAATCGGGCGGGTTGTTTTCTAGGGCATTTTTTGGGAGAACTCCGCCTGAGTTGTCTGATGGGTGGATTGAGTAGCTCATCAAATGACACTGCCGGTCCCAAGCCCGGATAAAGAAAGAGGGTTCCTAAGGTGAGGTTAGCCACCTACCTAGGGTAAAGAATCCATACTGGCTCACAGAACTGAAGATACAGCCTCGGATGTTAATTACAGTTTTAGTAATTTTGTGTGAATAAAACCCGTTAGGAGGCTCAAAGCTCTTCGATCTTGAATCTATCAATCTCCTCAACAGCATTAAAAACAAAGACGTTAATTATTTCTAAAAACCATATTCATCGCTCAATTAGCAAAACAATCAAGATGATGAAGTCCTGAGGTAGATTTCTATTCAGTTTTTTAGATCATAACTATATTGGCTTACATGTAATGAAGAAAACACTTTTATTTCTAATATTTTATTTTTACGCACAACAGGATGTTGCCTGGGGCATTTTTTTTTAAACATAATCCTAATATTAACTAATTACAATTATTTTAAACAAAACTTTAACTTAAATATGTATATACAACATTCTTAACTGCTCTGAAGGATCTGGTGGACAATCTCCATTCGCTTCTATTTTGTGCTTTTCTTTTCCAGTCCCCCACCTTCACGTGTATAAGGTATTCCTCCACTTTACTAATCCACCTCGTTCTGGGTCTACCTCTTCTTTTCTGGCCGATTAGTTTTCTGGTCATAACTAGTTTAGGCATTCTGTTTGCTGCAATTCTTTCCACATGTCCCAACCATCTGATTCTTTGTGACTTGACCAACTTAGTAATGGTAGGTTCTTTGTATAAAGCCATTAATTCATTGTTGGTTCTTCTCTCCCAAGCATCTTCTGTCTTTTGTCCTCCGAATATGTGTCTCAATATTTTCCTTTTCTATCTTTCCAGAGTATCCTCTTCCTTCTTATTTAATGTCCATGTCTCGCCGGCATATGTTACTGTGAATCGAATTACTGTTTTATATATTCTGAGTTTACCTTGTCTAGAAACGTATTTTGAGTTCAGTAGGGCTCTTAAACTACCTAATTTTTTATTCCCTTTTGCTATTCTGGCTTCGAGCTCCCATTTCTCTTTTCCATTTTTATCGAAAACTACACCTAGGTATTCAAATTTGTCCACCCTTTTAAAACTATAGCTTTTACCACTTACTGACCTCACACTAAAGTCTTCTTTTTTCCCTTCTGTCCCTCCCATGATCATATATTTGGTTTTGTCTTCATTTAGTTCCAATCCGAAATTCTGTGCTTCTTTAATGATTTTCTTCACACCTCTTCTTAATTCTTTCTCGGTTTTTGCTAGGATCGTTGAATCGTCAGCAAATGCCAAGCACTGGTGCTCATTTTTCATGATCGTTTCTTCCACCATCATGCTGCATTTTCTGATTACAGTTTCTAACACTAAGTTGAATAATGTAGTGGATAAAGGATCTCCCTGTCTCAAGCCTTTTATAACCGTAAATTGATCTGATATGTGACCCTGCCAAGACATTTCACACATAGAGTTATTTAGTGTCATTTTAACTAGCCGGATCAGTTTCTTTGGTATACCCAAATGTTCCATTGCTCGATATATTTTGACTCTATCAACTCTATCATATGCTTGTCTAAAATTCACAAACAAAACATGCAGGAGAACTTTACCTTCAAAACAAGTCATTTATATCTCCTTTAATGAGAAGATTTGGTCTACAGAGGATCTATCCTTTCTATAGCCGGCCTGATACTCATGTAGGATTGTTTCCGTATAGCAATTTAGTTTATTTCTCAATATTCTTTCCAAGATTTTATATACCGTGTCTAGTAAGGCTATACCTCTATATTTGTCACACTTCAGTTTGTCTCCTTTTTTATGCAGAGAGCATATGCGGGCCTCATGCTACGCCGATGGCATTATTTTCTTTTCCCATACGTGCACTAGTAGCTGCTATATTTTTCTTTGTAGTTGTTCTCCACCAAACTTGATCATTTCTATGCATGTCATTTTTACCAGGACTTCTGTTATTTTTCATTTTTTGTATTGCTGTCACCACCTCCTTCTCTTTAGACTGCCTTTCAACTATCGCATCTTCTCCAACCGTCCAGTTGTCTACTGCTTCATGCTCCACCTCACCATTTAATAATTCTTTAAAATGTTTTTTCCATTTCGTCATTATTTCTACCGGATCGCTAATTAAGTTTCCGTTTTTACCTTTCATATAACTACAGTGGCTTTGATAACCTTTTTTCATCTTTTTAACTTCTTGATAGAACGACCTCACCTCTTTGTTTTTAAACTTCCCTTTTATCTCTTTTAATTTCAACTCATTGTGGTATCTATTTTTCCTTCTACACAGAACTTTCAATCCTCCTCGAATTTTTCCATATTCCTGTTTTTTACACTCTTTATTATCTATTAATATTTGTTGTCTGATCTTCTTCTTTTCCTTTGCTATTGCCTGACACTCTTCGTCAAACCAATCTTTGTTTGTACTTCTCTTGGAGTCGCACTTAACTATTTTCTCGCTAACTTCTCCTACGGCAGATTTAATTTGTTCCCAGGCTTCATCTGTCTGTAAATTTTGGTCACATTGTTGTAGAATTTTATTTATTTCTTCTTCATATTTATTTTTTATTTTTACTTCCTCAAGTTTTTCAATATTGTACTTTCTCTTCGTTTTATTGTTCGATTTCTCTTTTTCTTCCAGCCTCCTCCCACATGTGATTTTAACGAGGTAATGGTCTAAGTCGATTTCAGCTTCTCTCATACTTCTTACCTTCTGAACGATATTCGTATATTTACTTTTAATCATAACATGATCTATTTGATTCACCGTCCTTCCATCTGGGGAGATCCGCGTACCTTTGTATATCTCTTTTCGTTTTAGTTGTGTGCTTCTTACCACCATGTTTTTCTCCCTAACAAAACCAATAAGTCTTTGATCATTATCGTTTGTTACTTCATGTTTACTGTAGTTACCAGTTACTGCAGTGTACAGAGGTTCCTTTTCCACTTTAGCATTACAATCACCCATTATTATGTTTACATCACGTTTAGGTAGGCGCCTCGTATTCGTCATTTAGCTGTTTATAGTAAAGATCTTTTATTTCGTCGTCCTTGTCTTCTGACGGTGCATGAATATTGATTATACTTCAATTCCTTTTCTTACTTTTAATTCGTATTGAACACATCCTATCAGAGATATAATTAAAAGCTATCACTTTGTCCTTGATACATTTAGCTATTAAAAAACCAGTTCGAAGCATTCTATCTTTACCTCCACTTTTGAAGAGCACCATATTTTCAATATCAGTTATTTTCGATCCTAATTGTTTTGTCTCTTGAAGAGCTATTAAGTCGATTTTATACTTCCTTGCCTCATTCATTAGCTCTTTTAGCGCACCTTCATAAAAGTTTCCTCTGACATTCCATGTAGCTAAATGTATCTTGTCATTCTTCGGCTTTACCTTTATATTACTGTCTTGTTTTGTTTCGTTTTCATAGTTTGTAATCTTTTCTTCACATTGTTCGTCATCTTATTGATATAGACTAAATTTTCTCTTGGGTTTCTTAATTTGCTTTTATTTCGCATGACTTTTCTTTTGTCCTCTTCCTTTTCGAGCTCAACCAGACAGACTTTTTCTCCCAGCTTCACAACCTTCTTTATTTGAACATCTACTGCTAATTCTACCTGCATAAAATTTTTTATTTCATGTTTTAAAGTCTCTGGGACATTTGTATCTATGTTCAGGCCTTGTATAACTATATTTTTCCCCTTTTTTTGATTTTCCAAACTTTCCAGCCGTTCTTCTATTTGAAAAACTACCTTTTTTAGTTTTGAGTTTTCTTCTCTTAATGTTACATTCTCTTGTCTTAACTGTCTTATTTCTTCTCTATATTCTTTTTGTTCTCTACAAATTTTGCTGAGTTCTCTTGATTGTTCTTCTATTTTTATACTTACTCCTGTCATGATTTCCATAATTTTATGTACATTTTCTTCCATTTTCTCCTTTTTGATGATTTGATCTCCCTATTTTGCGACTTTTGGTGAAAGCACGTTGTAACCCTTCCTCTTGATCTCCTTTTCTTTTCTTGTCGTTTTCGTCTGTTGTGGTTCCGTCGCTTTCGAAATCGAAATTCGAAATTCGAAAACAATATTTTGTCCTTATTTTCACTGCTCATTAAAAATATTTTGTTTCACCGCGATAAAGGTCTCGCCCGGATCGTCTTCTCTGAAGCTTAACCCTTCCCAGTGTAACGCCTTACTTTATTTTATTAATTTATGTTAATAATTGTATTGAGTAGTATATACTATTTCGAGCCTCCCTAGTTACTTGACTTCGCTGTAGACTTGGCAACACCGCTTTCTAATCAATCAAGGTTCAACCAAGTTCAACCCAATATTGGTGACGTTTTTATTGCTTATGTGATATTCTTACCTGGTATTTTTGCCAATTTCGAAGACACTTTTAATGTTTTGTTTATTATTTTTCACTATGCGCTACGCTTACTTACTTAACTTTTCACTTTATACTTTAGATTTAATTGATTTACTCTGCACTTCGCGAAAAATCGGGTTTAATACAGGAGCAAATACAATTTAATATTTACACACTAGCGCTGCGTTTTATAACCGAGGTAAATTTGGCTCACATGTGTTGGTTTGTTTCCTAAAATACGAATGATGACAATGTGCAAAGATCCAGCGGATCTACTGTAGATCTGTAGACCCAAGTAGGCAGGAGTCAGTTTATATCTAAAATAATAAAATAGGTTTCAAAGCGAACCTAAATAGAATTACCAGAAGACAAAAATCTGTTAAAAGAAGAAAAAAATAAGGGAATCCAAACTTATATAGAAAATCTGACGCCGTTCAAAAATACAGACTATTCTTTACGGAAAGCGACGAGAAAATTAAAGGGCCAAATGACGCCATACCTCCTTAAAAAAATGCCAAAGGTAAATGGAAACAGATACAGAGAAATCTGAGACATTCGCAGAACATCTTTCGAAATTATTTAGTTTATTTACCAGAGAAGTGCCTGTAGAACAAGAAGAACCACTTCATTCTTTTTTTGACGCACCATATCAAATGATACTAACAATCTCCCAATTTAACATTGAAGAAGTAAAATAGGTAATAAAAAATGAGATAAAACCCAACAAGGCGCCAGGAGATGATCTCATTAAAGGTAAGGACTTTCACGAACTAGCCCATGATTGTTACATAATAATTACAATAATCTTCAATGGTATGTTAAGTCTGCACTACTTTCCTTTGCAATGCAAAGAGGCACAGATTATACTTATTCAAAAACCTGGTAAAAATCTAAAAGATGTCAACTGATACCGACCGATTAGTTTACTCCCATTCATTTCAAATGTTTTTAAAAAACTTTTGTTGAGAAAAATCAAACAAATATTGGACAAAAAGGCTCTTATACCTGACCATCAATTCGGATTTCGTAACCAACACGCTACAATAGACTAAGTTCACCGATTATACACAACAATAAGAACTTCTTCTCCTTCAAGTTCCATCTCCACGCGGAGGTCGGCAATCATCATAGCTATTCGGACTTTTGAGACGGCTGCTCTGAAAAGTTCATTTGATGTACATCCGTAACACTCTCTCAAGTTGCGCAGCCATGCCATTCTACGCCTCCCCATGCTTCTCTTTCCTTGGATCTTTCCCTGCATAATCAGTTGGAGCAGGTGTATTTCTCTCCACGTGTAATATGTCCGAGATATTCCAATTTTCTTGTTTTAATTATATTTAAAACTTAAATTTCTTTATTCATCCTTCTCAGAACCTCTTTGTTTGTGATGTGTTCTGTCCACGATTAAACAATAAGAACAACTAGTCTCAAAAACAAGAAATACTGTACTGCAGCCTTTTTAGATGCCTCTTAAGCTTTTGACAAGATGTGGCGCACAAGACTTCTGTACAAGTTAAAGAAAAACCTGCCTTACACTTACTTCAAACTGCTTAAATCATACCTTACAGAAAGAAGATATCTAGTAAGGTATAATGAAGCCCACACAAGTCTCTACCCCATCAAATCTGGTGTACCTCAGGGAAGTATGCTTGGACCGATCTTGTACCTGTTATATACGGCTGACTTACCAACAAGTAATGACCTTACGCTTGCAACATTTGCAGATGATGCTGCTTTTCTACCATCTCATAATGATCCAGTAATAGCATCAGAGATACTACAACTACATCCAAACAAAACTAATGAATGGTTTAAACTCTGGAAAATTAAAGTAAATCCCTCAAACTCCACACACAAATTAACCTCGATGGATATCCTTTACTTCAAAAGAATGACGTAAAATATCCAGGCATTTATCTGGTCAAAAAGTTTACCATAGACGAAAATTCTACAATTAGGAACTTTGTACAGAAAACTTTACTGGATGCTTGGAAAAAACTCACATCTATCGATCGACAACAAGTTGCTGATATACAAAGCTGTAATAAAACCCATTTGGTTATATGGTTCGCAGCTCTGGGGATCAGCTAGCAAATCTAATGTTATGAAAATACAAAGATTTCAACCTATAACCCTAAGAACAATCGCTAATGCTCGTTAATATATCCAGGATGACGCCTTACATAGAGATCTCCAGGTAATAATATTCTCTGAAGAGTGCAAAAGAATTTCTGAATAATATCAAAACAGGTTGAGCGTGCATGCTATCAAACTGGCACACAATCTTCTCCACAACCAACAAGCGAAGAGATTAAAGCGGTATGATCCCTTGGACCTACCAAACGGTATGTGCTCATCCCACCGGCAAACAAGCTAATATTTGTGTTATGATGCTTTGGTCACTGGACCCCACATCTCTCTGACATTGTAAAGACAAACAATTTTACTTGTTTTTATTGTTTTAAATTGTTTTTATAAATTGTTTTTATTGTGAAACAGATTGTAAAAATCTTAGATTAGATGTTAATAAAAAAAACTTTAAAACTACTAATCTGTCAATCGACCATTACATGCTATAAAATTTAAAATCATAAATTCGAAAACCGGAAAAATCTATGAATTGAAGTCAAACTATTAATATAAAAATTGTTACAAATCAAAATAACAATTTACTGTTATTTAATATTTTGCATAATACAGGGTGCTCTTTAAACAAACGTTAAAATGTGTAGACACTTACGTAATAGAATATAGTATAGGGCGTCAATAAGTAATTTCATTAATGACATGACGTCACTTTTACTTTTACTCCCTATGGAATAAAAGTACTTTGTCGCCCTAGGGACAAAAGTACGACTTTGTTCCCTACACTGAGGCCAGGAAATGTAAATTTTGGATAGAGGTAGGTGAAAAAAATATTTTGGTTGAAAATAAATTAAAAAACCTAAAGCTTGGTTATTTGAATGTTTCGAGTAGGTTTTAAGGTTATGTGAATAAAGTTAAAAAAAAAAGTTGTAGAACTTTTTTATTACCTATAACTTTGCCATTCAACCTATTTTCCGTTGGGCTTGTTACCCCCAAAAAACTCACCTCCTACCCACCCACCTTCTTTTTACATTAGATAACATCATGTTACTATTTTGTTATGCATTCTCCAACGCGCCTAGGTATCATGATCAGGTGGTCAATGTCCTCTTGTGGTATCTCATTCCAGGCAACCACCAACTCCTCTCGAAGTGCTTGTAGAGTCTCAGGAGGACGTTGCAAATTGAGCAATCTCCTACCCATCATATCCCACACGTGCTCAATTGGGGATAAGTCGGGAGATCTTGGTGGCCATGCTAACAATGTGACATCATTATGTTGAAAGAAGTCTATTGTGACTCTTGCAACATGTGGTCGGGCATTATCTTGTTGGAAAGTTGGATTTGCCAGGGTGTGAAGATAGGGTAAAAGGTGGGGTTCTAGAATTTCTTGGATATAACGCTGCCCGTTCATGTTACCTCTGATGAAGATTAAAGGTGACCTAAAACCATAAGCTATAGCATCCCAAACCATAACTTCAACAGTGTGATGAACATGTCTTTCAACAAAAAACTGTGGATTCCTCCTTTCACTACGTCGCCTTTGAACCCTCACTCGACCATCGTGCATGCCTAAACAGAATTGAGACTCGTCACTAAAGACAATACTGTTCCATTCCTGATTCCAGAGTGACCGTTCTCTGTACCACTGAAGGCGATTACGGCGGTGTTCTGGAGTTAAAGGGAGGACCCAGTGTGGTCGGTATGAAAACAGGCCAAAACTTCTTATTCGTCGGTAAACACTTTGCATGCCAATAGGTCTTCCGTGTTCTGCAAACCATTCATTTGCAATGGAGCTGGTAGTGGAGAAACGGTCTCTTAAGGCCAATAATCTTAGGCGGCAATCTTCACGGTCTGTTGTTCTATAGCGGCGTTTAGTGCCGCTTGCTCTTTGCGTACGGCCTTCTTGAAGCCATTTCTGACAACACCTAACCACGGTGTCTACACTTCTTTGCACTCTAACTGCAACTTCCCGAAAAGAAAGTCCAGCTTCCCAAATGCATACTTTTTCAATTTTTGTATGTATATTTGCCCCGACCTAATAAATATATACCAATGTTATACAAAACAACAAAAGGACTACAAAAACGAAGCTTGACCAAGTTATTTTAAATATTTCAATGTGATCTTTTGATATCGATGATAAATTATTATGTATATAACCAAACATAAAACAATTATTATTCCATACAAATTTTGCCAGATCTGTACTTAGTGTCTCCAGCACACTTCGGTGTAGTTAGTTGTTATAATTTAATATGAAAGCCAGAGGCTAGAAATCATTCCCCATACTAGAAACTGCAATTAGAGACATCCAAGAGAATGGGCTTGTATTTTCAACAGTCAAATACACTTTCTGTCGGCGCCCGTGGGCAATTGGACGAGATTAAAAATCATCTAGATTTTCGGTCCCTTACCAAACTCTCCCTGTATACCATCATCAGTCCCTATCTGATATTGTGTGTAATTATAATGAACGACTATGATATTTTAGGGGAATAGAATGGGCTCGATTGCTTCGGGGTTAAACCTTTTTTAGGCTTTAGTTTGAATATAGGGTTTATATTGTAGTTGTGAATAATGAACATACTTTTTAAATATATAAAACAGTTCATAATTAATATAAAATTCTAGTAATAAACGTGATATTCGTACAAAAGGAATAAATGTGCAATAACCATACAGGGTTTTTGATTAAAAGTAAATATTATGAATTTGCACACACACACTACATTTAAGTTAGATAAGAATATATAATATACTCCATTTCATAAATTTTTTCGAATTAGTAAAGTCAAACTGGGGGCACATTTAGGGCAATCTCTCTGTCAGATAGGCAAGTTAGAATATTAATGATGTGAATAAAGATTTAAAAATAATGTGAAAAAGTATTTACAGAGTAGAAAAAATATTTTTTAATTATCTATTTTATGAAGTTTTTCGAAGAAAATTGCTCCACGGTTTAGTTTAAGTTAGTATTTAGCGTATTTAACAAGTTAAGCGCCACAGCGGACACGGATGTCCGATTTGAAATTCGCCGCCTGGGCCACGGCGGACATCGGTGTCCTCTTGACTTTAAATTTTTCATCATTCTTACCCGGCCGCGAGGACACGATTTTATGTGATTTTAACATAAGAATGTATCCGCTATGGCCCTGCAATATAGAATGTTGAACCAGGTTCTGTGTAGCAATTCCGATTAGAAAAATCTGGTGTAAAAACTAACTTGAGGTCTTTCATTAAGTATAGAAATAAGAATACCTACAATTGTTAAAAAAATGTATTAAACAAATAAGCTATAGAAATACATATATATTATAGGTATGTACATACACGTATTTCAAAAAAATTAATGAGTTTTGTGAAATAAATGGGAACATTCTAGACAAAACCTATGACTATTTTCGCACTGGGCACAGTACGTTATTACTTTCTTTACTTAATTTTTATGTATCAGTCACTGCCTTGCAGTACCATCTTTTTCTCGTAACTTACAGCCGCCTTCAAATTTTAACAATTCTTCCAATAACTGTATATCGAAAATCATTTATGGATATGTTGGTTTGTTCGGCCTCCTTGTAGATGAAATGGCCATTAATAATTGAAGTACCTGATAAAATTTCTATAGCTATTTTTTGTACCAACGGACAAATCATCGCAGCGCCTTACTGTCAAAAAACATCTTTTTGTCATGCCACTTAAGGACACATGCGATTATTTCGCAAACTTCCGAGACAATAGGTGTTGTTATCCAAAAGTATGTACGCTAATTGAAGACTTGTATACCAGTTATCAGTTACACAAATTCTACCAGACCCTAAAAGATCTCGCGACAATTTTAGCACTGCACTGGTAGATGCTGCTAATTCAGCTTGCTTCTCTTTGTTTGCATATACACTTAGGTTTTACGTATAACTATTCTAAGCACATAATTTAATTATTTTAATGCCATATTTATGGCACTTTTGTGGATTAAAATGCTTAAAGAGTAAACGTCCCTGAAACGGTACCATGGTTTCATCGATGCAAAATGTTTTCCCTGATGTAAATATTTTTTGATAGTTGCTTATGATTTGCACTGCATTGAAGTGGTTGCACTTTATACAGTCGGTCTCCTTCTGGGCACTTAGAGTTATCTGAGAAGTGCCACATTTTCGAAAGTAATTCAAATCGGTTGCGGCTCATAATATTAGGAGCAACATTATTTTTGAACATCCACTTCGTTGACGAATAATCCCGAATGGAATTCATTCACACTATTCCCATGTAGCCCAGTAAACCTAGAAATTGTGCAATTTCCTTTCGTCGCGTCATCGGACACCTCGATGAATATGGTGTCCGCTCGTTTTGAACGTCTCCGGTGGGACATGGCGAACACCGGTGTCCATACGTAATGCGCACCAGGCCAAAGCGGACACCGGTGACCTCTCTATTTTTTTTTTAAACTGTTGACAAAAAATGGTTTAAATGGTGGGGATTCGATTTAAATGCGGATTACATGTGAAAATTTTGTTTATTATTGCTTTGGTCCACGGGAAAATTTTGGTGAAAAATCCTTGGCGCTTAACCTGTTAAGGATATAATTGCACTGGTTTCGTTTAACAGTAACATTTAAGAGAGGTTTTCCAATTTCTATAGACAAAGCTACGTAGAAATCTTTGATGGTGCCTTAGATCAATATTTACGGATCTCTCTTTATATTCTTTATTATATTGTTAATAACCAACTTAAAGTTTTCCCAACATTGTGTAGTTCTGACCTTCTAGGAAGAATCAGCGTAGATTTTTATTTTGATAGCGAACCAATCCGATAATATTGATACCGAGCACTACACTAACGTTAAATATATCGCCTATCAACGGCTTTGTATCTTTCTAGCTGCAATTACTTCAAGGGTTCCGACATAAAGAAGATACATGTATGTGTGCGGTGAAAGTAGCGGTCGCGTTCGATACATCGATGTCAAAACAAACCTTTATTTTCTTATAAGATCGCACATACCAAGGATGTATCACCCGTTTATCTTCGCTACCTATCATCGCGGTTTACAGCGATGTCGATGGCAGAACAAAATAGTTTGTTTTAAATTGCGATCGAGCTGTTGATCGCGTGGTAAATTACAAGTTTAGTGGTGGTTTTCAAAACACGTGACATTCGCCGAAGATACGGATAAATATACTAAAATATATCCAGACTCGTTCTCATATAAGCATAAAATCTGTTTGAGTGGTGCTTCTTAAGCTCTTAAAATAGGTGATGATATTCTCCTAGATTAATTTTTGTTTATTTATAGGATGATCTGAAATCTGGCGATTTAAAGAATTACAAATACTATACTACTTTTCACTTAACACTTATTCGGGCAACACATTTTCCTTACGTAACCGGGCAACTCAAGTCCGTTGGGCCCACCACTGTTCTTGAATGTACTATTTATATTTACCCATATATTTCTAATGTTCTTTCTTGATTTTTTATTTAGTTAAATTTAAATTATCTAGATTAAAAAAAAAGGTGCTACTATGGTATGCGGTCTACCTCGAGGGTGCGATCTACCTGAAGGATTTGCACAAAATAATGAAATGCAAGAAAACTTTTGTAGAAAAAATATTTATTCATAAGTAATTAACATTAACAGCTCATATATAAAGTACCGAAAAAAACAATCTTTACAAAATGAATAAAACGCATAAGTCAGAAAAATGTTATTATTTTACTTTTACAAATTAATACTTTGTCACATCAATTTACTATTTTAGTTTTGACTAAGCCACTAGATTGGCTTATTTTCAACTAGAATAGCAGACTGATATGACAAATTAAATGATTATTAAGTATTAGGTTAAAAAACCCATAGATTCGTCATTTATTGTTCTTTATTGCAATACCTACAAACTTTTTTAATTATACAGTGATCGCTACACACATTTTTACTGCGTATTTTACAAATTTGTTTTTGTTTGCTGTCCTTTTTTGTTGTTTACATCTGACATGTGACACCTTATCCTTGTTAAAACTGGAGGTTTTTTCAGTTTTTGCTTTTTACTGTGTTGTTCAACTTTCTGTAAGCATTTTTAAATAGACTGTTTTGCTTCCCATTGTAGTTCCCTTGAATTTCTTCTCAAAACTTGAGGCGATGTAAATTTGTCCAAGTAATACATGAGGCTACCCCAGCCACGTCTAAAATATTCATAAAAAATACAAAAGGCCAACGGTTCGTTCGTTCTTGCACATATATTTATGAACCATGTAGTCTAGCGTATCGACAACTATTTTTTACTATTATAGTAGAGTATCGTATCTGGTTTTTTGTCAACATCATCTGCATAGTAAGCATTGTGATGCACGGTAGACAGGACTAGGACACTTCTTTGTTATTTCGGAACGTAAGAAACAAAAGATACTTTTTAAGTGAATCCGAAAATTGAAGATTTCTATAAACGGTTCTTGTTTGGTAGAAATTCCCAAGGAACGAATCTCTTATTGTTTTTACTGTGTCAACAAGAGTTAGTGAATTTGCCAGTAATTGATGTGAAAGAGCAAGATCAGTGAAATAGTTATGGCAAGTTACATTTCTCTTGGAATTATAATAAGGCTCAACGAGTTGCTTTACAACTTGAGATGCAAGACCTTTCTCTACTGTATTTCCAATTTTTCCTGTGTATGATATTCCACCTAAAGGGTATGTTTCCGAGTCGCAAGCCCACCATATTTTCATGCCATACTTATCTGGCTTTGAAGGCATATAGTGCTTGAAAGGACACCTATCTCGATACGGAACAAGATGCTCATCTGCCGTTATGTTTTTCCTGGTAAATATTATTTCTGAAAGTTTTGGTTGACTTAATTCCACACATCGCGTTTTGATGCTAATTTGTCGTTCCTTTTTCGTTTAGACCTCGTGTCCCTATCGTCAAATCGAACAAATCTTAACAAATTTTTGAATCGTTTAACCTCATGATAGCTTTAAATATAGTAGGGTCATAAACTTACTCCAAAGTATATCTACATTATGAATGTTGTATCTTCTTCTTCTCGTGCCACTCCTAGCGGAGATTGGAAATCATCATGGCCACTGGGACTTTGTTAGCAGCGCGCCTAAAAAGTTCAATCCAACTTCACCTGAACTATTCACGTAGATTACGAAGCCACGATATTTTTCTTCTTCCCACACTTCTTTTGCCCTGCATGATATTTCTTAAAAGTTCGTACTTTTCACCTTTCACAATGTGCCCCAAGTATTCCATCTTTCTAGTTTATATCTCATTTAGAATTTCGCATCTTTTGTCTAAAGTTTGGAGTACTTGCGTGTTAGTGACGCGGTCCATCCATGATATTCTGAGAATGCGCCTATAGCACCACATCTCGAAAGCTTCGATGTTTTTTGTGGTCAACTTTTTTAGTGTCCAAGCCTCTACTCCATACAACAGGGTAGAAAAGACATAACACCGCAGCATTCGTATTCGTAACTTTATATTGATATCACGATTGCAAAAGAGTTTGCGCATTCTATTAAAGACTGATCTAGCGATTTCTATTCTACATCTAATCTCTTTTGTTTGATCAGTATCGTCTGTGATCCAAGCAACTAGATATTTATAACAGGACACACGCTCAATCGTTGTATTGTCTATTACAAAATTAGCTCTGATGTTCTTTGATTTCGTGATTACCATAAATTTAGTTTTTTTCAAATTAATTTTCAAGCCGTAACTGTTACAGTATATATTGAGACTTTGAATGAGATGTTGTAGTTCTACTAGCGTTCCCGTTAGGAGAACCGTATCGTCAGCATACCTTATATTGTTGATCGTCTCACCATTTATTATCAGACCAAGATCTTCTTCCTCGAGTGCTTGTTCACAAATAGCTTCACTATACAGATTAAATAAAAGTGGCGACAAGATGCATCCCTGCCGGACTCCTCGACGGATTTGGATTTCTTCTGTTAGCCTACCCTCAACCTTCACATTTGCTGTTTGATTCCAATATAGGTTGCATATAATTCGAGTATCTCGGCTGTCTATATTTTTCTTTATTAGAATTTGTCTTAGTGGTTCATGTTGTACTTTGTCAAAGGCCTTTTCGAAATCAATAAAGCAGGAGTAAATTTCTTGGTTCATGTCTAAGCATCTCTGTGAGAGAACGTTCATTGCAAACAGAGCCTCCCTTGTACCCAGCCCTTTTCTGAATCCCATCTGAGTGTTACTGATGTCTACGTCTAATTTCCTATAGATCCTATTATGGATTATTTTCAGGAACAGTTTTAGAGCATGACTCATCAAAGCTATCGTACGATATTCGCTGCATTCCCTTGTATTTGCCTTTTTTGGCAGTAGTATAAAGGTCGAACGGAGCCATTCCCTAGGTATTATTCCAGTTCTATATATTGTGTTAAATAGATCTAGGAGTATTTTAATAGATTCATCGTCCATAAGTTTGAGCAGTTCTACGGGAATTTCATCAGGACCGGGGGCCTTACCACTTTTCGCTTATTTGATTGCATAATCTATTTCTTCTCTGATTATATCAGGCCCTGTATCATCTGTATTTTCGTTTGAGATTTCTTGTCTATCTTTGTCATCAAAAAGTTGTGATATGTATTCTGTCCATCGATTCATTTTTTGTTGTAAATCTGTTATGAGTAAACCATCTGTATCTTTGATCTGTCCTGTCTGTGTTGTTCTTCTCCTTTCTGTCATTTCTTTAATCTTTTTGTGTACATTAAAAAAGTCATATTTTAGCTCCAGTTGTTCCAACTCCTGGCATTGCTCACTTAGCCATCTTTCTCTAGCTTCTCTTATTTTCTTTTTTATCAGTTTATCTGTTTCTTTGTATCTTATCGGATTATTTATTTTGTGTACCCTTCTTTCACACATCAACTGTAGTATTTCCTCATTCATCCATTCTTTATGTTTCCTTTCTTTCGGTGTTAAATTTTCTCTCCCTGCTAGCATTACGGCATGTTTAATATTCTCCCATTTTTGGTCTATGTTATCAGTATTTCTATTCAGTTTCTTTATATTTTGTAAATTTTCTTTGATGTTCACTATTGTTTTCTCTTTTATATGTTGTTCACTCAGTCTTCTCACGTCAATTTGTTTCTGTATGTGTTTTTGAATGATCTTTAGTTTTATTCTTAATGTGACTACTACAGGATTGTGATCCGAGCCTATATCTGCTCCTGGGTAGGTTTTAGCTGAGAGTATGTTGTATAGGCACTGCTAAAATAAAATGATAATAAAATGAATGTTTCTGACAGGCCTAAAAAATGTTATTTTAGTTTATTATTTTTATTTTTTATTGATCCTATTTTCATGGCAAATGCAATATCTAGCTTTTGTGTCGATCCTGACATTAAAACAGACTTGTATTAATTTGTGTATAGCCCTTACGAAGCGTGGTGGAACGATAATATTAAATGTTGTCTGATAGCGAATGAATGAGGTATTTATTAAGAGATAATGAATTGCGGGTGGTTAGAGGACAGCGGAATGTCATTGATATGTAAATTTCGCTTGACAGGAAGTTATTGCTATCGCTATCCGTGTGGTTGGGTTGGAACTGATTGAACTACGTAACTGGCGGCTGATTTTCATAGTCTCATTATTTAGCCTATGAATATCATTTAAAATAGTAAAATGAAAATTACATAATATACCATACCGCTCTCCTATTCAATGTTGGACAATGGGTTAATTTCCTTAGATAATAATATATATGTGTATTTAAATGAGACTTCTAGTCTAGATCATCAGGCCAGATTAAGTAAGTAAAATAGCAGGAAGGAGAAAACAGAAAACAGACACAAATAGAAAAACTGTGAGTCTATTCAAAACGTCAAAATTCCATAGGCACAAACTGCCGTGCCTATATTACCATATTTATCTTCTTTTTTTTTGTGTATGGTTAATGTCTGACTTGCAGTAAAAAGATGTGTAAAAATTTTATCACTATTTCTGTTAACTTTTACATCCTTTAATTTAAATGTTGCGTTCTCATGTTGTGTTAGCATAAAATGTCTCAAATTTAACTTATATAGATATTTACACGATATAAGGGTGTATTATATGTTTTTCTTTATATTTTTAAAGTTTTGACCAGCTTTCGATACGGCATTATTCTCACATTAAAAGTATAAACCTATTAAATGATTGTGTTTTCTTCACCCGTTTCTAAATTGTAGTATTCCATGATCATGTTGATGACTACCAAAGAAATATTCAAAATAAAGGATAAAAAGTACACATAGCCTATATTCTTTCAGCTGTTTTCACAAGTCTGATTTTATCTTGATTTATCTGTAAAATGTGTCTCATTTATTAATACTCTTATATCTATTAGATTTTGTTGTAGAAATATAAGTAGCTCGTTTCAGCTATTCGTAGAAAGAATTTTATTTACATACGATTTGGTTAGCAGGTTTAATACTATGCTGTTTTATGGCAAGATTTGATTTAAAATTTATGATGTATAAATGCATAATGTTTCTTTTTCGTTCTGTATTCGCGATATATTTTGGTAATGACTTTACGTAGTTTGTGCATTATTTTTATGTCTTTTTAAATTACGATAATATTCGCACCCTCGCATATTAATAATTGTCCGCTCGGTTTGGAGTCCCGATATAAATCTAAAAAAAATAAATAATTGAGTGTTTACTTTATCACATACATATTAATCATCCTGTAAAGTTTGGCATATTATCCAATCGTGAAGAATATTATTTTCTACATGTTTTCAAGGACTCACAATGAGAAACGGCAAGAAATATAGAATAGGTACTAAAAATAATCCTCCAAAGGTGGAAAGCGATGAACTGAGAGAAGAACGAGAAGAAGGAATCCATCTCATTCGTGGTCGTCCTCTGCTTCTTGTCACCTCTGGTTTTGAAAATGTTAATCTCTTCGTGTATTCGTAAACTGACATCCCAGCAATGTGTCCAGCCCATCTAAGTCTCTGCAGTTTAATGAATTTCCCAATATCTGGATCGGTGTATAACTGATATAGTTCAAAGTTGTATCTTCGACGCCATACCAAATTCTCATTTACGGCCTCAAAAATATTTCTAAGAATTTTTCTCTCAAAAATACCAAGAAGTCTCATCATTTTGAGATAAGCTCCACGTTTCAGCCCCATATATCAAAACCGGTCTTATTAAGGTCTTGTATATATTAAACTTTACTGCACGTTTTATATTTTTATTTTTTAATCATTTCTAGAGACCGTGAACAGTTCTGTTTGCTATCGCTATGCGTCTTTTTATTTCGTAGCTTGTCGTAACTGTTTCGTTTACTAGCTATCCAAGATATGTAAATTCTTTGACTTGCTTAAAGGTATGGTTGTTAATTTGAATTCTTTGTTGGATATTTCGAGGGTTTTTAGAAACCAACATATATTTGGTTCTTCTGCCTACTATAACTATATCTGGCGAATGCCAGAACTTGGGTCGATCTATTAAAACTAGTTCCATACATTTTAATATTTAATTGTCTAATTGCCTTTTCCAAGCCAATATTAAAGAGGAGACACGCCAGCGCATCGCCCTGTCTCAGACCATTATTAATGTTAAAGAACGTTGAGTTTTCTCCTTCAATTCTAACGTATGAACTTATGTTTTGCATTGTTAGTTCGGTCAACTTAACTAACCTAGGTGGGGTCCCAAAGTCTATTATTGCACTATATAATTCAGTTCTTTTCACACCGTCATAGGCTGCTTTAAAATCAACGAAGAGATGGTGTGTATCTATATTATATTCTAGTGACTTTTCTAGAATCTGCCTATGTGCTTGAATGTGATGTGTAGTTGACTTTCCAGCAGTAAATCCGCATTGATATTGACCAAAAATATCCTTTGTAAAATGTTTAAGTCTTTCAAATAATACATTGCCGAAGATTTTATACACAGATGCTAATAGAGTAATGCCTCTATAGTTCTTACATTCCAGTTGATCGATCTTTTTATGCAACGGACATATTATTCCCTTTAGCCACTCCTCTGGCACCCATTCATTCTGTCATATAAGTACTATTAGTTTATGGATTGCTGCAAAAAATTGATCACCACCTTTTTTATACATTTCCGAACAGTTGTCTGTTTATACCCCCGCAGAAAAGGTTCAAATAAATGGTTTATATAATATATTGTTATGTTTCTTCTTTCCCAACCAAAGAAAAATAAATAAAAAAATCCATCGAAATAAAATTTTAAGATATCAATATAAACAAATTGTATATAGTAATTTAAGATAAGATTTAGTGTAGATAAGAATAGAAATTTGTTTGGCAAACGACCTTTTTCCGTTTTAAACAAAATTATCAAAAAACCTTTGTTTAGAATTAGTAGACATTTTACCTGTAAGTTAATCTTTTCATTGTTTGTATAATCGAGTATTAAATGACCATATTCTAATCTTTTGAAATATGTATAAATTGTGTATTGACAAAACCAATTTTAAAGTAAGCTATTTAGTTTTTCTCTTAAACCGAAATTAGGCTTTTCCAAAATCATGGTAAACACAATTTGAGCTTTTGATTGGACTGTCGTTTTTAAATGGGAATTTGTGAGCCGATCATGAGAACCGGACAAGTCAGTTATAATTTGGTCATCAAAGGAAACAGTCGTTTGTCTCAAGATAGGGTGTGGTTCGTGAGTTGAATACCGGCATTGTGGACAGAATTTAACAGTTTTGCAGAAGGAGATAGCAAGCAGATTAAAAGAGGTCCTTGTATCTACCGTTGGCATTTTGTGAAGATTTGTGAAAGTAGTTTTACGGCATCAAGTTGACAAAAGGAGGTCCTTGTGACATTAATAAGTAGTTGAGTTTTTGGAGAAGTGCATCAGGTGTTTTTGGTTAGTGCAGCAGGTTTGCACAGACGTTAGGAAGGAGCCTAGGTACCAAAAAGAAGAGATCACATCGTTGAGGAGACTGGATTTTTCTGGGTATGTTCCAACATACAACTCAATAAGAAAATAAGCTGTAAGTGTTTTGTACAATTGAATTTTATATCTGTGAAGGATCGTTTTGACATCATGGTCATTAGCATTCAAATTTAAGAACTGAGGTTTTGTTAGGCTAATCAAAAGTTTAAAGTTTTGTTGTTTCTTGTTTCAAGTAAAGAAAAATTTAAGTAAAATTGGTTTTCAATTAATATAAATGTATGTAGATTTAAAATCTTATTATTATAAAAATTTGATTTATTTTCTTGTATGCTGATTGATAAGATAACAACAGAATTTGATAATTGTTTTATTCGTTCATATAAAATAAAGAAACGTAAATTTTTGTAATATAATATATTTTTTATTCTTATCCTTCTTCTCTAACCTGATAAAAGACAACTAGAAAATCTTTGAATCCATCGAACACAGGTAATATAAGGAGTTTATTTTACTTTTGATAACAAATAAGTTATATTTTTTTTTTGTTGGCTCAATAAACTAAGATTAAAGTGAAAATAAACAATCATAATAATATATATATATATATATATATATATATATATATATATATATATATATATATATAATAAGAAATCCCTAATTGTTTAAGCCAATCGTGATTTGTCTTTGCCGTGGACAGCAGAAACCATTTTTAGATTTTAGTAATTTAGATCGAAATCAACCAAGAAAATAGTAAAGAAACATTTCTATTTTCTGTATATGAGGTTCGACAATCGAATTTCGCATGTTCTTTGATTTGAAATTATTTTTCTTGTCTCCAGAATATCTAAGAAACTTTGATGTAGTCTCTTCGGTCTACTGCCTCATTTGAATACGTTTGTTGGCAAAGTTCAACCTTGATCTATAATAACCTGAAAATAGGAAACTCCAGTTGAAAACTGTGCTAGACCTATGGATAAAATGAAATGAAGTTATTAAAATACTATTTGTTTATTACACTGTAAATATTTCAAATATTTAAAATTATATATGCAATTCAATAATTTTAATTTTATACTACTTATGTTCAGTATATTCTCTTCTTCTTTGCTGGAAGCTATGAGTAATGGGCGTTTTAAACGACTTTCTTGAATTTTAAAGCCAAAATATTCTTTTTTTCTTTGTTCTCTTTTTCCAAACTCCATGCCCTGAAGAATTAGTTACAACAATCCATACCAGCGCTTATTTCTCATAACATATTCCGCGTTGACAGGACGCATATGAGTAGCGGGCGGGATTCGAATCCCAGGGAACCCAATAAAACCTTGACCCCATTCTCATTAAGGAATTCGTGTCAACACAAATGGATAATGAGAATTCTCTCCCGGTTGGTGAAGGCCGAGGACCCTTGAACACCGACAATCCAGTAAGCCCCATTTGGGTAGAATGAGCGCATAATGGGTATGTCCAGCATCCGAAGAAGACGGGTCTATTTTATTCAAGGCAGAACCAAGACTCCTGCGAGTTTGTCTCCAGTGAGGGTGGAGTGAGAGCCATATTTTGGAACTCCATCCTCCTCGTAATAACTGTGTTGCCATACGTACACCTACCCATGATCTGTAAGGGTAAACAAGTGCACGCAGGTGGAATACCGGACCACCAAGCACGTTTGACAGGTTGCCGCCGAGCAACCTACTCATCTACCACTCGTCTTTACAAGTGCACATTCAGCTTGGGACTGCGCATACTAAACATTTAAAACCTACTGCAGAGATTATGTGGAACGAAAGTCGAGTGACCCCTCATTAGATCTTCTCGAATACTAGGAATGCAAACCAGTGCGACTTGATTGGAGCCGTCTCCTCTCACAAGGAACTACTTGGCAACAGCCGCCGCTAGATACTCGGACGTCCCATTGGTCGCCTCTTACGACTGGTAGGGACCAACACTCTAGCGGTATTCTTTTCGTCCGTTTGCTCGTAAGAAGCTACTAGAAGTAGACTGCCGCTAGACAGCCGAAGAAGAATAAGACAATTTAGGGACTCTATGTTTGATTTTCAGAGTATTTGGGTGCTTTTTTCTTCATTAGTCGTATTCTTAATAAAAATTTCCCCAGTAATAATTTGTGATGGGGCCCTATATTAGAAGATATAAAAGATCGTATGTTGAGAATAACTTGGTTGGTTTTCCTATTGGTTATTAAATATTATTATTTGTTATTTGTCTCTATTTTTTAGTTCTATCTTTGTTTCTTCAGCTTATGTATTGTGCCAAATGTACTAGTGTTGGGGTTCGTGGATGAAAACGAACCCCAACATTGTTGCTTTCATCCTTTCCACTTCCATCCATTTTAAAAGTATTACAAGTTTAAAATTCAGTCAGGTGTTTGCGATAAATTTGTGATTTATTATGTTCTCGTTAAATTGCTGTTTCATAGTGCATTACAGTCTTACTGGCCAACATGCCTAAGAGGCTAACATTACGAAACTCTTGCCAAACAAAACTTTATCATGCCATTGCAAGATAAGCAACTGTAACGCATTTGTAGAGCAACTGTAACGTTCGTCACTTTCTGATTATACTTTAAAAATCAATAATCTTTTATAATCAGCAAGAGTTTGATAATCTATCTGCAGTCTTTTCTGGTTTTTTTCTCATGATTTACTATGCAATCACTAGTCTTGTTTTTGTAAAGACAAATTACATGCTATAATTTTTTTCTGACGGACATTTTCAAGTTAAAGTAAGCAAACAAGCAATTTAATTAAACCCAGCCTCTGAAACATGTTCGCCCCTAAGAATTATGTTCGGGTGTAACAATTCATTGAAATGATGTTTATTAACTCGAGTAAAAACAGGAGTCACTCCACCGCGTTTCAATGCTCCAGACCATCTCTTTCCCCCCTATAGCCCTCTGATGAGCGATAGGGGCACAACTATCAAACAAATGCTGTCTATGTGGGAGTCCTTGGTAATAGAACTCCAACATGGTTTCCTAACCGAATTTAAAACTCAGAACAGCGCATTGTCGCTATAATCCTGTTATCTTACTATGGCTTATCCGCGAAATAAAATTGCTTATTTGAGCCTCAAGTCTGAGCTCTGAGTTAGGCTCAGAGAATGTTTAAAACAGCAAGTCAACATATTTTTTAGAGAGGGATCAAGGATTTCTATCGATTTTTCTTGTAGAATACCTTGTAAAGCAAAAAACAATCAATTTCTTGATCTTCAAATTTTCTCTTCCATAAGAGCCACTTCTTCTTAAACCCAGTAATTTTATTTGCAGTTAACTAAGAAAAGACTTATTAAGATCATTTAATTTGTTAAATATGTCACAGAGGTATGCTAATTTTATTATAAACTCTGAATTAACAAAGTTTTGGGCATCATCATGTGATTCTGTATGTAGATCTTCTTCTTCAGTGCCTTATCCGGTCCGGATGTTGGCGATCATCAAGGCTATCATGGTTTTGTTGACTGCTCTGCGAAACAGCTCCGCTGAGGTCATCCCAAACCATTGTCGGAGATTTTTCAACCACAAGATACGACGGCGTCCCGGTCCTCTTCTGCCAAATACTTTACCTTGCATAACAAGTTGAAGAATTCGATATTTTTCTTCGTTCCGCATCACGTGGCCGAGGTACTCAAGCTTACGTTGATTAATTAAATTAAGCACTTCTTTTTCTTTTGTCATGCGCTATAGGACCTCAACGTTGGTGACATGGTCCACATAAGATATTTTTAGTATCCTTCTGTATATTCACATCTCGAAGGCTTCGATTCGTTTTTCAGTGGCTTGTGTCAGTGTCCAGGCTTCAACTCCATATAGTAACACTGGAAGAACGTAGCACCTCACTATCCGCATCTTGGTTCCCAAACTGAGATCACTGCAGCACAGCAAGGATCTCAACTTAATAAATGTAGACCGTGCCATTTCAATTCTGGATCTAATCTCTTGAGCGTAGTCCCATTGTACGTCGACTCTCTGGATCTCTTCGCTATCTGCCATTAGTGCCCCGGGATCTAAATTTGTACGGCTGACAACCATGAATTTAGTTTTCTTAATATTAAGGTTCAGTCCGTATGATACGCTCACAGTTCGCACTCGGTCTAGTAAGGCCTGCAGATCGTTCAGGCTGGTTGCTAGTAACACAGTGTCATCGGCGTAGCCATACACACATACCATGTATGTAGATACGTGTAAAATTTATTTCTTTATTCGTTTACACTTGTGAGTACGTTGTCTTTGGACAGCCAACGAAAGTTGCAATAATAAATTAAAGAGGTGTGCTCGGCCCCCCTTTCATAGAAAAGTCTTGATTTCGCGGGTCGTGTTTTAATGTAGTTCATCACTTTAATAATGCTATCCATCGTAACACTTAATTCACGTCTAACGTTTGTTGCTGCTAAGGCCTCTCTATGTATGACAAAATGTGTCCATTTTACACGGAGCCTTGGTTTTGATGAGAGCTTGTAGTCCCTCATACTGTCCAGACATCGTTCGAGTACCATCCGTATACACGCCTACATAATTATTTCAATTAATATTATTTTCAGTCATATATGAGTAAAATCTCGAATAAATCAGGCTACATATTTTTCTGCAAAATAACAAATCCTCACATATATTTGTTTCTTATATGAACCGTTCATAACATATCAATTGAGCATCATCATTATTATCAGTTGCCTCGTCCAGTTAAATGGCAAATAAACCTGAAAGTTTCCTCACAATTTGCTCATTAATATCTTCTATCATGTCGTAAATACGGCGACTAACCGTATTGTTTGAAAGAGGTACATTATCTTTTTCTTTAGCTGCCGATTTTCCAATCATTACTGGTATAATATCAACCGCTGCAGGTAAGATCAGTTCCTCAGCGATCGTATGTGGTTTTTTACATTTGGCAATACGGTAAGATACCATGTAAGAGGCAAGCCATGCTTTAATAGGAATTGATGCTGTTGAAACCAAAATCGTGGTTTGATATTTTGGCTCTCTCAATTTTCTTAAAAAAAAGTCTCTTGGCTTACCTTGACTGTAAGTTGATTCCAAATGCCGTTTTTGTTTATTAGGAAGCATACTTTCAGCTGCCAAAACTTTGTGCCAAACAACACATTGTGGAAGTCTACACTCCCTTTAGTAACTCAGGTAAATTTAAAATCCAAATATTGGTCGTCATATTTCTTCCTTTTACTTAAATTAACATTACTGCTCCCGCTGATTCTGCACTTCGTTTTCTCTTCTTTTAAATATAAGTATCCATTGTTGATAGCAAAAAACTTCGCGTGCGTAATAAAACAAAACAAAAGCTTAACAAAATGACAACACGTGCGACAGTAGGGAACACGGGGGAGGGGAGCCGACCGGCGAAACAGAATGCGCAAGGCGCTCACTCGACTGCAGTATTGCCAATATCTGGATAATTATTCGATTTTCGGATAATTTCGTGGATCAACGGATAATTTTCGGATTGAACAATTTTTTGAATAATTTCGAATAATTCAAGGGTCTATCGACTTGATGTTATATATTTTACTTGATTTATTTACTAATACATATATTTTATACTCATTTAAAGTCAAATAAATATATTTTCTGCATTAAAAGTCTGCGCTGATACGCGACGCCCCTGGGAAAACGCAGAGATACCCCAGGGCGTCGCGATGCACAATTTGGGAAGCCATGTACAAAGGTAAGTTAGGTTTAATCGAACTATTTTTGGTCCCAGACTACGCGATTTAATTTATGACCTACCTTTTTGTTACACCATGTATAGGTGTTCGGATTTCCATTAAAAAAATCTCTAGCATTCGAAATCACCATTTTTTAATCCATTTTTATTTTATTTTTGATAAAATAGTGATGTTGATTTTGATATTTGATGACAACAAATTATTTCTTACTTACTGGATATAGGATAAGCAGTTTTATTATCTTCTGAGACCATTTAAACAAAATCATATATCCCTCAAAATTTTTCTGTTTAAGTATCCAATGAAAGTTATGTATTATAATAGCAAACACGTTTGATTCCCCCACGTCTGTTTACAAGAAGTTAAGTTATATTTAAAGGAGTTTTGAGACTTTCAACAAGTACGCCATGCACCGCAATTTGTTACTTAGTGTTCTTTATTTTGTAAGAGTTGAGTAGGTCGTGTGATACACTGAATGAACTTGATGGTGTTTTGTTTTCAGGTTAGAAAACTTGGAAAACTTTCAGAAATAGAAAAGTTTCTGAAAGTTTTAGCGCAGGAATTCTGTTACCATATGAAATAGTGGAAAGTACTTAATTTGTTGTTGCTTGAATATAAAATAAAAACAATGTAGGCGTTAAAAGTTTAATCTTGTTAAAACCGCATCATAATAAAAAAGTCGACTAGATAATTTTCTTTACACAATGTAGATAGGGTTTTCAACCTTTAGTTTCAACTTAGTTATTCCCTGGATATTCAAAGTTTTTAAACTAATATACAAACTTTATCTTATATAGACTTAATACGTGAAATTGATTTTAAACCTATTTTCTTGTCGTATTTTTATATTATCTACTGTACTTTATAAAATAACTTTATATTTGACGTTTCGATTTTTCGAAAAGCATTATCTAAGTAAAAAACTTACTATGAAGTAAAAGTTTCTTTTGGTATAAGATGTATTTAAAAATTTTTTTTTGAGATAAGAAAGTAATTAGTGCCGATAAGAAATTAAATATCAAAATAAAAGCCACATAATTTTATTACAAAAATACAGATCCGGCGTTAGAAAAATTAGATGAAAGTTAAGATTAAAATAAAAATTAAATTAAAATAATAAATAATAATTGTCATTGTAATAAAAAAGTTTAATTTATCTAGGAAATGAATAGAAATCACAAAGGAATAGGAAGCGAAAAAGATACAGATGAAGAAACGAAACGCAAGAGAAGAGACCAGGATGACTATTTTAAAAGAAGTAAAATGACAAAGCGTACACCTTCTAAAAGTGACACGAGAGAAAGGAAGAGAAAGAGGAGGTCATGATTAAAATGATGCAATAACTAATAAAAAAAATGAAGAAATGACAACTACAAGAGATAAAGAAGGAAAACACAAAATTCAAAAACGACGTAAAACAATTACAAGAGAGAATGGAAGAACTGAAGAAAACAAGTAAAAAGAAAAGTTTGATTATATGGGTTAAGAAATAGATACAAATGATGATACAAAACTAAAATAAAGCATGGAAACATTCATATGACAAGAACTGCAGGCGCAAATAAAACTGAGGAACGCAACAAAAATAGGAGAAAGAGTATTCCATAGAAACAGAAACACTTTCAGGGATAAAATTAAGATACTAAATAGGAAAAGTAAGTTGAAGTATCATAAAGATCGCATCTACATTATTAATGATCTGACAGCAAAAGGAAAAGAAATACAGAAAAAAATAGTTAAAATGGCTAAGGAAAAAAAAATTAAAGAAAAACAGACAAAAATTGGCTATAAGAAAATGTTCATGAATGGGAAAGAATGGATATGGGATGAAGAAAAACAAAAACTGAAAGAAAATACCAATGAAAAATTGCCAAAAAACTAGTAGAAGAAAAACAACTAGGGGGATATGATAACGAAACGGCAAGGCAAAGGAATACGACCATAGAAAACCAAAAAATAAACAATTCAAGGATATAATAAAAATTGGGACTTGGAATGTGAGAGGTACTTATGAGCAGGGAACTTTAAGAAAAATAGACCAAATTATGGAAAAATATACAATGGATATCCTTGCCCTGCAAGACACGAAACAACTGGGAAGTGAAATAATAAAAATAGGAAAGAGCACACTGTTCAAGAGTGGGGGACCAAGAGATTTTGGAGTGGGATTCATGGTGTCGTAGAAAGTAAACAAAGCAGTTGTAAATTTTCAACCAACATCAGACAGAATATGTTACTTGAGAGTAAGCGCCAACTGAAGGTAAAGACTTAGAAACCAAAAACCAAAACTACGAGTTCTACGAAAAGTTAAACTCCCTAACAAAGAATATACAGAAATACCATATACAGTTAATCATTGGTGACATAAATGCGAAAGTCGGAAAAGAGAAAATATATAGAAGAATAACAGGGGGGCAAAGTTTACATAAGGAACCAAAATGAAAACGGAAAAAAGTTAATAGAATTTGCTACAGAGAACAAAATGAAAATAGCTAGCACAAGGTTCGATCATAAAAACATTTATATAAGGTAACATGGACTTCTCCCGATGGAAAAATAAAAAATCAGATAGATCATGTCCTAATTAAAAGAAAACATGATAAGGCAATAATCGATTGCAGGAGTTTCAGAGGGGCAGATACAAACACTGACCATACACTAATAACGGCAAGACTAAACCAAGAAATACCAGTAATATCAAAACCTGTCAGAGATAGATTAAATTACCAATTAGAGCGGAGAAGCAGGTTGTAAACAGACTGAAGAAAGAAATAAATAAAATACTAGAGAATCCAGTAAAACAGAATATAGATGAAGAGTGGCAGACCATACAGACAGCCATTTTAGAAGCAGCGAAAAAATGTATAAGAAGAGGACTGGTTCGATCAAGAATGCAGGAATGTTTTGGCAAGAAGAAACAGGACATAACTACAAAGATATTAAGAAAATACCCAAAATGCGATCTAAAACTATGTGGCAAGAAGAAGGGAACTGAAAAGAATTAGAAAAAAGAAAAGAGAACAGCTAGAAAAGCAATTAAAAAATATAGAAGAAGCCCACATAAACAAACAGGCAAAGAATTTCTACCAAGAAATTAAGAAATCCAGAGAAACTAGAAAGAATAATCCAAGTAATGCAGTAAGAAAGAAGTCTTACGTCTAGGCGAAAAAACAGAAAAATTAAACAGATGGGCGGAATATTTCGAAGATCTATTTAATACAGACTAACAAGAGGAACTTGAAAGAAATAAGAATTGGCAAGAAAATGAAGAAAGGACGTGCGAGAAACCAACTCTAAATGAAGTCGAAGAAATAATAAGAGACTCAAAAATAACGAAAGATTGAAGGAAAGGATATTTCACTTGACACTAATAATTTGGCAGAAGGAAGAAATGCCGAAACAATAAAATAGTGCTCTTATTTGTCCTATCTATAAAAAAGAAGACAACACGGAGTGCGAAAACTATAGAGGTATAGTACTATTAGAAGTAGTCTATAAAATACTTGCAAAAATTATTAGAAAAAGATTAATAAAATTTGATAACAAAATGATTGGAGAATACCAGGGAGATTTTAGATCAGGAAGAATAACTACTGATCAAAGTATGTAAAAATTATTACAAAATAGTAACTATGAACAAAATTTAGCTAGGATAGCTACGATATGCTATTTATCAATTTTAAACAAGCATATGACTCCCTAAATTGAACGAGGCTATATGAGGCCATGAAAACATTAGAAATAGCAGAAAAGAGGCTAGTGTGAATGATGCTTATGAACACGATAAATAGGATAATATTGGAAGGAAGCTTTTCAAGACAGTTCTCAGGAAATAGAGGTTTAAAACGAGGGGATCCGCTATCAACGAATTTATTCAACCTAGTATTAGAATAACTCGTGAGAAGCTCAAATATAAGCACAAACAGGACTATTTTCAATAGCAGGGAACACTGCATAGCGTACGTGGATGATATGGTGATTCTAGCGAGAACAAAAAACATTTGAAAAAAGTTTTCCAGAAATTTGAAGAAGTGAAAAGATACGGATCAATAATAAACCAAACAAAAACGCAATATTTGGAAATGAGAGGAGACATAACAAATAATAACAAATATATCTAAATGAAAGGAGCAGAGACTGTCTATAGTTTTGAAAAAGTGTCAGAATTTGAATACTTAGGAGTAATCTTAATGAATGCGGGAAAAGAAAAAAAAGAGATAGACAAAAGATTAATGAAGGAAAGCAGAGCGATAGGGTTACTAAATTCATTAATGAAAGCAAAAAATGTACCAAGAACAGCTAAACTGCGAGTCTACGAGACAGTAGTCAGACCCACAGTGATGTATGCCAGTGAAACGTAAATTATGAACCAGCAAGAAGAAAAGAAAGTAGAGATCTGAGCAAGAAAGTTGCCCAGAAAAATCCTCGGAGGAATAAAAAGGGCAGAGAATATTTGGAGAAGAGGAACGAATAAAGAAATAATGAGGATGTATGGAAAACCAGCAATTACGACAAAAATAAATTCGAGCCCAAAGTACTAGATGACTTGGTCACATTATACGAATGCCAGAGAATCGAGATGTTAAAACAATACTGAAGGAGGGAGAAATGGGGAAAAAAGAAGAGTTATCCAAAGAAGAAGTGGTTGGAAGCAGTAAAGCAAGGATCCGCTATCAACGGATAGCGGATATCAATTTTTTTGACCTATTATTAAAACAAATCGTAACAAGATCAAATATAAGCACAAACAGGACTATTTTCAATAGCAGGGAACAGTGCATAGCGTACGCGGATGATGTGGTGATACTAGCGAGAACAAAAAATATTTTAAAAAAGTTTTCCAGAAGTTTGTAGAAGAAGAGAAAAGATACGAATTAATAATAAACCAAACAGAAACGCAATATATGTAAATGAGAGGAGACATAATAGATAATAACTAATATATCAAAAGAATATATTATATTAATGGATCACTATAAAAACCAGCTAACTTTTTATTAAAGTAATATAATGTTGAGAAACAAATTCACATCTACGAAATTATATGATCGTATATTCAGTAAATAAGATAATTTTACACAATTAAAAAAAATCAAAAAGTATTACTTGGCGCGAGTAAGAGCAGGTTAAAAAATTGAGAAGTTAAATCAGTGGGAAGATTTTGTCGGCGCGCGAATTGTGGAAGGTTTAATACGTAAAACTGAATGTGTACAGTATAAAATTTAAAACAAATGAGCTCTGAAACAATATGTACGCGATTGCCACCATAAGATATTAATAGGACCAAAACTTTAAAATATTTTTTTCATAGTAAGTTTTTTAGTGAATAAATAGATATGAGGTGGCTTTTGTCCTATTTCACTGCAAACTTTTCAGATGTATTGTGGTCAGTGACCATTTTCAAAAGGTCTAATAACTTCGAGACTAAACTTTCTATGCAGCTTTGCCGCTGGCTTTTCCTCACTTAATGCAAAGAAGCACATATTTGCCAGGTTGTCACACTGACATAAAAGGTGCTCTGCTGTTTCTTTTTCTAGGTAACGACAAAATCTGAATAGATCACCATCTGTCAATTTCATCAGCTGTAATTTCCAATTCAGCTTACAGTGCCCTGTTAGCAGACCTACTATGACTCGCAGATTTCCTTGCGAAATCCTCCACCATTCCAGAGATATGTAAGGTGCCCAGTTACTTGTAGCCGTTCTTTTTACTGCCTTTGCAACTTTTCAAAAGGGTTCGGTTCAAACGAATAGCATTATTGAGCCTTGTTTGGCGATTTCATCTGGCCCGGCACCCAGGCTACCGTAAGCCTGCTACAGTCTCCTGGTTTATTTACCTGCATTATCCCATATTAACTTAGAATTGGCCTCTATGCTGGCTATCTGTGAAGATGGCAATTGAAGAATACGTTCTTTTCTGTATTCTTGTTCCTTCCACGTGATTCCAGTGATAGATCGTCGTTATTTCCGTATAATAGTATATAGTACATAGACTTACCGAAAATATATGCCTTGCTTTGTCCCTGCTATACCGGCTTCTACACCCTCTGATGTTTTTGAGCTATCAGTATATTAGATAGCTTTCGTTTTGCATGGATTATATTTTAAGAACGATTGCTAAAGTAAAAATCGAAACATTAAATAAACTTATTTTAAAGTAAAATTGTGGCTTAATCCAAATAAAAATAGTAAACTGCATTAAGATTCCCCAAAACGTAGCTTCAAAAAATACTATTAAAAGCATATTTACATCCGTGTCAATTAAAAGGTAATAAAATAAGTTATATAAAAGCTAGTCTATTTTTATTTTTCAGCTAATCAAATTATAATTGCTTGAAATTTCTAATAACCCCTCGGGTACAAAATGCTATCGCGTATGAACAGATACTAAAATTTGAAATGGAACTTTAATGGGAACTTTAAGTATCTTTATTGAATGTTCATATATGGGTAGTAGAGGCAAAATCAAAAGCTACGTTGATTCTTAGCATAGAAACCGTTTCGCTTCTCTTGCCTAAAGACTATAGAATATTCAAGTAGAAAATTTAATTTGTTTCGTAGACGAAAATTGGATATCAGTTGTTCTTAATGACATACTTGTCGCTGAGGTATGTGCGTAACAAGAATTTCCATGACAGTGGTTAAATTGTTGAGGAAAACGGTTAGGTTTAATATTAATCGAAAACGAGTTTTGAATATTTAATGTTATTATTATAATGTGTCAGGGAGGGATAGAGAAATCGTGTATTAATTATTAAATGTATTTATTCTGCAAAAAACAAACATCAACTTCTTGTTATGTAAGAAACTTACACGAATATGTAAGTTGGTACTGTATCTTTTACTCTAAAATGCAAAGTTTTACTTGCCAATATTCCTTCTGCTGTTTGATGAGATTAACTGCCTTTACTGTTTTAGTCTCAAAATTTATTAAAGGAAAGAAAAAAATTATGATTTCAACAAAAAATTAAATTAAAAAAAATTAGTAGTACTGCAGGTAGGATACAGATGTGATTATTTGCTTCTTGTCTAGTAACCCATTAAGATGTTACATTTAGATAAACTCTAATGAATAGGTCATGGTTAGGAGTTAGAATGAGTTGGGTTGAAACAGAATAAAAAAATTCAATTGCGATTTAAATTTATGGGTTAATTTTACTTTTACAAATATATTTCATTAAGTTATTTAGAGGTAGTTTGTGGACAGTAAGTTATAATATTAAAATGGGAAAAACGTTCATTTTGTTAGACCTAGACCTTTTATATATATATATATATATATATATATATATATATATATATATATATATATATATATATATATATATATATATATATATATATATAAGGTTCTTGAATTCCTAAGTGGAGCATAGAGCTTCAGTGAAAACGCGCCATCGGGTTCTATTTTGCGCTAAGGCCTTCACCTCATTCCAAGACTTTCCTTGGCCCCTTATCTCGTCCATGATGGATCTTCTCCAAGTTTGTACTGGGCGACCTCTTTTTCTTTTCCCTTGGGGATTCCACTCTAGGGCAGTCTTTGCGATACTGCAACTATTTTTTCGGAGTGTGTGACCGATCCAACCCCACTTTCTGAACTTAATTTCATTTTGTACCCTCTTTTGTTCGGTCAAGTGTAGCAGATCGTCGTTTCTGATGGTGGTAGACCAGAATATACGAACAATTCTTCGTAGACATTTGTTAACAAAGACCTGCAGTTTGTCTGTGAGGGTGTTTGTCACTTTCCAGGTTTCACATCCGTAGAGTAGAACAGACATGACATTTGATCGGAATATTCGGATCTTTGTCCTTGTAGAATACTCGCCAGATCTCTAAACAGGGTTGAGCGTGCTGAAAGCTTGTTGGGCTTTTCGTATCCTCATACGAATATCGTCTTCTGTACCTCCGTTTTCTGTTATGACACTTCCAAGATACGTAAAGTTTTCCACATTTTCAATCTGCATATTGTCGATAGTAAATAGCATGTTGTTCCTTGCATTTATTCTCATGGACTTGGTTTTACTAATATTGATTTTAAAACCTATTTTATTGGCTTTAGTGGAGAGTGTTTCCAATTGGTAAGCCAGATCTTGGAACCTTTGACGTAATAGACAGATATCGTCCGCGTATTCTAGATCGCTTAGGCGTGTGGTTAACGTCCATTGTATCCCTCTTGTGTCGGAGTCTAGTTTGGAGAGAACATAGTCTATAGCTATGCTAAAAAGAAACGGAGAAAGCACGCATCCCTGTCTAACTCCAGTAAGTACGTTGAATTCGTCACTGTTGATCCCATTGTGTGTCACGCTGCATTTCGCATCAGTATATAGTGACTTTATAATGGAAATTATTTTTTGCGGGATGTTTCTTAGCTCTAAAATTTTCCATACAGCAGCGTGAGACAAGCTATCAAAGGCACGTTCCAAATCAACAAAAACCATGTATAGGGGTGTGTTCCATTTAACTGATTGTTCCATTATTACCCTCACAGTATTAATGTGGTCTATGCAGGAGGATTCTGGTCTAAAACCTGCTTGATTAGCTCGAAACTCAACCTTGTTTGTTATTCTTTTCAGTATGATGGTCGCGAAAATTTTATTTATGACAGTAAGCAAGGTTATTCCTCTCCAATTTTTTCACAGTGTGAGGTTGCCTTTTTTTGAAAGCTTGATAATGTTACCTTTTTTTCAGCCCGCTGGAATGTGGTTTGTTTCCCACACCTCTCGGATTATGGGGAGCAAAAGTTCAGCAGTTAGATGCTGATCAGCTTTAAGTATTTCAGCAGCAATGTTATCGATTCCCGGTGACTTGTTGTTTCTCAGAGATTTGATAGCTGCTATTATCTCCGTTTTGGAAGGGGCCTCGCAAGAAATATGCAAGTCTATATTCTGCGGGTTTTCGACAATTTTGTCTGCGTTATCTCTGGGAATACCTAGCATCTCCTGAAAATGCTCTTTCCATCTCTTCACTTGGTCATCTGTTGTCCTAGACCTTTTACTAGACAATATATTAAATCAAACTTTTAATTCTTACTATACTATTCTTATTTTATTATAATGTCCTGTTCTTTAAAGTTAAAGTTGATTTCATGTAATCGAATGAACTATCTTATAAGTAAAGTCGTCCCAGGAACGCAACTCAACAATATTGGTAATATCATTTTAAAGTCTTGTTCTGAAGCTATTTTCTTGTGGCATTTTAAATAAAATACTATTTAAATGGGAATAAGCCACAATTAAAAGTTAAAATACGTTTATTGGCGTTTCATTTTCCACTTCGGAAATCGTTCTCAAAATACAAACATTAGTAATCACTATAGCAATCTGCGATACAGAGATGACATACTTATACTAGCAGCGAACGAAGTCGAAGTAATTACCACCACTGAACAGCTTAGTCGGATAAGCGAAGAATTCGGTCTTTAGATCAACACCGTAAAAACAACAATAATGATCGTAGGCAGAGCAAATAATATTTTACCGCATATACACCAAGTGGTAAATTTGGAATTGGTAGACAGATTTGTATACTTGGGCTCCCTGGTAACCAACAACGGAAAGAGCTGCTCAGAAATCAAGCACTGACTAGCAACGGTCTGAACAACAACAAGTAAATTGGTTAAAATATGGAAAGACTGAACAATAACAAGGAATACTTATCTCAGGTTGGCCAATGCCCTTACTTTTTTCCATTTCTATATGCAGCTAAAACATGAACTTTCAAATAAAAATGACAGGAGTAAGATCAAAGCCTTGAAAATTCGAGTCCATACAAGAATTCTACGCGTGTCCTACATTGAACTAACTTATTACTTCTGGAACAGCTATATGAAAAATAGGCTATTAAAAAAATTAAACCAAGCATACCTAATTTACCTCGGCCGCTTAACTAGCCGAATGGAGACCATGGAACTATTTGTAGTAGAAATAAAGGTAGAAGACTGAAGACCAAGAGGAAAATCTTCAACACGATGGGCAGACCAAATGAAGTATCTGGTGTATATGGCATAGGATCAAAGTTAATAGGGCAACAAGCTTATAATATTTAGAGTGTGACCATGCCCTGACAACGTCTCAAGGAAAGCAGGAGAAGATACCTGTATCAACAAGTGCCATAAGAAAATCGACAGTTCCCTGGTCTATAACGATTTTGTGAATGTTTATTCTCCTGTTTAAGGCTGAAAAAAGAAAATATTCGTTGACTATAATATATTCTATATAAAATACTAGTTGTGTTACCAATACGCTGTTAAGTTACAAGTTAAGATCTTTAGGAAAAAAATGTATCAAAAAGGATTATGCAAAAAGGCATATCACTCGTGAAAAAGGGGCCCACGAAAAATTTTGCAACGGGGACCATGTGTGAATAGCTACGCCGCTGACAAGAAGAGATTTAATTTGAAGGTGTTTTATGTATTTAGGTTCAATAATAAGTTTATTACTCAATGCTTAGAAACCCAAAAGAATACGACACTAGACACTATTCTTCTATAGGTGTGATATATAAAATTTTTCATATGTTGAGATAGTTAAAAATACAGTATAATATTAAATTTTAATTATATATAAGCAATTACTAAAAGCCTTCCTTAAAACGTTGGATTTAAACAACTGGATAACGATTGAGTTAATCTTTTAACTGCGTAAACGTAAATCTACAAAGCTACATACTTGGTCAAGCGGTTAGTAATCACTTCTAAGTGAATGCTTACAAAAAATCGTCCACGACGAAGCTGATAGTTGTTTCTAAGTTCACTTTTCCTTTTGTGTTCGAATAGAGAAACGGGTGGTGAGTTTTCGAGAGAATTAAATAAATCGATGTTCGGGAACTTCTTCTAAGATTCAGGATCAACAGGATAAATTGGTGGTAATAAATCGAAAGGCCCTTTTAAGAAAAACGGCAACTCTGCGAATTTGGCGGCAGATTAAACAGCGAAAAGTGGTTTAACCTCCGTTCACACATTTGTCGATAAATAAGGAATCGTTCACATAATTCCCGATGATAATAATCTGGTGAATTTAAGTGGCTACATCAGGACTTTTGTACTTTTGCGTCGTGTTGTTTTTATTATACATTTATCTAGATCTACTTTACTATTTGTTTTTAACCAAAGTGTTTATATATTATTTTTGTTTGTACAGCTGGTTTCTAAAAAAACTGATACGACTCTTAGTTAGATTTGATCATTTTAAGCAGTGTATTTGATTGGTCTGATATTATATTCAAACAAACAAACAACAAACAATTGATAACATATGTTAATTCAAAAATTGCAATAATTATTTTATTCTAAATTTTGATATTATTTTGAATATCTGCATTTTGTAAAAGTGTATAAATGATAGTTTTTACATAAAATAGGGATGTTGTTGTTATTTTCAATATTGTTAAGTCAATATTTTTATTATTATTATTAATAAAACAAACGACTTGGTATGTAAAATAAATATTTTGTAATATCTCCATCAACATTGATAACAGCTTGTAGTTTTCGGTTCATCTGCGTGAAAGGAACTATGAAATTGTCTTCTTCAGAGAGCTCTTCCCAAACCTGTTGTATACCGTGCCACAGCTCTTCAGCATTTTGAGGTATAAAATTACGCCGATACGACCGTTTTATAATACCCTTCCACACATTTTTGATTGGGTCTAAATCTGGACTGTAGCTGGGCCATGGTAACATTTCGATGTTGTTATTCTGGAACCACTGGTTTATTATATTTGCAGTGTAAATAGAATAATTATCTTGTTAAAAGATAAAATTATTTTTTGGATACATCTGTACTACACTGAGAAACATGATGTTTTCTAGAATATTTAGATAAGTCTGCACAAAAAACCTGCCATCAATACGCCATACCATTCCCATTTCTCTAGATGAAATCCATACCCATACATTGACGCTAAAACGACCCGCTGTTCGATATCTATCAATATATCTTCTTCTTCTTTCTTCTTCTTTTTATATAGACATGACTCTGTCTGTTTTTCAATGTGCCTCCAGTAAGTTGTCATTTCATCGTTTGCGTGGTCTTCCTACTGATCTTCTTCCTATTGGGGAACCGTCTCTTGCCATCTTTACTACTCTATTTATTGTCATTCGGCTTATATGATCGTTCCATTCTACTCTTCTATTTCTTACCCAGTTTTTGATGTTTTCCACCTTGTTTCTTTGTCGTATATCTGTACTTCTAGCTCTGTCCCATAGTGTCTTACCATAAATTTTTCAGTCTTTTAGTGTTTTCATCTATGCTGTTTCTAACATCCTTTTTGTTCTCTCTGTGTCAGGTCTTGTTTCTGCCGCGTATGTCATTATTGGTCTGATGACTGTTTTGTAAATTCTGCCTTTCGTTTCTTTCCCGATATTTTTATTTCTCCTATTTTATTGTTTCGTTTAGGCAGCCTGCGGCTTTGTTTGCTCTATTCACTTGATCTTCCACTTCGGTTTCGAGCTTTCCGTAGCTAGATAATGTGATGCCTAGATATTTAAACTCCATCACTTGTTCTAAGATCTGACCTTCCAGCTCCAATTTACATCTTAGTAAATTTGCTGTTATAACCATGCATTTTGTCTTTGCTGGGGAAATTAACATGTTATCAATATATAGAGGATTAAATCTATTAATATCTGGTCCATACACCATAATTTTGCTCTGTTTAGAATATTAAAAAATTTTCTCATCTGTAAATATTACCCTGTGCCAAAAATCTTGATTTTGTAGCTGATGGTTTAAAGCAAAATAAGTCTTGATTGCTGGTGATCCTTTGTGGTGTAAGAGCTTGTTTTTTGCTTCAGTTCAGTACCTAAAACTCGATGCTTTAATTTTACTCCAAGTTGTTGTCCTTTTTCCCGGAAACTGTGACATAATTCTTGCAGTTTTCGCGTTTTCAAAAGGATTTCCTTCTACTTCATAAGCGGTAAATAATCTTTTTTACACCAGACTTGATGACCTCCTTTCACTTTGCCTTCAACCGGGACATCTCCCTCCCAACCTTATTAAGGTTGATGTTTCAGCGATTTTGTCGACTCCGCTCTCCTCTTTCTCTTACTATTTACTTAGAACCAGCCCGAACTATCGCCAGTGTTGTCCAAATTAATCGGCTCCAGAGAACTTTTGGCCAAATTTCTCCTTTCACGTTCTCCACACTGACCCCTACCATGTCATGTGGAAGCCAGTAGAAAATCATGGAGTAGATAGCACCTACATAAATGCCATAAAATAACTTTACAAAGACAATGAATTTAGAATAAAAGTACGACAAAAGTACTCCAAGTCATTTAAAATCGATAAAGGACTTCAACAAGGATGCTGTCTGTAGCCAAACTTATTTAAACTTTACATAGATTAAACCCTAAAAAACAGGAACAAGAAATGTAGACGGATGACGACAACTACATCCATAATCTTTCGTTTGCCGATGAGCAAATAGTTTTAGCAGAAGACAAAGACGACATTTTATACATGATAAGAAAGCTAAAAAACAATTGGAAGCTGAGGTTTGGAAACTGACTCTGATCAAACGCAATGCATGGTTATTGAAAACATCACAGAAGACCTAAAGATAAATAACAACTTAATAAAAAAAACAGATGAATATAAAAACTTGGGGGTAACTTTAACAAATACAGGATCAGATAAAGTGGATATAATAAATAAAAGAAAGAAAGGAAAGACAAAACATGACAATTACACTTGATTATATAGAGCGACGACATTAAAAACTAAATATCACATATTTAAGACAATAGTGTAAAGCTGCTGACTAAATGGCTCAAAGACGTGGGTGATAAACAAAAGAATGGAAAATAGATAAATACAATAGAAATGATGTTTTGAAGAAAAACCTGCAGGTGAACACTAAAGAAGAAAGTGAAAAATTACGGCAATAGAAGGAGGAAAAGAGGACGTCGTACATGACAGTAAAACAAAAAAATAAAAACAGCAATGAAAAAAAAAAACTCACTGAGGAAGATATACGACAAGAAGAAATGGCGATTAGAATCAAAGATATCGAAGTACTCAACAAATTTTCAAACCATTGGCACTGATATTTGTCGACTACGAGAAAGCATTCGATACCATAAGCCATCAGAAAATCTTAAAAGCATTGACAGAATGCCGAATTAGCCCATCGCCACACTAACAAATTAAAATATATCTACCAAAATGCCACAGCTAGCGTATGACTGTCTAAACAAGAAACAAATAAATTTTGTATACAGCGAAGAGTACGGCAAGTAGACACCGTCTCTCCAAAGCTTTTTACGACGCCTTTAGAACATACTTGTAAGAAGGCACATCTGAACGAGCATGGAGTTCGTATCAACATAAATGAAGAGAAGCTCAGTCATTTGAGATTTACAGATGACGTCATCCTTGTAGACGATCCTATGGATGATGCAATAATAATGTTTGAAAAATTATATCACGCTTTCTTGAAGAAAAAAGATTAATACGAACAAGACGCAAATACTAAAGATTAATATGAAAAAAACGCAAATAATGACTAATCTCGTGCTCAATCAAAATATTGCTGTTAATGGAAGAAATATTGTGTAGACTATATCGTATAAGTACTTACGACGTGAAATTTGGTTAAGCAGAGATAACCAGACATGTGAGTTTACCAGACTGGGCAGCTTCTGGTAAATTAAACTATATATTTAAATTAGATCTACCCATATACCTCAAAAGAAAAATCTTTGACCAATGTATGTTACCTGTAGTTGTAACGAAATATTTTGCCTACCATAGGGTAAGATTATGGGGTTCAAAATTGGGGATAGAAATTACTGGGGGCAAAGATAGGACAAGCAAAATAAACGTTACTTGTGCGAATGGCACTCAGGGTTTGTTAGGAGAGCTGGGGTCGTGGATAAGTAAAAAATATCAACGGGTTTGGATTGGGGCAACTACAAAAAAATAAAACAAAAAGTCATAAAACTCTTGGGACAAAATAAAGATAAACAGGAAACACCTCTAATAATTTATAAAGAGCGCCACTTCAAGGTGCCTAATTATAACTATTACAACAACTAGTTGTAACTAGGGAAATAATTATCAGAAATGCAAAACATATCTTTTTCAAATAAAACTCAAAGAAGGGTTAGTTAAAAAAAATAAACAAATGTTAAGAAACAAAATTTAACATTTATTTTTGTGTCACCAAAAACAGTTACAAAATAGGACAATACAAATTTATTACAACAAATAGTCGTAAAATACAAAAATACAAAAAAAAACTTACATGTCATCCGTTTACAAACTCCAGGAGTTGGAGATACTACATAAACTTACAAATGTTACCGCATAGAGATTAACCTTTTTTTTTAACAAACAAAACAAATAAATCGAAAATATTAAAGCTAGCTGTCATAAACATTAAATTTTAAAAACTGAAAACAAATAAAATAACAGCTAAAGTCAAAACCCAAAATTTACAATATTAAATATTACTATTGTTTAAATTTTAATGAAAGCAATTATTGTTAAAAAAAATGTCTGTCTTTACTTTAAAATTTGATCAAAAAGTTACCTGGATTTTTCACTAGCAAACTGCACTAAAATTTCTGGAACCAGATGCCACTGGAACCTCCGAAACCATAAAACTGGGGGTAGACCTGGGCTTCACTCTCTATGCAGCGAACACACGAACAAATCTATCTCCATACTACCAAAAAGCCTTGGATGACAACCAGGGAGAAACAAAACGAGGATGGAAACGACGATTCTTCCAATCCTCACTCAAAACATTAACTGGACCATTAACTGCTACAAAACTACTTTTCACTGCCACATATTTCCATAAAAAGGGGGCAAAAACAGAAAACCACAAATTCGACGGATGAATTTGGACATGACGCTGGAGATCACCGCTCTTCACCGCGGCTCCAACAAAAGTGCTGAAATTATCTTTAAAAATTTATCGCATAAGTTAGAATAAACAAAGCACTTTGGGTATAAAAAAAAACACAACGGAAATTTAAGACGTAAATTATTATTTTAAAAACGCAATATCGGGCGTTTTGAACAAAGAAATATCAAAGAATTTGCGCCTGTGACATAAACAAACAATAAAATGATTTATTATCGACGGCGACGTGAAAAGAATGAAATATTATTTGGGTCTTAAATTGAAAGATACAAACTAAGAAACATTAAAAAAATTCTTCGTTATTATAATGCATATTTGAGGGGATTTCAATTTATCCCATATACGAGGGGATTCCAATAAATTTACAAATGCTACATAGTTAACTACAACTCATTTATGGAGCGGAAACATTAACACTCACAAAAAAATTAGTGAATAAGATTCGCGTGACTCAGAGAGCTATGGAGCACCAGATGTTGGGTGTCTTTCTGAGAGACCGAATCCCAAACGAAGAAAATTACTATTTAAATGGGAATAAGCCACAATTAAAGGTTAAAATACGTTTATTGATGTTTCAATTTCCACTTCGGAAATCGTTCCCTTTTTTTTTCTTTATTGAGAACGATTTCCGAAGTGGAAATTGAAACGTCAATAAACGTATTTTAACCTTTAATTGTGGCTTATTCCCTTTTAAATAGTAATTAATTTAAAATGCCACAAGAAAATAGCTTCAGAACAATATTAACCAAACGAAGAAATATGTCGTAGAACAAAAACAACAGACGCTATCGAAAAAATCGCGTCGCTAAAATGGAACTGAGCAGGACACGTCGCCAGATTATCAGACAACCAATGGACAAAACGTATTGTCGAGTGGAGACCAAGACAACAAGAAATACGGAGCAGAGGAAGCCCATGAACTAGATGGACTGACAAACTGAAGCGTGTTAGCAATAACTGGAACCAAGCCACACAAGACAGAGACAGATGGCAAGAGCTGAGGGAGACCTATGTCCAGTAGTGGACGCAGATTGATGAAGATGATCCATTAGCAAAGAGAATATATTGTGTAAAGCTCACTGGATAAGTAAGTAGTAAACAAAATTGTTGATATTATAGCTTTAAGCAAACTTTATATGCATAATGTGGAACTATAAATGTCAAGTTATCGAGCGTGGCTACTACGTGACCTATAGGTGTAATAACAGGGGAAGTCACGGTCTACCCTAAATATAATTTTGTAATAGCTCTATATTTGGTCGCACGTGTATCTTTATTTTGTAAAAAAAATATTGCTTAAAAATACATGTTTATACACTTTAAGAATATCACCTTACAAAGTACTGTTTTTTATTTTTATCTGTACCTACCCTTTTTGTTTATATACATATGTACATAATATTATTTCAGAATTTAATCCTCAGTATTCTGTACCACACACATAATTTTCAGAAAAAAAACGTTGAGCAAAATATATACCTGTCCCCTTTGACTCAATTTACATCTGATTTTTTTCCTCTGAATTATCTATAAAGATGTCAGAAAGAATAAAGAATTTTAGTTGGATACTTTTTTACTGAACATCGAATGGAGCAAAAATTCCTTGGTGAATATATATTCACCTGAGATATATTTATACTGAAAGTCGAATACAATTTTCTTTGAATGTGCATAAGCACTTAGGAAAATAAACAGAATTTTGCCTCAGTTCTATCTTAAATTTTAGATACGTACACGAACTACCGTGGAAAATATGTCAAGGATTTTGTTACTCCCCTAACTGATAAGTCTTTAGTAAATCGTATTTTTATTTGTTTGTTTATATGTCCGTGTCTGCTGACGGGAACCACACTGCGAAGTAAGTATCCTGTTTATTATGCATGACTTGGTCTAATAAATTTTCATTGATTAAAATGTCCTTGTTTTTCTTTTGTCTTTTATTCGGCCTGGAATAATGTGTAGTTTTGTATTTAGAGATTTCTAAGAGTCCTCTTAAATTGCTAAGGATATATATTTAATTTTTTTAAAATTTTGATAGAATAGTATTTATTAACCTTACGATAGGCGCATTTTCTTTTGTCTTTTATTCGGCCTGGAATAATGTGTAGTTTTGTATTTAGAGATTTCTTATATATTTTTTAAGAGTGCTCTTAAATTGCTAAGGATATATATTTAATTTTTTTAAAATTTTGATAGAATAGTATTTATTAACCTTACGATAGGCGCATTTTCTTTTGTCTTTTATTCGGCCTGGAATAATGTGTAGTTTTGTATTTAGAGATTTCTTATATATTTTTTAAGAGTGCTCTTAAATTGCTAAGGATATATATTTAATTTTTTTTAAATTTTGATAGAATAGTATTTATTAACCTTACGATAGGCGCATCCACTAAAGTATCATACAGAAGGCTATTCAACTAAAAAATTGGTGCAGACAGGAAATCATTATATTGTACAAGTGAAAAATCTCAACAATTTTTCTTTTTAGGATGCCTGTCCGTTCCGAACGTTGGCGATCATTCTGGCTATGATGACTTTGTTGGTTGCTATACGAAATAGCTGTGTTGAGGTCTCTCTATACCATGCTCTCAGGTTAGCAAGCCAGGATATACTTCTTCGTCCTGAATCCCTTTTTCCTTAAATTTTATCTTGCAAAATGCATTGAAGTAGCTCGTATCTGCCTTGATTTCTCATTATATGTCCCAAGTACTGCAGCTTACGGCCCTTCACGATGTTGACCAAATCCGCGGTTGTATTCATTCTCCGCAGTACTTTTTACTGCTCCGTACAGAAGCACTAAGTACACGTAACAGTTAAGGAGCCTTATTTTTGTTTCTAGGGTGAGGTCATGGCTCTTGAACACAGAGCTCATAGTCAAAAATGCACTTTTTGCCTTTCCGATGCGACATTTTATTCTCTTGGGTATTGTCCCACGACTCATTGATTATAGTTCCCAAGTAGTTGTATTGTGAGACACGTTCAACTCTCATTTGGTTCACATATAGATTTGCTCCAGTTATGTTTTTCTTGCTGATGATCATTAGCTTAGTTTTGTTGGTGTTTATATCCAGTCGATGTTTTAGTGACACTCTTGAACTAAATTTATAGTTCAGGCGTATTACCCAAAGAGTGGTTAACGTCGATTTTTATTTGTCTCCCCAAAAAGAAAAACGCAAGAGAATGCAGCGATTACCGCACCATTAGCTTGATGTCTCATGTGCTAAAGTTACTACTAAAAGTCATCCATAACCGAATATATCACAAACTGGACATAGATGTTAATGATACATAATTTGGTTTTCGCAAAGGCATAGGAACGCGTGAAGCTCTTTTTTCACTTAATATACTGATACAAAGATGCCTGGATGTCAATCAAGATATATACATATGTTTTATTGACTATAATAAAGCATTCGATAAAGTACGATATAAATAATTAATGAATGTCCTGAAATCAAAGAAGATTGACTACAATGACCTCGGGATCATATCAAATTTATAATATAAACAGCGAGCAAAAGTACGTGTTAACGAACAGCTGTCAGAAGAAATTGAAATAAGATGTGGAGTGAGACAGGGATGCGTATTGTCGCCAATTCTTTTTAATGCCTACTCCGAGGAGATCCTGAAAAACGCTCTTGAGGGTGAAACAGCTGGAATAAAGGTAAATGGAGTTCCCATTAACAACATTAGATATGCGGACGACACTGTGATCTTAGCCGAAAATATTGCAGATTTTTTCTAATTTTGTATTTTTGAGAAATGTGAAACATGCTATTTGTTGATCAGAATCAGCAGACTTCTTGTTTTTATAAAAATTATTTTTACAAGTGGCCACACTACAACCTGTGCCTGACATTCTAAAATTTCATCAACATTATTATTACGTTAATACGTAATGAAATTTTAAAGTTTTAACCTACCTTATAAAAAGATATTCTTATGTAAGGTACTCTACATAATAATATTAATATTATAATAATATTAATAGGTACGATGTACAGCTACAATAAATAACTTTTCTTCGATAATTCAAAATAAGTTTTTACATGAGACAACGCCAAAATTTCAAATACAAAAATATAAAGTAAACTAAGATATTTAAGAAACCATAAATAATAAAGCAAATAATCAATTTAAAGATTATTACCATAAATGGGTTTGTATTCTTGTTTACATATTTTAAAATGCAGAAAGTGAAGCATCTAGTGACATATAATGAAGATATAAATTCAGATAAACAAATACCTACAATAAATTTTTTTATCGCGTTATTGAAGAGAAAATAGATGAAAGTAAACATCAGCGAAGAAAGATATGAAAAAATTGTGAAGAACAGTGAAGAGTATGGACGCCAATATGCAATAAACAAATCTAAAAAGATAGAAAACTAAAAACTAAAAACCTTTTGAAGAGATTGTTAGGACGAGCAATTTTTGTGAATTTTTATTTTTTTTTTGTATAGAGATTAATGTTTATTTAATATTTTATTTATGCAAACATGTTTATTTGTTAAATAAACTTTATTTTAAAACGAGTATTAACTTTTTATAAGAATTATTTTCCAATAGGAACCACGTTTCTCATTATAAAAACTCTAATAAATTGTTTGTGGTGAATATAGCTACTTGACCATGTTGGTCCATTTCTACAATCGTACATAGTTAAATATGCTCTAACGGCTCATCAGCTATTACAAAAGGTGTTGATTTCATGGGACTAACATGACCTGGTACAGCAAATTTTATGTTGGCCCCATTGGACCAATGTGGCCTGCTGAGACAGCATCAGTGTTGGTCCTATGGGACCATCGTGACAGTACACATGTTAAAACATCAGATAGTCAAGGCCCGGCATTCGTCCATCTCTTTCTGTCAATTTTAAATATCATTTCTAATCTTGACCAGCAATAGATATTAAAACATGAAAGGTATAAAACTGATTTTGTTGAAAATGATGCATTATAGGTATTTCAGATGATAGCATCATTTTTTTATAAAACAATCAAAATTGATTAAAAATAAAATTTTGAAAGGAAAAAATGTCATCAATAAAAAATGTTATGAATAATCAATAAAAAAGTCTAATAACCCCTTCTAAACGAGCCGCTTATGACTACAATTAAAAAAATATTTACGCCAAACCATTGAATACATTTCACTAAATAAATATACAGAATTCTATAAAAAACGGTTTTGAAGATATTTAAATTAAATCGATGTTAGGGTGCCATCGTTAAAGACATCTAGCTCTCTTAGGAAGCATTTTTGGATAAGGTGAGTTACGTCAAATCGAAATAAAATGAGTTCCAGTATTTAATTTTTATTGCACCGTCCGTGTTTTACAAACGAACAAAAACTGGGTGATTTTGGACATATTCAATTCAAATCGTAAAATTGTTTGTACATTGGCGAAGTTTTTCTCTGAAAAATCTAATATCTAACCTACCAAAAACGAGTGAATTCTACTAAATACTTTATAACTATCTCACTGGCCTATTTTCTCGCGTGAAAATACTGTCTCGTAGTTTTCAGTTAGGTAGGTAAGTCATGAAGAATACGCAGTGTAATCATGCATCCCACGGGGCAAAATTGTTTTGGTACGATAATAATAAAAATTAGTAGCTTTGCTGTATGAAAGAGCAATTAAATAAAAAAAAAACGAGTTGTTTCGTGTATCACAATTGAATGAATTTGTAGAATAATGCCCGACTCTTAAAAAATAGAAATAGTAGTTAGGATAAATTATTTTTTTAAATAACTGGAATCTAAAAAATAAAGAAAAATATTATGAGTAGACTGAGTTCAGAAACAATTAAAGATTTAAATCACAAACCACGGTCACTAAAAACAATATATGGTCAGTCACAAAAGAGGGAAGGTTTCTCAAAAATTACAAAATTGGTTTCAAAATTCAAAAAAGCACAAAATAAATTCAAAACGAATCGGAAAACTGTTTCGGATTCACAATGATTATCACATTTAAGTGATTTATGTGTCACAATTAAGTGTGGAAAATAACATCGGTCATGTGGTGATCGTTGAAAGTTCGCTTAGACTCTCTGCGACATCGTTCTCTTAACTTGGACGAGTCCCACCTGAATTACCGTCTTCAAATCGTTCACATTTCTTCTACTACAGATCTCTCAGACGACCTTCTCGCTTTAAACGCACATTTTACTTTTCAAGAACTTTTCTTTGCTGTATCTACCTTAAAAAATTCTGCAGCAGGAATTGACAATATACCCCCTATATTCCTCAAAAATTTAGCCATTAATTGCTTATATGCAATAAACCTTTATTAATATATTGCAGATAAACCTTTAATAGAGCCATTCTTTTTGTAGACCGATCTCATTAATATGTTTCATGTGCAAATTAATGGAAAAACTAATTAATAATAGACTTAACTGGTTCTCTAAAAAGCACAATATAATTCGCTCCGTTTAATCGGGATTTAGACCATATCGAAGCGCAATGGACAATTTAGTATTACTACAAAACCATATAACCGAGAATTTTAATAAGCAACATGATACAGTTGTGGCAGCCTTAGATATTAACCCTGCGTCACATACGTGGATTTTTCTGTCATTAGTACATATGTGGGGTGTGACAAACCCCAATTTCTAAGAAAATCAGAATTTTATGGTCTGAAGTGATCATCTAAGGACTATTTAAGCAAAAAAGAAATAATCAGAACACCTTTATTCAAAAGAAATTAAAAATAAACTAATAATAGGCAATTCTCCATAAGCAAAAACCACAACTTAACTGAACAGTCTTACCAAAAAATATAAACACCATATGATCAAAAATACAATAGTAAATGAAAATCTAATAGTAAGATAATACAAGGAAAACAACTGCCCGGTTGTACAGTGAAAGAAAAAAAATTAATCGCTATTTGAATTCATGCAATTTTGACAACTTATGACATCATGCTCCAAGCACAGTAATGATTCACAGTTTAAACAAAAATATTTAGTTTTCCGATCTTCCCATGAGTTTTGGAATCTTGGCAGGTAGCACTGCAGGGGCATCTTGGGCAAAATGTGCAATGTTTTGGCGAATACTCCTTGGTATTTATGGATTATTTTTTCTTTCAGATATGTGGTCCTGGATCAATTCAAAGCCCAACATTTTGATAAACAATCTTCTGGCAAGTTTGAAATCTTGATTGTTTTCTTTATATATCACCAAAGCATTTATGGCGGCTGTATTCAAGAGAGAAAACACGATCGTAAGAGGCCATCTCCGTGAGTTTCTAGATACGTTATATGATGCAGACAGTTCATCCACTACATCTACTCCACTTTTAGTAAAGTTATAGAAGCTTATTATTTCTAGTAAATTTTTATCGCTAGTTGCTTCATCAATAGCTTTATCATGGTGCATGGTGGACAACAGTAGGACGTTTTTATTTTTTTTCGGCACATACGATAAAAGTGTAATATCTTTCTGAAAGCCAAATAAAGATGTCATTTGTTCTCTGTTCTGGAGTATCAAAAATTGTGCTGGGATGCATCGTTTGTTCTTTCTCAGCATGCCTACTGACGTAAGTTTATGCTCGTTCAGCAATTTTATCATTAATTCATAACTAGTGTACCAGTTGTCAAAGGTCACATTTCGGTTGGAACCAGAATTAGGTTGTATTAGCCTCTCTACCATATCTATTGGGGATTTACTAACACTGTAGGGACCTTCTGGCTATTTTCCTGCATACACTTCCAAATTTAAAACGTAGTACGAACGGGCATCAACTAGGGCTTGCACTTCGATCCCATACTTTGCAGGCATGTTGGGCATGTACTGTTTGAAAGCACATCTTCCACGAAAAGACTCCAACTTCTAATCTATCATCACATATTGAGAAGGAGTGTAGGCCTGCTTACAATTTTTAATACATTTGTCCAGAATTCCACGAACTGGAGCTCATTTGTCAATCGCCAATCTGTCTTTACGATTCTCGATGTTATCGAACCGAAGAGAGACCATCAGGAATTGAAAACGATTTATAGACATCGTATTGCGGAATATATCGACACCAGTCCCATCTGTTTGCCATAAGTCTCTCAAATTCTGACGATTAGAATGAAATAAACCTGCTAAATAAAGAAGTCCGATAAATGCTTTAATTTCACATTCATTGGTTGGTTTTACCATGCATTTATTTTGATATGCAATTGATTTCTGTTGAATTTTGAGATTGGTCCAGCGCACTATGTCTTCGATCATTTGTCGGTCAAAAAGCAATTGCCAACAATCTAAAGCACGTTTAGCATTTTTTGCATAATGCTTTACACCCGGCAAATGAGTAATAATATTCTCTGATCTTGTTCGAACCCGTTTATTATTTGAAGCAAGTTTGTTCCATTGTGTTCCATCTTTTCCGAGATACATTTCTTCGTGTCTTGGAGGTCCGTCAGTGCTTTTATTTTCCGTCTCATTCTGAAGTTCTGTTTTTGATGTCTCCATGTCTGAATGTCTACGACAGGGCTGTATCTTGTCTCCCATTATCTTTAATATATACTCAGAAGAAGTATTTAAGACAGCGCTGGAGGAAAGCACAGAAGGCATAAAGATAAATGGAGAAATAATTAATAACATAAGGTATGCTGATGACACTGTGATTCTAGCAAGTAGCATGGAGGAACTGAGTTGCCTAATGAGTAAGATACAAAAAACAAGTGCACAATACGGACTCAGACTAAATATCACAAAAACCAAATGGATGTTAGTAAGCAAAACCCAACAACCACCACAGCAACTGATATTAGACAATGAAAGAATTGAACACGTGGATTCGTACATCTACTTGGGAACAACAGTTAACTCAAATTGGGATCAAGCAAAGGAAATACGTATAAGAGTAGAAAAGGCAAGAGCATCGTTCACTAGCATGAAGCAAATTTTCACCTCTAAAAGCCTCACCCTACCTCTCAAAATTCGACTTCTAAAATGTTATGTATTCCCGGTTTTGTTATATGGAATGGAGGCGTGGACAATGACCGCAACAATGATGAAAAAAGTAGAGGCCTTCGAAATGTGGGCTTACCGACGTATATTACGTATATCCTGGACTGAGCACGTGACCAACGAAGAGGTACTACGCCGGATAGGTAAAGAGAGAGAGGTAGGAATAAGTATAAAGAAAAGAAAGTTGGAATACTTGGGTCACGTTATGAGACATAATAAATATAGAGTACTACAACTGATCATTCAAGGGAAAATAGACAGCAGAAGGGGTCCAGGGAGGAGAAGACACTCGTGGCTCCAAAACTTGCGGCAATGGTTCGGATTGTCATCTGCTGAACTATTCAGATCTGCCGTAAACAAAGTCAGAATAGCCATGTTGATTGCCAACGTTCGGAACGGACAAGGCACATGAAGAAGATGTCTGAATCTCCGTCAGAAACTACATCTTCTATTGCGATATCCTGCTCCGAGTCGGTGTTGTGGTCGCTTTCAGAGATATGGTCAATATCGTCATCGCTTCCCTGTTCGATGGCATCGTCATCAATCAAGACGTGAGCATAAGTCTGCGTTTGATTTATTTTAAGAGCGATATTTGGGAGCTGGGGTTTGTGAAACCCCACATATGTAGTGCCGGGTTAAAGGCGCCTTCGATACTATTCCAAAGAATGTAATATTACAGAAACTTATCGATAATAATATTATAGGCAATATTTACACGTTCATAGATAACTTTTTAAATCACTGTAAATTTAAAGTTGCAATAAACGGTAATAAGTCAAATGTTCTCGAACAACTCAATGGTGTACCTCAAGGCTCTGTTTTAAGTCCAACTCTGTTTAACTTAGCAATTATGGACATCTCAAAAGAAGTTTTTTAACCGGTAAAAGCTCTACTGTACGCTGATGATCTACTTATTTATTGTAGTGGAGCAAGCATATCCAGTACATCAAATCTTATTCAAAATACTGTAAACAACGTATATTCTTGTTCCACACAAAATGGCATCAAACTTTCCAGGTCAAAATCTAAGGTACTAAGATTAACCAAAAAGCAAAGTGTTTCAAAACCCAGAAATATATCTAAACGATGTTCCTTTACCTAGAGTAAACCATCATCATACTTAAAAAATCTAAAGGATAACTGTGCTGGTAAACTAAACATATTGAAAACACTTGCACATCATCAATGGGGAGCTGTTGAAAATATGTTATTGAGAATCTATAGAGCTCTTATTCACTATAGATTAGATTATGGATCCATGCTCTACATGACCGCCTGTAATACTTATCTTAAATCTTCAAATTCAATACAAACGACCTCCTTACGTATATGTCTTTAAGTTTTATCAATATTATTTTAATTCATTTTTTTTAATTAAGTAAGTATATATTTATTTATTATTTTTGCAGCTAGTTAAGAGATGAGTAATATTTTACTTTCTTAATCCTCTACCGCATACGAAACCTTTAATAAGTCTGTGGCTGGAAGGCAAAAGGGGATAAGTCGATATTTTTTGCAAAATAGTGTTATGTATACCATTCGACAGCATTTTTAATTCTGCACAATCTTGGTAAAGAGAGTTAAGTTTACTAATTAATATATTAAAATAAATAAAACTAATTATTATTGATCAAAAAGGGGTAACTTGGCTACAATTTAATCGTTACGACTGTTTTAAGGATATAACTCAAGATATCTTCTGGAGAGCAAAATAGTAATTACTAGTAAAATGGTATATGTGCACATATTTTCTAACATTATGAAATTAACTGAAAAGCAAAACGATTTAAGTAATGTTAACTTAAGAATGATTTAAAATGTGTGCTAGTAAAAGGCATTAAATCAAGATATTTCCTTTTGCGGAATGTGATAGAAGAAATATATATGAAAGTATTGCTAGGATATACAAAGTTATCCCTTTTTGTAAGAATGCGGTGTCCACGCAAATCATATTCTTATCAGTTTCTTGTCAGTACTTGTCTAGATTGTGAAGAGAGCACACGCAAATTTTATCAATGAACGTTCACTACGATGGCAACTCGAAATAACAATTATTATTCATCCACGTGTGGTATAATTGTTGATTATTGATCACTACATTCCATATTTTTTTTTAGTAAAAGAAAATGTACAGCAAGATTTTGACTCAGACGACAGCGTAAAAGACCCGGCCTATGATCACATTCAAAAAGACCACCATAGTGATTCTGATACCGAACAGGAGAAAAATGGCTCAGATGAACCAAATTTTGAAAACAATAAAGAACATGGCCAACCAATGCACAAAATATTGAAACAAAAAGTAGGAAAAAGAAAAATTGGACAGGTTTTACGAAATACGGGTAAAGGATATGAAACAAACAAAGGAAACGCAATAAAGCTAGGCAGTCACGGTCACTGCGAGATTGTAGAAGAAAGTGTAAACAAAAAATATTTGATGAACATAGATTATCTCTGGTTCAAAATTACTGGGGAATGGGCAACTACGATAGAAGGGTAAGTTGTATTGCCTCATTAATTCAAATTTCTGACAAGAAGATTACTACTAACAGAAGTGATACTGATAAACCTTCAAAAAATATAGGGAAAAGTGTTTTACATATTTTATAGTAATCCAAGGAGGAAGAATCCAATGCTGCAAGGTATGTTTTTGTACTATTTTTGACGAAAGTAATAAATTTATAGAAACTGTTACAAAAAAGAAAATGTCATTCAACTGTGGTATTCCTATGGCTGATGGCAGAGGCAGACATGAACCAAAATACAAAATTTCCGAATCTAGAATGGAACTCGTCTATAGCCACATATCAAAATTTCCTGCCTATAAGTCTCACTACTCACGAAAACATACTAGTAAAAAGTATCTAGTAGCAGAATTAACAAAAGCTAAGATGTACTAATGTATACCCAGGACATAACATCTGAACCGGTTTCTTATAAAGTTTACTCTCAAACAATCGATAAATTAGGCTTAAAGTTTAAAAACCAAGCAATGATAGCTGTAACAATTGTGATATTTTTCAGAATCATATTAATATTAATAAGACAGCTGATGCAAGGAAAAAGCATGAGAATTTATTAGCAGATCATCATATAAAAGCTGAAACTGCTTACGAGTCAAAGAGATTAGACAAATTAAGATGTATAAACAGCAAAAGTCAAAAAATATTTGTATTTGACTTACAACAGGTTTTTCCTACTCCTTACTTACAAACTAATACCGTGTTTTATGTGCCAACGAAATTGCTTCTTGTTTATTTAAGAGTTTTGCTAATTTACCTTCTGAAATGCTTTCTGCTAAAAGGAATGTTAATAAAGAGAAAGAAGAGAGACAATAAGACTGAAATTTGCTGGAGAAATATGAAATTGCTAAGATACACCAAGGAATTTGGCATTATTCATTTTAAAACATTGCTTCAGGAATATCAGCCATTTCAAGAAATAAATTTTAGAAAACAAAAAAAAAAAGATACACTCATCGATATCAAGTCCATTACTTTAGATAATTTGTATGATAAGCCAAGACAAATAAGTGAAAAAAAAGTAAGCGATATTTCAGACCTTATTGAGTTAGTTGATGAGAGTGCAAAAGAATGTTATCGTGGACTTGTCCAAATCCCACGAAATTCACAAGATCTGGATAATACTGCTGACACAGATCCAGACATAGATAATTATTTTAGTGATGATGATTTTTAATAAAATATTCTAAAACAAATTTTTGTGTAATTTATTATTTTAAAGAAATAGCTTCCGAAAAATATTTGGGTTCATCAAAATTTTTTTTCTTCCTGCGAAAGCTATTCTGTTCGTATTATATAGAATATATGTTTTAATTTTGTGTTTAGAATGCGCCTTTAATTCTCTTTCTAAGTATCATCTTGATCAATTGTTATTTTGTAAATCAGATTGCTGTAGAAACCTCCATGTTTAATAAACTTTTTGAAAAAATTTACGTTTTATTTCTTGTTCTGTCAATGCTATATCCAGAACAAAATATTTTCTTTGCTTTATTGTGGTTGCCCGTTGTAAGTAGAAATAACTGCAGTTAACACTACAGTGCACATATAATGTTAGCCAAGTTACTATCGAGCATAAGGGTATAAATCTACATAATCCCCTTTACCAAGATGATTTTATGTGCATTTCAACTATAACTTGACTTATGCTTTCTTGAAATAATTAAAAATAATAAATATCCCAAAATATTTTTTTTAATTTATTAAAATATTGGACACATAGATATTAATTTAAGAAAAAACACTTAAATATATCTAACAGAAGGTAAGTCGGATCTAGAAATATACAAACGTTACTAATATTACATCTATAAGGTAACAAAAAGACCATATGAACTAAAAATGTCTGTACTGAAAAACTTCCAAATGGGAGTTATCCCCTTTTGCCTTCTAGCCACAGAAGTGTTGTGGTATGCATAATAACCACCACCCATCTGACCACCCAAATTCTGACATCATAGCTAGTACTCATTATATTACGCATCTGTATGTTTGTTTGCCTACCAGTCAAGAGATAGATCGTTATTTCTTAATTCGTTTGTACACGTGTAGTGACTGAACGATACCTTATGTAGACTCCAATTTGAAGCAATATTTTTTATCGAAATAGTGAATTTATTTTTTGGAAATTTTTTGGAGAAAGTAAGTATTACTTTTTATTGTATAAATATTTTTCCACGTCAAATTTCACATTATTATCCAGCTTTATGATGTCAGTTATTATTAAAACATATATGGTTTCGTATGCATTCCGTCTAAATTGGTATAAATCCGTAAAATCCATAAATGGTTTCAAATGCATTCAATCTTATTTCAGTTATACCGTTTAAAAAAAATATCATTTTAACTGAATTCTTGGTGATGGAGAACTAAGTAAAGACGATTTAGGTTCAGATCCAGATAATGAATATATGTTCCTCGATGTCATCAGTCCCAGTCTAATGATAGTGATAGCAATGAACAAAGGAATTTGGATTAAAACATAGCTATTTGCTCTGGTATAAATAAAATTGTCAAAAAAAAAATAAATAAACCTAAAAAATTTTTATGGGAATCGGTCTATTTGACGCCTTTTAATAAAAGTGACTATGCATTTAAAGGCGTTGTAGTGCTATCAGAATGTATCTTTGAGTTAAAAACTTCTTCAGTTTTTTTCTTGCTTTTATTTCCAAAAGAATTAATATCCATGATTGTTGAACAATCAGACAAATATCTGCAGGATAACATAAACAAACCTGCCAATATTACCGAAAACGAAATGAAGCAATTTATAGGAATTGTAATATTTATGTCATTGGTAAAAATACCATCATCGAAACTTTACTGGAAAGCAACTGTGAGTCAAACACAAGTATTTAAATCTATGACCTGCAATAGATGGGATATTATAAAGAAACACCTTTATTTTAGTGATAATAGTAACTTCGTTCCTGTTGGAAATCCAGGCCATAGTAAACTGTTCAAAATTCGACCTTTATTAGACAAGATTAAACAACGTCTTTTATTGGTTCCCAAGGAGGAACATCTAGCTGTTAGCGAACAAATTATTCTTACGAAATACCTCAAAGAATATAATCCGGCAAAATCTCAAAAGTGGGGACACAAAAATCAAGTACTTAGTAGTGTATCAGGTTCTGGTTATAATTTTAATATTTTTGCTGGTGAAAAAAGCAATACTTTTCCAAATGGAGCGCCTGATTAAGAAGGTGCCAAATAACGTTAATCATAAAATATTTTTCGATAACTGGTTTAATAGTCCAAAATTACAGATTTATCTTACAAAAATGAATTATTGCCTTTAAGTACGGTTCGAATAAACTGTGTTCCAAATTTAGGAATTTCATCAGAAAAAGAACTAAAGAAAAAAGAACTTGGTTTCATTGTAGAAAAAGTAGCCCTTGTTGAAGACGTAAACAAGTCTAATAGCTTGGTTCAATAATAAGAAAGTAAATATGTTATTACCTTAAGTGGTAGTGAACTTAGAACCACAAAACGTAGGTACTTACGAAAAGACAAACGTACAAAGAGATTCCGTGTCCCCAGGCTGTTGAAGTTTATAATCAGCTGAGGCGAGGAGTGGGCTTATTAGACTCGATGCTGGGGCTGCTTTACAGAATCACCTAAGATCAAGAAAATGGTAAAAACGAATTTTTTCATATGTTGTATCTATGTGTTGTGAACGCATGGATACTCTGGTGTAGAAAAAATTAACAAAATTTTTTTTTTTTTTATTTAAAGAAATAAAGTAGCATCCACCCAAAGGTTATTAGCGACATTCCTGTAACATTTGTAATAGTATTAAATTTAACATTTGTAATAATCAATCATTGTAACAATTAATTACAATTTGTGAACAATAAAACATTTGTAACAATTAATTAAGTTAAATTTTGTGTAAATATTTATACATTTTAAGTAACCTAATAAATTGTTCGGAACTAAACTTTTGTCGAGAAGTGCTTTCAGGTTAATTGGCAAATTTTAAGAATGTCTTTGATTTACGTATTTAGGACAGTCTATCAAGAAATGCTTTATACTGTCTACTGTATTGCATGTTTCGCATTTTGGTGGTTCATTATTTGAGATAGAAGAGATAGGCATAAGTATACCTACAGTGTCCAAGTCGTAGATGTGTAATAATAGTTTGGCATCTTCTACTTCTGGCTGTGGACTTCCATGAAAAAATATCACTTTTGATGGTTCTGAGTTTCGAACTAGAGTCATTCCACTCCCGATTCCATGCACTTAACACCTTATTTTTGAAATAAACTTTTAGATCGCCTGCGATACTCCGATATTGTGTTTCTGATGTGTCACTAGTGATAGCGTTACGCGCACTAGTATCTGCTTCTTCATTCCATTCTATGCCTATATGAGATGGTATCCATAGGAAGTGGACTCTTCTGAAATTTTCTTGAGCTTTCATTAATTCGGCCCTGATAATTTTCTCAATGGGGTGTTTAGGGTATACATTTTGCATAGCTTTGACTGCGCTGAGAGAGTCAGAAAGGACTAGACAACAAGGGATGTTTTTAATTAATGTTGGATTAACTGAGATGTGTCACTTTCAGCTTCCGATGCCTCACTGCTAATATAATTATGGATTTTTTTCATTATGGACGTAAATTCACGTTTTATGGACCTTTCCTTTAAATGAGGATAAACTTGACTGAGCATATGGGACGAAGCTGATAGGTCTGTGGTATATTCTTTAATTGTGGTTATAGGATCTGCTGACCCCGTGATATTCATTAGGAGCAGGTTAAGTTGATCAACGTTTAGAGGGAAAGGTAGAGGGTGATTTTCTATGAAGTTTTTATCAAGGTCAAGTAAGAGAGAAAATGAGCATTCAGAAGTGCTTGCTGAACTAATTTTAGCTTTTTTAGATTTTGCTTGGACTTTAGGTGGTGGAAAAATGTTACATACTTTTGAAGATGGATCTGCTTCAGGTGAAATAATTTCATCAAAGTTTCTTTTTGGTTGATTAATTATGTGACTGTCCTTATTTGATGAGTCTACTTTGTACGGTATCTCCGGGATATTAGAAATAGACATTTGTTCACACTGAGAAGGGTTTGTGTCATTGGATGCTTGGAAGGATATATTTGATGCACTAGATACAGATGCTTCGTTGTTTTGGTTGGGGTTTAGTTGAGCTAGTGGTTTGGAGCACTGTGAAGCGATGTGTCCTGGCTTCTTGCATATAAAGCAAACTAAACTGTCTTGAGAAATGAATATTCTATATGTCGTGTTGTCAAAAACAAGAGTAAATGACTCTGGTAGTGTTAGATTGTGAGGACTGATATAGATTTGTCTTTGAAAACTGAGGATGTGATTGTACTCAGGCATAGAAGCACTTATTTTAAGGAAGGTCATGGGGGAGACAGGAACTATGCCGATTTTTTGTAACTCACTGATTAGCAAGTCGTGCGGTATTGAAGGACATACGCCGGAGAGCACAAGTCGTTCCGCTGGTGTAACTAACCTTCTTGCTCTGACAATTTCACCTTGTATTTCTATTTGACCATAATTATTCATAAAATCGTCCACTATTTGTTTATTGGATAAATACATATGCGATTATTAGATAATCTAGAAGAGAAGATTATATTTTTCGGTTAAATTATATTTCCAAGTGGGAGAAGGTAGTCTTGAAGTTTGGTGTTTTCTAAGGCACTAAAGATAATTGCTTGGGACTTTAATGGAAATTGCACTCTCGACGCTGCCGAAGAGTATGACTGTGATGTGTTTATTTGATTTTGATAGTCTTGTATTGTAGAACTGTTGTGTGATTCCATGTTTGAATTCATTTCGATAAACGTTTGTGAAAAGTAAGTCCGACTCTTTACAACTGCTAAAATAGATATATCGGTCTTTACTAAAAGCGGTTTTTTGCTGGTAAAACTGGATTTGTTTATTGACAACAATAACAAATAATTGCAATTTGCTGACTTTAATACTAACTGGATATTATGTAAGGAGTTTGTACACTTACAGTTTATTTCAATATATCAGTAAGATTCACAATTTATAACTTACATTAAACTTTGTTAATGTTAAAAATATTCGGAGCCCATATTGAATACAACATTATAATTATCGATCAATTAACAAAATTGCTATATGCGATTGTTTGACATTAAACAAGCCATTTCTGAACATTTATGTAAATCTGAGAAGTCACTATCAAGAAAGGGAGGTCGTCCAGCAGGACAAAATGGAACTCCAACGTCTAGTCATCAAGGAACTTTAACATCTAGTCGTCAAGGAACTCCACCTGTGTTAACTAATGAGACAACCCCAACACCAACAAAAAGAATAGAAAAAACTGCTGCAAGACATCAAGAGATACATATACAACATTGGACACATGCCAGAATGGCAAAAATATCGAGAACAGCGATATTTATGTTGAATGTTATAATGAAAAAAGGTATTGTCTATCACAATTTTATAACTAATGCATTTTTGTATGTCAACATTTTATTAAAATATGTTTGTATCATTCATGCGAAAACAAATAATGCATTTTCAAAAAATCTCTCAGTTTGTAGCTATTGCATATGAAACCATATATGGGTTTACAACAAAACTTGTATATGTAGGTTTAAACAGTTATTTTAAATGCCTTTTATAAGCCTTAATAAAAATCACAATACATAAAAATATTTTTTATTTGATGTTTGCAATAATTCCTGTAGTAGAGGTTTAAAATAATAAACACGGTTATTTTTTATAATATTGTCATGTGAATATTTGTGTAATAAAACTATTTTGTTTTTATTTTATTCTATTTCGTACTTTACAGCGAGTGAAAGTGATAGTCTTTTTTTAGTATATTGCCAGTTGCTTTAACTTTATTAGACAATACATTTCAGTTAATGGAAACCACATTTCTGGTATTGGCTGTTTGTAAACAAAAAGCCAACTCGGTTTTATTTTTCTAGAAAACACGCGTTTCAGTAATTGCATTTAGCTTTTAACGATAAAAATAGATCGAGATAGCTACCTAATTAAATTTATTAGTGGTTTCAAAAGTCGTATGGGTTGAAAACACACCCAAGTTCATTAAATGGGGGTGAGTTCGACTTTCTTTTTAATTTGATGTCAACGGAAGGAGTTAAGAAAAGACAAATAAAATTACAGAAATTACAATATCTACAAAATGATTTCTAACTTTGTGATTTTAGATACTTTTTAGTAATTTTGAAACAAAAATATGACGTGTACATTATTTTGATGTAATAAACGTCATTATCATTAGCTCTACTATGCATTCAGGGTCTCAGCTTGTTCTCTGATTTTCGTCCATTCCAATATGTTCCTTGCTTTTTTTTTTTTTTTTTTTTTTTTTTTTTTTTTTTTTTTTTATTTATTTAGTTTGATGGCCTTGGCCGAGCCAATTAGCCAGACAAATTTAAAGACAAACAGTTTTTACAATCAGAGGAATTTTGTACAATTGGAGGAATAAACATATAATCAACCGTACAATCTAACGTGCAATTAGTAATAAATTACAACTTATTTAATATAATACAATATTAACTTTACAATATAACTTTATTAATATAATACAATATTTACTTAAATATAAGTTAGTTTTAAGCTACAATTTATATTAACAGTTTTGATATGTTCGTAAATCGTTTTTAATATATTGATATCTCTAGAGAAAATCAAATTGTTCAGGTAGACGGGAAGTGGAATTTTTAATATAATAAGATTATCATAAAATTTGTTTATGTTTACTGATTCATGGGAACATTCAAGAAAAATATGTAATAAGTTACCTTCTTTTCCACACTTGCAATTAGGTGACTCCGCGAGACCCAACTTGTACATATGAAGGGGGGTAGGAGCATGATTAGATCTTAATCTGTTTATAACCCTTATGAAATGGCGATTTGATAGAGTATGAAACCATCTTTTTATGGGTATTTCAGGCTGCATTTGTTTGTAATTATTTCCAGTTCTCGTGTTTCGATAATATGTTTGCCATTTTTCTTTTTGATGCTGTTTACTAATTATATCAATGTCTGAAAAGGGGAGTAAGTTCAAGGGAGCTTCTTCGCCTATGTCTAGGGCAGATTTGGCTAGGCTATCTGCTATTTCATTGCCCTTAATGCCCGCGTGTCCCTTTATCCATGATATAATAATGCTTTTCCCTAAATTTGTAATTTTATTGTAAATAGTCATAATTTCTAGTTCTATATGATTTAGTTGCTTGGACCTATGTACGTTTGTTAGTCTGTCGACGACACTCTTACTGTCTGTAAATATTATGCAGCTGTAGGGTTCGTTACTATGTATATGCCTTAATGCAAGAAGAATCGCTGTCATTTCAGCAGTGTATATCGATGATTCAGCTGGCAATTTCAATAATTTTTTAAATCCACTTTGAACATTAATTAATGCACATCCTACTTTGTTTTGTACTTTAGATCCGTCTGTAAAGTAAAACTGATAATTTGGCCATTTATGCCGTGTAAATGATTGAAAAGCGACTGGATCTAAATTACTGTCCATAAAAAAGGTATTAATATGTTTTGAAAAAAGCTCTTCTAATATATGGGAATACATAGGTGAAACTTGATTTTCATACGTATAGAAAGTATGTCGGTATTGAGATATCCTCAGGTAACTATTTACCAGAAGAGAACATTTTTTCTTTGTCCAGTATTTATGAGTTAGATCTAAAATTGATAAAATATGAATATCCTGTAGATAGTTAGTATTTTTCCCTATGGCTCTAGTAATGAATTTATCACTTAAAGACTCCCGTCGAAATTTCAAAGGTGGTTCTATCGCCTCAACTTCCATTATATTAACAGGTGTAGAATTCAAATATCCAAGACAAAGCCGAAGGCATTTATTTTTTTGTATTTCTAATTTATTTAAATGTGTGTTTGCGGCAGTTCCATATAAATGACAACTGTAATCGAAAATGGGACGAATCATAGTACGGTAAAATAAAAGTGCTACATTTGGATCAGCGCCCCAGTTAGTTCTACAAAAGGCTCTTAGAATGTTATTTTTTTTTTTTAGTTTATAATCTTAAAAATTTTCATCTCGCTACGATTAGACTATATTTAATAAGTCATTTGATCTAGCTTAAATCAAACATAAACTAATACTACAAGTTAAAATAAAAACTTTAGAAGCTATGCTGCCAATTCTTATTGATACACAAAGCACGGTGGTTCAAATTAAAGGTTGCGCCTCAGATTTTTCACCTCTGTCCCAGCCAAAATGTACGGCATTGCAAAAAAAATAATTTATTTTCTGATTTAAAACTTTGTGTATAAATGCCGTACTGGCATGAATACCGAACATTTTTGTATGACATTAGATCGCATGTCATTATTTTTGCAAATAAAGCTTATCTCACCTGTGACTCACATGTACCGATACCTACAATTTGTAGCATTGTTTTAAATGTAATTTATTCTGGGTCAAATGACCCAATAAAAATCTCCCATTGGCTTGTAGACTATATCATCTGCCTGAATATTTGTTTTTGTATTTCATTCTCCTCCGATCCATTTTTCATGTTCTATCTAGCTCTAGCTCAAAGAAGAACGTCATGGCTTAGAAACCTGAGAGATTAGTTTAACAGATCCTCTGCATCTCTTTACCGAGCTGCCGTCAACAAAATTACTATAGCCAAAGCTCGATAATCGAGCTCGGCACATGAAGAAGAAGAATCTAGCTCAACGCTCTTTTGATTGTCAAATCATGAGCTTGTTAACTCCTTAACTAGTCGCTACGCGGTCAACAAGCCCGAACGTATCACAAATTATTAAAAATATTTCAGAAAAAAATTACATTTGGCAACCACGATCTTCATTAGCTTACTTATGCGATACACGGATACGGATCATCACTACTAAATTAGAGAAGCAGAGACGCAGCAATAAAAAGTTCTACACGGCAGCAATAGTTGTGGAAACAAATTAACAAAATTTTGAAACGCGACATAAACTCTTCAATAAGATATTTAGAATATAATTCATACATCTAGATCTGAGATAGCTAATATATTAGTTTTATCCTGCTTAAAGTCATATTCAAGTCATAAAACTTTTGTTAAGAGTTTTTACAATTTAAAACCAAAGAAGAATTAGTAAAATTAAATTATGATCAAAGCGATAACCTACCGATAAATGCACTAATATCCAAACTGCTACCATCAAGTATCATAAGGATGTGCAATGGGCAAAGTGCTCGAAAAATTGATTAACCAACGCTCGACGCCTTATTTGAATATTCGAGCAAAGATCTGTTCTATCTAACAAACAAAGTGAACCTCGTAAAGATATATCAACTCTAGACAACTTAGTCGACCCCGAGTCCGAAATACATGAAGCGCTAGCAAATATTTAAAGTTGCATAGTGGTATTTTTATATAACCAGAGCATTTGATACAGTTTGGCGCCATGGAATAATTAAAACTTTATAGAAATTAGTTATACATGGAAATATTCTAAACTTCATCAGTAGCTTTTTAAAAAACCACAGTTTCCAAGTAAAAGTAGGCGATTTCATTGCTAAAATTAAAATACAGGAAAATGAATAGTATAGAAAATGATACACTACCAGTAAAGAGTAGGTTATACGCAGATGATCTTATAATTTATAGTTAATGCAGAAACACAGAACTTCTTAAACAATATTTACAAGATACTATTTCTGGATTAGATAAATGGTCAATCAAATCGGTATTGAAATTTTCTTTCAACAACAGTAAATGTATCCATTTCACAAGAAAATGTAATGTGAGTAGTCCACAACTTTTAATCTTTATTATAAAAACATAATATATTGATTGTATCAAATTCCTTGGAATTAATTTTGACAAATATTTAAATTTAAAGCAACATATTCATTATCTTAAAAAATCTTATCAACAATATTTAAACATAATGAAAGTCCTCTCTGCTAAAAATTGGGGATGTGATCAATATATCCTATCGACAGTATGTAAAAGCCTCATTAGATCTAAAGTCGATTGCGGCTGAATAGTGTATGGGTCTACCACTCAACCATTTTTGAAAGAGTTGCAAACAATCCAACATTCTGCTGTAAGAATAGCCTTAGAAGCTTTTTGTACTGTACCCACAGATAGCTTAGTATGTTTAGTAGGTGATATGCCTCTGGAATTAAGAAGACAATATCTTAGCCTAGCATATATATTTATATGCCGATAATCTCGTCAGAAACAATGTCTTTGCTTCTCGTTTTCACATAATATATCTTCAAAAGGATAGATCTTAACCCCCTTTCTACGAAAGACTTAATAGATACATGACCAGTAATAATATTGTCTTCTCTAAAATTTACCAAACCAACCTCTTAACCACTCTCCCTTCGATGGTCAGAATGACCATCGAAGAACCCTTCCTAGACATGAGTTTAACACAGACTATTAATCAACTTAGTGCTTCCTCTACGGTTAAATAATTTTATAGTACAAGAATAATAAGAACCAGAGTAACCAGCATATTTATACTTTATACAAATACCTCCAAATCAAAAAAAGAAGTGGGATGTGTCGTTATATACAATTACTGTATTGCTTGATACAAAATCTCAAATTTTAGAACAGTTTAATACAGGATATACAGGAGAACTATTCGCAATCTTAAGAGCATTAGAATGTACTCTGAACGCTAACTTACACAGATACCTAATAATGAGAGATTCCTTAAGTTCCATAAGTAGATGATTAACCATTTAACCAACTCATCCATTGTTTGGATTAAGAAAGAACTATTTATACCAACCTTAGCAAAAGAATGCCATTGTAAAATTTATGTGGATTTCGTCACATGTACATGTACATTGTAATGAAAGAATAGATGCTGACGCCAAATTTTTAGTTAACACCAAAAAATTACCAAAAACTATATTACTGTAATCTGCTTTTTTATACTTTTATATTGACTTTTTATATATTTAATTACTCTAATTAATTATTTAATTAACTATCTAAGTGTCGCAAATCATACATAAAAAATCTCAGGGTACCCTTTTATATTACAAAAAAAAATCAGCTTAGGTTATACTTATCTTTTCTCGTGGCTTCCAGTATCTGTTAGTTGTTCCTTATCGGGATAAAATAGGAAAAAGAAATAAATAGAAATAACAGAAACTTTTTAAATTTATTAAGCAATATTAATAATTATCCTTTGACGTTAAAGAAAATTTATGATATTTGTAATGTAAATCAGAAAACTTTAATTTTAATTTTTAATTTAACTTTTATAAAATTTATGGTAATTTAAAATAGCGATAATTTTTGATCTTCTGATGGTATAGAGCAGTGGTCGCCAACCTGTCGATCGCGAGCTACCAGTAGCTCGCGGAGGCAGTTCTGGTAGCTCTCACAAAGATTTTAATTTAAAAAATACAAACTGCAAAAATCAGAGAAGCTTCCGAAAATTCCACAGAAAAATCTAATTGTCATAATATTAAACATAAACTGTACATTCAGAGACATCATAAAACTGTACATTCTAATTTTGAAAAATCATTCCCACTACATTCTGCCGCCAGAAAGGAGAAACTGAAACAGTTAAAAAAACAGTTAATTGGACAACAATCAATATTTTTAAGAACAGTCGACAAAAATAAGGCTGCAACTGAAGCATCCTACCGTGTGTCCCAGATAATTGCACAAAAAAAGAAACCTTATGAAGACGGGGAAATGATAAAACAGGCGCTTTTAGAAACTGCTGATTCGTTATTTGCCAACTTTAGAAATAAAGACGAGATAGTTTCAGCTATAAAATCTATGCAACTTTCTGCTAATACAGTGATGAGACGTGTAGAAGTAATGAGCAATGATATTTTTTTACAGTTAAGAACTGACTTAGATAACTGTGTTTATTTTTCACTTCAACTGGATGAATCAACAGATGTCGTTGACACTGCCCAGATGGCCGTGTTCGTCAGGATGGTTTTTAGTGATTTTACGATTAAAGAAGATTTTTTGAAATTCATTCCACTGAAAGGACACACTACTGGACAGGAGTTGTTTTCTCATTTAAAAAATATTATTTCTTCCGAGAAAATTCCAATATCGAAAATGGTAGGCTTGACAACCGATGGCGCTCCAGCTATGGTGGGTTCTGATAAGGGTCTGGTGGCGTTATGTCGTAAAGATGAAACTTTTCTGCAATTTCTCTGTTACCGCTGCATTATCCATCAGCAAGCATTATGTGGAAATTTCCTGAAACTAAACAATGTTATGAAACTGGTGGTAAAAATTGTGAACAAGATTAGAGCTCAAGCGTTACAAAGAAGATTATTCAGAACCTTGGCCGATGAAGTTGACTGTCAATACGGGGACCTACTCCTTTACTCTGAAGTCCGACGGTTAAGTAGAGGACGGGTGCCGAAACGTTTTAATGGTGTCCTATCTGGCATAGTTCAATTTTTCAAACAACGCGATGAACCGACTCCGGAACTAGAAAATTCAATCTGGCTTAGAGATTTTGGTTTTCTCGTGGACATTACAGAGAAATTAAACGAACTTAATTTGCAGCTTCAGGGGAGAGACAAAAAACTAGCGGAAATGATTTCTGATACAAAAGCATTTATCAATAAGCTGGAGTTTTGCTATTCTTTCAGAAAAAATATCTCAAAATCCATTAGAACCCTATGACAATAAATATCATGTAGAAATAATTTCTACCCTGAAGAGTAACTTCAAAAATCGTTTTAAGGATTTCAATGAAATGGCTTTAGTAGCGCAGTTTGTTGTTTCACCCTTTATGGAAATTGATATCCAGCAGTTTGCAGCTTGTATTATGCAGAACTTTGGCGAAGACATCGCTGCAACAGAAATGGAAGTCATTGAGTTTCAAAATGATTTAGCCTTAAAATCGTTAGTCTCAAGTACTGAATGTATCTGGCCTATTGTAAGTAAAGACAAATATTCAGTTCTATGCAGTGTTGCCTTGAAAGTGAAAGCATTATTCAGTTCAACCTATTTGTGTGAATCTTCTTTTTCCAATATGAAGTTTATTAAGAACAAATATCGCAATCGACTTACAGATGAACAATTGTATTCGAATGGCTGCATCAAATTATACTTCAAACATTAAAAAAATTATCGATGAGTCTGAGTGTCAGCCTTCTCATTGAACGTGCTTTTTTATTTTTCAATGTTTATGTTTATGATAGTGCGTTACTTTTTTGTTGTTATTATTGACTATTTTTAAATCATACGTGACATGCCGTTGTGGCTGGATAAAAGTTTGTGTTTATTTTTCAGATACCTTCGTTTGAATGTAGCTATGAACAATAACGTACTAGTAATATTAGTTACTCGTATTTTGTTATTAGTTTATTATTAGTACCTATGTATTATGTATTACCAGTTAAATAGTAAAATAAATACATATAATGATAGATTAACTGTGGATTATTTCATTTACGTTGCGTTACGTGGCTTCCGTGTGGGTAGCTCGCTGTTTATTCCAAAATTAACAAAGTAGCTCAACACATTGAAGAGGTTGGCGACCACTGGTATAGAGTCTTTTATTTGAAACATACAAAAAAGTTCTGTCACAAAAAATTATTGACTGACCTTTTAATTCACACACGACGATGTCTCCTTTTGACCAAAACAGCTCCCTCTTGTTGATTATGTTAGGCTACCAATCAAAGCCTTCTCCATTTTAAGTATTAAAGCATGTTTAAAATTCCTTTAAATTATTCCCCTTAAAAAATTAATTTCAGGCCGCCTATGTCCATATATTTTGTTAAAAGTTAAAAAAAAAAACCCAACAGCAACGAGCGATTCGCTACGCTTTTTTTAAAAATAAAATATTTCGCCAAATGTTCCCTGATCTTTTTATCTATCCTTTGCTTAATAGAAATCTTTCCTAGTACCAAAGGAGTCAGTGCCTATTGTGAAATCCCCGGTCTACCTTCTCAGAAAAACAGAAGAGTTGGTTTTCGGTGAACGTATAATTCCTGTCAGAAGATAGTGTTTAAGTTACAAAAATGACTCCACTAGTCTTGTCTTTTAAATATCAGTTTTGCGTGACACTCTTCAGCCAATACTCCCACTTCTTTTTTATCTTTAGCTTGCTTAAGATCAAAATTCGAATTCAAAGTTGTTTTCTGTGACAAGCGGTTGGTTCTCCATCACACGGCGGTAAGTGTATTTTTAATTCACCATTATCTATATAAAATATATTTACACAGTGAGTCCTATATTAACTATTTTCCCTTTTGTCAAACAGACGTATTCCAATTCTAAGGAACGAAGTCGCCTCTGTTTGCCTATCGTTCATCTCTACAATCGTTTATCTCTACCATCGTTAATCTCTACCTTAATTCGTCTCTGCTGTTAGACGTCTTCATTCAACTTTACGTTCATTTGTCTCTTCATTTCTCTATACTACTGACTACTACCTGTGCTGTTCCTGTCTGGTTGTTTCTCTTTTCGACTATCTAAGTCAATTCGAGGGATTACGGATCGCAGACCCTTTCAAACATTCACTCTCTTTCATCCCTATTCCAATCTCGCTAACCAATCAGAAAATTCTTACATCCCTCCTCTTATTTTACATCAGAAAACCCAAGCATCGCTTCTAAACAACTTTCCTTGAAAATGGTAACGGTTTTATCTTATACTTTCTAAATACAATAACTACCTGGTGGCTTTGGATTTCCAGCGAAACAAAACCAAAGGCTTTTAAAATATAACATCTACAAATACCGGGAAACAATTGTCTATGTACATTTAAGTATTTACTAATGTTCTTTAGTCCTTCAGGATAAAACTCATTATGGATAAACCCACTACTTATAACTAACTTATAACAAATATTTACAAATCGATGTACAGGCCGTTGCAACCCGTTGCAGGCCGTTATGTGCCCGCGTTCTATAACAAAATTAAATATTTATTATATCTTTGATTGATAAAATGAAACACAGCAATATATAAGAAAGATTTACATCACTGGATTAACTCGACATTGAAAGAACGGTGGCTTCACAAAATGATTTTGAGAATGATTTCCGAAGTGGAAATTGAAACGTCAATAAACTTAATTTAACCTTTAATTGTTTCCCATTTAAATAGTAACTACTCTAACATACCACAAGAAAATAGCTTCAGAACAATAGTAAATAAAAAAAAATTGTTAAATAATTAATCTTATGTTACCTGAGACTTATCATATCGTTCTCCTATCTTTTATTATAGAAAAAACATCGAATAAGCTAATTACAGTGGATCTAAAGTACAAGTCCTTATTCTAATATTATGAAATGCGTATGAAAAATAATCAAAAAAACGACTAAATATTATGTACTCACTATTATAGTATGCCTTATTGAAACGTGAATGTGCTTTATCAGCCTCTCAATGCGAAATTGATAGCATGTTTAGTTTAAAGGCTATATTCAATAAGACCTGTAATTGAATAGCTACTAACTCAATGTACTTTGTAGTTAATCATATACTCTTTGTTATGTACTCTAAGGAACTCCTGCCTCTATGTATTATCGATAACCTACCTCCATCTATTCTCATTCATCACTGTTCGAAATTTTATTGCATAGCTAGGCAAACGCTGTTGGCAATAGACACAAGAACACTATTTACAAAAGTAATTCACCGTTCTAGAAATTACACAGTATTACAGAACAATCAAAATAAATGGGTCAAAAGTAAAAAATTATATTAAAAGATAAGTGTTACGACGAATAAAGTAATATAAAACATATATAGATCCAGGAAAGATACATAAGAATATTTTAAATCAAAAAATACGCTTTTTTGATGTTCTTATGATTAAAATTAATGTCTGTATTATTATATTAAACCAAAATTACTATATTAAAATTAATGAAGAGCAATATCATCATTAATTGTTTAAAATATATAGAGGGTATATCACACAAATTAAATCCAAATTTTAATTAATTTTTTTTTATTTATTTTGCTTCAATAAATTAGGGTTACTATAGTAGAGGTCACAATTAGAATACAGGAATACAGTGTCGATTTTACGGCGCGCAGCGATGTCGCTCATGTCGGCACAATGGTAGGTGTGTGGTAGTTTGGCGATAGACTGAGAAATCAGGACCGTACGTGCTTTGTTTCAAAAATCTTTACTCATTAATTTAACTGAGATAAATAAGAGAATAAACAAAAAACAAATTAATTCTATAAAAAATGCCTGTACACATAAAACATCTAATACGTCCTAAAAAATGTATATACATATATACAAAAAAATGCAAGTAGTTTACCCTATACGACACAATAAATAGAAGATCAGAAAAACAGAAGAAGATAATAACTGAAATGTACTGTACGTACAGTAGAAAAACAAATGAGTATTATATCTGAGATATTTCTCGTTGATTTATACTAATCTCAATCCATATCTAAATCGCCCTCATCCTATGAATCATCTCCTATATTATTTATCACCTTTTCATCTTGCTGCAAATTGTCCACCTCAAATATTTTTTCTTCCACTTTCTTGACGTGGTTCGCATAATTATGCCACTGCTCTTTAGATACGCGTTCGTAAGTTTCTTTTATCAACGTTACACCGTTTTTTCTTTAAAGTCGACATTATTTGAAGCCACATACTCTTCCACGTGACTCCACACCATCTTAGTCGAGTTCAACTCGCAATGGTAAGGCAAGAGTCTCAAAATCTTAACGTCACATTTTTCCGCAATTATTTCAATTTTGTACTTGTCGTACTCATCTTCAAATGAGGCCACAGTATCCAGTTATTAACTTCTTTTCGATTAGTCAATCCTTGATTTTCTTTTGTTCCAGAAATTTTTTCGAAAAATCAAATTTGCGGGAGTGGTATGACACATTGTCCAAAACGACAACATTTTCTTTGTCTTTCGGCAAGTTTAGAATTAACGTCTTTTTAAACCATTTTTCATAATAGATCCCCGTCCACTTTGTCGTGGTAATCAGCAGTTTCCTTCTTGGTCAAGAAAGTTAATTCGGCCCATGCCACAAAACCAGTTTCGGTTCCAGTATAAAAAAGAACAAACAGATGACCTCCTTGGGCTGGAGCTTTCAGTCCAATAGAGAGCACTTTTATGAAGGCATCTTGTGGATCCTTGATCATTGTTTTCTTTCATTCCTTTTTACCTGAAGCACCGACGTTAGTCCAAGACTCATCGGTATAAAAAAGGTTTATATTATCCTCCTTCCTCAATGTTTTTATTTGTCTGAGCTACTTGTGTCTCCAGGATATGATATCTTTTCTTTCTATCATTATTGAATCCTGACCTCTTTTACCATATTCAAAACCCATGTCATTTAGTACCTTACGAAATGTGGTTTTTGAAAAAGCTGGTAAGTCCTCATCATCCTTCATCCTGTTCATTATTTTAAGTGTGTGCACTTCCACTGTAGGAAAAAGACTGCTTATTTTTATACTTAGAGGATGTAAGGCACTAAAGAAACTACTGCTTTCAGAAAAGCAAAGATTGCACCATTTGAAAAGCGAAAACATGAAAAGTTTCATTTGTGGCAAAGGATATCAAACATCATTTCCAAATGCAAACCCACAAATAAAACGAAATTAATCGAATCTCTAATCCACGCTTGGCATCGCTGTAGTTCCAAGGAGGAACTAATAAATTCCATACCCAAAAGATGTGAACTAGTTATTAAAAACAAGGGCTGGCCAATTAAAAAATATTAAAATTAGTATAAATTACTTCAGTGTGATGTACAATATCGTCTTAAAGTAAATAGCCTAATTTTTGTAATATTGAATAAAAAAAATTTCCGAACTACATTTTTTTTATTAATCAGTTTTTGCTGTATTTGCATTTTATTATAATTATTTTGTTTAAGTGCTTGTTTGATGTAGATAGTAAATGGTTAAAAAATATGTACGGTAAATGCCTTAAACTTCTATTTTCATGTATTTGGTAAGGTGATGCAGGACTTTTTAACACCACTGTATATATATATATATATATATATATATATATATATATATATATATATATATATATACGTATAGAAAAACATAATAGTTTATACAACTTAAAACTGTAAAAAGTTTTAACTTTACACAAAAGTGTCATAAAAACACTTTTCATTGTTTGGATATGTACCTCACACTTCAGTTTACTTTCAATGTGTGTCAACGACTCTGACTATGTATTTTTAATACACTAAAGGTTAGCTATCGATGCGGTAGAGTTCAACCATGAATTACTTATAAAATTGTATTTCCTATAGTCAATTCAAGGATAAAAATTTAACAGAGAAGCTTTGTATCTGCTAAAATCTGTCTTTTATGGTATATAAATGTTACACAGTATAATAATTGAATAAGTAATAATAGCTATTTATGGACCAAGGGTATTAAATAGATGTTTATGCCCAGATTGCGACGATGTTACAAACCCGAGGGCCTCTGGCCCGAGGGTTTGTTTGTCGCCCAAGGGCATATACATCTATTAATACCTGCGGTCCATACAAAATTTTATGTTATACTAGTTCGTTATTGTATCTACAAATAAATATAAGTATTCTAAAAAATCCGAAAATTCGATTTGATTTTGACAATATATTTACTATACAGCGTTCCACTTTAAGAAAATAACATTGCGGAGATAGTGCCCTGTATTTCTTATGGACGATAGTAGCGCAGCGATGCCATGATGAACGTAAGCACGATTCAGGGTTGTATAATTTGTATTTTCGTTTTCACAGACATGAATTAAATTAAAATTTTTTAACGTAATTGACCAAAAGTGCCCATTCGAAACAAGAGATGAAAAGTAGGGAAAATGATTTTAGTTAAATAAATAGTATTTACAAGAGATAATTTTATTTTATCTTATTTTAATTATAGTAACGAGAGTTTATTTGTTTTTCGGTAAGAATATCATATACCATGAATCACAGAAATCAGTAGAAAATATTGCTTAGTTAAATCATGCACTTTGCCGGCTATTAAAGATTTAAAAGCAAATAAACGGACTAAATTGCAACTTAAAATAATACGGTGTGCGTATGTCAGCGATTTTATGTCGTTCTCTGAGACTTTGGCAACACTGATCTCCATAAGCCTAATTTATTTTCTTAACGTGAAACGCTCTTTAGTAGACATTCTATCGTCCGTGTTATGTTGCTGCGCTACGGAAATGCTGTCAAACGTGTCAAACTAAAACTGTGAAAATGCCCACGTGGGCATAAAGTATACTGTTACGTAGTTACTGTTATTCATTAACAGTTTTTAGGTTGTTTAATAAAATTCTGAAATTAATTTTCTCTTAATAAAGAAACCCCCTCTTTTTGTGTCTGTTCGTTTCGATTATTTAGGACCGGCGATCACAGGTCTGCAAGAGATGCACTGTAGCGGGGGGCTAATTTTTTGCCTGTATTCTAAATTAAATTTGTTAATATAATTTTTTAACCTTTTTTTTAAGTTAAATTTCTGACTTACTTTAATATTTAAAGAAAAAAAAGTTTCTTTACTGGTCTTACTTTTATTGAGGACCGTTATCGTTTCAAATATTTCGCTTTCTTTGACAATAGCTAGTTCTCGGCTGTCCTTCGTCCCCGTCTTTCCTTATGATTGCTCTCGAATGGTCGGTAGTTTAGGTAACAATACGATATATAGGTATTTTTTATCCAGTTGGATGGTTTCTTATAACGATTTAAAGGACATCTGTGATACATAAACGTAGGTGGCTCTAGAAGTTTGGGATCGTAACCAGTGCTTTTATTTCGCAATTTCGGCGGAAATAAATATTTGTTTGTTGAAAGGATAAAACGAAGAATGAAAATGATTTACAAAATGATCCAACTTTTGTTATAAGGGATAACATGTCCATTTGCTTTTTATATGACTAAAACAAATCGTTTAATAAAGTTTTGATTACAATAAAATCAGTTTTTTCGAATAAATATAGAGAATCATTAATTATAATTACGATTTTTAGGAATGTGTAAATAACAAATCAAAAACTGGCTATAGAGTAGTGGAGCCTAATTAACCCTTGAATTTTTTTTATAAAAAAAAACGGTTTTAGTAGGCGGTACTGTAGAGTACGTAAGTTAGTATCGGAATAATGCATACATTATTCCGATATTAACTTATGCGGCACAAACATGGACAATCACAAAAAAGAATATGAATATACTTAGAGTCACTCAACACGCGATGGAAAGAGCAATGCTAGGTATATCACTTAAGGACAAGAAAACAAACACATGGATAAGACAGAAAACCAAAGTCACCGATGTGGTGCAAAAATCATTAAAGTTGAAATGGGAATACGCTGGACATGTAGCTAGGAGCGATTAAAACAAATGGCACAGATCAATCTTAACCTGGAGACCATACCAACACAAAAGACCCAGAGGCACACCTCCTATGAGATGGACAGATGATCTAAAAAGGACTGCCGGGAAAAATTGGCTACAAGTAGTGTACAATAAAAAACAATGGAAAGGAAGACTTGAAGAGGCTTATGTTCAGATGTGGACGTGAATGACTAGACGAAGAAGAAGAAGAAGAAGACTGTAAAGTAGCGCAAAGCTTTATATTAATCAACAAAATTGCCGTTTTTACTATTGTCTTTACAATTTCATATTATTTTCAATAAAATTTGTATTCAGCAGCAGTTTATGTAGGTGTGTCTTTTTTAAACTTCTTTATGCGTTATCGCATTCGTTAGAAAAACCTTTTTTACTTTTCCTGTACAAAAAATTATGAAAAATTTTTAATGGTCAGTTTTGACATTTTGTATACATAAAGGCAACTCCTTGGTTAGGTACTCAAATGAACTCTTCCGCTGTGACTGTATAAAATATTTTTTTTTATCTAAGATTTTTTACAATATGTTTCAGAATAAAAACAATAAGTAAATTTTTTTTTCTTTACAATGTCAGAGAGATGTCCAGTGACCAAAGCATCTTAACAGAAGTATGAGCTTGTTTACCGGTGGGATGAGCACACGCACAGATAAGCGATCACGAATACTAAAAACGGCACAGATCACAATAGCTGGGCGCTGTTGAAGGTGTAGCTTCCACTACTGTAGGCACTGTCAGGAACGGTTTTATAGGTCCAAGTAATTATATCGTTTTAATCTCCTTGCTTGTTGTTTGTGTAGAAGATTGTATGCCAGGGTGTTAGGATGCACGCGCAACCTGTCCTGATATTGTTCAGAAATTCTTGCATTGCACTCTTCAGAGACTGTTAAAACCTGGAGATCTCTATGTAAGGCGTCATTCTGGATATACCAAGGTGCATTAGCGATTATTCTTAAAGTCTTAGATTGAAATCTTTGTATTTTCATAACATTAGATTTGCTAGCTGATCCCCAGAGCTGCAAATTATTTGATCAAATGGGATTTATTAAAACTTTGTACATCAGCAGCTTGTTGTTGATCGATACATGTGAGTTTTTTCCCAGCACCTAGTAAAGTTTTCTGTATAAAATTCCAAGTTGTAATCTTTTTGTCCATTTATGTTTGGCCCATGTCAATCTTTTGTCCAAATCAATGCCTAGATTTTTTACGTCATCCTTTTGGAGTAAAGGATATCAAAAGAGGTTAACTTGTGGACATATACCTCTTCTTAGAGTAAATATAATGTGTGTGGACTTTGAGGGATTTACTTTAATTCTCTAGAGTTTAAACCATTAATTAGTTTTTGTTTAGATGTAGTTACAATATCTCCGATCCTATTACTGGATTACTATAAGATGTTAAGAAAGCAGTATCATCTTCAAATGATGCAAGTACCCTGAGGTACACCAGACTTGATGGGGTACAGTTTTGTGTGAGCTTCACTATACCTTACTAGATATTTTCTTTTTGTAAGGTATAATTTAAACAGTTTGAAGTAAGTGTAAGGCAGGTTTTTATTTAACTTGTAAATAAGTCATGTGTGCCACACCTTGTCACAAGCTTAAGAGGCATCTAAAAAGGCTGCAGTACAATATTTCTTGTTTTAGAGACTAGTTTTTATTGTTGTGTATAATTTGTGAACTTGTTCCATTGTAGCGTGTTGGTTACGAAATCCGAATTGATGGTCAGGTATAAGACCCTTTTTGTCCAATATTGATTTGTTTTCTCAACAAAAGTTTTTCAAAAACCTTTGAAATAAATGGGAGTAAACTAATCTGTTGGTATGAGTTGACATCTTTTGGATCTTTACCAGATTTTTAAATGAGTATAATCTGTGCCACTTTCCATTGCAAAGGAAAGTAGTGGAGACTTAAGATAGCATTGAAGATCATTTTACTTCTTTAATGGTAAATTGGGAGATTTGTAGTTCCACTTGATATGGAGCGTCAAGAAAAGAATGAAGAGGTTCTTTTTGTTCTACATGCACTTCTCTGGTAAATGAACTAAATAATTTCGAAAGATGTTCTGCGAATGTATCGGATTTCTCTGTATCTGTTCTTGCAAATTTTCTGGTCGCTTTCCATAAAGAATAGTTTGTATCTTTGAACGGCGTCACATTTCCTAGATAAGTTAGGATTTCTTTAATGTTTTTTTCTTTTAACAGATTTATAAGTCTTCTGGTAATTTTGTTTAAGTTTGCTTTGTCAATAGGTACGTGCGTGTTTTGCTACTTTCTCCTTAGATTTATTTTCTCTTTAATCAAACTTTTTAAAATCAGAGAACAATTTATGATTTCCTTTCATATTGTCTGTTCAGGAGTAGTATTGTATCCCGCCTTTTGTATGGAAGTAGTACATTGTACAACATTTTCAATTTGTATTTCTGTTTTGAGTGGCAAGTTCATTAATATTTGTTCTGTAAGTGCACTTCGAAATATGTTCCAGTTTGTTTGGTTATTGATTAGAACTGGAGGCGTACTTCTAAGTATGCCTTTGGAGTCTAGGTCAATTAGAATGGAAGAATGGTCTAGTGAAAAGTCCCAACATGATTCTATTGCGCAGTAGTTGAGAGATATACCTTTAGTCACACAGAAATCTAAGAGATCGGGTGTTTTATTTGGATCTGTAGGCCAATAAGTTGGTTTTCCTATAAATATACATTGTAGGTTGTTTTCCATTATTGAGTATAAAATATGAAAATGTTTTACTAATAATTCTCTTTATCGTAATTTAATACAATAGTCGTACTGATAATTGCAAAATTCCAACATTTTGTTTAATTTATATAAAATTATGAAAATATAAATAAATATCATTTGATAGTAAATTTAATTGATATATTAAACTAAATATTATGTTAAAAATAATAATTGTATTTATATGAAATTATTTTAAAACGAGAATTATAATAAAAATTTAAACAGATGATTCAATGTTATTAATAGGATGACATCTACGACTTTTATTAAATTTTGACAATCGTTACTTTCAGTAACAGATAATTTTTTAAATTTTTAACTTCTCATGTAATGCCTATATTTTGTTAGTTATTTTTTTGTGCAGATTTTAATTTAAACCTGCTTTAAATGATGAGTGTATGTATCAAAGATAAAGTAAAATAAAGCGCTTAACGACACTGGTTGTATAAGCAATAATATGTATACTATTAACACTATCTATCGACGCATGCTTTAAAAATTCATACACTAGCCATATTCAATCTAGAGGCGTTGCGCGCTAGCTCTCTTTTACTTTATCTTTGATACCCCGCATTTTTAACAGCTGGCAACCCTAATTTGCGCATATTTCTCTCAGGCAATCTTATATTATCATATTAACCTTCATCGGACTGACCGGCATCAATTTTTGGCTGTTTCTTTATAAATCTTAATTATTATTTGACAGTCTACCTTCATCGGACTGACCGGCATCAATTTTTGGCTGTTTCTTTATAAATCTTAATTATTATTTGACAGTCTTCCATCTATCTGTAGTTTATATATTTTAATGATAAAAAATTATGCCTACAAGCACATCTAACGGTTAGATTAAATTTAAATGTCAATTTTATGGGCTGGGGTCTCCTAATACCCCGGCCAGCCGTTTATGCTATATAAAATGATTTCTAATAACGTTGTAATAATGTGGAAATCCTACAGATTTCAAGGATTAGTACCTACTATGAGTGTACTATCGTTTTATCTAAGGGTTTTACATGTTTAAATGGGGAATTCGCTGAGCTGCGATAAAATTTAACGAAATAATATAAATATATTGAGTTCCAGTGTCAGTTGGTTTCTTGTCGCATTTGTGAATAGTTTATAAGGTTCTGAATATGAACTATGTTTTATTTGTATCTAGCCGAAAGAAACTGAGTGAAGATGAACTTTTACGTTTACTTGAAAGTGATGATCTAGAGCTTGATATCAATGAGGACACAGCAAGTGATTAAGAAGATGAAGGCAATGTAACAGAGGTAGAAGAAGAAAATGACCTTATTATTGGTCAAAGTCTTGAGCAAAATAAACCAACAGTTACTGACTCCGATGGCTTACCGGTATACGTATCTAAAGATGTAACTGAGCGGTCAAGTTTGCCAAAAAACACAAAAGTGAAGCGCGCATAGGCCAATATTCGTAGACATGCTCTAGGACTTACAAATTACAGTGATGATATATCAAGTATTTCCTTCTGTTGTTTTTTTAGACGAAATTCTAAACATAATTGTCATGGAAACTAATCGGAAGGCTCAAGCGTATTACAAAAAATGGAATAGTAGCTCAAGCGTATTACAAATAAAACTGAAGTGTATATTTGCGTTGATTCTGTAAAGATTCAAGCCTATATTGGAGTAATACTTACACTTGGAGCTTTCCATGGATCAAAAGAGGCTCGATCGATAGATCGATATGCTTTGATGTGACGATATTGCTTACTGTCGTCCTATAATACTATCTGCTATGTCTAGAGGTCTTCTTCTTAAAGTTCCATCTCCTATCGGAGGTTGGATATCATAACGGCTATGGTCACTTTGTTAGCTGCTGCTCTGAAAAGTTGTAGTGAACTACAGTTAAACCATTCTCTAAGGTTTTTCAGCCAGGAGATGCGTCTTCTTCCTATGCTTCTTCTTTCTTGGATCCTTCCTTGCATAATAATTCTCAGCAGCTCATATTTTTCTCCTCTGGTTATGTGACCCAAATATTCTAGTTTTCTTCTTTTTATGCTGTTCATAATTTCTAACTCCTTATTTAGACGTCGTAGTACCTCAGCATTGGTAATCCTTTGAACCCACTGAATTTTTAATATTCTTCTGTAACACCACATTTCGAACGCTTCTATTTTCCTTATGTGTTGTTTCGTCAATGTCCAAGCTTCCATTCCGTATAGTAAGATAGAAAATATGTAACATCTTAGAGCCCTCAATCTGAGATGCAACTGAAGGTCTCTGTTGGTAAGCTTTGTCTTCATTTTCACAAATGCTTGCCTTGCAGTTTCAATTCGGACTTTGATTTCTCTGCTTTGGTCATTTTTGTCATCAACCCAGGTTCCCAGATATTTATATGTCTCTACTTTTTCTATTTGGGTTTGCTCTATCATTAATATTTCATTTCCATGTTGCGTTTTTGAGACAATCATGAATTTAGTTTTTCTATTATTTATTTTTAGTCCGTATCTAATGCAATAATCGTTAATTCTATTTACCAATTCTTGTAGCGATTCCAGGGTGTCTGCCATTATAACGGTGTCATCAGCGAATCTTATGTTATTTACTATTCTTCCGTTTACAGAGATTCCATCACCCAGATCCGCTATCGCTTCCTGGAATATGGCTTCACTGTACACGTTAAACAGTAATGGTGACAGAACACAGCCCTGTCTTACTCCTCTCTTTATATCTATATTTTCGGACTTTTGTTCTTCTATCTTTATATTGGCCTTTTGATTCCAATACAGATTGATAATGATTCGTAAGTCTCGTCTGTCTATATCTTTGTTTCTCAGTATTTCTATTAGTTTTTCATGTCGGACCCTGTCGAATGCCTTCTCGAAGTCGATGAAACAGGAATAAATATCTAGGTTCATATCTAAGCATCTTTGAGAGAGGACATTAAAAGCAAACAATGCCTCTCTCGTTCCCAGTCCATTACGGAACCCAAACTGAGTATCATCCATATCATCTAGTTTTCTATATAATCTTCCATGAATCACCTTTAGAAATATTTTGAGGGTATGGCTTATTAGTGATATTGTCCTATAGTCTGAACAATTTTTGGCATATACTGTTTTTGGTATTGCTACAAAGGTGGACACCAACCATTCCTGTGGAATTTTTTCAGTTTTATATACTTCATTAAATAGGTCCAGAAGTACAGGTAGAGTTTCATCGTCTAGACATTTCAGTAGTTCCGCAGGTATTTCGTCTGGACCTACAGTTTTTCCGTTTTGTGCGTTTCGTATTGCTTGTTCGATTTCCTCTATTATGATCTTTGGCCCCGTTTCGCTGTCGATTTCTTCCGGTTCTTGCCGATTATCCTCAAACAGATCTGTTATGTATGTCTTCCATTTTTTTAATTTCTCTTTAATTTCTATAATGATTTTTCCATTTGCGTCCTTCAGAAGGGCATCTTTCTTTTTTCTCAGTGTATTTGTCATTTCCTTTATTTTCTTATGCATGTTAAAGCTATCGTACTGTTTAGCATATGCCTCTATTTCACTGCATTGATTTGCAAGCCAGGTGGATTTGGCCTCTTTTATTTTCTTTCCTATCAATCTCTGTAGTTCCTTGTATTTTGCTTTACTCCTGCCTTTATGTTTCCTTCTTTCCTCCATTAGATCTAAGATTTCTGAAGTCATCCATCTCTGTTTTTTTCTTATTTTTGTCTGCAGTAGCTTTTCTCCTGCCTTTATAAAAGTTTCCTGTACCATGTTCCATTTGTCATTAACATCTGTTGTTTTTATCACGTCTTGTTTGATTTTCTTTAAGTTATCATTTATTTCTTGTTTTAAGCTCTGACGTATAGGTTCTTCTTTTATCTTTAAGACATCAAACCGTGGTATATTTGTTTGTTTTTGGATCTTCTTCAATTTTATCTGCATTACGCCTACTAATGGATTATGGTCTGAATTTATGTCAGCTCCGGGGTTTGTTCTCAGAGACTTTATAGCGTTTTTATATCTAGATTTTATTAAAATGTAATCTATCTGGTTTCGAACAATGTTGTCTTCTGAATCCGCAGGTGATTTCCAAGTATAAAGTCTTCTTTTAGGTAATTTAAAATTTGTATTCATTATTACCATCTCCTCGCTTTGGCAGAATTCGACAAGTCTGTCGCCTCTTTCATTTCTTTCTCCCAAGCCAAATTCCCCCACGCATCCGTCCACTTTTCCTTTTCCAACCTTGGCGTTGAAATCTCCCATCACCAACAATATATCATCTTTTTTTGTGGATCTTATGATTTCGTTCAATTGCATGTAGAACCTCTCTATGTCTAGAGGTAGGTTCAAACAAATAACTTCATTTATACGTTTTGACAATTTTGAAACCAGACAAGAAAGAAAATCAGTAGATAAAATGGCGCCAATAAGATATGTATGTGATATTTTTATTTCTAATAGGAACAAATCACTTAATCCAGGCAACCATCTGTGTGTAGATGAGCAGCTCATGCCTCTTAGCGGTAAACTACCATTCCGAGTTTCTATGAAGAGCAAACCTGACAAGTACGGATTAAAGATATGGGCCCTTGTGGACTGCACAACTTCTTTTATTGTAAGCATGTAATTTTATTTGGGTAAATTTTTGAATTGCCAATAAAAAAAAAACAAGCAAATTTTTAAATAATAATTTTTAGGAAAACAAGGTCCTAAGGCGGAAAAAGTTCAAGGCCAAAGAGTTGTCTTAGACTTGATAAACCATTTGGAAGGAGGGTTTGGTATAACAACTGACAATTTTTTTATGAGTTTACAACTTGTGGATAAGTTATGGGAAAAGAATATAACTCTATGCGGCACTCTTCGATAATATAAAACGTTTATTCTAAGGGAGCTTTTACCAGTATCATATAAAACAAATTATTCAAGCATGTCTGCTTTTAGATAACAAAGTCTCGATAGTCTCTTATGTTCCAAAACCAAGAACTGCAGTCATCTTACTTTCTTACTTTCAAATGAGCATGTTGACGACAAAGTGGCTGGTAAAGAATACTCCTATAAACTTGAAATTATGCTACATTACAACAAAACGAAAGGAGCCGTCGATATAACCGATAAGTTAGCTAAAGAATATACCCCGATCCGTCTTTTGTGTAATATTTTAAGGCCCGCTCGATGAAGGTTAAAATTAATTAGCTTTAATTTTATATAAAAAACATGCATATGTTATGAGCAGCTTATTTTATTTAAAAAATAAATGAACGAAATTTTTGTTCAAAAGTTAATTACTATTAATTGAATTAAAACTATGTGCGGCAACTTTTTGACTGGCAACTTGTTATCAACGTAATCTCCTATTCCTAAATGTATGTAAAAATATGAGTTTATTTAACTACATTATGAACGTAGTGATCTTGCAGTGGGATCTCTTATTATGTGTCCCTGACTTGTTAACTCATTAATATTCATCATCATCATCATCATCATTGGCTTTTACAACTCTTCGTGAGTGTCTGCCGCGTTTACTTTTGCCTTCCATTGATTCCGATCCTGTGCTATTATTTCCCATGGCCTTACTTCCATCTTCTCCAGGTCTTCCCTGACTGCGTCTTTCCACCTTTTTCTAGGCCTTCCTGTCGATCTTCTACCATCTGGTCTTTCCCAAAACACATTGCTAATCAGTCTGTCGTCATCACTCCGTACCACGTGGCTTGCCCATCTTAATCTATTGGCTTTTATGTATCTTAAGATGTTTCCTTTCCCGAAGAGAGTCTCTATTTCATTGTTGTATCTGCTTCTCCATTCATTTGTCACGCTATCCCTGCAAGGACCATATATAATTCGCAGGATTTTGCGTTCCCATACTAATAGCTTATTGATTTCTTTCTTTCTCAATGTCCATGTTTCACTTCCATATGTCACTGCTGGTCGTATTATGGTTTTGTACATTTGGATTTTGGCACGCCTTGAGAGAAGCTTTGACCTCATTAGATGTTGAATGGCAAAGAATGATTCATTCCCCGCCAGTATTCGTATTTCAACCTCCCGTTCTCCTGTGTTTTCACTGGTAATTGTTGCTCCTAGGTATTTGAATTCTTTGACCACCTCAAAATTATGATCGTTTATGGTAATGTTTTGTCTTATTCGCTGTCGTTCCTTTTTTAATACGACCATGTATTTAGTTTTTTCTTCGTTTATTTTAAGGCCTACGCTTAGTGTTGCTTCTTCAAAGTTCGATACTATATCCTTAACTTTCAGTGTTGTCTGTGCTACTGCATCTACATCATCTGCAAATGCGAGAATAATCTTTGCTCCTCTGGCAGTTATGTCTGGTTTGACTCTGGTATAGATTTTTCGCATTGCATATTCCAATGCTAGGTTAAATAGTAATGGGGACAGCGGGTCTCCCTCTCTCTCTTATTAATATTGGTGTACTTTTATTGTGGACTACACTGTATATTATTAAACACATTTGTAGAAAAATTGAAACAACACATAATTAAAAAAATTAACTGTCTTATTCTTTTTACATTCGTAGTATTGCATTTTTTGTCAAAATTCAACATGATTATTGGAATAGTATGGTAATATGTACACAATAATGTAAGTAACGACTCCGTTCTCCCAAATACCCATCGATCGAAGCAATATATTTTTGGAACAAGGCATTTGACTTGTTCCAGTCTGAATCCCTTTTCAACGTTTTGTCAAAATGAAATCTAAGGAAAAACGCAAGGAAAGATAGACTGCTACATGATGAATTACTTACGGTTTTATTGAATGTTGTTTTCCGTTTAAGGGGTGATGGATTTTTACATTTTTCTTTTTTATTCGCGGACAGAGGCTTGATGGATAGTTCCTTGCCATATTTTTAGCATTAACCTTAGCCAACATAATTTGAACGTAAAAGGTCGCAGAATTGGGAAATTATGTTAGGAATTTTTAACGGATTTTTATATGATTTAATACGGTGACACGCAAAACTTGCCCAATTCTGTCGAATAGTCTCGACAGTGTTTTGCTACTTGTATTTGCCTGTTATTTTACAGAATTAGTTATAATTATAATTTAAACCTTTCTAATTAAGCATTTTACACTCAAATTTTTTTAAAAGAATTGTTTCAAATCTGTTTAAAAAACATTATATTTATATCATATAATTTTTTTCTGAATGTGAAACTTAGACTATGAAGTTTAAGTTTTTTTAGGTGAAGTTTTCTATTTGTGTAAAACATCGATATCTTTTGATACAAATGTCCTATCGATAAATATCAAGTTGTATTTTAAAAGAGTGCAGCTTTCACGTGAAATTTTTGTATTTTGCCGCAAATAAACTTAGGTTTTATACAGGTATTAAATAAATAAACGTGGCACGTTTTTCGCTATTTTTTATGATTCTCTTCAAAGGACAGTTAAGATTTGGTTTCACGTATAGTGCGTCTATATCTTCATCTATATAGTGCATCTTCATGGTTTGCTGTGTTACATCCTCAGCCGTCGCGTCGTGTCCAAGGAATGTTTGGTACCGAGAGAAAAATGTTTCCTGGGACCCCGAGCGAAATGACATGGCGAAGCCTAGAGATTATAGAATTGGCAACGTTTTTACATATTGTCGTACTATATCTTTTTTTTATGACCAAGGACTTGTCTAAAACTATTTATATTCCCGGTATAAGGATATATTAAAAGATGTAAGGATAAAATTAAAATTGATAGTAAACAGTATAGGTTAAGATGGTTTGGTCATGTTCAACGTCGTGATATAAACCACTCGACACGAAAAATTGCTGATCTGTTGTTTCTTGAAATAATACAATACCAAAAAAGAACTGAGCGGAGACGCCTAGGCAGGACATATCGGTTAAAAGTTATGACCTAAGATATAGAAGTTTAATTTGGTCGATTCGATATATGGATAAAGGCAAAGAGAATAATGCAGAAATATGCATTATACAACATAAAACGGTAAATTATAATCGTACAAACTAATTTTAATACAGATAAATTTTGGGCTTTGGGTCTCTTTGTATTATAATATTTAGTATTAAATTTTGATTATTAAATGCAATCATCAACTTATGTTTTGGTTTTATTTTTTAAATGTCTGGGAGTGACTGACGTTTCATTTCAATCAAAATATTAAATAACAAACATATCTATAAACTGACATAACAAGTTGAAGCTAAATAAAATCGACTGACGGGTTATATGGAATTATAATTTAATTTAACTAATGAATGTAATCTATTTTTAAAAACTTGATAAATATTTCAAACTCTGCCTTAATCTACATCTCATTAAAGTATAAAAGATATCGATTCAAAGCTGGATCCAAGGGTATAGGTATTAAAACGTGTTGATGATATTTTAAACAGGACATCAACCTTTATGAAATATTAAGTAAGAATATAATATTACTACGTAGCTATAGTCTTTTGTTTTATATTTTGTCAAAATTATATATAAGCAGGAGTGATTTGCGTGGTTTTCTTGCCTTCTTTATATTTTTTATTTTTATATAAATTGTTTCTCTTCAAGCTGCAGGGTTAATGAATTGGTGATAGATATATTTAATTAATTATAATGATAATAATATTTTGTGGTCATTGTTGGTCGTTAAATCCACCATTGCCGGTCTAAAGCTACAATGAGAAAGGAGGAGAGTGAAAGGTTAGCGTATGGGTCTTGGTGATAGTGTACAAGCCAAGTGGATAGTGTCAATAAATGCCAAGAACTTAAGTCAACAGTTGTAGATGACGCTAGTAAATCTTACCACGAAAGAATGGGTGAAGGTGAGTTTCCAGCATATATATCTTTAGCTCATTTTTTAAGGGAGAGCAGTGGTTCTCCTGGTAGGGGGTTAAAGCGGAGGGCCTGCTGCTCTAAACGTGTAAAGAGATTTACTGCAAAAATTGTTAAATCCAGCCTCGGAACATGGACGGGATAAAACGAAGACGACGTAGCAAACGAACAAGGACTGTCAGACGAAGTCATAGCAAAAGTAAAAAAATCAGCAGTTCTTACCTAAACAAAGAAAGAGGGACAGAATAGCGAAGATACAGGAGGTTTTATACATATTTATAGTGGAGTATAGAAAGATAAGAGTGCGGTATCAATATTGATAAACCAAAAAAACTTAAAAGAAAAGCTGAGTATCTGGGAGCAAATTCAGTGAAAGAATTACTATCGATTATAGAAAGTATCTATTACGTGGAAAGGGTACGATCTCGAGATCAATGTAATATATTATGCGCTGTGAGAAAGTACATTAAAAACATATAAACAAATATTTTATGAAACCCTATCAAAACTTATTAAAAATATAAACTGCTGCAAAGAAATTGTACTGTTGGAAGATTTTAATACTTAAACAGGGAAAAAGATAACTGACAAAGTCGTAGAATGACAAAATCGTATAAAAATATATTACTCCTAAAACAAATTACAATGGGCAAAAGTTTTCGAATTCTGCAAACAGCATTCGTTTAAAAATCCTAAACGGATCATCATCATCATCATCCACCCTTAAGAGTCCACTGCTGAACAAAGGCCTCTTCCTCATGTTTCCAACCCCGTCTATCTTGCGCCGCTCTTATCCAGTTTTTATTGAGTCTTCTTAAATCGTCAGTCTATCTTGTAGGTGGTCGACCCGACGCTTCTCTTATCTTCCCTTGGCCTCCATTCCAATAACCTCTTTGTCCATCGCCCATCTGTCATTCTGGCTATGTGTTCTGCCCATCTCCATTTTAGTCTAGCTATCTTCTCGATGATGTCAGTCACTCCGGTTCTTCTCCTGATGTCTTCGTTGAATATTCTGTCTCGCAGAGTTATTCCTAACATGGACCCCTCCATTCTTCTCTGCGTGACTCTCAGTTTGGTAGCTGCTGCTTTTGTTAAGGTAAGTGTTTCTGCTCCGTACGTCAAGACTAGAAAGACGCACTGATCAAATACCTTTCTCTTTAGGCATGTGCGCAGCTCACGTTTAAAAGTTTGTCTCAGTTTTCCAAATGCTGCCCACCCAAGGCCGATTCTTCTCTTCAGTTCATGAGTCTGGTTATCTCTGCCAATTATAATTTCATGTTCCAGGTATTTATATCTATCTACGAGTTCTATTTCTTTCCCACCAAATACTGATGTTCTGGTTGGGTACCAAATTGGTCATGATTTTTGTTTTCGAGATATTTATATTTAAACCTACATTTTCTGTAGCGACAACGAGTCTCTTTTATTCTATTGGCGTTGTGAAGGCAGATATTGGAAAGTTGTTTAATTTTTTCAAGTAATACATCCCCTCCAATTTTTACTGCTTCTGATACTGTTCCATCTTCACCCAGGGTTCGATTATTTTTCATTTTCTTCAGGGTTCTTTGATTTCTGATTTTGTTATATCGGACATTAAATCTGATCCTTGGTTTAATACCCCAGTTTTTAGTGTAATTGGAGGTTCCGTATTGTTGATTGATCTATATAACTCTGTGTAGAACTCTTCGACTATTCTTAATATTTCATCTCTGTTCGTTGTTTCTTCTCCAGTTCTGTTTCTCAGTTTGTTAATTTCTATTTTCCCCTTTTGTACGCTCCTCTTCAAAACTTTCATGTTCTTATTTTGCTCTAAACGGATTATACGTATATAAAACATACATAAATATAGCTAAATCCAACCAATCAAGTCAATTACAGATTATGTTATAACAATACAAGACACAAACATACTAGTAGAAGATGTAAAAGTGTTAAGAGGACCAGAATACAAAACTGACCACCATATGGTAAAATGCAAGCCTACAGTATAGGCCACGATCACTACACGTAAATGACAACCAACCAGTATAATCGAAATCACTAAAAACAAATCCATCTAGATACAATATTGATGCACTGCAAAATGACTTAACATCATTTTTATATAAATTAGAGCTTAGCCCAAAATTAGCAAACCGAATCTAATCCTTAGACCAGAATACCTATCAAGAGATAAGAAATAAAATCAATGAAGCGCTTAGGAAGTGCTCGGCACGATCTCAAAGAACAAAAAGGATTGGATGATTATGGGGGACAAATGTCATCGCTAATGCAGTGTTCAATAAGAAACAAGTGTACTAAAACTGGCTGTATACAAATGACCGAGATAATAGATGAACATATGCAAGATCAAACAGAGAATTAAAAAATCTAGTAACTACTTCTTCTTCTTCTTATGCCGTCCCCATTAACGGTTGTTGGCGACCACATTTTTAAAAGCTTCTCTGTCTTTTGCAACGTGAAATAATTCGTCTACAGTCATGTTTGTCCAGTCTCGAATATTTCGCAGCCATGACTTCCTCTTTCTACCTATTCCCTTTTTGCCATCGACTCTACCCTGCATGATGACCTGCAGAAGACTATATTTATTATTTCTTAGTATGTGTCCAAGGTATGCAGTCTTGCGTACTTTTATTGTTCTCAACTATTTTTTGTCTCGACCCATCCTTCTCAGCACTTCCTCATTGGTGACCCTGGCGGTCCATGGAATTCTCAACATTCTCCGGTATATCCAAAGTTCAAAGGCTTCAAGCTTCTTAACTATTTGCGCTTTTAATGTCCATGTTTCTACCTACAATAGTTGCGGTGAAACCTAAGTCTCAGCGTAGTATTCAGATTTTTGTCACAGAACAATTGCTTGAATTTTAAGAACACTGCCCTTGCCATTTCTATTCGTACCCTGATCTCTTGGTCTGGATCTAATTCTGTGTTGATGTAAGCTTCCAGATATTTATGTTTTGTCACTCTCTCTATTTGCTGCCCACCAAGAGTTAGTTGTTCATTATTTATTGGACTCCTTGATACTATCATATATTTGGTTTGTAGTTCTTCTATACTCTTAGCCATAATTACCGTGTCATCTGCAAATCTCATGGTGTTTATGATTTCTCCACCAATTCTTATACTAACAATAAATAACAACTCTAGTAACTACAGTAAACAATATGTCCTCAAAAAATAGTAAAGAGCTCAACGAATATATGAGGTTAACAAGATCAATAGAAGCATGAAAAACGATAAAACCTATAAACAAACAGAAAAAAAGTGAACAAAATAGATTTATTAAAAGAATGATCTTGTATCGAACATTACTTACAACTTCTGACTGACACAAGGTGCAATTCACGTTTATATGTATAAGTGGAATACCATTAAGACGATGAAGTAACATTACAAGAAGTCGACATGTACTCTTTATAGATCTGACAAAGGCATACAATAGTGCATCACTTTCAATACTCTGGCTCTTCTTCTTGTAGTGCCTATGCGTTTCGGAGTTTGGCGACCATCATGGCAATCTATATTTTGCAAACTGCGGCTCGGAAAAGATTGGTGGTTGTTGTGGTAAACCACGTACGCAGATTTTTCAGTCAGGAAAATCTTCGTTTTCCTTCTACTTTTCCTTGAAGAATTAATTGCAGCAACCTATACCTTTCGGTGTTCCTCATGATGTGACTGAGGTAATCACTTTTGGCTGCTTTTATTGTGGTTAACACCTCTTTTCCTTGTTCCATTCTTAATAAAACGTACTGGTTAGTAAAGTGGTCAGTATAGGATATCTTAAGGATTTTACGATAAAGCCACATTTAGAAAGTTTTAATTTTCTTACAGGTAGCGTCTGTGAGAGTCCACCACTCAACTGCGCACAATAGTATAGGAAAGATATAACATCATAGTAACCTGATTTTTATGGTTACTGATAAATCGTGGCATTTGAATAGCTTAGACATCTTTTAGCTTAGCCAAAAGAAACCCTAACTTGTCTCTACATTTTGTTATTTTTGCGAAAACTTTTACTTTGTGACATGTTTCACTAAAAATCATTTTTCACGATCTCCGGTGATACTATTCTATTCTTCGTTCACAAATTGTTGAGAGCACGGAATATGCCTCAAACTCATAAAACGGTCGTAAATCATAGGCGTTCCTAAGGTGTTTATTCATTAAATAATAATATAATGTTTTAATACTGTTATATATAATATTGATAATATTTTAATACTAATATATTTAGCAAAAAAACAATTAAAACTTTCACGACTAATGTTGGTTATTATATTATATTAATAAAAATAAGAATTTAACCATTAACAATTTTGTAAATAAGAATACCTTATCTCTTTGGATATTTCAATACTAATCTTCGCGTTTAATCACTTTACTAGAAAACCTGGAATTCATATCCGAAGGTACTATTCGTTGCAAGATAATTAAGATGGAATTCCCCAGATTTTTAATAATATAATTATATTCGAAACTTAACTTGAAAGGGTGAAGTTATTACGAACGAAAACAATTTTTTTGTTTAGTACGTTTTTGATCGCATGTAATTTACGGCTCGTCGGTGTTTCCGCGTCTACGGCAGTAATTAGCGTCTCGAATATTTCTTTTGCGAATTATATGCAGTGCGTGAGTGATTTTTTATTCCATATACCTACGAACATATACGTACCTTTCGCTCGTGCTCGTTTTGATGGATTGTTTGTGATGGCTTTATCATCAAGTTTTACACCGGTACTTTTGCGTACAGTCAGTAAGTCTGTCTATTCACCAAGAGAGAATACTATTGTCCTGAATGTTCACGATGCTCTGGTTTCTCAGAATCCCACAAACACTGTTTGCAACATAGTCGAAAGTTGTGCCAACATGACTGGCGTAGGAGAGTCAACTTTATATAGGTTCCTATCAGAAAGAAAAAAACACGGTATAGCTAACCCAAACACAAACGAACACTTAAAGAGTGGGAAAAAGCCTATTGAAATTGATGAATTTGCCAAAAATGGTATTCGAAGGAAAATTCATGGATTTTTTTTTTAAAAAAGAAATACAAAACCTAAACAAAATTTTACAAGAAGTTAGAGACGACCCTGATTTGCCTCATATCGGACAAACTAAATTGTGGCAAGTTTTAAAAGAACTAAATTTCCGGTGGGAGAAATCAGACCGAAAATCACTTTTGATTGACCGGGAGGAGAAGATGATGTTGGAGAAGAAATTATCTAAGATTCATACAAAAATTCCGGGCTGAAGAAAGGCCCATCTTCTACCAGGATGAAACGTGGGTAAACTCAGGTCATACTCTAAAAAAAATTTGGTCAGATAAAAATATATTAAGCTCCAGGCAAGCCTTTATGGAAGGTTGGTCTACTGGTATCTCCCCACCTTCTGGTAAAGGCAGTAGATTAATAATTTCTCACATTGGCAGTGAAAAAGGATTTGTTAAGCATGGTTTGTTGGAATTTCATTCCAAAAGCACAAAAGACTATTACGAGGAGATGACAGCTGATGTTTTCGAAGAGTATTTTGAGCAAATGATTGAACACATACCACCAAATTCAATTATAGTATTAGATAATGCACTTTATCATTCACGACTAGTAGAAAGACTTCTAACGAATGCGTGGAAGAAACAGGATATTCTTGACTGGCTGCGGAATAAGTATCTGCCTTACGAAGATGGAATGGTAAAAGCAGAACTTTTAAAAATTGCCCGGCAACACAAATCTAAGTTCAAGAAATACGTAGTTGACAAAATGGCAGAAAGGCGAAACATCACAGTCTTTAGACTTTCACCCTACCACTGCAAAATAAATCCAATTGAACTCATTTGGGCACAAATGAAAAGTTATGTGGCTAGAAAAAATACGTCATATAAAATACAAGCTGTACGTGAATTGTTATACGAGTCTTTATAACATATTACAAAACAAAACTGGAAAGATGCAGTAAGACATGTAATAGAAGAAGAACAAAAAATGTGGGATCTTGATAACATAATTGATGCGACCGTAGAGATTATTAACCTAATTATTAACCCTCAAGAAGACTCGGATTCCGAAGTTGATCCTATTTATTTTAAATTTGAATAGTTTTCTAATCGTAATTATATAAGGTAAGTAATAGTAGTTGTAATCGTAAGGTATTAAAGGGGAATGGCGCAAAATGTCGCCTGTAAAAATGGTCAATGTGTTTTAAATGTATCCATTTTTTTTTCAAATCCTGAGAAAACTAAAAAGCATTTTTGAAAAATTTAAAAGCAGAATGAAATATTTTTTAGAATAAATAAAAAGTTTCTTTTGCATGCAATATTTTCAATTAAAAATTATACTATATTTTCTCTTTTATTTTCACCCCTGTTACATAACATATTAAAATAAACATTGTAGAAGTTTTCAGGGACTTTCTGCCCTGAGTAATAATGTAATCTTTCATTCTGCGTTTAAATTTTTCAAAAATATTTATTAGTTTTCTCCGGATTCGAAAATAATGGATACATTTAAAACACATTGGAAATTTTGCCAGGCGACATTTGGCGCCTTTTTCCTTAATTAAATAAATGTATCTTTTACAAATGGCAAGAAACTTTTTATTTTTGAATAAAATAAATAAGTTTTATTAAAAAATACAATTTAAAAAATATATTTATTTAGTTCAAATCAATGTTTCAATCATATACTCTACGACACTGGTCGTTCATCTCTAACCATTCAAAATACCCCCGTAATAGGATTATAAGGTATTGTATTCCTTCAGATATAAGGTGGGTTAGTCGAAAACGTCTTAAACCGTCAGTTTTAGGTTGGTTTTTACTATTATATCGTATTACCTATCCTCTCTGTATTTCAGTTTTCTAGTTAGGGTTAAACTTGTAGTGGGCTATCAACAAATTGTGAACCGACTATAGTGGCACATACGTGTGTAATATATTAATGTTGTGCCAATAGAATCAGCCACGACCTTGATATTTTTTTCAAAAAAATTTGTAAGAATGTAAACTTACTTTGTATTATTAACCATTTGTATGAATAAATATTTTGTAAGCATTTTTGACTTTGGCACCTGGGGAACAATGTGCTAAATATTTACTTATTTGTAGTTAAAAAATTTAAGAAAATTCTTAAATTATTTTATCCCAACAATAATAATTAATAATCCTTAAACTAATTTTGTTTTAAAAAACTTCTCCAAACATTTTATATCCAGTTTATTAAAACGACAAGTATTTCTATTTTCTCGATTTTGATAAATCCTATTAAACATTTTCATTTAGAAAACATAAAAAAACTTACTTTTATTATACGCTTTTGCCTTCGTAGAATTTTTATTACTATTAAATAGTGTAAAAGTCTTTAGGTTCTTTTTTAGTTTAGTCCAATTAATACAAAAATCTACTGATAATACAGTTCGAACAGACTTTTGCTTCATTTACACTGCACAAATCTACAAAGTTATTTAAACAGTTGAAATACTCGTAGAATTTAGCTCGGAAGTGTAATTTCATTAGCCTAATTTCGAAGTGGAATTTCAGACAAACTTGGAAAATACTTTATTAACTCAATTATGGACTAAAATTATGGTTAGAGTAGCACTTCGACTCTCCAAACGATCGTTTTATGCTTTTGATGCATGTACCTATATACAAAGTGTTACAATTTAACGAACTACCTGCCTGTAATAGAACATTTTACACTTATATCCATAATCTAACTTAATTGGATTTGAAAGTAAAGAGGAACTGAGCTCTTAAAGTTATGATGCTAGTTAAATAACAATAACAATAAACAAAGATTGGATGCAACCGACATGCACTAGAATGCTTAGAGGGAATTGTACTCGTGTACAGCTTTGTTATTCATCTTGTATAACCCCGAATACGCTATGCTATCTAGTGGATACGTGCAACAGGTGTGCAAGTTTATAATTATTTTTTTAACCCTTAACTACTGACGTGGATGTTTCAGTACGTAGACACTGACATGCGATATGGCATCTCGCTGCCTATGCTCCTTTGTTTTCAATATGAATTTGTCTCATATCACTGTATTTGTTTTTTACATCAACTACGGAATGATTCTTCACACTCCTGAAGAATAAAATACTGCTCCAAATAAATTAAACTTTATTTTTTCAAGAAAATTATGAACGCATGCATAATATGTAAAACAAAATTGTGGACGTTATTACAAACTCCTTTATAAATTGAATTACAAAAAAAAATTGAGTAGGTATTGGTAACTAAAAAATGGTAAAAGAATGTTGAAAGGCACAGACTAATAATATGAATAAACAAAAAATAAAATACAAAATACTGTACTATTTTGAGCGCAAATTTTCTTTGTACATTGTAAGCACACTGGTTTGCCACAAGAAAAGCACAAATAAAAGGTTTTTCGCTTTAATGCACTTGGATATAAGTAACACGTCTTCTTTTTCTCAAGCCTTACTTCAAAATCTGTTTCTTTTTGGCGTTTTTGTCCTAGTATTCGTTTAATACGACATATCAATTCTTTCAAGATTCTAGGATTTTCGAGTCTTCTCTAAAGATGTGGTAAAACTAATTGCTTCACCAACTCCTTTGTGTAGTTTAACGTCTCCGTATTTTTTTCCTGTAGTGATTGGCACATAACTAGAACAAGTATAGAGAATTACCAGACAAAGAGAAGAGAAGAAAAGAAAATACACAGAATGAAGAAACGAAACCACTTAAAAAAGGAACTTCAATATATAGAAAACCTCAACACAGAGAAAGAATTCAGAACATTCTATAAGAAAGTTAACATCAACAGAAAAGAATTCAAGGCAAAAACAAATCAATGTAGAAGTCTGAATGGCGATCTATTAACAACAAGAACAGACGTACTAAACCGATGAACGGAATATTTTAACCAGATACTTAATATAGAGGAAAAAGAAGAAAACCCGGAAGAAGAAAGCTGTGAGGTAAGCGGAGCAGACGAGAGGGAGGAGGATCCACCAACGATCCTGGAAGTTAAAGACGCTGTAAACAAACTAGCCAAAAACAAATCACCCGGAATAGATAATCTTCCAGCGGAATTATATAAAGAAGGTGGTCACGATATCATAATAGCGCTACAGCGGCTTATAAAAGAAATATGGATACAGAAGTCCCTTCCCAGTGATTGGAATATTGGAATACTTTGCACCACACACAAAAAGGGAGATATCTTTAAATGCTCTAACCATCGAGGAATTACGCTCCTAAATGCAGTTTATAAAATATTCTCCAATATACTACGCCATCGTATGGCACTATATGCAGAGCGAATAATAGGACAGTACCAGGCTGGTTTCATAGGTGGTAAGTCAACAATTCATCAGATTTCAACCCTGAGACAAATTCTAGAGAAAACACTGAAATACGGTGTAGACACGCACCACATATTTATAGACTATAAGGCAGCTTACGACTCTGTAAATAGAAGAGAATTGTTTAGAGCAATGATAGACCTAGGAGTACCAAATCAGTTGGTAAGTCCAACCAAACTAACCCTTGCAAAAGTTGAATGCAGAGTACGAATCCAGGGGGAACTCTCTGAACCTTTTAAAACAAATAACGGGCTACGTCAGGGAGACCCATTCTCCTGTATACTATTCAATCTAGCTCTGGAAAAAGTAATACGTTCATCACAAATCACAAATACCGGTTCAATATATTACAAATCTGTGCAAATCCTAGCATATGCTGATGATATCAATATTGTTAAGATTATATGTTATTCGTTATAGAAAACGACGTCATCGAAGCAACGAATTTGTCATCGTCATCGAAGCAACGAAGTTAACGAATTTGTATACCTGGGAACGCTCGTCAATACTGAAAATGACACTACCGCAGAGATAAACCGCAGAATTTGCACGGCTAATAGATGCTATTTTGGGCTTAATCTCCTTTTTAGATATACAGTTATATCAAGAAATAGAAAAGTAAAACTCTACAAAACAATAAATACGCCAAGTCCTAACATATGGTTCAGAAACCTGGACTTTAACAAAAAGCAATGAAAACATGTTAGGATATTTCGAAAGAAAAATACTAAGGCGAATCTATGGAGCGGTAAATGAAAATGGTGTCTGGAGAAGACGATACAACTTCAAACTCTATAGAATATACCAGGAATCAGATATCGTAAAACACATTAAGATAGGACGTCTGAGGTGGGTAGGCCATGTAATGCGGATGGGGCAAACCGACCCAGCTAGAAAAACGCTCCTTGATAGATCTATTGGTTAAAGAAGAAGAGGAAGACCCAGAACAAGATTTCTAGATAACATAAATCAAGATAATATGAGAAATATAGAAATACGTGCTTGGCGGAGGAAGGCGATGGATAGGGACGACTGGAAAAAAATTCTTGGGGAGGCTATGACCCACACAGGGTTATACAGCCAAAATGATGATGATTGGCACACAACATGCGAAATAACAGTAGCTATCAATGATGCGGTAAAAAACAGTAAGTGGCCATCGACGAGAACGACGTTTAACATCATATTTGGCACACTTGGCATCTAAAGTAATGAGACCTCCTCGTAAAATTATAATGAGCTATAATCTCTGGTTTTCTAGTAATCTGATCTGTGCTTATTGAATGGTGCATCGAAGAAATAAGTAAAACAGCCTTCGATTTTTTGGCACATAGGAAATTAGGGTTAAACTTTTCGTAAATCCGTAATAAGTCGAATTTACTTGCCTTCATCAGTGTGGTAATATTACGATTGGTTCCATAAAAATATGTTTAGCAAGCTGAAGAACAGATTGAGTTGGTTTATTCATCTTCTTTTCTTTCTCAGATAACTCTGTTCCGTCAGTGTTCTTGCCTCCATATCTATAGGCATGGTATAAGTAACTCGTTCGTGCATCAACCAGGCACATTATTTCAATGCCATATTTCACAGGCTAATTGGGCAAATACATTTTGAACCTACACCTTCCCCTAAAGCCGACCAACATTTCATCAATACAAACACATGTGCCTACGGAATACAGTTTTTGACAATTTGATATAAATATATTAACTACGTTACTAGTGGCTGCTGTTGGATCTATCTTTCTTCTTTACTTTCTATCCTGAGGGTTATCAAAACATAAACATTTTAGAAATATTGCAAATCTTTCTTTTGACATAACACATCTAAATATATCCCTACCAGTGCCATCTGTAGCAAATATAAAGTTTAAATCTTCGTCATCGGAGTTGAAAGCTGATGTGTATAAAAGCAATCCCAAAAAGGCTTTCAGTTCTATTTCATCAATTTCATTTAGTTCTGGTCTATTCATTTTTCTATAGTTTTCAGGAATTGCATGTAATTTATTAGTTGTCCATTTAAATATTTCTTGTATTATATCCTCGAAAATAAGAAAATTAAAAAAAAAATTATTCTCGAAGTCTCGTTTCTTACATCTTTGGACCGAAGAGCTGGTAGTGTAGTTATAAGATTGTGTAACGGAGTTCTTACATTTTTTGATGGTTTTATAGTAGACCACAAAACCATTTTTGCCGTACAAATATGACTTATCAGTAGCATTTGAATCATATTTGCCTTCACAACCTTCTGATTGTTCACTTCCGGTGTCGTCTTGACTTTCAATGCCTACTTCTTTGCTTACATCGTCAATATCACTTGTTCTAAAATACTCTAAATCGCTAGGTACTTCGTCAGTACATTAAGCTAAAACAGCCTTAAAATCGTAATCTGAAGGTTTTACAGATTTGCGAGTAAGTTAAGAAAAACTTGATGAACTTGCTGTTATACTAATAGCGAAAGAATGACGAACGACTGCTTTTAACTATAGAAACGTAAACACTGACATGCGGTACGTGATACTGCAAGAAAACTTTACGTCACCGTAGCTCAAAGACTAAATCCATACTAAAACTGCAGCAGTTGAGAGCAGGTGTGCGATTTTCTAAATCCCCCACTTAGAAACTGAAATTCCCCCAAATTTAAGCTCAAATCCCCCAAACTTAAAATTTTGTCGCATAATTACAATTTTTATAAATTTGAAAAGACTGTATACTGGAACAGACTGTACTATAATTTTTTATACTATTTATAGTAAGACAATGAATTAGAATCATTTTTCATACTAAAAAAATGAGAACAATTTACTTTACGATTTATAAAAACTGATGTCACCAGTGATGTCACTTATATTTAAAAATGAAAATTAAATTTAAAAAACAAAATTAGAAAATCGGACGCCATTGATTACGTGTAGCATTGGGACGCCTAGGCTCTGAATTCCATTTGTTCTTTTATTAACTCAATAATTCCCAAATTTCTTAGCCTTCCGTTTTGGCTATATTCTGCATACAACGTAACTTTAATCCACATCCGATATATGGAAGTACATGTTTCTACAACTTACATGATCACACGACGGTGGTCTGTAGGACAAAATGATCTATATTTCAAAACTAAAGGCCTATATTTTTGTAAAATATTTCGATAAGTACATTTTTTTGGATGCCTTAAAGGTATCTACTGAAAAAACCAGATATGTATTTTATTTATTTATGTAGGAAATAGCCTTTTCTAGTCAGTTCTATCTACATTCGCAAATTTAATTAATGATGATCCCCTAAAATCTGCCACAATTTTTTCCCCCAAAAAATTCCCCATCCATTTTAGCTTATAAAAATTCCCCCAGACCCTTTGAAATTACCCCAAAAATGGGGGGAAATACCCCAATCTGGCAACTCTGGAGCAGGTATAATTACACACCACTTGAAGGTACACAAATGATTTTCTAGGAATCTTTTATAAAACACGTTTTACAACAAAATATAGTTTTCGGCGCGGTATGGTATACCGCATATCAGTGGTTAAGACTAATTATTATTAAAGAAAATTAACAATTTACTTAATCCTGTGTAGGTTTTAAGGATTTAGAAAATAGCCTCAAACGTAAATTAGATTAAATACCACTCAAAGAGAACAGAAATCAATTGAAGTTGATTTAATTGAAGACAAACATAAAATAAATTAATCCAATTCATTCGCTTATTCTAATTAAGTATTCACGCCAACAGTCGGTAAAGATGAAACGGAGATTGATCATTGTTATAAACAATAAGAAACAGTCATACGATCAATTAAAAACGGATATATTATTACGATAGTGATGGGGGATTTTAAGGCTTAGCCGACGGACGGTGTATTGCAGATGCGGTCGTAGCATTTAGACCTACGTGAGGCATACAAAGAAATTTCACTCACAAAACATATACCCAAGCTACAACATCTTCGTTATTCTTCCTATATTTTTTCAGCAGAAGGTTTTCCCTTAGTGGTTTCAATCAGTTCAAAATTTACCATTATTAAAAGTTGTTACGTACTGTACTAAACAATCTCCCAAACTAACAATATACAAATAATATGCATTTGTTTTTATATTTAGATTTTGGTAATTCTCCCCCCAACCTTTATAATTAGGCAAAACAAACTTTCCAAAAATACGTAATAAGGGGAGTTTTCAGTACCTATTGTTCGAAATATAGATAAGCGGATTAAAATATTTCAATAGGGTCGACCGGGCCTGCTAATGACTCAGGTGATTACTAATTTACGACCTTCTTAGATTTCTAGCTTTTAAGTAAAATGTCTCATCGCAAGTGCAACGTTACCTGCCAAAATGTTTTGGATTGACCGCTTTTACAACGAAAATTACCTTGACCGAATATGTAACGACCGCATCTGGACCTATTTCTTTTTGTCAATAATTTTAATTTAACTTAATTTAAAAACCAAAATACCTTGTTTACTTTATTATGTAAAATAAGTAATTGTTTATATATCACTTCATTATATACAGGGTGTTAATTTCATAGGGATTTTTAAATAAAAATGGTCATAACTTGTTATATATTCCGTACAGTAATGCAAAACCCAATATTATAATATTGTTCTGAAGCTATTTTCTTGTGGCATTTTAAATTAATTACTATTTAAATGGGAATAAGCCACAATTAAAGGTAAAAATACGTTTATTGACGTTTCAATTTCCACTTCGGAAATCGTTCTTTTTTAAATAAATTATCAAATATTGAATTTAATTCAAATAATACTTTAGTAAGTTTTGACATAAATAGTTTATTTACGAATGTGCCATTAGATAAGACTTTAAATATAGTCAAGACAAAATTAGAAAGTGATGATACATTGGCAACTAGAACAAGACTAAATATATCAGCTATAATGGAGTTAATAACATTATGTACTGATAATACATACTTTCAACTAAATAATGAATTCTATAAACAAAGTTTTGGACTAGCAATGGGCTCTAGTTTATCTCCATTATAAGCCGATATATTTATGGAAGATTTTGAAACAAATATTATTTCTAAACAAAATTTAAATCCCTCAGTATGGTGGAGAAACGGATTTACAAAACACTTGATATGGATATTGAAGAAACTCAATTTGGATTCCGTAATGGCGTAGGTACCCGTGAAGCTCTATTTGCATTCAACGTACTAATCCAGAGATGCTTGGATGTGAACCAAGATATGTACGTCTGTTTCATAGACTACAACAAAGCTTTCGACAAAGTCCGCCACAAAGAGCTAATGGACATCCTCAAAGCATACTCTGAAGAAATTATGAAAAGAGCTCTTGAGGGAGAAACAGCAGGAATCAAGGTCAATGGAACACCAATTAACAACATTAGATATGCGGACGATACTATCATAATAACAGACAACCTCCGAGACCTCCAAAAGCTAATGAACAAGATAGTTGAGTATGGAGAGGAATATGGATTATCAATAAACACCAAGAAAACCAAATTTATGAGGATATCAAAAACCCAAAATAATGGTGAAAGCCTGACAATTAACGGTAGTGCTTTAGAACAAGTTGAAAACTACCACTATCTTGGCACAATAATTAATCACACAAACGATTACTCCAAAGAGATCAAAGTTCGAATAGAGAAAGCACGTACAAACTTCAATAAAATGAGAAAGGTACTTTGTGCAAGAGAACTAAAATTGGACTTGAGAGTTAGGCTGGCAAGGTGCTATATTTTCTCGACTCTGCTTTATGGGATAGAAGCATGGACACTTAACGCGTCGACTGCTAAAAAGTTGGAAGCATTTGAAATGTGGGTGTATAGAAGAATCCTGAAGATATCATGGACCGAGCATGTAACAAACAACGAAGTCATGAGAAGAATCAACAAAAGAATGGAAGTATTGGAAACCATCAAGACACGAAAGCTGCAATACCTGGGGCATGTTATGCGTAATGAGAGATACAACCTACTTCAATTGATTATACAAGGGAAAATCCAGGGCAAGAGAAGTGTAGGAAGAAGAAGAATCTCATGGTTGCGTAACTTAAGGGAATGGTACATATGCACATCAATTGAACTATTCAGAGCAGCAGCATCTAAGATCAGAATAGCCATGATGATTGCCAACCTCCGTCGCGGAGATGGCACGTGAAGAAGAAGATGGTGGAGATATGTAGATGATGTATTCTCAATATGGCCTCATGGATCAGAGTTGTTGGACACATTCCTAAATGATATAAACGATAAAGAAGAGACAATAACATTTACCATGGAAAAGGAATATAATAACACATTACCTTTTCTGGATGTTTTAATCTCTAAGAACGATACTGGATACGAAACTCAGGTGTATAGAAAACCAACCCACACCAACAGATATTTAAATTTCAAATCAAATCACAATATTAATATTAAAAAGGGAATTATTAAATCCTTATACGATAGAGCCAAAATTACTTGTTCTAACGAAAATTCGTTCTTGGAGGAAAAACATTTGTTAACATCTGTTTTATTAAAAAATGATTATCCTTTATCGTTTATAAATAAGGAATTTTCAACAATCGATCGAATAGAACAAAACAACTTAGAACGAGATCCTACAGCATATGCAAGGAATAATACGAGGAGAATAACAATACCATACATAAAAGGATTATCGGAAAAGCTTAAAAGGATAGGAAATAAATTCAACATTTCAATAACATTCAAAACAACAAACACGTTGAGATCTATTTTGTCCAAAACCAAACCTAACAATGAACAAGAAAGGACAAAGAATTGCATTTATAAAATACCTTGTGAATGCGATCAGTTTTATTTAGGTGAAACATCAAGACCATTAAATGTTAGAATAAGTGAACATCAATCCTATATTAAAAATAGAGAATTTGATAGATCTCAAATATGTAAACACGCATGGGATAATGAACATAGGGTTCAATGGAATGATTTAAATATAGTCCTAAAAGAAACGGATGGTAAAAAGAGAAAAATCAAAGAAGCGGCTCTAATTATGCTAAATGAGACCAATTGTGTCGCGAATTCCTCGGCAGAATGTAGTAGGATCTGGTTACCCATATTGAAAGAGGAAGTTATTAAAAGGAAAATACCAGTATTGGTAAGTCAGTAACATATAGAGAATACATCATTTATGTTTTTTTTTAAATAACAAAACATATAAAATCGGAATTTGGTGATGTCGCACTAAAAACCCACCCTGTTCGTTTCATTTTTTTACAGCTTATTGTATTTATTGTTTCTCTCTTGTTAATATTATTATATCATCAGTAAATGATGACATTTCATATAAAAATGCGTGCACGTCATTCAAGATTTACGACGTCAGAACCCCACAGCGTTGCCAAAACATCAGAATAGTTAGTAAGTGAGGAATTTATAAAATGTCAACTATTTGTCAAACTATTATATAACAGTAAATACACTTAGTTTTAAGACTACTGCAACACACTAAAATACATAAGAAAACATTTTAATACAAAATTATATATTCTAAATTTTAAACTTACCTCTATTTAGAGCATTAATAGTAAAAACGTCCCGCCATTATTTCTTGTTCAAAATATTCTATCTTATATGAAAGCTTATCAGCTTTCTACACACTATTTAGTTGTTTTTTCATAGCACAATCACAATAATGATTAGTTTTTAAAGCTATTAATCTAAATTTAATATGTATTTATAAATACAATTTATTATTATATAATATATTATGATCACATTGTGTAAGAAATCAAAACATAAACAAAATTCTTACTCTAAAAAAGCGGCAACACCTGTCAAAAAATTTGAAGTATTCCCATATCAGTTGCTTACAATTGTCTAATATATTTAATTAAAATTATTATTTTGTGAAATATTAGACTTAAAGAGTTATTACATAAAATTTATATTATTAATAACAACAAATGTTTTTGGTTATTTAATCAATATAATTCTAAAATTCCCAATATAATGATGATTACATTTTTCTGATTATTATACCATGTTGACGCCTATGAAAGATCGAGCAGTTCCGTATGGGTTTCGTAAGCTGTGTTAGGAAAATTTGAACTCTAAGGTTGACGTTCTGGAAATTTTAAATATAAGTGACGTCACTTTATATAAATTGTGACGTGCACGCATTTTTAAATGAAAAATATGTATCGTATTATAAATAAGCCTTACCTGTTACATTTATACCCGCTTACCAACTTTCTCCAAAACATAATTGAGGAGAAGGATGGCAATGTACCGCCTTGTCAATCATTCATTGACTCTTAAAAATGTGAACATTTTATTGTTTATTTAAGTATGAATTTTTTCCCAAATATATTTTACCCAAAATATAAAATATTTTTGATTAATTAAATTTTTCATATTTTGCTTTAAAACCCCCAGCTTTATATAACTGCAACTAATGAACAGAAAGTCTTTTAACGAATCTTCTTGAAACTAATAAATTACCGACGTTGTGATCATTTTTCAAGCTGAAAGTTTCACGACATTTTTATAACCCTATTTTAAAGACTCTATTGTGATTTCAGGGGCTTAAAAACAGTTAAAGCGTATATTTGTTATTGTGAGGTATTTTTAGATGTTTTTATTTCTGATCGCGACGGTAAATGAACTCCTGCTAGTAAAAACAGAGGATGTTCGGTTAAACGAGTCAACAATCTGACGTTATATCGACATGTTTATTTTTCAGTAGCATGATACAGTAATTAATCGGAAAATATGGACCACACAGAATGTCCAATACAATGAAAACTGGGTAGTTAAAAACTAAGTTTTAATAAATGTAACACGTCAAGCCGTTTTCTAACTATCCGTTGGATAAAAGTTGAAAGTTTACAAAAAAAAAAATATTTAATACTGATCCCTGATCCACTGATCCCGCTTCCAAACTGGCGTTGTATTACTTTTTTCTCTATCCTTCCACCTGTCACGGGTAGTGTCACGAAATAGCATTTCTTCACATAGATTTACTGCTCTCGATGAATTCGTTTCTTGTCATCACGTATTTATTTTAAGCAGGTTTAAATTAAAAACTGCCCGAAAAATAACTAACAAAACACAGATATTTAATGAGAAGTTAAAAGATTCGCTCCTCTCGCACACAAGACATAATATCACCAACACACATACTACCAACGCCATCACCCATACATACATTGACACAAACACCCACCATACTTCAACAAACAACACTCTTCCAACCTCAAACATCAAATACACAACAACTACAACATATCCATAATTACAAAATCGAGCATATCCCCTCAGATATTTGTCAGCAGAGACCATTCTACCGCCTCATCCAAGAATACAACTTTATCTCCCATCTGGACTTAATCAAAGTCCTCCCATCCCAAAAGGCAGCCTCCTTGCGAACTACTAAACTCCTAAACATCTACGACATCACAGCAACACTCCGTAAAACCACACGAGATGACACCATCTTATTATCAGCTTTCAGAAGCCACATAATCCGCACCCCGCTCCAAATGATCCTTTCCACAAACTTTCCACCTTGTCATAGCCGGAGTCGGAAAAAACCTTTCCCTGAAAACTATCGAGGATAACTTATCCGTAATCAAATTTCCGTACACAAAAGTAGTTTGTATAATTGCCCGTTCCAACTCTTATATTAGAGTTTTCACGAACTCTGTATCCAAATTAGCGGAAGCACTTACCGAAGCGGTAAGTGCTTCCATTCCGATTCGATTGAAGTATTGCTCGAAATGTTGCAAAAGCGGATATTCCAACAACGAATGCCCAAAGAAATCTCTTACTTGTCCATTTTGTGGAGTAAATCACAGGTCTACTGCGCGTCCCACAATATCTGATCCCAAATGCCCGAACTGTAAGCCCCATCCCGCCTTTTCACAAAGATGCCCACATCGCAACACAAAACCCAATAATTAGAATCAAACCTAACCAGTATACACACCGAAACAAATCCCTTCATACGACCTCTCCTCCGATATGAAATCCTTAATACACTTCATATCCGTGATCCTTTTCAACGTCTTCACAGAAAAGAGAAGCGTAACCATCCGATAAACATGGATACTAATATAGGCTAGTAGATGAATAGTTCTTGATATATATGAGAAAAAGGAAAAAAAAAATCATTTCATAATTCTGTGGCTGGAAGGCAAAAGGGGATAAGTCGATTTTTTGCAAAATAGTGTTATGTATACCATTCGACAGCATTTTTGATTCTGCACAATCTTGGTAAAGAGAGTTAAGTGAAAGTTTACTAATTAAAATATTATTATTGATCAAAAAGGGGTAACTTGGCTACAATTTAATCATTACGACTGTTTTAAGGATATAACTCAAGATATCTTCTGGAGAGCAAAATAGTAATTACTAGTAAAATGGTATATGTGCACATATTTTCTAACATTATGAAATTAACTGAGAAGCAAAACGATTTAAGTCATGTTAACTTGAGACTTATTCGAAATGTGTGCTAGTAAAAGGGATTAAATCAAGATAACCCCTTTTGCCGGAATGTGATAGAAGAAATATATATGAAAGTATTGCTAGCATATACAAAGTTATCCCTTTTTGCAAGAATGCGGTGTCCACGCAAATCATATTCGTATCAGTTTCTTGTCAGTACTTGTCTAGATTGTGAAGAGAGCACACGCAAATTTTATCAAGGAACGTTCACTACGATGGCAACTCGAAATAACAATTATTATTCCTCCACGTGTGGTATAATTGTTGATTATTAATCACTACATTCCATACTTTTTTTAAGTAAAAGAAAATATACAGCAAGATTTTGACTCAGACGACAGCGTAAAAGACCCGGCCTATGATCACATTCAAGAAGACCACCATAGTGATTCTGACACCGAACAGGAGAAAAATGGCTCAGATTAACCAAATTTTGAAAACAATGAAGAACATGGCCAACCAATGCACAAAATATTGAAACGAAAAGTAGGAAAAAGAAAAAATAGACAGGTTTTACGAAATACGGGTAAAGGATATGAAACAAACAAAGGAAACGCAATAAATCTAGGCAGTCACGGTCACTGCGAGATTGTAGAAGAAAGTGTAAAAAAAATATTTGGTGAACATAGATTATATCTGTTTCAAAATTACTGGGGAATGGGCAACTACGATAGAAGGGTAAGTTGTATTGCCTCATTAATTCAAATTTCTGACAAGAAGATTACTACTAACAGAAGTGATACTGATAAACCTTCAAAAAATATAGGGAAGTGTTTTATATATTTTATAGAAATTCAAGGAGGAAGAATCCAATGCTGCAAGGTATGTTTTTGTGCTATTTTTGACGAAAGTAATAAATTTATAGAAACTGTTACAAAAAAGAAAATGTCATCCAACTGTGGTATTCCTATGGCTGATAGCAGAGGCAGGCATAAACCAAAAAACAAAATTTCCGAATCTAGAATGGAACTCTTCTATAGCCACATATCCAAATTTCCTGCCTATGAGTCTCACTACTCACGAAAACATACTAGTAAAAAGTATCTAGTAGCAGAATTAACAAAAGCTAAGATGTATCAAATGTATACCCAGGACATAACATCTGAACCGGTTTCTTATAAAGTTTACTCTCAAACAATCGATAAATTAGGCTTAAAGTTTAAAAAACCAAGCAACGATACCTGTAACAATTGTGAAATTTTTTTTAGAATCATATTAATATCAGTAAGACAGCTGATGCAAGGAAAAAACATGAGAATTTATTAGCAGATCATCATATAGAATCTGAAACTGCTTACGAGTCAAAGAGATTAGACAAATTAAAATGTATAAACAGCAAAAGTCAAAAAATATTTGTATTTGACTTACAACAGGTTTTTCCTACTCCTTACTTACAAACTAATACCGTGTTTTACGTGCCAACGAAATTGCTTCTTATTTATTTAAGAGTTTTGCTAATTTACCTTCTGAAATGCTTTCTGCTGAAAGGAATGTTAATAAAGAGAAAGAAGAGAGACAATAAGACTGAAATTTGCTGGAGAAATATGAAATGGCTAAGATACATCAAGGAATTTGGCATTATTAATTTTAAAACATCGCTTCAGGAATATCAGCCATTTCAAGAAATAAATTTTAGAAGACAAAAAAAGATACACTCATCGATATCAAGAACATTACTTTAGATAATTTGTATGATAAGCCAAGACAAATAAGTGAAAAAAAAGTAAGTGATCTTTCAGACCTTATTAAGTAAGTTGATGAGAGTGCAAAAGAATGTTATCGTGGACTTGCCCAAATCCCACGAAATTCACAAGATCTGGATAATACTGCTGACACAGATCCAGACATAGATAATTATTTTAGTGATGATGATTTTTAATAAAATATTCTAAAAAAAATATTTGTGTAATTTATTATTTTAAAGAACCAGCTTCCGAAAAATATTTGTGTTCATCAAAATTTTTTTTTTCTTCCTGCGAAAGCTATTCTGTTCGTATTATATAGAATATATGTTTTTATTTTGTGTTTAGGATGCGCCCTTAATTCTCTTTCTAAGTATCATCTTGATCAATTGTTAATTTGTAAACGTATCATCAGATTGCTGTTGAAACCGCCATGTTTAATAAACTTTTTGAAAAAATTTACGTTTTATTTCTTGTTCTGTCAATGCTATATCCAGAACAAAATATTTTCTTTGCTTTATTGTGGTTGCCCTTTGTAAGTAGAAATAACTGCAGTTAACACTACAGTGCACATTTAATGTTAACCAAGTTACTACCGAGCATAAGGGTATAAATCTACATAACCCCCTTTACCAAGATGATTTTATGTGCATTCCAACTATAACTTGACTTACCTCCTTATGCTTTCTTGAAATAATTAAAAATAATAAATATCCTAAAATATTTTTTTAATTTATCAAAATATTGGACACATAGATATTAATTTAAGAAAAAACACTTAAATATATCTAACAGAATGTAAGTCGGATCTAGAAATATACAAACGTTACTAATATTACGTCTATAAGGTAACAAAAAGACCATATGAACTAAAAATGTCTGTACTGAAAAACTTCCAAATGAGAGTTATCCCCTTTTGCCTTCTAGCCACAGAATTATCATAATATATTATAATAGTTTGTTTCATATTTTGTTTAATAAAAAGTGAAGCCCATATTTTACGTGCATAGTAACGCGCATCGTGAAGTTATCATTTGTAGTGATACTTTGGAGAGATTTAAAGATGAAGAAATTTACGTTCTGGTAAACCCGAATGGTCCACTCCATATAATTTGATACTATAGTTTAGTTAGATAATAAGTTACAATTTTAGGATAACCAGTTAATGTTTAACTAAATTTCTTCATTAAAAAAGTCCGAAAAATATTTTGTTATAATCCTTATTCACGTACGACTTTCGATACTTAAAATTATATTTTAAGTACGCGCCTGTGTTAAACAGTAATAATTAATATTTTCAAGTCCTTCCATTGGAATAAGACTAATTTAAAAACGAATTTTGTTAACATTAAATTTGTTTAAAAGCTAATTAGTTCTTGGGAGGTGTCTTGGGTGTTACATAATTTACTTTGAAAGATCCAATAGACGTTTTTTATTCATTATCCTAAACAGAAAAGACGTGATCTAATCTCATTATTCACTAAATAAAAAGGTCAAAACATCTACCTGAGTGTTGTTGTGTACAACAAAAAGTTAATCGGATAAGCAGGTAAAGAAAAAGTCTTTTATGGCGTGCTTCTAGCACTACCCTGCATTAATTAAAGTTGTTGGGGGCATCGTTGTAATGACGTTCACAAGTTAATATAAAATTAAAATATCTACCTCAACGTGCTTTAAATAATTGTGTTGCTTTGTCTAGCAGATATTTTTAACACACCATTATTAAATTAACCCTTATCAGCGCAAGTTGGTTCCAACGGGAACGAGACGTCAATTCTGTTATCATAAACCCATAAAAAAAATTTTATTGAATTTTATGCATGACTGAATTTGTTTGTTTCCTTCAACATAGTCATCAGCAATTTAAAATATTTATTATCATTTCTGAAATTATTGCGTTGAAAGAATTTTGTCATGTAAAGGGGCAACACGGGCCCGTCATACCCTATTTGTATTTATACCTTAAGTCTAAATCTTTGTTACAGAAGTTAATCTGGCAGTCAGGTGATGTTTTTGTATATTATCAAAATGACTTTTATGATTACGGAAATCCAATAAGAAAGTTTAAACGTGTAACAAACAATGTAAACATCTCTTTGAATTGAACATCAAAGATATGCTTACAATAGGTGCTATATCTATTCTAAATAAATTTTAAAAACTGATAATCATTATTGACATGCAATAATATTGTAAGGTAGGCACCTATACATATTTTGAAATAAATACTGCATCTGCTATCAGTCGTTTGATATTGACGTTAGTGTTGACAACTAAGCTTCTAAAATTATATTGAATCACAGTGAAAGTAGATAGTGCGAATAAAATGTCCCGAAAACCATTATCAGCTGCAGAACTGCAAGATATCGCTAATAATTTATCGGATTCCGATCATGAAGAATCTCCTGAAGTAGGTGGCATTGAATGTGACTCCGAAATTGGAGATCATTTTTTGGAAGCAAGTGAAGAAGATGATTAGCAAGTAGTATTAAGTGATAATGAAGAATACTGTGTAGCTAGATTTTAGAGTGTGTAATTTTTGAAACTAAGGATGGAATTAACTGGAAGAGTTAGCCCCTGGTCAAAGTGTAGATGATCCTGTTGATTAATTGTGTTTGTTTGTGGACGAAAAAATTGTGAACGAAATAGCGAAGTGTACAAATAAAGAAGCCGAAGGAGTGCTGGGGATAGAGAACTGGAAATATTGTGACCCTACAAAGCTATATGCCTTAATTGGACTACTACTAACTGCAGGACACCTGAGTGCCAACGTCCATAATGTAGATATACTTTTGAGTAAGTTTTATGGATCTACTATATTTAAAGCTACCATGGCGTTAAAACGATTTAAAGATTTGTTCGATTTGACGATAAGGACACGAGGTCTGAACGAAGAAGGAACGAGAAATTAGTAGCAATACGCGACGTGTGGAATCAAGTTAACCAAAACTTTCAGAAATAAGGTAAGATGGGGCAAGTGCATTATCGGGGCAAGTGCAGAACATTATCATAAAAACCTATCACTTTTGAAATATGGGCTGCCATCTATTATTTGGTATCTTTAATACCCGTGACAACAGTCTTTAACAACAGTGAGCTGCTTTATTACGTTTCACTGATGTTATAGGTACGGTAGTGTCACTTGTGTTTTGCAACTTCTCGAGCAAGGTCACTGATAAAAATTAATCCATTTATATCTACCGAATCTGTGAACATCTTTATATTATTTTTGGTAGGTAAGTATCTTAGGCAAAATAGTTTATGATAAACATAATATATTTTTTAAATATTTACTTTTTGACAGTTTTTATTGTTGTACCGCTCTTGCCCCACGTATTTTTAAAGTCGGGGCTAGTGCGGATAAAATTGTGGGGTAAGAGCGGCACATATTACGCACTTGCCCCAAATCTCACACAGTTTTTCTTTATGCTTTTAGTTCCACCATGGTGAGAAATTACATTCGCAGAAGTAGCAGGGGCAAAGGATATACGAAAGAGAGTTTAAAAATTGCACTGACGGCAATTAAATCTGGGCAAATGACTTTATACCGAGCTACTAAAGTGTACACAATTCCAAGAAGTACTCTCCATGATCACCTTAAAGGTAGGAGAGGACAAAAAAGTTCCAGCTATGGAAGAACTCAGGACATTCCTCAACAGGAAAAAGAAAAACTAGCAAATGGCCTTCGTACTATGGAAAAATGGGGTTTTGGCCTTTCTAGAAAAGAAGTGTTGCAGGTTGTAGCTGACTTCGTCAAAGAGAATAACATTAAGACACAGTTTAAAGATGGTAAACCAGGAGAAGATTGGTTTTTTAATTTCAAGCGTAGACATAACCTCTCTATTAAAAAACCCCAGAGTGTTGAATTTGCTAGAAAAAAAACCTTGACCCATTCCTGATCTACAACTATTTTGATTTACTTGAAAACGTTATAGAAGAACTTGGTTTACAAGAACGCCCGTCGCAAATTTGGAACTTAGATGAAAGCAGTTTTTGCACAGATCCGTCAAAAACAAAAATTGTCGGACAAAAGGGGAGCTCCATCCACAAGAACTATTAGTGGGCCTGGCAAACAAAATACAACTGTTCTTATGTGCTGCAGCGCAAGTGGCAAAAAAGCACCTCCGCTTATTGTCTTCAAAGGTAAACATGTTTGGGACCAGTGGACTACTCCGCGTGGCACGGAGTTTTTAAATACTACTTACGCTGCCACTCCTAAAGGGTGGATGAAGACAACTGTATTTAGAAACTATTTTGAAAACAGTTTTTTAAAGTTTATTGGTTCAGAACGACCGGTATTAGTAATTTACGACGGACACGCGAGTCATCTTGGAGCAGATGTCATAAATATAGCTGTTGAAAACCATATTACGATACTTAAGCTCCCTCCTCACACTAGTCATGTACTCCAGCCCTTAGATTTGTGTGTATTTAAATCACTGAAGACCCGTTGGGATGCTAAACTTGTTGAATGGCAGAGAAGAAATGTGGGGGCCGCTGTAACAAAAAGTATATTTTCCAAATTGATAGGAGAAATATGGCAGGAAACCAGGCCCGAAATATTAGTGAGTGGTTTCATTAAAGCAGGAATAGTTCCGCTGAATAGGAATATTATTCAGCAAGATTTATTTGACCCAGTGGCTCTCCAACGTTGGCAAAAAACCCGTAACGTGGCTAGGTTTGATGGTCCTGACTTAACTTTGCCTAGTACATCAGCAAAAAATAATGAAAATCCAATCACAGTCGAAGCACAGTCAACTTTTAGCTCGACAGATATACAAACATTTCAAGAAACTGAGAAGATTCTGTATGTTTCATTCGAAGAGTTGTTATTGAGGTCAACCAAACGTGAAAACAATTCTAATTCGAAGAAAAGAAAACGCGTGTGCTTGGGTGCAGAGGTGATAACAAGAGCCGATGTTGAAAAAATTTTAAGTTCAAATACAACAAAAAAATATAAACCAGAAAAAAAAATTAAAAAGATTTACAAAAAAAAAATTGCTGAAAGCAGTTCCGAAAATGATAGTAGTTCTTGGTACAGTGATTCAAGCAAAAACAGAATTGTTGAATTTGACGAGCTAAGCAAAAGTGATTTGGAAGAGTTTGATGAAAAAAACCCTACTGACAAACTTACATTTACCAAAATACAAATTGGGGATTTTGTATTAGTAAATTTTCCTGGAAAAAAGAAAACGTTCAAATATGTTTGTTTGGTGAAACAACTGATCAATGGTGATGAAGCCGAAGTAACAGGCTTGAAAAGGCTCACAAATAAGTGCCATTTTATTTTAAAACCCAACGATGTCTGCACTATTCAAAAATATCAATAACTGCTGATTACGAAAAGTATATTTTTGAGACTGCACCTGAAGTGTTTGAAGCATAGCATAAGTATTTTTTCCAATTATTATTATTTTTTGTTACTGTTAACAGGATTTATTCATTCTGGTACGTTTAGTTTATGTTTTTATTTTAAATAAATATTTTTCAGTCAAAATATCTGAAATTGTTTTGACTCTCTCCTAAAAAATATTTCGTAGCATTTTTTTCTTAATATTTTATTAAAGTTAAGCATAAAGAATAAAAATTACATATATGTAGGATTTCTGCACTAGCCCCGTATGGAACACTTATTATTATTAGCAATAATAATGGCACATTCTGCTCTTACCCCGGATCAGTGGGGCAAGTGCGTAACATGTACTTGCGAAAAAAAATGTATAGGTAAATTTGGTAGGTAATGTATTTTTGTTATCTAAATAGTTTTAATTGGTCGGCTAATAATCACAATTATACGACAGAAGTTTAAAAAAATCTTAATTTGAAAGAGGCAAGTTTTGTAGTTAAATGAATATTAACTATGAATTTTTTCGTTCGCACCTTCTTATCTTACCTTACTATTTAACAGGAAAAAACATATTGGTAGATGAGCAACTTGTTCCATATCAAGGTAGGTGTCCTTTCAAGTAGTATATTATATCTTTAAAGTCAGATAAATATGGCATAAAAATATGGGTGGCCTGTGACTCGGAAATATATTACCTTTTAGGTTGAAAACCATATATGGGAAAAACGGAAATACAGTAGCCAAATATAACTATTTCACTGATCTTGCTCTTGCACATGAATTACTGGCAAATTCACTAACTCTTGTGGGCACAGTAGAAAAAAGGTACTCTTTCCTCGAGAATTTCTACCAAACAAGAACCATTTAGAGACATCTTCAATTTTTGGATTCACTTCAAAAGCATCTCTTGTTTCTTACGTTCCGAAAAAACAAAGAAGTGTCCTAGTCCTATCTACAATGCATCACAATGCTTACAGTACAGATGATGTTGACAATAAACCAGATATACTACTTTATTATAATAGTACAAAATACGGTGTCGATACAATAGACCAAATGGTTAATAAATATATGTGCAAAATACTAACTAACCGTTGGTCTTTTGCATTTTTATGAATATTTTAGACGTGGCTGGGGTAGCTTCATTTATTACTTGCACAAATTTACATCCAAAATAGAACGAAAACAAAAATTAAAAGCGAAGATTATTTCTTACAACGACAGCAGAACAACTAGTGCTGCCTCAAATTTTGAGAAGAAAATCAAGAGGACTACAATGGGTAACAAAACAGTGTAGTGAAAAATGCTGACACGAAGTTGAACCATACAATAAATAGCAAAAACTAGAAAAACCTCCAGTTCTAACAAGGAAAAGGTGTCACATGTGCCCAACAAAAAAGGACAGGAAACAAAAACAAATTTGTGAAATATGCAGTAGAAATATGTGTACCGATCACTGTATAATTAAAAAAGTTTGTAAGTATTGCAATAAAGAAAAATAAATGACTACTCTATGGTTTTTTTATTTTTATTTTTTTTAACCTAATACTTAATAATAACTTAATTTTTCATATCAATTTGCTATTCTAGTTGAAAATAAGCTAATCTTGTGGCTTAATCCTAAATAAAATAGTAAATTGATATGACAAAGTATTATTTGTAAAAGTAAAATAATAATATTCTTCTGACTTATGTGTTTTATTTATTTTTTAAAGATTGTTTTTGTCAGTACTTTATAAATAAGCTGCTAATTACTATAATCATTTATCAGAAGGGTTTTCACACAATAATGAAAGGCAACAACACCGTAATCTTTTTTCGGAATATGTGGAAACACCAACCCCTCTTGTCAAATAAAATGGCATGGTAGATTTACAAAAGTTTTTATTTATTTATTTATTAAGTCTTTATTTGGCTCCAAATGTTTATTACTTGTGAATAAATTTTTTTTTCTACAAAAGATTTCTTTCATTTCATTATTTTGTGCGAATCCTTCAGGTAGATCGTACCCTCGAGGTAGACCGCATACTATAGTAGCACTTTATTTAACGTATTACACGCTCCAATCGGACCAATAGTAAAAGAGATATGATGTAATGCACTCTTAGCAATACCGCAATGTGTGTTTTTTCTGTCTCAACATATTCGCTACCGTCTCTTCTTTCCAATGATGTATCATACGTCACGATCCGACGAACTATTCTACCCCCACCACAACACGCTCAAAAATTATTCTACATAATTCTGTTTAACTCAATTTAATTTTATTTAATTCTATTTACTTTTATTTTATTTTATTTTGGTAAAGCGTTGACGTTAAACGTCTTTTTATTTTTTATTGTAAGTGTATGTTTATCTTACCCAGTGACATATAATAAATTATATTAAATAAGACATATTTATCTTACCCTACAATTACAGTAATCCATATTTTTAGAGATTTTCGAAAAAAATTAATTACTGTGAAGTAGTAATATTTCTGATCAACAATATTTGACTCATCAACTTGTAGAATGAATTAGCAATAAATCAACAGTATGGTTTTAAGAACAATATAGGATTGTGTAACGTCTTAATCTTATTAAGACCAGGGCGTTAAGCAACACCACACTGCTGGAAGAAACGAGGAGAGAAATTCTTCGAATATCCCTAAGGATATTCAAGAGAAAAACGCCCACCGTTCCATCCATCAGAATGGTGCTCTGCCCGACTGCTCAGCCCTGGGTTCGTTCCCTGTTCATTCTCTCCCCACATCAATCCCAGAAAGGTACAGGATATAAAAAAACTTACGAAGTCATAGTAAAGGTATATTTATTTATTAAATAAAAAAAATCGGTTGCCTGTAAAGTCGGTTTTACGGGCGAAGATTTTACGTGACAACGTCTTTTTCTCGGTAGAATATTTATTGATATGAATATTATTAAATTGCACAATAGGAACAAGGAATTGAATGAAAATAAGAATTGCACAAATTTTAACTATAGAAATATATTTTAAATGTTTGACTAGCAATACGCGCTGTTTCTTCTCAATCGACTGAATTACGATTGATTGCAGAGTGATTTAAACTAATAATTTACTTAACACTATCAACATTTGTCAATAGTATGACATAACCTATAAACTCAGTTTCTCAACTTTTGTGTCAATCTAACAATTAATCAATCAATCATAGTTTACGATAATGAAATATTAGTGTACAATTATTTACCTTTATTGTTATAGTTGTTGTAAATGACGAATCTAAGCACTCCACCTTTTCACTACAGACACAGCTGACGATACTTTAACCACACGTGTGAACTTGTATTATGACGCTTTCTCGGTTTTCCAAGGCCAAGAACGCTCGAGAAAGACAGAGACACAAGCACGCACCGATTCAACGCGCCTAATTCTCTAGTGCTGCGCGCGCAGCGGACCGATCATGTTTGAGTGGGAGAGAGACGCAAGGTATTCGCCGGTCCGGCGGGCCTCTCTCTCGTTCGGTGACTCATCGTAACAGACGTGAGCGGGCGTTACACTTTTTCATGAGTGACTCCGAGCTACAACCTATTTTAAGACGTTGTCACGTCAATAAACAGGATTCAAATTATTATGAATGCGAAACAAAAATAAATTTTTAAACCGAGACTCAAATATTCTGCCGGTTGCCGGTATAAAATAATTAGATATATTAAAAAGTACTCAGCTTTAGTTCGTTCTGAAGGAGTCGTTCAGTTCTCCAGGAAGGGTTCCGATCTTTGTGAAAGTTAGCTGCTGTCGGGGGTTGTTCGTCTGGATAATAGCAATCACTTATGTCCCCAGGTTGTTAAATGGGTTTCAAATTATATTCTGATGCATCAGTCGATTTAAGGTAGTATGGGTGGTTGCTGATTGTTCCCCAAGGTAGTGTGGTTGGATGTTGTTTGCTTCCCAAGAAAGTGTGGTTGGCTATTTTTTGCTCCCCACGGTAGTGGTTAGAAAATTCATACAAATATCAGTTATTTCCCAAAAGAAACGCCCGATCAAAAATAAAGCTGAGTATTCAGAGAAAAACGATGTCAGCAAAATCTCTTATCACAGCGTGGCATTAATAAAAATAAATTTGTAGGAAAAGATTTTATTAATAAGATATTAAAGAAAATAAGGTAATATAGGTACATATACAGGGTGAGTCATGAGGAACTTTACATACTTCTACCATATGTAGAGTCCCTCAGGGAGCATATCATGTGGCCACTAAAAAATGTCAACTCCTCTTCTTTATTAATTAACAGGGTGATTTGTGTAATTAACCATTTATTTCATTTTACTGTAGTGTTTATACGGCTCACTTGATTTTTTTAATTTTTGCATGATACAGTACACTACTATCAAACATTCGACTGGTATTAGCTAAACTAAAAAATTCCAGGACTGGCTTTGGAAAAATTAATTTAGGGATTCGTATTAAATATTACACCCTGTATATTTTTTTTTTAAAATGCAATAAGTGATTTTTAAACTAGTTCAAAATTTTTAGTGAACGATCAAATCTTGCCAAAAATAGAACAACCATAATGAAGTATCAAATTATAAGGTATTAATTTAAACAAATGTTATAAATTTCAAACATTTTAATTAAAATGAGTTCCTACAACATAATCTAATACGTAGAAAATTAACATCTTTACTGCCACTTTGTATTATCTCTACGATAGAATCAATTGTTTTTCAATTTTAAATTTTTACTCATAGATCGTATTGGGGCATTATTTTCGATAAATAATAAATTAAATTGATTAAAAAGTCAAACCTCTTGTATGTGTTAGTTTTTTTTGATTGTAAATGATTAAAATTTTATGTCAAATAATAATACATTGCATCAACTGTACTAAATAAAAATAAATCTAAAAAAGTTTAAAATGAAGGTTGGCGTTGACCGTTTGACGTATCTTGATATTTTATACCCATTGTCATTATTGTCATTATCAATTGTTATTTATGTGTACAAGAATACATATTTCTTCTGTCATATCTACGTTAAGTACATTGTGTTAGTTTTGGTAGAGCTTTTGTTACTTTCGTTCAAAATGCCACATCAGTTTTCGACCACAAAATATGCAGACATAATATTTGTTTATGGATTCTGTAATGGGAATGGTAGGGCTGCTAGTAGAGAATATCGCAGGAGATTTCCTAATCGTCGAACTCCCAGTTATCCAACATTTGGGTCAGTTTTTAATTATTTGCGAGGAAATGGCACTTTTCCTAGTGGAACAACAGAGCGACATGTAGATGAAGCGCAGGAAGATGACATTATGGACGCCGTTACTATGAACCCTACAATAAGCACTAGACAAGTAAGTCGAGAATTCAATGTTACTCAATCAAAAGTAAGTAGAGTCTTACAAAAAAATAATCTATACCCATATCACATTCAAATGGTTCAGCGACTACATACTGGAGATGAGATCGATAGGTTTAAATTTTGTAGATGGATTAACAATAATCGACCAACGCTATACAGGACACTATTTACAGATGAAGCCCGATTTACCAGAGACGGGATAAATAATTCACGAAATTCACATGTGTGGGCAGAAGAAAATCCCCATGCTATTCGAGAACGTCGTTCTCAGTTAAGGTTTTCGGTTAACGTGTGGATTGGTGTTATAAATAACCAATTAGTAGGTCCTCACTTTTTTGATGGTCCTTTAACAGGGCAGGTCTATTTGAACTTTCTACAAAATATTTTGCCGAATTTGCTTGCCAACGCGAACGTTGCTATCCGAGGGATGTATTTTCAGCATGATGGGGCACCCCCACACTTTTTACTGGCAGTGAGACAACATCTCAATAATGTTTATGGCAACAGGTGGATAGGACGTGCAGGTCCTATTTCGTGGCCTTTAAGATCCCCTGATTTCAATCCCGTTGATTACCATATTTGGGGACGATTGAAGCAACTAGTTTACGCAGTGAATATTAATAACCGACAACAATTAATTGATAGAATTATACATTGTTGTAATACTATTAGAAACGATCCCCAGAGTATCCGTAATTCAATACGTCAATTAACAATTCGGCAACAATAATGTGTACAGGCTGCAGGGTTCCATTTCGAAAATCTATTTTGAATTATTTTTATTTTGTTACCATTATTGTATCTTTTCCAGTTCTAATTTATGGGTTTATCATAACTATGTACATATTTTTAGGTTTTTTTAAATTATTCTTCGTTATTGTTAGTAGTTACTGTTTTTTGTTGTGAAGTGACTCAGTTTATCATTTCAATTAAAATGTTTGAAATTTATAACATTTGTTTAAATTAATTACCTTATAATTTGATACTTCATTATGGTTGTTCTATTTTTGGTAAGATTTGATCGTTCACTAAAAATTTAATAAAAGTGCGACAACATTGTAGCTTATGTCGTTTTCATTGGCTATTTATGTAGTTTGAAAATCACTTATTGCATTTTAAAAAAATATATACAGGGTGTAATATTTAATACGAATCCCTAAATTAATTTTTCCAAAGTCAGTCCTGGAATTTTTTAGTTTAGCTAATACCAGTCAAATGCTTGATAGTAGTGTACTGTATCATGCAAAAATTAAAAAAATCAAATGAGCCGTATAAACACTACAGTAAAATGAAATAAATGGTCAATTACACAAACCACCCTGTTAATTAATAAAGAAGAGGAGTTGACATTTTTTAGTGGCCACATGATATGCTCCCTGAGGGACTCTACATATGGTAGAAGTATGTAAAGTTCCTCATGACTCACCCTGTATACAGTAAAAAAATTTAAAATGTTTTCAGCTTTATTTTAAGGAAGTAGGTACCTGCTATTCAGAAGAAAACAATTAAAAAATATAGAGGCCTAAAACTAGAAAAACATACTTACCCGTGTATATGGCCAAGACACTAACCAATTTGTGTAACTAGAGTTTCATTAAGAATGATTGTATTGATATGATTGAAAAGAGCGAATAAAAATTTGTATTGGCTTATATAGAGTGGGCCGGCTAATAAAAATATTTATAATTTAGTGAGGGCGCTTTGGAATAATATAGAACGGGGGACAAGTACCAAGAGGAGCTTGGTGTCTCGTTCAATTGATTGATTAAAACGTTACAATTGAAATGCCAAATGATGGTAGTTCAGATTTCTTTCCTTGGTGGCGTCGTTACCTTACTGGACAAACACCTACTTTGTAACCTGTCACCAAATCCTATAATATAGATAGATAGGATTTAATGATATACTGAACTGTAATTCAATTAGCAAGGTTATGAAGTAACAATAATGTAGGACATTCAAGAACAGGTCTTCGCAATAAAAGAACATACGTACATTAACAGGAACTTACACTGTCCATAAATTCAATGTTGAAAAGCAACAGCATCGAAAATTAAGATCATTGTAATTGACTGTTGAATTCAACGAATTAATTTGTTCTCACATATAATTAACATTTTTACCTCCTTATAAAATTAATTGTTTCTAGAACAACATGTTCAAAAAAACATTTTGCTTTACGAGTACTTCATTAGCAGAGGGCGCGGAAATATATTTTACTAAAGTAAATTAAAAATAAACATTTAGAATTCGCTTTGCACGTGGTCCAAAATTTCCATTGAAAACAAAAGCTGCCATTTTTAAGCCAGAGATCTTTATTTATTAAACATGATACTGTTAAATGAGTCAGTAATCGAAATATAAACAAAGATGGAAAACTCTCATTTTCCTTTATAAATATAATAAATTATTCAAAGAATGACGAGGGTATATCGTTACAGAGAAATTAAACTGATGTTTTGTTGTAAAAAGGAAAAGACATTTTAAGGCGAAAGTTCCTTTTCCCTTCACGGGATTTTTATTTTTAACCAGAATATTGTTGTAAAAATACTCAACAAAAAGTACAAAATCCAATAGTGTTATTTATAGTTAAAGAATATAGTTTTTTGTAAATATTATAAAAAAATAATATTTGTAAAACTTACTTAATAAAACTAATATATCAGTTGTGTCAATACAGGGTGTCCCATAATTAATTGGACATTAGCTAATGGGTGATAGCTGACATCAAAATAAAGCGTTTGAGCTCAAATTGCTTAGGCAAAATGTTGCTAGTTTTCGTTCTACAGGGAGATTCATTAATATTTTTTTATATTATTTTTATGTATATATTGAAAACTATTCAACCGATTTAAGTGAAATTTGGTATCTTGCTATTATTTAGTATGCTTAATAAGAAAATGATATTAGTTTTACCATTGACACTAGGTGGCGCCACCTACTGTAACATTGGTTCATTAATGGGGCCATAATTTTTTTGTCCGCCCTGTATAACCATTCTAGGAAAAAAACATGAAATAACATTCAGTTCTACACAAAAAAAGGTATTCTTGTTTCAAATCAAAAAAGTACACCGTTTTCGAAATAAACGTATTTTGTTTTTCGCAAAACAAGCAGGTACCTAGGTATGCTGTGAACTTAATGCCAAAGTCAAGGCGTAAGTACGAATTTGTTTACTATTTGTTGTCAAAGTGCAGTGCGAGTCTATTATTAAAAAAGAATATGTGTGTACTTTGTACGCAGGTAAGAAGTTATACTTCTATTATATGACTTCAACGAAATTAATATATTTTAAACAGTTTATTTGTGTTTTATTTAAATATTAAACTAATTTTAATACAGTAAAACCTCCCTTAACCGAAACCTTTTTAACCGAAACGACTGACAGTTTCAATAATTTCATCAATAAAAAGTAAAGGTTTGTCGCAAAACGTAAACAATTCCGTTAATTTCACTCACCAATTGATGTCTATGTGTGTTGGGAAATCACAAAAACCAAGAGCTCTAAAAGATATTTCCGAAAAGGCATTTTAAGGTATAGAAGCCAAAAAAGTTCATGGATGTCGACCACTTTATTTTTAGAATGGTTTGAAAATAAATTCGTCTCAAGTGTAAAATCCTTATTAAAATTAAAAAACCTTCTCATCAGAGCATTGTTGCTTGTTGACAATGCGCCCTCACCCTCAAAATCTACAAAATGGTGACAATTGTCAGATTTTTGCCACCGAATATCACAAGCTTAATCCAGCCGTTAGACCAGGGAGTCATAGAGACATTCAAGAGACATTATAGAGAAGCATTCTTAAGACATCTGGTATTACAGGAGACGAATTAAACCAAAAGTGTTCCCGAAATTCTCAAATCTTTAACAATAAAACATTTTTATTGTTGAGCTGAGTCGTGGGCCAAGATCAAATCTTCAACTTTGGAAAAATGCTGGAACAAACTTTTTGATAAGATTTTGATTGACGATCCTGAAGAAGAAAATGGTAAGAAAACGACAGAAGAAATTAAACCTTTCATTAAAAATTTGCCGGGACATGACGAAATTAACTAAGAAGAGATACGTAACTGGTTAGCAGCTGATGACTCAGAACGTGAATTCATCGACCAGGACATCATTGATATGGTTCTTTATCAAGACAACCTGAGCATATCAGATGACGAAGATGACGACCCAAGAGGCAACAGGCAGCACAAGACCGTCGACGAGATTTTCAATGCTTTAGAGGAAATAATTTTATACAGTAGGCCTAATTAGTTAGGGACACGACTAGATTCTTAATTTTTGTTGTCATTACATAAAGTTTTGTAATTTTCAGATTACGTTTAGTAGCTCAGCTTTACGTTTCGTCGAAAAATCGAATGTGGCAAACTCATGACGTTCTGCAAATTAACGATGGAGGGAGAGAGAAACATCGTTGTCAAACGAAAACGCAAAAAAAATAGCAGATTTCTTTAAAAAAGCATATTAAACTTGTTCATTTTCCTTAATTTTATTACTTTATTTTGGATTTACTTATTAGAAAACATTACGAAATCAACTCATAGTATTTTTTAATACCAATATTTTGATCAAGAATATTATAAAAAACAATGTTATTTTTAACCGAAATTCTTGTTATCCGAAACGGCCTCCCCCCCAATTATTTCGGTTAACGGAGGTTTTACTGTACTTACAAGTTTCCTAAAAATTTTTTTTAAATAATACCGAAAATAAAAAAAAGTAAGCAAGGCAATAACATGACATGTTATGTTCCGTTTTCGAGTGACAACTGGTGTAGCCAGTGTGCTATGGCCGTAAAATTCATACTAAAGTGAATTATTTTGACAGATTATATCTACAAATAATATTAAGATTGCCTTTTAATCTTCTTATCATCATATTTTAATATCTATTATCCTATATCCGACGGAGACAAATTCAAAGACACAAAAATTATAAAATATATTTTTTTCACACTTTATTTGCACTGATACATACGTAAATTCAAAGATTTAGCAACTAGCACATTTTTATAAAAATTCACTCTCAACATTTTTCCCAATTGCATCTAAAGAAGTATAACTTCAAAAGCATGAACTAACATTCAATTCTACACAAAAAAGGTACCTAGGTATCCGTATCGTTTTACTCCAGTACAGAATCTTTTACCACAGGATTTTCCAGCAAGGCTCCGATTTAGTCAGTTTATGATGAGGCGGCATTTAGACTATCCAACGTTTTATAATAAAATTTTATTTACCGATGAAGCCACATTTACTAGAAGGGGTGTATTTAACTGGCGCAATAGCCATACCTACGCGACAGAAAATCCTCATGCATTTCAAGAACATCATTTTAAACATGAGTTTTCCATAAATATCTGGTGTGGCATATTTGGGGATTGTATTGTAGGACCATTCGAATTACTAACTAGGCTTGACGGTGTAACGTATCTAAATTTTTTGAGAAAAAGATTTACCAACTCTTTTAGAATACATACCTCTAAATTTGAGACGGAACTCTTGGTACATGCATAATGGTACACCACCACATTATAGCCTAGAAGTTAGAAATTATCTAGATGAAATTTATCCTCAAAGGTGGATTGGTAGACGTAGTGTATACCCATGGCCAGCACGCAGTCCCAAACTAAATCATCTAGACTTTCACTTGTGGGGCTACCTAAAGTCACTTGTTTATAAAAAAATAAATAACCGTCAAGAGTTATGGCAAAATATTGTAGAGGGAGTTAACGTAATTAGGGCCCAAAGAAACTCATTATTTAAAATAAGACAAAACTTACACAAAAGATTTAGATTATGTAGTTTATCTAATGGTGCACATTTTGAACACTTATTGTAATTTTTTTTCGTTTCGTTTTAAATTATTCACTTTGTTAATTGTTTTATATTCACTTCATTGTTTAATTTAATTTCTGACTTTTTTAAAATTTGTTACTGAGTCAAAGGTTTAATAAAAAGAATTGTTTCAATCATATGCATTTTGTTTGCAAAAATTATCTACTACTAATACATTTAATATTCACTTTTATTTAAGACCTTTTGAATAATGTTTGAAGTTACATAAGTTTTTGTAAAATTTTTTTATTTTATGCACGTCTCTAAAAAATACGTTTTATTTGAAAACGGTGTACTTTTTTGATTTGAAACAAGAATACCTTTTTTGTGTAGAATTGAATGTTATTTCATGTTTTTTTTCCTAGAATGTTTATACAGGGCGGACAAAAAAAATATGGCCCCATTAATGAACCAATGTTACAGTAGGTGGCGCCACCTAGCCTCAATGGTAAAACTAATATCATTTTCTTATTAAGCATACTAAATAATAGCAAGATACCAAATTTCACTTAAATCGGTTGAATAGTTTTCAATATATCCATAAAAATAATATAAAAAAATATTAATGAATCTCCCTGTAGAACGAAAACTAGCAACATTTTTTCTAAGTAATTTGAGCTCAAACGCTTTATTTTGATGTCAGCTATCACCCATTAGCTAATGTTTAATTAATTATGGGACACCCTGATGTCCAATTAATTATGGGACACCCTGTATATACTCCGCCAAAAAAGTATCGAATCACTTATAAAATTACAAATATTTTTGACAACATTTGGTTAATTTAAATTATTTCTATCTGGTCCTTAAGAATATTAGGGCTAGAATAAATAATATAAAAGAGAAATTTGTAAATACAGCTTACTGTTTAAGAAAAAACAATAATTGCTATTTTGTCTGGTTTTTATATTATCAGTCTTTATTTTACTTTTGTAAAAAGTATACAGTTTACATCTAATTTAAAATTTCGTGTTAAATATTGAGTATGGAAGGTCGTGACAATATAAATTTAAATTTAACGAGAGATCAAGTGATGGGAATAATTTCCCTCATTGAAGACGGAAGGAGTCAGAGATATGTGGCAAATTTTGTGGGTTTAAATCAGTCGACACTATTACGAGTGGTAGTAAGTTACCGAGAGACTGGTCTTTATGAAAGACGAGCTTTAACAGGTCGGCCAAGAGCAACTACGCATGTGGACAATAGATTTTTAGTCCTTCAGGCTTTGCGTCGAAGACATGTGACTGCAAGTCAACTTCAACATGACTGAGACGAGACTCGAAATAAGTATACGTGTGTCTTCAGAAACTGTTAGGCACATCCTAAGACAGTCTGGAATTAGGGCCAGAGTAGCTGCCCCTGCCCCTAAACTTACAAGGGAACACCGTATAGCATGTCTAACATTTGCAAGAGAGCTCGTAAACTGGAATATCGACGACTGGGGTAACATACTCTCTACGGATAAGTAAAGATTTTGTTAATACACTTCGGATCGAGGAATACTAGTTTATAAACGAGATGACGAGCGTTATTTTCAATGCAACCTAAGACCGGCGACAAACTTTGGAAGAGGATCTATTATGCTCTCAGGCGGAATATCTCTTAGGTGTCAAACTGGGAGATGCATGTTGTCCCTTCGTCCCATTTATTGGTAATGACTTTGTTATAATGCATGACAATGCACGCTGACACGTCGCAAAAATTGTTACCGAGTACCTTCAAGAGGTAAATTTACAAGTTTTGAATTGGTCAGCGCACAGCCTGGACTTAAATCCAATAGAACATGTTTGGGACCATCTTTACAGGAGGGTGAGATCTGGTAATGTGACGCCAGCTAATCTTCAGGACCTGCAACGGTTGTTAACCATAGAATGGGATAATATCGATCAAGCTTATCTAAAAAGATTAATTGGAAGTATGCCACAACGTTGTCTAGATGTTATAAAAGCTAGAGGAGGCAATACGTCTTACTAAATTATCATTACTTTTGATTTTTATTTTTTTTTTATTCAATGCTGTTTGTGCACATACTTCTAATTTATAAAATATATTAAATAATACCTTTGTTTTTCGTACATTCTGCATTTTTCTTCTAATACTTGTTACGTAATTAAAAAACAAAAATAAACAACAGTACAAAATCCATGTTTTAAATTATTTTTAAATTATTTATTATATTAGTTTCATAGGTGATGCGATACTTTTTTGGCGGAGTGTATAAACCATCTGACACCAGAAGAGAAAAGGCTAATTGGATACATTTATTTAAATAATTCGATTATAATAAAACAGTTTTTTGTGGTAATTTTATTGCCCACCAATACATGTGGTGTCCGATACCGGATGACCGTAATGGTAGAATATTACTGAAAAGCATGGATTTTTTCAAATGAGTTTCTCTAAATGACGGAACACCTACTAGAATCGCACCCAGGTGGAAATCATTCTGCCGTTGATTTGACTATCACCTCAGCTACATTAAACATAAACTGGTCAGTATATCCCGGCACATTGGGATCCGATAATTTTCCTATTAAAATAGAACTTAAATTTAATCCTTATTTATTACTAATTAATCTTCGATGAAAACTTCTATATCTTAGCCATAAAAACAATTTTAGAATCAAGAAAGAGGTACAAAATATCTTATTATAAACAAAATATATTGACTTTGTCAATCCACATGTCATGATATTCAGGACGATGACCAAGAAGCAGTACAAATATGTGATTTCATCGAATATTTCAATTACGAGCTTTTTTGACAGCCCTATATAAGCTTCTTTTTCAAATCGTACTTGACGTGTCTGGATAAATCCGGAAATTTATCAAGTATAATAAAAATAAAATAAATATCTTTACACCCATATTTCTATAAAAGAAACAATAAAAATAGAGCCTACGATTTGGCCTAATAACCCTAAAAATATGGCACCTCTGGTGTAGCGTCTGGACCTTGTTGATTGTTGTTCTCGTCTCCCACTATTCCAGCAGGAGTTTCGTGATCTAGTGCGCTCTTCCCTTCGCGCTATCGGCTAAAATGTTGAACTCTGCACTGCATTCCGCGCTCATTCTCCTGAAAATACCCGAGTGGTGTGTTTCCTCGCTTTATGAAAAGTATACGTACGCAGACGTCGACAGCAAAAAAGTTTTGAAAAACTTCGCGCAAAAACTTGTGTAGCTTGTGATATGGTTTTTATTTGTCTGTACTCTTTTTATTTCGTCGCGAATTCTTAGTGGCGACTGTGTTTAACGCTACGGTTTTGAACGGAATGTTAGAACTCCGGGTTTTGTGTATTTAAGTGTTTTTGGTGGTATTGTGTGTTCTTGGCAACTATTTTGCGGACTGCTTATCCAAACAATGGGGCGAAAAAAGGAATTTTTTCTTCTATTTTTATTAGGTATGTTTTAAATTGTCGTTTACACTAATAATTACATAACACAATTTAATCCAATAATGATTTAGATGGGGTATCATCATAAAATATTTATTATGGGATTTTCTAACCTCACTTTTCACATGTAAATGTAAAAGATATGGTACATACAATGTTCAATTTCTTCTTTTTTCTTGTCTTGATAGGTCCTGTTTATAATTGGTAAATTATAAATAAAACACTTATATTTATCTTTACAAAGTATAGTACAATACAAAAATACAATAATAAGTAACCGTTTATTACTTTTTGCATATATAACATACAATATTTTTTAAAAAATTGGGCATTTAAAATAATACCCATAATAATGTGTATTATTATTGTACCACGCGCATTATTTATTTAACTTCTAAACAGAAAACATTAATAATGGGGGGTCACCAATACTAATAATATTTTTAGAAACGTTTAAATCTTGATTTTACCTATTTAGGTTTATTATTGAATATATTTATAATACAGGGTGTTTCAAAAAGGTATGTCATAAATTAAATCACGCATGTCGGGGACAAAAATAAATTGATTGAATCCAACTTACCTTAGTACAAAAGTGTACATAAAAAAAGTTATAGCCTTTTGAAGTTACAAAATAAAAATTGTTTTTTTGCATTATCTCCTAAACTACTTGACATTCTGTAATAAAAATGGACACATTACTTTCTTGTTCTGAAGGCATTTTTCATACAAAAGAAACAACAAAATCTAAGCGCACAGAAACACAGAAGGGGGGTGTGCAGCTCTAAATCCTCCCAAACTTTTGAGTACGTCCAAATCAAATGAATTTTATGATCTCATTAGTTTAACATATTATTTTTAAAATTGTTTGCCTCTAATCACTTTTTTTAAAAAACAGTTTTTATTGAGTTACGGCCCTTTTCATTAACCTTAAAAAAATTACGTGCAACTAAATAAATGGCTTAAATGAAATAACCAGTACAAAAAATGTCTATTACCTCTATAAATATATTACAATGATTGTTCAAAATGACCTCCATTTTATTTAATACACATTCGGTATGGTTTTAATAAGGACAACCAAATGCGCAGAAAAATCATATTTTTCTGGCGAAATTGATTTGCAGCTTCAATTATTCTAACCCTCAATTGTTGTTTGTCCTCTATTTTTACAGAATACACTTTCTCTTTCATAAACCCACGAAAGTAAAAGTCCATGGGGTTAAGACTTGGACTTCTGAGTGGCCAAGAAATAGGTGCGTCACGACCGCTTTTAATCCATCGACCATCGACAGGATACTGTCTGCAAAGGTATTCCCGGACTTCATTACTGGAATGCGGGGGAGCACCATCTTGTAGAAACCACATATTTTGACTTATTGTAATATTTACTTCTTCCAAATACTCTTCTGAATCATTTGCCAAGAACTGCTACTAATTATCACCGTTTAAATTGTTGGGAAGAAATACTGGGCCTATTAGATTGTTATCCACAATTCCTGCCCAAACATTAACTCATCAGTACATACCATTATGTTTTCTTTATGCAGTACCGGAATTGGTTTCCTGTCTTTTTTCAATATTTTTATATCTTCCAGAACGCGAATATCATCTGCTTTATAAACACACATAATGGCAATTCTTTCACTTGATGACTTTTTAAGATCTTCAATATCTATGGTGGATTTACCGATAGGCAAATTTTTCTTTGTAAAGTTTGTAAAATGTCCTATTTTTTCAATAATGGTTGTCTGTGTCTTGTTCTGTAAGAGTTAATGTATGTTTGAGTCTTTGTATTCACCTCTATATACATTCTGTCTACCTCTTTAACACTTCAGTTAATCTATTAATTTCGTTGTAATTATTTGGTGTGACCTTTGTGACTTAGGCGCTGGTGTTTTTGACATTGTTTAAGTATAATTATCTTAAAAATGATAATGTGTTACTTTAAGCTTTCGTTCTTTCATAAAAATAAAAATGTGAGAACAGAAAAAATCAAACGTGTTATTACATTACTTATGGTTTAATTTTTATTATTTGTAGATTATCTGTCCATACCCATCCATGTTCTACTTCATAATTTAAGATGTATACAGTGATGAGTGCCTTAAGAACCGGCAAAATAACCCAAAAGATAGAAAATATAATACGTTGTGAAATAAAAAGAGATGAAAGTAGTAGAGGTGGGAAATAATTGGTAGAAACCTATAATTAACATTATGAATCGATAGTCTCACACCTTTAGACGTTAGCTTCGAGCTAAATCACCTCGGTCATAATTATTATGTGTAACGTTTGTGTGACGTATTTTCATTTTTTAATTTCACATAAATTAATTAAATTATTAACCAAGAATAATTTCTATTATGATGTGAGGAGTTTCATACACTCTTGTCACGGAATAATCACTAGCCTTCTTGGATTAGTAAGAATTCGACAAAGACGTCGCAGACGATTAGAGCTCAAAACCCACATGTGGTTTTTTTTTTTTTTTTTTTAATAATTTGAAATTATGTAGAGATCGTTTTGCTTTGAATCGTTAAACATTTATGTCAGTCGTTACTAGTATTAGAAGTGTTTAAAGTTAAACACAAATATCTTATTGAAAAAAAAGTATCGCCGTACTTTCGAACTTTCGAAAATAAAGTAAAAATTCTTCAAAATTAAAAGAACGTTTAGAGAATGTTTAAATAAGTAAAAATTCTACCAAAATAAAAAAAATATTGTAAATAAACGTATTTACAATATGTTCAAATAAGCCTTCATTAGCAGCAGACCAATATCCCAAACTGTCACTGAAGAAATATAAAAGTTTGATGGATCAGAGTTCAAGTCACGATGTTGTCATGCAGGCGCTCAGGTTTCAAATCCCACATGAAGGTTTTACTTTTTTAAAAATTTGAAATTATGCAGACATTATATCGTTTTGCTTTAAATCACTAGACATTTATTTCAGTTTTTATTAGAAGTGTTTATAGTAAAACATGAAAATCTTATTGAAAAAACAATGTCGTACTTTCGAAAATAAAGTAATAATTCGTCAAACCTAAAAGAACGTTCTAAATAAATGTACTTCCAAAAATATTTAAATAGGTAGAAATACTATAAAAATAAAAAAAAAATTATTCTAATGAAATGTATTTACAATAAATGTTCGAATAAGCCTCCATTAGCAGCAGAACAATAACCCAATCTATTATAAAAGTTTCGTCTAACATTAGTTAATGTTTCTGGACTAATACCTCTCATTGAATCAGAGACCTTTTCTCTTAATTCTTGGAGAGAATTAGGCCTATTGTCTTCAATTCCATATAGCTTGGACTTGATATATCCCTACATAAAAAAATCACAAGGTGCAAGATCAGGTGATCTTGCAGGCCAAAAAATATTCACTGACGATGCGAGAATTATGTGCGGGACAACCATCGTGTTGAAACCATATGGAATCGAAAGGTATTGGTAAATTACGAAGGGCTGGGACAATTTGATTTTGCAGAAGTTCCAAGTATTTCCGCCCAGTCAACATACCGTTTATAAAAAATGGACCAATGACATGATTCCCTATTATGCCTCCCCAAACATTTACTTTTCGAGGACGCTGGGTACGAGCGACATAAATCTGACAAGGATTTCCTCGAGACCAATACCGAGCATTCATTGAATTGTGACGGCCCTGCAATGAAAACGTACATTCATCGGTGAACAAAACGTTCTCTAAAAAATGTTCATCTTGATGTGACATTTCCATTGCAGTTTGACAAAATTCTAAACGTCTATATTTATCCCCAGGGAATTGTTCGTTGGATTTATGAAGTTTATAGGGACGGTATCCATGTCTTTTCAAAATTTTAGCTACACTAAATCTTGAAATTCCATATTGTTCTCCGAGACGAGATGTTGATTGGGTAGGATTTTGCTCAATACTTGCACAAATCAAAGTGTCCCTTAGTTCCAAATCTAGATTTACCTCCCTTCGTCTACAAACTCCTCTTGGAGTGAACACGGATCCATAAGTAAAAAAATTACGTATAATAGACTGAATTGTTAATCGTGCTGGAGCCGGCCTATTTGGAAACATATTTACAAATTGTTGTCTAATCATGTTGTCTGATAATCCATTCACATGCCAGACAACAATTTGCACTTTTTCCTCGACCGTTAAAACCATTTTCACGAATTATTTTTTCAATAAAAAGTTTCTGTTTACCGTGCAAAAACATATCTCGGTATGTTATTATTTTTGATGGCTTTATGATTTGGTTAGCTGTAAAGCAGGCAGCTGTTCGCGCGCATCCATTACAATGTTGCTAATTGTTTTGAAAATCATTACCTGTACAGAGGAATTGATATTAACACTGAGAATTTAGTGATGGATTTGGCATTAAACAGTCTTAACAGGATTATTTTGCAATCACAACTGAAGACTGTAAAACTGAAATTGAATTATTTTGTATTTCTATTTTTTAACATTGGAATAAGAATAAATTGTAAATAATGAGTTTTTCGAAAGCTTTTTACCTAATATGTATTATATTTTCTATTATTTTTTGATTGACTAAAACAAAAATTTTATCCTTGGTGTGAATTGAACCTCCAATCTTCTTATCACTAGACCACGTCTCTAACTATTACGCCAATTCCACGCACAATTGTTTTAGAATAGAACATACCTACCTTTAGTTTAATCAAAAAATATTTCAGTTAAGTTATTTTTATTATTAAATAAACTTAAAAATTAATAATTTAAAATCGCTAATAATTAATGTTTTTTACTATAATATATCTTAATTTATTCAATCATTTATTCTAACATCAAAAATTATTAAAATAAAATATTTTCGAAGTCATCCGTATAATTATGACTGAAGTGAAATAGTCACGTCAAGAACTAGCTTTATCTCATACTATCTCACAACTTAATCTGTCTTTTATCCTTTCTGCTATTTTGCCGGGTGGTAAGACACTCATCACTGTATTGTTCTTAAAACGTGGTACACCAATTTCCCACGTCATGTTATTATTTTAATTTTATCGATCGTTTATTTGGTTTAAAACCAACTTTTTTTTTTTAATTAAGCTCTCGTTCATTTTTACTTTACTTTTATAATTTTTTTTATTAGCAATTACTAAAAATCTTTTTATTTTTTAATTTATTGGTGATTATAAAACTAATCTTTTTGTTTTGTGTAAAACGTAATGAGGTCGCTGGTCAATATTTAATTAAAATTAACGAAAAATATGTAAATGAGGATGTAATGTAGATGATTGTAATTAAATAATTGGCAGATTTAATAACTTATTGTCGATTCTATGTAATATTCACTTACCTCTTGTGAACTTAGCCGATATCTATACTTATGAACAGCGGCGTCTGTGGCTGATGCACCGCTTGGAACCATAGGGTATACTGGACGCCCACTTAACGCTGGTACGGATCTTAGCTGTTTTTGAGATGTGTTCGCGGCGATGAATTGGAAGTCCTGTGGTGATGAGTCGTTTTTTTTGGCGTCAAGATTTTCGTCGGCCCAAATGTGCTCGTTATGATGGTTTGTTATTCCATTTATACTGAAGGTAGCCTCGTCTATAAACAAAATATTTCTAATAAACCTAACGAGTATTGTCCAATAACAACCAATCACAAAATTCAATCCTTTTGGGATAATCTTTAACCAATAACTCTTGAACCCTTAAGTGATAGGGTTTAAGCAGCTGATCCTTCAAACGCCTCCAAACCCTTACGTGAGGAACATTTAGTTGAGCAGCTCTTACCCTTGTACTTGTTCCAGAGTCTTCTTCAATGATTTCTAAAATGTCTTTATCAGTTGCATCCATTATTGGACGACCACTATTGCCAGCAACTTGCGGTTAGAATGTACCCGTTTCTCGTAAACGACGATAACTGGTCAGAAATAATAGTCTATCGGGTGTATTTCGATTGGGGTATTTTACTGCATAACGCCTTACGGCTGCTGCACTATTTCCTTACGAAAAACTAGTTTTTCGAAAAAGTGAAAGGAGGCAAAAAAGTTTTAAAAATAATGTGTTAAACTAATGATGCCACAAAATTCATTTGATATGAACGTACTCAAAAGTTTGGGTGATTTAGGGCTGCACAAATGCACACCCCTCTTAAAATTTTTCTGTGCGCTTAGATTTTGTTGTTTTTTTTGTATGAAAAATGCCTTCAGAACAAGAAGGTAACGTGTTCATTTTTATTACAAAATGTCAAGTTGTTTAGAAGATAATGCAAAAAAAACAATTTTAATTTTGTAACTTCAAACGGCTCTAACTTTGTGTACACTTTTGTACTAAGGTAACTTGGATTCAATCAATTTATTTTTGTCCTCGAAGTGCGTGATTTAATTTAGGACATACGTGTTTGAAACACCCTGTATACAATGCTTTTCAGATAAAACTATCCACCTTAAATAACTTTTAAACTTCTAATTTTTAGGAACAACTCAAAAACACGTCAATTAATATTTGAAGGGAAAGACATTATATCATATTTAAGGTTGCTATGAAATGCACCCTCTCACCCCCCGTATCATCTCTTTTTTATTTTTAAATTACTTCTTTCTTTTTTATTGTATATTTATTTATATATTTTGTACTAATTTCAAAAATGTATAATACATTTGGCTTAAAGTGATCAGTTTATGAGATAGGCAATTTTTTTAACAAGATAGTATCTCTCTCACCTTAATTGACTGTAACAAAATAGGTTGTGGCATAATTTAAACTTTTTAAATAACCGTACTATTTGTAGTACCTTCAAAAACCAAGAAACAAAAAACTTTACTTTTTATTAAAGTTTTATCAAAGGGTTTCGATATTATTTGGACATTTATTTTAATCGGTTAATAGCCAATGACAATTTGTTATAACTTGTAACAGACTATTTTGATACGTGTGAAATTTGATCGCTGAAATGGTTTACACTTTGCAAGAAAGAATCGAAAATGTAGGTTTATACTACAAAAATAATAATTGCGCAAGAGCTGCTGCTAGAATTTTTAGTGAAACAGACGACAATAGACATGCAATTCATAAGTATGTGACTAAACTGATGTAGAAATTTACAGCAACAGGGTCAGTTTGCAATAAAAAACATAACTGACAGGGACTTGTAAATAACGAAGCAATCCAAATAGCCGTTTTAGTTGAAGTTAACTTAGAGGCTGAGCAATCACGGTCACTGTCAACAATAAGCAGAGCAATCGGTGTTTTATCTTCTACAGCATTCCGAGTCCTCCATAATTTAAGTTTTATCCATATAAATTTAAATTAGTACAAGAGTTAAATGAAGAAGATTTTGATCGTCATCTCGAATTTTGCGAACTATTTCTATTTAATTATATATTAATTGTTAAACAATATTTTGTATTATTATTTTATATAAACAACCCAAAATGGTTTGGAGAATTTCACACACAGCATCCTCAAAGGTTAAACGTATGGTGTGGTATCCTAGGTGATCACATTATCGGACCCTTCTTTATCACTGGAAACTTAAATGGTGCATTGTATCTTGAATTACTTTGGCAAGTGGTTGGTGATATTACAACAATAGTAGAAAATGTTAATAAGCTCTCCGAAGATTTGGTTGTATTTTAACATGATGGAGCTCCTCCACACTTTGCTCTCCTGTGCGACAATTTTTAAACGAAACATTTCCTTGGCCACCTAGGTCACCGGATTTAACACCCCTAGACTTCTTCTTATAGGGGTATTTAAAAACAAAAATGTATGCTTCTCAGCCAGAATCTCTAAATGATCTTTACGACAAAGAATAGAGGATGAATGTCGACAATTAAATGTAGAAGTGTTAAGCATTGTCCGAGAAGATTTTCAAAATAGATTGTACTATTGTATGGAAGTGAATGGCAGTCATTTTGAACAATTATTGTAAGAATTTTTGGTGGTGAAATGTTTATTCGAAATGTTTGTAATAAAATTTTTAAAAAAATAATTTGTTTTCAATCCAGTTTTCTTGCTTTTGTATTTATTTTTCTCATAAACAAAGCACTTCAATCATCATTTGTTATACATTTCTAAAATCAGTACAAAGAGTAGAATTCAAATATCAAATAAAAAAACAGGGAAGTATTTTAAAAAATATATAGGGATGAAAAATAGTGTGTGATTATTAATAATTTTATTAATAGAATTTTTTGACAATTCTAATAAATTCTGAACCTGCTGTCGGATTGGAGCATCATGTATATTAAAAAAAGAGAGCTATGTCATTATCTGTAATAAATCAAAATGGACCAATTGTATTTGAGAAAAGCCACGTCACAATCAATAATTACAATGTTCAGCAAAAAGTGTTAACCAAGATATGGTAAAGGTCTTGATCGAAATTCTAAGAGCCATTGATTTGGACTGCAGAGACGTTCGCATAAATGAAAATTTGTATTGGAATCAAACATTATTTATAATGGAGGTTTAGCATGACAGGCTCTTAATATTAAAAGAGGAGTGCGACAGGGATGCTCTTTATCGCCCCTGCTTGTCAACATTTACTCTGAAAGAATTTTAAGAAATGCACTTTCTGGAAAACAAAAGGGAATAATTGAAGACTTGAGTTTATAAAGGTGTTAAATAACAAAACTAAAAATGTTCAGGAATGGCACTCAAAGATCTTATGTCTATCTTTCGAATATTTTGATTATAAGAACTCGTATCTTATTGAAATTGTATTCTTTAAAAAGGTAAAGAGGTTTTCTAATATTAAAGTAAAAAATAATAAAAAAATAATAAAATTTCACTTATTTATTAAGCAAAATAGGAGCATAACACCTTCTTAAATTACGAAAATTTAAAAAATATTCTTATTTTTTGTGAATGAATAAGTTTTTGGTATAAATCAAGGCATAGAGAGAGTTTGACACGGATATTAAAAACATTTTTTCCATAAAGCTAGGTATCTAAAATTGAGTCGTAGAAATAGCGATATTCCGGTTTGACAAACTTTAATTGTTCCCTAATATTGGCCCGTTTTTCTTCACTTATCATGCCATAGTTTCCTTCCACTCGTTCAACTTCGAAACTGACCTGAGATTCATGTTTTTTAAAAACATTGACTTTCTTAAAGGGAGTCATTTCATCATAATACTGTTTAAAAAGGTAAGAGCCATATTCTTCCACTTGAATTCATTTGACTGCATCTCGAAAATTTACCTTTCCTTTGTTTTCATCCGTTTTTCTATTCAGTAATTTTAGTTTACCTGTAATATCATTAATTTTTCGAAAGTGACCTGTCATATCGATAACAGTGTTACTACGTGAAGCCGTACATATATATTACAATATTGATCTGGGTCATATACAGTCTTATGCTTTCGTAAAACTGTTTCGATTCTTCCAAAATCTCTCTCTGAATCTAAAAAGGAATGACCGACTTCTGAAACTTTATGATCTATCACTTTAAAGTAGCCTTGTCTTATCATGTACTGGTACAAAGCAATAATGTTAAAGTTTTTATTCTGGCCTGCGCAAGAATCTGACCAGAATATTAAATTTTTTTATTACGGCAAGCACTGTCAACTTAGACAAATCTTAGCAATGCACTCGCAACTTCGCAACTACCCCGGTCAGCAACATTCTCCGTCCAAGTACAACAAACTGCGCTGTTTGATTTACCGTTGAACATGTATTCCAAGAATATAAAACCAAATTTGTCTTAAATAAAAGCCTTAGATGTAGGTATTTTGGACAGTGGCATAGTTTGCTGCAAAATCTACAGTAATATACAGTACCCTGTACATACCTGAAATTTTCGTGGTATAAAGTACCTTCGCATATAGATTGTCGCATATAGCTGTGTTTGGCTATAAAGCTAAAGGGGATTTTAAAATATTCCTAGACGCTTTTGTAACAATGTCAGAATTTTATGATTATTATTGCCAATAAGACGTTTTACAAGTTATTTACAGCACTTAACAAAAATTATATAAAACAATTTTAAGTAACAAAACCAGCGAACCAAAATTTGAATTTTAGTCGTAAAATCTGTAAACTCGATCAAACTATTTAGACGTTATTTGGCAACAAATTAATTGTTCCTATCCCTGTCCATTAAAAATCTGCCCAGAATACATATCATTATTTCAATAATGATATGTATTACAAACGATAATTGGATACATTTCAAACGCATGTTTTGGAAATACCCTCGTCCTGATTGAAAAGTGCTCCGAAAGTTTGTGTAAATCCATGAAAACGTGTATTTGTCTTTATGCAGGATATTTAAAACTTAAACCAAAAAAATCCATTCGTAATAATGAATATTAGTTTTTATTGTTGGTCTCAAAACTAAAGTAGAATTTCTCACAATGTCTGTGAATCAATCGGTTTTAGAAAGTTTAAGTTTAGAAAAATGTCTGTGTTTGCAAACTTCATCAAGTAAAAGTTGGCGTCGTAAATATAGCGAGTATAAGGATTGTGGAGGTTAATAGTGTTTGTTCTTAGATCGATATGCTATCTGATTTACAAAACCTTTGATATATTATAGGGTAACCTTTATTTTTCCTACTTTATGTTTCCGTAAAACATTTTTGAAGATTTTTTTACAACAAGTTTGGTTTCTGATTGATAACTTCTTGGTTAATATTAAAATTTCCTTTTTGTTTTAGTACTGAAACCTAATGGTATACAGTGAATTCAACATATTTAATTGGTATAGTGAAGAAATAGAAATCTTTATTAGTAAAATTGAATCACCGAAATGTTTGTACGGGCATTACTTCAGAACGGCTTTACCAAATTAGCTAATTCTTTTTTTGTTGTGGTCATCATAATCAGGTGAAGGTTTATGTAAAAGATAATTTTCAAAAAGTTGTACAATAATAACTTACAAGAGTTTTTAAATCGCCATATAACTAATAGATAGCGCCATACTACGACTAACTATGGAAGCTTGTAACGATAAGACTACCAAAGAAAATTGAACTACTATTATCAAATAATACCTCAATTAACTATGGGAGCTTATCGTCTACGCTTCGCCTAGCTCAGTCTCTCAAGTGTGAATCCGTCTTGTCTTAAACTATGAATTCTTCTTCTTCGCGTGCCATATCAGAATTATCCGACGTTGGCGATCACCATTGCGAAGGCTTCTCGATCTTCTGCAATATGAAATAAACAATGGAAATTCAGTTGGTATCAAATAAAACAATGAATTAACTAATCATATTTATTTAGCATAAAATAAAATAATGATATTTAGTTTGCACAAGCAAACCCTGCCAACAGCTTTACAATAAAATGAAATGATACTTATGGCATTGATGGGTTGCTTGTTTCTGTATAGGATGTTGTTGCCTCCAGATTATGTGGGTAGCAGTGGCGGCTTTTGGGGGTAGGCAGGATAGGCCGGGCCTACCCAATAATTTTAAGAGCTTTAAAATTGAAAAACATATATTCAAAAATTATGTTAATGCATATAAATAATTTTTAAATGTACTAAATCACTCAGTACATTAGCGTCCGTTAAAACAACTATGTTATTATATTACCACATAAAGCATCGAATTGTATTCAGGCATTTTAAATATCCTTAATAGGCCCGATCGGGACTGGCCGACCCAGCTCACATAAGATCCCCATACAAAAAGCGTTTAAAGTTAAGCAGCTTGCCGGACAACGATTTATATTGTCGTGTTTATGCTTGCTGTTTGAGCACCAGACGTTCGGGCCTACGCCGACCATCGTTGTCATTTGCAACGTAATTATAGAGTTATAATATAAATTTTCGTTTAAATTATGATAACAAAATATGTAGCATAATCTATAATTGTAACATATTTTTAAACAAACAACACAATTGCAAACAAGTGCACGGTTGCCCAAATAAATTTTAAAAAATTTGTAAAATTCGAAAAAAAAGATTCCCACTCTCACACCAAAAAAAAAAATATGCATTAGACACACTGGCGGCTACAGAAATTTTTTTTGGGAGGTCATGGATTTTGAGGGTGATTACTTTTCTCTGATGCAAAGGTCACTTTTAGTCTTACCACCAATAGGATAAGTGGGTTTTCAAATATTTTTAAAGGGGGGGGTCATGACCCCGTGACTCCTCCCTCTGGATCCGCCACTGATTACACATAGCTATATGTAATTTGCTGGCTTGGCCTACCCAAAATTTTACCACACCAGTCGCCACTGGTGGGTAGGTCTTAGATGTTTGCCACTTAGTGGGCTTGAAGACAGCTACAGTCTTAGCTGGTTGGATGTGGTTAATCCATCGTCTTATTTTAATAAATTATCCTATAAACCCAAGAGATTTCTGCAGACCATAAAAATGAACCTTATTTCATATTTCCTTCTTTTATAGATTTGAACTACACACAAAAGAATATCCCACCACGTTAGAAAAGCTAATTGACTGAAATTAGTGGAGAGTGACTACAATGAAGTATAGTACAGATGCCATAGAACATATATAGAACATAATTATGTCCATGATGGAATTAGCTCTATTGTCAACATAGAACTATTTTTTGAAAAAAAAATATTAAAAAAAGAAACTGAAGTTAAGGAATTAATAAATTAATAAAGAAATTAAAATAAACTAATTATTTACATATAAATTAATAAAGATGTGACGTTTATAACGTTACACACTATGATTAACAAAATAAATAGAGAGTTATTAAAGACGTATTTTATGTCATCCTTTATTAAAAACACCTTTATTTTGACATTATACGCATGTATAGTTGTGCGTCCATTATGACTGTTTCTTAATAAAATAAACTCCGTCTGTATTTAAATTAAATACAGATCAGAGAACTTTTATTTAAAGATCCCTTATTTTGACTTAACCTGTCAAATTACATGTAGAAAGAAAACTAACTATATTTTTATAGATATTTGATCAAATTTTTTGTATGTTATGTTTTATTTAATGAATATTGTTTTTAGTATAATTATTAATGTCAATTAGTAAATCTTCACGATTGTTGTTTAACGTTTTAAGATGTTGTATTTCTAACAACTCTATTTCTTCATCATTTGTGCCAGCTACACTAGCTATATTTCTAATGGTTCTTCAATATTCTAAGATATGCATTATATAGCATTTTTCATATAAAAGTGCTTGCACGTCATTCAAGCTTTACGACGTCAGAACCCCACAGCGCTGCCAAAACATCAGAATAGTTAGTAAGTGAGGAATTTTTAAAATGTCAACTATTTGTCAAACTATTATATTACCAGTAAATACACTTAGTTTTAAGACTACTGCAACACACTAAAATCTAAAATCCATTAGAAAACATTTTATTACAAAATTATATATTCTAAATTTTAAACTTACCTCTTTTAGGGCTTTAATAGTAAAAACGTCCCGTCATTATGTCTTGTTCAATATAAACTATCTTATATGAAAGACTATCAGCTTTCTACAAACTATTTATTTGGTTTGGCATAGTACAATCACAATACCCAACAATAATTAGTTTTTAAAGCTATTAATCTAAATTTAATATGTATTTATAAATACAATTTATTAATATATATTATATTATGACCAAATTGTGCAAGAAATCAAAACATCAACAAAATTCTTACTCTAAAAAAGCGGCAACACTTTATACACTTTTGCCACACGCTGAACTGTCAATAAAATTTAAAGTATTCCTGTATCAGTTGCGTACAATTGTCTAAAATATTTAATTAAAATTATTATTTTGTGGAATATTAGACTTAAAGACTTATTTCATGAAATTTATATTATTAATAATAACAAATGTTTTTGGTTATTTAATCAATATAATTCTAAAACTTCCAATATAATGATGATTTTATTTTTCTTATTATTACACAATGTTGACGCCTATGAAAGATCGAGCAGTTCTGTATGGGTTTCGTATTATTAGCTATGTTAGGATTGAAATTTGAACTCCAAGGTTGACGTTCTGGAAATTTTAAAAAATATAAGTGATGTTACTTTATATAGATATAGATTGTGACGTGCAAACATTTTTATATGAAAAATGCTATAGATTATTATTATTCTTTAAAAATAATAATTTATTTAAAGTAGCAAACAGGATCTTATAAGCAATTATAGGTTATTTTTATATTATACAAAAATATTTAATGCCATTTGTCAAAATAAAAGATAATATAAAATAAAATAAATCTAAAATAAAATAAAATAAATTTGAGGTAAAATAAAATAAAATAAATTTGAAAAAAATGAAATAAAGTAGAATAAAATAGAATAAAATAAAATTAAAATAAAATAGATTAGAATATAATAGGGTAAAATAACGTAAAGTAAACTAAAACTACATAAAATAGAATAAAATAAAATAAAATAAAATAAAATAAAAATTAAAATAAAATTAGAATAAAATACAATAAAATTAAATTAAAATCAAATTAATTAGAATAAAATAAGATAAAGTAGAATAAAATAGAGAAAAATAAAATAAAATTAAATAAAATTAAACTAAAATAAAATCGAATAAAGTAGAACAATTTAAAATTCAATAAAATGAAATATAATAAAATCAAATTTTAAATTTTACTAATATTGACAGACCGCAGCATGCTAAATCAATTGTTTGGTCTGTCTTTCATTTTATTTTTTTATTTTAGTTTATTATTAAGACATAGTTTTTTTATGTACCTTACGACGTATCTTTCAAAGAAAATTTATAACGCACCACTAACATGTGACAGTAAATAAATGTCATTGAGTTCATCTGTGATTTTATGAAGTTGAACAACAAATACAAAGACAACAATAGTTCCATACTAAGGCATGTGTGGAAATAGTTCATAGACATTTTCTACCATTATTGAATCAACAACAAAGTATTGCGTATGTTACTTTGATAGAAACTGTGAACATTTGACCCGATCGAATTTACTTTATTGATGCTGATGATGGACAGAACAAGACAATTTTATTTTTATTGGCAAGGATCTGATAGTAGTAGCTTTAGCGTTGGCTTCATCTGGAATATCTGTAACTTTATTGGAAGGTGAACGAATTACAAATTTTGTCTTGAAATTATCATTAAACAAACAAATTAATCAAACCAGATTGCAACATCGTCAAAAATAGAGCAATTGCGAAGAATTTACAGGTATGCCAATTATTCGTTTGGGATGAATGCACATTGGCCTACAAGAGGGCATAACAGGAACTGGACAGAACTGGATAAAATGATATTCGTGGCCATTAAAAACATTTTCGATGGAGCCATCAAACTGTTTCCTATTTAAAAATTATTCCCCAATTACCTGCTCCCGATAGACTAAACGCATGCCTAATATCATCAAATTTGTTGCGGTATTTGAAGATTCTCCAATTGACAAATATCATGCAAGTGTTTTACTTTTAAATAAGATCAAAGTGAAATTGTGTTTTCGACGCAGCTGTTAGATATTGGAAATGGTAAAGTCGCTATTGACGCCTCGACCGGACTCGAGAGAGCAGCTTATTAAACTTTGATACATTATATAGTTTTAAGGTTATACGAAGTTCTATGGGTCAGCTTGAAAACTTTAAGGAAACAACACTGAAAAAATATCGTAAAGGTTCTGTGGAATGTGTATTTGAAAGAAGTCTCAGTAGAATGAATTAACTGTAAACTCTAATACTATTCCAAGAAGATATTAATAAATAAATAGCAAATAATAGACCTATATTACTTTTGTCTGATAAGCTAATCAGTAAAATTATGACAAATCAAATGACACATAAAAAACACCTTAGCACGACATTTCTCAAACTTTAACTATTTAGGGCCCAATTTTCAGTTACAATTTTTATGATGCCTCTCTACCTTTCTTTTTCATATAGTAATAAAATACGACATATATTATAACGTTGAAAATTTTAACCCTACTAATCCTTTTGGTGCAGTGTGTTGATAGTGCCCTATACTCTAGGCCTAGAGCCCTACTATAGAACTTAATTACTGACCTTTAAAATTACCAAGAATAGGTGAATTTACTGAAACTTGTCAGTGCAGCCAGGAAATCCTTCGCCTTTCTGGTCCTCGTTTTCCTTCTATTTTTCCTTGTAGAATTAATTGCAACAACCCATATCTTTCGCTGTTCCTCATGATGTGACTGAGGTATTCGATTTTGACTGTTTTTATTGTGGTAGACAAGTTTTTTGATTTTTGCATTCTTACTAAAACGTTCTGGGATTTCTAGGAAATGGCCTTAATTTTAATTGACCTTCCAATTTGCTGTTCTTTCTTAAAGATCATCATACATTTTGTTGTGTTAATGTTCAGGGAAAGTCCATATCTCTGACATACTTCTGTGATTTTATTCATTAACTCCTGGAGGGCTGCATTACTGTCAGCGAATACCACCGTGTCATCCGCGTATCTGATTTTATTAATACATTTTCCGTTAATTCGAATTCCGGCTTCAACGTCCTCTAATGCTTCTTGAAAGATTTCCTCAGATTATCTTTTGAACAGCAGGGGTGATAGTATACATCCCTGTCAGACCCCACGTTTGATTTTGATATTATTGGATTCTTCTGCCTCTGTACGGATAGACGATGTGTAATTCCAGTAAAGATTGCTAATAATTAGACTTCGGCAAATATGCAATTAAAAAGTAGAAAATATGCGCATAAATATGCATGTGTTTACCCGAAAATATGCAAATATTTTACAAAATATGCATACAAATAAATAAAAAAATCGTAAAATAGTAACAATTTTATTAAAAAAAAAAAGTGTACATAACTAAATATTTCCTACTATTCATTAAGATTTACATTTATTTTAAGTAACTACATCATTTTTAAGTATGAATAAACTTATTTAGAATTATGGTAACAATAAATGACCAAGTGGTGTTCAAAATTTTCTAACAAAAACTTGTGACTTCTGTCTGAGTACATATATTTATATATGGAAAAACTTCGTTCAACATCAACTGATGTAACGGGAGCATTTTTCAAACTAACCAAAACATTTGGTTCTAAATTAATTGTTTCCGAAATATTTCCAGCTAGAACACTGACTACTTCAGAAAGAATATGGTAACCTTTATTTTTTTCCATAGTAGCTTCAAATTTTTTTAAAATATCTTTTCCAATATTACCTCTAACGTTCCGACAACATGACGCAAATTCTTTTATTAATGCTGTACTTTCGAACAATGACGGTTTTGGTGATTCTAACTGAGTAATTGTTTTTTGAACAAAACTAAAATTTGATTTTATAAATGAAAGTTCTTGTTGAAGCAAGTTACTCTGAAAAGTTTGTTTAGAATCCAAAAGAGATTGGGAACTTTCATCTGTTAACGTATCAATTATGTTCTTTATTTTAACAAAATGATCTGCATAAAAATTAGCTGCTTCTAACCATGTTCCCCATCGCGTTAAAATAGGTTGTGGTGGAAGAGGAATGTTAGGTAGCATTTCTTTATAAAGTTGAATTCTTATAGTAGATTTAAGAAATACTTTTTTGACACTGGATATCATGGTATTTACAAGAGGAAACTTTTTTCGTATTTCCTCTGCAACTCTGTTTAATCCATGCGCTACACAAGTAACATGTATTAAATCTGGGAAAAATATTTTTAAATTTTGTCCTGCTTTCACCATATAAGGAGCAGCATCCGATAAAATAAGCAGTAATTTATTAGAAGGAATAGTTGTCGGAAGAAAAAAAGTTGCTAATGTTTCTTGTATAAAACGCGAAATTGTTAAAGCATTTGTTTTCTCAAGTTGCTGGCATGAAATAAGATGAGATTTTGGTAAGGTATCTTCTTTAAGAACACCAATCAATAAATGAGCAATATACTTTCCTGAGGAATCAGTGGTTTCGTCTACAGATATGTAAAAATAATTATCTGCAATTTCTTTCTTAATATTAATTAACACCGACGAGTATAGCCCGTTCACATTATTTCTTCTTAGAGACCGATCACTTGGAACATTAAGTTTGCAATATTTTTTTAGAAACGAACTAAAATTTACATTTGCTAATTTTGAAAGCGGTATGTTTGCAGACACTAATGCGCGACACAAGTCTTCATTAAAAGTTTCTTGCTCATCTAATTTTTTTGAAGTAGATTGGAAACATTTAGCCATTGAAGTTTGATGTTTTCCTCCTATTTTTCCTTTTTTTGCAATGTGTGAAGCAGTTCTCACATGTTGGTCTATCTGAAATTTCTTCTCACATGCTATCTATAAATAAAAATAAAAACCTTTATAACCCAACCTTTAAAATATAAAAATATACAAGGTGTTTTTGGTTAATCAAATAACTGGTTTGGAAAAAAAAAAACACTCGCTAAGTGTTTTAAATGCAGTATTAATCCACAAATTAGTTTTTGTTACTAACCATTAGTACATCATATAACTTATTTTAAAATTCAACAAAAGTTTTTTTTTTGTTAATTCAATTACAATAAAAATAATTGTGTTTTAGAATAGCTGACTTCATAAAAAAAAGTAAAGGTGAAAAATTTTTCTAAATACACACCATTGTATTGTACCATGGACAATTTTTTCTCACTAAAGGAAGCTATTTTTCATTTAAAAACAACCTACGAGTACTAAATTTTAAGTAAATACGTTTATTGGTTTTAAAGTTATTGTTGTTATTAACTAAAAGAATTTAATTTTTTTTAATTTTTACACCCTGTATCTCGAAAAGTAAATAAGTTTGACCCCTCATTAACTGTATCGTTTTGTTCAATTTTTCGAGAAGTATCTACAGTCAAACGTTGTAAGTGTCATTTGGAAACACCCTGTATGTATGAAATATTAGATATTTAATAGAAAATATAAGATACTTACAATTTTGCCACAGACTGAACAGTAGATTTTTCCCATATCCATAGACAGCTCTTTATAAGGTTTAATCCAAGTTGAAGCACTGGTTGTTTTAGGCATTATAAAATCACAATCTTCCTTTTTGTTACGCACAACGAGTGTTTACGCTTTGAATATCAAAACAAAAATGATTTACAAATCTGAGCATCAAATTAGAAATGTTTAGGTACCTAATTCAATAAACTGGGAGATTTTGGAAAATCCCTAAATTAGGAACAAAACTATTAGCCGTTTACCTGCTGTTAAGATACAATAAATTGTAGATATATTTGGGGATTAGATCATAAAATGCAAATGAGCGAACCCTTAGCGATTATCCAATAACTGAATGCCTCAGTGACCGAGACTTTCTAAGAATGTTGAGGGCTACTTAAATTGATCTTCTTTGAAATTGTAAATGTTTTGTACCTGTAGAGATTACGTACTTAGATTATTTCTTGATTAAAATGACTACAAAATTTTATACAAGAATTGAAATAAATTGGTATGTTTAAAAATTTTCAAATACAGTATAAAAATCTGAACTTTTATGCACTTTATGCAAACTTTTATACAAATATGCCAAAATATGAAATATTTGCATAAAATATGCACAATATGCAAAATATGCAATATGCATATTTGCCGAAGTCTACTAATAATTCTTAGATCGCAGGTGTTAATTCCAATATGTTAACATCTCCATCAGCTTGTCGTACTTGATTGTATCAAACGCTTTATGGTAAGCAATGAAGCATGCATAAATATCGCATCGCAATTCACATCTCTATATCGTTGAAATAGCACTTGTATGCTAAAGAGAGCCTTTCTCGTGCCCACTGCGTTCCGAAAACCAAACTGTGTACAGCTGATTTTGTGTTCGCATAGTCTATATATCCTTGGATGTATGATTTTTAGAAATAACTTTAAAATGTGGCTCATTTAGCTGATGGTCCGGAAATTATTGCAGGATACGGATTTTGTTTTCTTTGGTTGAGCAATAAATGTCAACCTCAGCCATGATATTGGTATTACTTCGTTTATATATACGATTAGCTGCAAGCAAAGTTAAGATCCATAAGAAAAAGATGAAATATAATAAAATTTGCGATCCACTGCAAATTATTTCCGTTACAAATAAGAACAAAATATTATAAGCCCCTTACATGCTTAAAAATCATTTTACTAGATTATTTTTAATGATAATAATATAAATAACAAAGTTAAAATTGTTTAGCCGTAGGTACTGATTTTCGAGTAATTTTGTTTATTTTGGGTTATTTTAAGTTACGATTTATATATCCCAGTATATTGACGCAGCCGGTATACTCCGGAAACTAAAAAATCTGGATCGTCAGGAAAGATATTATATTAATCTTCCGTCCGCCGTTTTCCGGCTAAATGGTTTAGAAATTAGATTATTTTGAAATGAGCAGTGAGACCCGGGTTGGTGAGTTGTGTTCTGCAGCAATTGAATTTTGTTTATCTGTGACGCCAAATAGCATACCCTTAGGGAGAATTTGAAATTTCCAACGTTTATACACCCTAGTTACCTCCCTAGTTGATTACTGGCCATTCCCAAGGCAATATGCCAGAAGAGAGGGATGGAATTAAATGTCCAGTTTTCATTTTAATTCGGCACTCTCGAAGTGAACGCTCACTATCTAAATATCAAAAAATTAAAATTTGAATCTATGAATACTATTAGTTGACTAACGTTACTATTTAAACATTTTATTATACTTTGTTTTTATATCTTTCGAAGTTTATATGCTGAGCTATTATAAAATTTTTTTAAAGTTTTACATTTTTAAATAAATAGTTTTGTGTCAAATTGTCTTATTAACAATAAATTAATACATATAATATACCAGCTGAGCAGGCAAAATTCTTGCTCGGCATTAGACTTAATAATCTACTAAATTTTGTTATATTACCTTTTTTATTAAGAACAAATTAATAAGGATGAATAAAAGTCCAAAAAATTAACATTTTGTAAAATGACTTGCATTCGTGTCGATTATTTTTAATAAAGGACCTTGTGATATATATATTTTTCGTTGTATTGTCAGGATGACAAGAATGTTCAAGAATGAATAAATTGAGGATGGTTTGTGAATACTTCATACTACTTACAGTTGAGAGAAATAATTATTTTTATGTTTAGTCTAGAAATATTCAGGGACTGCTTTTGTGATTTGTTTATTGTCATGGAGAATGCAAGGTGAAATTTTAGAGTACATACCACCAAACGCGTCTTATTACAGAGTTTTAGTTGATTCAGAGTTCTAATTATGACGATGACCTAGACAACCTTTTGCCAAAGTATGCGATGGTAAGCTAAAAACACGTTTTTTAAAAATGGTATTTATATCGAAATATGCAAAAGAATATAAAGGCGTTCATAATGATGAAGTCTCTTTTCAGAAGTCACGATTTACCACTCACTACCAAAATCTCTCTCATTAGATGCTATGTATTTTCTACGTAATTATATGGAGTAGAGGCCTGGACACTTTCCGAAGCTTCTTTCAGAAAACTCGAGGCATTCGAGATGTGGTGTTACAGACGTATTTTAAGAATTTTATGGGTGGATCGTGTGACTAATGTTGAGGTCCTACGAAGAATAGGCAAGGAATGCGAGATTATTAACACCATTAAAGAGCGCAAACTAGAATATCTTGGCCATGTTACGAGGAATGAACAGAGATACGGGTTGTTGCAACTCATTCTTCAGGGCAAGGTATTTGGAAAGAGAGGACCAGAGAGAAGAAGAATATCTTGGCTTCAAAATCTAAGAAAGTGGTTTAATACATCGACAACCGGACTATTCAGAATAGCAGCAAGCAAAGTTAGGATAGCCATGTTGATCGCCAACATCCGGAACGGATAGGCATCGTAAGAAGAAGAATGTAAAAAAAGGACAAAAATAATACTCTAAAAACAGTTATAAGACCAACAATAACTAATACCAGTGAAACATGAGATGGATAGCAAGATCTTTTTATGTTAAATCAAAAAAATAGGTGTGAAAAAAGGAAAAATAATGAATTAAATTATTGTATAAAGTTGGATTGACACGACCCTAGAATGCTTGGATTCCAACTTGGACCAAGTGGACTTGTACTATGTTGGTTGCGACAGTTAAATGACTTGGATGTCAAATAAGCATTGTAAAGATGGCTGAAGTAATTGTGAAAGGTGTTCTAGTAGTTGCTGATATGTTAAAACATAAGCTTGAAATTCAGAAGAAAGGAATAAAAAAGAAAAATGCCGTACTTCTAGCCTACTTATTTTTATATTCCCTTATCCGTACATTTCATAATGCTTCCTTAGCTTCGTATAACTCCATGAATCTAACACTCTCCCTTTCAGTCCATTTTCTTTTTGTGTTTACTTCTCGTTTTCTAGTTTTCGACGACACCAGCGCCATTTTAATTTTACAATACCACACTACTTGGATCCAAGGAAGTCGGCCATCGTCCTACTTAACTTGGATATAACCGGTTGATACAAGTGTACTTGGATGACCAGGTGACACGATCAAAGTAGCTTTCAAGTGTTGCACGCGCAGCGCCCAAGCAGACTTTTACCAAGTACACTTGGATCCTGACAGTAAATATTACAAGTTTCGTAAGAAAACAAAGACTGTGATGATTGGGGCATGTACAAAGGATAGAAACGTATAGAATGCCAAAGATGATCTTGAGCAGACAACCACTAGAAAAAATGAAAAAGGGCGTCCTGGAAAATATGGTATCACAGTGTTGTAGAATATCTAAGAGGTATTGGTTTGGTAAGTGATTGGAAAGAAGCAGTGAGTAACAAAGGTGAATAGAGAAGAGTAGTAAACGCAAATGACGGAATTAGATGGTAAGAATCTAACCACTCATCAACGTTGGGGGTTAATTATTTAATGGCAACTCAGTCCTGTAACTATAAAACCACACTTGAAATGACATTTCCATCCTATTTCATTTAAAAACATATTTTTTGCCATTATACGTCAATTTAAAAATTTTTCAATAAAATCCTTTATAAAAAGGTATATAAAAAACCCATTTGGGCTATGTTAAAAAGACAAAACGTTTTCGGAATAAGTATTCCAGCATCAGTGTCCTAAAAAGTACTTAACCACTTAATTAAGAAGAACATGAAATAATTTAAGTTTTGACTAAGGTTAATGTAAAATGTGGTTAATACTTACAGGTTAATACATGAAAATAGCCACTAAATATGGGGGTAAAAACCCTTTAAAAATTGCTAAATGAAATTTAGTTTACATTATGTCTAGTTTATAATTAAGATGGTAAAGTTACCGTTGGATTGGTAACATGGCGACATATGACTCTACATTAAGTTGCAAGTCCTGAGACGGTATGTCTACGAGGACTTTATTAAAGCAACTGATTGAAATGACAATCTTGACAGGTTATGACGGAAGTTGTGACAGAGCAGTCAGTGTAACTGTATATGTCTATTTAAGACAGAAGCCAACGTTGTTTAAAAATTGTGAAAGTTGAAATAAAAATAAAATTATAAGAGTATAATCAACCATCAATGTTATTGTTTTAAATTATGTATGTGAGATCAAATTGTGGTGAGAAAATAATGTGATTATAGTTAGGCAACCAACTATACAGTGTCAAGTGGTGTGATGAAAAGATTCTAATATAAGGCCCTTTATGTTTTAATAACATTTGGTACCTGGAAAATGGAAACTAGACACAGGTGGAAAGTTGGGTTCTTGAAAAAGTATAGGAATTAATATATTTATTATGTGAGAATGTTATTCAATGAATGAAATAATAATACTATTGTAATATAAAATTCATGTAAAAATTGACTTATAACTCAATTATATTAGGCCCTGTATGTCAAAAAACAACATTTGGTACCTGGTAAATGTAAAACTTCTGGAGTTGTAAGTTCATGAATATAAATATCTGATTGGGTGTTAACAAACTGAGTGATGTAGTTATATTTTGTGTGTTGACAAGTATATGAAATGGACAAAATTTGATGGTTGGAAGTGGTTTTGTAATATATTGATTGTAAAGTACTTAACTTATAACTTGAGAAAAGGCCCTATGTGTTATAAAGCAACACTAGGTACATAGGAAAAATAAAAGATTAAGTTATAAGTTGGTAAGTTGAATGAACTATTGGTCTATATTGACTATAATAGTAAAATGAAATTGTTGTAGGTGGCTCTGTTAAATTTGAGTAAAGAGAATGAAAATCAAGGTGTTTTTGAGAAAATTGTGATAAACGGATAGACTACAGAAGGCTGAGGTCCCAAGAGAACCAAAGCCAAACCCTGAGGGTTGTGTAGAGAAGTAAAATAAGAATTGGTGACACTTGTGCACCACGCGCCCAACCACGTCATACTTAAACACGCGCCTAATAAAGGGTTAAACATAAGGAAAACTAAATTTAATAATATTAAAAAGCAAATCTTGGCTAAAGCTATACGAGAAGAAATAAAAGTGTGGAAATAATACTTATGGCAATTGTTAATATATTTTTGTCACTTCTGGATGTAACTGAGGTTTCACATGGATGTTGTTGGTTTCCATGAAAATATTGGTTTCATTGTGGTCGCAGCTATGATATTTTAGTCAGCTTCATGTGGTTGCTTGAATTTTCTTTTGAAAATATCAGGAAAACTACAAGAAACTTTATGTTGGCTTAAATTTAGATATTGCTTTGCTATAAGTTTAAGAATAATACAAATACAGGGTGTTCAGAAACTCTCCTGACAAACGAAAACCAGAGATCTGATTAATCAGATAATTTCAAGATGATTTAATTCAATTCACCTAGTCCGAAAATATTTCCTAAGAGGGCTAGAGCTCTTTGAAGTAAGTAGTTTTCTTCGAATACCTCTAGAACCCTTCTATTTAGAAAAATCAAAACTGGTACGAATATTTATCCTTCAGAGTTGAATCGATTCAACTAACTGCGAATTTCTAGTACCGTTCATAGGCGTCCATTTTGGCTAGGTCAACGGTTACTTTAACGCATAAATTTTTTGTCTTTAACTTTTAAGCATTTGTGCTACTATAATATACTACTGAGCATAAAATTAGGGTCACCCCGTAATTTGAATTTATTTTAGAAATTATTATTCTGTTTTAACTATTTTCGGTTGTAACATAGTTTACTAATGAATTTCTTGAAAAAAAAAATTGTTGTCGTTGTTGTTTCGACAAGCGTTTGAGATAAAAAAGCCTTCGCGTTAGCTAATTCCTTAAAACCGTTATCAGCACAGTTTTTGTTTCTATGGTTTTAACGTCAATCGTAAATTGTTTGTGTATTGTTATCACTGACAGTGTATTGCAATGAGCAAAAATTCTGTTGTGGCGGCAAGAATTGTGGCGGCGTTAGAAGATGGCCTCGGTCAGAGCGAAACTGCGAGAAACGTTGGTGTAAGTCTCTCGAGTGTGCAACGAGTATGGCAACGGTACGAAGAGACCGGTCTGCTTATTCGAAGACCTGGTTCAGGTCGAGGCAGGATTACAACAGCTAGAGATGACCGCTTTGTCGTTTCTAGTGCTTTGAGAAACCGAACGGTCACGGCAGTTTCTCTTCGAAATCATCTGCAAGAAGTGAGAAATGTAAACATAAGTGAATGGACAGTTAGGAGACGACTTAATGCTGCTGGCTTATCTTTTCGAACTAGAGTAACCAGACCGCTGCTTTCCCGTGAACACCGAATTAACAGATTAAATTTTGCACGAGAACACTTGGCTTGGACAATGCAGGATTGGAGTCGTGTATTGTTATCCGATGAGTCGAGATTCTGTCTTACGGGCTCAGACAAACGTGTAAGAGTGTGGCGACGTCCGGGCGAGAGATATGCTCAAGCATGTGTTGCTGAGCGTCTTCCATTTGGTGGAGGGTCAGTTATGGCATGGAAGACCATTGTTTTACCGTTTATGGTTATTCTTGAAGACGACGCAAAATTTATGCATGATAATGCACGGCCACACACTGCTAGGATAGTTACTAAGTATATTGACGAGGTTCAAATCACACAATTTGTTTGGCCTGCTCGCAGTACAGATATCAATCCCATAGAACATGTTTGGAATGAGATGAAGAGACGTTTACGGAGTCATGTGCCGGCCCCCAGAAATTCGAGAGAGCTTCGCGACATATTGGTGCAAGAATGGAATAATCTTCCGCAGAATGTGATCCAAAATCTGATCCAAAGCATGCCTCGTCGTTTGCAAGCTGTTATCACTCCCAGAGCCAGAGGAGGGAATACTCGCTACTGAAGTTCTTAAAATTTCTTTTTTTCAACAAAAAGCACATCAAATTAAAATTGTCCCTTTTCAATATTTAGTATATCAAAAAAAAATTCTTCATTTCCATTATTTTTCATAAACTTTAAACGACAAAAACGTTGTTTTCTTTAAGCAATCTGTTAGTATAGGTAATATAGGCAATCCGGTAGTGTATTTAATTTTTAGGTTGTAACACAACGTGCTACAATGATATATGCAAGGCCAGAATCGCTCACTGTCGAAGAGAATTGGGCGGGGTTTTCTTAAACATATAGAAACTATATCGTATCTTAAATCCAAGCACAATTAGATAATATGAAATTATAATTTATTATTGGACGCCACCCCTGGTTTATCCTCGAAGGGGACGAGCAAAAGAAAATTAAGATTTATCGAAGGTTTACAAGAAAACTATTCTTTATTATTTCTTAGTAATGAACAAAAAGAAAACATTAAAAGTTACATCATCCCAATACCAAAATACTATTTTATGTTTACATTATCATAAACAAAAAAGCTTTGTATCGTATTAAATTAAGAATTAGTTATAAAGAAAATGAATATATATATATATATATATATATATATATATATATATATATATATATATATATATATATATATATATATATATATTAACCCCAAATTTCGAAATTTGTTTACATTGAAAATAATATAGTTATTTATCAACTAGGAATAATGAAGAAAATAAACCTTTAAATAAAATTAGAACAATCGGTAAGATAGTTTCGAAACAAATTCATCGGATCTACTCTGTATGAGTACGAGAAACAAATTCGTTAGGATTTCTGCTTAGATGAATAGACATGTCGTGGAATGCAAATTTTAGATTCCCCATGTCTCTATTAACATCTTTATCATCGTTTGGCCATGCCTTGCAATTTTTAGAAGGCTCCAGATTAAAGCAGAAATCTGAATTTGTTTCGAAAATATCTTACCGATTTTTCTATCAGATGTCGCTATTGCGTCCATAACGAAGTCATGTTATTGTTACTTCTAATAAGACAGAGAATTTTATTTTTCACGTTAAGAACGGCTATGAATAACTATTCTGATGAGCTTTATTAAAGCGAAATACGTATCAATAGGTACATAGACGCTTTGAACGTGAAATAAAATCTTTTCTGTCTTTTTCAAAATTAGAACACTTCACTATATTTTCATTTTTTTGAGTTCATAATCATTTCCGTTGTCTTGAAAGTAGGTATAATAAAAATTGGTACAACCTTAATCTGCTCTGTTTTTTTCTTATTTAATCAGTCAACCAAATAAACCATTGATTCAGCTACGTCCTATATCAATCCACCACCATCCTAGATAAGAGGGGTTAGGTATTCCATAAAAAGATTTGGCTATTGGACCAGGATTTGGAATAACTCCATACCAATATTATCTTGAGACAAGTATCAGAAATATATCAGCATTATAGCCTCTCCAATAAGGGTCTAAAAAATAAATATCTACCTGAAATATGGACAAGAAAAGTATTTCCTAGCTCACCTCTAAATGAGACCCAATTCGGAAACACGTCTTAACGGTTGGACGTTCTTAACAGAAAAGAGCGAGACGTTAGAATGGCGCCTGATTCTGGGCGTGAGTGACAAGGTGATGAATGTGCTCATCTACCGGATATATTTGGGAATTACAGAAGAATCCTTGAGTCGGATACAGGTAGGTACTTGACAGATAGATGGGGTTAGCAGTTTTATTTAAAAAAAATAATCGAAATTTATAATGATTTTCTTTTAAATCTTTTGAAACGGTTACAAGGTATTTAGTACCAAATAGTACTCTTAATTTAAGTCTGTAGGATACACCGTTTTCTAAAAAAATCGATTTTCAAATTTTTCGTTTTTTCGCCATAAAAGTTAAATTAATAAGTACCTTAATTAATTTTATTAATTAACTTTTGTTTCAATAAATTCTGCACACAATTCGTAAAAACCGTTTGGGAAAAGAAGTAAAAAATCAATTTGAAACAAAATTTTATTTAAAGTTTACCAGTTTGTTTTTGTAAATTTTTAGCACCATCTTAAATCTAATATATAATATTATCATCTGTCATCTGAGAAACGGTTTTAAGTTCGACAATTTAAATCCATCGTTCTTCAAGTACCACGCTCTCAATAAGCGCTGACGAACGTCAGCTTTATCCGTAAATGGATGCGATTTATTGCCATTATTTTGCTACATATACCTATCGCTTATACTGAAACCCTTGAGGATTAGTGGCTGACAGCTATTATCAGCCGCTTCTCTATCATTCAACCCTTATGCTTACGTTGGAGTAATTTTTTAAAAACATAATACCTATACGAGTCGATAGAAAATTAGTTCCTATCGGGCGGTTTAAAATAGGACAAATTTATTGACAATTTCTCGGATTTCACAAAATATTGATTTTAGTTAAAATTAGATTTATAATAATAAAGCACTTTATAAACATATATACAATTTTGTCACAAAAGCATTATATTTTGCTAAAAAGACAAAAAACAAATCGTAAATTAAATTAACAAAATGAAAACCACGAACTAACAAATAATATATTTAGCTGAAAGGATTAAATACAAAATTTGAACCATTCTTATAAAATATAATATTATCTAGAGTCATTTCAGATTATTACCTACTCAAAATATATTACAAAATACATAATAAAACTACTAAAGATAAAAGATTACTGGTAAACAACAGACGGTTGAAGATAGTCCTATCAGGGAAAATGAATCAATCCCTGCCCTCCGCAGAGCCCGAGGGTTTCCTGGGAAACTAGTACCTGTTTAGGGTCCCTTGTCCGGGGATGCGGATGAAGTCCACAACGGCAGCCACGGCGGAGAAGCAAAACTTCGGTACGTAAGTGGCAACCCTCGATTTTGGGGTTGATATAGAATCAAGTCAAATACTGGCCAACGGTTTCAGGCAGAGGAGCTGGTAGATGTAAGGGCACTCTTTTGTCCTGAGATAGAGAAATCTATCTCGAAGGCGGATGAACCAAGGAATGGTCAACGGCATAAGGATGCAGAAGGCAACGGGAAACCACTACATTAAAGACTCGTAGACCTAGAAATCGTCATGGCAGTTACTGACAAGCACCATCGTACTAATCATGGTGCTCGGAAGCCAAGATTTGGCAGGGCGAGAAATAACAATGATGACAGGGCTCCTCAGGTCGTCAACCAACGAAATCGCTGCGTACTAAAAATACAAAATTCAACTTATAAAATAGCGACATAGAATATTAGAAGCATGTATGAGCCTGGTAAACTAAGGAACATAGGACAAGAAATGATGCGACTTAAGGTCGACATATTGGGAATAAGTGACACCAGATGGCTCGACTCCGGCGAACTTAATACAACCAATGGTCGACTTTTCTACTCTAGTATTACCGACAGCCAAAATCGGTATGGAGTAGCAATTAATGTCAGTAAAAACGTTGCAAAATCAGTTGTAGGCTTTATACCAATATCGAAAAGAATTATGCTAATACAAATGATGAAAACACATGGAAAATTAAATCTTAGTCAGATCTATGCGCCAACCGCCGATAAAACAGAAGAAAAAATTGAAAAATTTTACGATGACCTTCAAAAAACCCTACAAAATACAACATCTAGAGATATAACAGTAGTCATGGGTGATTTTAATGCCAAAGTTGGAGAATGAAGATGAGCCGGAGAGGCTTATTAGTGATTTCCAACTTGGATTTCGGAATGGAGTGGGCACAAGAGAGGCACTATTTTTTTTAACGTGCTGACCCAAAGATGTTTGGATGTTAATCGAGATCTTTATGTATGCTTTATAGACTACAACAAGGCATTTGATAAGGTAAAACATGACCGACCTATAGAAGTACTCAAAAACAAGAATCTGGATGTGAGGGATGCAACATTGATATCAAATTTATAGTACTGCCAACGATTAAATATGAAAATTTGAAGAGAAGTGTCAGAAGAAGTGAAGATAAGGAGAGGGCTCAGGTAAGCTTGCATACTATCACCGTTATTGTTTAATTCTTATTCTGAAGAAATTATACAAGAAGCTTTGGTAAACGAGACAGTCGGCATTAAAGTGAACGGAAGTTTAATTAACAACATTAGGTATACCGACGATACAGTCATAATAGCCGACAACTTGAAAGACTTACAAGGAATAATGAATAAAATATTAAAATATAGTGGAGAATACGGACTCTCTCTTAACATCAAAAAAGCCAAATTCATGAAAATTGGCAAGAACAACAATACAAACGAAATATTAACGGTAGGCAGCCAGCAGATTGAGAAAGTAAAAAGATATACTTAGTACTTGGGAATGATAATCACAGAAAATAACGATTATACTGCAGAAATAAGAGTCAGAATTGAAAAAGCACGTGCCAACTTCGTGAAAATGACAAAGATTTTATGCAGCAAAGATCTGACATTGGCTCTCAGAATAAGGCTAATTAAATGCTATTTACACAGTGTACTCTACTATGGAGCTGAATCATGGACATTAAACCGGAATACAATAAATTGACTTAACGCGTTTAAAATGTGGACATTTAGAAGATTGTTAAGGATTCCATGGGTAGATAGAGTCACGAATACAGAAGTGTTAAGGAGAATAGGCAGAGGGAGAGAAATGGAAGATACAATAAAAGAAAGGAAATTGCAATATCTTGAGACTCATAACATCTTGAGTCTCATAATTCAATGAAAAGTAGGAGGTAGGAGAAGGGTAGGAAGAAGACGCGATTCCTGATTGAAGAACCTGAGTGGTTTGGTTGCAGCTCAAGGTAATTGTTCAGAGCAGGTGCCTCGAAGGTCAGAATAGCCATGATGATTGAGAAACTACGTCGCGGAGATGGTACTTAAGGAAGAATAAGTTAATATTTCGCCAAGTGATTGTTGGCTTCATCAGAATTGCACTACAAATTTATTACAACAAAGAGATAAGCAATATTAAGATAAAATTACATAAATATTTATTTACAGAGGTAGAACTTTTTGTGTTGTGGCTATTTACATGATTAGGTGTCATATAATAAGATTCAAATTGCTTTAGATATTAAAAAGATATAATATGCATAGTTAGGTGTTAATAACTAATAAGATGAATTAACTACAAATATGCTATTCTATCATACTACTTCGACAAGAAAGAACACAATGAATGTATTTTTATTAAAATCTAATAAACTTCAAATACACGATATTTCGCATTTTTGTTAAAACATTTGATTTGCATTTTTAGCTTGTACACATGTCAACTGGCACACCAAATACAACACTCGATTGAAAAAAATTGATATACATCAAAATATTAATATGCAATTGTTTGTTACGAATATTTTTTAATGAACACTGAAAGTAGAATTATGACAGGTTTTTGTGTCCGTATATTGGTTGTTTATGTTTTCTTCGTGCCTATTTTTTCATTATTTTATTTCAAAAAAGAAAATTAAATTTTTGTTTAACAGTAGTTGTATTCAATGCAGTTAATCAACATAGAGAATTTAGTTTATCATCCAAAAATATTATATGAAATTTTGTGAATATTTTAGCCTTTTTTATTTTAAATGTTAGTATCTAAAAAGTCTCTATGCAGAGGAAGAACAAATGATGCTGGAACCGGAAACACCAGAAAATACCACAAATGAAAAAGGTAATAATAAATAGACACAAATGTCAAAAATGGTTACTGACCAATTACTGAAATGCTAAGCAATGAAATAACAATTAACAACAATAATTACCACAATAAAATACCGGAAGATTGGAGAACTAGCGAAATAATTCTAACAAACTTGTTAAACTACTCTAAAATCTTCTTCTTCCTTTTCTTTTTATGTAGACATGACTCTGTGTGTTTTTTAATGTGTCTCCAGTAAGTTGTCGTTCCATCGTTTACTTGGTCTTCCTACTGATCGTCTTTCTATTGGAGAACCGTCTCTTGCCGTATTTACTACTCTATTTGTTGTCATTTGGATTATATGATCGTTTTATTCTACTCTTCTATTTCTTAAACAGTTCTTGATGTTCTTCACCTTGCATATGCGTCGTATATCTGTACTTCTAGCTCTGCCCCATAGTGTTTTATCACCAATTTTTCCAAGTGTTTCCATCCCTGCTGTTTCTAACATTCTTTTTGTCCTGTCTGTGTCAGGTCGTATTTCTTCCGCATATGTCATTATTGGTCTGATGACTGTTTTGAATTTCATTTCTTTTCCGATATTTTTATTTCTCCGTATTGTTTCTTTATCCGTATTATAGCTATAGTTTATTTTTATGAACGAGAGTGTAATTAGTATAATTTTAACTGGTAGCTTCGACCACTCCATGGGCGTGCTCAAGATTAATTGAAAAATTACTTTGAATAATTGTAAAAAATAAATGAATTATTTCAGTGTTATAAAGTGTTATGTGTATGTAAACAAAAGTGACCTCTTTTATCACACACTATATTAGGACTGACTGGCCTACATTAAAAAGGGTTTTAAAAAATTCACATTTTTTTTAATTTTTAAAAATTACAAAAGAGAAAAAGAGTTTTTAAAACCGTCTAAGGTATGTTAAATAGATGAATAAAAATATTAATATAAAACTTACAGCTACTTGTTACAAATCCAAATCAGATTCAGAAGATGAACTTTCAGAACCAAGATTTATAATAACTGGCTCGATCATTTTATCAGTAATATTGTCCAGCTTCCACATTTTTTCCTCTTCTTTAATAGTGTGATTTACTGCCTTTTCCCAGTTTTCAGGTTTTACATTATTTACGGCCTCCAAAAACAACTGTTTAACATCATGAATTTTAAAAGTGGTATTTTTTCTTGAAACTTCACTCTTTATCTGTGCCCATACCAGTTCAATCGGGTTTAATTCACAATGATATGGTGGGGATCTAAGTACTGTCATTCCACGATTTTTGGCAATTTCATCAATTTCGTATTTTTTAAATTTTTCTTTATGAAGGGCACACAACGAATAAAGTTCCTTTCTTATAGATCCGGGATGGTACGTAATATTTTTTGAACTCAGCCAATTCTGCAAGTCTTTTTTTAACCACTTGGTTGTGGGCAGTCCTTTTATAAGTCTGGAGTGATAACTTGCATTATCCATATTACACAGTTCTTAGGAAGAAGATCTATCATTTGTTCGAACCATTCTTGAAAGACATCAGCGTTCATGTCTTCATGGTAGTCACCGGTACGAGTTGATTCAAAAGTTAATAAACCACCTTCAACAAAACCGTCTGAACTGCCAATGTGTACTATTATCAGCCTGCGTCCCTTTCCTGATGGTGGGTTTAAACCAGTAGATAAGTTATTTACAAAAGCGTGCCTTTGACTTGTAACAGTTTCATCCTGCCAAAATTTATTTGGTGTATGACCCTCGTTGATCCATGTTTCATCAAGATAAAATATTTTTCTTTTTTGGTTTCTCATTTCCTTTATGGTTCTTAGAAAATGTCTTCTCCATATGACAATATCGCTTCTTTCTAATAAAATAGACTTTCTGGGATTCTTTTTCCAGCGGAAGCCTATTTCTTTTAAAAGTTTCCATAACGTACTTCGACTCATTTCTGGGTAATCCTTATCATCTTGAACTGAGACAAGAACTTTATCCAATGTTGGAAATTCTTGTCTAAAGAAGAATTCATGCACTTTCCGTCGAAGTCCTTCTTTAAAATGATATTTTATTTGAAATTTTGGTTTCCCTGGAGCATTACATGGCATTTGAAAACTACCACATTTCTCTTCTTTAATAACTCTGTAAATCGTAGATTTCCCAACACCAAGTGTACTGCTAACTAACTCAACGGTCTCAACACTTTCACATAAACGTTTGTCTGTAAATGATTTAAAACAATTAAATATTAATGTTTTTTCATTAACTGTTAGAGGACCAATTTTTCGGCGTTTACACGGCACTTCCAAATTTTCCATAACACTAGTATACACAATAAACTGCACCTTGCAACTGAAGTACCTACTTTTAGTGAACTGTTAAGAATTTTGAATACGCCACTTGGACCTTCCTACAAAATGGAAAAACCCACTATCACATTTTCTGTGGAATAAGTTTAGAAGGTAATTATCTAGTCAATTACTGTCGTAGATTCCTGGAATTAAAGATTTAAATGTTTGATTGTTGAAACCCTTACTTCGTGGAATGCACTCATTTCAGATAAAATAAAACGTTTTATTTTATCTAAAGAATTAAACTTTATTTTGCAAATAGGCAAAGAATTAAACTTTATTTTGCAAATAGATAAAATAAAACGTTTTATTTTATCTAAAGAATTAAACTTTATTTTGCAAATAGGTAGGTACTTATTAAACTTTTATTGGTTATATATAACCAATAAAATAAACATCTTACATTTCTTGCAAATTCATTAGTACCTGTTAACCTCCATCACTCCGACACTGGCAACCTTATTTAGGGATTAGTAACCCTCACAACTATTGTATTCTATTCTGCTCCAACCTTTATACCTGGTGGTCATACTCAATTTAAAATTGTTTTCCTATATACTTCTGTAAACTTGTTGACAAATATCTGTTTTTCATTGAGTCACCCGTATCAACAGTTTAGGGATTTGCATACATAATTTATTGTTTTATTACTCTCTCATACATAAAAATACACTTTAGATAATGTGATGCCTAGATATATAAACTCCATCACTTGTTCTATTATTTGACCTTCTAGCTGTAATTTACATCATTCTGTCTTTTTTTGAAGTTATACTTCTATACGCGCGCTCAACGTTGGAAACTTGTATGGGAGTGAATCTGTGAAATCATTACATATGTAAGATAATGAGTAAGAGAGAGACAGGAGATATATTCTCTCTCTCTCTTCCTCTCTCGAATATAAAAATGTTTCTTTTGTATATATATTTAATATATATATATATATATATATATATATATATATATATATATATATATATATATATATATATATATATATATATATATTATATATATATACAAATAATATTATATATATAATAAAATATTTATTAATATTATTATTTATGTGATGTGTTTTGTATTATTTATTAAATGTTCATAATTATATTAGTCTTTTGTATTTCAAAATAATAATCTCAATAAATCACCGTATGTCCCAGAACTGTCAATTTTTGAAATACGTTTTTGTCATGTCCTCGGTAGTATAGTAGTCAGTATCCCCGCCTGTCATGCGAGAGACCGGGGTTCGATTCCCAGTCGGGGAGGACTTTTTTATTAATGGTAAATTATTACATGGTAAATTAAACATATGCGTAAATAGAAAAGTTATGTATATTATTGTCATTTTTAAATACTTACAGTCCATCTAATTTACAAACCGTTGCACGTCATTATCTACGTCAGAGATCGAAGTTGACATAGTTGCCAAAGTATAAAAAAATCCTGAATCCATTTTAAATCAAATAGGTCACATGATTATTATTATACTCTTTACAACGACTATTTAAATTCTTACGTGACATTTTTGAAATAAAACACACTAATTTTGTTCTAAAAAGAACAGATTTTATTAAATAGGTAACAATATGAAACAAGAGGTATTCACTTTAAAATTTAAAATAATAAAGTACAAAAAGTGTCAACACCGCAACTGTCAAATAAGTGATACCAAGTTATGCCAAAATTTCACCTTCGTTCGATTACAGTTAGAGTGTGTTCCGAACAAATGTTCTTCATAAAAACGCTTTATAATGCATTTATACAAATTAAATGAAACATATTGTTGTATATTTCTTTAAGTTAACATTAATAGCAATCTTTAAATATTAGTTCTACGCGTATATAATAAAATATGTCTAGTGGATGTAATGCCAGTGTACTCGGCAAAGTGATTCTAAAAAAGAACACACCTACCGCCTAAATATTTCGTGTTGGTATCATGTGACGTCACGGGCTATGAAGCCGATGACGTGTAACGGTTTGTAAATTAGATGGACTGTATGAATATTGCATTTTAATTTGTATTGTATTATTATATTGAATTATGTTGCACTGTATTTAAGTGTATTTTTTTATGTATATTATTGCCATTTTTAAATACTTATGAATATTGCATTTTAACTTGTATTGTATTATTATATTGAATTATGTTGCAGTGTATTGTATTTTTATATTAATAACAAAGTAAACAATGAATTTTACTGCATAGTATGAGTAAAAAAAATTTTGCATTCAACTCCTTTCATACATATATGAAAATAAAAATATACATTTTCATGAAAATATTGATTCAATCCTTCATTTACTATACTCCTATTACAGGTCAAATGTTGTTTATTAATTGTTAGTTAGTTGTTATTAATTCTGTTTCTCTTTCTGCTATGTTGTACCTATAGCATTACATATGTAATTATTGTGCAGATTGACTCCCAATTAAATTTGTAACGGCGAATGCGTGTATAGAAGTGTAACTTCTACCGGCAGTCCCGCTGGACTGCCACACCCGTTTTTTTTGTTAAATTACCATGTTAAATTTTCTAGTGGTTATATTAAATTGGTGCAGCATACGTTGTAATTTATCTTCACTTTGGGAGAGTACTATTGCATTGTCAGCATAGCAGATTATTTTAAGTTGTTTTCCTCCCATTTGGTATCAAGTGACCCTCCCAGGTGATTAACAACAAGGGAATTAACAAGTTGTAGTTTTTCGGAATAGTTTTAAGACATTTTTTGATCTTCTGATTATACTTTTCAAAAAATCAGTTATTTTATACAGTAAAGAATGCTGCAAATACGGAGCTGCATTTTAAAATTATGATGCAAACAAAGAAAACAGATATGTCAATATTTTCTACTTGTTTTTAAGTATAAAATCTATGTTCCATCTTTAAGCCCAGTAAAAGCTAGTGGCGAAAATAATAGATTTACAGGTGAGAGTAAATAATTAAATAATATTAAACTGTTTTTGTTAATCTAATTTATTGTCTTTATTTATTATTAAAGATTGTATTTATAACACTTACAAATTTATTAAATTTATCTACATTTATTATAATACGCGCTTTACATTTTAAAAACTCGACGCGATGTTCAAAAACTAACTGTTCTGTTTACAATTAAATTCTTCTTTAAATTTAAAATGCTGTTAGTTCCGAAATTGCCGCGATCTCCCATCGAAGAGCCCAGAAGGTCGCTCATACTGGTTTTATTCGGCCTGCATGTTCTGGAAATTTCAAGTCGTGGGTGACTCATCGGAATTCAGGTAAACAGGTGTTTTAACTGAGCGCCGAAATAACTAGAATAGAAAATAATTAGTCATAATATATTTACAGTTTTATACGCCATAATATTTATCGTAACAATATGCTAGCATGAAGGTACTATCATTGATTTAGTATATTTTAATAGCAACTGTGGTAGAGTTTATATTTAAATTAAAAGTAATAATTTACATACCAGTACAAGAATGCACATATGTTCTTATTCTTATTAAATCTTTTTTTTTTCAAAAATATTGCTTGAGCAATTCTAAAACAAGGCCCCTAGACAAGAAAAACAACCCAAAACCATATTTTGGACTTCGTCTGACTTGAAGTTCGTGAAGGTGAAATAGTTTTCGGTGTAGCTTACATTTTTACCAGTTTACCAGTTTCCACGATACATTCGTTCACGTTACTGACTTGTCTGGAACAGAAACTCTAGAGTCACTTCTTCTTCTTCTTAAAGTGCCTATCCGTTCCGGATGTTGGCGATCATCACGGCTATCTTTACTTTATTTATTGCAGCGCGGAACAGTTCAGTGGTAGTCGTGTTATACCACTTTCGTAAATTTTGAAGCCAGGAAATGCGTCTTCTTCCCGGTCCTCTCTTACCATTTACTTTCCCTTGGAGAATCAGCTGGAGAAGACCGTCACTAGTAGAGACACCGTAGAGTCACTAGAGGTATGAAAGTCAAAGCTGATAGAGATGACGCTTCTCCCTATGCTTCTATGTTAGATGCTCAAGATGTAGCTGAAAAATGCAAAACATTGGGAAACACTGCACTGTACATTAAACTGAGGGCCACATGTGGTAAAAAAACCCCTGGACCAGAAGCCCAGAGTGCACTCAGATCTTTGGCTCGTTCTAACATGAAAATTGGTAGGATTGAAAATGTGACTCCAATTCCATCTGATTCCACACGTAGAAAGGTAGGTCGCCGTGGTCTTTGGTTGTAGACAGTGTCTATTTTATCTATCGATTTATTGCAATTTCCGTTTATATATTTAACTATAATAGCAATATCCTTTCCTCCTCTTTCCAACTCTAACACAGTTTCACACTCACTTTTAAATGTCTCATTTTAGCCACCAGCTTCTTCTATTGGACCCAAAACTAGTACCACATTTTTCCATTACACCAAAAACATATTTTAAACTGTGAATATTTTTATTTTTACTTTCTTATGATTTATTGTATGGCGTTATATTGGCAACTCTTTTATCAACTCTTTAATATCTGTTAACTTTAAAAATAAATATCGACAAAATAGAAAGAATCTAGTAATATTTTAAATATAATCTTTTTACTTTTGTATCAGACCATAGTTTGCTAATAGTGTCAATTTTTTAATAGATCAGTTTAATTATCCATTAGCAGAATATAAAAAAATTGTTGATAAAATACAGAATTTCATATAAACATACGCGGTACAGAATTCTCGATAAAAACCCAACGGGATTTGAAGAAAAAATCGGTATATCAATTTGGTTTTCACTTTGGTGTATTAAAAAATTGACGAATCTCTTTTATGTTGGTGTAATTTATGATGATTTAAATCCTTCGAATTTGAAAGTATTGATTAGCAAAAACTCCAATTAACCTGACTCTGTCAAAAGTTATTAAATTCAGTATTTTTGTAACCTCTGGCAGATATGAACATTATTTTACAAGCTTTTTTTTTTTAAGAATTCAGTAAATATTAACGGATTCTAAAAAATATCGGAAAGTCTAATAAGTACAAAATTATGTATTGTAAATGTATAATATCCAACTAATTTATAAGCGTATTTTAGAAATGGCCAAAGAATTAACGGAGAATGGGTTTACCCCAACCGAAATGCTTTTGAAGATTTTTTTGAAGAATGTCCCAATGTTTCGGTTCATTGTGACGTCTTTTGTAGAACTATTTTTCGCGTTGTAGATGAATATAGAGAAACGGGAAGCGTTCACTCACAGCCAGGGCAGGCATGCAAGTGCGAACCGAAGAAAACATTGAATTTCTTAGAACAGTTATTGTGAATCAACCACATACATCAATTCGGCATTTACATCAACGGGTAGATTTTTCATATGAAGCTTATTCTTAAGCAAGATTTAGATTTTTATCCATATCGTTTATAAGCCTTCCATGAAATCACCCTAAACGACTATTCCTAAAGGTTAGCCTTCTGTAATTGGTTTTTGAACAAACTCAATAATAATGATGATGTATTAGGCAAAACTTTTTTTACTGACGAATGTCTTTCATCTTTCTGGGTACACAAATTCTCAGAATATGAGGATGAGGAGTGCAGATACCCCGCATTACTTTATTGAAACGCCCTTGGAGTTTTTGCTTCTATAAGCAAGCGACGTATTATAGGACCCACATTTTTTGAAGAGATTTTCAATGCTAAAAAATACCGTCAAGAAATTTTAACTCCATTTATAAATCAATTGATGGATGATGAATTAATACTAGGGCGGTCTGAAGTACTTAGTCTACAAAAGGAAAACGAAAATTTTGAAAAAGTAGTTATTTATTTCACAACAGAGTCTCCTTCTAGCTCGGAACACTTGGCGCAGCGATGCTTTAACTTCTTTAATCCGTCTGGAAAATACATTTTCCTTAACCTCCTTATTTGACTTAAATTTCTGTCCGGCGAGTGACTTTTTCAAGTTTGAAAACAAAAAGAAATCGCAAGGGGTCAAATATGAAAAATACGATGGATAGGGCAGCAGTTCATAGCCCAATTCAACTAATGTTGCCATGGTGACGGCGGTGGTATGAGCTAGTGCGTTGTCATGGTGGAAAAGCACTTTTTTCTTCATGAAATGTGGTCGTTTTTTCTGCAATTCGGCGTCGAATCGGCCCAATAGTTCAACGTAGCAGGGACCTGTGACGATAATGTCCTTATCTAGGTAGTCGATGTAGATCACCACTTGTTGTCTGGAGTGACCAAACGCGGCATCCATCGTGACAATAGCTTTCTCATGCCTAAAATGCCAATACGAGATAGTGAATTTTTGTCACGTTATCCTCCATGGACAAATTCATATTACTTCATACAAAGTTAGAACTCTTATATCAGACCAGAAGATGATGAAACTGGAGAGCTGAATACCTGAAAAATATAAAATGAAACACTATCGGCCTTAGTGAAATAAGACGAAGAGCAGAAGCCCAAATTACTCTCAAATCAGGGCACGTATTTCATTTTAGAGATGAAGGAGACACTTCAAATGGTGGAGTAGGATTTAGTATACATAGAAATCACACACAAAATATAGTTGAAATTATCAGAATAATTCCCAGGATTGTATCTGTTATCTTCAAACTAAATGCAAGATATAACCTTAAGGTAATTCAGACATATGCTCCAACGACTACCCACTCGAATGAAGAAATTGAAAATTTTTATGAGGACTTAAAAACAGCGTTGTATGCCACACAAGCATATTGAACAATAATTATGGGCAACTTCAATGCGAAAATGGGGCGATGCAGAAGTAGCAATGGGTAAGTATGGCTATGGCGAAAGAAATGTACGAGGGCAAAGAATACTGAACTTTTTACACCAGGAAAATGTATTCATGATGAACTCTTTTTTTGATAAAAAGCCTTGACATAAATAGACATGAATCAGCCCAGATGGCAGTGTCCAAAATGTAATAGATTATATTATAACAAACGGAAAAGAAATAATCAAAAAAATCGAAGTACTCAACAAATTTTTAAAACGAAGCGACCACACATTAATCTGAGCTAAGATACTATTAAATGTCAAATTGGAAAGAACAAAGATGATCCTAAAAACAAGAAAAAAAGAAATGGATTTCTCCAAAAAACAACGACTTGTATGAAGATTTACTAAACAGACATAATATACAAGACTTGCAAGATGAAATAAAAGATGTAGATCAAGCAAATGATGGTATAATGAAGACTCTAAAACAAACGGAAAGGGAGTGCTGCTCGATCGTTCTGACACATAAAGAAAAACTATGCCAAACTACCAAAGTGCTAATAGATAAAAGAAGACAACTGACGGAAAATTACGGCTTATACTACATAACAATGAAGAAATTAAATAAAGATATCCACTGGTCAATTCGAAAAGACGTAAGAGAAAACAATACAAGAGAAATAACTAAAATAATTCAAGTTTTGAAGCGAAATACGAACAACATATGCAACAAAAATATGTAGAAAATAAAAAAACAAAGATGGAAACATTATTACTGATAAAACCAAATCCTTGAGGTTGTCGAATCCTTTTATCGCGAAATGTATGAGAGCACCGACGAAAGGCAAGATCAGCCCCTGTCCACAAACCGGGATCAGAATTAATGCCAGAAATAACTACATACGAAATCAAAACGGCACGTTTAGAAATGGAAAAAAACAAATCCCCTGGCGATGAGGGAGTAGTAATCGAAGCAATCAAACTAGGTAAAAATAAAATTATCCTGGCTTTGTCCAAGTTTTTCACCAAATGCATCTACCAAGGAAAAACTCCTTTCCAATGCAGTCATTACTATATTCCACAAGCAAGGAGACATAACAGATTTAAATAACTGCCATCCTAGCAGTTTGCTTTCACACACTGTAACGAAATATTTTGCCTACAACATAGGGTATTACTATGGGGGTTGAAAATTGGGGACAGAAACTATTGGGGTGAAGATAGGGCAAGCAAAATAAACGATACTTATGCGAACGGCACTCAGGGTTTGTTTGAAGAGCTGGGGTCGTGGATAAGTTGAATGGCAAGGGGGTTGGAGTGGGGCAACTATAAAAATTAAACAAAGGGGCGCTTACATAAGTTTCTTGGAACAAACAAAACAAAACACAAAAAAACCTCTAGCAATTTAAAATGGACGCCGCTTCTAGGTGCCAAATTATAACGATTACAACAACTACTTGTAACTATTGAAATAATTATTAGAAGTGAAAAATATATCTTTTTAAACGAAACTCAAAAAGGGGTTATAAACCTTTTTTTATAGATAAATAAAAAAATTGTTTAGAGAAATAAATCAACCATTTATTGTTGTCTTACCTAAACAGTTACAAAAAAATAGACAATGCAAAATTACTCAAAAATAGACAAGACAAAATTACTCAAAAATAGACAATACTAAATTACTATATCAATAGCTACAAAAGTAAATACAAAAATAACAAAGAGAAATGCTTGCTATTGTTATTTTTTTTACATCTATCACTTCACCCAGAGTCCTTTACTGGAGTCTACAACTTTCTTCTTGGTAAATTTAATAAAGGTGCTGCATCTTTTTTAAGGATCCTCGATTATCCTACAAAAACAAGACAACGACAATGGAAGAAATTGGGATAAGTATTTTGTAACTTACCTATACTTGCAATGGTATAACTTTCATTTTAAAAGTGCATAGAAGAGATTTTTGTGTGCTTGCTGATACTTTTTTCAGACCTGATAGCGATCAACAATCGTTTTTGTAAAGCTTTATTCAAGGGGAATTCATGAAACTGAATTGCATTGTGACACACAACAATTGTGAGTGATACTGTAAAGTTTTAGTAAAAGTGTCCAAATAATTAAAATGTCCTAAATAACTTATTAAAACTTAAATCACTCACAAAATTGCATAACAACTAGGAAACGAGTACAACCAAACAATGTAAATAAATGGCAGAATAAAATAAGGTTATGTTTTAATACCAAACCCTGACGCCAGCGCCACCTATATGCATGTGATCTACGCGCGCGAACCTGCCATTAAAATTCACCCGCTGCTTCAAGCGTTGTTGCTGACAGAACGATTTATTCTGTATAAAAAGTGCTAAGAAACATTGTTTTAAAAATTATCTCATCTGTATTTTTTATTTGAAACATTTTTTCTACGGTGTATAGATTCTTGGTAAATTGATTTTTTCCCTTTTCCCCCTATATGAAGGGCGGTTTTAGGGTAAAGCCTTATGGTAAAAGTACTAAATTTTTTGCATGTTTTTTCTTCTTCTTCTTCTTCTTTCTCTTTATAAGCAATTCTGTTTGTTCATTGGCCGATTAATACCTCTATGGAAGAATGTCACTCCATATTTTGCGCGGTCGTCGGATACTTCCTTTCTTCTAATGTGTTCACTTCTCTTTTGAGCTCTCAGCGTTGTGGCTGTATCTGGTCTTGTTTCATTTTCTTATGTCATTATTGGTCTTACACTGGCTTTAAAAATTCTTGACTTCATCTCAGTGTTAATGTGTCTGTTTCGCCATATAGTGTTAATAAGGCATTCTGCCAGTCTATTTGCTTTTTGTACTTGATCTCTCACTTCTTTGTCCAGGTCTCCATAGCTAGACAGTGCGATTTCCAGGTATTTTATTTCCATTATTTGTTTAATACTAATGCCATCTATTTCTATTTTACATCTGGTTGGTTCTTTGCTGACTACTATTGTTTTAATTTTCTGAGATGAGATTGTCATATTAAATTCTTCTACTCTAATGGTAAATCTGTGGACCAGTCTTTGCAGACTATCTTCATATTGGGCTATCAATATTGCGTCGTCTGCGTAATAGAGTATTTTTATTTCTTAGTTTCCCATTCTCTATTGCTCTTCCTTTGTTAACGCTTTTGATGATTTCATCCATGTTCAAACTGAAGAACATGGGGCTCAATGAGTCCCCTTGTCTTATTCCGCTGCCTATTTTTATACGTTCTGTAAGTTGTACATCTATTTTGACTTCCATTTTGTTGTTTTAGTAGATGTTTTCGATAGTTATTATAATATTTAGGGGAACTTCTCTATTATACAGAAGATGGATTACATCTTTAAGTCTTACTCTGTTAAACGCATTCTTTAGGTCAATCAGAGGCAGAATTGCTGGTCTATTATACTCAGTAATTTGCTTAGTGATTTCTCAGTAATTTGCTTTATAACGAATATTGCATTTGTACACGATCTTCTGCTATAAGAACCCTGTTGTTCAGCTGCTAAACTTATCCTCTGATTTATTAGCACTTGTAAAATTGTAGTTGTAAGTTTTAGCGTAGTATTTAACAAGTTTATACCTCTATAGTTTTCTGGCTGTTTTTATCTTCTTTTTTGTATAGTAGAATTAGTTCGCTCGTTCTCCATTCTTCCGGTATTCTATTGTGTTCTATAATTTTATTAATTAATGTTGTTAATTGTTCTGTCATTGCTGCTCCACAATATCTCAGTAATTCGTTTGGTATCCCGTCTTTACCTGCTGCTTTTCTGTTCTTCAGGTTATCAAGTATTTTCTGAACTTCCTGTACATTTATAATAAGTTCTCCATTTGTGGTAATTTCTGCTCTTTCCGGTTCTAGCGTCGTTGGTTCTTCCTCTTCATAGAGCTGTTTTAGGTAGTCAATTCTTTTTTATGTGTTTTGGTTCTATTAGTTTCTTTATCTCCGCTCTTTGACTTCTTATGAAGCGCCATATTTCGCTCTTATGAAACGCTTTTGCAGATCGTAAAAATCATGTTCCATTTATTTCGAAAAGCGTTCCCAGTGACCATTCATTTTTTATTTTTCTTACAAGTACATGTGTTTTGCTTCTAATTATCTTGTAATTATGGTATGCCTCTTGTGTTATGGTTGACATGTATTTCAGGTAAGTTTTTTTCTTTTTTTACATTTTTACGAGGCTAGGATATTAGGCTTAATTTTTGCCCAGCTTTCTGTGACTCCATCACTTTCTGTGATATATGTGTTTCTGCTTTTTTCGGTTATTCTTTTATACACTCGGATAGGTATCTTGTGGAGTTATTCTGTAAGCTGTCGTCTTTTATCTTTGTGGTGTATTCTGTTATTACATATATAGATTTTCGTTCGGATTTTGCACAATACGAATTTATGATAGTTTCCTATTTTTGTTGATGTTAGTGCTGTTATATCCAAAATTTGAGAGGTCTGTAACTCTCTATTCGACAGAATGTACTCTATCATAAATCTTTGTCCTCTACTGTTTTCAAAAGTGTATTTGTATTATTCTTTGTGAGGGAAAAATATATTATTAATACGTATCTTGTTTATGCTTCAGATGTCCGGTAGAAGGTCTTCGTTTTTATTTCTGATATTTTCGTTATATCGCTGTTTTATTCCTGGAACTATATCATTGCCAACACGGGCGGTAAAATCACCCATAGTGATAATATACTCATCATTTGGGGTCTCGTGTATTACAGTCTGAAGGTGTTCGTAGAAGTTTTCCCTTGTGGTGGTATCTCTGTTGTTCTCTGGTGCAAAGATTCCTATCACATTCAGAGGTTTGACATCCATTTTAATTTTTACACTTACTATTCTTCCAGAGGTATATTTACATTCTTGTACTTGGTGTAAAAATTTTTTGTGTACTAACAGGGCGACTCCTTCTTTGACTCTGGTCTCTTTCGCAATACCACTGTAAATCTTCAGCATCTAAAGCATGTAAAGTATTTTTTTTTGGGGGCCCCGAAATTGAAATAAATTCTCAGCAAAATTCAGCTTGTTCGTATAATTTTTTAGAGGTAAAATCTCTGACGACTGGACTAAAGTTCTTTGTTACAGGTTTTGGCTGATTTTTTTATGCTTTACAATGTTAATTAAAATTAATTTATAAACTAATGATACAAATTCAGATTAAAACAAAACATACCTAATTTTTTGCTCGGATACCTTTGATGAAAATAATTATGAATCGCTCGTCTGTATGGCGCTATATAATTAGTTATATATACAATTGCGATGTAAAATAACAGAAAAGCTGTTTTCACGTATTACCCTACTTTTTTTTTTAATTATATTTTATACAAACTTTCTCCTGATATAACAAACACAGCAAAAAAAGAATTATCTAATTTGGTACATACCTGGGAACGCTCGTCAATACTGAAAATGACACTACCGCAGAGATAAACCGCAGCATTTGCACGGCTAATAGATGCTATTTTGGGCTTAATCTCCTTTTTAAATCTACAGTTATATCAAGAAATACAAAAGTAAAACTCTACAAAACAATAATACGCCCAGTCCTAACATATGGTTCAGAAACCTGGACTTTAACAAAAAGCAATGAAAGCATGTTACGATGTTTTGAAAGAAAAATACTAAGGCGCATCTATGGAGCGGTAAATGAAAACGGTGTCTGGAGAAGACGATACAACTTCGAACTCTATAGGATATACCAGGAACCAGATATCGTAAAACACATAAAGATAGGACGTCTGAGGTGGGTAGGCCATGTAATGCGGATGGAGCAAACCGACCCAGCTAGAAAAACGCTCCTTGATAGACCTATTGGTCAAAGAAGAAGAGAAAGACCCAGAACAAGATTTCTAGATAACATCGATGAAGCCATGAGAAATATGGAAATACGTGCTTGGCGGAGGAAGGCGATGGATAGGGACGACTGGAGAAAAATTCTTGGGGAGGCTAGGACCCACGCAGGGTTGTAAAGCCAAAATGATGATGAATTTGGTACAGTAGTTCTGAAATGATGCATGTACATCAACATTTCTGCGATTCATTTTTATTTATATAGATGTGTTAGTTAAAGTTTTAATTTGCTATATTTTATAGAAAGTGCACCAGATATACACTGGGATGCAAAATTAACCAGACAAGATTTTTTTGTTTTTTGTTGGTGTTTAGATCAAAACTCGTTTACTTTGCTTGATTGTATTTTATACCTTATTAGTGATAACGTTTTTTTCTTGTTTGAACTTGTTTAGATGTTATGCGCGAACAACAACACTTTTACACATACGTTTTGTTATTAATGTGAAACAGTAGCTTAGTATTAATGTAAGTTTATTGTGGTACTGTACATGATTATAAGATCGGTCTAGGCTTTTGTATTGTCTCCTGTTTAAAACTTGCATTAAAAAATTATGACACTAGAAGAAGTAGCACAAGATGTTGCTTTACAGAATAATGGGAGGAGCATTCGTTTCATCGCAAACTCTTTAGGAATTTCTCGAGGTACAGCGTTTGATGCAATACAAAGATTTTGGAAAACAGAACAATACACTAGGAGTCCAGGTCAAGGTAGACGAAGAACCACAACTTAAGTTGAATATCGCTTTCTTAGGTTACAAGCGTTATGCAATCGTACATTATCAACACCAGTACTTGTTCAACGATTAGATGATGTCCATAGAAACACAGTTTTCGTTTATACCGTTCGAAAACGTTTAAATAAATATGGAGTAAGGTCCAGAATACCTATCACGGGACCTCTATTAACCCTTTAACGGTCCTTGGTATAATTATTTACCACCTTGCATTTAGGTTCAATATATACACATTTTCTATGCGTTATGCTCCTCTACTGTAAATGAAAGGTTAACTACTGACACCTGGATCGCCATTTACCGCCTACGATCAGTCATGTGGCAACTATTCTGTTGTGAACGTTTAAAAGTGGTAAATTATTATTTTAGAATTCACAGCGGTGATAGTAATTCACGTGTTTTTTGTTTTGTTTATATTTTGAAGTGTTTCTGCTAAAAATTTGGGAAAACTAGGTAAGTAGTTTGATTTTTATAACAATTATTGACACATATTAGCTATTAATTACTAGATGTACCTTTCTAATCAAACAAAATACTATAAATTTCATGAAATATTTTGAGTTTGAATTATTTTTCAACTTTTTATAAGACACTGCAAGTCTATAAAACAATGGATAATCTTGATATTGATAGAAAGTGTTTTTCAGACATAATACTCTCTGATTATATACATATCTAGTCGTATTTATTTTCGGCAAAGAAGATATTTTGAATTTTTTACCTGGTGGATTAGACATGAAATGTGATATTTTATGTTTTTTCTTGTTTCAGGAATGGAAACCTATAATTTGACCAAAATGAGAAGCGATGAAGCTTATCGGTTAATAGATGATATAACAGATGAACAAGCTGAGGATTCCGATATTGGCGGAGACTCTGGGGCTGAAGATGAGTTGTTTGGTTATTCGTCTTTAAGATCAACCCTATCCAGTAGATTATCAGGCTTGAGTAAAAATGAGTATACGCCTAATACTGATACCCAAGCATCAACATCTAGTATGATTTTGGAAAAAAATGTTGATCCATATTCTTCAGACGACAGTTTGGAAGATCCTGATTACAATGATAAAGATCAAAAGTATACTCAAAAACGGCTACAAGCAGACAATTTCTCTAGTAGTGATGATGAAGAGCTAGAATTGGATGCAAAACTGAGACCAAAGAAAAACGCTCAAATATAGCCTTAATTATTAAACTGGACGAAAAATTCTCCACTACATCTTGCATATAAACATTTTGTATTTGACAAACCCTTTGGTGTACAGTGTAGTATTGAAACAGATAATATTTTTTCTATTTTTGAATCTTTTATGGATAATATTATTATGTAGGTAATTGTAGATCAAAGCAACTTATATGCATCTCAGAGAGGTGCTGAACTGAATTTATCAATGGATGAGCTAAAAGCATTCTTTGGTTTACTAATTTTGTTTGGGCTTAACAGATTACCAAGTATAAGGTTGTAATTTATAATAATGCAAATTTTCACAACGAATGAGCATCATCTGTGATGACACTGAAACGCTTTTGAAGATACTAAGATTTATTCATGTAGCGAACAATACTCAAAAAAAGGAGACAGTGAATATAATAAATTATATAAAATTCAACCCATACTTACGCACCTTTCTACTAAATTCAAGCACAATTTTAAATTCTCCAGATATCTTTCTATTGATGAGAGCATGGTGGCATTTAAAGGCCGCTCTATGATGAAACAATATATGGTGTTAAAGCCCATCAAACGGGGCTTTAAATTTTGCTTGCAGCGATATTGGCTATATGGTAGACTTTCAAGTATATTAAGGCAAATCCGAAAATCCGGAGCAGTTAGCTTTAGTAAAACTCTACAAAACAATAATACGCCCAGTCCTAACATATGGTTCAGAAACCTGGACTTTAACAAAAAGCAATGAAAACATGTTAGGATGTTTCGAAAGAAAAATACTAAGGCGCATCTATGGAGCGGTAAATGAAAATGGTGTCTGGAGAAGACGATACAACTTCGAACTCTATAGGATATACCAGGAACCAGATATCTTAAAACACATAAAGATAGGACGTCTGAGGTGGGTAGGCCATGTAATGCGGATGGAGCAAACCTACCCAGCTAGAAAAACGCTCCTTGATAGACCTATTGGTCAAAGAAGAAGAGGAAGACCCAGAACAAGATTCCTAGATAACATAGACCAAGATATGAGAAATATGGAAATACGTGCTTGGCGGAGGAAGGCGATGGATAGGGATGACTGGAGAAAAATTCTTGGGGAGGCTAGGACCCACACAGGGTTGTAAAGCCAAAATGATGATGATAGCTTTAGGTGAAAGAGTTGTTCTAGATTTATCAAAACCTCTAAAAGGACAGGGATATTTCTTGTATTTTGATAATTTCTCCTCTTTCTTTCCACTTCTAAAAAGGTTATTAGACGACAAACTTTTTGCATGTAGAACATTTAGATCGAATAGAAAACAATTTCCACACGACAAATTGATTGCAAATAAAAATTTATTGTTAGGTTAACTTGACTTTGCTTCTGCTGCAGATATCACGGTATATCAATGGAAGGACAGAAGTGTGAAACCTGTTGTACTTGCCAGTAATATGCACGATCCATCAGATATGACAACAGTTCAAAGACGAAATAGAATAGGAGATAAGGAAGATGTGATCTGTCCAAGAGAACGATTATAATCGCCATATGGGATGTGTTGATTTATTTGACCAGATTTATTCAACCTATAACATTTCTTGGAAATCACGAAGATTGTGGATCAAGTTGTTTTCTATTTTTTTGGATGCAGCAATCGTGAATTTGTATATAATGTATGAAAACAAATACAAGAGCGAAAACCACACTTCTAAACCTCTTACCCATTTGCAGTTTAAAAGCTGCTTAGTAGATCAACTTATTGGCACAACTTATCGGAGGTGTGCATTCTGCAGTACTAAAGTGAAACAGAAAAGAAGTAATTTGTGATGTCAGGCTTGTAAAGTTGCTCTTTGTAAAAAGTGTTTCGAGCCATTTCATACAAATATGTCATATTTTTGAGAAATAGCAAATTAAGCATATTTAATATTTTCATATACTTAGGCTGATTTCCATAATGTAAAAAATTAGCATAAAAAGGTAATAAAGACATTGTAAAACTATCTATATTTCCTAGAAACTTCTAAACATCAAAATAGTGTGTGTTACTTTTCTCTAAAAAAGTGGTAAACTATTTTACCAAGCCTATATTACTTTTTGCTTAACGCACATTGGTAATATGTGGATACACGAGTGGAAAAGCGGAGCAAAATACCTAGGAGTAATTATGGATAAAGTCTTAACATTTAAAAAACAAGTAGACGCCACAATACAAAAAGCAAACATAGCAAAAGTGTCGATAATAGAACTAGCAGAAAGAAAAAGAAAACTGCGAATTAAAACAAAAATAAGATTAATATATAGCATAATTCTTTCTAAACTGTCTCGCATGGGAAACATATGCAATACTACAAAAAAGAAAATACAAGCGGCACACAACGGCAGCCTAAGAGAAGCAGCCAATGTACCGAGAAACATTGCTAAAAGATTGCTATTTAGAGAACTACATTAAATTAGAGTGACTGACATAATAAAAGATAAAGCAAGGACAATTCACGTGGAGAACCATCCAAATTACATATTGCGATAGATCATGAGATACGACGCGTTCCACCATTGGAAGCACAAAAGACCCATACAACAAATAGTGGAATGAAAATAAAATAAAACCAGAGATAACTCAAACAAAAATATAAGATAGAAAAGAAAAATCACCCAGAGAAAATTAAACAAAAAACAATAACAACACACAAAAGCGGATAGTTCGTAGCTTTATAAAATGGTGGACAAGCGCAAGTACAGTGTAGGCGCAACTAATTTGATTATATTTATATGCATACACTAATTATAATTTTATATTCCAGGACATCCCACAAAAAAAAACTACAAAAAACGGATTCGGTCACAAAAAAATTACAAAATACTAACAAAACCAGCGAAAACAAAAAAAAATTATCAAAAACCATAAAAACCCGGGCAAGCCGGGCCCAACTCCTTGAGCACCAAGTCTCCGACTTAAGCCTAGCCCAGAGTGGCTAGACTAACGCTAGCCTGAGTTTTAATCGCATAGGGTACCATGTTGGAGTTTGATTAACCTGGTCTCCCACATGAAAAGCATTTGGCTTATACTTGTGCTCATATCGCGCATTAGAATGCTATAAAGGGGAAAGGAATGGTATGGAGAATTGGTGCGCGGTGGACTGACTCCTGTTTTTACCTTGACTCAATACACCTCGCTCCACTGAATTGTTATACTCGAACGTAATTCTTAGGGGTGAATATGTCTCACACGCTGGGTTTAATTAAATTTCTTGCTTGCTTGCCAAGAAAAAAAGTTTATTTAAAAAATTTTAAATTTTGCTTTAAATTATTCGAAATATTTTTATTAATTGAATCATTTACAATTTACCTTTATCCATTTCAAAAACGTCGACACCTGGATTATATTTTACTTATAGACTAATTTAAACCTTACGTCACACATTAAACACACGACTAGTATGAACATGCCTCGAATTTTCTTCACCTGCATTACGATACGATTTTCTTTCTACTCTAGTTATTTAGATTGCGATAATGTAATCCTGATGTATAATAATAGGATTCTAATAACAGCAGTCACTTACTATATGACTTTATTTTTAACGATGTGATAAACGAGAACTGGTAAAGTATAGGGAAGTAAAGTTTAGTAGTCGCGTGCCTGCCATGTTTTGGTTGGGTTAAAAAAGAGATTTACGTGTTTCGTGTACTGATTATTGTAGATACATAAAGTTAAGGTTAACATACCTGTTCAACTTTTATGAGCAGAATAATTTTTAAGTAGCTATGCATATATTTTCTCTCTAATTATAAATTAATTCCTTTCTTGAAAAATTAACACAACTGTTAATTTTTAAACGGATTCAAAAAAGTGGTTTTTTTAAAAATGGTCATTTTCAAAATTATATGATATTATCTTCTTCTTATAGTTAACGTATATTACTTTCCTGACGAAAGACCCAGTATATATAAATACATTTTTTATGAAAAAGTTCTCTAGTGCTGAAAAAGTTTTTCTGTAGTATCCTTAATAACCTGAGCTGCTTCTTTGGTAGTTGAGGATTCCTACCTAAACGGGTAAAACCTAATATGGTCTCAGCAGCTCTCATTGCATCTTGGATTGTAGGATAGTCAACGCCGTCTTCTTCTTCTTCTTCATTATCTTCATCTACATCCATTTCCATATTTTGCACTTGTTCCACAATTTCTTTATCACTTAAAACTTGAAATGTTTCTATCTAGTCAAGATCAGTTTCAAACTCTCTCTAGTTTACAATAAATTTTGTATCCACTCTGGCAAATGCATTTTGTCATCCTCGGCAACATCCTTAACTTTGGGAGAAACTACAGTCAATTTAGCTTAACTGTACTTAAAAAAAGCACTTAAAAATTGTCGCTGATATAACCGCACTCCACGTATTGTCTAAAAATTAAACTACAACAAGGATGGTAATGTTTACGGGCTCCCCATGGTCCGTACAAAAAATCATCGTTTTTAAAAGCTATTTCCGATAATGGCACTTTAAACTTCTTATGAGTCCTTGGTCCATAGGCTGCAAAACACTCATGTAGTTGGCTGGTAAGAAAACTAGGTTGATATTGGTAAAATTAAGCTTGGAATGGGGCTGCACGGTTACTCACTGTCTGAGGAAGCACACGACGCCCAAGAGAAAAAAGAATGGATAGCAGTTATATATTGACTGGATAGCAACTATAACGTCACAACACCCTTAGGAAAAATAAAGAATGGAGTATGAGGAAGAGTCATGTAGTAATAACCATATTGTTGATGCATGAAAGAAACTAGAATCTCAGTGCCAATAGATGAGCAAAATTACCTTGTCTTTGACAATATAGAACAGTCATAAAAAGTGACGAAAAAATTTCACGCAAAACAATAATAATTTTTGTTTTCCCCGAGAGATTGGCTCCTATTCCAGATTGACGCAATCCAATGTTCAATTAATTCTCTATAAAATGTTACAAGCCGTCACGCCAGGCATACAAATACGGCAAAATTTTAATTTTATTTTATCACGTTTCAATTTATTTAAATTCAAAATAGATACAAAGCGACTAAATTGGATATTAGCATATCAAAGTGTGAGTATAATAAAATTGCTTTAAAGCTGTTTATTTTGTTTCAATAACAGAATGTTTAAGTTTTTTAAATAGCTTATTAATATTTAATTACATAGAAGTAAAATATTAAATTTATACACAGCGTTCCAATATGTTTTAAATAATCTGTAATTTTAGAAGTAATTAATTTTTTTTTTTTCCAAAAATTGGGAAATGTCAATTGGAACACTATCATTTGAGGTATACTTGGGGTGTGAGATCTATGTCTATATATATATATATATATATATATATATATATATATATATATATATATATATATATATACAGTGATGAGTGCCTTAAGAACCGGCAAAATAACGCAAAAGATAGAAAACATAATACGTTGTGAAATAAAAAGAGATCGGTCTGGAATTAAAACTTAAAATAAAAAAATTTCTAGTCACTTAATATTTTTCCAACTGATTGTTGGCTTCATCAGAAGTGCACTAATAATTTATTAAAACAAAGAGATAAGCAACATTAAGATAAAATTACATAAATATTTACTTACAGAGGTAGAACTGTTCACAAATAAAGTTACACTTTTACAATTAGACTGAAAATTTTTAAAATAAGTTATACATCGTAAAGTTGTAAGTTATACATAAAATACACATAAAACAACAAAAAGTGTATAGTGGAATAGACGAGTTTCTTTAAATTTCTGTATATAAAATAAGGTAGCAGGTATACCGTAAATTAATTTTGACTTAAATGAATTGCAGAATATTGCTGTAGATGCTGCTTAGCTGATTCGTATTTGCTTTGTAATTTATTTCATTTTTTGTGTTAATAATATAACACATTTCCAGAAAGTTCAGTTGCTGTTTGTAGTATTTAAACATTGGTATAGTCAAATTTGTGACCTGTGTTGATAGAGTGTTCGACAACAGCGCATGTGTTTTTACTTTCATGGCAGTCACTTTTGTGCTGGGTAATACGTTGATTTAAACATTGGCTTGTCTGTCCAATATAACAATCTTCGCAGCCTTAACACGGTATTTTATAGATTGTATTGGTAGTATACATTACTGGTGTCTTATCTTTGACACGAAAAAATAGACTTTTGTTACTAATACCGCTGTCTCTACCAATTCTGATGTAAATGTATAGTTTGAAGAGAGCTGTAATCTTCTTTGTTAGATTATCAACGAAGGGCAATCTTTTATATCTAATGTTTTATGGAGCATCTTTATCCAACGGTGAATCATAATAGTGGGAGTTGTAAATTAATTCTTTAAGGAGTGTCTTCGGATAACCGTTGTTAATAAATATCTCAAGTAATTTGCTCTGACTATTACTTAGAAAATTGTCGTCGCATATATTGAGTATTCTATTTTTCATATCAAGAACTGTATTTCTGGTTTTTAAGTGCTTAGAAAAAAGTTTAGAAATCTGCCTGATGCAGTAGGTTTTTGGTACCAATCTAGTATTATATGATTGTCTTCTATGCGGATTACATTAGCGTCCAAGAAAGGTACACTATTGTTAGTTTCTCTTTCAACAGTAAATTGTATTTTGTTATTAAAAGAGTTAAACGTACTTAAGATGGTGTCGACCTGATCGTTTATTACCACACAGATAATGTCATCGACAAATTTGTATAGGAAGATTAGTATAAATGGGAGGTTGATTGTAGTGTTTTCTATTAGATGATCTAAACAATTAGTGCCAATATGTTACTTCTCAGACTACCCATGGGAGTTCCAACGATTTGACGATAAGATGTGTTGTTTAGTTAAGATTGTGTGGGGTATTAATAAACAATCAGTTGGCGAAATATTAAGTAACTAAAAAATAGAATGGTTTTAATTCTAGACCTATATAACCTGACACATACCTAAGAAAATTATTTTAAATAATATACGGTCGATACCAAAACAAAAAATTTTATATAGGATAAACCACCCAGTTATTGGCACTTTAAGGAAAAGAGTTGTTTAAACATTAGACTTGGAAATATAGGTAACATTATCGGAGGATATATTGAATTTATTTATAATTTGCTATTATTACTGAAAACAAATTAAATGTCATTTTATTACAAATACTGAGGTACATAATGCAAAAATAGGTTATTTTTAGACATTATACATATTTCCTTATTATTGGCAGTAATATTCTAGTTATTGGCATATAGTAATTGGCAGTGTACTCAATCATTGGCACCCAGTAATTGGCATAATTTTTATATCAAAATATTAATTGAGCATTGAACTAAAACATAAGTACTTACGTACAAAAAAAGTGTCATTTATTTATATATTTTTTAAAAACAAATTTTACAAAAACAATATTCTTTATTTAAGTCCACAGTCAAAAGAAACCAACAAAAAAATTTCTTTATACAAGTTGTTAAGACAAGTTTTACAAATAAAATATTCTTTATAAATCCTATTTTTTCAAGATATCCCTTGTGAAATGTTCTGGAAAACTTCTGGCATTTAACTCCAAACCTAATCAGGGAAAAATTTCCAGTACATATAAAGCATATACCCTTATTCATGAAAATATTATTTTTAGGTGCTGAGCAGAGTTCTGGAATTTCTGGATCAAATCCTAATACTGACAGATTTCTAACGTGCTTTTGGAATTTACCTATTTTCATATTTTTTTCATGGGGCTGTCGATCACCTTCTTTATTCATCTAATCATCATATTCAGTGCATTCCACGTGTCGGCTATTAGTTCTACATCATCTGCGTATATAAGATGGTTCAAGTATCGTCCGTTAATAAGGATTCCCTTATTTTCCCAGTCTATTGACTTAAAAATATCTTCTAGGGCAGCTGTAAATAATTTTGGAGATATTGTGTCTCCTTGTCTCACTCCTCGGTTGATTTTTACTGGTCTTGTTTCGATTCCATTACCCAACGTCACTATCATTTCAGCTTGTTCGTAAATATTGTGTATTAATATTCTGTACCTGGAGTTGATCCGGTTGTTGACTAATGCTTCTTCTATTGCCCCCAGTTTTACGCTATCAAAAAGCTTTTTCATAATCCATAAAAGCCAGACATAATGGGAGATTATATTCGTTAGTCTTTTCTATTAGGATTTTTAAAATATATAGATGATCACAGGTGGTGTACCCTTTTCTAAATCCGGCTTGTTCTACTGGTTGATATAGGTCAAATTAAATTGTTAACCTGTTTGTATGGTCGATAATTTTTCAGATCTGTGCTGTCTCCCTTTTTGTGTATTAGTATTGTTTTAGCAGTATCCCATTGTATCCCAAATAGACATTTATTAAATAGTATTTTTAGATATGTGATGTCTTCTTCTCCGCCTTCCTTCAGAATTTTTGCTAGGATTCCATCGCTTCCATGAGCTTTATTCCTTTTTATTTCTTTTACTGCTCTTTCTATTTCTTTGTGGGTTATTTCGGGCATCATTCTGAGTTGACATTTGTTATCAGATCGGTGTAGAACTTTTCAATTGAGTTTGCAATATCAGATTTACTTTTTTCTAGTTGTCCTTGTTCATTTTTAATGGTTATTATGTTTTTCTTTCCTAGTTTCGGTTTGGTGCATTTGAGACTTCGGTTTTTCTCTGTGTTACAGTAAATTGCTCCTTAATTATTTAAAAATAAAGTGCCAACAATTGGGTGGTTTACCCTATATATATATATATATATATATATATATATATATATATATATATATATATATATATATATATATATATATATTTACATATAGATATATATATATATTTACATATATATATATATATATATATATATATATATATATATATATATATATATATATATATATATATATATATATATATATATATTGTTTCGAAAGATTTCCGCGGTTAGTGCAATGAAACCTAAAGCTAAGATTAATACTATTACAGTAGTCGCTGACGAAATATGAAATATGAAGATGATACTTCAAGCACGCCCACCGGTAGATACAATAGGTACATAGGTTACTTAGAACAGGTTACTTAGAACATTGTGAAACAGAGGCGTGCATATTTTGAGACATGAAATAAGTGGGCAAAGCTATGGAATAAAATAAAAAATCATTATTACGATTTTTTCCCAGATAATAGTCACCCTCGAGTACATTCCCTCTTACAAATTTTTATAATTTTGCTAAAAGATACAGATCTAAAACTCACAACTCCGTTTACTACGTCCAGAATTCCCCCGTGGACCAAAAAGCTTCCTATCCTTACTAGCTTGAACCAAAATAAATAAGAAGAAACGCCCAGAACTGGTACAAACATTCGAGGAACTTATACAGACATAGCGTTATCACAAAATTCTCTATATAGATGCCTCCAAAGAAGAACATGCCGTTTGCTGTACCGTCAGTACCTCAAATACAATATTAGCATCATATCGGCTTTCCTCCAGATGCAGTATACACACAGCCGAACTGTACGGAATACTTAAGGCATTAGACTCGTTTATTGCTAATGAGAAATCAATAGCAATGTACACCGATTCTCTCCGCAATTAACTCAATCAGAAATATATGCTCCATAGATCTAATTGTACAGTGCATCCACAGTATCTGCCAACAGCAGTCAAAAATTGCTATCAATGGAAATAAGAACGCTGATCATTCAGCAAAACTGCTCCTTAGGAAATATGGAAAACATACAACTTCACCAAGACCTAAAGGCCAGTATCAAGAACAACGTACTAAGCACTTGGCAAGCACACTGGAACGTGCAAAATACAAAACTACGCACAATTCAACCAACTGTTACCTCCGTCACCATGCCTGAAATGAGCAGAAAAGACAATATTATTATCAGAAGGCTCAGAATAGGTCATACTCGTCTTACTCTTGGATAGCTGATGTCTTCTGAAAACCATCCTCGCTGTGAACATTATAATGAGTCCTTCACAGTCCAGCACATGTTACTAGAATGTGTCCACTACAAACCTCAAAGAGACGACTACAACTTTCAAAATAATTTACGTGATCTACTCGGTTCTACTTACATGTGCAGTGCCATAATTCGTTTTCTAAAAGACTGTCAGCTTTACTACTTAGTGTAATTATATTAGGATGTTGCTAATGTATCCTAACTTGTATATAAACAGATTGTATATGTATGTAACAAATTGTAACATAAACATATTGTAATAAACTTTGTACCAGTGTCAATGGCCCATGGTTGCCGAGACACTTTAATTTAAAATAAAAAAAAATTAAATTTATAAAAACATAGGTATTAATTTTTATTCATTACAGTTTTCATTATTTTGTATGTATTTTCTATCGTGTGTTATATATTTTTATAATCAGTACAAAGAGAAGAATCCAAATATCAAATAACAAAAGGTAAAAATAATTAAAAAAAAATAAGTGATGATACGGGCGATGAGAGGTTTCCTTTTCCAGTAAGATTTAATAAGACACAATGTTTCCCCCTTCAAATATTAATTGACTTATTTTTGTGCTTTTCCTGTATAAATTATTTAATTTATTATGGCTCCGTTTTTCATTTATAGCAGGTGATAATTTTATAAAGATAAAATTAGAAACAATTTCATTAAACTAAATGAAATTTTAGTATTTAATTAAACCAAGCACACATTACTTATAATAGATTTTACTCTGACACGCATTTAATTAGAATAATTTTTAATTTGTGTTTGTGAACAAACACTCATCCAATAACTTTCAAGCAATGTTAGAAAAGGAAACGTTTATGGTAATTCTAGATAAATTTACATTTGCGTAACAATCAGGAAATCTAATTTTTCTCTCAGGGTTTTAAAGGATACTATGAACATTTCTTAAGCTTACGTTAAGATGTTGCCAAGTTTTTCTCCTAAAGCAGGAAAGTTAAGTTATCTCTGAAAGATCGAGTAGTTACAGTAAATAATTAGTAGGGATTCCGTAAAGTGTATAGCTATATATAACTATGTATATTTATGTTGAATTTATATTAAATGTTGAAATGACATTTACTAACATATTAAAAAATTAGCAATAGTTAAAATAAACACACTCCCTTTGCGTAAAGTGAATGTTATATCTGCTGATTTGCTACCATTTATTTAACTCGCCACAGTTTTAACCATTTCTCTATTTTTTTTATTGAAACGGAAGATACCCCAACTTTAGTATAGCGTTAAATATGTACCTAGCCAACCTACTCCTTCTTTGGGTAAATTTGGCAATGCTGAAAGCAACGGAAATGGATTTTTGGAGAAGAGCTGCAGGAATGAAAGCTGAGAAGAGAAATGAAAACCAATGAACGCGTTAGAGAAATAATGGGAATCAAACGAACAATCACAGATGACCTAACAACAAAACAACTTATCTGGTTCGGACACATACAAAGAATGGATGAACAATGAATATCAAAAGAAATATTAAAATGGCAACCAGAAGGGAAGAGAAAACGAGGTAGACCGAGAAAAAGTTGGAACGAAGGAATAAATAAAGACCTATGAAGAAGAAGACCTATGGAACAACCGGACTAAGTGGTTGTCCAGTTATAAGATAACGTTATAAACCGACAAGTAGTAGTAATATAGGAGGTGACATCTGGTAGGCACCTAAGTTCTTGTGAATCAATTCTTCTCCTTACATTGAGATAATTCTGAAGTAAGGTTGAAAAACTTGGATGAGATGATTAGCGAATGCTTGTTCTTTATTCTTATCGGCCTTGGCTTAATCCCCATCGTTATTTCCAATGGAAACGGTATGCTTCATCTGATGTTTAAGTTTCTTAGAGAGTTTTCAAAGAAAGTAATTTGTGTCATCCGTCGCAGTTAGACTTTCAAGAAATTCATTTATGCCTTGATCTTTATATTTGTGTAGTTCTCTTTTAAGCAAACGAGTAGCCCAGTTCAGTATTGTTCTCAGGACATCTGGAAGTTTGCCACTGTTTTCTTAGTTTTTTCTTTTCGTTGATTAAGATTTTTATATGATGTGGATAATATGATTCACAGTTATTACTCTGATTTAAATCTGAAGTTGCTCTCCAAGCTGCTTGTTGAATGATTGATGTAAGGTGATAAACTGCTTCCTTAATATTTACATTTGTTTTAAGAGGAAGATTTAAGTTAATTGCATTTTATATATTAAATCTGAACAGATTCCAATTTGTTTTATGATTTGGAAACGTAGGGTATTTATTTGTATTATATACATGTTCCATGTATCACATCAATAAATATGGGAGAATAGTCCGACAAAAGGTCAAAGGAAGGCTTAATTTCTAAAAAGTTGTTATTTATTCCTTTTATGATACCAAAATCGATAAGATCGGGTATCTTATTTCTATCTGTAGGCCAGAAGTTTAGTTGTCCCAGAAATTGAAGTCAAATTATTTTCATTCAAACTTTTAATAAGTTCTCTTCCGCGTGTTGTTGTCAATCTTAAATCCCATCTTGTATGTTTTGCAATAAAATCACCTGCTGCAATAAAGCGATGACCAAGCCCATTGAAATAACTAGAAAAACGCTCCTCTTTAATTATTTTACCAGGGGAATACGCAACTGACATCTATATGTGCCCTTTACTGAGTGATGTTATATTGAGGTTGCCTGAATGTTGATTTCACACACTTTATTTATTTCGTGCTTATCTATATAAGCTTTTCCCATTGGGTGTGGTGTGACAGAGGTGCAAAAATCTAGCATACTAAAATGGCTCTTGTTTGTTATATGAGCTTAAGGGTGCGTTCATTACGGAGACCATCCCATCGTATCCTCGCCTAGAGCATAGCACTAACAGTGCTATGCTCGAACGCTCTCGAGCTGAACGCTCGAATTTAAAATAAAATGCATTTATTTTACCTAGCATCGATACGATGGTCGCAGCGAGGCTCGGTGGTCAGCACCTCGTAGTGTCGATCGTAGAGTACTAGGGACGGGAATCGAAAAAATACTAAGCTGGATTACTATGTTCCAAGTCCATGGTCCGATACCTGGCTCAAAGCTGGGCGCTGCGCTTTGACGGTGAAATGAAAACAATGCATTTATTTTACGTGGCGATGATAATATGATACCATCCCATGGTCCGACCGAGGGTCGGTGCCTCGTTATGAACGCACACTTGGAGGCCATCATAATATCAAGAATATTTAACTTTATAAATGTCTTAATCTCCTTACTATGGGCTGTCAGGCCGTTTGCGTTCCAATATCCAATTTTAATTTTAGGGTTGAACATTAAAATTTGATAACATCGTTAGGAGAAGGACGAAGATTCTATCTATTCTCTCCAAAAGTTTTTGGACGATTAATTTTAAACTGTAATTTGTTTCTGTTGTATTCAGTTTTGCCTGTGTAGTATTTGAGGCAGATGTGGTGCTATGACTTGGTCCCTCCACAGCGTTTGCATATGTAACAGATGGGCGACGAGTATTTGAGGAACTTGGCGGGCAATGAGATTGTATTTTCTCCCTTAACTTTGGAAATTGTTTTCTTTGGAGCTCTTTGTAGACCAAACAGCCTCTGTAGTGGGCAGGATAATTCTCTTGGCAATTTGTGCATTTCACATCTTTAATTCGTGTTGAGTTTGGGCATTCGGATGACAAGTGATTGGCTGTACATTTTAGGCATCGGAGCATTCTGTTGCAATATTTGTGAATGTGTCCAAAATGTTGGCACCTGCGGTATTGCGGAATTTCTCTTTTGGAATGTGGTGGTTTAACTTCAACTATTGATTTTATTGACTTTATAAATGTCTTTCTTAATTGCATTAGCAACCAATTCTACGTAGAAAAGTGATATTTGCTCTTCTCGTTTTATGTTATAGATATTTTTGACTGAATGTCCTAGTTCTTCGAGTACCCTTTTAATATCATTAATTTCTGTTGAGGGGCGAATATTGCGGATAACCACTCGAAATCCACGGTCCTGTTTTATCAGATATGTGTGAAACTGCGTTTTGTTTGCTAATAAAATTTAATAATATCGGAATAGTTTTCAGGTGAATCTACTTGGAGTTTAATTTGGTTATTCCTAAGACATTTAATGGTATATAGATTTGGTATGTTTTCATCAAACAGTTCGCGCAGCGGTTTTATATATTCGGCATTCTGGATAAATATTGGTGGAGGTTTTTTGTATTCGGCATTTTTATTTTCTTCTTGTATTATCATCATTTGTTAATACCACATCCAGTATCACATCCAATATTACATCCGTAGTTATACTATAAGAAAAAAATGTTAAACGCTGTAATAAGTACCGCACGATATGCTTAACGAGTCGTGAATCAACCATGTACTAACCAGATATCTATCCCCATTTCTGTTAGTTATATGTAGACTTCGGCAAATATGCAAATAAAAATGTAGAAAATATGCGCATAAATATGCACGTGTTTACCCGAAAATATGCAAATATTTTACAAAATATGCATACAAATAAATAAAAAAATCGTAAAATAGTAACAATTTTATTTAAAAAAAAAGTGTACATAACTAAATATTTCCTACTATTCATTAAGATTTACATTTATTTTAAGTAACTACATCATTTTTAAGTATGAATAAACTTATTTAGAATTATGGTAACAATAAATGACCAAGTGGTGTTCAAAATTTTCTAACAAAAACTTGTGGCTTCTGTCTGAGTACATATATTTATATATGGAAAAACTTCGTTCAACATCAACTGATGTAACGGGAGCATTTTTCAAACTAACCAAAACATTTGGTTCTAAATTAATTGTTTCCGAAATATTTCCAGCTAGAACACTGACTACTTCAGAAAGAATATGGTAACCTTTATTTTTTTCCATAGTAGCTTCAATTTTTTTTAAAATATCTTCTCCAATATTACCTCTAACGTTCCGACAACATGACGCAAATTCTTTTATTAATGCTGTACTTTCGAACAATGACAGTTTTGGTGATTCTAACTGAGTAATTGTTTTTTAAACAAAACTAAAATTTGATTTTATAAATGAAAGTTCTTGTTGAAGCAAGTTACTCTGAAAAGTTTGTTTAGAATCCAAAAGAGATTGGGAACTTTCATCTGTTAACGTATTAATTATGTTCTTTATTTTAACAAAATGATCTGCATAAAAATTAGCTGCTTCTAACCATGTTCCCCATCGCGTTAAAATAGGTTGTGGTGGAAGAGGAATGTTAGGTAGCATTTCTTTATAAAGTTGAATTCTTATAGGAGATTTAAGAAATACTTTTTTGATACTGGATATCATGGTATTTACAAGAGGAAACTTTTTTCGTATTTCCTCTGCAACTCTGTTTAATCCATGCGCTACATAAGTAACATGTATTAAATCTGGGAAAAATATTTTTAAATTTTGTCCTGCTTTCACCATATAAGGAGCAGCATCCGATAAAATAAGCAGTAATTTATTAGAAGGAATAGTTGTCGGAAGAAACAAAGTTGCTAATGTTTCTTGTATAAAACGCGAAATTGTTAAAGCATTTGTTTTCTCAAGTTACTGGCATGAAATAAGATGAGATTTTGGTAAGGTATCTTCTTTAAGAACACCAATCAATAAATGAGCAATATACTTTCCTGAGGAATCAGTGGTTTCGTCTACAGATATGTAAAAATAATTATCTGCAATTTCTTCCTTAATATTAATTAACACCGACGAGTATAGCCCGTTCACATTATTTCTTCTTAGAGACCGATCACTTGGAACATTAAGTTTGCAATATTTTTTTAGAAATGAACTAAAATTTACATTTGCTAATTTTGAAAGCGGTATGTTTGCAGACACTAATGCGCGACACAAGTCTTTATTAAAAGTTTCTTGCTTATCTAATTTTTTTGAAGTAGATTGGAAACATTTAGCCATTGAAGTTTGATGTTTTCCTCCTATTTTTCCTTTTTTTGCAATGTGTGAAGCAGTTCTCACATGTTGGTCTATCTGAAATTTCTTCCCACATGCTATCTATAAATAAAAATAAAAACCTTTATTTTAACCCAACCTTTAAAATATAAAAATATACAAGGTGTTTTTGGTTAATCAATTAACTGGTTTGGAAAAAAAAACACTCGCTAAGTGTTTTAAATGTAGTATTAATCCACAAATTAGTTTTTGTTACTCACCATTAGTACATCATATAACTTATTTTAAAATTCAACAAAAGTTTTTTTTTGTTAATTCAATTACAATAAAAATAATTGTGTTTTAGAATAGCTGACTTCATAAAAAAAAGTAAAGGTGAAAAATTTTTCTAAATACACACCATTGTATTGTACCATGGACAATTTTTTCTCACTAAAGGAAGCTATTTTTCATTTAAAAACAACCTACGAGTACTAAATTTCAAGTAAATACGTTTACTGGTTTTAAAGTTATTGTTGTTATTAACTAAAAGAATTTAATTTTTTTTAATTTTATTACCCTGTATCTCGAAAAGTAAATAAGTTTGACCCCTCATTAACTATATCGTTTTGTTCAATTTTTCGAGAAGTATCTACAGTCAAACGTTGTAAGTGTCATTTGGAAACACCCTGTATGTATGAAATATTAGATATTTAATAGAAAATATTAGATACTTACAATTTTGCCACAGACTGAACAGTAGATTTTTCCCATATCCATAGACAGCTCTTTATAAGGTTTAATCCAAGTTGAAGCACTGGTTGATTTAGGCATTATAAAACCACAATCTTCCTTTTTGTTACGCACAACGAGTGTTTACGCTTTGAATATCAAAACAAAAATGATTTACAAATCTGAGCATCAAATTAGAAATGTTTAGGTACCTAATTCAATAAACTGGGAGATTTTGGAAAATCCCTAAATTAGGAACAAAACTATTAGCCGTTTACCTGCTGTTAAGATACAATAAATTGTAGATAGATTTGGGGATTAGATCATAAAATGCAAATGAGCGAACCCTTAGCGATTATCCAATAACTGAATGCCTCAGTGACCGAGACTTTCTAAGAATGTTGAGGGCTACTTAAATTGATCTTCTTTGAAATTGTAAATGTTTTGTACCTGTAGAGATTACGTACTTAGATCATTTCTTGATTAAAATGACTACAAAATTTTATACAAGAATTGAAATAAATTGGTATGTTTAAAAATTTTCAAATACAGTATAAAAATCTGAACTTTTATGCACTTTATGCAAACTTTTATACAAATATGCCAAAATATGAAATATTTGCAAAAAATATGCACAATATGCAAAATATGCAATATGCATATTTGCCGAAGTCTAGTTATATGCAATATAATATATGAAAAACTTAAAGAAGTCACCCGAGATATCAAATTTGGATTCAGAAAAGTTTTAGAGCCAAAAAAAATACAGAAGAAGAAGAATATCGAATTTGTTAAGGAGTTTAGTGTTGATCGCCATCTATTTTTTGTAAAGCTTTTCTACGTACTGACATTAAAAGTTAGTATCATATTTCGAAAGGCAGTATAAGTAGTAACGCGGGTGAAGATCCACAAGTGTACATCAACGATTTTGTAGTTTGCACCCATATTGTTTTTGAGAATACATACTGGTAAACGGTCGTCAGCTAATTATACATTCTCTTTGTAGCATAATATCGACTTGGTAATCACAGCATTATTCACAAATTCAAATAATTAGTTGCGCTGTTTCCTTTGCCCAAATTAATACCCGCATATTTGAAATTAAATTACTACCCGTTGTCCTTTAATTCTCTTATCTTCCGATAAATTTCAAACCATTGTGTGATCGCTTAAAATTTGTATTTAATATAGCAATAATAATTTTTTCCATGACAGTTTTAAAACAAAAACCAATTTTTTAATTTTTTTTGTTTAATTGTTTCATTTAGTTCAGTTACAAAAGATATGAAAATTATGAATGATCTTTTGAAAAACACTTTTTTAAAAACAACAAACACTCAAAATGAACTTTTAATTATACTATAAAAGATTTTAGTTACAATTTAAAATATATTATTCCGGCTTCAAATACAAATATACTGTCAGACTGTCAAACTAATATCACACTAATGTCAGACTAAAAAGGATGGTTTTACAATCATCATCATCATCATCATCATCAACTAGCCTCTATCGTCCACTGCTGAACATAGGCGTCTCGCATGCTTTTCCACTTAGTCCGATTTTGCGCCATCTGAATCCAATTTGTAGTCACTCTTTTTATGTCATCTGTCCATCTCGTTGAGAGTCGACCTCTGTTGTTGAGAGTCGATTTCTGTTAACTTGTATTTGGGGTCTCCATTCCAAAATTCTTTTTATCCACCGGTCATCAACTGATCTTGCTACATGACCTGCCCAGTTCCACTTGTTATTGTTATCCTTTCAATAACGTCTGGTACTCCTGATCTTTTGCGTATAGTAGTATTGGGTATTCTATCACGTAGAGAAATCCCTAATATTATTCTCTCCATTGCCCTTTCCGCAACTTGTAGTATACTCACTGTTGTTCTTGTGAGTGTTAGGGTTTCTGCGCTATAGGTCATGACTGACAAAATACACTGATTAAATACTTTTCTTTTCAGACACATTGGAATCTTAGACCTAAAGATATCCTTCATATTTCCAAATGCAGCCAAAGCGAGGTTTATTCTTCTTTTCAGCTCGATTGTTTTGTTGTCTCTACTTATTCTGATCTCATGGCCCAAGTATTTATAGGTGCCAATTGGCTCAATATCTTTGTCTTCTACTGAGATGTTTTTGTTTTTGAAAAATTTATTTTAAGACCAACTCTTTTTGTGGCAATTTGGAGTTCTTGGAGCATTATCTGTGCCTGATCAAAGCTGTCTGCAATTAGAACGATATCATCTGCAAACTTAAGGTTATTTAAAAAATTTTCCATTTACATAGATGCCCTTTTCGTTCCAATCTATTGTTTTATAAGCGTATTCTAGCAAAGCTGTAAATAATTTAGGAGACATGTTGTCTCCTTGCCTTGCCGAACGCCTCTTTCAATACGACAGGTCCCAGAGTCTTCATTAAGTCTTACACAAGCTGTAGCATGCTGATAGATGTATCTGATGAGTGATATGTATCGGTGATCTATTTTACATTCTGTTAGAGCTTGGAGAATTTCACTTTGATCGACCCTATATTTATATTATATGATTATATATGATTATTATTATATATGATTATTTATATGATAAATAATGGTTTCCGGTAAGCCACCAAAATGGAAAAAAGAACTGTTAATTGAAATAATTCTAAACCATCGTGTACTGAAAATTGACGAAATTGAGTTAACGTCACCGGAGGGCTTGAAAAAGCCTTATTTATGACCTGCAAGACTGGCACAATAATAATAGCAAAAATGACCGCTAGACGTCACTAGTGCCGCAATGAGATGTTGTCAGTTAAGATAAATCGATTCTTGCAATACTGGCTCTTTTTAGTTGTGCAGTAGAAGTCGAACCGTGTCGATATTAAGTTTCTATGCAATACCGACACTTTTGAGTTGTGCCACTATAGTAGACAATTTTAGATTGTATGAATTTTCAAATTGTATTAGTGAGAATTTTGGAATTGTGCCACATTAAATAAAAGAAATAAATTTATTGTTTTAAAAATGTCAGATTTAAAGAGTTCATAGAAAAGAAGTAAATTAAATCCTTTCTCGAGCAGGAGTAACGTAAGTATTAATATCAATATTATTTTAATACATAATTCCAAATAATCAATTTAGTAGAAGAATTTTTGGTTACATCTACCGGTTTAAACAAAAAATAAAGCCGATCTTGATTTTACAAGAGATTTATTTGTTTTCTTCTTAGCTATTGGTCAATCTATTAAGTTTCTTACAAGCTAATTTCTTCTTAATATTTGTTTTTTTCTTATTTTAGGTAGCAGTTTTAAATTGGTACGCACCTCTTCTGGAAGTTTGTTTAGCTCCCTTTAATCTTCTAATATTGATGATTCTGATGGGGACCCATCAAGCGGAAAAAAGCAGGCTTGGATGACAGATGACATATTGACTCGGCTGGAACAACGGCGACTAGCAAAAAACAACGAAACACTTTATAACATCATACAAAAAGAAATTCGACGTACAATAAGAGAAGCAAAGAGTCAACATCTAGCCAAACAGTGTCATGACATTAAAGAACTTGAAAACAGATATGACAGGTTTAACATGTATAAAAAAGTGAAAGAAACGGCTGGTATCTTCAATAAGAAACAAACTGCATTGCTACAGGATGAACATGGTAAAGTAATATTTGAAGTAGACGACAAACTTAAAGAATGGGACAATTATGTCATGAACCTATTCGAAGATGATAGGAGTAGTTCACCTCCCGATATTACTAACTGCGACGGACCCCTAATAACACGCTCTGAGGTTATAAAAGCCACACTATCATCAAAAGATGGCAGAGCATCTCAAAAAAGGTAACTGATAAAATAAAATGCGGTGGCGTGGAGGACGAAAACTGCGAACTCGTAATATGGAAATTCCGAAGAAAAAGAAGAAGAAATTGTCTCTACCTGTCTCTTTATTAAAATGCATTAATAATAAAAACTGATAGATACTAGAAAAACTAAATTCAAACAGACATTATGTATTCCACTTGTTCATTTAAAACCTAAATTATTACTTTTATTTAATAATATACTGTGATGAATGAGCAATTACGGAATTCAATGATGGACTCTCTATTTTGTCGTTCTGTTTTCTATATTAACTATATTTAACTAGAATAATGTACGAATTTAAGTATCTTATGTTATTATGTGATCATATTGGACAAATATGTATTTATATTAAAAATGTATATATACATCCAATTTACTTATTTTATTAAGAGACGGCGGCTGTCATTTAAAAGTCAAATAAAGTCAGTCTATGTTGGACTGTAAAATATCTTATGAAATGTTTTAATAAAAATTAAAAAATAAAATGGATTCATAAAATGGACATAAAATGTTTTATGAGTCCATCAGAAGTTAAATAAGTTACCGAAATAGCATCACTGGCTTAATTTCCAGAAAAATCAAGAAAACTGTATTTAGTGGCATATGAATCCTCCTTGAACATTATAGAAAGAAAAAAATTAAATCGTTTTTTGAATGTATTATTTTGACGGCGTAAGCATAGATATAAAATGTAAATCCTCGACATTGTGCACCCATTAACCAATGCTTATATTTAGTATTATTTTAAAATAAGGAATACATATAATGGAAACAAAAAATTTCAAGCAAAACAAAAAAATAATTTCTCGTTTTATACAGCGTGCATTTCTAAGCTGCCAGTATGTTAAATATGCTGTGCCCTTTCGGCCGTTGGAAATCATCAGCGTTATTTGGACTTATTGCCTTTCTGTTTTTCTCTTTTTATATTCTTATCGTATTCGTTACATTTCTATTTCTCTCATATTTATAGTCAGTTCGTAGTGGCTCTAATGATCAAGACTACAATCCATCAGATTGCGAAAAGGAAGTAGAACGAGAACGTCACCAAATATATTCAGGTTCCGACGGCAGTAAGATGGATGAAGAAAATCAGATGATAAGTGACGAAAGCGAAGAAGAAAGCAGTAGTACGAAAATGATGAAGAAGGCGAAGGTACATACCAACCAGGTAATTGGTTTCATAACGATGTAACTTTTTTACCACGTTTTTCGGTTCCATCAGAAAAAAAGTCGATTGTACTCTTCGTCGTACCATCACCGAAATAGAAATATTTCTAAAAGTCTTTCCCAGAAGCCGCATTCGGCTGTCACACTAATCATGGTATACAATCGAGTTCCATCTTTCAACGATTATTGGTCACAAAATGATTCTTTAAAGAATTTAGCAATAAAAAGGGCGATTTCTTGAGACCGCTGTAAACTGATTCTTGCCAAAATGTATTTCGCTGATATTGAAAGCCTGACAATGCGAAAAAATCATATTACATCAAGAATGTATACTTGTCTAAAACTAAGATTTCCAAAATATCGAACAAATTTGGTTTTCAAAGCATTGATGAGTCAATGGTGAAATTTAAAGGAAAGTCTACCCCAAAGCAGTTCCTACTAATGAAACCTAACAAACGGGGAATAAAGATATGGGTACGAAGCAACTGCAACAGAATATGTATACAATTTTTATATTTTCTAGAGAAAGAAAACAGGAACTGATACTAGTTTATTATTGGGAGAAAGAGTAGTGACCAACTTAGTTAGTACTATAAGGGGAACTGATGTAATATATGCTTCGACAGATTTTTCTCATCTATTAGACTACTTGATAGTCCATCTTATCCAGCGATAGGAACTTTAATTGCAACGAGAGTAAATGTTCTTAAATTTGTTGCTAAGTTGAATAGTGGTGACCCATAGTTTGCAGATAACAAGAAACTAAAGAATTGTTGGCAGTAATCAATTGCTTTGGAGATAAACAAGTAGAAATGAGACGAAAAATGAAGAATGGTTTTAAAAAGAAAGTGCGATGTCCTAAACTTCTCGACATGTACAATAAGAAAATGGGTGGCGTGGACCTAACAGATCATATTTTGGGCTTATATGGCTTTGATGGGAAGTCTACCAAATGGTGGAAAAAAGTATTTTTTGCTTTTTGATGATGGCTGTTGGAAATTCTCATGTACTACACAATTATGCAAAAAGGAAAGACAAACACCATTTTTGCTTTTTCTAATTGAATCGCTTATTTATGAAAGACCATAAGTCACTACTTTATGTAAATTGAGAATATGAAGAAAATTTGTTTTCAATACTTATATCTAATGTTTAGTCATAAAAGAATATAAGTCTTCAGTACTGTTGATAGGTAGCCAGCCCACAAAATACTTCATCTATTTATGAAACGATATAATTAAATCGCTTCATAAATTTGCCGCTGATCTTTGATTGGCGCTAGTAGTGTCATGAACACAGCGATTTTGCTTGGTGATAAATGACAAGCAGGTTGTTTGGTTGTTGTTTATAGACAAATACTTTAATATTTCGGCGATTGTTGTATAAAATACTACATATTTAATTAAATATGAGTGATACTGAGATTACCAAAAAGAGAAAGAAGGGAGTTAAAAACCCAGATAAGTATAAAACTTTTAAAATTAAGAGAAATCGGTTGTTGGGAAAACCATATACAAATTACCAAAGACACATGGTTCCAGAAAAGCCCATTGGAAAACCTTGCACGTAAGTTTCAAATGTTTTTATTATTTTTGTAGTTTATTAAACAATTTTATTTTATTGAAGGTGCAAGACAAAATGTTTTGAGAAGATAAGCGCAGCAGACAAAATTAAGGTAATGAAAAAATTATATTCTTTTTCAACAAAAAATGAACAAGATATTTATCTACAAGGTTTAATAGAGTCGAAATTATTATGAAGAGACGGCCTCGTAGATAACAAGCATCACGAAGAACTTCATCCTTTGACTATTTTGTGTTGGTTAAAACAGAGCGACGCAAAGTTTGTAAACATTCATTTTTAAGTTTATACTACATAAGTTCAACGGTAACATTATGCACATTGTACGTGAGCACATTTCTTCATTTCCTTTCAAAAAAGTCATTATTCATCCAAAGAATATCAATACCTAGACGCAAAGCTCAATGTAAAAATTATGCATTCCTTACTCAAAGAGAAACATGCTAAAATCATTGTCAAATATTTAACATATTATACTATTTTTAAAGAGTATTTGGCTATAAATTTGAGCGACCGCAAAACGATTCATGCTACCAATGTGAAGAAGTTAATATTAAATACACAAGTTCTTCTTTGAATGGAACAGCTACAAGAGCTACCTTAGCTGAACTTACGGTGCATAAAAGACGATCTAAAATTTTTTAGCATAGCATTCAAAACACGGAAAAAATGTGCAAAGAAAATGACAGAGTTATTGGACTTTGCTTTGATTATATGCAAAACATTTTATTACCGTCGATTTCAGCTCAAGATATTTTTTATTTACGTCAGCTATTACTGTTTCCATTCAGTATTCATAACTTAAAAGACAACAGTGCCCAGTTTTTTCATGGCCATGAAGGCGTGGCTAAAAAAGATCCAAATGAAACTTGCTCTTTTATTTTCAACTATTTGAAGCATACCTACCACAGTAAAAGAACTTCACCTCTACAGTGACGGCTGCGGTGGCCAAAATAAAAACAATATTATGATCCGATTTTGTCTTGCGTTTACTGACACAGGAATGTTTGAAAAAATTGTCCACAAATTTCCAATTCGTTGCCACTGTTTCTTGCCATGCGATCGGGACTTTGGCTTGGTAAAACGTAAACTCAATTGCATGGATAATAAGTATACAACAATGGAAGTTTGATTGTGAAACAAGCTGATTTTTTGGGAAGAGGCAGAAGTTTACTGTACAAATGGTCAGAACTAATGACGTTTTGGATTTTAAAAATTGGTGGTCCAAATATTACAAAAAGACGTGCAGTTTTCTGTTGAAACTTCCGCTAAATCTATTAAACGTTCACAAAAGGAATCATTTGCAGTTTCCAGTTTTTTGGAGTTCCGCTACAATCATACAAAAAAAGTGCTTGTTGAAGCATTGAAGTTTATCGATGGAGCTCTAACCAGTTCCTTTTTTTAAAAAGTCAGAACACCGAAAATGTTCAACTTCCAAAGGAAAAAGCTTATCCCATGGAAAAAGTTCCAACTAACACTAAAAAAATCAATGATATTCAAAAGATAACTAACTTCCTGAAAATTATCAAGAATTTTATGAGGAAATAATTGGTTGGCCAACCACTGAAGTGGAAAGTGTTGACGTATGAGTATCTTGTAAAAAACTGCTTAATGGTTGTTTTTTTTATTTTAAAATATTTCATTTGTTCATCACTGGTAAAAAAGTTTACCAACAAACGTTTCTTTTTTGATAATTTAAACAAATACGGCAAAAAATAATTGTTTAGACATTTTTTTTGTTACTTAATTCGTGAAAAAACTGACGAATAGAATAACAAATAAAATATCTATGAATTAACTAAAATCAATATATATATATATATATATATATATATATATATATATATATATTTTTTATATATTTTATATATATATATATACAAATGTTTGTATATATATATATATACAAATTATTATCAAACTTATAATAAAATAATCCATTTTCCAGGAAAAATCACAAATTTTTATTTGTTTCAAATATAAACACTTTTTTTTTTAATTTTTTTTTCACTTTCATAAATAAGCGATTCAGTTAGTGTAGCTGAGGGACTTACTTCATTGGGAAGAAGCCATGCTACTGTTAAAAGAAAAGCTTTGACTCCACACTGACGTCCTCCAGAAAAGAAACAAAAAAAAAATTCAACGTGGGAGATTATTTAACTATCGAATGAAAGACTTTGGGAAAAAAGAAAAACGAACCACCACACTATGTCAGAGCTGCAATGTACCCTTGTGCAAAACATGTTTTACACCTTTTCATTTACATTAAACACTGATCTTAGTTTTAGTCCTTTTGTTTTCAAAATATGAGATTTTATTTGTATTGTCGATTTTTTTTTACTAAAATAAAGTAATAATTTGGTGTCTGATGGGTAATTATTTTCCCATATACAGTGTGTCCGTAAAGTATGGAATAAATTCGACATTTCCTAAATGAAAAGCCGTTTTAAAAAATCTAAAACACGTCGATTTTTAAATTTAATGTTCTACATTTTACAATAAAATTTCATTATACAAGGTGATACACATTACAGTGATGACGTCATCGGCTCTTTTTTTAAATGTAACACCCTGTATTTTAAGACATTTTTAGATCGATAAAAATGAGCTGATTTTAAAAAAGTATAATACTCGGGTCTAATGGATGTAATTTGAAAGATTAGAAAATAAATTATTTATTATCAATTGCAAAAAAGTAGCCTACTTCTAGTTTTTGGTAAACTGTAATTATTTTTAGTAACGTTCAATAACAATTAAGTAATACAATAATTGTATTAATTCGTGAATGTTCTGTATTATTGCTTAGAATTAATTTTAAGTAGAAATGAATTTGAGTTTAAAGCAAAGAAATGAAATACTCATGATGATTGGGTATGGAGACAAGGTAAGTAAGATTGAAAAGAAATTTCGAAAAACTGGTACGGTTGAAAATGCACGAAAATCAGGTCGACCCTCTGTAAATTATGTTACAACATTAGATGTTCTACTTGCTTTTGAAGAATATGCGCACACTTCTGTTCGTAAGGTTAGTAGTGATCTTGATGTTTGCAAAACAACGGTACGCAAAGTACGTAAAAGTAAGTAAAGTAAGTAAAATGCCCAGTTCTACAGGAATTAAACGAGGATGATCCAGATAAAAGAATACAATTTTGCGAAATAATGATGGATAACAGCCACCGAAACCCTCTCTTCAATCAAAATATTATTTTTTCTGATGAGGCTACATTCAAATTAAATGGCGAGGTCAACCGTCAGAATTGTAGATACTGGGCAAAAGAAAATTCCAACTGGATGCGGGAACATCATACACAATACCCGCAAAAGGTAAACGTATGGGCTGGCATTGTAAGAAATAAAATCATTGGACCCTACTATTTCAAAGGTAGCCTAAACGGGCCAGCATACCTTCAGTTTTTAAGTGGGTATCTCGTATCTACTTTAGTTAATTTATTCCCCAGTACAATTACTCTTGAAGGTTTTGTAAAAGTTTATGGTTTCAACAGGATGGTGCGCCTACGCATTATGCTTTAGATGTTCGAATGTACCTAAACGAAATTTTTCCGAACAGGTGGATTGGAAGACGTGGACATATTGAATAGACATCGAGGTCGCCAGACCTCAATCCTTTGGATTATTTGATGTAGGGTCATTTAAAGAATGTTATTTATAAAACGAAACCTGCAAATATTGGAGACTAAAAAACAAGAATTCGTAAAAAATAAACAATATTTCTCAAGAAAGCATAAACAAGGTTCTACAAGAATTTGTACAACGTTTGGGTTACTGTCAAGCATAACAAGGGCTACAATACGAACATTTAAGGTTAAGCCATGTATTAATTACTGGATTACTTTCAAGTTATTTATTATAATTTATTTATAATTTATTAATATTATAAATCGATAAAAATTAATTTTCTAAGCGCATATCTTTTAAATTATATCCGGTAGATTGCCAGTATTATACTTTTTTGGAATCAGCTCATTTTTAAGGATCTAAAAATTTCCTAAAGTACAGGGTGTTAAATTTAAAAAAGAGCCTATGACGTCATCACTGTAATGTGTATCACCTTGTATAATGAAATTTTATTGTAAAATGTAGAACATTAAATTTAAAAATTGACGTGTTTTAGATTTTTTTAAAAAAGCTTTTCATTTAGGAAATATCGAATTTATTCCACACTTTACGGGCACACTGTATATGTTCCAAAAAATGCTGACTGGAACATAGATGTCTCGGACAAAATGCCAGATATCAAGGATGAAATTGAACTTAATCACTTTTAACAAAATCCACAAGGAAAATAATTCCTGTAGCTGGCTGTATACCACGTATAACAAAAAGAGGTTAGTCTTTGTATGTGGGTATATTTTATTTTATAAAAACCCTTAAAAGGGCAACATTAAAAACACGAACGTTTTCGGAACAACGGTTCCATCATCAGGTTAAAATACCTAAAATAAGTATAAACCATTTAATTACAGCAAATGTGGTTTAAAATTTTGACTAAGGTTAAAAAAAAACAAAATGGTTATACTTACAGGTTACCATGGTGGCTCAGGCATGGTAACCTGTAAGTATAACCATTTTGTTTTTTTTTTAACCTTAGTCAAAATTTTAAACCACATTTGCTGTAATTAAATGGTTTATACTTATTTTAGGTATTTTAACCTGATGATGGAACGGTTGTTCCGAAAACGTTCGTGTTTTTAATGTTGCCCTTTTAGGGGTTTTTATAAAATAAAATATACCCACATACAAAGACTAACCTCTTTTTTTTTTTTTTTTTTTTTTTTTTTTAATCACTTTTATTTTTGCATAATTATTCGGTTAAAGCAAAAAAAGTTTTAAATTCCATTTTTTTTTATAGCCCTTTTTCTATCCGAATTGTCGAATAAAGGCCTCTCCCATTTCACGCCATTCATCCCTGTTGTGTGCTAGGCGTTTCCACATTGGTCCTGCGACTCTTTTGATATCGTCGCTCCAGCGCATTTGAGGTCTTCCTCTTGGTCTCTTCGCATCGTACGGTCGCCAGTTTCCGACTTCTTTGTTCCATCTACCATCTTCGAGACGTTCGTTGTGTCCAGCCCATTTCCATTTTAATTTAGCTGCTTGTTTCGCGGCGTCCTTTATTTTTGTTTTGTTCCGGATTGCTTCGTTCGTTTGCCGATAACAAACCGTTTGAACTCAAACTTGTCCAAACTTGGGAAGTCTTAGCCAGATACGGCTACAGTCTGGTTCAGACCTATCTTCGGTATTATCCTTTATTATGAGCTATAGAAAGGTTTATCTATATCTGGTCCACACCTACCTTTGGTATTATTCTTTATTATGAGCTATAGAGAGGTTTATCTATTGGAAATCTTTAAAGGGTCCAAATATTTTGTATTTGATTTTATGTTATAGCTTTAATAAATCCAAGTTGTATGCTAAAGAAAAAAACATATTTTAACTTATTCAATTTGCGAAAAATAAAATATCCATATGAATGAGAATTCTGAGATTACTTTTACCAAACTTGTTCAAATAAGAGAAGATTATTATTCTTTTCGTTACAAACTAAAATTAATACATTTAAACTTTTCGGAGTCTATTTCCACATTCGTGCTTGCTATCCTCAGGTGCACTGTATAAACTGCGGAAGCAGGAAACCGCTCGGGACTTGTAAAATAGTTAAACGCTGTGTTTAAAGACAGTGATGTAGGTCCAGGTAAACGTGTTTGAGACAGTGGTGATAGTTGTCGGGTTGTGTTGAAACCATTCTACCCTATTTAATTATATCTTATGCAGCTATCAGTGAACAAGTGAAATGCAATTAAATTTCAAAGGCAAATCAGTAGCTTTATAATTAGAGTGTGTTTTAGGTGACATTTTTCGAAAACAAAAAGATATATGATATAAACATATAGAGGCAAAGAATATATGTGTAACGAAAATTCCGACATACAAAATCTGCAGTCGACATTTTTTTAAATTTGAATTTTACCGCCTGGTCGACGGAACGCAAGATTACCAAGCAGTTTGAGATAGCCGGTGAGAGACGAGTGACAAGAATAAGTGAAAATGAATATTATAAATTAAAAATGATAAAACAAAACAACAATTAAAGCTATTAGTTAGGTTTTGTTATTTTCAGAACAACTTAAGATGGTAATTAAAAATTTACTCCCAACTTTTGTAATTTTATAGTGCCGTAAAAAGTAACAGTACAAATCAACAATTTTGCTTACACTCAAAAATTAAAAAATAATGTTTGGGTTTAAAATAATACGAGCGCAAGACGGGAAAACAAATATATTGTGCATAACTTCAATTGTCACACCAGGTGGAAAAACCTTTTTATTAACAGATGAATTTCAGCCAGTGAATTTACACAAAGAATTGTGCAACACAGGTATCTGTGCTGTGTGCGTAACGAGAGTTAAGTCCTAAAACCCTGTTGTGATAAATGCGTTTAAAGTTTGCAATAATCTGTTCGAGTTATACTTTTGGAGTTTTTATAGGAATGTATCCCTCAAAACTATTTTAATTATTTTTGATCCAGTAAATATTGATTTCTCTCAATAACATAATCCATAAATAATATAAACAAACCATCGAAGTATCGTAAAAAAATAATAAACTTTTTCTTACATGGACTTGCATTGTACAAACATTACATGACATTACATTGGACAAACACAATTTGCACAAATAACATGAAGTTAACACGCTTAACGCATAACACAAACTATTATAAAAAGCATAGAAAATAATATTTAATAATAATAATGGGATTTTTGACACCAAAGTAGGTTTTAATAAATATTGATACAAGAACATTTAGCAAGAAACAAAAACTTCTGTTTATTTATTTAAGTGATACTAAACCAAGTAAGTTCTATTTAATAACAAAAATAAATAAAAACTAATATGAAAAACGAATCAATATTTTTTTAAAGTTTTATTTAGTAATTTTTCCCTTCTTCATACCAGCTTGTTTCTTTGCTTTATTTTCTTGGGCAGCTGTCTTTTTTTTTTCGTGGTTTTCACATTTACTTTTTTTCTTTTGTCAACTGGTTGCACTATCCCTTCATTTTCTTTATCAGGAATATCATCAGGCTAGATATCCTCTGCTTCATTTGGCCCGGTACCAAAAATGTATGGTTAACCTCTTCTAAGTTAGGAGAATTTTGCAGGGCACTAATACACGTAGCAGCTACATGAGTATTCTTGTTTTGACCACCGCATGTATCTGAGTATATGGTCAAACTTTTTACAACAGGCTTTATAGCTTCACAAATAAATTTATATGCACATGAGCCAACTTCATTAGCACCTCTGCCAGCTACACCTTCATGCCAAAAGTAACAGTAAGTTGTGCCGTCACTGCAGTCGTAAACTGTTAGATTGAAAGTCCAAAGTTGGCGTTTGTAGAAGGCTACAGAACTATGCACGAGTGGAGTGGGAAGGCAATGCTGCATGTCAAATGTCACAGTTTTGGTTAAATCATTAACTTTTGAATTTTCTTTGTCTAACTTTTTAGACTCGTACGCTACTCAGCGTTATCAAGGTGGTCATTTTTTGTTTTAAAAACTAATGATTTTCATTCTCAGAACATATTTTCAGTTGCATATCTAACCGATCACATTTTGAACAGTTATCTACTTTACGCTTTTTAATTTTTAAATTTACGTTATGGGACTCCTCAGAAAACTTAGTATAGCTTACCGGTTTTGAACTGCTTTCTGATAGGTTACGCTTGTATTCTTCATACAGTGCCACTATCGTCACATATGGAGAAACAAATTGTTTCCCACAATCTCATCTTGAGTAGTGGCTTTCATAAGCTGGGATTTTAATTAAAAATTGATTTACTTTATTGTTTTCTTCTTCAGTTATAAAGGATTTTCTAAGATTTCCTCTTTCACCCGGTTGGATTATGACAAAAGAAAATGATTTTTTCTTTTGATTAATAGTTTCTAGTAATCTCCGACTTTCTCCGAATACTTTTAAGAAATAGTTTTTGCAAACAACAACTCTGTTACCTTCAACTTCAATGTGATACTTGACACTAGTCTGTCTAAATTGGTCACTATTTTCTTTTCTTTCTCTTCTTGTTTTAGATTCATCGAACTCTAGTAATGATGCTATGTAACTACACCTCCTGTTATAGTCATTCATCTCCCAATAATCTGCGAAGACCTTTTTACAGATATTGTCCGAAACCTTTTCAGCACACTTGTTCCTACACAAATCTAATTTTTTTGACTTTCTAGCTTTTACTGGTTTTCCTTTGCTTGTTTTGTATTCCATGCCTTGATTACTTAAAGTCTTACTTTCTTCTCTTACTCTCCTGCTTTCACTAATCCTCTCTTTCTTATAGTTCCAGCTTTTTTAAAAGGAACTTGTGCAGGTATTGCTGTAATACAAGTACTGGAAGTCTCAACAGTTTCATCAGTATCTTTAATTTCAAATGGTAAACCAGTTGATTCTGTTTTGTATATCTGCTCCAAAATAATTAGCACTTACTGGTACCAAATCTGTGAAGGTCTTACTGACCATCGACTTTCTTTTTTTATGTACAGCTTCGTATTCATCATCTGATGACTCATAAGCAAGCAGGTCTTCGAGTGGACTGTAGTTGGCATCTATGTCTAAATCATCTAAATTAATCAAATCCATTAGATAAGGTGGAATACTTGGAGCAAGACTTGAACAAAAAAAAACATTTTTTGTCATCTTCTATCGAAAAGAACACTTTCTGTTAAACATCAACAGGAGAAAAGGTACCCTTATCTCCTGTTCTAATGGTAACGGAAGGGAATATTCAACAGATCAGAATAAAAGTAGAATTTTAAACATTATCTCTTCGAATAAAGTAAATAAGCTTTGCTTTGGAAACAATAAACAATTGTAATAACACTTTCTGTTAAACATCAACAGGAGAAAAGGTACCCTTATCTCCTGTTCTAATGGTAACGGAAGGGAATATTCAACAGATCATAATAAAAGTAAAATTTCAGAAATTATCTCTTCGAATAAAGAAAATTAGTTTTGCTTTGGAAACAATATCCAATTTTTCAAATTTTACCCGACAAAAAATAATGTTTTACTTTTGAGGAAAGTTGTATTCCTCCCTATTTCCAGCAGAAAACAATTGTTGAGCAATATCTCTTAACTGTAGCTCACTACAGGACGTTACTGTTAAGAAAAACAGTCATATTTTGAACATTTGACCTATTAAAAAAATAACTTATTACGGCTTCGTCCGTGATGTCCAGTTGTACGTGGTGCTCTCGATGAAATGGTTAAACTTTTAACTAAATTTCTTCAACTAAACCAACAAAATAATCACAAAAGGAAAGCACAACTGAAATCTTCAAAGCAATATGTTGTTCATTCAAGTACAAACATGTTTGAAATGACCTAGCCAATGTATGCTACTGATTAGTAAAATAGACAAATCTGATGTTTAACGGCGCGACGTACAGTGAGTCAACGTAATAACTTATTAGTGCAAAGTGTGTTAATAGTCTAAGAGGGATGTGTTTTGGATTGGACATTTTCCATATGAAGCTATTTTTTTGCTGGAATCCCTTCAGGATGTGCCCAATATCGATAATCACGATATGCGCCAGTCGCAAACCCTGTGCTAAATTTTTTATTTAACAAAATCTGAAAACAATTGAAAATTTTTAATTTTTTTGCTCTCATTTTCGTTTATAATTCGGAAAATATTGATCTTAGAGAAAAAATTATAATAAGTTAAAAGTTTCGTTATTCAATTTTACACAATATTTCGTTAGCTAGAAATTGAAAATTTAATGTTTATTGTTGAAAAAATAGCAATAATTGTAAAAAAGTACAAAAAAATAAAGTTAATCCTTTAAATGTTTTCGACTTTCTAAACTTGACTTACAAGCTCCATATTCCGCCTAGAAAAACCTTTTAATATGTTTAAAACGTGTGCTAAATTTTGTTAAGATCGGTCAGATAGGTTTTACATAATAATTTTGCAACCCAGCCTACTGGAAAAAAATTGCAAATTTTCAAATTTATAGTGGGCCCTAAATAAGGCCCTCAGATATTTGCAAACTTTTTTACACATAAAGAAAGGCTCAAACTTTCAAACCCTTTTTGTAAAATTCAAATCGGTTCACTAAGAGAGCCCAGAAAATTTTTTAAAGTTTTAACCGTTTTCGCGTAAAATGTCGCTGGGAATGCATGAGAGGTGGTGATGGGGGACATTCACTCGAAATGTGAATCGGCGAGTTCAAAATCATAGCGCGCGCTAAAAATTGCATTATCTCGGCTTCTTGTTAACCAATTTTGCTCTTTTTTTTTGAATCGATGTCTCGAACGACAAGGATTTCAAATATCATATTTTCAAATACCATTTTTAATTGCAAATTGGGAAATTTGCAATAAACAATTGTGTGGTAAACAAGTAATTGCATTTTTCTTCAAGCATTTTTTTTTTGAGCTTGCAATTTAAACATTGAAGTAAATTGTTACTTTTAGTAAAAAAATATGTATTTATAAATTATTAATAAATAATTTAAATTGTTAAAACAAAGGCGAACGAAAAAAAATTTTTTTTTTTATAAATAAACTTTATTTTATCTCAATCTTCAATAATTTTTTTTAAAGACTTTTTCTTTTTTTGGAGGGATATGTTTAAAGCTCGTAAAATTATTCAATTAGTTTATAAGCCTAAAAAATGTTTAAAACATTTTCTAGGCTCTTTTACTAAACCGATTTGAATTTCACAAAAAGCGTTTGAAAGTTTGAGCATTCCTTTATATGTAAAAAAATTTACAACTATTTGAGAGCCTTATTTAGTGCCTACTATAAATTTGAAAACTTGCGATTTTTTCCAGTAGGCTGGATTGCAAAATTATTATGCAAAACCTATCCGACCGATCTTAACAAAATTTAGCACACGTTTTAAACATATTAAAAAGTTTTTCTAGGAGGAATATGGAGCTTATAAGTCAAGTTTAGAAAGTCGAAAACATTTAAAGGATTAACTTCATTTTTTTGTACTTTTTTTTCCAATTCTTGCTATTTTTTCAACTATAAACATTAAATTTTCAATTTCTAGCTAAAGAAATATTGTGTAAAATTGAATAATCAAATTTTAGCTTTCCATAATTTTTTCTCTAGGATCAATATTTTCCGAATTATAAACAAAAATAGGAGCAAAAAAAAATGAGAAATTTTCAATTGTTTTCAGATTTTGTTAAATAAAAAATTTAGCACAGGGTTTGCGACTGGCGCATATTGTGATTATCGATATTGGGCACATCCTGAAGGGATTCCAGCAAAAAAATAGCTTCCTATGGAAAATGTCCATTATGGTCTGAATGTCTACAGATCCCGCCTAGTCTATAAGTCATGGTTAGGCGCAAGATTGTGGGACTTAGCACACTGAGTCTTCATATTTCTTAAACAATGTTTAGTGTAAAGAGTAAGGGGATATGTCTAAATTTAGGACTTAACACGCTTTACACAATTAGTATTGATTGTTTCTCATTAGTACAAAAATGAATATCTCAGTTTAGGAATGGAATTGGACTTGACATATTATACACACATGTAGATATCATATTCTAACATGCAGTTATTGCATTGACTAATTTCGACCATTTTTGGACTTAACTCTCTTTACGCACAGAACACGGATATAAAAATAAAAAAAATTATAAAGGAAAGAAATCAATCCTGAAAAGTATGGATAACCTTAACAGACTGATTATCACAAACATACCTAAATTAAGATGAAAAGATAAAAGCATGTAATGTAAAACATTTAAAAACTTATCAAACACGAATTTATATGTTTTATAATAACTTTTTGTTCTCAATTTTCTATATTTTAGAATCTTGAAAAGGGCACCTGCCGAATCGTTGATTTAAACGGCGTAATAAAATCTATTTCGAAATTAAATATTACTTATTGGACCTAAACCAAAAACCCAAGAAATCCTGATTTTATATTAAATATAGTATGGTTCAAAAACGTGCATAAAGCTAAATATATATCTGTTCGTTAGAATTGAAAGGGCGGAAGTCCATTTTCACAGTAAATGGAGATATGCAACCAATAATACACTTCAAGGTATTATCTTTCGAATAGTGCTTAACAGATTATTGTACAGGCAATATTACTAACATTTCAAGTCGTAAACGTAACAAAAATCTACAAATTATATTTAGAGTGGATTAATGAGAAGGAGTATGCAAAAGTTCTTGCCGTAAAGAAAAGTATTTACCGGGAAATTTTTTCTACTGAGTTCCACCTTCATTTCAAGCCCCTTAACATTAACACATGTGATACCTGTGACTGTTTTGAAAATAAGCGAAAAGAAGCAGATCCTAATTGAGTTGAAGATATTTTAAAAAAAAAGGCAGATCCTTTGTGATGCAGAAAACAGATACAAGTTAAAAAGACAGGATAAGATAAGATGCAAGCAGAATTTAAAAGAAGTCGTAGCAATGATGGATTTGCAAAAATGCCTCTCCACACCTATGTTAACTAATGGAAAATCGTTTTATTTAAAGCTGTTATGGGCATTTAATTTTACTGTCTTTAGTGGTAGTATTGTCGAAGATTCATGCTTCATGACCTACTTCAAAAATCACGGAATTTTGACGCTTCCTTATTTATTTTGGAAACGGTTTATTTGATTCGCAAGCACCTAAACATTTTTCCCGATAAACCTGATCATGGCTACTACATTAGAAATTCGGATTGTAACGTTTATTGACCGATCCCGTCTACTTAGCTAGTAAAGAATTCTATTCTATATAGTGCAAAAAAACTTTATAATCACCTTCCAAGAGAAATTAAATCCTCAAAATCTTTCATTAAGTTTCGTAAGATGACAAAAATCTATTTCTCTGAAAGACCATATTAATCAGTTGGTGAGTTTCTTAATGCATAACAAAGATACAAAACTAGTATTGTTTATAATTACATTTGTGTGTCTCAAGCAGTGGCTACAATTTGTCCCATTTGTTGCTGTCTGTACAAAATATGTAAGTTATATAATAATTTTACTAATTTAAAATTGTATTGTTCTGTTTTTTTATTATATTTGTTTTTGTTTTATACTTTTTGTACTTTTTGACTGATGTTTTTTAGCTTTGTCCATAAAATTGTTTAATAATTTTCAGTGACAATAAAGTATATTTCTATTCTATTCTATTCATGTGGGACAAGTCTATTGCAAAATATTGTAATTGCTTCCTGTAATATTGTGGTTAAAAAATTTACCGTCTATAACAGAAGAGGTAACATTTTGGTCAGATAACTGCTTTGGCCATAAACCTCAGTAGTTAGAATTCATCATAAATATTTACTCAAAGAGCATACACACCACAAAGCAGACAAAATACATGCACTGACGGAGAGGAAGAAGTAAAGACTGTCTACTGTAAGTATTTCTGTATCCCATGAACGGGTCCAGTTTATAAGAACCTGTAGTTCTTTAAAACCGCTAATTGTTTATGAGCTGAAGACAAGTGACTTTTTCAACTTTAAAAAATTAGGCAAAAAATCGACAAGTATGTTTATTAATAGGAAAAGGAACACAGGCAATAAACCCTTTCTATCCTTCTAAAATTGTGCACTTGAAAGTCGAAAGAGACCACCCTGGCATTATGTCTTATTAAACATTTTCCCATAAAAATTTTAAAACTATAAATTTTAAAAGGAAAATGAGTTCTCCCGATAATCTCTACCAAAGATATTGGACCAAATTAATAATAAAAAATCAATTCCAATTGATAGTTAAAAATATAACTACCTTAAGGAAATGCTAGAATGGGTATCTTCTATTTACCATGCCTTCTATAAATCTTTAAAAACAACAAAAAAAAGGTGTCATTAATAAAGACAATTCTTCATGTTCCAAAAATGAATAACTGCTTTCTAATTCTTTTCCTAATAAAATCATACCAAAAGGGCGGTTGTCCTATTTTTTATTAATATAGTACCACAGAACCAAAAAGGTTGTAGTCCTAAATTACTTAATATTTCATTACAAAACAACTTAACGCCGGTTATGTTACTGTAAAATAAAATACAAAGCATGCTTTACTACTTTCTTTAAAAACATAAAGCTGCAACATCATTATTTGATTATTTAAAGGCATTTTAAATTATGGTGTACAAAATAAGAGCACTAATTTTGATCTACTGCACAACAAAGTGAAAGTGACTTCCGCGAACCGATATATATATATATATATATATATATATATATATATATATATATATATATATATATGTAAATACTTTTTTCTTTTTGGGTGTGGTAGTCAATAAAAAATAGAGCTTTGCTATTTATTCTGAATCCAAGCTTTCGGTGGTTTTTTGCCACCTTTATCAAGGTCTACAAAGAAAATTACTATGTTGTAATAATTTGAATGGTGCAAAAAAGGCTATAAAAAACTATAAAAAAACTTACCCGAATGTTAGATTCGTGGCATAAACAACAACGTTAAATAACATGATAATACTGAAATTGCAACTAAACTTAAAAATGTTACTGTTAATTATGTTATTAATAAATACGTTAAAAATTAAAAACAAAATGAGGGACGACATGTTGAAACAGTCGTCGTTGCAAACTTGATTTCAGTCACATTTCACGAGCAGAAAGAGAAAGTGGGTGGACAATTATTGTTTAAATAGTTTGAAGAAAATACAAAAAACAACTTTGAAACTAACGTTTCACAAAATACTGTTTATGAATTTTGAGTACTACCAACTGTATTAACAAAGTTTCATTTCTTTTATTAATAACTTTAAATTACCTACCGACTATAAGCTCGTTAGTTTTGATGTAGTGTCTCTGTTCACTAATTTACCATTACACACAATTTTGGTTAGCGTTGAGAAGCACTGGGATGACATATCAATGCACACAACCCTTAACTTAGCTAATATCAAAAAACTCATTTCTTTTGTTTTTGACTCTAATGTTTTTATTTTTAATGACTGTTCCTACAAACAAGTCTTTGGTACTCCAATGAGTTCCACTATTTCACCAATACTGTGCAATTATGTCTTAGATGACTTGATTGAAGACTGTTTGTAACAAATCAATTTTGAAATACCGTTCATAAAGAGATATGTGGATGACTTAATCTTGGCACTACCTGCAGACTCTATATATTCTACGTTAAATGTGTTCAACCAACGAAACCTACACTTGCAATTCACGTGCGAGGAGGAGCGGGAGGGATCTTTGCCTTTCCTTGACATGAGATTGCATAGATGTGAGGATAATGTTGTGAAAACACAATGGTATAGAAAACCCATATGTAGCAATAGATTCATAAGCTACCACTCTTACCATCCTCCTAGGATGAAAACTAATTTAGTCCTAGCGATGAAAGAACGTGTCAAAAGGTTATCTCATCCGGATTATCTCCAACATGATCTCAACCTCTTACGTAATATTTTTGTTGAAAATTCATAACCTCTAAGACTGATTAATAAATTAATTTTTAATGTTCCCTTTGTTAATAGAAACAACATACTTACTATGCCACAATCAGTGCCCTCAGCACTAAATAATTCTGCTCCAACAAGTGCGTATTCTTATGCCCTTCCATATATTCCGAAACTAACCGTTGAACTCACTTAAATTTTTAAAGACTTTAAGAATATCAAAATAGCTATCAAGAACATCAAAACCATACGTCAGCTGTATAGCAAAATAAATCAACCCCTAACCACTCTAGAGACTACAGATGTTTATTGCATTCAATGTACTGAATGTCCATCCACGTACATTGGTGAAACTGGAAGGAATCTGTCTAGCCGTATCATTTCTCATAAGAGTGATTGTAGATTAAACAAACCTACTTGTGCTTTGGCAGCGCATACTATCGATCTAGACCATAAGATAGATTTCAACAATGTAAAAATATTAGCCAGAGAAAAAAATAAATTTAAGAGAACTTTCTTAGAGATGGTACATATCAGCAAGAGTGAAAATAACAATCTGAATAAAAGATCTGACATCCAGAATCTTAGCAAAATTTACAATTTTATATTGACTTTTGACTGAGCTATTTTGCATCTCAGAGTTTTCTTTTTTTCTTTTCTCTTTTTTAAAATTTCATTATTAATTGAATATTTTTGATCAAACTTCAGTTACTAATTCAGTTTTGTTTTATTTGAGTTATTATTTTTTCTAGACCTATTTACTAAATACTATTTTCTTTCGATTGCTTATGTTATAAATACCATTTTTAAATTCCCGCTTAATTTCAAGTTGGTAATACAGTTGGTAGTACTCAAAATTCATAAAGAGTATTTTGTGAGACGTTAGTTTCAAAGTTGTTTTTTGTATTTTCTTCAAACTATTTAAACAATAATTGTCCACCCACTTTCTCTTTCTGCTCGTGAAATGTGACTGAAATCAAGTTTGCAGCAACGACTGTTTCAACATGTCGTCCCTCATTTTGTTTTTATTTTTAACGTATTTATTAATTTTAAAGTGTCTTTTTAACAGTAACATTTTTAGTTTAGTTGCAACTTCAGTATTATCATGTTATTTAACGTTGTTGTTTATGCCACGAATCTTACATTCGGGAAAACCCACCGAAAGCTTGGATTTAGAATAAATAGTACGCCTTAGCAAAGCTCTAGTTTTTATTGACTACCACACCCAAAAAGAAAAAAGTATTTACATATATTTTTTCCAAACTAGTCAAAAAACTTTGGAATCCTTTTTCTTATATATATATATATATATATATATATATATATATATATATATATATATATATATATATATATATATATCCATTCTACAAACTACTAGGGTTAAGGAGAGCAGTGACCAATCGAAGATTCGGTACACATATCTTCTAGTGTGACGTGACAGACAGGTATTCCAAAGATAGATTTTATTTTAAATATCAACAAATAATAGCTATAAGTTTTGTTTTTTAATATTATATTATTAAATTTTATGTTCAAATAAATACTAAATTGGATATGCTATTAACGAATAGATTTTATGTACCTATACATACACTTTTTTTCAAAATTTGTATGTATATTTTAATCCTTTTGCAATATTTGGATTGTATTGGGAATTTATTTTATTTGATTTTAAAATTAAGTGCGATTTAGTTCTTTAAACCAAAAATTCAACTTTTATTGGTGTAGAATTAACATGGCATAAAAGCTGATATCAAGTTTAAACATAATTTGTGAGTTATTTGCCCACCTTATTAAGGTAATCCATGCAGAATACATATTTAATCCTGAGTCTAAGCTAGATTTAGCGCTACAGCTGCAACATACATTCATACACAAATGGAAATTGTAAACTTACACCGAGGAAATCAAAATGATAATTCGGCAGTGGTGTAGTGAGAACAGCTATAATTATAATTATGAATGTAGACATATAAAAAAGAAAAAAATGTTTACAAATAAAGTTTAGAAAAGAACCAGTTTTTTTTTAAACTACACCGACGATTGATATTACAATTTTGTTTTTTTTTACCAAGAAGCTATTTTATTCTAAGATATTTTAAGGATTACCCAATGGTATTTCCTAGTTTCCCAATGTAAAACACAAATTTCGGTGAATATGAAGAGATTCTGAGAGACCAGGGCTCGGTACTTAGTCCTCATTTCTTCTTATTAGTATTGGATTAGATAAAAGCGAAATCACGGGGTAATATTCCCTGGTGATTAACGTATACTTATGATGTTGTGTTAATAGGGAATACTGAAACAGGAAAGGGAAAAAACTGGAACAGTAAAGACAAGCTCTTGAGAAAAAAGGTTTAAATCTAAGTAGTACAAAACAGATCGTTTAAAAAATTTTGTTGGTTAAATTATTATAAAAAGTTTTTTCTAACTATAATCTTTATTACAGAGAAAACATCTAAAAGATCAATCATGAAGGCATGATTTATCACGATACCTATTCCAGGATAACGAAAAAGGAAGTTAACATAGCAATATTTATTAGTTACTTATTAGTTAGAAAAATTGAATCCAAATGAAACAATAACAGTTATTATATATAATAATAGACGAGTCTTCTACAGCTGGCGCCGGTTCTCGCATCTTAATTTCCAGCGTTTTCTGTCGAAGCAATCTTTAGTTTTGAAATCTCTTGTGGTCATCGCATAGTCAACATCTTCTCTTCATGACCGTCTTGGTCTACCTCGTTTTCTTCTAGTGAGCGAAGTTCATTTGTCTATCTTTTTTGGCCATCTATTTTCAAGAATTCTCTGCAGGTGTCCATACCAGTTTAGTCTTTTGGCTTCCATAGTATCTATTATGCCTAGGTCATTTTCCATTTCTCTCTTAGTGTCTACGTTTCTCACCCTATCAAGTCTAGTGTGCCGGCAACATCGTCTCCAATAGTTTATTTCCATTGCCCTAATCAGTTTCCCGATTTTTTTCCTATAACTAAATACTCGGTTTTTTGTATATTGATTGTAAGATCCCACTTGGTGTACTCCTGTATGTATGGTCTATATCGCTCTCTCCCTTAGCTAGAATGGCTTGGTTATCAGCAAAGTGTATCCTGTACAATCTCTCGTTTTCAATTGGAATGCCCATATTGCAGCATTTTCTACTCCATAGTGAGGTCGCCTTATTTAGATATATTTTGAAGACAGTAGGTGTTATGCAATAGCTGTTTAAAAAAATATTTCTTTACAATAACAGCAAATTAGTTTTACCCAAAATGTTGAGAAGAACATCAAGAGGAGTATAGTACCAGCAAAACGATATTATCAAATTACAATCAAGGTATTTATTTAAATATTAAGGTAAAGCTTGTATCATAAAGCAGACATGTGACATATATCCAGAAAAGAAGAACAGGAATCACAGTCAAATTTCCGTAATATGATACAAAATCTATAGTAACGTATATTGTAAAAGTACAGTAAAAGAACTTTTTATTCTTCCAATTCTTTGGCATAAGGTAGAAAACATGCCATGAAGCAGTCAGTGAAAGTCTGCGCATCCATCCATCAATGGTGGGTACGGTTATAGCTCAAGCCTACTAAACAACACCTTAAACTGCAATTTTTTTTACTTTGGGCCATTTTCGGACCACCCACATCTTTTCTGTCTTTTAGATAATGTATGTTTGTAATAAATCACTTGATGCTAAACCACACGTATCATTATGAATGTGACGCTTTTTGTAAAGTTACAAACTCTTTCAGTCTATTTAGTACCACGCTTGAATAACATTTTTTCAAGTTTCGTTGTAATCAAAAATGTTACTGGCTGAAATATCTTGGAGTGTCTGGAATAAATCGTTCAAGTAACCCGCTATTGCCACTTTCGAAACTAAAGCCCAAGAACGCTTAGTGTTAGCAGCCATTTTTTTTATTATACTACTTTAATTACTACTTTTATTGGGAATAAGCCACAATAAAAGTTTAAAATAAGTTTTTTTTAGTTCCCACTTCAAAAATCGTTCTCAAATTACAAAACATTAAAACTTATTTTAAACCTCAATTGTGGCTTATTCCCATTAAAAGTAGTAATTGCATTAAGATGACAAAAGAAAATAGCTCCAAAACAATATACTATTGTTACGCCGCTTCATCAAAGAATAAACCCAATCATTGTGTGGCTTGTTTCGAAAAGCAGCGACATTAAATCAGTTACATCTAGTGGAAAGCTTAATTTTTCACAAACAATTGCAGCAGAAAGAACGGCTCGTTCTTCAGCAATCATAAATATGGTTTGTCCGCCATTTTTTCTAATAGGTCGACCATGATATTTATTATTTAGTGTTCAATAAGCAACTTTGTATTCTTTAACAGTCCGTCGCAAGCTCAGGCATTTTTAAATGAATTTTGCTGAAGACTTTTCAACATTTTCTTCACTATAATCTTTGTATCTTCTAGCTCCTAGTTTTCTCTCATATACTTAAACCATTAAATATCGATACCAACTAAAATAAAAAAAAATTAATAATCGCAACAGTTTCAATAATAGACTAGAGTGAAATTGGTCAAAAAATAATCTGACAAATGTCTCCCCGCATAGATAAACAATTTGACCCCAGCGTTAAAAAATTGAAATTCCCGCTTGTATGTTAGACTTTGCGCTGACATAACATAGAATGTTTGCTTAAGATGGATCACGTTAATGATATATAATGGCGGAAGAAGAATAATTATTATCAATTAGTACTTACCAGAGAAAGTATCTGGCTGTCCAAAAGATTGTTGTTTCATACGTTTAATTTGAAAAACTTTTTAGAGACGAAATCGGCAGAAACCGATGTTCTCGAACAGAATCAAACGGGTAATGTTGGCGCTACATTTAAAAACATTATTAGAGGATTTAGTGAGTAATTTCACCCCTGGAGGTCAAATTCACCCCAAAATATGGTAATTAAATATTTTTTTTATTTAAAAATTAACATAATGTGGCAATAAAAATATGACTGCACTTGAACACTAATGGCAAATGACGGATCCAAATATGACACTTATTAAGCTGTATCAGCTACCATTCATTGGCATTCATTTACATATAAACTTATTAAAACATTAAATTTTGCGATTTTTTTTAACAATTTTACAGCTTTTATATATTTCAAATGAAATTAGAAAATAATTTGTTAAAAAATAAGAGCTGGAAACCCTGCTGAAATGCATTTACTATCTATTCACAGGTGATGTTTTGTATAATGTTAACCTAACCATACTTTTTAGTTTCCAGTACATGATCTTAGTAAAATGTCTAAAAAAATCGTGGTTGTAAGAACTATGCTGACAGTTTTTGTTATATTTGTGATGGTTGTTATTAAAACACACCAAAGAAATATTACAGACTTTGTAAAAATGGTTTCTTTCTCATATTTTGGAACTTAACTTGGTGATCACGATAAATCTTGGGCACCGCATAGTGTATGTTATGTTTGTGTTAAAGATCTTAGAAAATGTTCAAAAAAAGAGAAAAAAGCCTTTAAGTTTACTATTTTTGAGGTATGAAAGGAGCCTAGAAACCGCATTGATAATTGTTACTTTTGCAGTATTGATATTATTGGCCATAACTCGAAAAACAAGAAGATAATAAGCTACCCTACCCCAATGTCCTCTATCCGACCAGTAGGGAACGATGTTGATTTGTCAATTCCAGAACTTCAAATGATTTAAATTCTGTTTAAATTGAAATATTTTCTGACAAACAGTCAGAGCTAGATGAGCAAAATGATAAAGATTTTTAATTTACTACAGGAAACATAGGGCTTAAACTCTTTATTTAGATGAAGCTTCACGACTTGGTTAGGACCTTCGATTAACAAAATAACAAAAGAAAAAGCTGAATTGCATTGTTCCAGACTAAAAGAGAAGACTTGTTTTTAGTTGAAACCAGCATATATATATATATATATATATATATATATATATATATATATATATATATATATATATATATATATATATATATATATATATATAATTATATATATATATATATATATATATATATATATATATATATATATATATATATATATATATATATATATATATATATATATATATATATGTATAGGAAGAGAGAGCAGCAGCAAAATATTTTCCACAAGAAGGTGATTAAGTGTACTGCTTAGACGTTCGAGGTCTGATAAACGAGTTCGGTATTGAATACAAAAAACGAGACTGGAGAATGTTTACTGATTCATCCAAAGCTAGTTTAAAAGGCGATTTATTACACAATGGTAACACTTATGCATCTTTTCATATCGACCAGTCTTTACATATGAAAAAGAGCTGTGAACATTTGGAAATAGTGTTAATTAAAATGGGCTATTCTGCATGGTTGGATGATATGGGGCAATTTAAAAGTAACATGCATGCTTCTTTTTCAGCAAAGTGGTTTTTTAAATTTACAATTTTCATGTGTGAATAATATAGTACAGCTAAGGATCAACATTGTTTAAAACCCAGTGAGATGAACATTCTACGCAAAAACCTTGTAGATCCTAATAAAAATTTTCAACTACCTCTAAATATAAAGTTAGGCCTCATGAAACAGTTTTTAAAAGCATTGCCTAAAAATGGAATTTATTTTAATTATCTCTGCCAACAGTTCACAAAACTTCTAAAAGTTAAACTTAAAAAAGGCGTCTTTGCAGGACCTGACATTCAAAAAATGATGTTAGAAGTGAAAACTACAATGACATAAATGAGAAAGAGGCATTGGTAACATTCAAGCAAATTCTTACAAAAGCATGTTACAGAATTTTAAAAAATTAGGATGTTTGATGAGCCTAAAAGTTTAATTTTTGAACAGGCATCTAAAAAATTTGGTAGACGTTAGTGAGAAGCAAGATGGGCTTTTTCATCAAGATATTAGATTGATGGAAAAACACTACCAGGACCGCTGGAAAATCAACATAATAGATGACTACTGTTGGTCACTTCACCGAGAAGCTCTACAAGCGAGTGATCGCAGAAAAAACTACACAAGAAATTTCAATGATAAAAGAAAAAAGAGAAAGGAAGTATGGATCAATTCCATCTGACTAGTAAAAACTATATTACTTCATTATATCATTATTTTAAGTAATCTACTCTAAATAAAAACCATGATTGTGATTTAACAATACCGTATGTATATGCATTTTAAGCAATACAACAAAAAGCAGGTTGCTTAAAAACTATAGGTGATGCAGAAAAACTACGACCAGATTTAGTTTCAGCTCATAAAAATCGAAATTAAAAATCAGCTAATAAAAAGTTTTCAAGCAAAATTTGTTTATTTGCCTTTTTTTGGGTAATATTGAGGACTCGTTTTGGCTGATTATTCAAGTAAAATGGCTTGCTGTAAGAGTTAAGTCCATTGTAGTTTTAATTAAACATTTCATTACATAATTCAATGCTATTACCAAATCTATATTTGCTACACTTTAATTTATTTACAGTAATTCCGTTTGTTTCAATATTACATCTGTATTCGAGGATTATAAATGCAAAAATCGATCTCGGTTTTTCGAACAGAAAAATATAATAATCCAACTTAACAGCAAAACAACGACGGTGTATTTTTCAGCGTACGATCACATAGGGGTGCGATCCAATTTGCGTACAACAAACTTTTATGTCAGAATAATGAACTTTGAGCAAGGTGGAAACCCTTCAACAGCTTTTTCAATCTTGTTGGCGACTGGCCACGAGAGATACGAGTGTATATGTACGCTTTGACGAACGTTCGCAAAGATCTTGTAGGCGAGGGAGATGAAGACTGATGAAAAATTTAATTGCTGAAGATTAAAAGAGCTTACTTTATATAGAAGAAAAATAGATTCGTAAAAAATATGTTCTAAAAATAATATTTTGTGGACCAAATAAAAACGTTCACTGATTACTTAATTTTGTTTTATTAGTGACCATATGTGATAGAACTAAATTTTATTTATATATATATATATATATATATATATATATATATATATATATATATATATATAATATATCTATATACATAATTGGATGGATTCGACCGTTACTAGACGAAAATTTATTTTGGCTAACAATGAAACATTGAAAGCATTTTTGTGTCACTAAATTTATTATAATTTATTATCACTACAGCTGTTTCGGCCAGAGTGCATTTCTCAAGTGATTTATTTTTGACATGCGTTTACACTTTTGTCTCAAATTAGTTATTCAGAATTATGTCTGTATTTCATTCGTTAGTTTCCATAAATTCTAACAAAGGTAGCGTAATACCTTTATTTTGAATATGAAGGATTTGAAATTGGTCTTTAAAAGATTGATTTTGGTCTAGACGGTGAAGTACATACGTAGAATCTGTTATTCTGTTATTGAAAGCCCTTTTCTGCTCTGCTATCCGTTTGTTAAAAGTTCTCCCAGTTTGACCGATGTAAGTTTTTTGCAGTCACCACATTTAACTTTGTATTCATCACTGAGTAGGTGCTTTTTCTTCATGCTCTTTTTGTTCTTAATATATTTGCCTAAGTTGTTGTTTGTTCTACAGGCTGGTGTAATTACTTTTTTTTATGTGTTTGGCTATTGTTATTGATATCTTGTCTGTATATGTCATCGAGAAGAAGGTACTAGGTTTCTTCTCTGGTTTCTCTGGTGGTGAGAATACTAATTTTAGGGCTTTCTTATGTAGTTTTTGATTTAAAATTTTATTTATTTAAGTATGGTAGGCTGCAAATTTATGTTGTGTAGGATAGGATGATGAATTGTGTAAAGTCGTGTCAGTATTGTAGTATTTAAAAATTCCTTGATATATATTGAAATCCACTCGTATATATTTAAAACATCGAAGAATATTATTAGTGTATTTCAGTTCCTGTCGTACAAGTTAATTATTTTCAATCCTCTTTGCGTTGATATTGATTGCTTCCCGAGGTCGATTATAAACCATTGTAGAGTTTGTTTACTATTTCACAGATGGTTATTTCCTCGCTATTCTTTGATCGTTAAACCGCTCGATACTGCGTTTTAAATAAATACCCCCGTTTAGTGTTTTGTTTATACCAAGTTAAGCAAGGATTTTTAAGAATTTTCTCACTCTCGCTGAGGCATTGTCAGAGACAACTGCTTCCAGCGTTTAGTCCACATTTTTCTTCAAATTTGTAATATCTTCGTTTTTCGTCTTTTTTTCATGGGAAAATGTGTAACAGTGTGATGTTAATAATTACAATTTAAAGTTTTAAGTAAGGAAGAATCGTTGTTTCCATCCTCGTTTCGTTTGTCCCTGGTCGTCGTTCCAGACCATAGAAGCAGTACTTTTATTCGTGTGGCAGAGAGTTTAACTCCAGTTTTACCCCCAGAAATTTTAGTAATTCCAGTTCTACCCCCAGAAATTTTAGTAATTCCAGTTCTAACCCCAAAAGTTTTAGTGCATTTTTTGTGAAATCAGGGTAACTTTTTTGTTTTAAATTTTAAAGTAAAGATAGACATTTTTTTCTAATAATAATAATTGCTTTCATAAGGATTTATAAAAAATTGTAATAATTAAAAATATATGATAGGGCGTGGCTAGCTGTCATTTTAACTGTTCTGTTTTAAATTTAATGTTGACATATGACAGCTCGTTTTATTAGTTTTGATATTAATTTGTTTTGGTTTTTTAAAGAAGGTTAACCTCTCTATGAATAGTTTCATTTTACATATATTTCTTTATTTGTAACAATTTCTTTGTAAGTTTTGTAGCACCTTCCACTTGTAAACTTTTTGTTTACAACTGATTTTGTTCAAAATAGTTTTTTCGTTTCTTATATAGTAGAGACAGATATCTTAGACATAATAAGATATAACATTAGAAACAAAGCATCGTGTGGTTTTGATGAAATATCAGGTATAGTAATTAAGAAAATTGCGTCTCAGATTTTAACACCACTTGTTCACATTATAAATACTTCTTTCAATACTGGTGTTTTTCCCAGTATGCTGAAAACTTCTATCATTTCACCGGTATGCCGGACTGCAATATAGTTCAGTTTATTAAATATTTAAGGCCTTGTTTGCCAATTTTCCTCTGGTTGGGAAATGCGTTTGGTTTGTTTTTAAAAATATATGTATGTCCATGTCAATTTTATTTTATACTAAGAGATAGTGTCGACATTAAGGTAAGATTAAAGTAACATCTAATTATGATATTGTAAAGAATGTTTTTCCATTACAGCAAGTTCTGATAAAGCCCAAAATTATGTGGCGAAAGCTTGACTCTTAATAAAAGACACTCACTTAGAAGCACCCGTTTTTTATTGCTTCCTTTGTATTGGGTCGTTCACGGTTATCCTCAACTGTCTGTTGTTTACCAGTAACCCGTTACTGTCTTTGACTTTCTTATATATATATATATATATATATATATATATATATATATATATATATATATATATATATATATATATATATGTATATATGTATTTATGTTTATATATGTCTGTGTGTGTGTGTGATTTTACTGTGTCATCTTATATAAAAATAACAATTTCCGTTAGTTACATTCATTATTACCAAAATACATAAAGCCCGTGTAAAATGGCTTCATTATACAAATCCATTTTTCTTTCTCTGTGAAAAATTTATATGTGCAGGAAAATCTCAGGTATAATATATTCCACAATCATGCAGGAGCGCTCAGAAAAAAAATCTATTAGACCAGAGGCGCTTTTTCAACGAAAAATAATCGAAAATCTGAATTTTTACGGTGATTTATTGAAACAGTCATGTTTATGCTTATGAACTAACTTTATGACTTAACGTCACGCTATTTTATGTTCCCAACTTTAATCATGTGAGAGCCATATAAAGAAAAAGAGTAATGAAGTTTGTAGTAAAATAATTTTTTTATTCCTAATTGATAGTTTTGGTCGTAAACGACAATAAATTTAGTATTATCCGTATTTGGTAATATAGAATTAATACATATTTTTACATGAGTATTATATAAGTTGTGTTCTACGAACTTATATATGTTGAAAAGCTATTTAACACCAACATTACTCAACGACTAACAAAAATATTCAATGACATATTTAAACGGAGTAATACCAAGATCATGACTGAAGTCAACAAAGAAAACAAAATGCGTATCCTGCAATGATTTATGCATAATTCATTGATTACCATAAAGCTATTGATACAGTAGAACACGACAAGCTGAAGGAGATATTAACAAATGTTAGAATAAACATCTATAATCTAAGAATTATTAGCAATCTTTACTGAAATCAAACATCGTCTATCCGTACAGAGGCAGAAGAATCCGATATATCCAAATCAAACGATGGGTTCCAACAGGGATGTATACTATCACCCTTGCTGTTTAACATATACTCTGAGGAAATCTTTTAAGCAGCAGTAGTAGAGCATGGTGAAGCCGAAATTCGAATTAACATAGAATGTATTAATAACATCAGATACGCGGATGACACGGTGGCAGTTATGAAGCCCTCCAGGAGTTATTGAATAGAATCACAGAAGTGAGTCAGGGATATGGACTTTCACTGAACATTAAGAAAACAAAACGTATGATGATCTCTAAGAAGGATATATATATATATATATATATATATATATATATATATATATATATATATATATATATATACAGGGTGAGTCATGAAGAACTTTACATACTTCTACCATATGTAGAGTCCCTCAGGGAGCATATCATGTGGCCACTAAAAAATGTCAACTCCTCTTCTTTATAAATTAACAGGGTGATTTGTGTAATTGACCATTTATTTCATTTTACTGTAGTGTTTATACGGCTCATTTGATTTTTTTCAATTTTTGCATGATACAGTACACTACTATCAAGCATTCGACTGGTATTAGCTAAACTAAAAAATTCCAGGACTGGCTTTGGAAAAATTAATTTAGGGATTCGTATTAAATATTACACCCTGTATATATTTTTTTTTAAATGCAATAAGTGATTTTCAAACTACATAAATAGCCAATGAAAACGACATATGCGACAATGTTGTCGCACTTTTATTAAATTTTTAGTGAACGATCAAATCTTACCAAAAATAGAACAACCATAATGAAGTATCAAATTATAAGGTATTAATTTAAACAAATGTTATAAATTTCAAACATTTTAATTAAAATGAGTTCCTACAACATAATCTAATACGTAGGAAATTAACATCTTTACTGTCACTTTGTATTATCTCTACGATAGAATCAATTGTTTTTCAATTTTAAATTTTTACTCATAGATCGTATTGGGGCATTATTTTCGATAAATAATAAATTAAATTGATTAAAAAGTCAAACCTCTTGTATGTGTTAGTTTTTGTTGATTGTAAATAATTAAAATTTTATGTCTAATAATAATACATTGCATCAACTGTACTAAATAAAAATAAATCTAAAAAAGTTTAAAATGAAGGTTGGCGTTGACCGTTTGACGTTTCTTGATATTTTATACCCATTGTCATTATTGTCATTATCAATTGTTATTTATGTGTACAAGAATACATATTTCTTTTGTCATATCTACGTTAAGTACATTGTGTTAGTTTTGGTAGAGCTTTTGTTACTTTCGGTCAAAATGCCACATCAGTTTTCGACCACAGAATATGCAGACATAATATTTGTTTATGGATTCTGTAATGGGAATGGTAGGGCTGCTAGTAGAGAATATCGCAGGAGATTTCCTAATCGTCGAACTCCCAGTCATCCAACATTTGGGTCAGTTTTTAATTATTTACGAGAAAATGGCACTTTTCCTAGTGGAACAACAGAGCGACATGTAGATGAAGCGCAGGAAGATGACATTATGGACGCCGTTACTATGAACCCTACAATAAGCACTAGACAAGTAAGTCGAGAACTCAATGTTACTCAATCAAAAGTAAGTAGAGTCTTACACAAAAAAATAATCTATACCCATATCACATTCAAATGGTTCAGCGACTACATGCTGGAGATGAGATCGATAGGTTGGAATTTTGTAGATGGATTAACAATAATCGACCAACGCCATACAGGACCCTATTTACAGATGAAGCCCAATTTACTAGAGACGGGATAAATAATTCACGAAATTCACATGTGTGGGCAGAAAAAAAATCCCCATGCTATTCGAGAACGTCGTTCTCAGTTAAGGTTTTCGGTTAACTTGTGGATTGGTGTCATAAATAACCAATTAGTAGGTCCTCACTTTTTTGATGGTCCTTTAACAGGGCAGGTCTATTTGAACTTTCTACAAAATATTTTGCCGAATTTACTTGCCATCGCGAACGTTGCTATCCAAGGGATGTATCTTCAGCATGATGGGGCACCCCCACACTTTTTACTGGCAGTGAGACAACATCTCAATAATGTTTATGGCAACAGGTGGATAGGATGTGCAGGTCCTATTTCGTGGCCTTCAAGATCCCCTGATTTCAATCCCGTTGATTACCATATTTGAGGACGATTGAAGCAACTAGTTTACGCAGTGAATATTAATAACCGACAACAATTACTTGATAGAATTATACATTGTTGTAATACTATTAGAAACGATCCCCAGAGTATCCGTAATTCAATACGTCAATTAACAATTCGGCAACAAAAATGTGTACAGGCTGCAGGGTTCCATTTCGAAAATCTATTTTGAATTATTTTTATTTTGTTACCATTATTGTATCTTTTCCAGTTCTAATTTATGGGTTTATCATAACTATGTACATATTTTTAGTTTTTTTTTTAAATTGTTCTTCGTTATTGTTAGTAGTTACTGTTTTTGCGGTTACTTGTTGTGCAGTGACTTAGTTTATAATTTCAATTAAAATGTTTGAAATTTATAACATTTGTTTAAATTAATTACCTTATAATTTGATATTTCATTATGGTTGTTCTATTTTTGGTAAGATTTGATCGTTCACTAAAAATTTAATAAAAGTGCGACAACATTGTCGCATATGTCGTTTTCATTGGCTATTTATGTAGATTGAAAATCACAGTATTGCAATTTAAAAAAAATATATACAGGGTGTAATATTTAATACGAATCCCTAAATTAATTTTTCCAAAGCCAGTCCTGGAATTTTTTAGTTTAGCTAATACCAGTCGAATGCTTGATAGTAGTGTACTGTATCATGCAAAAATTTAAAAAATCAAATGAGCCCTATAAGCACTACAGTAAAATGAAATAGATGGTTAATTACACAAATCACCCTGTTAATTAATAAAGAAGAGGAGTTGACATTTTTTAGTGGCCACATCATATGCTCCCTGAGGGACTCTACATATGGTAGAAGTATGTAAAGTTCCTCATGACTCACCCTGTATACAAACAACACAGTTTATTAGGGCTGCAGTCAGTAGGTTTGGCCGGGATGTTATAGAAACACTCATTTGACTTTTGGTCGAGCTTTCGGAATTCTTTTATTCCTTCTTCAAGACACTAAAATTAGGAGAAAGTGTAAATCTTTACAACATATCTCAAATTGTCATTACAACTTACTAGTCGTTGAGATTATTTTTGTAAAGCTACGACACTCAACATTAAAAACACACATAAAATATAACATTTAAAATAATGGACAATATACATTTTAAAATTTAGTTGGAAAGTTAAAATTTTGTTAGTGACATCTTTTCATAGTGTGTTTTGACTGATCCATAGAGAACAGAAAAAAAAACAAAAATAGTGTGATTAAAAAGTAATTAGGAGTTCTTGCTATTATATTAATGGAAGTAGTATCTTAAACCTGTCTTGATAGTATGCAACATGTTTTGTATGCAGGTGTATTACGGTGGGTATATGTAAAAGTAAATCTTTATTTTATTTTTGATGTTTTGTCAGTAAGTAACAATAAATGTTACTTAATTTATCTATGTCTGACTTTTTATTTATACAAGACGTATTAGATTTTATGAAACACATTTCCAAGAAAACACGTTTTGAATGGTTTTTTTGCTTTGCCAGAATACAGGAATCTTCGAAATGAAATTCATGTTTTAAAGTTAATGCATGTTCTGTGAGCGCACATGCGTTTATCTTTTTGGTATTTATGTCGCTGCGATGTGATATTACTCTATTGTAAAAATTATGGGATGATTCTCCGATATACACGTTTTTACAATTGGCATACGGTATAGAATAAACAACATTCGATGACTCCGGTATTGTGAAAGGATCCTTTGTCTTTACAAAAGAGTGTTGTAGCTTTACAAAAATAATCTCAACGACTAGTAAGTTGTAATAACAATTTGAGATATGTTGTAAAGATTTACACTTTCTTCTAATTACAGTGTCTTGAAGAAGGAATAAAAGAATTCCGAAAGCTCGACCAAAAGTCAAAAGAGTGTTTCTATAACATCCCGGCCAAACCTACTGACTGCAGCCCTAATAAACTGTGTTGTTTGTTTATATCGACAGTCAATAATATCCAGTATTTCTTATATATATATATATATATATATATATAAAGGAAAATTTGTTTCTCATTTTTTTTGTACTTTTTGCCTCTAAAATATTATGTTTGTTTCTGTATACAAACAAACCAACTCATAAAAATAATACTCCTAATATTATAAGCGCTTTTATTAAAGAAAAAGGTGCCTATTGTTGCATAACGACACAAACAATTATTTCTGATAATAATGGTATCCATAAATAAGAGGCGTAAATATTTTTTTAAGGACATTATCAATACTTGATCTAAAGTATAATTATCTCTAACGAAATATATACAATAGTAAAAATACAGCATACTTTTTATATTTATTACTTGCGTATAAAAATTTTTTATAATAATTTTTCTTTTGTTGTTACAGGTATGTACACCTCTTGTTGTATATTGAACGGACATTAGAGAATAAGCGCTTGCTTAATAATTGGAAAATATCGTTATTGATTTATTCGAAATAATAAATTAATTATTAAGGTACGTATATTTATTATTAATAAACGTAATAATGTTAGAGCTATGTAGTTTCGGGTATTCTTGAACATTTTAAATATTCAAAATAATTCTTGACTTGAGTAAAAAGGCAACATATTCCGTGAAAAAGATATTTATTGACTTTTGTAAAAACTTCTCGTTAAAATATTGTTTTTGAAATTTTAAGAGGTTTGAAGTGTTATGAACTTGTAATGAGCTAATATAATGTGATTTTCATTCACTCTAACCAATTCGCAAAACTGGATTTTAAAATACATCTATTTTATTAACCCACATATTATTGAAACTGTTTTTTTTATTTATTTTATCTTTACTCAAACGAAATATAAGAAAATGTGTCTTAACAACAAAAAATACTAAAATTATAATTTTTGCAATAAATGTCAAAATATATCATGTTGTTTTAAAAGGACAGCAGTAAGAAGCAGTATTAGAAAGTAAATTTTTATTAATACAAAAACAATTACACAGTATGGAAATTCTTAAAACATTGTTTAGGGTGTAATGTTATTTTACATTTATCGCACAAAAATTGAACCTTTTTCTTGCGAAGTGCGCAACGAGATTGTTTTTCTTGATAAACAATTAAATGGTTTATACTAGCATATTTTGAGTGTAAGACCGTGTTGGGATTCCGTCTTGTTGGGCCGCGTTTGGTATCTTTTTTATAGGTTTCCAGAAGGTTGCAAGCTATTTGCCTTCTAAATTCAAGCTGATCAAGACTTCCTCCGTCTTTTCGGTGCAATTACCACGCGTTTTGAATAGCCATACCAATTCCATATACTATTAGCAAAAAGTACCAATTTTTTCCTCTTATAGAGATCCGGTAAAGACTACTGTTTTGGTTACAGCGGTCTACGCCACCCACAGAAGAATTGTATTGCTTTATCATATTTGGTTAAAAAACAAAAATGTGTCTTTTCTCCTTATGGGAGAACCGTTAAACTAGGTGATGTGGTTTTACTGAACAAAAGTTAGTTGCAATTGTAACGGCACTATTCTCGTGCCAGCGACAAACCACAATTCCTGTGTGTTTATCTAATCTGTAACCGTAAGTTCCCCTTCCCTTTTTTTTTTCATAGCTGTTGGAGCGAATAGGGGGCATTTTAGTATTCTATTGTCTCTTATTGTACCTGTACCGAAAAGACCTTTAGTTTTTAACTCATTTAGTAGATGCATGGATGAGAAGAAGTTATCAAAAAAAAAGGTCGAATCTCGTTTTTGGCCAGCGTGAATAAAGCACATCTGCATAAGACAAAACAACCGACGAACCAAGACCCAAGTTTTTTTATGAGGCTGGTATTTGCACTGAGTTACCTTAATACGGTGTAAATCATACAATATAACCTAGACGGAGAGTACACATTCAAAGCTTATAATCCCAAGGAATGGGTTTGTTTCGTAGAGTGCCTTCCAAAAATGTTTATTCAATGCATCATATAATGGCCGTATTTTAGCAAACTTGTCTGTTTTGTCCAAACTATTATTATCACAACACATAATGAACTTTCATTATATGGGAAAATCTATCTCTCGATTGAGCTCCAGCGACTTTTTCATTCTGACTATCATCACGATTTTCCCAATACATAATATATATCTTTTTGGTAAAACCACGTAGACACTCAAAATAAGCACAAAACACCTAATTTCATTATCTGTAACATCACTAGTCAAGTGTTTTTGTTTCGCGTATGTATTTGTATATGTTGTTATCAAATTGAATAGGTTGTCGTCAAAAATAGTCTGAAAAGCTGAAATGGCGTGCGATTTTGTTTAGGTCCGATTTCTGGTCTCCAGTAAACATCTTTAGGATGCTAGTACAGATCACTTGTAAGCCATTGTGCAAATGTTAGTTTTTTAAGAATAATTGAAGGTTTTGTTTCTTCTTTGCGCAGTTTGGCATGAGGTACGTCGTCGTCGTCGGAATCCGACTCTTCTGCACTCTGATCTTGATTGTCGAAAATAACCTCCACGTCATTTCTCAGCTGGCTTCCTGGTAAATGCTCTATCGTTGTAACATCCTCGTCTCCTGAATCGCAATCTATTATATTATCATTGCATTGTTTGGACGAAAAATAATTATACCATCAGGAGGCGTTGGAATCTCATGTGTCTCAAGTTCTGCAATTAACTCATACAATTTTAACTTTATTAAATAATAAAGTCCTCGTAGACATACCGTCTCAGGACTTGCAACTTAATGTAGAGTCATATGTCGCCATGTTACCAATCCAACGGTAACTTTACCATCTTAATTGTAAATTAGACATAATGTAAACTAAATTTCATTTAATAATTTTTAAAGGGTTTTTACCCACATATTTAGTGGCTACATCCACGTATTAACTAGACACTGATGATGGAATACTTATTCCGAAAACGTTTTGTCAATTTAACATAGCCCAACTGGGTTTTTTATATACCTTTTTATAAAGGATTTTATTCAAAAATTAAATTTTTTTTTAATATATGGTATACAGCCAAATACAGGAACTTAGTTTCCTTGTGGATATAAGCAATTCTGGAACGTAGAAAAGCTGTCCCAATATTTGCACCCTAATAAGTTTTCGTGACCATTTTGTAAAAATTGAGTCTTTTGTTAAATCTATAGATAAATATAGTCGATATGTGAATTCCAGGAGAGTTTTTGGTCAAGGATGAGTCCTAGGCGGGCGCAGATCTAGAAATTTATACCAGGTAGGACCAGACTTACCGAAAGTATTATTATTTCAGATTTGGCCATACGGCTCCTAATCTCTTTAAGGGTAAAATTCACTCATCCCAGATACCTACAGTATCTAAAGAATTGAGCTCTGATGTGCCTCTTTTCGTATTATCGAGCCCTAGGTGACTTGGTATGCTAAAGTAGTTCCCAAAAACGTTCGTACACATCTGGATGTCGAAAGTAGTACGGCTTTCTGCATTGTCGTATAGAGATGTTTTTATCATTCATGTCTCATTAATGTCTTATTTAGACCCAGCTTTTATGTTTTCTAACCGGTTCTTCGAAATGGCTTCAATAGGTAAAATAATAATGTGGGAAACTTTCCATTCTCCGTTGTCTTCGTATTTGAATTTTCAGATTTTTGTATTTGGCAATCTTTTCTTTATATTCACCACGAAAATTATTGCTGTTAGGTATCGTAACATCAATTAGTGTTGTTTGATAGCAATCTTTTGATGGAGGATCTTTCCTACTAAGTTATGACGTTCCTTATATTCAGTTGCAGAAAATGACGCATTGTCGACAAAGTTTTAGGTGATTTCATTTGGATGTCGCCCATGTAGTAGTTTATCCATCCGTGCGCATTTTTCCTTCTTAGGAAGATGGTTTATGCGCAATTCTGGTTCTCTCATTTTAAGCTGTATTGTATTATACTGTGCAAATCACTCCATTAATATAGATGTTTCAGCCTGCATCTGGAAATAAGTTCGTAAATTAACAATCTGTTTTTGTAATTGCTCACTAATATCCATAAGTCCTCTTTCGTCTAGGGATCGGTTGGGAGTTGGGACACCGATTTTCTCAGCGTCTTGTGCCATCTCCTCTTTACCCTAAGCATTAGTCTACTCCGCTTCATGATACCCACCGCACTGGTTGTATTCGTGATTCGAGGTCAAGATCGCTTTAATGATTTTTAATCTCGGATAGAAGCGACACAATAATTGAACTCCCTCCCAAATAAACGTTTAATATAAGATACATAATAAATATTTTTATTAAAAATTTACGAATAATTTCTTAGCAGCGTACATACCTAAGAGGAGAACAACAACTTTTATTAAATTGAAAGGTTTATGTAATTTAATTGGATTAAACTTTATACAGATTACCGTAGATCGATGACGTTACGTAAATCTAAATTCATTTTAGCTACAAAAACAATTTTAATGAAAATTTTCACGATTTATTCACAGTATATTGTGATAAAATTTTATTTGAAGTAATATTTACATTTTTACAGTGAAGTAGGTTTACACAAGGCATTAATCAGCTCTTTATGCGTTCATTAATTCTAATTCTTAGTCAAGAATAAATGTTAATAGTTACTGTTACCGTCTCCTTATGTTTAAATTAACGTTTTAAATATAATATCAACTTTCTTAGTTAATTAAGATTATAGTTGCTGGCATATTTTTATTTACTTTTGTTTTGACTCTTGTGACTCTTGTTTGTACTGTGTGTTCATTGTTTGTTCCGTGTTGTTTTTTCAGTTTTTATTAAAACAAAGACGTTTGTACTGTGGCCTGATGATGGTGTATATATAGTAAGCCTCGGAACCGGTAGCCTTCAATTTAATTACAATACAAACTGTCTAAGATTGTAAGAATTGACTATCTCCTATACATCAAAATTTTACCAATTAAAACATACCTTTAAATATAAAATTTTATAGTCATTTAAAGATTTGTATTAACAAATGGAAAATTTCTAAAATTAACTGAAAAATCTAAATTATTGAATATTAACTTCTATACTAAACTATATATTTTTAACAATTAACTATATATAGGTATATATATATTATATGATGTTATTGATGTATATATTAGACGAATGTTGAGAATTCCATAGGTACAAAGAGTTACTAATATTGAGGTACTTCGTCGCACGTGTAAACAAAAAGAATTACTAAGAATAATAAAAGAGAGAAACATGTAATACTTGGGTCATGTTTTAAGAGGCGAAAGATACGAATTACTTCAAATTATACTGGGAGGAAAAGTACAAGGCAAAAGATCAGTAGGAAGAAGCCAGAACTCGTGGCTGAAAGACCTGAGGAAATTGTTCGACCAATTATCCGCAGAGATCTTTCGCGCAACAATTTCCAAAACTACAATTGCCATTTGGATCGCCAACCTTCGAAAGGAGAAGAAGATATATATATATATATATATATATATATATATATATATATATATATATATATATATATATATATATATATATATATATACGACCTTTGATAAAGCCATGTTGTGGGTGAGGATGACATTTAATTGAAGAATAAACTCAAACATAGCTATCGAAATAATCGTTTCCATGACCTTGCCGACAATAAAAACCAGGCTGATTGAACGATAATTACTGCAATCAAATTTATTTTCTTTCTTGAATATAGGAGTAACCAAAGCCAATTTCCAGGACGAAAGAAGAGAACCTTGATTAAAAGAAGCATTCGTTATGAGAGATATAGGGATGGCTACAGATTCTGCACGTTGTTTGAGGAAAAAGGAGGTGAGTCAGCTGAATCCAGGTGATAAATTATTTCATATTTTTCATAAATTATGTCTATTTGCATCCGGTGTGAAAGATATATTACAATTTTTTAAACATTATTTTAGAAATAATATCGTTAGGTTCATCTGTCAAAACCTGAGAAAAGATTACCGATAAACATTTCGGTTATTCGAAGAACATAATGTCCTGTCAGCTTTTTAAAGTAATGGTATGGAGACTTTAGTAGAATATAAAGGTGTGCGAATGTACCGATAAACATTTTTACTATTACCACTTGCATTGATAGATTCTTCGAATTCTGTTTTTAACTTTAGCAACGATTGTTTGACTCGGTTAGAAAAGATACGGTTTGCGAGAAAATCATCAAGGGAACTAGTAAGTTTATATGTTTGCCAAAGCTTTCGCTTATGTAGAATTAAGTGAGTAGCTGAGAGGTTAATCCAAAGTTTTAATCGATTACTGTATAGCTTGTAGCATTTCTAAAATTCCTTGATATATATTGAAATCCCCTCGTATATGTATTTTCAATCCTCTTTGCGTTGATATTGATTGCTTCCCGAGGTCGGTTATAAACCATTTTAGAGTTTGTTTATTATTTCACAGATGGTTGTTTCCTCGGTATTCTTTGATCGTTTAACCGCTCGATACTGCATTTTAAATAAATATTCCCGTTCAGTGTTTTGTTTATACCAAGTTAAGTAAATGAATTTAAAAGATAATTGCTCACTCTCGTTAAGGTTGTTGTCATGAGCGGTTGACTTTAGCGTTTGTCCAAATTTTTCTTCAAAATTTGTAATATCTTCGTCCTTCGTCCTCTTTTTATGGGAAAATGAGTAGCAGTTCAATTAATAGTTACAGTTAAAGTGAGTTTTGAAAGGTTGCCATGGTATTCAGTTGTACCTATTCCTGTTTTGTAAGAAGCCAAGCTATAGTGCCATTTCAACCTTTGTTTGTGATCTTCATTCCAGACCACTGATGCAATCCAGTTCTCCCAGAAATTCCTAGGTCCAGTGAGGTCCAGTTCACAAGTAAAAGTGCATTTTGGTAAAATCGGGTAATTTTTCTTGTGATTCAATATTAAAGTAAAGATAGACATTTTTTTAATGATAATAATTGCTTTCATACAATTTAAAAATGTAATAATTAATATTGTAAATTTTAGGGTGTGACCATAGCTGTCATATTATTCTGTTTCAAAAGTTAATGTTGACATACGTTTTATTATATTTGATATTAGTTTTGCTTTGTTTTTTTTTAAGATTAACTTCCATGCAGTAACAATTTTTTGTAAATTTCGTAGCATCTCTCACTTGTTAAACAGAGTTTGTAAACGAATAAGACATATGTAAGTTTTCCTTTTTATTATTTTGGTATAAATCCTTGTAACTATTAATATAGTATCTTTGTATTGTCTATTTTTTTCTAACTGTTTGTGGTGACACAACAATAAATGTTTGATTTATTTCTCTAAACCATTTCTTTTATTCATTTAAAAAAAAGTTTATAACATCTTTTTTGAGTTTCATTTAAAAAGATATATTTTGCATTTCTAATAATTATTTTAATAGTTACAACTAGTTGTTGTAATCGTTATAATTTGGCACCTCAAAGCAGCGTCCATTTTAAATTTCTAGAGGTCCTTTCTTGTGTTTTGTTTTGTTTGTTCCAAAAGATTCATGTAAGTACCCATTTGTTTAATTTTTTTGTAGATGCCCCAATCCAACCTATTGCCATTCAACTTATCCACGACCCAGCTCTCCAAACAAACGCTTAGTGCCGTTTGCACAGTTTCGTTTATTTTGCTTGCCCTATCTCCACCCCCCTGGAACTGGGCAGGACACTTAGCCAGAACACAAGATGGACGATGGACAAGACGAATTATGGAATGGAGGCCCAGAAATTATAAAAGAAGCCGAGGACGACCAACGACTAGATGGACCGACGACATAAAAAGAGTAGCGGGAAACTGGCTACAAGCGGCCCAGTGTAGAGAACACTGGAAAGAACTGAGGGAGGCCTATGTCCAGCAGTGGACGGGATTGGCTGATTGATGATCTCCACCCCCAATAGTTTCTGTCCCCAGTTTTCGAATCATCTATAATAATACCCTATGTGGTAGGCAAAATATAACGTTACAAGCTGCCGTTCGGTTGTAATCAGAAATTGTTGTAATAGCAGTGTAAAGATAGGAGTCCCTCATTGACGATGTATCAGAGTGATTAGGAAAACTAAATTGCCAGTTTAACTGGGATAAAACTGAATTTACATTAAAGAAATCAGTAGTGGCATACGTTACGAAATTATTTTTGCAAAGCGGTGTTAAACTAAATTGAATGTGAGCAACAATAAGCGAGTGGTCAGAAAGACCCACAGGAGAGGACACTTCAAGTGTAGAAATTAATTGATCGATGATAATTCCTCAAGTTTTTCAATAAGCATATTGTCCTAAATAACTGTGTACTGTATCTGGAGGTCGGTATCTGCAAACTATATTAAATATAAACGAGTTATTATTAAAAAGGAAGTGGATAATTTCTATATCGGGTAAGTCTAAAGTTTTATTACTGATGGAAAAAGTTTTGGTAAATTCACTTGCTAAATAGAAGCAGACTCCTCCCCGTCGACGATTACCTCTTCTTCTTCTTAACATGCCATACACCAAAGTGCGTAGTGCGTATTGCGACTCATTACTAGAATTCTGTTCTTGGCGGCGTGACACAGCTCGCCTGTATTGTGTATTCCTGTCCATTCTTTAATATTCCTTAACCAGGATAATTATTTGCGGCCGGCTCCTCTCCTACCTTCGATCTTCCCTTGTAGGATTAACTGTGATATTTCATATTTTGCTCCTCTCAATATGTGCCCAAGGTAACCAATCTTGCGTTTTTTAATTAATTCAAAGAGTTCTCTTTCCACGCCGGCTCTCTTAAGGACGTCATCGTTTCGAACTCTATCCACCCAAGGTATGCGCATCATTCTTCTCAATGACTACATTTCAAATGCTTCAAGTTTGTTGATAGATGTTTTTTTCAAAGTCCACGTTTCCATGCCATAAAGCAAGATGGACCATATGTAGCACTTGACCATTCTGTAGCGTATTTCGAAATTTAGGTTTTGATTACATAGGAGCGGTCTGAATTTCACAAAAGCTTGTCTTGCCATTTGTATTCGGGTTTTTATCTCTTGTTGTGGATCCGATTGGTCATTGATTGTGGTGCCAAGGTATTTAAAAGTTTTCACGCGTTTTATGCGATCGTCACCTATGCATATTATCGGGTTTTCTGGAGGGTTTCTGCTAATGACCATATATTTCGTTTTCAAAATGTTGATTTTAAGGCCATATTTTTTACCTATGCTATTCACCCTATCAAGTAATAACTGCTGATCTTCCAAATTATCAGTTATAATCACTGTGTCGTCCGCATAGCGTAGGTTGCTAATTGGTATGCCGTTCACCTTAATGCCTAATTCCGTGTCTTCTAATGCTTCCGCAAATATATTTTCAACATATAAATTAAAAAGCATCGGAGAGAGTATGCAGCCTTGGCGGACACCTTTCCGGATTTCAAATTCATCCGTATATTGGTCTTGCTCAATCCTCACCTTTGCCATTTGGTTCCAGTATAGGATCTGAATCATTCTGATCTCCTGTTCAATGTTGGCCCTATGTAGTAGTTCCATCATGATATCATGTTTAACATTGTCAAATGCCTTCTCGTAGTCGATGAAGGTGAGGTAGACATCTTTTCGTTGATCTAAACAGTTTTGTATTAAGGTGTTCAAACATAAAATTGCCTCTCTTGTTCCTAGTCCTTCCTTGAAACCGAATTGTGTTGACCCGCTAAGTTCTTCTAGTATCTTGTACATTCTTGAGTGTAATATCCTAAGGAAGAGTTTCAGCAAGTGACTCATTAAACTGATTAAGCGGTGTTCATTGCATTTTGTGGCATTAGCTGTTTTTGGGATCATCACAAAGGATGACTGCAGCCATTCTCGCGGGATGTAACCAGTATCATAAATTCTATTGAACAGCTTTACCAAGATTTCGATATTCTCCTCGTCTAGTAGTTTTATTGCTTCTATGTTAATTTCATCTGGACCTGTTGCTTTATGCATCTTTGTGGTTCTAACTGCATATTCTATTTCACTTCGCATTATTGATGGCCCTGATAAGTTTTCGAAAGGAAGTCTGCGCGTTGGTTGTGTTGGTCTTTCCTCATTAAAAAGTCTTTCTTCGTATTCTTTCCACGCCATTGCTATCTCCTCTTCTGACTATATGTATTCGTTTTTGTCGTTGCGTATTCTTGTTCTGTGGTGGCTTTTGTGTATATTCGATATTTCTTTGATCTTCTTACGTAGTCCAAAACTATCTCCTTTTTCCTGCAATTGTTCTATTTCGTTGCACCTTTCCACTATCCAACGTTTTTTTGCTTTCTTAATTTTCTGGCGAATTTCTTTGTGTATCTGTTTGTATTTGTCTTGATTACGTTGTTGTTTATGTTGCCTTCGCTTTTCCATTAAATCCATAATTTCGTCCGTCATCCATTCGTTATGCTTTCTCTTTCTGATCTGTGTTTTAACTTCCCTGTTTACTGCCAGAATCGTTCCTTTAATATTATTGACCATCTCTTCGATATCATCATTTTGTTCTATTATTCGCATTCTTTCATTAATTTGATTTGCATAACTCTTCTTCAGATTGTCGTCTCTCATCAGTTCTCGATTACCTCTATCTCTACGAAATATAATTATATTATCATTGTTTACAATAGCATCGGGGATAGAAGAATTATGCCAAGTTTCTGTTAGGAGAATAACATGAGGTTTTAAAAGTTGAATTGTACTTACAAATTCATTAAATTTGGACATAAGAGAGTTTAGATTCGTATACATAAGATATTAATAAAGATATTTCAGATATTAATATGATGTGGTATTATTGTACAGTATCTTTCGGACAATGGGAATTTAATTCGGTTATTATATTCCCAATCTAAGTAAATGGACTATAACTAAAAATACTCTGATAGAAAAAGACGCATCCGCATTTTGTATAAAAATAGCCATTACTGCATTCAATGGATCTGTCCCAACATTTTTCTTCTTAATGCGCCAAAATAAATAATGGGACAGGTACAATTAGGGCAAAAAATTACTACAGTATTCTAATGGAAAATATAAACGCAAATAATCATTTTCCTCTGCTAAAGAGCAAATCTTAATTAGAGACCCTGTGGAGGCAGCAGGCACCATTAATTTCAGGATAATAAAAGCGAAGGCTTTTATCTCGCTGGCTCGTTACTAGATAGTTACAAACGACAGTCAACACTGGTTTAACCGACTATTCTACTGCGATTAACCAAGAAGCATGGCCAGCCCAAAATTTAAATTACTAAAATTCGTCAAGCAACAAACATTGTTCTGTAAAAAGTCGTAAGTGCGGTAGGATCTGCTGAATTGCAAATGGTTCGTTGTATGAGAATGTGGCAATAAAGTTTAATTATATTTTAAAACAGATTTACTTAAACAGAAGTTTAATTTCGGTACATAAGGCAGACTTAACCTGAATGAGGCTACGGAGAGGATATATTTATATCTAAGTAAGAGAAATTGTTAATTACCAAAAGGTCTTCCAATATATAAATAAAAAATAACACGTAGATACCTTACCACTTCAATTTACGTCTGTCCAGTGTCTCACATTTTTTTAAAGATAAGTTCATAGTCCAGTTATTAATAACCAGAATCTTTAAAAATGTTGATCTGCAGAACCTGATCTACACGTAATCTTAGTGGTTTCGTCAAAATTTTCTATTCATCATCTTGAGAAAATAAAAATTTCTCAAAAGTTTTATTAATTTTTTTATTATTAATATCACTTTTGCACATTTACTCACGATTATTAACGATATATCTATTGACATTGTATTAATTTACATTTATGAACTGTCAAATAACTGTCAAAGTTAAACTTGATAATTAAAAGTTCTCCTATTAATTTTTAATAATTGTGTGTATATTAAACAGTATTTAATAGTTATATTACAATTAATTAATATTCAAGATTCCCATTGATGTAGCCAACGAGTAAACATTACCTTGTGATGTGATAATTCGAATTATTTTGTGTGTTATGGAAACAGCAATTATTATTGGACTATAATATTATTATATTCAACTGAAGGAAAACTGCAGATACAGGTAACTGTTATATTCCTATTATTTTATCCACAGTGTCCTAATAGGACGACTGTTGCAATACTAAAAATTAAGTGAAGTGTTTTTGGTATCCAGGAACACTCACAAAAATGAACTCAAATCAAAACCTCACAACTCCACAAGTCCTCCCCACAAAATCATATGTCGCTGCTACTTTATCCAAACCTCCACCTCCTACTTTCCCACGTAAGGAGCAAGCCATTTTAATGCACGCTATTCCAAATACTGTTTTATTTGATTATGTTAAAGCTATAGGGGACATTGTTATCCCAAAAAACATTACCTTTGCATCACGTATTCCAAATAACCGCATCTGTATTTATCTTTCCTCGCCTACAGTTGTCGATAACCTTCTAAAAACACATCAAAATATCTCTATCAACTCTACAGTAGTTCCCATCAGAAGACTTATCACCCCAGCTAAACGCCTTCTTATATCTAACGTATCTCCTTCAATTCCACATTCCATAATTGAGAAAGCCCTTAAAGATATTGGATTACAGCTGGTCTCTCCTGTGTCATTTGTGAAATGTGGTGCACTCGGAGAAGGTTATGCACACATAATGAGCTTCCGAAGAGTAACGTATATTATCCCCGATAAAGAGAACTTTTCAATAGATAGAAACTTCGTTATTACATACGAAAACACACCTTATAGAATATTTATTTCTACGGATAAATTGCATTGTTTTTTATGTAAAGAGGTCGGACATACCGCTGACTCATGTACCCATAATCCAACTACTTTTTCTCAAACTGAACTACCCCATCTAGAGCCCTCTACATCTGAAATTACTGATATAATTTCTGACGTAAACACTCCTGTTCAATCAGACCTAACTACTTTAAATTGCACAGAAACCCACACTGAAATAGATACTAAAACTATACACCCATCAATTCCACCCACACAAGGACAAAAAAGAGCTATATCAACAGACAGCAATTCTGATATTCCTTCTCTATTATCTTCAGCAAGTACACCCGAACCAGCGTCTAACCAAATGCTTCCTCCGTTATCCACAAAAACAAACACTATCTCCAAACCTCACAAGAAAAAAGCAAAAACTACAAAATCAGAGGAACATAATCTAACAGCTAGTTCACTACAATCCGTAGCGGCCATTTATAAAAATAATCCATCTGGTCTAACTTTGACCGAGACTCAGTTTATTGCTTTCCTAGAAAATACACATGGTAATCCTAGTCCACCTAATGAAGCTTTTGTTTTTACGTCAAATATTGAAGGACTATTACAAGACATAACAGTTCTCCATTCAGAAACTAAGGAAAGATCCCTTAAAAATCGACTTACAAGACTTCAAAAGAAAATCAAAAGACAGCTAAACCCAGATGACTCTGATAATATCAGCGTCTCATCTGAACTCCTAACCGATGATGAAACCAAAACCCTTATCTCCCAACAGCCAGAACAACCATCTCAGTTGCCCCTTACCTCTTCAACTCAAGATTCACCTTCAATTTAATCCAATGGAACTGCGATGGGTTCTTTCCCCGTATTGAAAGAATCCAACAACTAGTGACAGAAAAACAACCCGATATCATATGTCTACAAGAAACGAACTCAAAAATATCTAAGCTTCCCACACTAAAAAAGTTCGAAGGATATCATTATATCAGAACTAATTGTGACAGAGCCAGTGGTGGGACATCTATTTTTATTTCAAGTGAAATATATTCATCCCATCTTGTCATCACCACCGAACTCGAGGCTATCGCCGTAACTACTTGGTGTCCTAATAAACTTACGATATGCAGTGTTTACATTCCTCCTAACTACCCCCTTAAAGAAATTGAAATTCTAAATCTTATATATCAGCTCCCCGTTCCATATATTCTAGTAGGTGACTTCAATGCTCATAACTTTATGTGGGGGTCAAACCATACTAATGGCAAAGGTAAAACTATAGAAAACGTTATCAATTGCACAGGCTCCTGTCTACTAAATACAGGCTCTAATACGCATCTGAACTTTTCCTCTGGCACATTTTCGGCGATAGATCTTAGTTTTAGCGACCCAAAAACATATACTTCACTAACTTGGAAAACTGCCGATGATCTATATGACAGCAACCACTTTCCAATATTTGTATCATCTGATATCTCCAACCATGAACAAACTATAACCAGAAACTTCTGGCGGCTAAAAAATGCCGACTGGACAGACTATACTTCACAAACAGATAACACCTTACCTTCTCTATCCCTATCCGACAATATTAACAATAATCTATTATTAATCACAGATTCCATACTTAAAGCTGCAAATTTGCACATAGGCAAAAATAGTATTTCCCATAAAAGAAAGGCAGTACCTTGGTGGAATACATCTTGCCAAACTGCAACAGAACAACAAAAATTAGCTCTTAAAAATTACCGTAAAAACAAAAATCTGGAGAATCTTATTGAACTAAAGAAAACCAGAGCCAAAGCCCGATTTATTATAAAACAAAGTAAAAAATCATCTTGGAGAGAATATGTATCCTCTATTAATTCAAGCACCAATCCGGCGGACCTCTGGAAAAAGATTAGGCAAATCCAAGGAAACAACACCAACCTCAAAATCTCTAGTATTGCTGTAAATAACACTACAATCACTGACAATCAAGAAATCGGTGAAACCCTAGCAACGCACTTCGACACTAAATTCAAAAGTAAAATAGATGCCTCCTTACGAAAACCATTACCTAACGCCCCACCCTGTTCCTCACCCGAAACAATAATGGACATCACACATCTTAATTCTCCCTTTCTTTTTGAAGAACTAGTATCAGTTATTCAAACTTGTAAAAACAATGCCGCTGGTCCTGACGACATTCCTTACATATTAATCAAAAAGCTCTCAAACTGTAGCCTACTCAAAATACTTGAGATGTATAATTTAATCTGGTCATCTAACCAATTTCCCAATCAATGGCAAACCTCTATCGTAATACCTATTAAAAAGCCTAACCTAGAACGTTCCTTGGCCAACTCTTATAGACCTATATCACTAACTTGTACGATGTGCAAAATATTCGAAAAAATGATTAATAAAAGACTCCTATGGTTCATTGAAAAACATAAGATATTTGCTAGTGAACAGTCAGGATTTCGTCAGAACCGTTCAACCCAAGACAACCTTGTAATCCTCCAAACTCATATATCAGAGGCCTTAAACAAAAGACAAGAAGTCGTAGCTGCCATATTTGATATTGAAGGTGCTTTTGACACTATAAGTAGGCAATGTATATTAAACAAACTTATCCTTCTTAATATTAATGGTAATATATTTAACTTCATACGAAATTTTCTATCTTCTAGATCGTTCAGAGTCTCTGTCAACGGTATTTTATCTTCTACTCATACTCAAACTGATGGCGTACCTCAGGGATCGGTACTAAGTCCTACACTTTTTAATCTAGCAATAAGTGATTTATGCTCTCACCTCATTTCCCCTATTAAACATATCATGTATGCTGATGACCTAGTAATTTACTGTCATGGACAAAACTCTTCTACCACCTCGAAGCTTATTCAAACTGCTGTTGACACACTTTTAAAAAAAACTAGTGACATGGGGTTATCTTTATCCAATGTAAAATCTAAAATTATAAACTTTAGTAGACGTCCCCCTTCTCCATCTCCACTTATTTTGATCAACAATGTCCCTCTTCCTGTTGTTAAACAATGCAAAATTCTCGGATTAACGTTTGACTCACGACTAACTTGGAAGCAACATATATTTGCAATAAAAGGAGAAACGAGCATAAGACTAAACATAATAAAAACTCTATCACATCATTATTGGGGATCTGACGAAAACTCACTTCTTAAAATATACAGATCACTAATACGCTCCAAGCTAGATTATGGTTGTCACATATATATATCCGCCTCCAAAACATATATTAACCTTCTAAACTCAATTCACAACACAGCCCTTCGTCTTTGTACTGGCGCTTTTCGATCTAGTCCTGTAGATAATCTTTATTGCGAAGCTAACGAACCTCCTCTTTGTATAAGACGAAAACAACTGCTACTCTCTTATGCAGCATCGGTATCAGCTAACCCCTCTAATCCAGTGCATCCCTTATTTGTAATGTCCACGTATAATTTACACAATACCAATTTCTTACCACCAATAAAACCTATTCCACTAATTTTAGCACAGACACTTAATGATATCTCTCTTACACATACCCTTCCTCTTTATCTCCCTCCATCTCCTCCTTGGATCATGTCCACGCCCAAATTTAACACCTCGCTCACCAACTTCGATAAAAATAAACATCCGAAAGAGATCATTATAAATGCATTTAAAGACATTATAGATACAAATAAATACGACCTAATATTATACACGGATGCCTCAAAAAATGACACAGGAGTAGGCTGCTCTGTTACAACCTCTCATTCACTAATTAAGTCATCACTTATACCAGCCATCAGCAGCGTTCATACTGGCGAATTATTTAGTATATTGCAAGCTTTTAACCATATATCTCCACCTAATAAGCAGGTTGCCATATGCACAGACTCTTTAGCATCAATCTATTCTATCAAAAATATATTTACTGATCATCCAATCGTCCAAAAGATCCTAGACTCTTACCAAATTATCTTGGCCCAAAACATAACAGTTACCATAATCTGGCTGCCATCTCATATTGGTATAGAAGGCAATGAAACTGCAGATCACTATGCTAAACTTGCTACAGCATCACCTGAAATCACCGATAAAATTCAAATTTGTAAGGACCTAAAATCATATATTAAAAGAAGAACCAGACTCCTTTGGCAGCAGCATTGGAACTCTAACCGTTCGATCTTACACGAAATACAACCGTCAATAACCAGTCAGCCTACATTTGACTATTCAGCCCTCTCAAGACGAGATCTCATTGTGATAAGACGACTTCGGATAGGACATTCAAAACTCACACACGGCTACCTAATGTCCTCTAGCATCCGTCCCTCCTGTCAAATCTGCCAATCATATTTGACAATCAAACATATTCTCACCGAATGCCATCAACATTTGGCCAGAAGATTACAATACAAACTCAAAAGTGAAGTACGAGATATCCTAAACAACCCTGACCAAATAAAAGCTGTGCTACAATTCCTTAGAGATGAACACTTATATCAAAAAATATAATTAGATTTTAATTTAGACATTGTATAACATATTATTATCATTCCGTATTATTGTAACATATTCTTAATGTAACACTTAATGTTTGTGTAATGAAAATTCATGTTATAGTACCTGTGTAAGTGGCCATAGTAGCCGAGCACGTTAAAGTTGAAATAAAAAAAAAAAAAAAAAAAATTTACATTTATGTACAATAATTATTAAGTTAATTTAAAATTGGTGGAAAGCGACAGTTTTTGCAAAACTGAGATTTTAACAGAACAACGTTGCAAACGATATTCTCGATCGCGTGGGATATTTCGATGGCGTCACGACAAAAAGGCAGAAGCGCCAAAATTTATAAATTTATGTTTTGGTATCAAAATAAAATACATTTTACGTCCTATCGACTATTAAAATGACGCAGCTGTAAAAAATTCCAACTCGACTAAATAAAACAAGCTTTGAATTTTCTAACCGCCAAACGAGTTTCTTAAAAGATGAGACACCGAAATCAGTAAGCGACAAGATCCGTAGTGGAAGGTGGTGCTTACGTCTTGGGTCTGAAAACGTGGTTATATCAATAAGGTAAACAATAATTTGAAATATTATTAATATTTAATGTTTTGTTAAGCGTTTAGTTAGATTATTTATCTTGAGAAATCATAATATACCATAAGAATGTACAATTTTACTGACTGTCGGTTAGGCCTTTTCAGAAAAAATTTTTTCGTTTATCTAACCGCCATTTGGCCATTTAAAATACACTATGACTTAGATTTGCCATAGAAAAGTTGCTACTTAACCGACTTAAATAAGGTTTGAACCTGAATAAAACATATATTGACTTTGTTGTATACTTTTGTTTTTTTTTAATTTTAAAGTTATATTTTGGTAGTAATATTATTTTAAAAAAAACTAACATTTGAATGGCGCTTACTTCTTTTTTTTAATAGTTTTTAGAATGGTTTCTCGGGGGCACAAAATAATGAATCTTGCATTGCAATCCATTTGGGAAGATCAGAAAAGCAATGTGCAGGAATCCAGCGGAAATAATAAAAACCATGGTTCATTTTCCACTGAAAATGAGGTCCTCAATGAAGCGCTAAAGCATGATATTCTTTTAGAGCCTGTACTAAAAGACCATAAACAAGAACTCCAAATGCCTAGTTCTGTTCTAGATGATGATGCCATTGTGGAATTCAGTTTTCCTCAAGTCTAAATTTGAATATCGACAACCGTTTATTTTCGAATATTGATAAAACTGCCGAAGAAGAGACTGATTTATTAACCTGTCATAAAAAGCTTGTACCTTACTCAGATAGTGATGATACTGATGATAGTAGTAATAATGCCGCAATAGTATTTAGTTCATTAGTTGATGATAAGATAGGTTGTAATGATATTATACAACAAAATGATTCTTTAAACTCCGAATCAGATTCATCATCCTTGACAGTATTTTTTAAAAATGAGACTGAAATTGACAGCATTAGTTCTAGCTCACTACGTTCTAGCTCATCAACTGGTTCAATTTTCTGTTATATCGGTTCTTCGTTTCTATTAGTTTGTTTTGTTATTGATAAATGTTATTTTTTGTTATCAAATTTTGATTTGCATTTTATTTCTATTAGTTTTATAATACAACTTACTTAGTTATCAATGTAGAAAAAATGGTACGTTTTAATAGTTTTTGTTGTTTTTTACTTAATATAACGTGATAATTATATTAACTTTTATTTTTGTATTTTTTTGCACCAATATAACTCTAAGAAACTCATAAATATATTATTGTGTATTGTTTAATTTGTATTATTTTTACTTAATTGTTATGCTTTAAAATGAAAAGATTTATTCTCCATTTTTGTTATAATTCCGTAAAATTAAAAGGCGTACAAGTTCCTACGCGACATTTTTTGATCAAAATACTTTTTTAAAAATATGGTAACCGCCTTTCAAAAAGGCTTAAACACCACAGAACCTAACATTAAAGGCGTAAGCACCAAAATGTTAAATATCTCATGTTTATAATAATTGTTTTATAAATAACATATGGTAAGTTAGAATGCCTCAGTTCGATAATAATAAAATTCCAAAAAAATGTAAAAAAAGAAATATTAAGCGATATTAAACGTTTTTTGTGTCTCCTGAAAAAAACTGTCAATGGCGCTTATGCCTTTCTGTCGTGACACCGTCGATTTTACCTTTAAAAATATTGAGATTGGCAGCACTAACAACTAGATGATTAAGCGGCAAACGGGTTAGCCCGACTAGAACATCGCTGCAAGCGACTACATGTCATTCAAGTAGGATGTTGCGCTTACACCTCAACCAAATATATCCCAAGAACGTAGGTGCAATATATGTGCTTTTATATACAAAATTATTCTCGTTGAAAACTCATACCTCCTATTTTCTTAATCAATAAATATCTTTTATCTAGAAGTTATGTTTCCCTAATGAATAATTTACCCAATGGTGACCAATTATGACAATTTCTATTAACATTGTTGATAATACAATTATGCAAACTACTTCACATGGGCCTTTCCGTACTTCTGTCAAGTTACAGACAATATTATTAAATTATTTAGAAAAACAGGAGTTAAATTAGCAATAAAAAATGCTAAAACTGCCAGAAACTTATTTTCCAAAACCGAGACACCCCTGTCCGTACGTGGACAAATTAATGTTGTTTAGAACTTGTTCTACCAAGTTCTCCGTGCTGAATGTAAGTCTTGTTACATAGGGCAGACTAAGCGTTAAGTTAGGGGTAGATTAACCTCCCACCGTATAGATATTATATGTATATACTAGATTAGATTTGTCATTTACTACTTTGCAACAAATTTAATGAATAATACTGCCAAAAGTTAAATATTAAACCTAATTATGTCTATTATTAAATATAATCAGTGCTAGTTTGAAATTTTTTTGTCCTCCATATTGGAAAGTTGTTCTTTTTCTACATTCAGTTTTTTACGCTGTTTAACTTATTTTACTTTTAGATGAACTAATGATGTATATAAATTATTAAATGAAACGTTCTTATATAAAAGGTTGACGTAGCTGATATCCTTTCTTTTATTCTCCAACCTTGACCGGGAACCCTTCAGTATTACAGTGAATTACATTTATATATATATATATATATATATATATATATATATATATATATATATATATATATATATGTATATTTATATATTTATATATATATATATATATATATATATATATATATAAACAAACTAAGAGTTGTTAGTACGTGTTTCCCTCATAAAAATATTCACAAAGGAACCTGGATGATACCTGGTACTAATAAATTTAATTAAATTGATCACATATTAATATCTAAGCGGTGGGCAACCTCCGTAATGGATGTTAGAACTTATAGAGGCGCAAATTGCGATTCGGACCATTTCTTGGTTATATCGAAGATAAAACAAAGAATATCAATGGTAAGAAAAGAGAAAGGCACCAAACAAAGAAAATGGACCACATATATTTTTAAAAATCCTAAAAAGAAGAATGAGTACCAACAGAAAATAAAAGTAATATTAAATAAAAGAGGAAAACAAAATAATATTGAAAAAGAATTGAATGTTATCCAAACGGCAACTACAAATATGTCAAAGGAAACATTAGGTGAAACCTCAAGCAAAAGAAATGAGGAATGATTTGACCAAGACTGCCAACAAGTAATAAATAGCAAAAATAGAGCTAGACAGAAATGTCTACAAAGGGATTTTCGATTAAATAGAAGGGCATATGAAGGGCATAGAAAATTTTACAAGGAAACCAAGCAATACACTTAAGGATCCATGACAAGATCAACAGTTTGCAAGGACAAAAATGGGGCAATTATCAGCAAGAAAGAGAAAATAATGAAAATGTGGAAGGAGCATTTTCAAGAGCTGTTAAACCCAGAAAAAGAACAAAACGAAGATGAAGGAATAATTCACCACACAGCAGAACAACTAGTTGAGCAACCAACATTGGAAGAAACGATAAACGCCATAAAACATCTAAAAAATAACAAAGCACCTGACACAGATGGAATAACTGCAAAACTAATAAAGAACGGTGGACATGCTCTATGGAGGCATATCCATAAACTAATCGACCGCACATGGACACTAGAAGCCATCCCAGAAGATTGGAAATTAGGAATCATACTTCCTATGTACAAAGGGGGAGACAAACGACTCTGCAAAAATTTTAGGGGCATAACAGTTTTAAATGTCGTCTACAAGATATTATCAGGAATTATATACAGCCGCCTGGAATCGTTTTCGGGGAGATGATTGGTAAATACCAATGTGGCTTCAGACCAAAGAGGTCAACTATAGACCAAATACATATGTTAAGAGGTATACATGAAAAATGTGTTGAATATACAAGTTGGTGGAATTGTACAAGTTGGTTAAACTTGTACGAATGAGTCTGGAGAGTTCCAAAGCTATGGTGAAAATAGATGAAGATATGATGAAGGCCTTTGATATTGAAAATGGAGTTAGACAAGGTGATGCCTTATCAACAACACTTTTTAATCTAACTTTAGAAGCTGTTGTTAGAAAACTGGATATAAACGGCTGTAATAATACAAGATTAATGCAAGTATGCGTATATGCGGATGATGTTGCCATAGTAAGCCGCAACAAAAGGGTATTAAGTGAAAAAGTTATAGAACTGAAACGAAAAGCTGCTACGTTTGGTCTATATATAAATGAAAGCAAAACAAAATATATGGAGTGCACAAAATCGAATTAACATGAGAATCTGAAGGTAGACAAACATACCTCCACTTTCCTTACGCCTCCACTTTCCTTACCTAGGCTCAATAATAAATGACAACAGCAACATCAGTCAAGAAATACAAGCACGGATTTTATGCATATTAAGACTTAATAAAAAGTAAGTTACTGAATCGTGAGTCTAAGCTTAGAATCTACAAAAAGGTAAATAGACCAGTTTGTCACATATGGATGTGAAACGTTGACCCTCTCAACCATTGATGAAAATCAACTGAGAATATTTAAGCGCAAAATACTAAGGAAGATATTTGGACCAACCCAATGCAGCGATGGTTTGTGGATAATTAAAATTAACCACGAGCTGAGAGCTGTAAAAGTAGTCCAGAGATGGAAGCCCCAAGGAAGCAGAACAAGAGGAAGGCCCCGTAAAAGATGGATAGACGACGTAGAGAGGGATCTTAAAACCATGAACATCAGGCAGTGGCGAAGGAAAGTATCCGACAGGGCAGAATGAAAGAACATTGTTAAGCAGGCCAAGACTCACAAAGGGTTGTAGCGCCATTAGAAGAAGAAGAAGATGTATTTATTTATTCCTATGTATTTAAAAATAGAGTGTTAACTTAAATACCTCCTTATTTTTGTCAGACTATTTTTGACAAATGCTATTTTTTTAAAAAAATATGTCTATGTCTATATATCTTTATCTTTACCTATAAAATATTATGTAGTCACGCAAGTGGAGCTATCTTTTTTTTATTTTGAAATGTGATTAGAAATTTTTGAGAAGTAATTATTTTCATTGCATCATTTGTATTACCAATATATTGTACTGAAGCTATTTTCTTGTGGCATCTTAATTTAATTACTATTTTTGTTGGGAATAAGCCACAATTATTAAATATGCCATTAAATCACTTAAACAAAATATCATGTAAGCAATAATATTTGCCTATATAATATTTGCACATTTTCCCCCTCATCGTGTAACGTTAGTTCTAAATAGACATTTTTCGTCTTTAGGACTCTAATACAATTTTCCGGAACCGGAATCTTAGTCACCGCCTTTTCAAGTTCAGCCTGTGGCACTGTCAGCGTCGGTGGAATAACAATTAGAGGAATTTGAATCCGTCAGCCACTTATCCGACATTTTCTACATAAATCATTTCGACGCCATGCGCCAGTTTTTGTCGTATCCGTTTTTTAGCAAATTTATTTTTCAAGGCAAAATAATTTCCGTTTCGCATTACTTCCATCCATTGTTGTACCTATAATTTTTTTTGTGTGTTCTTTAGTAAGTAACAGTTAGTGCAGTTAACAAACATATTTTTGACTTTAAAAGATTATAATAATAAAGGATTACTGTACTACTTCTATATGAATATACAACTTGTAATTTGAAAGCTTTATACATTGTAAAATGCTAATGGTAATAAGTTTAATGCATGAATGACTTAACGATCCATCCTTCCCATATTATTATATGGAAGTGAAGGTTTTAAAATGTGGACGTATAGACGCTTGTTTCAGATACATTATACTTAGTAGTAGTAGTCTCCCGTTTTTTTACCGCTTCGCGGCTTTGGGAGTATAGCAGGGTAGTCTGCTATATCTAGCGCCTACGGTATACAAGGAAGGTAACATGGCCAGTGCTACGCTTCAACTGCCTATTATTACCCCTGGTTTTACCCAAGGTACTCATTTTATTCAGGCTGCGTCGACCTGGGGCCTATAGACATTTTTAAAAATGTCTAGTTGTTCTTGCCGGCGGTAGGATTCGAACTCCGGACCACCAGCATGCGAGGTAAGCGTCAAATAAATACGTAAATGCTAATATTTACCTTCTTCTTCTTCTTCAGTCTTAAGTAATCCAACTTTGGATATAGGCCTCCCCCAAATCAATCTAGTGTTTTCTACTTTGCGCCACTTGCTTTTAGTTGCGTCCTTCGATATTCTTAATGTCATCAGCCAATCACATTTGTAGTCTATCTCTGCTTCTCTTTCCTAACCATGGTCTTCATTGTTGTATTTCGTGGTTCCATCTTTTATCCATCAGTCGGGCATTGTGTCCTGCGAAGCTCCAGTGTAATTTAGCAGCATGTTCTCCTACGTCTTTTACTTTGATTTTGCTTCTTATCCGTTTGTTTTTATATCTATAAGTCTCACCCCGAGCACTGATCTTTCTATCGCTCTTTGTGTTTTTACTATTTTATCCATATTAGTCTTGGTGAATGTCCACGTCTATGAACCATATGTGAGTGAAGGAGGATACACTGATCCTAAATTATGCTTTTCAAATATTGCTCTTTTTTAGTGCTTTTTAAAATCCAACTCAGTTTTCTAAAGCCTGCCCGAGCTAACCTTATTTATCTGGTAATTTCGGCAGTTTGATTTTCTTTGTTAACTTTCATTATCTGTTTCAGGTAGATGTATTCGCTTACTGTTTCTAAATTTATGTCGTCAACGTTGTTGCTATGTTTGGTGTATTTGTCATTCTTTTTGTTTTTTCCAAGTTTATTTTAAAATCTACTTTTTCCGAAGCTTGAAATAGTTGCGTTATCCTGGTCTGTAGTTCTTCGAAACTTGTAGAATATTACAATGTCATCAGCGTATCTCAAATGACTCAGTTTTCTTCCATTAACATTTATTCCTTTATATGCGGAGTTAATGTCTTTGAACATATCTTCCAATTCTAGTGTGAGTAACTTTGGTGAGATAACATCTTCCTGGCGAACTACTCTGTTGATTGGTATTCGTCAAAAACCAAAGATCTGGATATCTTTGGTTTTCGCATCTATTTGTATTTTTATTGTAGCTTTCTTCTCTCTTATTCTTTTGTAAATATTATGTATGAGCAGTCTGTATCGGAAGTCTATCCTGCAGTTGTTCATAGCTCTGTCTATTGCCCAAAGTAGTATGGAGTCGAATGCCTTTTCATAATCAACGAAGCCAATGTATAAGTTCAAGTGATATTCATTGGCTTTCTCTATTAGCGTTCTGACTATAAGAATATGATCCGCTGTACTGTAACCCTTTCGGAATCCTGCCTGCTCTACCGGTTGATAGCTATCGAGCTTCGACGTTAATCTACCTATTAGTTATTACTCTCATAAACAGTTTGTACATTTGCGACAGCAGGGAGATTGGCATATAGTTCTTCAGATCTTCCCTGTCTCCTTTTTTGAAGAAAAGTATTATCAAACTTTCATTCCAATCATTTGGGACTTCTCCTCTGTGGAGTGATTCGTTGAAAAAAAATTTTAATTCTTCGAGAATAATTTCACTTCCCTCCTTCAACATTTCTACAAGTATTCCACCTGAGCACGGAGCCTTATTGTTCTTTAGTTGTACCATAGCTTGTTTTATTTCGAAGGATTCTATGTTAGGGAGTATGTCTGAGTTGACATTCGTTATCTTTCTGTTAAGATCTTCCTTTGCAGTTTTATCTGGGTTCTGGTTTAAGGAATTTAAATCACTGTAAAATATTTAAGTAACTTTTAGCTATTGCTCTTTTCTTTTATTTCTTTTCCATCTTTATCATTCAATCAGATTATTATAGGGTTTCCTAAATTTAATCTTAAGCATTTCAGGCCTCGGTTCTTTTCTATTATTTTTTCTACCTTGTTTTCATTGTAGATCGTTAAATATTTCTTTACTTTAGGAGTAAGAGTAAAGTAAAGGAAGTAAAGGAATATTTACCATTCGGAACAAATAGATATGTCCTACTTTAGCTAATAACTAAATTAAAATACAGAGAAAGAGATACCGAGGAAGACGAAGAATCTTATGATTAAGAATTTTCCGTGAATGGTTTGGCTGCACCCCGATTTAGTTGTTCAGGGCGCAGCATTAAATACAAGAATAGCTGTAATAATGGCCTACCTTTGGTGGGAGATGGCGCCATCAAAAGAAGTACCCATCAATGACGCAATCCTGAAAACTCATCTGTTTTTGTATTTCCATCATAGAATCTCTCGAGGTACACACAGCAATAATATAATCATTCTCAGTGTATTTCACCCATTACGGTGTAGCCTACCTTATATAGTCATTTTTCATTTCCTCCCACGATTGTCTAATATTCGCTTTTCTATGGCATGTTGTACTGATATGTTTCCTCATGTAATAATCCCATCTTAAATATGATGTAATTCTAGTTAACCATCTGTTGACAGTTCTTTTTGCTAAATGTCCCGCCCACTGCCATTTTAAAGATTTAATGCTGTGGATTACATTAGCAACCTGATTTTGTGTCTAATCCATTATCTTCGGTCTCTCTTTTTTGATCTCTCTTTGTTATGTCTAGCATGTATCGCTCCATGGATATTTGAGTGACTTTAAGCTTGCCTATTATCATTCTGGTTTTACAACCCTACGCGGGTCCTAGCCACCCCAAGAATATCTCTCCAGTCGTCCCTATCCATCGACTTTCTCCGCCAAGCACGTATTCCCATATTTCTTACGCCTTGATCGATGTTATCAAGGAATATTGTGCTAGGTCTTCCTCTTCTTTTCTGACCAATGGGTCTATCAAGGAGCGTTTTTCTAGCTGGGTCATTTTGTTCCATCCGCATTACATGCCCTATGTTTATTTTGTTATTGTGGGCCTCCAATTTTTTGGCAATATCAAGGATGATTTTCAATCACTGTCAACTGTCAATTTGGTCGTAGAATCTTTTATCAATTGTTCTTTGTTAGTTATCTGAGTTTTTTTTTAGATTGTTAATATGTATACCTATTACTGTTGATTTTGTGAATAATTTTATTCTTTTTAGTTTCAGATCTAGAACAATTTTTGCTCAGACTAGTCCATGGTCTCTATCTGCTTTAAATGTACTTCTTATACCGACATCTATATATATATATATATATATATATATATATATATATATATATATATATATATATATATATATATGTATATATATACATATGAGTGTTTGAGTCTCTACTCATATTAACACATTAACACGTTAACAACAAAAAGTTCTTGTCATTAATAAAATCTAAATTGAGTTTTAAAAAATTCTCGGAAAAACCTGCATAAAAAAATGAAAAAGTGAACTAAATAAAAGGTACACTTTGCGGCTTTTATGAACCGACTACATTTGTTTATTTTTCATAGTTGGGAAATTAAAAATAACATTTTTGCCATAATTTCAAATAACAAGCAATAACAACGACTCTTTTGGTAAAATTTTAGTAGATATTATTCGTTGTAATCAACTGAATGTGAAAAATTGAAAACAAAAACATTCCAAATTGAATAACGAATATCAATAAAAAACTTTACTCTGAAACTGATAATTTAAATGAGTGTAAATGTGAAATTGAAAAAGTTGTGAATGAATAAAAAATGAAAAAAGATGAGTGTGGTGAGAAATTCCAAAATCAGTCTTGTACGGTGGTACTGAAAAGAGTTTTAGAAATTTTAAAGTGTAGAAACGAAGGAATCAATCTTATATTATTCCAAAAATTATAAATGGCTTAAAATTTTAAAATTGTGTTTATATATGTTATGTACGGTCTTAAAGCTATTTTCTTGAGTTACTATTTAAATGAGAATAAGCCACAATTAAAGGTTAAATTAATCTTATTGACGTTTCAATTTTCACTTCGGAAATCGTTCTCAAAATATAAACATTAATTCTCTTTGTAGTGAACTATCAAAATTTTTATTAGATAGTATACAACCATTTGCAAATAAAATAAATTATCCGACATTAAATTTAATTCAAATAATACTTTGGTAAGTTTTGACATAAATAGTTTATTTACGAATGTGCCATTAGATAAGTCTTTAAATATAGTCAAGAAAAAATTCTAGAGTGATGATACATTGGCATCTAAAACAGGGCTAAATATATCACCTATAATGGAGTTATTAACATTATGTACTGATAATACATATTTTCAACTAAATTATGAATTCTATAAACAAAATTTTTGTCTAGCAATGGGCATAGACATAAAAGAGAATAGACAAAAAAGATTTTGAAATAAATATTATTTCTAAAAAAAATTTAAAACCCACAGTATGGTGGAGATATATGTAAATAATGTATTCTCAATATGGCGTTATGGATCAGAGTTGTTGGACACATTCCTGAATAATATAAACGATAAAGAAGAGAAAATAACAATTACCATGGAAAAGGAATATAACACACTACCTGAATGTTTTAATCTCTACGAACAATAGGTACTGGATCTGGATAATTTAATATTGGATAAATTATTTAAACATTATTATCTATTTTTTGTAAATATGTCATTTTGTGTCAAATATTTAATAAAAATTTCGATAGTTCACTACACGGAGAATTCATGGTACTGCAAGTGGGTCTAAGTGGTATATTCGTTTTATGAACTTTCGGTACTCGATCAGAATGAGGGGTCTTACTATAACGAGGTGTTATTAATCTTCTCTGATATCTTGTTAAACAATCTTTAAACTTGAATAAAGTTCTATGTACCTATCCTGTTTTCCAAAAATTAACAAAGTATTCAACAAAGCATTCCCTTACAATACCATGGAAAAGGAATATAATACCACACTACTTTTCCTGGATATTCTGGTTTGAGACTCAGGGGTATCGAAAACCAACACACACCAACAGATATTTAAATTTCAAATCAAATCACAACATTAATATTAAAAAGGGAATCATTAAAAATAGGGAAAATGACAATACTATACATAAAATGATTATGAGAAAAACTTAAAAGGATAGGAAATAAATTCAACATTTCAACAACATTCAAAACAACAAACGCATTAAGAACTATTTTGTCTAAAGCCAAACCTAACAATGAACAAGAAAGGATAAAGAATTGCATTTATAAAATATCTTGTGAATGCGATCAGTTTTATTTCGGTGAAACATCAAGGCCATTAAATGTTAAAATAAATGAACATCAATCTTATATATTAAAAATAGAAAATTTGATAGATCTCAAAAATGTAAACACGCATGGGATAATGAACATAGGGTTCAATGGAATGATTCAAATATAGTCCTAAAAAAACGGATGTGAAAAAGATAAAAATCAAAATATACAGGGTGTTTCATTTAAAATACAGATTATGGACTATGCCAGACTATAAATTTATGTTTAAAAAGTGCACATTTAAATTTAAAAGTTAAGGTATCTCAACATTTTTTATTATTTTCTAAAATAAGGACACAAACAATTTTATTCCATAAGTGGTTTCCACACTGTAAATACGCTATTACAATAATTGTAACATATATTTTTAGTGGTTAAACAATCTTAATCAGGGTCCTGACGATGGACTGCAAATTGTAGAGCCCCAAATCGGTAATCCAAAGTACAGTAAATCCAAGTGTGAGTATTTTCTTTTTATTTTTGCCTATTTAGAAAATGGACTAATGTTTAAATAAATACATAGTCTAGCTTGAGTCATAAATTGTATGAGATTTGCCTACATAAACTCGAATATCAATTGATTTAAATTAAACTTCATAAAAATTAATATTAAATCGACTTTATATATCGACACAAAGTTTTTACTCTCCACTGTTAAATTTTCTTTTGTGCATTGAAGAAAATGTGTTTAAAATGAGGCTGTAATCTGTCAAGCAAAGCCCAAGTACCGCTAAAAGAAGGAAATAAATCAGCAAAAACTTTTTTATATCGTTAATTGAAATTCTTTTAAGACGAACAAAAAGTTTTAAAAATTTAGCCTCAAACCCCGTCAGGAATTAATTAAGAAAGAATGTATATTAATGGAAAAAATGTGACGACCGAGATACGCTGTGAATATATAAGCAATGCGATAATAATAAATACATTTACCTGCAACAAATAATATTTCACTTTAATGTTGTAACCTGATAATTAATTTTAACAGGTTAGGTGCCACCATATTAAAAATTTTAATGTCTTCATTGGACGATAACTTTGTTTAAAGTATTTCTATTACTTTCTTTAACTTTTAAATCAAAATCTAACACTCTAAAATGCAAATTTTGGTTAAAATTTCATTTTTCAAAACGTCCTCGTTGGAAAGTTTGAGAGTATGACAGTCCAGCGTGGCATCACGCCTTAACTTGTCTATTCCTGTTGATAACGTGTCGGCAAATCTAACAAGCGAAGGCGACGTCGCCGTGGCTTCCTTTTTTTCTTGCCTGTACTTACATTAGAATATTTCGAAGAGATGCTTAATGATGGAGTGACTACTGAAGAAAATTATAATGTTCCTAAACCTCAAATAGTAATAGAAGAAATACCAAAGCCCACAAGAGAAGAAATAATAAAAGATATGAAATATCAAAAAAGCTCCGGGAAGAGGAGTATTGTGGCAGACAACATAAAATATGGAGGAGAGGCCTTAATAAACCAACTTGGTGAGCTAATACTAGAAGTACGGGATGCCGAAGAAATTACTAAAAAATGGAATAAGTCGATTATAATTCCTATACACCAAAAGGGAGATAGAACTGAATGCGCAAACTATAGAGCAATATCCTTATTAGCGGTAATATTGTAAAGTGGTCGCCATACTAATTAAAAAACGAATACAACATTTCAGCACAAGTACTTTTCATTGATTACAAAGCCGTCTACTATACAAAAGACAGAAACAAATTAATAGAAACGCTAAAAAAATTCCAAGTGCTAGAAAAAATAGTAAGATTGGTAAAAATGACAATTAAACAAACCATTTGTGCTGTGAAATGCAAGGTACAGTCTCAGAAGAATTCGAAGTGAAAAAAGGTTTTCGCCAAGGATACCCGTTGTCTACATTGCTATTCAATATAGTTCTAGAAAAATTTGTAAGCGTTAGTGGGATAAATAGATCCGGAACTATTTTATATAAGGAGCAACAATGCTTAGCATACGCTAATGATGTGGTTCTAATTGCAAGAAATGGAAAAGAACTATCAAATATAGCAAAAAGACTTATTCGTGAAAGCTCTTAAATTGAAGGTGGAGGTGGGATCAGTTGTAGAATTCGAGAAGGTGGATGAATATATGTACTAGGTTTCTTGGTTACTCTAAACCATGGAAACACCATGGTTTAAAGAGGAAGTGAAGACAAAATGTGAAGAAAATAAGAAAGGCTTTTTACAATACAGAACACAACAAACACAACAGGCATACAACCACCATAAACGAATCAAAAAATAGACGAAAACTTTAGTTAGACAAATTTAAAATGAACACTAGCAGAGTTCTTCAAAACAGATAGAATACAATTTTTACGAAACACAAAAAGAAATATGGAGAATGATCAGAGGACAAAGAAAAGATTTGAATGAACTAATAAAAACGAAACACGTTTAAAATGAAACATGGAAACATACTTTCGATCCCTATTTGCTTAAGCTGACGATAATGAACCACCAACACCAGAGGTGACGACAAACGAAGAAATAAATATTGAGGAGGAATAGGTAAAGAATGCATTAAGGAAATTACAAGCATCCTAATACCTCTCTTCAAAAAGGGAGACAAATCGGACCGCGAAAATTACAGAGGAATTAATTTATTAAATACAATACTACAATTAACAACCAAAGTGATAACAAATAAATTGAATAACATTATAACACTAGCAGAAGAACAACAAGGTTTTAGGTCGGGAAGATCAGGCACCGATGCTATATTTATAATAAAGCAAGTGCAAAAAATCATTAGAATACAACAAACTGGCATATCTATGTTTCGTGGACCTTACAAAGGTATTTGACTGGGACAAATTAAAAGACGAAGGTATAAAATATACCTCTAAGAATAACCAAAACGATCGAAAATATCTACCAAAACAATACAATAAAAGTAAAATTAGAAGAAGCTGGCAATGGGATAAGACGGGGAGATTCTCTGAGTCCTCTATTGTTCAACCTGATTATGGACGAAATAATAAAAAAAGTATGAACTAAAAAAGGACCCAAATGGGAGAAAAACAACTTGAAATAATCTACTATGCAGACGACGCAATCCTGTTCTCTCAAAGCGAAGATGATTTACAACGTATGCTGCACCAATGTAATATAACCACCAATAATGTTAATTTTTCCAAAAAAAGATAAAATGCATGGTTACAGCAGCAAATTTACTAAGATGTTAATTGGAGCGGGAAGGCCAGATAATAGAGCAAGTGATGGAGTTTAAATATCTAGGCATCACATTATCTAGCTACGGAAAGCTCGAAACCGAATTGGAAGATCAAGTAAATAGGGCAAATAGAGGCGCAGGTTGCCTAAGTGAAACAATATGGAGAAATAAAAATATCGGAAAAGAAACGAAAGGCAGAATTTACCCAAACAGTCATCAGACCAATAATGACATACGCGGCAGATACAAGACCTGACACAGAGAGGACAAAAAGGATGATAGAAGCAGCAAAGATGAAAACACTTGATGGTAAGACATTATGACACAGAGATAGAAGTACAGATATACGACATAGATGCATGGTGGAGAACATCAAGAACTGGGTAAGAAATACGAGAGTAGAATGGAACGATCATATAAGCAAAATGACAATAAATAGAGTAGTAAAGACGGCAAGAGACGGTTCCCCAATAGGAAGACGATCAGTAGGAAGACCACGAATACGATGGAACGACAACTTACTGGAGGCATACTGAAAAACAGACAGTCATGTCTATATAAAAATAAGAAGAAGAAGAAAAAGAAGAAGAAGCAATTAAAGGGTATAGGAATAAAAGGGGCTCATCGACATTTTTTGAGTTTTTCACCTTATTATGCTAAGTTGTTTTAAATTTTATGGCGAATCATCCAGTGATTTTAAAAGTTGATAAACTGGTCTCATTCTGCTTATATTTCATAAAATTTTAATCCTGTACAGGAATAAAAGGTGCTGACTGCGAACAAAAACTTGTAAATAAGAGGCACATTGCAGGCTAAAAAGCTATAGAAGAGGCTGTTTATGTGTGTTCAGCGAAAGAACGCTCCCATTACCTGACCTTCTGAGAAATTCGCCATACTTTCAACAACAACTGTTCATTGTTGCGTCATAGTTTACTCTTACGCGTCCTTTAAAGAGGAATTGTACGTTTTTGATGTCTGTATTGTTTAGCTAAAATAGTGTTGGTAAGAATTAAAATGAGTAATGAAACTAGTATTGATAGTATGGGAATGTGTGTAGAGCCAAAAACTAAGAAAAGAAAGTCTCACGGATGGATGGTAGACGTTGTAGAAAAAAATAAAACTCTGGAATCATGAACCGGGACTATCATGTGAGTGTAAAAGTGTTTCGAGCAAATACCAGAACAAGCTTGACAAACTATACTTCAATATTCTTGAATCTCATGATGTACAAAATAGCTATTTGAGTGGTTTGATCTCAGTTTTGCCAGTTCAAAGACCGTCGAAGAATGAAGATGCACGTCATTATGGCGCTGTCTACAAATATAGGGTGCTCGCTAAGATAAAACTCTATCTTAGATAGAGGCGACAGAGGTTACCGTATGTAAGAAAACTTTTATGTCGATTCATGGTATAACTAAGAAGAAAATTGAATATTTAGTCAGTAGTCTGAAGAAAACAGGGATCGCCCCAAGTGATAAACGGGGACAACATGGAAACCACCACAGACTTGACGACGAAATTAAAAGTAAAGTACGCGGACACATCAACTCATTCAAGAGACGGACCAGCCATTATAGTCTTCACGACTCAACCAAGCTTTATCTACCAGAAGAATTAAACTTAAAAAAAATGTACAGGAAACATACATGAAATATACCGGAGTATATTCTGCACAGATTTTAATGTAAGTTTTGGTTATCCACGCACAGATACTTGTAGTGTATGTGATGCATAACAATTTAAAGTTAAAGCATTAGACGTTGAAAAAAAAAGGTACAAATCATACGAATCGCTCAGCATTCCTTGATTGTGAGATTCACAAATAACATGTAGAAAACAAAATACATAAACTTTCTATGACAGGCACTTTCTATGGCAGAAAACGACAGTCTTAAATTAATAATAGAAATAACGAAAATTTTTTAGAATCTATCTGCATAGATTACCGAAAAAATCTTCTAGTGCCTAATATTCAAACTAATGATGCCTACTATAAAAGGCAACTTTCTGAATATGTATTTAATATTCACGTACTGGCTACATCACAAAGTATCTTCGACATGTATCCAGAAATAGAGGGGAAGAAAGGTAGTGATGACGTTTGTTCTCTTGTTTACCACTTCGTGTACAATATTATGCGACGAAATACAAAACACCGAAATATCTTTTGTGACTCATGCAGACACAACAAAAATTTTACGTTTCGGTTCCTTTATCATTTAGTTCATGTAGAAAAAAAGTTGGAATCTGTAATGATGACGTTTCTAATAAGAGGGCACTCATACTTAGAGTGTGATAAAAATATGGGACTGATCAAATCCGCAACTAAAGAAACAAAAGACGCCTAAAGAATATCCTTGGTACTAAATTCATACTACCAGGATCTGCCGATGAAGATGTTTTGCCAATTTCTGCAGAAAAATATAAGGATCTGCAAGATTTAAAGTAGTTCTGTTCACCGAATGCGGCCGAATACTACACTAACATTAAATATTATAAGTAGTAAGTTTATTTAAACTAATTAATCATTGTTTAATTGAGTAACATTACATTAACATTGTAAAATTAATCATCTATTGCTATGTCAATAAACAATAGAAACCTTATTTGCATTAATTTTCCCACAGATAAACCCAACTTTTGTTTAATCGTTAAGGAGACTATGCGTTAAGATAAAGTACAAAAAGAGACACATTGCAAGAATAAAGCCCCTTGTCCCTTTGCAGATATGTGACATGGTGCGTGAATGTTAACAGATCGTGTATAACGAGTGCATAATTAGACAAAGAAAAGTAAATTTATATTATAAAGACATTAAGTAATAAGGGGATATAATTTTATAGTTTTCTTTGTGTGTTTTAAAGAGGTCATAAGTAAATTATCCCTTAAATATTGATTTACTCAAAACGAACAAAGTGTCGATGAGTTCCTTTTATTCCTGTACCCTTCAATTGTTACTTACAAATATAATGAAAATTTTGAGTCCCTGTTGACATGTGTTGATAATTTGTTACTACTACCAAAGAATATAGACGCTTAAGCGTCTATATTCTTTGCTACTACCTTACAAACTGTGTCAGAGATACTAACTAAAGAATTTTTGCCCATCTATCTTTTGTCTTTAAATTTGTGACTTGTGTTGTTTATACAAGGTCGCGCGTTAGTAAATATATGCTGTATTATAATAACAACTATATTCCCATGTTTACTTATATATTCTAATAGAACATTTTGGCATTGAACTTAATTCAAATCAAGCATATGTAAAATCGATTTTACTTAGAATTTCCAAAATTGTAGCGTTTTCATTTCACCCCGTATATAAAAAAACACCGAAAAATATTCTTAATCTTTTTGCGTCTCTGGGATTAATAATCTTATCATTTTGGAGTTTGTTTTTAATAAAACCCTAAGCAGTACGAGGATTTTTTTAAACGGCGTCGTCTCCATGTTAAATAGTTTAAAAATCTTCTTGTTTAGTATTTGCCCAGGACATTTCTGTGAGTTCTTGATTTTATTTTCGTAGTTAGTTCTCCCAGTCCCCCCTTTATTCACGACCTTGCTCTACAACCAAAACACGAGTAGCCGTTCGCAAAATTTCAATTTTTTGCTTAACCTGTCTCCAAGCCCAGTAATTTGTTATTTTCTCCTTTTATTCCCCTATAAGCAAATTATATTGTTACAAAATGTCTGTGTGTCCTTATGCCACAAGAGTGTCTGTATTTTCTTAAAAGTCTTTTTATATCCCACTAAAATAAATGCCTTATACAACCATACTCTATCATAAAATATATACACAGAATATACTCTAACTGCAAGTGATTAAAATTAAATTGAGTTTGGGAAAATTCTACCAAAAAGAAATTTACAAAATTCAAGCCATTTATACCAACAGGTGTGCATTTAAATTACTGCTGTGTTTTTCAATCGTTTTGTGTGCAAACAAAATATTTTTAAAATTCCTAAATTCCTAAATTTGCATCCATTTATACAGCCGCATTAACTACTACCTTCAACGCAATAAATTTTGTGGTTGAAAATAATGTCAAAAACCCTGTTCATATTTCGGATGATTATTGTGACTATAAATATACAAGAACAGAAGGACCAGTACCTATTATGCCCAAAAACAGAGAAAATACATAAGTAAACTACTGATATATACACTGAAAATACAATATTGTTATAAAAGAAAAACAATGTTTTCATTATAATGGAAAACGATCTGTTTTTAAACTAGTTTATATAGAAGGCAGAGAAAATATTGTTACTAAGGTTACTTCAACTGTCAAAGTCAAAACTCTATTGGGAAGAAAGTGTTGCCTTTATCTCATAGAAAATTTCAAATAAGATGTAGTCCTGTGTAAGTAGTGCATTAAGTGGACAATATATGCATACTAAGTTAAGGAAAAAAGAGATTTTAGGAACCATTAACTAAATAGCATATATTTTAGAAATATGTCAAATGTTAATTGCGAAAGTTGTGCTAATAATTTTACAGATAGTAAGATAATTTTACAGATCAGATAAGAAAGTTAATAAACATACACTCACACGTTTTTTTCTATCTTCACTTATTGGTATTGTTATCTATATTGGTATATTTTATTTACTGATTCTCCAGGGGAAGGTAAATGGTAAGAGAGGACCGGGAAGAAGACGCATTTCCTGGCTTCAAAATTTACGAAAGTGGTATAACACTACTACCACTAAACTGTTCCGCGCTGCAATAAATAAAGTAAAGATAGCCGTCATGATCGCCAACATCCGGAACGGATAGGCACTTTGAGAAGAAGATGCTCTTTTACTAGTTTCAAGATTCCGTAAAATATTTTTAGTTAAATCTACTTATCCGTCTCCCTATTCTTAAATACCTGTATTAGGCAACTGACTACGAATATACCGCGTTAATGCATGATTGTTTTAGTTGTCAGTGAGACTCTGAACTAATAGGTGTTAAATTTACGGCATTTCATGCCAAATGCGCCCGATGATGAAAGTAAAATTAGCTTTGAATTTGATTTCTTTTTTATTTAGTAGAAATGTATTTTTTGTGATTAGAGACAGTGTAAGATCTTATACATACAAACTATTTATGAAGATAATAACAAAAAGGCTTGTGAACAAACTGAATAGGCTTGCGAACAAGCAGGTATTTGCATTTACTTAACAAGCGAATCTTTAGTTAACAATTTTTTACAAATTAACAAAGAAGTAATAAGTGTAAATCACCAAAAAATTAGGCTCGTAAATTACTGCGACCAAATGAAAGAATATTGATATTAAATGCTTGTCCTTTAATCAATTAATAAATTTGGTAAATTTTTAAAAATTGTTACATAAAATCCTAATTACAAACATATTTTCAGTTTCAGAAGGCATACTTTTATATCTCCCCCATGTACGCAATAATTGCAGGGAAGAAGGACATTCGGTTGCAAATTTCCCTACTACTTCGGAAACTCAAATATTTCAAATACGAAATGCTGCTCCAACTAATTCTACTGATCCAATTAACGTAGAATACGTTCTCCTAACGCAAACCATATCTTTATCTGCTCCTACACTATCGACATTTTTAACAAATGTCAAGCGATTCTCCTTTTAGCCAAACGAAATCAGGCTGAGGCTATAACCCCTCTACCAAATGATATCCCAGTAAGTAATCCCTGTCTAGACCAATAATTAAATAATCCAAAGTCTTCAATTACAGACATAGGAACCATTAAAGTAACTGACGATATAAAAAATTCAGCTAGACGAATATATGAAGATACTTCAGTAACCCATTCAATATTTTATGAAACATTAGCAGATATATTGAAAGATGCTCATAGATTAATAAAAACTTATATCAATGATATAGAATGCCTATTGAAACTTTTAAATTAACTACATGACAATTTATCAAATAAAAAATCAAAAAATAGATGCACTAAACTTCGAAACAAAATACTTAAATCCATATAATCAAAAATTTACACCGAATCTGATATTGAAATTGTAAAAAATATATTATAATGGCTTTCTCAATTATACAATGAAATCTACGAGGTTATTACACTAGTCTAGAGATATTACAACAAATGTTTAAAAAACTTACATTGTCCATTCTATGTTTACAGGAAACTTATTTCAAAAATACTTAAGTTCATAATTTAAGAAACTCCATATGCACATACAAAAATAGAGAAAATGTAGATTATATTAGTAGCGGCGTAGCAATATATACTCATTCGTCCATCGATGCAGAAATTTTTCACTTCAATACAAAACTTGAAGCGGTCGCAATTACTCTTAAACAGCATATAAAAATGAACACATGTGATGTAAAAATTCCACCTACACAAAACCCAAGCAATAATGAAATCTCAAATACAAAAAATACCTTTACCTCGTCTAATACTAGGAGAATTTAATGCACATTATTATATATTAGGATAAAAAAATTACTCCATTAGGTCGTAGAATCTTAACAATGTTGGACAATTCTCAGTTAAAGCTAGTAAATGATGAAAGAAATACTCATTTTGACATTTCAACTGGCAAATCCTCTGCTATAGACATTTGAATATGTTATCCAGCATTATCAGCTACCTTATATTGGGATTTACTTTCTGATTTAACCCTTATCCGGGCAACACATTTTACTTACGTAACCGGGCAACTCGGGTCCGTTGCACTCACCACTGTTCTTGAATGTACTATTCATATTTACCCATATATTTCTAATATTCTTTTTTGATTTTTTATTAAAGTTAAATTTAAATTGTCTATAATAAAAAAAAACTACTATAGTAGGCGGTCTACCTCGAGGGTGCGATCTACCTGAAGCATTTTCACAAAATAATAAAATGTAAGAGAAAGTTTGTAAAACAAATATTTATTCACAAGTAATAAACATCTGGAGCCAAATAAATAAAAAAAAATTAAATTTGAAAAGAGGGCTTGATGTTTACGCATACCCTAGAAAAAGATTACGGTGTTGTTGCCCTTCTTGCCATTTGTTATGTGAAAACCCTCATGAAAAGGATTATGGTAATTAGCAGCTCATGTATCTTTCTATCTGTCTATCTATCTATCTATCTTCTATCTATCTACTGACAAAAACAATCTTTACAAAATGAATAAAACGCATAAGTCAGAAGAATATTATTATTTTACTACAAATTAATAATTTGTCACATCAAATTATTATTTTAGTTGGAACTAGCCACAAGATTAGCTTATTCTCAACTACAATAGCAAATTGATATGACAAATTTACAAAAAGCAATAAAAATAAAAAACCATAGATTAGCCATTTACCTATTTTTCTTTATTGCAATGCTTATAAACTTTTTTAATTAAACAGTAATCATTACACACATTTCTATTGCAAATTTCACAAATTTGTTTTTGTTTCCCGTCCTTTTTTGTTGGGTCAATGTGACACATTTTCGTTGTTAAAACTGAAGGTTTTCCTCTTTTTTTTTTGCTTTTCATTGTGTGGTTCAACTTTCTGTAACCATTTTTCAATACACTGTTTTGTTTCCCATTGTTTATTTTCTTCTCAAAATTTGAGGCAACACTAGTTGTTCTGCTGTCGTTGTAAGAAAAAATCTTTGATTTTTATTTTTGTTTTCGTTCCATTTTGGATGTAGATTTGTCCAAGTAATAAATGAGGCTACCCCAGCCACGTCCAAAATATTCATAAAAAATGCAAAAGGCCAACGGTTAGTTCGTCTTTTGCACATATATTTATGAACCATTTGGTCTAGCGGATCGACACCACATTTTGTACTATTATAATAGAGTATCGAATATCTGATATGATGTTCACCTATTTAATCCAATAGAAATCAAGTTGGTAGATTAAAGTTTTTTATTACTTCCTTGATGCATCAATAGTAAACAGCTACATTCTGTACAAGCATCTTCATCATCAAAATCATCCTCGCGAGGTAGCTCTCAAACAGCTCCAATATAGAAACCAGTTAGCATACCAATTTATCGGCTTGTTCACATTCAGAAAGCGACCTCGACCGAATCCTGACCAGGTTAGCAAGGCAAAAAGCGGAAATCTTGTTGATGTTGGTTGTATCTACCAATAAAAGGTTTTTACCTTAGATGTGCTAACTGCAGCTCAAGTAAGAAATAGAAGAGGACCAATATAATTTGCTGATGTAGCATTATGTAAAAAATGTTTTTCCATATATCATCAGAAACGAATGTCATCAGAAATTTAAAATAAATATTTTTCTCTTTTACAACTTTTGTTTTACTGTGTAGATGTAGCGGTAGCAATACTTACCAGTGATTTGTAAGTGATGGCAAATACCCAAGTGATCACTGGTAGCAATATTTACCACCCCATAAAAGAAAAAATTTTAAATAATTTCGGCTTTTTTCTATCAGGTAACTTATTACATTCTATATGATTTCATAATATTAAAAAATATTTGTCTTCAAAAGAAAAAATGAGTTCCGCGCCTTAAAGGGTTAACTATAAGTCGTATTTTTAGCATTTAAACTGCGCCAAAATTGCTGCATATGTCTGCTTAACATATTATTGGAAATCTGAAGTTTAAGTGTAGTATTCGGTTACGTAAATTTTATATTAGCCCAGTCTGGTTATGCAAAAATCATCGATTTCACGGCAAAATTGTTTGCACATATCTGAAGCTTTTAAGATATAGGTGGAGGTTACTAGATGACGAATAGATGAAAAAGTACCCGTATTTTTACCTTGCCTTTTTTTAAACAATAATTTATGGTCACAATTTGATTTTGTGTCTATAAGTTTTTTCCCTTATATTTTAAATAAACAATATTTATATCATTTTTTTTATATCAAGAATATCTTTATTTTCCCGTTTTTTCAATTAAAATTAATAAATAATTTACGAAGATATTTGCAAAAAAGCAGTTTTTTTTGGCCCAAATTTATAATTTTTATTAATTTTTTTATTAACAAAATAAAATGGTATTAATCCATTTGATCATCGAGGAATAACCGTCTTATAAATTTATTAAGTTATTTATAAGTTATTTATAATTTATTTCTAAGTTATTTATAAGTTATTTTAACTTATAAAGTTATTTAATTTATTTATCCCTGAGGCTAATAAATTAAACTATTGAACTTGCCCTATGAATAATGCTAGACACATTTAGCAAATTTCATAGGATTCTTTAAGACTTATAATATCTCAGAAAATAAATGCATATTGCGTTTTCGTCGAAATTATTTACAAAATAAACGTTTGAAAAAGGGGTATATTTTTTACTTATAAACAATTGTAAAAACTTATATATTTATATTATGTAGAATCTGTTTTTCTATTATTGAAAGCCCTTTTAGAAAAACAGATTCTACATACGCACTTCACCTTCTAGATCATAATCATTCTTTTAATGACGAATTTAAAATTCTACACATTCAAAATAAAGGCCTTAAGCTATCTTTGTTAGAATCTATGGAAATCAACAAATTAAAAAACACAGATATAATTCTGAATTGAATTCTGACCAGCTTGAGACAAACAGTTCTCCCCTCCTCAACCTATTCCATTAGAGACTATAAAGTGTAAACCCATACCAAAAACAGATCACTTGAGAAAGGCAATCAGCCGAAACAGCTGTAGTGATAAGAAATTAAAATAAATTTTGTGGAAGTTTGAAAACAAAGTTTTCAGTGTTTTATTGTTACATGAAATGAATTTCCATCAAGTAACGGTCGAATCCATCAATTATAGTTTAAGTCTTAAAGAATCCTATGAAATTTGCTAAATGTGTCTAGCATCATTTATAGGGCAAGTTCAATATTTTAAATAATTAGCCTTAGGGATAAATAGATTAAATAACTTTTAAACTATTTGACCGATCGGGGTAAATTTCGCACAAATTTAAAAGACGGTAATTCCGCGATGTTTAAATGTATTAATAACATTTTATTTTGTTAATAAAAAAATTAATAAAATTTATAAATTAGTCCAAAAAACTGCTTTTTTTTTAAATATCACCGTAAATTATTTATCAATTTTAAATGAAAAAACGGTAAAATAAAGATATTCTTGATATAAAAAAATGATATAAATATTGTTTATTTAAAATATAAGGGGAAAAAACTTATAGACAAAAAATCAAATTGTGACCATAAATTATTGTTTAAAAAAACGGAAGGTAAAAATACAAGTACCCTTTCATATATTCGTCAACTAGTAACCCCCACCTATGTCTTAAAAGCTTCAGAAATCTGTGAAACATTTTTCGACCTTTTTTTTTAACCAGACTGGGCTATATACTTTTCGTGTAAAATTAAAGTTCTATCACTTTCTATGTCAAAGATAAGGTTTTTAGTTATTAGTCATCTGCAACGTGGAATAAAATTTTTAGTTTTTTTTATACAATTTGTTTTGTATTCGAATCATAAAATATTAATGATTATATCTGGAAGTGTATTATTTTAGTGAGTTCGATACGTGTCTGAGTATTTATGAATAAAATATAATGTATAAACATCCATTATTACAACTCCTATATCAATTTTCCAATGGGATATAGGTAATGGAAATGGAAACTCTTCATTAATATTTTAAACCTTAATAAAGACATTATGTGAAAGTATTAGTTTTCAAACAATTGCTTTTCTATTTTTGGATCATGGTAAATTACGAAGTATCTTAATGTTTTGTACTTTTACGCTCATGCGCAATAATTATTATACTTAAAAAAATATTAGTAATAATTTCTAACCTTGAATCCATAAACCCATAAAAATGATATTTTACAGATACAATAATTATTATTTTGGGACAACTATTAGGTCGATCAATCAATTTCGGGCCTAACTAGTAAAACTAAAATCTTTATTCGTCAAAATAATCTGCTTTATTCCTTGCAAGTCCCAAAATATAGAGGTCATAACATTTTTGGCGGTTTGTTACATCTTTGGTGGCTTTGGACGACTTTCTCTGAGTGCTGTCCACTCAGATGACTACCAATTTAATTTCAGTGTTAAGAAGTGGATCTATATTTTCTCAATTGTATATTAGCGACGTAAAAACTATGTCTTATTCCGATTAAACATGTTCAAACAGCGCCGAGGTTCACCAAATCGTAGCTCTTTTTGCTCTTGTGTACAAAAGTTTAAGTTTTTTTTTTACACAATCAAAAACTTTGGTATAGTCACAAAAAATTGTTACAGTGTAAAGATTATTGTTTAGTGCTTGGTAAACCTCATGTAATACAGAAAACATAGCATCACTTATACATTTATCAGATAAAAACCGAACTAATTTTGTGATAAAATGTTTCAACGAAGACGGACATAAGTCGGGTTTTTATAAGCCTCTCAATATTTTGGATAATACCTGTAGTAAGGCAGTAGTTCTTTAGTTGCAGGCATTTTTTACCACCATTATAAAGAGGAATATTAATGGCTGTAAAAAGGAAAAGACATTAAAGCAAAAATCTGAATTTGGTTTCGAAAATTAGTTTACGGATTTAATAATGGCTGTCTTTAGGCATTTTGGAAATATACTTTTTTTAAAGGAATCATTAATTAGTGAGACCAGGACTTCCAACATATTTCTTGGGAGATTTGAAAACATTTTTATGTGTAGTCCATCAGTACTCCAAAAAGATGTGCTTTTGATACTATTGATTGTTTGGATCAGTTGAGATTTATCAACTGGTGTTATAAAGAATGAATTCGAGGCCTTTTTTTTAAATTGGAGAGATAGGAAATGGGATTTTGTTGTAGCCAAATAGTTGATGTTATATTTTTACTTATACTAACAAAGAATTCATTTAGATTTTGATGGTTTGGAAGGAGAAATGTTTGAGCTGTGTTACTATAGACCAAGCTGTTTCATTTGTAGTACTTTTAGAGCTTACCAGACGATTTTGATTGTGCGTTTTTTAGCTGTTTAAATAAGTTTTAGATAGGTTCTTGGATAGAGAGACTCTGTACTTTGTGATATATTCACTGTCAAAGACGTTGGTATTAAATTTTTTTATGTACGGTAGTGAATATTCTTGGTTGATAGGTGGATACCTTTGGTAGTCCATAGGTTGTGATAATATGGATTAATTATTGTAATTAAAGAAAAGGCCTTATTGAAAATACAGACAAGCTTATCTAAAAAATCACTTAAATTATAGTCCACGTCAATAGAAGAAAAATGCTAACCAGAAGTCAAACATAAATTTTGGACTTTACGAGAAAGTTCTGAGCGGAAAACACCGTACCAAAATGTCGGGTTTTCAAAGAGAGTTTGTTGAGAGTAATAAACTAAATATATACTGCTTCATGACCAGATAAATCTGCAATAATAATTGTAGAGCGTACACCAAGGGGTGAGAAATCTTAGACAATATAATCAGTTATGGTAGATGTTATTTTAGTAACTCTTGTAGGAGAATTAACGTGCAGTGTGAGACCATCATTATTATCATTATAATCATTATCAACATCTATTCCATTCATCGTCGGAGGCAAGCCTTTCTTAGTTGTGTCCATACATATCTGTTTGTTTGTTGTTTTTTGCATCAATTGAGACCAGTCATTCGCTTGATGTCATCAGTCTACCTGTTTTGAGGTCTGCCTATCCTTCTCTTGTTTGCTCTTAATTTCATAATTCGCTTTGTCCAACGGCTGTCTTTCAGTTTTCCTATGTGTTCTGTCCAGTTCCAAGGACAGTTGGATAGCACTAGCAGTAGCGTAATTAATATTTAAGTCAGCACATAAAATTTTTCTGCTTTTATTGGGCAGGTCATCTAACAAATTTAGGTTCTGAAAAAAATAGTTCCGTGAAAAAGTTAGGTGGTCTATAAATGCAAAAACTGTGTTAGGAAACTAAGGAAGACTTAAAGAAGGCTTCATTCATCAACAGAAAGTCATATTATATTACCAAAGAGAAATCATTGTTTCTAAAAAGAATTAGAGTTCCACCATGAGCTGAACTTAAATGATAATAACTAGCAATGGTGTTATTTTTTTTACAAAAAAAGACTCGTTGACTTTAAGCCTCTCTGTAATCCTAACCATCGAAAAAATCCTAACTCCTTTAGAAACAAAAATAAGTCATCTATTTTATATCTTAAAGAACAAATATTCATCAAAACCATGCTAAACTTGTGATCACTAAAATAATTTGAGGTTTCTGGTCGCACAGAGACAATGGAATAGTAATTTCAATGAAATTCCCTTAATTTTTGCAGGTGAATAATTCTTTTCCAAATAACAAAGGAACTAAAAGCAGCAAGATTAGCTTTCATCTCAGTTGCACCAATTCCATAGGCATCGATAAATTCTAGAAGGATTTTTCGTAGATCTTTATTCTTAGTGGAAATTCCTTCTGAATCCAAAAAGAATTTAACACTTGTGTTGGTAAATCATTCATAACATACTGAAGCAGGTTTTTCGTGGTCTTGTAGAAAAGCAAGATGTAGCTTAATGGGTTTTAAAATATTCCGTTCCCTTAATCTTGCTAGAAGATATATGGACTTTTTGAGTTCTTGGTTAATCTAACTCTTGGTGAGGTCAAAAGATCCAGATTTGTCAATGGTCTCAAAGTATCTTTCTTAATTAAGTTAATGTGAGAATGAAAAGAATTCTTAAATTTGCAAGTTTCGATGGCCTACTTGTCTGTGAGTATATTTATGTTCTTCCCTTTATTTTTGTTGTTACTTTAAATTTCATCCATTGTCTCATCTAATTTGTTTTGTATTTTAATGACCATCACACTCAGCTCTACGTCATAGTACTTCTGAATATGGTTCTTGCGTCATAGTACTTTAGACTATTTTTACCATAATATTCCATTTACCAATATAGTTTTGCTTTCTTATATACTGCGGTCTTTAATTGCTTCATTTAGGGTTCCGGTATGTGAGAGTCTCATCTATAAGTAGTTTCAATATATGCAGACTATGTGATATTTATATCCCATTATACGCCATTTGCTAATATATATCTCCTTTCTTATATACTTTGGTCTTTAATTGCTTCGTCTAGGATTTCATTATATGAAAGTTTCATCCCTAAGTAATTGTAGTGAATGCAGCGTTTTTGGCAATTATTTTAATGTATTTAATATTAAAATTCTTGGACTTTTTGCAGCTTTACCTCTAATTGTCGTTTGCAATATCGTATAATCTACCTTCGTGTTTTATATTCCATTTCTTTTACAGTTTTTCGATGTAACTGCTTTATCATCTGCAAAGATAAGTGGGTATAAAATATGTTTGTTGAGCGACAATCACATTTTCATACATTTATATTTCAATTTAGTAGACTGGCTATATTTTAAATATTGTTGGCGATAAAGAAAATTCTTGTTTAACTTCATTGAACCGTGAAACCCTTACAAATAAACTTTCTCTGCTTTATCTTAATTTTTATTTCAAAATACGGCGTTACAATCTTATACTTTCTTATAATATATCCATCCACCCTAATACACTCTTTTGTTTATATTTGGAGTATTACTACAAGGTACTGAAGCGGAGAGATTTTTAATGATACAACGTAAATCTTCTTTTGGTCTCACATTGTAAATTAATAAAGTAACCTAAGTCTTAAATATCTAGCAAAGCAAATAACCAAAAAGATATTAACTTTTCTAAAAAACTTACTTAGAGAAACCCATCCAAAACATGACCAACCGGTTAAAAAATCATTTGATAAGCTCTAAAAATTTTGCAGGAGAACCTTGGTTCATAATAAACGATCTTGAAATAAAACTAACGCAGCTCAAACATTTTCTCTTCCAAACCCTAAAAATCTAAATGGTTATTTACATTAACTATTTTGCTAAAACAAGATCCTATTTCCTATCTCCCCAATTCAAAAAATCTCTCAAATTCATTCTTTATAAGATCATTTGATAATTCTGAGCTAACGCAAACAATCAGTAGGTATCAATTCTAGGTATTTCTTTAAATAGGTTCCAATTTTACCTGAGGAATAGGAAACAACTAGTTAGAGCAAATGATACTGTCTCTAGTCACAAAAGCATTGTACGTGGAGTACCATAAGGTTCAGCATTGGGCCCTCTACGTTTTCTTATCTTCATAAATGACATCAATACCTTAAAAATCTATGGAAAACTTTTTCTTTTTGTTGATGAGACTAGTATTATATGGAGGAACTCTTATATTGCAACTCTTCATGCAACTATAACTTTTGATCTACTTACAGTTGTTAAGTAAGAAACTAGCCACAGCCTGCTATGCAATAAGATTGTTTCGACGGAAACCAATTTAGCATCTTCCAAAATAACATATTTCTCTTTGTTCGAGTCTCATCTTCCGATATGGTCTTTCTTTTTGGGGTTCTAGTACAGATGCCCAATCTCATGTTATTTTTAAATTACAAAAAAGAGCAATACGGTATCTTTTTGGCCTCAGTAGAATAACATATTGCAGAAGCTACTTCAAAAATCACGAAATTTCAGCTCTTCCCACTTTATATATTTTAGACACTCTTTGCTTAATTCGTAAACACCTACATCTTTTTCTAGCAAGACCTAATCATGACTACTCCACCAGAAATTCAACCTTTGATGTGTATTTTCCGATCCCGTCCACTGAGTTAGTAAAGAAATCTAGGTAAAAATTCGCTAAAAAGATTATACAAAGATCTCACTTTGCAATTTAAATCTGTAACTTCTTTCGTAAAGTTCCGTAAATTGACAAAAGCCTATCTACCTGAAAGACCATATTATTCAGTAGAGGAGTTGCTTAACGAATAACTAAGAAAATACAGTACATTTATATACAAAATTATTTACTAAAGTATTTGCATCACATATGCAGCAACTTAAACTTAGTTTGTCAAATTTTATTATTCAATTGCAATTTATTTAAATTTTGCAATGGATTGTGTATTTTATTTTATTTTATTATCTTTTATTTGATATTGACGATTTATGTAATTTTAGTAAATTTGAAATTGTTATTGTTATTTTATGAATTTTGTAAGCTTCATCCATAAAATTGTACAATTTTCAGAGACAATAAAGCATATTTCCATTCTATTCTATATTCAATTATTAATGTATTTTTTTGTTATCCTTATATTGGTCATTTGTACTAGTTATATATTAACATAACTTAAAAAGTAGCAATCTCGCAATCTCAAACAGTACACGCAATTTGTGTACCATGCGTGAGTATGAATGCAAATCTCCTTTTATTTAATATTATCGAAGCTGAATTTGAGTACGACGACCATTATGGCATAATAATTGCAAAATGTCCATTGAAAATGGAAAATTTTCACGTCACTTGAACATTGTTGCGGCCGAATCCGGGAAAATAGCTATTAAATTTTAACCCGAAAACAAATGGCAGTGGATAACGGAAAATGGACAGCAGAGATTTGTAAATGCGCTGAAACTGTAACAAACTACTCGAATGCTAGGGAATAATTACAGTAACATAAAGAATATTAAGAACTACTCGTAAAAGTGATGATGCTTTATTACTAGAGTTAAAGCATTTTTGAAAGTCTTTTAAAAGGTATTTAATAATATATTGCTTACTTTTTTTACACTTTTTTTAATATGTGTCGAATTTTACACGTGTTATCTTAGGTCAATGACACACACTGCGGTTTGACCGAAGCGTTTATTAATGCGTTTTTCTAGACCATTGACACACATAACGAACCAGTTTAACTAGTTTGTTTAATCAAGATTGGAGTTTTCAGTTATTTTTCGCTTTTATACCTCCCCAATCAATTTCTCAATATCTATTTTTTCATTTTCAGACAAAAATATTGAAGAAAAAACAAACAAAAATCCAACAATTTTTAGCAAACGGCTTTTATAAAAAACCGATGCCTGTGGCACGGGTGATGCAATAAAACCCAATTATTACTAGTCAGGCTGTTTTAAAAAATGTAGCCAGGGAGGCGTCCCAATCATCAACCAACTCGATTTCCAAACCGCCAAGCGGAGCGTACCGCTCGGTCTGTGACTACACATTTACTCAACATAAGCAACAACATTCGGTTGATTCACTCGTCAGTTCTTCCCATTTCTTGTGGCATTTTGCGTCTAACTTATAAAGAATTTAATCGGCAATTTCAGGATCACCTTCTTCTTCTTCTTCTTAAAGTGCCCTCTCCTCAATGGAGGTTGGCTACTACAATTTTAAACTCTTCTCTATCTTCAGCTGTTCTTATTAGCTGTTCAAAATTTAGCCCTGTTCATTGTCGGATGTTTCTGAGCCACGATAGTCTTTTCCTTCCTAGGCCTCTCTTTCCTTCGATTTTTCCTTTCACTATAAGTTGGGCATATCACCACAGGATCACCACTGTCTTGTAATTCTTGTCTAGAGTTGCTCTAGGTTTCGATTTCATCCCGGTAGCAATTCCTTCCTATACTTACGTGGTACATTTTTTTTGCCAGTTGCTATAATAGCGTTGGTAAATCTATGGTAATTAAAACTCTTTGGTGAAATCCATCTAACAGTACTGTCCAGTTCATCAGTGAACTTGACCCAGTTAGCCCTTTTAAAGTTCCATCTTGATCTAGGAGTGGAATGAATAATTCGGATTTTGCAACCTACTTCCAAAAATTATGGGGCGGTACTGGCTGTGTGGAAAGTTATTTATTGTATTGAAACTGGAGTAGGCATCTTCACCTTCAGTGATAAAGCATAAATCCGGATTGGTCTTGGTATTTCAAGCTGCTGAGCGTAACAGTAACAGGCTCTCAGGAGCTTGGCAACCAAACTACGCTACGTTTATACAGATTTTAAAGAGATTTTGTTATATATTTAATAAAAGTAAAAGACTTTTATATTAAAATATATTAAAATAATTTTAAATGAAATCAGAAATATCTGACTGTGTGGATATCGTTAAAAAAAAACTTAAAAATATAATCTTATTCAAACATAAAGTTTATGAACCTCCATTCCGTAAAACGGGGTCAATAGAAACAGTTTTGAGGTTATCAGGCTTTGTAGTTAGGTTGCTATTTATCTAATCGGCGACGAAAAATATGCAAAATGTGTGTCACGGTTAATAGGTTTAAGGGCCTAGTGAGCACGTTTGAAAAAGTTTCCCAATTAAAAAAAAAATAAAGTAGTGTTTTTCTATTCACCCTCCAAACGGGGTAAAAGGAAACGATGCTTTGTTTTGCATTAGTATGGTTTATATACCATTCCGGAGGTCAATAGAGACATTTAAAAATATATTGGTAATATGTGCAATTAATTTTTTTAGTAAAAAATATAATAAACGTACAAATTTGGAATTTATATCGCTTATTAAGTATAAAAATATAGAAAAATATACAACTTTCTTACTGTAGGGAACACAAAAGACCCTGTTGGGTTGCAATAATTCTCACAGCATTTTTAAATGTTATAATTATAATTATTATATTATACGTTATAATTATACGAACAAAAAATTGCATGTGTAGGAACAAATAAAAAAAGTTTTAACTTAAATCTAGATCGGCTGCGTTAATTCTTACAACAGAATCTTAGTAAAAATACCAGATTACATTAATATTAAGATAATTTTGGTTGATGGAAAATTTAAGAATCTCCCTATTTGAACTACTTGGTAGCTCGGAGTTATCAGATGGATGAATTTGACCAACAACTTGGTCAAAAGAGAAATAGCAAACGTCTGTTTTCGTGAAAAATCCATAAATAAACCCTGGGGATTGCTTGGTTTGGCGATGCCTCAAAAAAGTTCCGTAAATTTCATCGTTTTCATCAATGGTTTTTAACACTTTTTTTATATAATACTTTAATCTTTAGTTTTTCCTAAAACTGGTTAAAACGCAACCAGCAGCCGATCTGATAGTCGAATAGATTCTTTCGAAACGGGATCTGTTTTAAAATTTTACCTCTGTAGGAAACACTAGGAACAGGAACACTTGCCTGTCCACATTTATGATTTTCAGCAATCTGGCTTAATGGAATATTTATCTGCTCATCATCTGATTCGACCTCCCCTTCACATCTGTTAACGTCCTCTTCATATTCACTTAATTCATTTTCTTCTAAATTTTTGTCGTTATGCGTATCTGAATCAAGCTGTTCGTCTTCACTTTCTTCTTTTCCAAAGTCTGTTCCAGTTACACTTTTACCAGCTACTACGGCGACCTTCTTTCTCTTTCGTCATTATGTGGGGGTATCAGAATATCTCATATTCTCATTGCTAGCATGTTCTTCTACTTTTTGAACATTTGCAGTGTTGGCACTAGGGAGTCGGTTTAGGACTTTATCTTGGTCTAACGGGTAGATCCCACATTTTCTAAAACCAGACTTAATATTTTTTTCTTTCTAAAATGACCCACATCAAGGGGCTGGGTCATATGTGTAGAATTTGACGACAAAAAAATGAATAAAAATCATGTTTTAAGCAGTCGGTTATAGTTTTGGGACTAAAATGGCTTGAGAATTTTTTTCCTGGCAAGTTCTTAAGTGCTGGAATTGCTAGTTTGGTGACCCAATCACCGAAGCTTATAGCATCAAACCAGCCGCTAGGGCTACGATTGTACCTCGCACCTTTTACACCGCCAACTGTCCATGATTCGTACATGTTTTGAGCCTTACACACGATGTACGGAGGTAGCACCTTGCCATCAGCAGTTGCCGCAAACATAACTGACGTGCAGCTTTTGGAAGAGTTGCACACTCGTTCGGGGTAACGGCATCCTCGTTTTGTAATTATTCGTTTCCTCCCGGGATCGTCAGATAAATTCCTCATCGAAGTTTACAATATTAGACGGCAGTATACCTTATAGTTCTGCACTCAGGTGATCAAAATAAACATTTAAAGTCTCGGGTGAATCCGCTGCTCGAGATCGTTTAATATTTGACAAAGCCATGTTCGTAGTCGTATCTTATGTCGCTTCAAAAACCCATGAACAAAATCTTTTCCCGGTAAGTTGTTGTTAAACTAAGGTACATTTACCCCAACTATCTAGGTATGTTTTTCCCATTACTTTAAGATCGTATTTATCTAAGGGATAGCCTCAATCAGCAAAGGGTATCAAATGTTTCAGTATAACTTCCTCTTCCAACTTTGTTAGTGTAGTTTGTCCTCCAGGTATTTTTAAGTTAGGATTTTTGTGGTTCCTATAGAGCACTGAATAGTTAATTTCATATATTTTGCTTGCCTTCCTATAGGACATTCTATTTCTTATGTCGTTTAAGGCCCTTTCAAGAGCCTCACGATTGGTTTTTTTTGTAAAACTTGGACCTTAGATTATGTACAGTCTCGTGGCATGGTTAATCTGAAAGCAAAATGAAAAATACTGGAGAAAAAAAGACGCAAGGAAACACTGGTGACTGGAAAAACAACAGTGGTGAAAAGAAACGGTGGGTGATTAGAAACTGCGTGTTGCGGCTACTGGTATGATATGATAAATTTGCCAAGTATTTATGTTAAGTATACATCCTAAGCTATATTATGACTAATTATGTATTTATTTAATTGAATTAATCCTACCTTGTTACAAAAAGTTAGTTAGCTCTTTGAAACGTGGCAAAATCAGCTGTTCAACTGAAATTGCTGTTGTCCAGTGCTGCCATCTGTTATAATGCAAAATTCACTAAATTGACGTTTTTTATCATTTGATGAGTTTATGTACCTCAACAGTTATTTCCCGAAAATCTAAACAATTTATGATTTTTTTAGTAAAATATTATCATTTAGTTTCTATTCACGGTCCAGTTTCTTTTCACCCCGTTTTACGGTATAATTATTTATACAAAAATGTATTAATTTAAGCTACATAAATCAGGAAGTAGTTGCGAGAGTAGACTTTTAATGAAAATTTCCCAGAAGATGAAAGATAATATAAATCTGTAGTTAATGAATTTAGAACTAGTGTTTGCGTGTTGAATAATTGTTACGATATATTAGAAATCTATTCAAAAAACCTGGAAAATTGGATTAACTTGAAAAAGTGCAAAAATATTGTAAGCAACCGTTTTTCGTATTTAAAGCGATCAGTTATATTAGTAATTTCACAAACAAAAACTCAATTTAATGTTTCTTTTTATTCAATGAAAGAGAAAAATCCTGACGACAAATATTCCACGTGACTGAGTAAAAACTTAATAAGGGCCAGATAGGGTCGCGTTGATAGAGAGATACTAATGCGATTTATAAAAATCGATTCAACCCTTGTAAAAGAAAATTCATAGGCTTATCGAGGCAAACCTCCGCTCTCCCGACTGAAGCGAAAAGCATAAAGAATTTCTGTAATGATGACATTAACAGTAAATTTGAAAAACCGAGCGGTATTTTTATTGAGAACTGGGAATTCATTTTAATAAGTAGCTAGAAATTAGGATATTTTTATCTGGAGAGGTCTAAATAAGAATACTAATAAAGGACTACAATAGTATCTATTATGAAACCTTTTTGAATTCTATTAGATATTGGTTTACTCTCCGATTTATTGATTATTACTATTTACTTATACAGTCTGAGTATTTGGTTTAAAAAATATTTATATTACATAAGCATATGAACATAACCCAGATTTTATCGAATGACGCAATAAATGACATTAAAGGTAGAATATATAAAATAGAAAAACAATGGAACAATATTTTAATGTATAAGGAGAACGGTTTCCGAAGCGGAAATTAAAACGTCAATAAACGTACTTTAACCTTAAATAATTGTGGCCTTTTCCCATTTAAATATTTATATTTTAAGCATGTCAAAAAATAAATATTTTTCCTTGCATTGACAACTTTTTTCGTCACCTAATACTTAAATATAACCTACCAAAGCGGGATTTGTCTATTATTGTGAGATTTAAAACTTGACACGGATTTAAGTCATATTGTCCTGGAATGCAAAATTAACGAGAGATATATAGACCAATATTACAGTCTACAACAAGAATAAGTATGGTTTCCAATGAGTATAGAGTATTTGCTAAGTTTCCATGATATGAGAATAATTAAATTACTGATGAACTATTTGAAGGAAATAAATATTACCATATAAAACAGTGTTAGATATAAAAAAACTACATATCATGCAAAAAAAAAACAGGTGTGGCAGTCCAGTGGGACTGCCGGTCATTACATATGTATATAATTCTATAGGTAAGACATAGCAAAAAGAGAAACAGAATTAATAACAACTTACTAACAATGAAGGATTGAATTAATATTTTGATAAAAATGTATATTTTTATTTTCATATATGTATGAAAGGAGTTGAATGCAAAAATTTTTTTATACATACTCTGCAGTAAAATTCATTGTTTATTTTGTTATTAATATAATAATACAATATAAATTAAACTGCAATATTCATAAGTATTTAAAAATGACAATAATGTAATAATATTAATAAAAAAGTCCTCCCCGACTGGGAATCGAACCCCGGTCTCTCGCGTGACAGGCGGGGATACTGACTACTATACTACCGAGGACATGACACAAAGGTATTTCAAAATTGACAGTTCTGGATCATACAGTGATTTATTGAGATTATTATTTTGAAATACAATAGACTAATATAATTATGAACATTTAAGAAATAATACAAAACATATCACATAAATAATAATATTAATAAATATTTTATTATATGTATAATATTATATGTATATATATCTTTATATAATATATATAATATTAAATTATATATACAAAAGGAACATTTTTATATTCGAGACAGGAAGAGAGAGAAAATATATCTTCTGTCTCTCTCTTACTCATTATCTTACATATGTAATGATTTCACAGATTCACTCCCATTCAAATTTCCAACGTGGAGCGCGCGTATAGAAGTGTATAACTTCAAAAATGGGTGTGGCAGTCCAGTGGGACTGCCGGTAGAACTTATACTTCTATACACACGTTCATCTTTACAAACTTATATGGGAGTCAATCTGCACAATCATTACATATGTAATGCTATGGGGAAGAGAGTGCATTTAACATCTCACCTGACAAGACGATGTACGGTGGACGCCTACGCAGAAATACACGGCACCTTAAGAAGAAGAAGGTGCATCATTTTCTGTATATAAACATTTGACCTGTAATGGGAGTATAGTAAGTAAATGAAGGATTGAATCAATATTTTAATGAAAAAATATATTTTTATTTTCATATATGTATAAAAGGAATGCAAAAAACTTTTTTTACACATACTCTGCAGTAAAATTCATTGTTAATTTTGTTATTAATATAAAAATACAATACAATACACTGCCACATAATTCAATATTATAATACAATACAAATTAAAATGCAATATTCATAAGTATTTAAAAATGACAATAAACATAACTTACGCATATGTTTAAAAATATTGTTTGGTGATACAACTGTCAATTAATTTGACATTGACAAATACAATATTTAATTGTTGTTTGTTGTGTATATAAGTACACATTTGAATTTTTGTTGAGATATTTACAAGTTTTAATTTATAATTCAACATGCCTAACGAGACTTGTTACTCCCGTGCAAATTTCCGATTCACTCCCGTGCAAATTTCCAAAGTCGAACGCACGTATAGAAGTATAACTTCACAAACAAACAACTTGGATTATGTTGTTAATTTTCATTTTATTTTAAAATTTAGCATTTTTGCGTATATTACATATATTTAATAAAATTAACGTGGGGTTTTTAAATATTTCAAAAATTAAAAAGGAAATTCATATTGGGATTTGAACTCACATACACCAGCGTACGAACCAAACACGTAAAATATTTGCCAATTAGACATGACACAAACGTGTTTCAAAATTGACAGTTCTCTAATATATCAAATATTAAATATTATATATACAAAAGGAACATTTTTATTCTCGAGAGAGAAAGAGAGAGAAAATATATCTTCTGTCTCTCTCTTACTCATTATCTTACATATGTAATGATTTCACCGATTCACTCCCGTACAAATTTCCAACGTGGAGCGCGCGTATAGAAGTATAACTTCAAAAATAACAAATACGAATATGTGGCTAACATATCTGCTTCCAAGCCACGAAAAGGAGAAAAGTCAAAGAAGCTGCTCCCATGTTACTTACTGAAGAGCAGTGTTTAGTAAATTCATCAGCAAAAATATCAGGTTTTGGTTGCCAATGTTGCCAATACCAAGAGAAGAATATAGCAACATATGCAACAGACAATACAATACCAACATGTAATTTACGTAAATAGATATTATACGAGTATAATCATATGATACAATACAACACATAATACTGTCAAAATTTGATATTCCGAGAGTAAAAATCCCAACTTGTTAGACATTTTCGCAGAATTAGTTAAAATAATCTTTTTAAGAATAATGTCAGGAATGGAAATTGAAAAGTCACTCATTAGTTATTAAAAAATGTAATTGTCATTACAATCAATTGTAACTTAATCCCAAACAAACATAATATTTAACTTTAACCCGCCACAAGAAAACAGTTTCAGAACATAATAGTGATATTAGACATTATTGTAATAGTTTATATTTGCTATATATTATAATATTGCCGTATTTTTAAATCGAAAGTAATTATTTGGTATATTAGTTTCTATTGGAAAACGTTAAATTAATATCTAACAGCGAACATACTGATAAAGAGAAGACTACGCCAGAGTTATGCGTTTGCTCCTATAATGTATTCTTCTTCTTTTTCTTCTTCTTCTCCTTCTTTCTCTTTATAAGCAATTCTGCTTGTTCATTGTCGGGTTAATACCTCTATGGAGGTAATTACTATTTAAATGGGAATAAGCCACAATTAAAGGTTAAATTAATTAATTAATTGATTAATTGACTTAATTACTATTTAAATGGAAATAAGCCACAAGTAAAGGTTAAAATACGTTTATTGACGTTTCAATTTCCGCTTCGGAAATCGTTCTCAAAATACAAACATTAGTAAATTAAACAAATTTTGTTTTTTGTTACTTAGTGAAAAATTCTTCTAATAATTTAATTTTATCTGACTCATCTATATTGACAATTCAGACACACCTTATACATTTTAAAGTAGACGACTTTAAAATGATATTGCCAATATTGTTGAGTTGCGTTCCTGGGACGACTTTACTTATAAGATAGTTCATTCGATTACATGAAATCAACTTTAACTTGAGAATATCCGTCAGAAAAGATCATAAAATGTAATTCGTCTTTAAAAAGACAAATACATGCCATGATGACAGTAAAATTCTCCTGTTAGTGATTCCATAGTAAATTATGAGGGAAAAACCAGGAAAAAACCTCATAATACTATCCCGACATGGTAAGTATTTGATCGTGCATTTAGTTTACCTTCAATAAACACCAAATTCCGATTTTATATGTTTGTTATTTAAAAAACATAAATGATGTATTCTCTATATGTTACTGACTTACCAATACTGGTATTTTCCTTTTAATAACTTCCTCTTTCAATATGGGTAACCAGATCCTACTACATTCTGCCGAGGAATTCGCGACACAATTGGTCTCATTTAGCATAATTAGAGCCGCTTCTTTGATTTTTCTCTTTTTACCATCCATTTCTTTTAGGACTATATTTGAATCATTCCATTGAACCCTATGTTCTTTATCCCATGCGTGTTTACAGATTTGAGATCTATCAAATTCTCTATTTTTAATATAGGATTGATGTTCACTTATTCTAACATTTAATGGTCTTGATGTTTCACCTAAATAAAACTGATCGCATTCACAAGGTGTTTTATAAATGCAATTTTTTGTCCTTTCTTGTTCATTGTTAGGTTTGGTTTTGGACAAAATAGATCTTAACGTGTTTGTTGGTTTAAATGTTGTTGAAATGTTGAATTTATTTCCTATCCTTTTAAGCTTTTTCAATATTCCTTTTATGTATGGTATTGTTATTTTCCTCTTATTATTCCTTGCATATGCTGTAGGAACTCGTTCTAAGTTGTTTTGTTCTATTCGATCGATTGTTGAAAATTCCTTATTTATAAACGATAAAGGATAATCATTTTTTAATAAAACAGATGTTAATAAATGTTTTTCCTCCAAGAACGAATTTTTGTTAGAACAAGTAATTTTGGCTCTGTCATATAAGGATTTAATAATTCCCTTTTTAATATTAATATTGTGATTTGATTTGAAATTTAAATATATGTTGTGTGTGTTGGTTTTCTATACACCTGAGTTTCGTATCCAGTATCGTTCTTAGAGATTAAAACATCCAGAAAAGGTAATGCGTTATTATATTCCTTTTCCATGGTAAATGTTATTGTCTCTTCTTTATCGTTTATATCATTTAGGAATGTGTCCAACAACTCTGATCCATGAGATCATATTGAGAATACATCATCTACATACCTCCACCATACTGAGGGTTTTAAATTTTGTTTAGAAATAATATTTGTTTCAAAATCTTCCATAAATATATCGGCTAATAATGGAGATAAACTAGAGCCCATTGCTAGTCCAAAACTTTGTTTATAGAATTCATTATTTAGTTGAAAGTATGTATTATCACTACATAATGTTATTAACTCCATTATAGCTGATATATTTAGTCTTGTTCTAGTTGCCAATGTATCATCACTTTCTAATTTTGTCTTGACTATATTTAAAGTCTTATCTAATGGCACATTCGTAAATAAACTATTTATGTCAAAACTTATTATTTGAATTAAATTCAATATTTGACAATTTATTTAAAAAATGTTGTGTATTTTTTATAAATGTGTCATTTTTATTTGCAATTGGTTTTAAAATATTTAATAAAAATTTTGATAGTTCACTACAAGGACAATTCATGGTACTACAAATGGGTCTAAGTGGTATATTCGTTTTATGAATTTTCGGTACTCCATAAAAATGAGGGGTCTTACTGTAATGAGATGTAATTAATCTTCTCTGATAACTGGGTAAACATTATAAACATATTACTATCATCATAGCATGTATTTGTCTTTTTAAAGACGAATTACATTTTATGATCTTTTCTGACGGATATTCTCAAGTTAAAGTTGATTTCATGTAATCGAATGAACTATCTTATAAGTAAAGTCGTCCCAGGAACGCAACTCAACAATATTGGCAATATCATTTTAAAATCGTCTACTTTAAAATGTATAAGGTATGTCTGAATTGTCAATATAGATGAGTCAGATAAAATTAAATTATTAGAAGAATTTTTCACTAAGTAACAAAAAACAAAATTTGTTTAATTTACTAATGTTTGTATTTTGAGAACGATTTCCGAAGTGGAAATTGAAAAGTCAATAAACGTATTTTAACCTTTAATTGTGGCTTATTCCCATTTAAATAGTAATTAATTTAAAATGCCACAAGAAAATAGCTTCAGAACAATATGATTAATTGACGTTTCAATTTCCACTTCGGAAATCGTTCTCAAAATACCTTGGTATTTTGAGAAAATAACTTGAATTGTTCCTAAACCTAAATTGAATATTCTACTAGATTTTGTTTTACTTAAAAATAATAAAAAACTAGTGAACAATAATTTATGTATTGCTGAAAATCTTCCAACAGCTTGTACACGTAAAATTAGTTAACGTAATACCTGAGATAATTTCCATGCACGATATGACATTTTAGAACATAATTTCAACTAAATAGGTACATCCTAGAATTTAATTATTATGCTGAGATGTATCAATTAATTATTTGAATATTATAAGTATCGAATTTCAGTCTAAAATAGTATACAGTATACGTTAATGTAATCCTCTAAAGATATTAAATTAATATTGTTTTAAATACAATTTATTTCTAACTTTAATTTGAGGTTTTGGAATTATAATTGGGGATCTGATAATAAAAAGTCAGTAAAAGTAAATTCAAAATTTTATAAAAGAGTAGAAAACTTGATGCTGACAAGAAATGTACTAAGTGGCTAGAAAAATTGACACACAATAATACCGTTACATTATCGAATCTGTTACATTTAATTTCCTGGAATGAGTTTGTTTAAATTAACACAAAAAACAGTCGGTTTCTAACACTAGAAGAACCAGAGCGGTCATTTTGACCGTTTTCTATTTTTAACCCTCTATTTGAGGATGAGGATATTTAGATCTATTTGAGGATTATACTTGTAATTGAGGAGTTTGTTATAAGAAGGATACAGCTCCATATTTAGACCGTTTTGGGTGGAAACATATGCCATAATTAAAAAAAAATTGGCGGATTGACTGGTATAAGAACGATGCAGATCCGATAATAAATAAAGGAATTATACGTCTTAATGGATCTGCCCCCTCACTCATTTGGTGCAAGAAGAGTGCAGCTCAGGACCTGTATCCTTTTTGCACCAAACGATTGTGAATGTTCGGTGATTTTCGTGGAATACAAAGTCATCTTCTGTTGGCGCTGGGCCGGCAGGGCAGCTGATTTGTTCTGACTTGTTAGTCGCTATCATTACTGCGTGGCGTGCATTTTCATGTTGTTTAATTGTTCGTGTAAAAATGTAACGTCGTGTAAAAATGAGTAAAACCGAGTCAGATTCATTTAGCGCTATACAGTGTTCCACGTTAAGAAAATAACATTGCGAAGATAGGGGCATGTATTTCTTATGGACGATAGAAGCGCAGCGATGCCACGATGAACACAAGCACGATTCAGGGTTGTATAATTTGTATTTTTGTTTTCACAGACATGAATTAAATTAATGTTTTTTAACGTAATTGACCAAAAGTGCCCCATTCGAAACAAGAGATGAAATGTAGGGGAAATGATTTTAATTAAATAAATAGTATTTACAAAAGATAATTTTATTTTATCTTATTTTAATTATAGTAACGACAGTTTATTTGTTTTTCAGTAAGAATATCATATACCATGAATCATAGAAATCAGTAGAAAATATTGCTTAGTTAAATCATGCACTTTGCCGGCTATTAAAGATTTAAAAGCAAATAAACGGACCGCTTGGAATGCATATGTCTAATTACTAATTGCAACTTAAAATAATACGGTGTGCGTATGTCAGCGACTTTACGTCATTCTCTGAGATTACATAATGATAATAAGGCTTTGTGCTTGGTGGTTCTTCAGTTGTTATTCTAGTAAATCGCATGCCTGAGAGTTTTGGCAACACTGATCTCCATAAGCCTAATGTTATTTTCTTAACTTGGAACGGTCTATAGTGAGTCAGACTATGAACCTACAAGCTCTGATGAAAATTGTTTTAATAGTGATGTCGCATGACCTTAAGCTAGGGAGAAGCATCCAAAGAAGAAACGTACCTCTGTAAAAAAACAACACATTGAATATGTTGTCAACATGGAGGCCACGGAAGAGGTTCCTGTAACCAAAAATAGAAAAAGTGCCAACCCCACTCTCTGAAAAAGAAATATGAAAAAAAAAGGGAAAATGTATACGAACTGGAAAGGGATATAGAAGGGATCGGGATTAACTGGATCGAGCTGCCACTGGAGGTACAAGTGTTGTCAGAATGTGGACGAAAAAACAAGAAAAGTTGTTTAACAACAAGTTTAACATTTTTTGCTTTCTGCAAATCTATTGCTTCTATAATTTTTTGCTTTGCCATTCTTCCAGCTTAAGTTTCTGTGGAGTGTCAGTAGCTTTTTCCCTTACTTCGGCTTTTGGATGTTTCTTTTTTAGGTTCAGGCTTAGGATATCTACGAATCTCTTCCGGAGTTAATTATCTATTTTTTTCTCCAGCTTCCTCGTGAACTAGATCGCGAGGAGGGGTTTGGTTACCCATTGGCAACTGACGTCTATCAGTCACGGAGCATGGCAAAAAGTCGATGTCTGTGTATATTTCCTTGTAGAATGGATATATTTCAAATTTTTTAAATGCTGAGATAATATTTCCTGGAGTCATTGCCTTCTAGTACGCTTCGCCCACACAACCTGCAACTTCATGAATAGTAACTGGCTTTCTAGGACGATGCATTAGCCAGCTATCTATAGCAGGATTATAAGCTAAGCTGAAGGGCTTAAAAATACCAAACTCCAAAGGCTGTAGCTTATTGGCGTTTTAATGGTAACGACATTTTCCTTAGCAAGATTTATAACCAGGATAGAAAGGTGACTCTCGTGATTGTCATAAAGCAAAAGACTTGGATTTTGCTTTGAACTGGAGGTGTGTAGAATTAAGTGTTCCATTACTTTCAAAAATAGCTCAGAGTTCATCCACCGAGACAGAGACGCAAGTCCTAAAGTACCGGGTGGAGCACCAGCAATAATGTGCTCCTTAAAATTAACGCGAAAAAACATCGCAGGTAGTAAATAATCTCCTGCAGCACTTAAAATTGCACATGTTGTTACAAGGACGCCTTTTTCTCCACTCGTCACTTTATTGACTTGTTTTACTCCTTTTTCAGATAAAACTTTCAATTATTTTTATACAGTCATTGTAGCCGTTTCGTCAAGGTTATAAATACGTGTTTTGTCGCTAAATCTTTCATTGCGTTTGATCACATTTGATAAATTATCGAAGAACATATCTACGTTTTGCTTATTAAAGGATATAGCCCGTAATAGACTACATACTTCGGGAGTTCTCAAAGTAATATTTGGGTTTCTTCTTATAAAATTTCGCATCCATTCCTTTCGCCATTTTATTAAGGGACCATTGCAGAGGGGTCTTCAAATTGTTTGTGAATACCATTTCGTAGGCCAGTTTTTTGCAATCACTAAGAGGTAATCCATAAAATATCTGCGAACATTCAATAATGTAATTAGCCAGGATTTTTTTTTATCGGTAATAAATATCTTATTTACTACGTAGTTAGGGGTATATGAATAAATCCGTCGTCACTGAACTTTCTTTTTTGCACATATCTGAAAAAAATAAATATTGCAACTATTTGAAGAACATTATTACGCACAATTAATTACCTAGCTAGGATTTGGAAACTTATTTGTTCCTGTCTTGCTACAGATCTAATACTGCGACCAGTTAGTACAGCTTCAACTGCTTATCTTATGGTTTCTTCCGAGAATGTTCCATGATTTGTCTTCGGTGGATTTCTGGGCATTTTGAAAAGTTTCGTTTGGGTATACTACTTACTTACTTGGGTAAACTGCACGGCCGCCGAACGTATTAGAAATCAGTAACCTTGAATACAGCAAGTACGCCCAAGTAATGATATCTACACGTGGCGAAAAGGAGGGAAGATATTTCAAGTGTCTCACGGTTACCCATGTCTCACTGTTACCCAGTCTCCCCTATACATAAATAGTTCGTTTCATTTATATATTATGTTAGGTTTCAACATGTCAAATACGTTAAACTGTTGATCTATCTTAAATTTTCTTAAATGTTAAAATGAAATTTTATTTTAAATATTTTTTTTTTATTTTAATGTCTTTAATTTAAATGCTAACTACTAAACGTTTTTTAGAATTGTAGCGATAAAAAACAATGTACAAAAGTCTATCATAAACTTTACAGCAAAATAATATTTCTAAAGCTGCACAACAATTGGCTTAACGGTCTAAATCAGTTTCAAAACATCCGTTTCTCTTCCAATGGCAATAAAATCTGCCGGTTTCTCCGGCTCGGTTAAACTTTCCGACTTCCCCATACAAAGAAAAATTAAATTATGTATTACAATAATTCTTTCCGTAACGTCACGTCGTATGTAGAGTACTTTGACTTGATATAAAGTTCCTCGAACATTTTGTGTCAAACACGACGAATTTAAAGCCAAGGAGCAACTTCCACACGCTTTGTACGAGTATCCGACTTCAATGGTAGCAATTTAAAATTCAAATACAACCTGACTTTCCAAGTCAACTGGGTGTTTATCCTTGAAAAACAAAAGGAATAACTACAAGCTTCTTTAGTCACAATTTGCCAGAAGCGAACTAGTTAAATTGCGAGAAAAAGAGAATGGAAAAAGGGACTTAGAGTGCTTGAAATTTTCAACTGTACATATTCAAGTATATATACACAATGAATCATGTTATAATAATCCAAATCTCCCGAAGGTTTTTTTTATTATTTATATATATATATATATATATATATATATATATATATATATATATATATATACCAGGAGGATAAATTCGTTATGATTTCCGTGCTCTAATCGGTATTAATAAAGTGTTATGAATCATTTCGGCATATCCTAGCCTCATCAGAAACTTGGGCTGATACAAACTCAAACTTGGAAAGTTAACGAATATCTCCTTAAACTTTACCATCGCAGTGGTTTGCGTACAGAGGTGCCACCTGCTTTGGCGGCCATAACGATATAATAATATATTATTGTATATGTGTCAATGTCTCAATGATCTGATTTTGGTTTTACTTTCAACTGATTTTATTTTTACCTGTGAAAGTCTAGTCTTTAAATCCAATAATTAATAACTCTAAGAATTTATGGATACAGAATTTGTGTCCCAATAACAGCGACTTGATATGGGTTTAAAAACATATATGGTACAAACACAACTCTTATATCACAAATAATTTGACTGGCCTTTAATGTAATCTCCGCGATGTTTTCCGACAGATACCTATTGATTCTCCTGATTGTGTTCCCACAAAGCTGTCCAAATTCTCCAACACGTGTTTCTCTGCTTCCTCCTTCCAAAACTGTTACGAAATTCAGATTCTCTCAACAGATCAAATCTCCGACTCGTTTCAAAATAACAATGGCACTCTTTCAGCCCAAAAATTATTTCGCCTAGACTGGGTGTCTCGTGCAAATCTTTTTTATAATAATTTTTCTTTTCTTTAGCATTATCCTATAAAGGAGCTCTTCAACACTAGCTTCTTAATAACAGCCAGATCAGTATCGTTGATTCTGAACTTTTTATTATTTTTATAGACAGCAACCTTAAATGGTCCCTTCATATCGATTTGTTTAGTAAGAAACTAGTCTCAGCCTGCTATGCAATAAGATCTGTTTCAAAGGAAATCAATTGTTCGAGTCCTATCTTCGATATGGCCTTCATTTTTGGGATTCTATTACAGCTGCCCAATCTGATGTTATTTTTAAATTGCAAAAAGAGGCAATACGGTATCTATTTGGCCTCAGTAGAATAACACATTGCAGAAGCTACTTAAAAAATCTCGGGATTTTAACTCTTCCCTCTTTATATATTCTTAATTTGTAAACACCTACATGTTCTTCGTGTTGGCTACTATCATCATGACATTACTGACATGACAAATTACACTAGTTCTTCTTATTCTTTTATAATGCAAAGTTAAATGAAAAATAATTACTTGAAAAATGAAAATTAATAAATTTTGGTAATGATTTTACCATAAATACACAAACCATAAATTGACAAAGCATGATTCCGGTTTTCCAAATAGATGCCATTTCTAAGACCCAACTTTGATATGATTACATTCTGTGGCTAAAATTTCAACGTAATCATACTGTCGTGTGATTTTGACTTGTGAGTCACAATTCAGCTTCCGATAGTGCGTGCAGTTTGCCTGTTGTTTATTTTATCGCAATTTTTATGCGGAATTTGATAAATAACATTCGAACAAAATTTCACGTTTCATTTTTGCCTCTAACTCTTGAAAACATTGATCTTAAAGTTATCACATTCTTAAAAGCTATTTCTACGTTGACAATGTCACTGAGCAGTCTCTTTAGCCGGGTGAAATGCCTCTAACATATTTCAATGAATTATATAGGCAAATGGTGTTCGGATCAGTCCTAGAGCTCGTGACCTGAACTTCCTTATTTTGTGTTATGTGTTATGTTAGGAGTCAAATTAAATAAAACCTTCTTTACGAAATGTTTGGGATAGTAATTGTCAATAAAAAGGTTGTATAGAACTTTAAGGTTCTTCTGATGGAATAAAGGATCACATAAAGGTATAACCGTAGCTTTCATTTGTTTCATCAGGTTGATCTTAATCGATTGTCTATGGTATGGCCAATAGTTTAGAAAGCGAATAGAACTATGAGGTTTTTTGTGCCATTCAATCAACAGGGAGTTATTAGTGGTTCTAATAAACCGCATCTCGAGAAAGAAGACTGAACACATATCAGCCCCACGTTAAATCGTGAACTGCAGTAGCGGATCATAAATGTTACTTGTTTATACTCTATTTTTATATTTGTCGTGTACTGTTAGACTTGGCAGGCTTGTCAGGCAAAGTAAGGGTGAGTTTGTTACGGGTTAAATATAGTTAAGCAACTATAATTTGGATATCACAAATATAATCCAAGCTCACAGCTCACTTGTATTAAATGTCATATTGGACGAAGTGGTAAAATGAGTAAAAAAAGGATACCGAATGGAAATCAAAGAAATAAAGGTAATATGCTACATCGACGACGCAGTTTTGATAGCAGATAATGAAGATGATTTACAGCGAATGCTACATTAGTTTAGTTGCCAAAAAATGTAAACGGAAAACATAAAAATATAAAAGGAGCAAACTTGAGATTTATAAGCAAATGGTAGAATAAATAATAAAATTTAAATATCTTGGAATAAACATATAGGGTGATAATAATATTGACTAAAAAATAAGGGAATAAGTGGCATAAGCAAGCAGAGCCTCAAAATGCTTTAACGACATAATATTGAGAAACGATTAAAAAAGGAAACAAAAAGGCGAATATATAAGTCGATAACACTCGTCATGACATATACCGTAGAAACAAGACCAGACATAAGCATGACAAAAAGACATTTAAAGATCAATGAAATAAGAATCCTAAAACCTTTCTTTCTTTCTTTCTCCCCTTCCTTTTACCCTAACAGGGTGTCGGATTTGGGCTAGCTATTTTAATTTCCATTTACCCACCTCTTCCATTCTTTTCTGTTTCCTGCCATTATTTTCAATTCCTCGAGTGATTTTTGTTTAAGTTTTCCCGCCTCTACTACTTGCTGTATCCATTTTTTTCTTGGTCTGCCTCTTTTTCTTTTTCCGATGTTTTTTGCTTCATAAATTTTTCTTGTTATTCTATTGGATTGCATCCTCATCAGATGTCCATACCAGTTCATTTGTCTCTTTGCTATTTTGTTCATTATCGGTTCCTGGTTGGCCATTCTCCTAATAGTCTCGTTGCTTAATCTATCCCATTTTGTCTTTCCAACTATCCTTCTTAGATGTCTCATCTCCATTGCGTTTATCCTGCTCTTATGTTTTTCCAGAATTGTCCAGTTTTCACTTGCATAGAGCACAGTCGGTATCACTATTGTGTTATATATTTTTATTCTTGTTTCTCGTGCAAGTTCTCTTTTTCCCATTATTGGGGCTAACGCATAATATAACTTGTTTGATTTCTTTGCTCTATTTGTTATTTCCCAGTCTATTTTTCCATCATTAGTTATTATACTTCCCAGGTATTCGTAAGTTGTTACTATTTCTAATTCTGAGTTTGTACATTTTATCTTTATTTGATTATCTTTCTTATCTCCTTTGCCGCTGATTATCATTATCTTACTTTTTTCCTCGTTTATCTCCATTTTAAGTTCTTCTATTTGTTCTACCCATATATCCATTAGTTTCTGCATTTTAGTCTCGGAATCTGCTATTAGTACTATGTCGTCTGCATACATTAAGGACTCTATTGTTACCGGAATCCTAAAACCAATAACCGAAAAAACATTGCTAGATAGAACAAGGAGTAATGCGATTAGAGATATATGCAGAATAAACAACAATAATGAATTTATCAACCACATCAGTCAAATGGTAGAGGACAGAGTAGTTAGAATTATCCAGGATAAGTCGCTTATTAAAAGAAAAAGCACAGGTTGCCCACAGAAAATATAAAATGATAATATTTCCCTAAGGTAGGAGATGACGCCAAAAAAAACGGTCAATTTGTGTATATATAAGAAAAAGAAACAGAAGACGGCAATTAATTGTGTTTCTATGATATTTATACAATATATCAAGAGCTGATTAATCTTTATATTTATAATTGTTAAAACCATATTATCCAAATATCATGTACATTTTGCTAACTCAATCTTACTTTGAACATATATATTAATGTCTGGATTTCAATATAGTTTGAACTGTCTGGCCTGTTTTGGACAACAGCTTATTTTCATATATTAATACTTTATAAACAAACCCGATCCTGAACTCCCCAAACCGTTGTTCCTTTTAAATAAGTAGTCGGGGAGTGGCAGGGGGTTGAAAATATGTGGCTCTGGGATAAAAGGAAATTTATTTTTACAGTCAATTCTAGAGAAGTGCGGTTAAGTTAAGAGTACTTAGTGTGCGAGTAGAAAAATCTAAAAGCATACGAAAGAGCTTTAGAAATAAGTATAATTCACAAACTGCTCTAAAAGCAGCTATATTAGCATTTTTGTTAAAAAGCATAATATAATACTCAAAGCTAAAGCGCTTGAAATAACTTTGATATTATTCTGCTATTTAACTGAGTAAATATCCGTTTTTCTGGATAACTATTTTTTTTTTAATTAATATAAGCCTAATGTAGTTTATATAAACGAAATATGAAGTAATAAAAATATAACAATTATTTAAGTATACAGATCTTTTAGAAGTTAACCAATTGGAATAATACAAATTCTGCTCATAATAAAAAGTATGCTCAAAGCACGGGTACCAGAGCTCCTCAAGATAAGACAAATTTGAATAGTCCTAGTCAAAAAACTTAAAAGGTAGATTAAACAAAACATAAAAAATGAGTCAATCGGTTGTTTCCTGAGAGAGTTCACGGAGGATAGCAGCACGGATTACGCTATATAGAAAGCAACAAAAAGTCCAAAAAGACTCCCATTCTCCATCCAGTAGGAAGACGGTAGATGAGCTACAAGCAATAAGCAAAAGGCAAAAAGATTTCTCACATATTTATAAAATACGATAAAACCGCATAAAGACCAAATTAATGCTCAAATATGGTTAGCGCCTAATCAGACAGAAGAGAAAATCAGACCAACATCCCCGACGGAATTACCTTCTTCTTCTTAAAGTGCCTATCCGTTCCGGATGTTGGCGATCATCACGGCTATCTTTACTTTATTTATTGCAGCGCGGAACAGTTCAGTGGTAGTCGTGTTATACCACTTTCGCAAATTTTGAAGCCAGGAAATGCGTCTTCTTTTCGGTCCCCTCTTACCATTTACTTTCCCTTGGAGAATCAGCTGGAGAAGGCCGTAACGTTCTGGATTTCTCATTACATGTCCTAGATATTCCAACTTTTTAGCTGTTAGGAATTATTAGGAATAATTTAGGAATTAGCTGATGAAATAAAAAAGATTTTAAATTCGTGGAGAGCACAGGGATATAATTTATTTACAGGAGAATTACTAAAAAACCTGCTTTGTAAAACCTTAGTAAAATTGACCAACATAACATTGCATTTTGATTGAGATATATCTCAAATGTATGAATAATAGCTGAGGTTTTAATAATACTAAAACCAGGGAAATCACCAAATGAAATCTCCTCGTATAGGTCAATATTACTTTTACCAGTGATGTCGAAGCTGTCGAAACTCATGCTAAAAATAATGAAACCAATAATAGAATAGAAAAAATTGATTACAAACCACCAATTTGGCCTTAGAAATAAACATTTTACGACTGATTAGGTACATAGAATCACCAACATAATTGAAAAATCATTAGAAGAGAAAAAAATCTGTTCTACAATCTTTTACGACGTAGCTAAGGCTTTTTACAAACTATGCCATGAAAGTTAAGTCTACAAACCCAAAATTCTTATGCCTATGCGACATTAAGTAATTTTACAGTGATACCTACATATATCTGACCGTATTTCAGAATTAAGCAAGCTGTGTACACAGATCTAAAAATAATCAAAGTGGGAGTCCCTTAAGGTCTGGTTCTCTACCTGTTACACACATACGACATTCCTGAACTAGAAAATGGTTCTAGATAGGTACCTTTGTACAAGTAGTTAATACTGCTCTGCCAGAGAGAGAGAGAGAGAGAGAGAGAGCGAGAGAAAGAAATTTATTGTTTCTAAGAGTTAATGTATAAAAAAAACATGATACAGTACAAAGTACAAAATACATTAAAGTACTAATCATAAAATTTCAATAATAAAAAAGCTATCAATTAGCGCAACTGTCCTCAAAAAATTCCTCGATACTATACCTAGATAATACAAACGTCTTGATTACTCTACGAAATACAAAGATATTGCTTGTGGATCTTATATCGAGTAGTAGGTGATTAAACACTTTATTTGCAGTGTAGATAAATGAATCTTTAATTAATGTAGAAGAGGGAATTGGAAGTGGAATAACCTACGTTAGACGAGTGTTATGAAAGGAATCTTTTCGAATATCCTCTTAATGATTTTTAAAAATTAAGCACGGTATTTCAAGGATATATATATATATATATATATATATATATATATATATATATATATATATATATATATAGAAGGCAACCGTTTATACGTATTTCTGACTATTGGTAGTCTTCAGTACGGTGCAGCCAAGTTAGAAAAGGAGCATATTATCTTGGGAAAGGATCACTACAGGATTTCTAACTTGGCTGCATCAAAGGGCTGCATGATGTACCAAACTTGACCTTGCATAAATATCTGAGTTCTCTTTTGTAGCATAAAAGTCTGCTGCAATAATGAAGAGAACGGCTACCCCAAAAGGCAATACCGTATCTCAAATCAGAACAAATGCCTTCATTGCCCGAAGTAATGGTGTTTAAATTATTCTTAAAAGAAATTGTTTTTAAGAAATTACATGTCAAATGATTAGATTTGTACCACTCAAAGAAGATTAGCAGATCAGTACTAATAAATATATTCAGTACCTTAGAGTCCTTGTTTTGCCTTAAAATATAGTAAACCGGCCATTAATTTCGAGGTTAATTATGTCATTAAAATGTATCAAGAAAACGATAGGCTCCAAGTCAGAGTCTAGAATAGTGCTCATTTTATGATACAAATTGGAATCTGTCTTCCAAATATGAACTGAACCACTTTAGAGCAGTGCCTCGAAAACCATATCTTTCCAGTTTATTAAGAAGTATTTTGTGATTGACACAGTCTAAGGCTTTAAATAGATCACAGCAGAAAAACGCAACAGCATCATAATCTTTATTTAAGTCCAAATATAGTTTTTCTATGAATTCAAAGATGGCATCATATGTATTTTTTAATGACTGGAAACCGAACTGGCAGGAAGAAAATAAGTTGTGTTTTTGTAAGAAAGTCATTATTCGGATTTTTACCAATTTTTTTACAACCTTTGAAAGCGACTGTAACAAAAATATGGCGATAATTAGCAAGTAAATCGTGGTCACCACAATTGTACAGAGAAATACCCATAACAGATTTTAAACAATCACTAAAGTGACCTGTAGAAAAAGGGGACCTAAGATGGGATAAAAGTTTAGATGGGATATCATCCCAGCCTGCAGCCACAGGATTTTTAATATTTTATATAATACTTTTTTATTTCAGCATAGTTAGTAGGAAGAAAATAAAAGGAATTTGTAATGGTAAATGCATTGGATCAGAAGAAAAATTAATTTTTAATTTATCCAGCTCATTAGATTCAAAGACTATATCAGTAGGTAAAAGAAATAATAAATTAGACTTACTCACAATCAATTTAATTTAACTATCAGACGACCGGTTTCTCTTTCTACAATATGCAAAGCATCTTCAGGTCACGATACAAAAGTAAATAAATGCTGAAAATAATAAACTCATATTAGGGTGTTGTCTAATAAAGGTAAAACAAAGATAGGTGATATAAATTATATAAATTACAGTAATTATGCCAATATTACATGTCTGTGGTTTTTCAAAATGAATAAAATGTTTAAGCAGATAAGGTAAGACCCACAAATTGGTAAAATAGTCTATTAAACTGTAATGAATTAATAAATAAACAAATAAATAAAACATTACTTACATGCCGGTACTCTATTAATTGATGGTTGAAAGAACATGGTTCAAACTATCTTGTATTGTTGATTGGAGAACTCAAGTCAACTATTGTAATTGTTTAACAGTAAACGGGGAAGTTCTTGAGGAGACAGATTTTATTCAATGAAGTAGAGATAGGTAAATGTAATTGTTTGTTTGATGAAAGTAATGTTGTATACCATTAAGTTCTTTAAAGTTATTTATATTTATTCTGGAGATATATTTATGAAATGTGTGTTATTTATTGAGATTTTTATTTTTGTTTTGAAAGGTGACAGTTGTGAGACAATGAATAAGAATATATGTACAAATTGTGTGGGTGTGCAATTATATCAGCTTGTAATTATTAAATTTCTTTGATAAAGTTGCAATGTTGCAATATGTGGCAAATTGTTGTAAAGTCCAATATATAAAGTTAAAAATTAAAATTGAGACACTTTAAGACACACAGAAAACACACAGAAAACACTTAAAAAAACGGGGGGACGAAACAGACATTAAATTTAAAAAGGGAAGGATTTTAATAATTTTTTTTTACCGGCATGTAAGTAGTGTTTTATTTATTTGTTTATTTATTAATTCATTACAGTTTAATGGACTATTTTACCAATTTGTGGGTCTTACTTTGTCTGCTTAAACATTTTATTCATTTTGAAAAACCACAGACGTGTAATATTGGCATAATTACTGTAATTTATATAATTTATATCACCTATCTTTGTTTTACCCTTATTAGACAACACCCTAATATGGGTTTATTATTTTCGGCATTTATTTAACTTTGTATCGTGACCTGAAGATGCTTTGCATATTGTAGAAAGCGAAACCGGTCGTCTGATAGTTAAATTAAATTGATTGTGAGTAAGTCTAATTTATTATTTCTTTTACCTTTTGAAATGGACTCACACAAGCAACACATTCATGATTTTACGATATCAGTAGTTTGGGGAATTATAGCTCCAAGATTATTAACTATACGCCAAGATTTCATTTGTTTGTTATTGGCATTTTCCATTGGACCTATATTTAGATAAATACATTAAAATTCATTATTACATATTACATTTCTTTTAATGTAGTTTAACGATTGTAAGTTTTTTTATTTTTCGATTTTTGATATTTATATTGAAAATCCTCATGAGAATGTGATGAAATTGATTAAGCAAATCAGGAGAGCAAAAAATATTATACGTAGGTACATCTTCCTGAGTACATAATTTGATAAACCTGTCAAAATTACATTTGTTGAAAATCCTACCCCATCTGGATGTGTAAGGTGAATTCTTCAGGGGAAATTCACATTTCACAGAACGGAATCATGAGCTAATGAAAAATAAGGAATCACTCTGCACACAGCCTGATCTGGATAAAGATTATTACAAATATAATCCAATATGCTGTTATCTCTGGTTGCTTTGGTAAGCACCATTCTCATATTAAAGTTATTAAGTAAATTTATAAGGGTAATCACATGGCTGAGTAATAAATCTAGAGAATCAATATTGAAGTCATCTGTCGAGATAACAAAAGCATTTTGTAGAATTTTTTCAAGAAAGAATTCTAATATCATCATCATCATCATCATCCAGCCCCAAGAGTCCACTGCTGAACATAGGCCTCTTCCTCATGTTTCCAACCCCGTCTATCTTGCGCCGCTCTCATCCAGTTTTTATCGAGTCTTCTTAAATCGTCAGTTCATCTTGTAGGTGGTCGACCGACGCTTCTCTTGTCTTCCCTTGGCCTCCATTCCAATAACCTCTTTGTCCATCGCCCATCTGTCATTCTGGCTATGTGTCCTGCCCATCTCCATTTTAGACTAAAATGGAATTCTAATATGTAAAAATATAATTCAATAATAGACCTAGGTGGTCTGTACACATTAATGAGAAAAGTATTAAGCTTCTTACTGAAACTAATAACTAACTAATTCATTTTCAGATTTAATGCAAAGGTGGTTAAAATTATTGTAGTCAACAAAATTGAATTTATACTGAAACGTCGATCGTATTAATTAGAATTAATGTTCCTTCATGGATGCTTTCAAATCTGCAAGATTTAGATATTAAGGTGTATTAAGGAGTAATTGCTGAGGGGTTTTGGCATTTAAACACCACGCTTGCCAGGCGGGTTGGTGAGTTGGTTTGGGAAATTGGTAGGATAGTAGGTATTGGGTAGGAATGGGTTTAGGACATGATTTCTCTCCATAGGAGTTGAGAGACAATCAAGGCTCGCGTAGGGCAGGGTCGCATCCCTGAAGTAAGTCTATCCTCCACTGGGATTGTGGAGGAGTACTTACCCGCTACCGTGCGAAAGAGCCCACCGTCTGAAAGAGCAGGATTAAAGATAAACTTTGAGAAAACTAAACTTATGACAAATCTCGTAATGAGTGGAAATATAACTATCGACAATAATACCATACAACAAACAGACACTTACAAATATCTGGGACACGAGATCAAAATAAACAGAGACAATCAAACAAATGAAATACAGAGGCGAATAGGCCTGACATGGGCAGCATTTGGCAAACTAAGCCATATTCTAAAAAGTTCAATTCCCATGTGTCTCAAGCGAAAAGTTTATAACCAATGTGTTTTGCCTGTACAAACTTATGGAGCAGAGACTTTAACACTCACGCAGAAATCTGCGAATAAACTAAGAGTTACACAACGAGCCATGGAACGTGCAATGCTGAATGTGAGCCTCCGAGACCACATAACAAACCGACAAATCAGGCAAAGATCAGGAGTTCAAGACGTCATCGAAAGAACCACGAGACTTAAGTGGAACTGGGCAGGACACTTAGCCAGAACACAAGTTGGACGATGGACAAGACGAATTATGGAATGGAGGCCCAGAAATTATAAAAGAAGCCGAGGACGACCACCGACTAGATGGACCGACGACATAAAAAGAGTAGCGGGAAACTGGCTACAAGCGGCCCAGTGTAGAGAACACTGGAAAGAACTGAGGGAGCCCTATGTCCAGCAGTGGACGGGATTGGCTGATTGATGAAGGAGTAATTGTTAATACAAAATGTTTCTAGAGGATACAATTAGTGCTCAGTTAAAAACACAAGATCTGGTCAATCATTTTCGCTAAGAAATACTTCCAGCTTTTCAACTTTATTGCGCACTAAACACATAATTTATAAAATAATAGAAAACTCGTATCCAGTTTATTACCCACCACACTGAGAATGTTATTTATGTGATTTTTGTACCCTATATTGTTAAAGATTATGTTTGATGTTGGTTGGAAGATACTAATTCCTGTCTTATCTGTGAATGCCTTTAAAAGTCATTATTGTTAGATAGATAGTTGTGAAAGTTTTTAAAGTCGAAAAGTTTGAAATCAATTTCTATGGGCCGAGTAGATTTTTGGTAGATTTGATCTTTATATTTTTCGTTAATCCCAAACATAAAACAATTTACTGTTTTACACAATTACGGTTTTTCTCAGTCAGAAGTTCCTATACAATAACATCCGAGTCGGAGAATTGTTCTTGATTTTTACGAAATCGTAAATATTTCCAGATGATACATGCCGCTTAATTCTATAAAGGTACAACGAAATTTTACGGTCGGCACCAAAATCATCAGACTCCTCATTTTGTCCAATATTCTTCTTTGTAACTCTGGTTCTTCATCTTTTCTTATAATGCACTGTTGTAAAATCCTCTAATCCTGCACTTGTTGGGCATCAAGAAATTTAGAGTCCCATAGGCAAAGCGAGAATAATTATTTCGTCCATGTTATTGTTTTGCTATTGTCGTTCCACCTCTATGTTAGGTGTCTTTGTTGATAAAGTGTTTGTTTTGAATACAAAATTGTCGACATCTGATTAAATTGGAAATTTAATGGTATTTGAAGTTTAATTGGTATTTTATTTTTGTATTAAATCTGATAGTTTTTTAATTCATCATCATTTTGGCTTTACAACCCTGTGTGGGTCCTAGCCTCCCCAAGAATTTTTCTCCAGTCGTTCCTATCCATCGCCTTCCTCCGCCAAGCACGTATTTCCATATTTCTCATGTCTTCATCGATGTTGTCTAGGAATCTTGTTCTGGGTCTTCCTCTTCTTCTTTGACCAATAGGTCTATCAAGGAGCGTTTTTCTAGCTGGGTCGGTTTGCTCCATCCGCATTACATGGCCTACCCACCTCAGACGTCCTATCTTTATGTGTTTTACGATATCTGGTTCCTGGTATATCCTATAGAGTTCGAAGTTGTATCGTCTTCTCCAGACACCATTTTCATTTACCGCTCCATAGATGCGCCTTAGTATTTTTCTTTCGAAACATCCTAACATGCTTTCATTGCTTTTTGTTAAAGTCCAGGTTTCTGAACCATATGTTAGGACTGGGCGTATTATTGTTTTGTAGAGTTTTACTTTTGTATTTCTTGATATAACTGTAGATTTAAAAAGGAGATTAAGCCCAAAATAGCATCTATTACCCGTGCAAATTCTGCGGTTTATCTCTGCGGTAGTGTCATTTTCAGTATTGACGAGCTTTCCAGGTATACAAATTCGTTAACTGCTTCGATGACGTCATTTTCTATAACAAGTGGCCGTAGTGTTTGTGGTTGCGTACCTATTTTCATGTATTTTGTTTTATTGGTGTTTATTATTAAACCCATTTTTGTAGCCGCTTCCTTTAATGCTATGTACGCCTCTCGTGCTGCGTTTTCCGTTCTCCCAACAATATTGATATCATCAGCATATGCTAAAATTTGCACAGATTTGTTATATATTGAACCGGTAGTTATGATTTGTGACGTACGTATTACTTTTTCCAGAGCTAGATTGAATAGTATACAGGAGAGTGGGTCTCCCTGACGTAGCCCGTTATTTGTTTTAAAAGGTTCAGAGAGTTCCCCCTGGATTCGTACTTTGCATTCAACTTTTTCAACGGTTAGTTTGGTTAAACTTACCAACTGATTTGGTACTCCTAGGTCTATCATTGCTCTAAACAATTCTCTTCTATTTACAGAGTCGTAGGCTGCCTTGTAGTCTATAAATATGTGGTGCGTGTCTACACCGTATTCCAGTGTTTTCTCTAGAATTTGTCTTAGGGTTGAAATCTGATGAATTGTTGATTTACCACCTCTGAAACCAGCCTGGTATTGTCCTATTATTCGCTCTGCATATGGTGCCATACGATGGCATAGTATATTGGAGAATATTTTATACGCTGCATTTAGGAGCGTAATTCCTCGATGGTTAGAGCATTCAAATATATCTCCCTTTTTGTGTATGGTGCAAAGTATTCCAATATTCCAATCATTGGGAAGGGACTTCTGTATCCATATTTCTTTTATAAGCTGCTGTAGCACTATTATGATATTGTGGCCACCTTCTTTATATAATTCCGCTGGGAGATTATCTATTCCGGGTGATTTGTTTCTGGCTAGTTTGTTTACAGCGTCTTTAACTTCCAGGATCGTTGGTGGATCCTACTCCCTCTCGTCTGCTCCGCTTACCTCGCAGCTTTCGTCTTCCGGGTTTTCTTCTTCCTCTATATTAAGTATATGGTTAAAATATTCCGTCCATCGGTTTAGTATGTCTGTTCTTGTTGTTAAGAGATCGCCATTTAAACTTCTACATTGATTTGTGTTTGCCTTAAATTCTTTTCTGTTGATGTTAACTTTCTTATAGAATGTTCTAAATTCTTTCTCTCTGTTGAGGTTTTCTATATATTGAAGTTTCTTTTTTAGTGGTTTCGTTTCTTCATTCTGTGTATTTTCTTTTCTTCTCTTCTCTTTGTCTGGTAATTCTCTATACTTGTTCTAGTTCGGCGGGTAAGCATTTTTGCATAGGCTTCATTTTTTTTCTGTGTTGCGTCTTTGCATTCATCGTCAACCCAGTGATTTTTTCGGGTACAAGTTTCTGTTCCTATTTTATCTTGTGCTGCTGACTCAATATCTTCCCTTATCCTGTTCCAGAATGAGTCTATATCTCTCTGGTCTTCTTCGCCTAGACTTTGATTTCTTAACCTATTGGTAACATTTTCCCAGTACTGTTTTGCAACAGTTGCATCTCTCAGCTTCTGTACATTCCATTTCTTTCTATTTATTTCTTTTTCTTTGTTGGAGTTTGAAATTCTAGACCTTAGTGTTGAGATCACTAAACAATGGTCTGAGTCTATGTTTGCGCCTCTATAACTTCTGCAGTTTATCATGTCCGTTCCGTGTCTTGAATCTATTAAGATGTGATCAATCTGACTAGTTGTTCTTAAATCAGGGGAGGTCCAGGTTACCTTGTGTATATTCTTGTGTTCAAAATAGGTGCTAGCGACGGTCATGTTCAGTGCTGCTGCTAAGTTTATCAGTCGTAATCCATTATCGCTACTGATGTTGTGTAGTTTTTTAATTCAGCCTTCAATAAATCGACTTTTTTTGCCTCAAGTAGTTAGCCTTTTATTTTTTAAGTGCATAAGATTCATGGGTTCGGTATCACCATATTGTTTATCTTAACAGATACCAACTTATTTTGGTACATGAACTTTTTCCGCACACCACACATACTATCGTTTTATTTGACTTAGTATTACAACATTGAAATGTTTTATTATCACATTGTCATGTTCCCTCATCTATCTGAGAAAGAAGAGACGGCACATTCGCTCCGTTCGTCATGTTTCATGGACTCCTAGCAGTAGGTGATACCAGCGAAGAAGCAGCAGAAAAATTACTGTTGTCAATAAATAAAATCCATAATTAGACTATAAAATGGATAATTAAACGATAAAATTAATGAATGTATTGGCTGATGGGAAGAAATTTAGCATTGTCCCTAACAAATACTGAGAGCAGTATGGATGTAAGATTGCCACCTCTGGGACTTTGCCAATTCAAGTAATATCATAATCATCCAGAGATTCCAGTTTATTTCTGTGACTTTAACCGGATATACTTCTTAGTGTGTGTTGTACTTTTTACATTGGTATTATTTATTCTGACTTTGTTGCCTTTGCTTGCATTTTTATCTCATATTACTTCATACAAATGTGGTCTTGCTCTTCTGTCTTGAACATTTTTCTCCAACGGTGTGTCAGCTAAAGTATATCGACCAATTCTTTTCGTATTCTATCAAACTGTGGAAAACTGAAAAACTTAATTAATCTGATGCAGCGTTTTCCATAAATCTAAAAACTACCAAATTATTAAGAGTACCTAGTTCAGATTATTTCCTCATTGTCGCTTTCACAAAATAGCTTGAACTGATAAATTCCTTTCCATATTTTCTCATTTAATATTATTTTACAAAATGGCGCTAGTTGTCATTCCACAGAACAGTTTAAAATGTAAGCACAGGTTTAGTTCACTTTAATTGCCCAAAAATTTATTATTTCAGTTTTATGATTTTATGAGATCTACAAAGAATTGAACTGCTCTTATTAAGGAATTTACGTTTTATCAAATAATAACAAGAAGAATTGGGCTATAAGAGTATTATAACTATATTTTGAGATATATAAAATTTATAAAAGTTATTACAATCTGAAGTACAGTTTTTGACAAATTAACCTTTAACTAGAGCAATAAGTCAGGCCTACGCAAGCAAGCGGTGGGCGTTGTTTCGACTTTATTACGAAGTAATTTTCTTTTCTTGAGTATAAAAAAAAATATAATATGAAAATACATCAATTGTAACTTTTAATCACCTAAAATGTTATAGACTCTAAAAGAAACAAAGTTATTGTGAAAAACTTTTATCATATATTCGATAATATAATGTATATCCACTGTGTGGTGGAAACAATTCCTTAGAAAAAATAATTGTATCGAAAGAACTTTAGATAAATATGCCATTATTATTCACCACAAAATTAAAAACGGTACATATCTATGGAATGTATCAATTATACTAAGTGACATAGAAATCCGAACACCCAGTATAAATGATTTTATTTCAATAAAATTTGGTGTAATTTATTTATTTTACTGAAAAAAACAAGTGATAAAGTTTTTTACCTTATCAGTTGGAGATTCCGGTTTTTATACTTTTTGTTTTTAAATTCACTAACAATCTAAAAATGAATATTTCAGCCGCAGTAAAGATCCAAATTTGGCGGATTGTGGTTCTTGACATTCTTTACGATTGGTTACGATGCCTAGAGTACGGAGACCTGTACGATTTCGTCAACTTAGGGAGTTTGATAGGGACCGTATAATGGGACTTCGGAAAGCTGGACTTTCTTTTCGGGAAGTTGCAGTTAGAGTGCAAAGAAGTGTAGACACCATGGTTAGGTGTTGTCAGGCATGGTTTCAAGAAGGCCCTACACAAAGAGCAAGGGGCACTGGACGCCGCCGTAGAACTATAGACCGTGAAGATTGCCGCCTAAGATTATTGGCCTTAAGAGACCGTTTCTCCACTACCAGCTCCATTGCAAATGAATGGTTTGCAGAACACGGAAGACCTATTGGCATGCGAAGTGTTTACCGACGAATGAAAAGTTTTGGCCTGTTTTCATACAGACCACACTGAGTCCTCCCTTTAACTCCAGAACACCGCCGTAATCGCCTTTAGTGGTACAGAGAACGGTCACTCTGGAATCAGGAATGGAACAGTATTGTCTTTAGTGACGAGTCTCGATTTTGTTTAGGCATGCACGATGGTCGAGCGAGGGTTAGAAGGCGACGTAGTGAAAGGAGGAATCCACAGTTTTTTGTTGAAAGACATGTTCATCACACTGTTGGAGTTATGGTTTGAGGTGCTATAGCTTATGGTTCCAGGTCACCTTTAATCTTCATCAGAGGTAACATGAACGTGCAGCGTTATATCCAAGAAGTTTTAGAACCCCACCTTTTACCCTATCTTGACACCCTGGTAAATCCAACTTTTCAACAAGATAATGCCCGACCACATGTTGCAAGAGTCACAATATACTTCTTTCAACATAATGATCTTACATTGTTAGCATGGTCACCAAGATCTCCCGAGTTATCCCCAATTGAGAACGTGTGGGATATGATGGGTAGGAGATTGCTCAATTTGCAACGACCTCCTCAGACTCTACAAGCACTTCGAGAGGAGTTGGTGGATGCCTGGAATGAGATACCATAAGAGGACATTGATCGCCTGATCAGAAGCATGTCTAGGCGCGTTGGAGAATGCGTAACACATCGGGGCACATCCACACATTATTAAAGGTAAAAGGGCTTTAAAGCAATGCAATCATTTTGAAATTTTAATCATTTACTTATTATGCTTCATTAAATACTTATACAAAATTTTATTAAAATAAAATCATTTAAACTGGGTGTTCGGATTTCTATGTCACTTAGTATATTTACTATGTAATGTAACCTGCGTTTCCTTGGAACAATTATGTGCGCCAATAATAAATTTATCCAAACTCGTAAAAAATAACACAGGCCACACTATAGAAAAAATGTCTTCTTCTTCTTCTTTCATCTTGTATGTAGGCTTTAAAGCCTGTGTATTCTTTAACATTAGCCTCCTGAATTGTTTAAATTGTCGCACCATCTTTTTTTTGATCTGCGAATACTTCTTCGTCCATTTGGTGACTTATCTCGTACTATTCGTACTATCTTATCCTCTGCCATTCTAACATCTTTATCATCGTCTGTTTTGCCTTGCAATTCTTAGAAAGCACAGATTAAAGCATAAATCTGAATTTGGTTTCGAAAATTAGTTTACGGATTTTAATATCAGATGTCGCTATTTGCGTCTATACGAACCCTTGTTAGAGTTCCTTCCTAAGACAGAAAAGATTTATTTTCACTTTCAGGGCGACTGTGAATAGTTCTCTCTGATGATCCCTATTAGGGTGAAATACGTATAAGCGCAGACGCACTGTACGTGAAATGAAATCTTAACTCTCTTTTTACTTTTATTCCGATATACTTTGTACGAGTACTAGAAACCAAATTCAAAAAGGATTTTTGCTTAGTTGAGGAGACATGGCGTGGAATGCAATTTTTAGATTCCCTATGTCTCTATTACCATCTTTATCAACGTCTGTTTTGCCTTGCAATTCTTAGAAGGCACAGATTAAAGCATAAATCTGAATTTGGTTTCGAAAATTAGTTTACGGATTTTAATAAAAACAAAATATGTGTATCCCTTATTCTTCTTACGCCCAGTTTATTCTAATAACTTATTAATATACTGGGTTCGCTATTCCCAGTCCGAACTGTCTAGTGAATTTAGTAATTATTTTTCTGCGAAATTCTATTTTATTCTAGAATAATTATTCTTTTTTTTAAAGAAAGAAGTCTGCAATAGTTGGATACTTGAGCTATTAATACTGAGAAGTAGGAATTGTTTTGTTGTAGGTTTCCGACAATGAATCTGTCAAAATATAAGCGAAGGAGTATATCAATATTTTCATAGCTGAGTTTTAAAAAGGTAAAATTTAATTCTTCCTTTTATTTCATTTCTTCTTTAGTTAGTTATTGTTGTCATTATTTAATAAGACATTTACGTAAAGCCGATACACATTTTAATATCGTCAGTATTTATTTTCTGTGTATTGTATAGTGGATGTTTTCTTATACGAAAAACAACTTTTAAAAATATAAGCTTCCAAAATACAATTGTATATTATATACATTATAATTTTTACAAAGACGAAAGCATTATATACTTACTTATACATAATATCCATATTTTTTCAATGTTTTGAAAGGATGACAAAGTTCTTCGTATCTCAAAGCAATATCACAAAATATCTTATACATGCATACTATAGTTGTTTATTCCATGGAAATATTTTGTTAAAAGACTTCCACGGCGGAACGTTTATGATTCCTGAATAATAAAGCAAAACGGCAAAACGATTCAGGAATATTAAGTTGTAGGTTATGGAACGGGAGACTTTAACAAATAAGATTCAAGGGTTGTTTTTTCTTTCTCTTTATCCTTGGATTTTTAGTTTAATCCGCAAGGAATTTAAGCTGTCTCTCCGCTTGTCTATCTTACTCCGATATACATAACCCGAATTTGTCAGCACTAAATTTGAAGCCAATGGGTGTTGTCGTAAAAAGGAACGTTGCGATGGATTAGGGTATTAAAATATTGTTTTTTATTTTTATAAATAAAACATTACCCATATAGTTTGGAATATTATATACATATACATGTGTAATTTTACTAGTCCATCGTGAGTCATGTGCATTCTCGCTACATGGCCTGCCCAATTCCATTTAAGTTCCGCTATGGCTATGCGTTCCACAACATCAGCAATACTCATCCTTCTTCGCAGATTTTCGTTTCTTACTCGGTCCCGCAACGTCCCTCCCAGTATAGATCGTTCCATTCGTCTTTGTGCCACAGTGCCACTCTCAATTTCGAAGCCGTAGTCACAGTATAAAGAGCTTCCATCTTTATACTGTGCCGTAGTCTTGGTTAGAGTCATAGTTTCCGCCCCATAGGTCATGACCGTTAATACGCATTGGTCAAATACTTTTGTTTTGAGGCTAATTGGTATGTTGGCCCTAAATGTGTCTCGCTGTTTTCCAAAGGCTGCCCACGCTAAAGTAATTCGTCTTTGAATTTCGCATGTTTGGTTATCCCTGCTAATTCTTATTTCGTGACCCAAATACGTATATTTCTCCACCAGTTCAAACAAAGTGGTAGAACTGGTGGAGAAATATATATATATATATATATATATATATATATATATATATATATATATATATATATATATATATATATATATATATATATATATATATATATATTAATTTATAGTGTCAGCAATCTATCTGTAGGAAATAAAACTCTATTTGTTTTGTCTCAATATTTCGTTACAATTTTGTGACTTCTTCGGGAGAAAACTGTAAATTTATTAGAATAATTATTATTGAATGTAAACAAAGTGAATATTTCAATACTTACAAAAATATAAGAGTAAACATTTTAATTTTGTTAACATATCGAAATCACATTTGTTTGATTATAATTTATTTAGGAGTTATGATAACTCTAATACATTATTTTTGAGTAAATTCTTATATTGGACTATTTTTAGGGAATAAGTCAAAGTAAACAATTATTATGACAGTATTATCGTTATTATAAGGTGAAACGGTGCAATTAATAGTAGAGAAATGAGAAAGAATCAGGAACGTGTTAAATTGGTCTATAAAATGTACTTGATTTTACGTAGTCAGTTATTGTCATACATATATTTAGAAACGGAAGAAAATTGTAGGTATAGTTATTAAAAGATTATTAAGTGAGTTTGTTTTTAAAGATTAACATCTGATATTGATTAAGATTCAGAAGTTTTGTTAACGTGTAACATTTGAAAGAAAAGCCGATTTTTATAATTATCAATTTGTTCCAAGATTTTTACATTATTAAAGTCAAAGTTGTGTCCTGTCTTCAAGTGGTGGTCCACTAAGGCACAAGAGTTTTTCTTGTGCCTTACAGTGTTACAGTCACTTTTGTGTTGAGTGACACGTTGTTTAAGCCACTGTTGACTTTGACCAATATAAAAATTTTGATATTGACTGTAATTTATTCGGTAAATTATGTTACTCATTAGTGAATTTGGAGTTTCAACTTTTATCTTTGAGAATAACCTTGAATTCAGAAGTGGATTGTATTTAATTAATTTAATGTTCGGAAATGTTTTGAAAAGTGAAACAATTTGGTGTGTTAAATTTTGTATGTAAGGTAATTTTTTGTATGAAACTGGCTGTGAATTATTTATTAAAGCTTTATTATAAAAGTGAGTACTGTAAATAAGTTTTTTTATATATGTTTTGGGTAGCAATCGTTTAAAAACATTTCAAAAGTTTCTTTAAATTGACATTGAAAAATTGACTAGGAAACTCCGATCACAGGTTGTCGTTACTAAATTTTTCATAGATGTACTTGTGTTGAATTTTTGATTTCTAGGATGATTAGAAAAATAATTTATAAATCTGTCGGATGCAGTACCTTTTTGATACCAATCTAATATGATTCTGTTGTCATTTGTTTTTTTCATACTCGACAGTGAATTGAATATTTCGATGAAATGAATTAAAGATTATTTGTACTGTCTGCATATGGTTGAATGGTACACTGCATATTATGTCATAAGAAGTTTATAACTAAATGCTAGTGAAAATTTAGATATCCAAGGTCTTTTAAATGATCTAGGATAATAATTGTTGCTAAGATAGAGCATATAGGGCTGCCCATTGCTGTTCCAAATATTAGTTTATAAAATTTATCACAAAAACAAAAATATGTGCTGTCAAATAAGAATGTTATTAATGACTGGAAGACTTTCCTTGATAACGATATGAATTGTTCTATTTTAGACCATTTTTATTGTATGATTTCCATGATTAACTTTACGGTATCTTAGTAAACAGTGACACTAAATCTAATGATATCAAAACATAGTTATCTGGTAGCTGAGTCCCATTTATTACAGCATTGATAAAAAAAATGTATTTTTTGTGTTGAAACTTGACTCATTTTCTTTAGCATGAACCGGTTTCTCAGAAACAACGTTTAAAGCGACCGGCAAATCAATTTTAAATAAAATTTGACACTCAATAAAATAAAATAAAATTAACTTGATAGTAAAAATTGTAATATCTTTTGATCAGAGTGTCCTATGGGAAAAAATCAAAATGCGTTTCAAAGATGAAGAGTACAGCTTTTATATGCAGTTTTACAATAAAAAAATAAACTAAGAATTAAATAGAACACTCATCCTACAAGTGCTCACAAACATAGAACATCTCCCAAACAGACGCAAATGGTCTACTAGTTTTCGAAAGGAAGATACTACGCAGAATAGTGGGCGAAATCTGCGACCATGTGTGGAGCACAATGAGAATGGTCTTTGGACAAGGCAATATATTTTTTAATTTTACGAGAAGTATATTTAATAAATAAACGTTGCGCAATTTTATCCATTTTTCGCGGTTCTCATGGGATCAATAAAAATGTTTACTTCAATTGACCGGTCGTAGTGGAATTTCCATTTTTAGAGCTTAATCTTCAAAATCTATAACATGACATTTCCGAATCTTTGGCAACAAATATGAGATTTTAAAGCCAAAAAACGCCGATTTTAAATTTTTATATTACAAACGATTGCACGTCACAGGAATTGCTTCCACAAAGATGGTATTGCGTGGAATTAGTAGCTGAAGCTGTGTAGTTTAGAAAAACGTACTTATGTAATCGAAAAATAGCAGATTTAAACGTTTTATATAGTTTATAATGTGAAAGATTAAATTCAGCGTTTTAGGGATATTTCAAATGCCTCACACTTGTTGCCAAATCGCAAAACCAAAATTTTATTACGAAGGTTTTAAATATTAGGCTCTAGCAATGGAAATAACATGGTGATTGATCCATGAAAGTAATAAATTTGATTGATCTCATGAGGATCGTAATAAATGGCAATAATCGCGCAACATTTATTTGTTTAACGCCTTTATAAACGCTGATTTCATTTGCGATAAAATACAAATATTGCATGGAAAAGCTGCACTATTTACCTTTAAAACGCCTTTTAATCTTTATCGATACACTTTGGTCAAAATATCGAATTTTTACTGTCGAGTCGATACAAATTTTATTTAAAATTGACTTCGCGCGTGTAACAGACATTGAAAATTGCCAACTGGATGTATCAGAGAAATAGAGTTATAACAAACCGATTAACACTCGATCCGGCAAGGAGTGGAAAGCGACTAATCAATACTTATTCACGGGAAAGAACAGGTCTATCGCAGATCAATACTCATAGACTGGATAAGGAACTGTCACAACACTTTAGCAGAAGCAGTTGGCTTTCAGTCAATACCCTAGGACCAGTGCAGTTGTTATCAGAACAACACTCTAACGGCTGTCCTGAGCTCCCACTAGATCAGTACTCTAGTGGAACTCAATTCTATCTTGTGGCTTACATTGTTTTATATCGTCATGGGGCTTCCATCTTCTCTAACGCACGTCGATAGAAGAGGAACTTTTAATGGAAGCGCGTGTTTACGGAGTGCTGACGGCACTGAGGTGATGCACATCGTTACATGGTCACTTCAGGAATTTTTTCTGAGAAAATGTTTCATTCTACAGAAAAAGTGCTTATAAGCATTTTTGGTCAAAATCATATCACTTTTATATTGTTCGTATGATTTTTAGAGGCTCAGTAGCATTTTCGTCTCTGACAACTGAGATAAAAAAGTAATAAAAACAAAATTTTTAAATAAGCACTTCCAAACTATATAAAACATATAATTTAAAAAAAAAGAGGTTTAATCTTTGTATATAGTATACATACATAGTGTATATTTAAAAACCCTTAAAAGGGCTACATCAAAAAACACAAACGTTTTCGGAATAATAATTCCATCATCAGGTTAAAATGCCTAAAATAAGTATAAACCATTTAATTAAAACAAACTTGATTGAAATGTTGACTAAGGTTAAAAAAGCAAAATGGTTATACTTACAGGTTAACATGCCTGAGCCACCAAAATATTAGGGTACAACCCTTTACAAAAATGAAGTTACCAAAAAGTGTACATGTTGTTGTTTAAATGTGAGTGATGTTTAATACTTTATTAGATTTAACTTCAGGTAACACATAACCATGTCTCACGTGAGTTCCAGGGTCCGGAGAGTAAACCTCTTCAAACGGACAACAGCTGGTAACTGATTGACAAATTACTTATGAACGGTGTCGAAAACAGAATGTCAATGCACCATGGAACAGCGTTGGTTATACATAATATTTCTGCAGCCAAACGATTCAAAAACTTTAGTGGTGTTAAAATGATAACAGCAATCCAGATGTTGGGATTTAAAAAATGTCGATTTTTGAATTTTTTTGTGTATTGTTTGTATTGAAATTTATAATAGGATCATTTTAATTGTTTTTAAAAATTGCAGAAGAAGAATTGAAGAAAAATAAGAAGAAAAAAATATATTAAAAAGTAAAGTTGTAAATTGTTGTTTTCAGTTTACTCAAAATGACATAATATAAAGTGAAAATGTCCGGTTTTGAATCTAGACCCCTCATAATATAAAATGTTACAAAATACATAATGTATTATTATTTGTAGACACATGGTGGTAAACTATCAATATGGAACGAACTTGGCAGTAATTCTCACAAAGCATTATTACCTGTATAACGACTAATCAATATTTGTTTATTATTTATGATAGTTGTATAATCAATATCACTAAAAGTTTTTCTTTATTATAGGTATGATGGTGAATAAATTATCAGAAGTTCTGTGTAAGTATATTTAAAGTTCATGTTACGAGTTGGCGACAAACACTATTGTAATCAAGTAGTTTCTATTTCAAATATTAAAATTTTAAAAAATAAACGATTGTTAATAGTAAAATGGTAATTAACCATGGATAATTAAGTGAAATAGTAAATAAATATTAAATAAAAGTTATATAAATAACGAATAATAATTTGTTGTTGTTGTAAAACATTCAATAGCTGTGTTTATGTATTATTTGAACTTGGTATATTTTATTTAGAAGACCTATTGTAAGTTAAAGCCAAAAGAAATATTTAGAAAATTATCGCGATGTAATATTTCAATATTTTATATTTTCCCGAATTTTCCAAACACGACGATCATTACATATACTAACATAAAGCACTGCAACTGTGTTCGGAAGGAAAAAATATAGAATCACTAGAACAACTTCACAACTGCTAAAAAATTTAGCAGAAGCGTTGTGGAGATAAAAATCAAGAACATTGTATAACAAGAGATATAACCTTTAAATAATTCAGACTTATGTTTTAACACATAACGATGGCAGTGAGAACATATTTTATGAAAATATTGCAACAAATGGTGATTTAAACGGCAAAATAAAAGAATAAATTAAACAAAGAAGAATTATTAATGTGTTGGCACGGAATAAGTGAAAGACAGAAAAGAAACAGACGACTGTCACAGTTTGCAATCGAACGTAACCATTAGGTAATGTATTCATTACACTACATTACATTACGGTATAAGATAGGCACGGGAAAGTCCAAACAGTGTCAATGAAAATAAAATAGATTATATATCATCTATAGATTATTAATCATGTCCAAAAAAATAGAGCTAAAAGGAAATCGTTAAAAAACGAAAACTTTGACGAACCGTATCTTGCTTATAATTATTCCTAGAGCCTTCTGCAGTAGACCATTTTATTGTAATAATGGTTAATATTTCTTATTTTTATTTAATGTACCGTTGCATATACCTAAAACCGTGTAGAAAAGAGTTATAGAATAATTTTTGCAAAACAGTAGAGAAAATGGCCCAAAAATGGTGTGAGTGGCAAATTTTGAAAACTCGTATCTCGGATACTGTGATTCCTAAAGACTTCTGCTAAATGCTGTTTTAAAGAGAGGGGATAAAAATTTTACAGCAATACCTATGCCTATACCCTCGGGGAAAAAGTTATGGGGCAAAAAATAGGTAACATTTTAAAAGAAAATTTATTTTGAAAAACTTTTTTGTAGATGTATATGTAGGCAGGTGCATTTAATTCAACCAAATTCGACCTAGCGTATGGGGACAAATTCAGCTAGCTTTATCAATTTCACAAGTGGTATCTGTTTCGGAGACTTGGTTGGTGGTTTTTGATGTAGAAATACGTCGGTAGCTCATTTTTAGTGACTGAATACAAGAAGCCAAAATATCTCGCTGTCTTTGCAGGGACCCTAATGCCCAATACTCTTTAAACTGTGTCTCTCTCAGCTTTTCAGATACCCTATTTGGACATTTCAAACAGCATTTGTTGGTACACACAGGTCCCATTTTTTAGCAGCTACAGTCTTGTTTTCTTTTAGTCTTTTTCTCTTTTCTTTCAACCAATTATCCACATTCCGTTGTCTTTTTTTCCCTTCTTGACTAAGAGAGCATTACCAAGTGTTGGTGTTTGGGGATATTGGTGTATATTTTACTTACATAAAATGCACTTATGTCAATGTTGAATCATCATAAGGAGAAATCTAGATGAAAAATGACACAGAATACAGTTACGTCAATGTACAGAGCAACGATAATATAAAATACAATTGCGTCATTGTAGCACTGTAGATACAAGCACACACTCGACCTATCGAAGCACAATTATACATTCTGTCATTGTTACTCCAAAATCGACTGATTTTTCAAATATGACGCATCTGCTCCCTGGTGGCTAAAAGCTGAACAACACGTCTGACAGTGATCTGACAAGTGGGGTAACCAAGTTTGGACCCGATGATGACATAAACTCATTTTTGATAAATTTGCAGTTACGTCAATGTTCCACCGGGACAGCGATATAGTATTTTTCATATAAAAATGCTTGTACGTCATTCGAGATTTACGACGTCAGAACCCCACAGCGTTGCCAAAACATCTAAATAGTTAGTAAGTGAGGAATTTAAAAAAAAAACTAAATGTTTTTAATAGTTTTTTTAATTTTAAATTAAAAACCTATTTGTCAAACTATTATATTAACAGTAAATACACTTACACGCTAAAATACAAAAGAAAACATTTTAATACAAAAATATATATTCTAAATTTGAAACTTACCACTTTTAGAGCGTTAATAATAAAAACATCCCGCCATTATATCTTGTTCAAAATAATATATGTTATATGAAAGCTTATTAGTTTTCTACAGACTATTTAGTTGTTTTGGCATAGCACAATCACAATACACAACAATAATTAGTTTTTAAAGCTATTAATCTAAATTGAATATGTATTTATAAATACAATTTATTAATATATAATATATTATGATTAAATTGTGTAAAAAATTAAAACATAAACAAAATTCTTACTCTAAAAAAGTGGCAACATTTTAAGCAATTTTACCACACGCTGAACTGTCAAAAAATTTGAAGTATTCCCATATCAGTCGCGTACAATTGTGTAATATATTTAATTAAAATTACTATTTTGTAGAATATTAGACTTAAAGAGTTATTTCTTAAAATTAATATTAGTAATATTAACAATTGTTTTTGGTTATTTAATCGATATAATTTTAAAATTCCCAATATAATGATGATTATTATACCATTTTTCTGATTATTATACCATGTTGACGTCTATGAAAGATCGAGCAGTTCCGTATGGGTTTGGTATTATTAGCTGTGTTAGGAAAATTTGAACTCTAAGGTTGACGTTCTGCCAGCTGCTATTTATACTTTTGCAAACATGATTAATTTGAGCTTGCCAGCTCACGTTACTATCAAGATACAAACCTAAAAGTTTAGTGAAAATTGTAGAATAAACCAGGCTATCATTTACTTTTATAGAAAACTGGTAACTTCATTTTCATCTATAGTAAAATTGCATGGTTGTAGTTTTTAGCATTAACAATCAAAACATTTTTTACACCACCCTTTAAAATCTTCTGATATAACATTCATTTGAACAGTTAATTCCTCGGCACTTGAAGCAGATGTCGCAATAGTTGTGTCATCTGCATACATAAATACCTTATTTGAACTGACATATCTGGGCACATCATTAACATACCATAGGAACATTAATGGCATAATATTGAACCCTGAGGAACCCCAATATTAATATCGCCATAATCTGATCATGAGTCACTAAGTCTAACAAGGATCTTCCTAAAATGTAAATCAGATGACCGCCATAATGAGAAGTGACCTCTAAAACCAAGATTTTTTAACTTCTCTATAGCAACTCTTACGTTTATGGTATCAAATGCTGTTGAGAGATCAACGAAAAGTGCCCTCATAAAATCATCCTGATCCAGTGCGTTTTGAATGAAACTAAGTAATTCAGTTATGGCACCCTCTGTTGATCTTCCAGGCAGAAATATGTGTTGGTTGGAACATAGTATATTGTATTTACTAAAAAAACTATACATTCTTTTGTATACAAATTTTTCATAAATTTTGTCCAAAATAGTAGGAACCATAATTGGTTTTTAATTATCTAAAACTTTTGAATATTGGAGTTACAACTCCTACCTTTAAGCTATGTAGAAAAACACCCTGTTCCACTGATAAATTTATTAAGTCTGCAAGTGGTTGCGATATATATTCACTAATATACTTTATATTTAATTTATTTGATATGCAGTCAATACCTACTGAGGTAACATTTTTCAATATTCAACATTTGAAGGAACCGATAAACTCTTTGACATCGTACTCATCTACAGGAAAAAATAAAAGGATTTATCTGCATGTTGTGCAGTATACTGATTAAAATTGGTATTTTTAAATATTTTTATGATTTTATTTTTAGGACAAGTAGCAAAAAGAAGCGTTTGCCATCTCATATTTATTAGTAATAATTCTATCACCAAAGTTGGATTTTGTCACAATTATAACGTTTTATTGTCTTACCAATTTTTTTATTAACCGAACGCCATATAAACTTCTGCTTTTGATGTATGGTATTCTTAAATTCTAAACTATTTTAAAATAAGCTATTTTATTAATACCAGCGAGAAATTTCTTAATCGATCAACAGACTGACCATAAAATCTCTCTCCCTGACTCAACACTCTCTCTAGCTCATTCCTTTCTATTACCCATCTGACACACTCTAAACGGGTATGTGACACAGTGTCCGAAGTCTTACTATATAGAAAATTGTCAATTGTAAATTGTCAATAGTCCATGCTTCTGTTCCCGCATTTCAGTCAGCTCCGCAGATTCGGTCTCAGTGACTTCGTCTACTGTACAACATCCCCGTTGCATCCCAATTATCCTGCCACATCCCAATGGATGTGGCCCTCTCCTCGCTTTTGATGTTCTCCCCTTGTATCTCTCTATTTCTCCGTTAAAATATCCTTTCTCTCTATTTCTCCCACCAGCACATGTAAGGGTACACAGCCAGTGACCACCCATAGGGCAGCAGCAGACACAATCCTGTAACAATCGCCTCTTTTAACCATGATTTTTGTCTCGGACAGATATTCCGAGCCGATATTCATCAAATATGCCAAACAGATCCTCGCCACTAAAGAACCCAGCACAGGGGACCACTGCACAGTATTAAAATCGTTTCGGATGGCGAAGGGGAGTAGAACCGTCCACTTGTTGCGGTCTCCCCTTCCCTGTAATCCTATATTGTGTTCATTTTTATTTTCTGAAATGGCACAATATCATTTATTTATTGTAACTTCTTTATAAATATGTTGTTAAAATCGATCCATCTACTATTTGTTTTGGATTGGCACCAAACGATTTTTTTATCGTACAAAATTACTTGAAGTTTGTAGGATGTAGTTGAGAAATATTTAATTTAAAATTTTTACTGCTTGTACAGTAAATATTATGAAAGGTGATGCTTCATAGTACTGAGATATACATCCTGTTAAGACTCAGATCCTCTGAGAAATACTTCATGAAACTCCAGAAATACTTCGTAAAACATTAAAGTACTATTCACTGATGTTTTTAGACAATCTAAAGACATGAATTCAAAATTAGTTCTGAAAACAACATATGAATCTGAGCGCTACGAAATGCAAAACCCATCTACAAATCCACCGAAAATTTCAGTATTGAATCGGACCAGCCAACAGACCCAAAGAACACTCAAAGGTTGTAAATTGAGTGGATATTTCAGACAGCGTAGTATAAATTATGCTTTCTTTATTATGCAAAAAAACTGCTTTCTTTATTTCGGTATATATATTTTTTTCGCCAAAAAAATAAACTTTGGGATAAGCACTTCGATAAAAGTTGGTCAACCAGTTTAAATCGCATATTTTGGAGTTTACTCATGTGGAATGGGAAATAATTTGTTAAATAGATTATAGCTAAGCAAATGGTATATCCATTAAGTATAATTTCCACACAGAGTATTTTGAAACAACAAATCGTTTTTTTATAATAAATGTGTGTTTATTGCATGTCCCAAAAAATAAAATGTATGTTTAATGTACGATTGCAGTAATTGTTTTGAAGTCTATTTTGACTTAGTAACTTTATTATAAGAAATTATCTTTCATCTACATCACCATTTGCTATATAGTTTAGTTGTTCTTGCATTGTTTTACGATTTTAGATTATATAGCTGTATATGAATACACTTTTATACAGCGTTCACTATTGCATTTTAAATCAAATTGTATTTTCTCTATCTATTTGCATTATTTTCTAAACCTCCAGTCATGTACAAGGACCATCACATATATCTATAATTGACATCAGATTGTTAATACTATTTCTGAGTATTTCTGAGATTGTATATGGAAAAGCACAATGCAAAGCTATTACCGGGCAGATCTTATCAATATTATGAATGTACATGTTGATGTTGGATGTGGACTTCAGCCTTTGCTATTCAGAATGTCTGTATTATGGTCTCGGAAGTATTTAAATATGTAAGCATTAGCAAACATGCAAAATTTTACGGAAAGAATTTAAGTTTTTATATTAAACTTTTAGGCGTAATCTTTGTGTTCGTGTTAATCTCCAAAAAAAATATGTCAAATTATAATCCAGTAGTAACGTTGAGTCATAATATATTATAAACTATAATAAAACTATATAAAAAAAAGTAAATAATAATCATAACCCTTTAGCACAAATACTTTTTACAGCTCTACATTTCTTAATGAATCTTGGTTTCCCTTAAAATGTTCCTTTAGCTTTTCCCATTCCAGGCCAGACTGTCCAGCCCTTGTCCTTATTACCAGTAGTTGTAGATCTGCTTTCAAATCACCTAGAAAGCGTTTCCTGACCTTTGTCGTTGTGTCTGATTTTTTTTATTATAATTAGTTTTCTGTGTAGATGATATAGCTCAAAATTAATATAATCCATTGTTATTTTATGGTTTCATATATCGCCCTAAGCTTTTCCTTCTTTTAAAAATTGGCAATAGATTCTGATTTTTTTTTCGCAAGTAACCAAGACATAAGCAACTGATTTTATGTAAGTTTTATTAAACAATTTACTTTCTGTAATTTGTATTGTATTTGTATTTCGGTTGTTTTGATAAAATAAACTATTTAATCGTTTTTGTATTTAAGTTCTGTACATATATATAAAATATTTTTATATATCTTTCTGTACATCAGCTGATCAAAAAGTCAGCTAGCTCTACCAACGAATCCTAGCTCCTACGTCCACGAAGACATAACCAAGACAAGTCGCATAATCTTCGACAATATATGGTGTATTATGAGAGAACCTTATATAACAGAAGGAGTGTGAATGGCGGGTTTCGGCGCTTTATAATTGGAACACAACAGCGAAACCTTATCAAACCGCACGGAGACAGCGTCGTAAGGTACACCTCACAACCACAAACATGAAAGACACATTCAAATCATGACCCTCATTCTTTGTAGGCCCAAATGGCCCTACACTAGGTAGCTTTCGGGATCAAGCCAGAAGAGCAGAGGGTGCTAAGAATCTGCGTCTAAACCAAATAAAACAACAACGTTTTATATAGCGCCATATCACTGCCGCTGCACGAACGAGCATCGTATCAACATAAATGGAGAGAAGATCAACACAAAAAAAATTGAATTTATAAATAAGTTAAAATAGCGACCAATTACAAATAAGCCCCAATGTCATAAATGCCAACTTAACATTTTTTATTTTTGACAATTATATTGCCAAAAATAAAATTTTGTTTAAATATTCTTTTTTGTTTAGTAATAAAAAAAAGGAGATTTATTCACCATTGATAGATGTCTGAAAAAATGTAACAGATATATAGAAAATTAAATCAAAATGTGAAGTTTTATACAAAAATTATAAAGAACTAATATAATTATAAATTTTCAAATACATTCATTATTTCAAATTTGTCTATAGGATATTTAGTGTTGGAATATAAAGATGAAATAGTTTTGACGTTCTTTATTGCTATTTTTATATTGTCAGTAACCTTTAGTGTTTGTATTAATTTAGGTGTTAATGATGGTATAAAAGGTAGTGAATGATAATAGATGTTCTGATTGTTAGATACAATGTTTTGAGATTTAGCAAAAAATGGTGTTAAGTTATTTATATTAACAATATTAGAAAAAAGCATCCTATGTAGCATATCTGGAGGATAAGAGTTTTCAGTTAACAATAACAATTGTTAAAAAATATTTTAATTGAAAACTCTTATCCTCCAGATATGCTACATAGGAAATCTTTCAAATCGAATTATTTCTCACAAAAGTGATTGCAGAATTAAAAAACCATCTTGTGCTTTGGCAGAGCATGTAATCGATAAATACCATATTATGGATTTTGATAACATTAAAATTTTATGTAGTGAAAGTAATAAATTCAAAAGGACGTTTTTGCAAATGGTTTGTATTAGCAAAAGTGATAATAATTTAAACAAAAGATCAGAAATTCAAAATTTAAGCAAAATTTATAATTATATTATTTCTTTATAATTTATGTATAAAACTTTTTTTCAGACATCTATCAATGGTGAATAAATCTTCTTCTTTTTTGTTACTAAACAAAAAAGAATTTTTAAACAAAATTTTATTTTTGGCAATATACTTATTTATAAATTCAATTTTTTTTTGTGTTAAGAAAATGTTTTCAAACTTATACTAAAATTTCAGAGAAGCATTTATTAGATTAAGACATTTTTTTATTATTTATTTTTGAGATGTATAAGCAGCAATTTTATTTACCAAACTAATTTTATTTGGTGAGTTACAAAATTTTTTTCTTTCTAGTTCAACTTTGTAAGATATTTTGTCTTTTTTAGCAGCTCTTGATAATAATTGTAAACACAATTGAAAGCTAGAGATAATAAATAGTTAAACAATAGCCCCCTTTTATTGACTCCAACCCATCCAAAACATTTATATAAATTCCTTAACACTCAAGATTTCTCTCAACACTAATGCGAATTTAGGTCTAACCTTCGAGATTTATTTACAAACATGAGTGTCAGATGTAAACGTACATTTGATGGCCGTATATCCCATTGATAATAAGATTTTGATAAGTCAATGTTTAAAGATACTTATGTTGCCCATACCTTTAATTTATTTAAAATAATTTTCTTCTTCTAGTTAATATTTAATTATATTCAATTTCCCAACTACAATTTAATTATAAAATCCGTTTTCTAAGATTGTATTCCTTTGTATTCCTTTAAACCTAAACATGTACTGTCTCCTAGAGAATTTTTAATAATGAAATTTTACATCGCTTTTTCTTTTAAAAATTTCTTTCATTGTAACGGGTTGTCTGGATCATTGCTTTCAATAACACAAAACGCTTTATCCACTCGCCGTCATTGTTAGTCGCGTGTTTTTGTTTAGTCCTTTTTTTCGTACAATCATAGCCTTTAAGAAGAATTCTTTTAGCATATTTTCCACCAAAATAAAGCAAAATCAAAGTTTCTTTTGTGGATTTGGGGCACAAAACATCATCAAAGGGTTTTTAGTTTGAGATCATAAAAGAGTGAACTGAAAAAAATCTAGGGACAGAAAGAGATGTTATCAATTGTCGCTTTCGCTTGTCCCCAATCGAGTACAGAAGCGGACTTATTAGAAAGAAAACTAATTAGGAGACAATAATATTTTATACAGATATTTTAAAAAAGAATTGTATTAATAAATAGTGTTTATCTGTTTAATGAAAATAAAATAAAACAAAATAAAACTGTTTTACACTAAAAACTCTGCTCTTCTTCTTTTTGTTACCTGTTTGCATCCAGCCCTGGATAAACGCCTCTGCATGAGTTCTCCACTCTTCCTTGTTTTGTGCTATTTGGTGCGAGCTTTTACTCACTTTGGCTTCGATGTCGTCTAACTATGGTTTTTGAGGGCTTTCTCTACTACCACTGTACTCGCGTAGTCTCCAAGGTACAATATTTCTAGTCTATCTTTCGTTGTTTTATAGTGCCAGTGTCCTAACCAGCACCATTTTAGTTACGCAATTGTTCTAATTACATCTTCCACGTTAGTCCTGCTTCGCACGTCCTCATTTCGTGTATATTTTTTCACAGAATATCCTAACATAGCTCGTTCGATGGCTCTCTGTGTTTTTCTTAATCTGTTGGATGATAACTCACGGTCCTTATTCTATAGGTTGTAACTGGTAGAATACAACTATTCAATACCCCTTTCTTTAAATTTATTGGTATCTTTTTGTTTTTTAACACATCACTTGTAACAATATTAACATCACGTCGATTTTATTAATTTATTGTGTCTTTCATTTTACTATTTTTATTCTAAAAATAGTTGGCGCTCAACCCTTCGATCATTTTTTCTATTTACTAAAAAATAATCTGTCATCTAAATTCCAATTTTCATTTTTACTAAATATTCTGATTTCTTTATCAGGCTCTATTATGTTTTCTGAGATGATAGGACATCTATAAATTTCTATGCCACACTTCAGTCGAAAAAGTATATCTGTCAGTTGGAAACTTTGCTCTGACGATGGACGTTGTTGAGGACTATATTGTAACCACTAAAAATATATTGTCGATTTCTTTTAAACCATGTTTCACTTATAATAGCAAGGTCGATATTTTTATAATAAAGAAATTGTACCAGACTATATTTTTTAGCGACAGCAGAACGTGCATTCCATTTTATTGTATTTAAATTGCGTGTTTTGGGATTGAATTTTATTGGTTTTTTAAAGTATCCATAAGTTGGCTGTTGTAACTGGAAAGTATTTTATTTAATAAGTCCATGATAAAAATCTATAATTTGCTGGCTATACTCCTTTTTTAATTTTCAAAGTAGAGTAGATTTTTAATTTAATTTATTGACATAGGTCGTGAATGTCCAAAGGAGAATGGAAACAATGGTTTGTGGACATGTGATTGGATAGTGGGAGAGTTTTTTTTTTTTCGTTGGAAGTCTAGAGCTTGCATCAGTGGGATGGAAAAAGAAGTTATTTTGATTTCCATTAAAATTTGTAAAGATTTGTACAGTGTACACAAAAAAAACACATTTTTATCACAATTGTGTTTATCATCTTTAATTTCACCACAATTTATACACCTTTCGGGAGTAATGTTACACTGTTTAGATACGTGCCCATATCTTAAAGATTTGTAACGTTAGGTTAGTCTTCTTACAAATTGTTCAAATGAAAAAAAAGCTTAATTAAAAGCTATGCGATGTGGTATAATATTCCCTTCAAAAGTAACGACAATAGTTTTTTTCGGTACGACTTCGACTGTTTTGTCTTCTTTTTGGACTTTCCTATTTATGTTAGTCACGTAAGTGAATAATTCAATATTTTTCATGGGATAGTTGATATAACGAGTATCAATATCTCTTCTCATCTTTTAATTATTGTATGTAAATGCTTTTGAATTTTATGAGTTCAATAGGGGAAATATTACTAAATTATTTTCCTTTAGTTGTGGTTTTCTTAAAACCTCAATTGAGTTTTGGCCTATACTTTTAATTACCAAAGTGCTTGTAAGTTTAAATCTTTTTTATAGAATATGTGCAACTGTCATAGGATGTAATTTTCCTAAATTGTTATTGTCGGTACTTTCTATATATATACAAAGTAATATTTTGCATATTTTACTTATCTGAGAGAAGATGAAATTTTTTGGTTGCAACTGATTTGCTGTTTTCTGGAGGTCACTATCAATTGGATTATTATTATTTATACTTAAACTCGAATAATTGTTATTCATTTCACTATCTATCGTTACAAAAGACGTACCATGTTTATTTTTGTCCCCCATGTATATTGTTATGATCTGCTTTTAACCTGTTGGTGTTGATGGGACTCAACTACTTTAATTAATTAATAAAAAAAATGATTAATTAAGCAAATCAAAACATAAACAAAAAACAAATCTCAGGGCTCAATTTTATATAAATCACCTTCAGTCGTAGCTTCTAGTATTTCTTAGTTGTTTGCTTGTCGGTATAGACACTGGAAAATAAAAAATACCCACATACATTTAATAGAAATTATAAATACCATTAATTTTATCAAAAGGAATTTAAAATATTAAATATTGCAATTTTCTTAATCCTAGTATAATTATATTGTACTTAAAACACGAATAGAGAATCTTATTTCTTATTGTCTCCTTTGTAACTAAAAGCAACTTTCACAATTTGTAACAAACAAATCTGATTAAATTTGGATAAAATTTTTCCTTCCTGGATTGTATTGTAACCAAAAGAACTCGTCCACGTTCCCCAACAATGTGTTTCTGCTACTCTGCAAATTCTGCTCTCCTTCTTGTTCACTGCTTCCCATAGTGCTCATTCCTATCTTCTCCTGATGCAATTCTCCACCTTTTTTTTTAATCACTTCTATTTTTTATGGCCCAAGGATCTCTTTTATTGACTCGGTGCCACAAATTCAAACAAACTTTTCCTCGTTACTAACACAACTAAACACATCAGACTCCAAAGAATTTTCAAAGGAACCTCCCTACTTGGTCTATCATCCGTTCCACTATTCTGCTAATAACACTTGTAACTTTTAACACAACCTGCAGTACTTTTTCAACACACGGTCTTCAAAACTGAACTTCTCCTTTCGATCGAACAAACATAACAACCAAAATCTACTTATTCATTCCAGACATCGGCTCTTTCTTCCCTTTCATCATTATTTTTCATCCAATCAAAAAAACTTTCAACCATACCATATAATTTACCAAATTCAACCTCTCTGTAATTCTAAAGGAATTCTCAAACTTTCGTATTTGCTTGTTCTTTCTGGAGTTCCAAGAATAAATAAAATTCCTTATACCTTTATAACCACAACTTAATTCTAAGATGCAATTTTTATTTTATTTTTGATTTTAAATAGGAATATAGCAATATATATATATATATATATATATATATATATATATATATATATATATATATATATATACATATATATATATATACTACTCTCCAAAATTAACGCACCACCTAAACTGGCCCATGATTTTAAAACTATATTTCTTCTGAACCCTTAATTGGATTTCGATGATTAATTGTTTACATTGTAGGTATATTTCTAGTTAATGACTTAATTATTGTTTTTTGAGAAATGTCAACGTTTTATCTATATACAGGATGTAAAAATAAAGTTGTGTTTTTTCATCTAATTTTGCAACACTCTGTGGAATGTATTAGAAACAAACACTACATGTTAATAACATTTTGAGATCGCTTCGTTCTTTCTCCACATTTTCGTAAAAAAATCATCACGATATCTCTATTATCAAAAAAGGAAAAGTATTTTCAAAGCATTACGTGATTTTTTACTCTACAAAATTAACGCACCACCTCAACTCTACCATAATTTTTAAGCTATTTTTCTTGTGTATCCTTGATTGGATTTCGATCATTTTTTTTTTCGCATTGCAGACCTATTTCTAAGTAATTACTGTATTAGTGTTTTCTGGAAAATGTCAACGTTTCACTCATATACGGGGTGTAAAAATAAATTTGATTTTTCATCTTATTTTGCAACGCCCTGTGGAATTTATTAAAAGCAAACGTTACATTTTATTAATATTTCGGAAAAGCTCAATTTTTTTTCAACATTTTCGTAAAAAAATTATCGATATCTTTATTATCAAAAAAGAAAAGTACGTTCAAAGCATAATGTGTTCAGGCAATTACTTTACCTGATGTAGGGTTAAGTTACCGTGAAATAGGCTTGAGGTTAGGAGTATCGCATACTACAGTATCACGAGTCATTCAACGTTTTCGAGAAACAAACTACCATAAGAGACGGCGTGAACACCTCAAGATCGGTTTATCAGGCTTCGTGCTTTAGAAGAACGTTTTCTCACAATGAGACATTTACAAATACGTGGCAAACGTTCATAATATTTAAATTAGTAGAAACACTACAAAGGCGTCTCGCTGAACAAGATCTGCATATACGGATACCAATCAGAGCACCAGTTTTAAACGTAAATCATCGTAGAAGTAGATTACAATTTGCCAGAGAGCACCTTGACTGGAATGTTGATGACTGGGAGCACGTGTTGTTTACTGATAAATCGAGGTATTGCTTATATAGCTCAGGTAGACATGTGAGTTTTTCGGCGGCCAAGAGAACGCTACGCACAGTGTAATTTACGACCTATTACTTTATTCAATGAAGGATCTGTAATGGTTTGGTAAGGTATATCTCTTACAGCTCGAACGGACATTGTTGCTTTACGAAGAGGTTCCTTAACAATTGAAAGGTATATTACAGACATTTTGTCTAACTATGTAGTTTCATTTGCTCCTTACATAGCAAATAATTTTTTTTTAATTCATGATAACGCCCGATCACATGTTGCACGTGTGGTCCATGAATATTTGGACGAGGTTGGAATACAAACCATGAACTGGCCACCCTGCAGCCTTGATCTCAATCCTATAGGGAATTTATTGATCATTAACTCAGGAGCCGACAACCGACATAGAAGTTATGGTGAGATAAGTTTGGGATGCAATAATTGATCAAGACCAAATACGCCGTAATTAGGTAATTATTAATTAATTAGATGTAGAGATAGAAATACTCGTTATTAAGTATTTTTGGGAAAGGATTATTGTTAGGGATTATTTAGGTTAAATTTTCTTAGGCTTTATTTGTATTAAATTTTAAAAAAGTTTATGTAAGTGTTGTTTTTTTTTGCTCTAAATGTTAATAAAAACTTGTTACATTTAAAGTTCTGTATAATCTTTGATAATAGAGATATCGAAATAATTTTTTACGAAAATCTTAAAAAAGAATAAATCTATCTTAAAATATTAATAAGATGTAGCGTTTATTTCTAATGAACTCCACAGGGTGTTGCAAAAAACGATGAAAAAACACAACTTTATTTTTACACCCCGTATACGGATAAAACGTTGATATTTTTTAAAAAACATTAATATATTGATTTAATAGAAATGGACCTATATTATGACAAAAACACCATCAAAATCCAATTATTCATTCAGAAAAAAAAATAGCTTCAAACTTATGGTACATTGAAGGTGGTGCGTTAATTTTGGGCAGTATATATTCTTATATAAATCAAAGTAAAAAATATTTTTATGACATAACTGGCTGCAGTTGTTGATCTAAAATAACCATTTATACAGTAAAGCAACTCTTGTCTAGACAATAATATTTATTTCCATATTTCAAAATTCCCTACTTTGTTATGTTCACAATATTACAATGTATTATTGAATCGAGTAAATAAAAATAAAAAAGATTTCAAAGAGTGTGTTTGACATACCAATGCCTAACATGGTTAAAATGCAATCTCAACATAATGGAAGCCTCCCCTGTCCTGACCCGAGATAAATTGAAAAGTTTTTCTTTCTCATACAAAACACTACATCGAAGTGAATAAAAAAGAGATAAGATTCCTATTTGCGAAATTGTTTGGGAGTTACTCTTCATGCAGATACAAGAAAATAAGAAAGAAAAAGGAAAAATTAAATTATTTTTTTATATTTACCACTCTTTTATATGTCCTGAGTATTTTGCTTATCGGTTTTATGTATTGGCTTAGATAAATTTGTTTCTTTTTCTATTTCGTTTCGTGTTTGTGAACTTTCAGATTTGGCGGAACATTTTGCTTAGAGGGATAAGTAGAATCGTATATTGGAAATAAAATTCGATTAGGTGTCTCGAAATTGCTCGTAAAATTGAAGATGTTAGTATCAAAGCAAAAAGTCGACATCTTTTATTAAACACGTAGTAAACATGTTATATCTTTCGAAAAACAATTACAAAATCATGGCAAGTTATTAAAACAAAAATTTATAACAAAAACGTTATATCCTATATGTCACTATATTTTATATGCTATAAACAAAGTAATAAGATTGCAAAATGTTAATATTAAAATATTTTGCATATGTTTGATGTTAAAATTAGTATAACTACTACAAGTAGACATACAAGTGCGAAATTGCCTAAATATCGTTAATATAATGGTTGTCCTCAAAACCAAAATCATTCAACGCGAAGTCAAATCTTTTGGATGGTATATGTTGAGAAGACGTTTTTTCTTAACGCCTTTATCACATTATGCATTTCTTCATTTTGATGTTCTTCGTTTGTCAGTCTTTCAAATCTTGTAATCAGGGTTTTAGTAACTAAATGTGATTGTATAGAACGGTGATGTGAGTCACCAGTCATCAAAATGCTGATTGCAAAATCCAAAAGACTGACAGACACAGCAAAATGAAGAAATGTGAAATGTGAAAACAACGTTAAGACAAAAGGGCTTCTCAACATATAGTATCGAAAAGGCTCAGAATGCTTAAAGAGGAATTAAGGGCCCAACAGAAGATGAAACACCAACTGCAATAACCGTTCTACCTGTAAAGTGGACAACAGAGAAAATAGGGAGAGTACTAAGAAAACACAAAATAGAAACGATATTTAATACAGAAAAATCTCAACTATTTCACCATCTCCAAAAGTAAAAATACCGTCTGAAAATCAAGGAGTATCCAAAATTCCACTGTGCTCTATCTCAGCTCTAGGTTTAATATATATATATATATATATATATATATATATATATATAATATATATATATAATATATATATATATATATATATATATATATATATATATATATATTGATTTATAGTATCAGCAATCGGTCAGGAAATAAAACTCTATTTGTTCAGTCTCAATATTTCGTCACGATTTTGTGACTTCTTCAGGAGAAAACTGTAAATTTATTAGAATCATCAATTATTATGTGTAAACAAAGTGAATATTTTAATACTTACAACTATAAGAATAAAAATTTAAATTTTTTTAGCATATCTAAATAAATGACATATTTGTTTGATTTTATTTAGGAGTTATGGTAACCGCAATATTTTATAGAGTGAATTCCCATTGTACAATTTTTAGTGAGTCGGTTAAATAAACAATTACTATGACACTATTATCCATATTATAAAGTGGAAAGATGGAATTAATAGTACAGAATTGAGAAAGAATCAGGAACACGATAAATTGATCTATAAAATGTAATTGATGGTATGTAGTCAGTTATTGCAATACTGATATTTAGGAATGTAATAAAATTATTGGTACAGTTACTAGAGAATTACTAAGTTTGTGTTTAAATGTTAAGATCTATCATATTATATATTGTTTAGTATTTTGCAGTAGATATTACTTAACATTAGTAGATATTGACATTGACATGACATTGACTATAAATCAATATTTAAAACAGTACGGTCGAAAAAAAAAAAAGGGGGGGAAAGGAGTACGACCGTCAATCCAATATAGACTAAGGAACACTCGAAGAGTGGTGGGTTTTTCGGTCAAAGTGGAGAAATAAAAGACAAAGAAGGTGGCTACTTCATCTATTTATTGAAGACGTTTCGCTTTCTGCTCAGAAAGCATCATCAGTTCATCTAAAAAGAACAATATGAAAAACCAAACATCCATAGAGAAGTTAAAACATGTGTGTTACCTTACAAAGACATGTAGCAGTCAATGATATTAAATGTGTGAAAAAGCTTACGATACTGGACATTTAGAGATAAAGTTGTATAAACAATTAATTGAAACTAGGTATAGTTTACAAATTAACAGCTAGCTAACAAGCTAGCAATAGCCGATGCTCTATGCAAAGCCGGAAAACCAATTAAACAGAGCAGAGTAGGAAGACCGTCAAGTAGTAGCATTCAGCAGATGTACGAGAAACATAATGTTTCCGTCAAACTTTCATCAGGTCAACGATTTCCTGTGTTATCTACTTATTTTTTGCCAATATTGTACCTGTTGCCAACGGGTTACTTACATAAAATATTTGGGAGCAAATATTAACAGCTAGTGTAACCCAAAAAAAAAGAAATACTAGCAAAAATAAAAGAAGCCAGCAAAACATTCATGAACATGAACACATTTTTTACAAGATCAGACCTTAGTCTTGAGCTCAGAATCCGATTGATCGGATGTTAAATATTCTCTGGCCTTCTCCATGACTGAGAAAATTGGAAAATTGACTCTGAAATATAAAAAATAATAGAAGACTTTGAGATTGGAAGGTACGGTGTAGAGTAAAAGGTCAATAAAAGGATATTGGAACTTAGGCTGAAAGACCTAAAAAAAAGGGTTTGACTGCTCATCTGCAAAAATCTTTCCTACAGCAGTTTCCAAAGCTACAATTGCCATTTGGATGGCCAACCTTTGAAAGGAGATAACGCAATAAGAGGAAGAAGAATATGATTATGATTATTAGACTTAAAGATATGTCCAATATTAAAAGTAACGTAGTCTTGATATCTAATCATGTTAAGAGCTAGTTAAATGGTTTTTAACCAATGTGATTCAACCAAAACACATACATACATTTTTAAAGGAAAAAAATTCTTTATAATAATATATTTGTATTTTGCAAGTAATTTTCTGCACATTTAACATAAATCTCTATCTTCTTAAAAAAATGCCTAATATATGCATATATTTAATAAAAGTCCCAGCAGTCTATTTATTATGCATTTTACTTCCCATTCAGAGAAACTTCCCGTAACGATGTGTTTGTTGAGCTCAATGCTGAGATTCTAATTGGGATGCACTCAAACGCCTAATTATGTATTCAAATATCTTTCATATTCGAGATCGCATACAAGAACATTAGTAAACACAATGAGGATCCTCAATTTGTGTTAAAACAGTTCATTACACATTGCCGAAACTTGTCTGCTATTGCAATTAAATCATATACCGCTGGGAGACTGAACTTAATTAGTATCAAGATTAATACTGTCATAAACTAGACTACTTTGGGCGAATCCCATTAATATATCGGCCGTTCTTCAAGCAATTTAAACTTCAATATCGTGTTAGGTAAACGTGAGTAGCGAATTCCAGAGAATGACCAATTTATGCATAAAGTCACAACTTAATAATTGGCCGTTTGTGGCAAATTGACTTGGGTCTGTCGCAAACGGTTGTCGTGATTATATACATAGTACAACTGATTCACTCCCAAATTATTTTTTTTTTAAATTTCATAATTTTACTTATATACTGTATCCAGAAATTTAGTGTCTCATTATAAAAGTTATTTTAATAACAGCTGTACAACTGAATAATCCGTTGTAAATACTCTATTGTTGTATAATTATCACAGCTACCAAAGCTGCCAGGACCGGCATAATAGCCAAGCATAACACAACTGTATATAGGTACATATTATAATCAGATCAAATATTATCATTCAAGCATAATGTCAAAAAACTCTTTTTATAAACATACAAATTTCCCATAATTATTGTTATTAATCATTATTTTAAGTCTAAACAAAGAAAATGTTTTGTGTGTGTGTTTTGTGTTTTATTGGCACTGGTTTTCACACTGGCCAGTCAATTTCATAATGATTTTTTTAGACTATAACTTATCACTAACTCAGGGGAGTAATGTGTAGTGTCTGTGTTGAGTAAATATCTTGTTACTTTAGTAAAGTTGACCTCATTGTCTTTACAAAGAGCCGCTAATTGTATCTGAACGTCTGAGGTCCCTTCGGTGAGTACCGATTTACTCGTTTTAAAAGGTTCATATTTATTCATGTTGACTTGTTATGTTTAAATTTTCCGTTTCATGTCTGAAAAAGTTGACAAAAAATTGGAAATTTCTTTATTAATAATTTCACGAAAAAAAATTATTCTTCATTAAAGGTTATGCATCACATGGAAATCATTAATCGATAATCTTATAAAATATTAAATGGTAGATACGGAAAATCAAAAGTATTAATATTAATACTGAACAGGAAAGTGATTTTAAATTTAGATATGCAAGAAAATGTAATTTTTAATTGTTTGTAGGTATTAAAAATTATGTCCAAGTTTAGATTTATAGCCTTCTAATAATTAATAATACATTTAAAGTAAAAAGTAAATAAAAAAAATACTTTTGCATTTGTTGATTTTGTATATTGAATAAGGTAAATTAGAAATAAAATTAAAAATTAATGCACCTACTGATACATCATTAAAAGGCCATAAGTCTAAATTTCAAAATAATTTTTAATTCCTACAACCAAATTAAAATAACATTTTATGCTGCACCTAAATTTAAAAGCACTTCACTTTTAAGCATAAATCAATATTTTTGATTTCCGCTGTATACCACTTAAAATTTTATAAATTTGATTATTGATTATTGATAATATATATTGATGATATAAATATTATATTTAATTTTCACTTCACCATTTTATTATTTCACTTGCAAAGTTGTTAAAAAAAAAACAAAAATTTTTTATTACTTTCAAAATTTTGATATATTTAATAAATAATCGACACAGAAAATATAATAATTAATTAATTCTAATACTCCATCAGTTTATGTATTTTTTTCCTTAACTATCTAGATATTTATCTAAATTAAATATGTAATGTAAATGACATAAAATATAAAATTCGTTAAGCCGGCCGGCCCTTTTTACTATTTACCTGAAGAGGCAAATCCCTTTATGGCTTCGACTTTATCAGCGAGATACTTTTAAATTCTACATAAGTCACTTCTTATAATTGTGAATAAAGTATATACACGTGTCAGTAATCAGTGTTTTAAATACGGAATTATTTATGAAATTGTTTCATGTCTTTATATTTTTAAATTTTGGGTCGTTCTATAAATAGGACACTAAAACTTAAGGTTATCAAAATTGTAAGTATGTATGAATGAGTTAAAAGCAAACATGGAAATTACCAATTTTATTGGCATCTAATAAAAATAAGTTTATGTTTTATAATATTGTATAAAACAATGTCTTTGTGTTGAAATTGTCTCTGGATTTTTCAGCACAGAGACATACACAAATACACATGGACGCAAAATACGAGAGGGTTAAAATCAATCATAGACTACACAACCATCCGACAAAAGACAAATATGATTGTACAAGATGTAAGAGTATTGAAATGAGCTATCTGTGGAAGCGATCATCACTTATTAAGAGCTAAGATCACATTTGGAGTAAATAAACCTAAAGAAAAGGAAATGAAAGGGAGAAAGAAATACAGAAGAGGTATAACCTAATCAGCTTAGAACAAGAAAGCATGAGATAATTATACAGAAATAGATTAAATCAAAAGTTGGAAAATAAACAATTTAATAATAATGAAGAACATTACACTCACATAAAAAGGTGTCTCCAGGAGGCAGCAACAGAAGCCATTGGATACCAAATCCAGAATCAAAGAAAACTTCCATATTGGTTTGACGAAGATATAGAACAAGAAATAAAGAAGAAAAGAGACCAATATCAAAAATAACTTAACTTAGTTAACTTAACCAAAGCTATTTTCAACACTTTTCAGAATCTTTGTTAACCGCGGAGTGATATCTCTGAAATATGGTAATGAAAAATATTTGTTGATAGGAGTATCCGAGACTGGGTTATCACTTAAGACATGAGGATCAGCATTGTTAGTCGCGAAGGAAGGTGAAGTGTCTTCATTATGGATAGTATTAAACAAAATCTTATTCACTAATGGTGTTGGATAAGCGTTTGAAATAAAAAGTTTCTGTAGGATTTGAAGGTTTTTTGTATGAAATGAAGGATCTGATAGTTTTATTACTCTATTTTTCATCATGTTTGATTAAATTGACTTTGGTAGAATTATTATGGTAAGAGTGGTAGTTAAGGTATCTACCAGAATCGGTCGTAGGTCAGTTAATATCACAATCTGGAAGAACAAATACATAAGACAAGACACAAAAACAAAAATCAATACAGTAGCAATTACACCTATATTAACATACACTCGGAGATAAGACCTGACACATCTAAAACGAGACGACTACTAGAAACAACTGAGATGAAAATATTCTAACGGATATCAGGGAAAAGTCTGATGGATAGGGAGAGAAGCGAAAACATAAGAAGAGCATGCAATATAGAAGACATAAATGGATGGGTGACAAAACAGAAACAGGAGTGGAACGAACACATTAGTAGAACGGCAGAGGATAGGATAGTACGAATAGCACGAGATAAGTCATCAAATGGACGAAGAAGTATTGGCAGACCAAGAAAAAGTTGGTGCGATAATTTAAACAATTTAGGAGGCTAATATTAAAGAAGAAACAGGCTTTAAAGCCTACATACAAGAAGGAAGAAAAAGAAGAAGGAAATACCGTTCCACTCATATTTGTGTTGCCTCTTAAAGAGTTGAAGTCATTCTTTATACATAATAGTCCTCCAGGAACTAATGGTGAGACAAACGTTAGTCGTTGGATGGACGAGGCAACACTTTTAATATTTATACAACATTTTATACAACATGTAAGGCCAACTTCAGAAAATAATGTGTTACTTCTGGATAATCGCGACTCCCACCTTCATATACCCACCAATAATTTCTGCAGAGAAAACGGCATCACTCTATTATCTTTTCCACCCCATACATTAAATAAAAGCCGTTGGATCGTGGGTTGTATGACCCATTCAAACATTACGTTAACATCGAAATGGATAACTGGATGAAGTCACATCCTGACCAAACGACGGCTATATAATATGACCTTTTTAGAATTGTCGTTGATGCATTTCTTAAGGTCACCTCTCTACCAAATATTATGACCGATTTTAAGGTTTTTGGCATTTGGTCATTTAATAGAGACGTTGTAAGTGATCAAGAATACGCACCTTTATCGGGGACAGAAAAAAAACTGTTACCTTAATGTGAGGTAGCAATTCCAGGACCCAGTTAAAGGCTTCCTGAACTTGCTGGCATGACATTTAATTGAAAATTCCTGCACGTCGCAATCTTATGATGAAGTAAACAAATCTTTTGAAGCTTTGGGAACAAATCGACCACTTTCTAAGGCTGTTTCCAACAAAAAAAAGTTCTCAAAGGAAAAAATATATTAATTATAATTTAATCTTAATAATAAATAACTAATTAAATAAATAATAATTTACTTTAATCTAATAAACATTGTGGACATGTCCTAGTATAATTTAAGGGTGTAAATTTCTGTATGGTACTAAATACTGCTACTTCTGTTACTATTATTGTAGTTTTATAGCAAAATCTAACATCATTGTATCATGTATCGTAAATTGTTAAAACCATATACAATCTCCACTACTAGCAAATTCTCCTTGGCGAAAGGCATTTAATTATGTGTTGTTCTACTTGTGAAACTTTAATGAGCGTTTCTTACTTTATTACGCTATTAAATAAAACATTCGACCTTATAACCTTTCATCCAAGCAACTAACCCTTGTGATTCGGGTTTATCCGCCATAATACAATTCCCAATCTGCACATTCATAACAAACTTAAATGATCAGACATAGTTAAAGTTCCTGCATTCACACTCGATAACGTCCCTGCTATGCGTATACATCTATTATGATGTGTGTCTTAAATGGACCGTTGGCCTAAGGGCGTCTTGACCGTTAAGTGACCTCGCATCGTGGCACACGTTCGATGCACGACCAACTTTGCATTTGTATAAAGACGATTCGAGTTGCTGTGTTGCCGGCAGACGTAATTCAGAATCGTTAAAACTGCATTTCAAATAATAATAGACCCTTCTTTTAAACTTCTCAAAAGTAACGCAGTAACAAAACTTTTTAGACAAATTAAACTTTTTAAACAAATTAGATGGCGAAAACCAAGAATTGTATAATTAACCCATTATGACATATGAGTTATTTTTTTTTATAATTTATTAAAGAAACTAATATATTTTTATTAAGAATTTATAATAATAGACAAATTAAGAATTTTTTAACCGAAAAACTTATTAACTAACAAAAAATATGTGTTACACAAATGTAACGCTAGGTCATTACGGTACCGTAACTAAAATAAAATAAATTCTTAGGAAACACAATGAAATTTATATTATAACTAGAATGTCTTCAAATGAAAAGTATAATTGCAGTCAATACACATGCCGACATTATATTTGCTACACAATATACGAGTACTACTGCAACACCCCTCTCCTGCACAGCGACATCTTTTGTTGTTAGGTATACATATTAAAAGGTGATTGTTTCCATCGTACCTTAGATTGTCTGAGATTCTATTAACCGAGACACTAAATTTCGAAGAACTTGGTCTTCCTCCATGCTTTGGAGCATTTGTATATTTTTTAAGATACGACTGAGCAATACATTTTCTGAAATCTAATTGGAAAATCTTGGGGTAGTGGTGCTTGTAGAGTATCCAGCTGTTACTAATAGTTGCATCAATAAACCATGTCAAGATACACCAATTACTACTTCTTTGAACCTATTTCAATTCTATATGTAGAGATGTTTTGATCCATTAAATCCGTTCCTCCCATATTATTGTTATATTTGGCAATGATTTGTTGTCTTGGAATTTGCACATATTTTTTTTTTGCTATATTTACGCACAGTTCCCACAGGCGCAGCCCCATAAGCTGTAGATGCAGCAACCACAACGTTATTGTCTACCCACTTTATGAAAAAAATACCATGATCGCTGTCGATACATGAAGCAAAACTAGCACGGTGCGAATTTTTCAATTCTTTTTTCTCGGTAGTGAACAAGTTTTAGGAATTCTGTCATCCCTAAAGGTTCCCGTTATATTATATCCTTTTAATTTCAAGTAGTTAAATACGTTCATATTAGTGAAAATCTTATCCACATAGAAATGATAAGGATATTCTTTATGTGGTATCTGCTCCAACATTTTTATCAGCGGAGTGGTAGTTTTTCCAAAGGTTTCCTCAACTGTGGTGTGTATATCTTTTTGTTTACCTTGGTAAAATTCAAACTCTAGAAGATATCCATTGTAGGAATTGAGCGCCCACATCTTGAAACCAAATCTAATTGGCTTTGCTTTTATAAATTGCTTACACCCGTGCTTGCCAAACTATCGAATCATTGACAGGTGCTCAACGGGAACAAAATGTTTATGAAAATTATTTTTTACCATATTTGCAAGTTTAAAGAGTTTGTCATCAGCATCTACTTTGGAGTTATCTGCGCAGTGTATAAATCGCATTATCTGAGTGAATCTTTCCTGTCTCATGGCATTATAAACTGTTTCATTTCGCATGTCAGGCTGGCTGCCCCAAAAATGTCCCTTGCTAAGTTTGCAGTCGTATCCGTTCAAGATTAGAATGGCAATGAAACATCGAATTTCTTCCGCCATAATTTGAGGATCTGGACAGTTTTTAAAAATAAAAATCTTCTATTACTAACATCTGGATAATATTATCATCTAACATTTTTTCGAACAGAGCAACAGGATCTTTGATACCTTTTTTATTATTTTGCATAGGAAAAGGTCGTGCATGTGACGGAACTAAATCACAATTCTTGTTCCAGTTGATTTTACTGTTAAGCTTAATTTTTTTTTTGGATATCGTCCCTGTCTTCCTGCTTTTCAAAATTCTCATTTTCTTTAGTTTCTTCGTCTGTATTTTGTTCGGATGCATCATCTGAAAGAGCTTCGTCATCATCACCATCTTTATATTTTTTAAATCCAATTTCCACTTTCGATAGAAGTTGACGGCTAGTTAGATTGCCTACCTCATCCTCATTTCCAGAATCCTTATCCGTTTAGTCACTGGCATCCGGAGGATCAATGAAGAGTATTAATGCTTATTTCAAGGTTGAAAAGGGCACGTACTCCAGAGAGCCTAGCGTTACTTTCGTTACTAGCGTTACGTAAATTTTCACAGACAACAACAACAAAGCATTAAACAGTGTTCTTGTAAAAATATCATGCATTTTAAGCTTTTTGTAACACTTACTCGAAACGAATGTTATGCTCCATGATAGTTGCTAAATTATATCTGATTCAGACTGCAGTTACTCACTAATCAAAACAACTATCAGCGTGGCTTTGCACAAAATGCTTTTTATGTTTGTTTTGAATGCCTTACCCCGCCATCTCCGTGATTATGGCCAAACTGAAACTTCATGTACAGTTTTCTAAGTACCTCTGCAAGCGTTACATAAAAGTAACACTAGGTCACAATGGGTTAAACTGCTAATAACGAAATTGAAGTTATTTAACTTATTACTGCTCATATTTTTTTTGATTTTACTAATGAAAGGTGACAAGTAGAGGTTTTTTTTCGCTCTACATGTATCATAAGTTAATTTCACGTTTCTATAGCAGGATCATAAACGATACTGAACAATATGTTATTCCTTCTTTTTCTGTTCTAATTATATCACTCTAGAAACCTACTGCTTCTCCATGGCGTTTTTTATTCTAACTCTCGTCTTTTACCACCATTAAATTAAAAGACTGTTTTATAATATAATTGTTGGCCTTTCTTAGCCTGTGACCTGTTCTATTTAATTTCCCTTATATAATTGTTTTTTATGGATTCTGCTTCTAAACTAACTCCATAAAACTACGTTATAAATTTTAAATTCGAAAACATTTATTTATATATGTTTACAGTTTTTCTTCTAAGTTTCTGCTACGCATTAGAAAAACACGTTAAATATTCTGCCCTAATAACCTAAACGGGCGTATCTCAAGGAAAGACAACTTTAGGAAATAAGCATTTTAGTAAATCCACAAACCTCACTCACTTCCCCTCTTTCATTTACATTTTTAAAAGTGGTTATAATCAAGTTCATGTGTATATTTTATAATTATATTGTAATAGTTTGAAAATTATTTGTAGTTATTTATTTTTATGAGATACGTCTATTTGGCTAAGGATAAGCCTTAAAAGTAAAAGACATCTCAAAAATGTAATACTATCTTTCTTAAATGTTTTTTTTTTAAATACATCTACTAATTAGAAATTAATCTAAAACTTTTTAATATTGTAATTTTATAAAATAATGCTCCTAATTTATTAAAAATATTGTTTCTTACCTTTTTATTGACTAAAACAACAAGGTAATAACAATTCTCAAAATTTAAAATACATCAAGCACATTAGATGCATAATGAAATGAATTTATTCCTCTTTTTATTGAAATATAACTCAAACTATACCTTTTTATAGAAATATATCTAAGTAACTAGTAATAAGTAATATGAAATATTTATCAAATGCAACACAACTATTAAACTTTTATTTAAACAAAAAACTTAAACTATACATACAATCAATAATTATTTGCTTTCAATTCTCTGGAATGTTTCCCCATTCCAACCAACCTATTATTTTCCATTAACCCTAGATTTTAGTTATATTGTTCTTTTTTCCCCAGAAATTCCACAAAATTTTGTTTGCATTTTTGGTCCTGGTAAATTGTTAGTTTTTTTTTATTTCTGCACTTAAAAAATCGAGTTCAATAAATTCCTGGTCATCAAAATCATTTTTATATTTCATTGCCTTATGACCTCTCAGAAATATCACTTCTACCATATCGTGTAGATACGGTCTAGGCTTTGTGTTACTTAACTTGTAGGTTGAAGAATAATCTTGCCACTGATAAAAGTTCCTCATGTCCATTTGATATGCTTCAGTTTTTGATGACACTTTTTTCACAACAGAGACAAAATCTTGGAAATCGTAGAGTTTGTTTCCCATTTTTTGCATTAATTGTTCTATTCTCTGATGAAATTAAGCTGCTGCCATGAATGTATGTCCTGGTTTAAAATTAGTATCTCTTTTTGGCAGCAAAAATTGATTAAAAGTGATGATGAGCTCATCCATGCTTCTTCCAAACATGGCCTCAAGGCTTTTATTTTTTGCCAATTTAAACAAAACTCTCATTGTTCATAACAATTGAGTAAATATTGCAGCTTTGAACATGTCCAAATGTGGCACCGTTATAACTTTTTCTATATCCGCGCAACATACTATATAATCGAAGTGTGCGTCTTTATTTTTGTCATTGACATACTGCAAACGGGATTTGTCACCTCTTTCTGTATGTTTTTTCCAATTTTTACACATTTAACACAATTCATCTATGTTTTTTTTGTGTGTAAGCTGTCATGGAATGAAAATTGTTCACACAACTCGCACTCTTCATGTCCCAACTTAACTATAGAAATAGTCATTATCTTTGCAATGACTTGATACTTTTCGTATGAACATATATATCACCATACCTAAGTATAAAATCATTATACATGGAAACAAATAATAAATCACTTGCTAGATATAACCTATAAGGGCATGTTCTCTTCTATAATGTGAAATAGTAGGTTTGAAAGAATTAATATGAGTTTTAATAGGTTCATCATCTATTTTATTTCTAGTTTTCTTCAGACACCTTTTGTCTTTAGCTGGGACCACTAAGTTATTACCACTTTTTAGAACATTTCTTAAAACCTTGTCATTATTCCTTTTATACCCAAGAGTGGTTAGAAAGAAAAACTTAGAAACCGTTTGAGCTGTACCGTCATTGTCTTTTAGTGAGTACTTAAATGAGTGGTTTCGTTTAAAGCCATTATTATTTTGTACAGTTCTTTGTTTAATGGTTATCTCAGAAACGTGATGGAGTATAAAGGATTGTCACTCAGATTTGTCAATTCTGTGGATTCTCCACAACCAACTTTAACACCATGTTTTTGGGCTAAAGCATTAAATAAGTTATTTAATAAGTGATTAAGATTTACCTAAAGAGTGTATATATGTAAGAGAGTAGTAATAATAAATCAGGAGCGAAGAAAGTAATTCTTCAACTATGCACTTAATTATTATAGGATTATAAACAAATTTTAAATCAACTATTAAACACGTGCACATTCATTCACTCCGTAAGTATACACTATACAACTGATTTACTTAGCGGCTTGGACGTATAAATATGTTTATATGGCATTCAGTTTGTGCATCAGGTAGCGAAATGGCCGCATCTCAGAGTTACGAACTTTATGCTAAGTAAAATGAGATATGGTAAATTTGCTTAGGATTTCATGATTTTTTTAGATACGTTTTTTTTTAATAAATGATTTTAAAGTACTTGGACTTGAGATATGGCTTTTTTGCTTGGTATATAGATGAGGAATGGTTTAAAAATGCCACCAAAATCTCATTTTCAAAAAAAAATTGAGATACACCCTTTTTGCTTAGGAGGGCAGTATTGAAATTATTAAATATCCATACATAACGAATTCCACAGAAATTATCCACTTTTTTGATGCCAAAAACATTGATTTTGAAATTTGCAAACACACTCTTAAGACCAATTTTTTTTATTTTTTGGTACTCAAGACCGAAGAAAAAAATAGTGCCGCCACCCGGAATGAGGGCATTTTTTGCGAGATTTAAAAAATTGAATGAGCGAAATAGTGATTTTTGGGTGTAAAAATATCGCGAGTTAAATAAAGTATGTTCAAAAGCACCAACAAACCTTTTAAACAACAGTAAAGAAAGCCTTTGTTATACTTTTAAAATAATGCTTTATTTCTATTCATTTGTCTTACCCCAAAACTTATCCCCAAGGTAAGTTTTGTACAAGTTGAGGCGTCCCACAGCGTCCCTACTTAAAACTCTTCGTGTAGATTGAAATGAAAAATAAAAAAAAAGCATCATTTTAAAAGAATAAAAAAAGCTCCACATTTTTGTTTGATAAAAAGTTTTGTATGTGCTTTTGAGCAGATTCTCCAGTCATTTTAAGTCACGACATTGACACTTCAAAATCACTATTATTTCGCTCATTCAATTTTTAAAATTACGCAAAAAAGGCATATATACCCTCGTTCGGGTGGTCGCACTATTTTTTCCTTTACAGCTTTTAATCACAAGACTCTTTCTTACACACCAAAATTTAAAATAATTGTACAATCCATTTCAGAGAAAATTGAAGCTTTCCATACTTAAAACTCACTCTGTAGATTACGAATGAAGTTAAATTCATAAGCATTGTTTTAAAAGGCCTTTTTTGTTATTTAAAAAGGTTGGTAGGTGGTTTTGAATAGATTCTACAGTGATTTTTTAAGTCGTGACATTTTTACACTCCAAAATCACTATTTATTTCTCTCATTTTATTTTTGAAATTTTACAAAAAAAAAACATAATTTCCGCTTATTTTGGGTGGTGGCACTATTTTTTCTTTAGTTTTGAAGACTAAGGAATAAAAAAAATAGGTCTCAAGAGTGTGCTTTCAATTTTCAAAATCAATATTTTTGGCATAAAAAAAGGAAGGATATTTTCTGTGGAATTCGTCATTATATAAATCACACTGTTTCGTAGTGCCTGTCATTGATAGTTATTATTTAGACTCACTCTTCATCTTATAGTCCAAGTTTCTCTAATTCTTACAAGTCTGTCTGATGACGAGTAGACCCAGAAACACGTATTAGAGAATGATAAGAGACTTAAATTAAATCCAAACGCAACCTTCTATCTATATTTATTTTGTTATCGTCCTTACTCGACGAAATGATTACAAAAATAATGGTAATTTATATGGGTAAATTGTTGATGCATAGTCGAATATAAATATTCCCAGCATCGCTCTGAATGGCTTGATTAAGCTTGGGTATACAGTTTACTTTAATTACTATCGACATTTCACTTCATCTTCCCTCGTCAGAGGTCGCTAGTAGCGTACTCTGGTAATTATGTTAACTATAATTGCCATACTAGTCGATGCGTTTTGATTTGGTCTGAATCTTCTTACAAGTCTCTCTGATGACGGGTAGACCCAGAAATACGTGTTAGAGAATGATAAGAGACTCAAATTAAATCCAAACGCAACCGTCTACGTATATTTATTTCCTCCCATTGATTTTTCTATTATAGTTCCTCAGTTTGTTTTGTGTCTTCAGAGTTTACTAATCTCGGCTGCTTTCCAATTCCATGCTGCTTTCGATAGTCGCGATCCATTTATTAGGGTTACAATGTCCATTACATCTCAGTTGTTGTTGTTGAACTCACTATACAATTGTAGTCTGCCCAATAATTTGTTTCATTTAATTGCGGTATTCTGCAATCCCCTTTCCCTTATTTTGTTGTTATTGTTTTTGCCTAAAAGTTGGTCTGTTGTCTCTTTACTTATACTAATGTATTGTTTTATTCAGATTTATTGTTAGTTTTATATTTTAGTATTTCTCTAGTAATTTCTTTCCCATATATTCTAAGTCATATTTTATGGTATCAATATTTCCTGGTAATTAATAAACGTTAACGTATGTAGCGATGTGTTATCCCATGCTATACTCATTATGTGGCCCATCTTGGAAAGGTGTGATTGCCACTCACACGCAGAAAACATTATTCTCTTTGCCTTGATCCCTATGTGAAGCCGGCTTCCTTAATTACCTTTCTCCTAACTAATTAATTAGTTTTTCTCTTGGGCCATATCAATATCAATCCTCTTTTTAACATATTCTGCCTAATTGTCTCTCTAAGGGACTTCTTTGTTCTTTTTTCATTCTTCTTCCAGAAAACCACAGATCAGCAATTCTTCGTATTGGGTCATTAATGTCTCGACGTTAAACATGAACAAACAATCTTAAGATATGCTCTCTCATTTTTGCAACAATTTGCAGAAATAACTTCGTCGACAATATACCATGTCGTTTATTCTCACTACCTCGCCATTTTAAAATGATATAAATCAAAGACGAGTAAAAACACAGTAACGACATTTAGCTCACACCGATGCAATATACAGAGGTAACTGGTGCGCATAAAATCGCGGTGGTGGGGGATCGTTGCGCCGCGCGTTACTCGCAATTGTTCTTTATTTTCTGGACGACCCACGTATAATGGAATATTTGATCGTTCTGATCACATCTGATAACGACGAACTGTGCACTATAAGTTTTATTTTGACTAGTCTATATATTGTGGGTACCAATTTTGAAATAATATTACTATGTATAGAAATTTAACTTTTATAAAAATAGTTTTTAGGAAGTTTACTTTTATTTTATTCATTTATTCCACTTTATAAACGGTAATTTCTAATAAAAATTTGTAAAAAATTAAAGTTTTAATCTGTATTAAATTTTTAATTTTAAATAAATATATTAAGTAATATATTAAGCATAACTTTACATCTTTACTTACTTTGTTGTAAAATTAATAACAATATCGAACAAAAGTTTATAGATATATACGGCCTGCATGACGATATATCTTATTTAATCTGGCAACGTCTGCTTCATCAATAATTTCCGAGCACTTAACTACCAGTTTACTTTAGAGGATAAGATCGGTTATTACAAGTTTTACTGGAAACTCAGCCGTCTGTGTATCTTAAGAAACAAACAACTATGTGGTTGGTAATAGGAAACCGTTTCACTACAAAAATATTAGTTTGGATGATAATATTTTAATGAAATGTAAGATAAAATGTGTATTTAGGATCTTTAATCTTGTGTAAAAACGTCACAGTAGTTACGAATGTAAAAATTTACCTGTAGACGTAAAGCTTGTGACATTAATACCAATGTATCAAATCACTTTCTTTGTTGTCAACGAAACAAGATGGCCCGTTTAAATAAAAAATTTGAAAACGGCTCCCGATCTGGAAATGAACACTTCAAATAAGTGTTTTGTTTCGTATACATTCTTATATTTCCAATAAGATACTTGATGAAATTTTTTGTTTTGTATCCTCTTGTAACCTCGATATACATATTTTATAGGTTAGGTTAGGTTAGGGTTAATATGAGTGGGCGCCATAGATATATAATACAATTATATTCCCCTAGTACGACAGAGAAAACTGACGCAAAGCAGTCCCTGCATTTCTTTTTAATGGCGGGTTTATCGACCACGTGATAAGACTCTATTTATTCATGTACCCCTTGAAGCGACAGTGTTATGTTAGGAGACCTACGATAATTCGTTCCCTTCAATAACATTGTGTTCAGGTATCCTGAATAGACTTAATTTGCTAGTTACACTTTTTATACTAAGCAGAATAATGCGACCCCGAATGGGATTAGAGATTAATACCAAAAAAACATTTATGATCATCTCCAGAAACTTGGATGCACTTGAAAACTCCACCATAACACTGAATACTAAGTCCATTGAAAGAGTGAGTAAATTTAAATACCTGGGATCGTGGCTTTTTGAAGACTGGGCATCGGGCAGGGAAGTAAAATGTCGCATTGAGCAAGCTCGACAAGCTTTCGTAAAATTCAAAAACGTACTGACTTGTTCAGAATTCGATCTTCAACTGAGACTAAGGTTTACTAAGTGCTACGTGTGGTCAGTGCTGCTATATGGCGTAGAGGGCTGGACACTCAAAACGAGGGATATAAACAGATTAGAAGCTTTCAAAATGTGGCTCTATCGCCGTATCCTAAAAATACCATGGACAGCGAAAATCACAAATATAGATGTCCTTAAAAGTTCTTAAAATGAAAAATACCAGTTCCTCCAACTTATAATCGAGGGTAAAATTGAAGGCAAGAGAGGAATGGGACGCAAGAAAATGTCCTGGCTCCGAAACATAAAGCAATGGACAGGGATTAACGACATACAATCTCTGATACATATTGCAAGAAATAGAGAATTAATGGAAAATGTGATCGCTAACATCCATTAGTGGATTTGCATCTGAAGAAGAAGAATAAAAAAATTAAACTCCCTAAATACAAAAGATCTTATCTACGTATCTTTAGTGCCTTTTTTCTCAATAAAATAAAACAAACAAAAAAAAAACAATAAAACAATAAAAAGTGAAATTTAGAGTTGAACTAGGTTGAGTTTTTTTGTAAGTAGAATTTTCATTACTACAAAAAATTTGCATCGTGCGATTATACTCTTCCTTACGCAATTTAATTAATTGATAGAGGAGTATTGATTCTGTTTTTAAAAATTGGGGTATAAGGCCTATAACGTTTAAGGGCATATGCTGTCCTTTATTAAAAATTAGAACTTTTTAAATTAGAATCAATGGAATCAATGAATCAATGAATCAATTTACATCTTCGAGAGGACTACTTTAAAACAGCACTCCGCAAGGATCTACTTTAAGTCAAACACTCTTTCTAATTACAATAAAGAGTATTGTAAGTCAAATAAAGCTACCTGTATTGACTAGCCTATACGTAGATGATTTCAACCGACTTCGAATAGGACGTAGACAGACACTACTTTTGAAGAAACATATCTTCAACAAGGAGGCTGTTCCGATGTGCACTATGTAAAACACTCAGTTATCAGTGAAACATATATACTTATTGAGTGTCCAGTATACAAGAAGGAAAGGATCGCGTGTGCCCTGAGTGACAATTTAAAAACTGTGCTGACTTCAAATTTAACATATTTATTAAATTATCTTAAAATCACTATATACTATATACCAATTTGAAACTATTTTTATAGTATTTTTTAGTAATAATTAGCGGACTCGACAGACTTCGTTCTGTCAAATAGATTTGAAATGTGCCAGTTTATTTCTTTAATTCTCCTGAACAGAACCGTCACCATGATGATAGGGCGCTGTGTGAGGGTAAGCTCAGGTGACCTAAGTATCTTCGCTTCCACGATTTTTGGCCTCCCTTTTGGATCCACTAAAAACCCCGACGAGATGTCTGCCAGAGGGCTTCAATCTAAGAGGGGAATTTAAGGTTCAAACCTGATTGAAAAATAATCTAAAGGGATAGTGGGAACCTAAAGGTGACAAATATTTATAATGTGGGTACATCAATGACAAAACATAGAGATAATTAATGATTTATTATTATTATTATTAACATAGGATTAATAAACGATGTAATAAAAAATAATGAAATAAAACGTATATAAGTATTTTCAGTAATCGCTTTTTTTTCAACACGAGAATGAGACCATGTGAGAAACATGGGTTTTTTAGATTAATACCACATACACCTAATGATCTCCCCTGGGACCTATTTATGGTCATAACAAAAGCAAGCCGCACTGGAAACTGTAGTCGTTTAAATTCAAATGGTACATCAATCGGAATAATTGGGATGCGTGGTATCAAAACGTCTTCTCCTTTATACTTTCATTTCAGTATAATTGCTTCTATCACGTTGTTCAATCATTTTAAATATTGTGAAGTGGCAATCCTGGCAAATCCAGCGAGTTTAAAAATTCAGGCGGATAGTTAATGACATCATCTTGGTTAGTCAACTGATTTACATATTCTCAATTCGCCTGTAATTTGTTCTTGAATTTTGAAATTTAATTCATTTTCAATCTATGTTTTTTGGAGCCAATATACCCCTTTCGCTAAACCAATCATGGTTTCTGTAATTTTGAGCAACATCGGGAAACATCTTTTGAATAAGTTCATCTTTTGATCGGGTTAACTGACAAAAACTTTGAGGAAAGTTAATGCAACCAGTCAAGGTGTCTATAGAAAATTTGCCATTACCAATGTCAATGAGTTGTTAAGAGAATATGTCTCCAGATTGATCATTTTGAAATTCAACACGCATATTCTTGCTTAAGTGTAATACCTTGACATGTTTCCACAAATTGAAGGACTTTAAACATGCATTGAGTTCATTAGATGCGTTGATCGTGGAATCACTACGAAAATCTTCTTCTTCTTCAGTGCCTTATCCGGTCCGGATGTTGGCGATCATCAAGGCTATCATGGTTTTGTTGACTGCTCTGCGAAACAGCTCCGCTAAGGTCATCCCAAACCATTGTCGGAGATTTTTTTAACCACGAGATACGACGGCGTCCCGGTCCTCTTCTGCCAAATACTTTACCCTGCATAACAAGTTGAAGAATTCGATATTTTTCTTCGTTCCGCATCACGTGGCCGAGGTACTCAAGCTTACGTTGTTTAATTAAATTAAGCACTTCTTTTTCTTTTGTCATGCGCTGTAGGACCTCAACGTTGGTGACATGGTCCACATAAGATATTTTTAGTATCCTTCTGTATATCCACATCTGGAAGGCTTTGATTCGTTTTTCAGTGGCTTGCGTCAGTGTCCAGTCAGTGTCACGAAAATCTAGTGCTAATAAAATCATTGCACCACTAAATGAATTATGATTGCTACGTAGATCTTGTAAGGTTCTATCAAAAGCCTCCAAAAATTTTTTATCTGCCATCGGGCATTCATCCCAAACAATCAATTGCTGCAAAACCTTTGCCATTGCAGAATTCTGAAATGTTGCAGGTTGGAGTTTCGTTGCTTTGCATGTATAATGGAAATTTTAGTGCTGAATTGGCTGTTCGACCACCTTTAAACAAAGTTGCTGCGATTCCCTACTAAGCGAGTGCAAGTGCAGTTTTATTTTGTGAACGAATTGTTGCTAATATCAATGAAATCAAAAAAGTTTTTCCTGTACCACCAGGTGCATCTAAGAAGTAAATACCTCCTGTTTTATCATTTGTTACTTTTATAAGTGTATCAAATGCATACTTCTGTTGTTCATTCAATAGTGGAAGATTTGTTTGAATTCATTCTTTCAAAGTGTCATACAGTTTTTCTCGGTGCAACTCTTGGTTAAAAGCATTATGCATTGGACGATTGGCCAGGCCTAATTGAAATAATAGTTTGTTTGACATCATCAAGCACATGTCCTTAATTGAAATCAATGCTTCGTTGTAAATTTCTTCGCTTATTTGTATATTTGGATTTCCCCCCCCCCCCCTAATCCGTATTTGATACAAAATATCATCACACATATTATCTTTGTACTTGATCCACAACTCATTTGGGTTTGATGGGAAGCATGTAGATATGATTATAGAAAACAATATTCATATCTGATGAGCTTGTGAAGATATTACAGCATCATTGAGAGTTTGATCCCAATGAGCGTCATTTTCTAGCAATTGCAAACGTTGGCAGGCTTCTCTGTATGAGCCACACAAATCACCATCAACAGTTCGTAAATGTTGGAATGATGTTGGGCCACATACATTGACTAATAGCAGTCGTAAATAAAAACATTCATCATTGCTTGGATGTACTGTATAAATTCGGTCAATCGCATTGGTAGAATATACATCTGATTATCCTGGAACTGGTTTTCCTTGTTTCCGTCGTATAAATCTCCTTGAGGATTGATTCCAAGTATAATATTTTGGCATTTCAGAATATAACAATGTTTGAGCAAAAGCATCGTTTTGGAATATATCAAAAAAACTGTTTAATGTAGTAGATGGTGGCTGAGCAGCTCTTTGTACTGTAAAATACACTTTTTGTCCATTTTCTAAATACACAGCTAAATAAACAACAGTAGGGTGTCTCTCATGCATAGGAAAAGAAAATATTCGGCAAACTGCTTCATTACTACTAACGTAGCGACCCATTTGGTATTGGGTAACTTCATCATTGGAATTCTCTGCATTAATACCAATGACAGCCATATCACTCCCTTTGGTTACACATTTGCATTTGCAAATGTACCTATTTAATAGATTTAACTAAATGGCAAGTTTCAACGTTGATGTGCGCTTTGATGGCCTTTGATAAAATGGGTGAATATGGAACAATCCAGCGATTATCTATTTCTATCTATCTAGCGGATCTGACAGACTTCGTTCTGTCAAATAGATTTGATTTATTATCTATTATTATTATTATTTTTATTGAATAGCAATAAAGTTCAAATTGACTCTACATTTACTGAGAAAATATTGGTATGAGAAAAATAAAAGGGCTGTTTTAGGATTTTTACGGAAATTATTTGAATTTTTCCCGCCGTGAAAACCATCCCTAGACTTCAAGGAACATTTTAAAATATGAATTGTTAAGATTGATTCATGCGTTGTTGAGTTATGCGCTTACCAACACATTTTGCGATTCATTTTTATATTATAGATAAGTATCTTATTGTTCGTGCATGTCCCCCGCTAATAACCCTTAGTGGTTGAGGACGTGTACGAACTCATCACTATATAGCCCCTCATAAAATTATTAGACCCTCGGAGATATAGTAAACTGATCACCGGCATCATTTGGTAATTGGTAAACTCATCACCGCAGATAGGTAAACTTATCACCGGGATTTTTGCCTGGTTTCTAATGCGAAAGATTGCCTCTTACCTGTTATACTTCTCGTTTATGTGATAATTTAATAAATTTCGAAATTATTATAAGTAAGTTGCTTTAAAATTTAACTGAGATAATAATATGTCTCACGGTGTGGCCTATTAGACCTATATGCGAATCTAAATGGTTTTGAGATCTAAAAATTTAGTTGCATAGGATTTCGATAGTGAACTTTAAAATGAAAATATTTGTCAATAAATAAAAAATTTGTCAATAAAAAATAAAAGCTAAAAACTTGAGTGTACTATTAGTGCATTTAAGTCGAAGGAAACCTAATTTTTTACACGTGCAAAGCTTTACATTTTATGGCATCATTGGCGGAAGTTTTTAAATTTGAAGTAATCAGCAATGCATTTATTATGACAGAATGTATCAAAATGCTTAAATACAGCTTCCTGTACTTTATCTTTCAATGACTTGTACAAAGATCCCACAATTAGAGTCCTTTTAAAAGCAATATTTTTACATTTTTTGGTTAGTTTTCGCCATTATTTGTAGGAGTCAGATGAGTTGTTCATTTCATTTCATAAACATCATGACAACTAACCTCAATTAGTGTAAGATACAAAATAATTTTTATTCTGTAATTTGTACTAATTTTGTTTATTGTAGCACCCTGATGATGCAAATAGAGATTTGCGAAAGCTTGGTAGTTTAAAAAGAGTACTTCTATGTCCTATCTTCGGCTGCACACCCAAATATATAGTTGTGTTTGTAGTCTAACTGATCAGCGTTGACTACAAGCGTTTATCGCTTTTTTAGTATATGTATATAAGGGGTCCAATTAAGTTGGTACCATATGGAAAATTTTTTTATTTTTAGTTTTGTGAAAAAAAATTTATTCTCTAGTTCTGAATGATCTAGAATTTCAGTCATCAGAATCAGATATTAGTATTCTTCAGTCATTTACGCGGTTCGTTAAACAACATGAATTTTATTAAGACTTGAGAATATCCACAATTCATTTTTTTTGACAAACCGCGTATACAACTAAAAAAAAATTTATATCTGATCATTGTATTCTAGGTTTTAGATCATTCAAAACTTTTTATGTAACATAATTATTTTATATAACAAAATTCATAGAACTAAAAATAAAAAGGTTTCACATATGGTGCTGACTATATATATATATATATATATATATATATATATATATATATATATATATATATATATATATATATATACATATACATATACATATAACAATGTGACTTTAATAATTTAATTAGAAATCTCAAAATATAATATCAGAAAAGGTAATCTACAGCAACAAAGTAATATTATGCCTTGCCTACAAGAAACATCTTATACAGTTAACTTAAAGAACTTAATTACACTGATTTTTTTCTGTTTGATCAGGATGATTCGCGAAAACCAGTGCGAAACAACTAAACAAAAACGGTATAACATTTCAACTCACCAGTTGTATGACATTTAGCCTTACACCCTTTCGTCGCACAAGTCCACAAAAGGCAATTCGATTTTTTTAGAGTCTTTCGCAATCAATTGAAATTTGAAATTATTGATAACCATCATTTTTTGTCCGCGTTGGCTCAGGACGTAATAAATTAGCAGTTCACTATCCATGTTGAAGAAACAAGGGCAAATAAAGAGAAATTTTTCTTTTCGCATGATTTTAAGTAGTTATCAATAGAATTTTGTGGAATTCCCAAATAAAAACCAATAAATTGCAGTTGCATTTTAGATATCTGGATTTGGATTATTCTGTGAAATTACCAAAAACTAGCCGTTTGCTGGGATTTTATGGTCTATACCTGATCCAGGCTGCAGGTAGGCCAGTGATCAGTTTACCAATCTCTTAGGGTATATTTTGAAAACCCTACTTTTATGGCGGTGATGAGTTTGTACTATGTACAAGGGTATTTATGGTAATTGGTGATGAGTTTACGTGTACCCGTGGTTGATGCGGGTATATTTGTGTAAATAAAAAAAACTCTTTTACTAAAATGCAAAATTAAATTGACGAAAATATGGTACATAATTCTGGAATATTGTTAAAACAATTTGACAAAATTACAGAATAATATTCCCTTTTATTTATTAAGCGGATTTTATAAAATATAAACTCAACGTTATACCTTGCAGAACTACTATGTCTCTAATGAAAAGGATAATAATTCGTAATATAGTTTTATATCATGTGATAAAATTCCAGCGACTTTATTACACGTAGCGTTTGTATGTAATGTAATGAGTTAGATCAACCTGGATTTTTTACTACCTAGGGGTAGCTCAGTTGGTATTAAATTGAAAAATTATAATGATGATATTATTTTGTGTAATATTCTTAATATTCTATTTATTTTGTTTTAAATATAAATATATTACACATTTAATTTCATTATATTAAAGTAATATATATTTAATACCTTTTTAAAAAGTAGAAAATGTATAATAGAAAGGGATAAAATAGAAATAGGTGAAAAATGATTTTGTTAATATTGTAACTTCATGTATTGTATAGATTAAACATTATTTAGTTGTAATCTGTACAAGAATAACTTGTTAGTTGTAGTTGGACATTATATTTTTGTAAAAACGTTTCCGGAAAGTTATATATCATTAGATTTTAATATGCTCCAGATGAAAAAGTTGCGGAAAATTTCAAAAAAAATTAAGTATGTTGTATGCTTGCATCGATATCAAATTTTGGATGAAAGAATTTGAAGCAAATATTGTGTTCAAACAGATCTAAAAACCTACAGTATCGTAAAGATATGTAAGTTGCGTATTCTTATATTAAAAGCATTGGACAATAAAATATTTACGCTTCACATAAACTTAAAAATCAAAATTTTTTGGTTATTTTTTGTATTATATTTAATATTGCAATATCAAAAATTTTATTTTTTGACACTAACCTCTGACAGCTCTTAGGTATAGATTGCATTATATATACTCTGTTAAATAAATTGATCTTAATATTATTAGTCGTGTCATAATCAAGTCATAATGCAAATTTCTGAGTGGGGCAGTAGTATGCACTGCGGGCAATTGAGATACGGCGAGATGTTTTGGCAAAACATCTCACATCCTTACAACCAATAGCCGAAAACGCCTTGTCCTTTATAAGAAACTCTTCTCATTTCATTGATCTTCTGAAAAACATTTTTATTTCAACCTCAGATATACCATTTAGGTTTGACATTGTTTCTTTATTCAACAACATCCCTATCGATGTAACCATTTCCATCTTGGATTCTAAACATCGAATTTCCCAAGACACATTATCTCTTATAAAATACTGCATGAGTAATACATACTTTTCATTTCAAATCATTTCTATTGTCAAATCAAAGGTGCCTCGATGGGATCTCCCCTCTCTCCAGTAATAGCTGATATCTACATGGAACATTTCGAAACCAAAGCCCTGTCCTTATCAAATCTTAAAGCCACCTGCTGGTTACGGTACATTGATGACATCTTTGTCATTTGGTCCCATGGTAAAGAATCATGAGATCTCTTTTTCTCCGACCTGAATGGAATATATTCCAGTATACAATTCCCATCATCGCTCTCATCCGCTCCTTAAAATCGAGAATTATTCGTTACACCATCAAAATTGAAAAAAGACTAACGACTTAAACACGCGGGATGACGCTAAACGACTGCCGGCAACATGGCGACCGCTCATACTGACAGTATAAAAGCAACTACACAGAGTAAGACTGGTGGTCACTCGACACTTAGGAGTAGTAAGATTGGGACCTCAGTGCCGTTTGACTGTTCTTGTATTTTTACAGAACAAAATAATGGTACGTCACGAGTGAGGGAAGTAGGCAGATTGAGACCCCAAACTCGAAAGGAACCGTATTTCTCTTGATAATGGCTCTAAAATGGGTGCCGAAACATTGACTTTTTCTTTGGTTTTCCTGGTTTGAATTTGCGTTAAGAAAAAACAATTTTTTGTAAAGTCAGCTAGTAACGCTACTTGGTGGTACTTGAAGTAGACTTCACGCTTAAAGAAATTAACAAAAACGTTTAGTTTTGGAAATGACACATTCAAACAAAACAAAAAATAGTATAGTAATATTATAGTTTTGAGTTCCTTGAACTCAACTATATATATCGGGCAAACCAGTCAACTGCTTTAATCCAGAATTTGTTCTCATAAATATGACAAGAACAACGTCACTATGCTCACAAAACATGAAAATAAGGAGAAGCATAAATTTGACTTAGAAAACATCAAAATTTTAAAAACCGAACAAAACAAAAAGAAGAGGGTGATATACGAATCAATAAAAATAAAAAGAAATACCAACGCAATCAATGACAAAAAAGATACACAGAACCTAAATAAAATATATTTCAATCTGATTTAAATAATAATAAATATAACACCATAAAAAGTTATTAAAGCCATAACATATCTCCACTGTACCTTTTTCGAAAACATCAATGATACGCCCATATAAAAATAATTATACACTTATGACAGTAAACCATGAGATATCAGATATCAACTTTTACTTGTCAAATGATTAATGTGAGTGTCCCGTTTTACGTTTTTGTAAGTCTTTATATATTTTAAAATAACTGTTTGTTCTTAACCTTGTACATTTTAGAATCTTGACAAAGGCAAGGGCTTCCTGCCGAAACATTGATTTATAAGGAAAATAAAATCTAGTTCCAAAATTAAATATAATTTATTGAACCTAAACCCAAGAAATACTAATATATATATATATATATATATATATATATATATATATATATATATATATATACAAACAACACAGTTTATTAGGGTTGCAGTCAGAAAATTGGCCGGGATGTTAATGAAACACTCTTATGACTTTTTGTCTAGCTTTCGGAACCGTTTTGTTCCTTTTTCAAGACATTGTACAAAATATCACAAATCTTCAGTGCAACTTACTAGTCGTTGAGATTATTTTAAAAAAGCATAGACACTCAACATTAATAACAACACACATAAAATATAAAGTAGTGGACAAAATACATTTAAAATTCTTTAAAATTTAGGTAAAAGTAGTAAAAATTTTGTTGTCATCTTTTACTAGTGTGTTTTAACTCTGGCACATAGAGAACAAAAAGAAAAAACCCTATGATTAAAAAGTAATTAGGTGTATTTAATATCATGTTTCTTTTTAAGAAATACTAGAGGCCCATCTTAGGTGATTTTAATTTTTAAACCTGTCTTAATGGTATGCAACATGTCATGCATATAACTGTAATTTGTGTGAGCACGGGTACAGGTAGATATTAATTTTATTTTGGATGTTTTTCCAGTAAGTAACAATAAATGTTGCTCAGTTTATCTATGTCTGACTTTTTATTGATGCAAGATGTACTTGATTTTATGGAACACATTTCCAAGAAAACACGTTTTGAATGGTTGAAGAGTTAAAACACACTAGTAAAAGATGACAACAAAATTTTTACTACTTTTACCTAAATTTTAAAGAATTTTAAATGTATTTTGTCCACTACTTTATATTTTATGTGTGTTGTTATTAATGTTGAGTGTCTATGCTTTTTTAAAATAATCTCAACGACTAGTAAGTTGCACTGAAGATTTGTGATATTTTGTAAATATTTACACTTTTTTCTTATTACAGTGTCTTGAAAAAGGAACAAAACGGTTCCGAAAGCTAGACAAAAAGTCATAAGAGTGTTTTATTAACATCCCGGCCAATTTTCTGACTGCAACCCTAATAAACTGTGTTGTTTGTTTATATTGACAGTCACTAATATCCAGTAATTCTTATATATATATATATATATATATATATATATATATATATATATATATATATATATATATATGTTCCGAAAGGTTTCCGCGGTTAGTATAATTAAACCTAGAGCCAAGATTAATTCTATTACAGGAATTATTAATATTAAACTCAACAGTCTTTCGGGTTGAACCGCGTATTGCGCCGAGCTTTCGACATCTTCGACATCTTCGACTTTCGACATAAACATGTATATATATATATATATATATATATATATAAATGTTTAAATAAACATGTTTAAGTAAACATGTTTATTACTTTCTGTAGTTTTATACGTAGTAATTTATTCGGTTTCCTGGTGCCTAAATATTTTTGCAAGCATTACTTTCGGTGTCTCCTCGTATAGACATTTTATAGGACTGTCCGTTAATTTGACAACGTTGCGGTTTAATTAGAGAGGACAGGCTGAGAAAGACATAACTGTTATTACATAGACAGGGAAATAAAACGAGGAGCCCACATGTTTATTTCTCGTTTGTCAACAACATATTAGGTTATATTTTATGAAGTAAGGAAAATAATTAAATTTTTTTATTTATTGAACTTTTTTACAAAAATGTTTTACCAATTATTTATTTTGTACTTTATTCGAAAAGCACATTGCAAATTCGTCTATTCGGATTTCGGATTTAGATCTTCAGTAATCCACACTCCTAAAAATAAGTATTGTATAAATATAAATAGCGTCCGATTGTCCCTTTACGTGAAAAAATTTTTTCGGCGCAACAATTTCAAAAATGATAATGAATATTTTGAATAGCTTATGACTATGTTGAAGGAAACGTACTTCTAAACAAATTCAGTGATGCATAAAATTTAATAAAATTTTTTTTATCAGTTTATGATAAAAGAATTGGCGTCTCGGGTCCATTGGACCCACCTTGCCCGGATAAAGGTTAAAAAATTAAAATTAATCCCTAATTTACCTAACTAGATAAAAGACAGGTAATTATGGAATCCTGTCGTTTACGGATATGGCGAACGGAATATTTAAACAAAATGAAACAGTATCTATTATTTATTTAGATAAAATGTGGTTTGATACTCACAATATGTCATCTAAAGGTTGGGTAGGTAATAGTTAATCTTGTTCAACAAAAGCGCCTTCTAATAGAGAAAAAAGAATAACAATATTCCAAGCTGGATCAGACGTTGGATGGGTTTCAAATGCCTTATCTCTATCAGCTAAAAACATCAGTGATTCATGTCTCGATTACCATGACAACACATCATCATCATCATTTTGGCTTTACAACCCTGTGTGGGTCCTAGCCTCCCCAAGAATTTTTCTCCAGTCGTCCCTATCCATCGCCTTCCTCCGCCAAGCACGTATTTCCATATTTCTCATGTCTTCATCGATGTTATCTAGGAATCTTGTTCTGGGTCTTCCTCTTCTTCTTTGACCAATAGGTCTATCAAGGAGCGTTTTTCTAGCTGGGTCGGTTTGCTCCATCCGCATTACATGGCCTACCCACCTCAGACGTCCTATCTTTATGTGTTTTACGATATCTGGTTCCTGGTATATCCTATAGAGTTCGAAGTTGTATCGTCTTCTCCAGACACCGTTTTCATTTACCGCTCCATAGATGCGCCTTAGTATTTTTCTTTCGAAACATCCTAACATGCTTTCATTGCTTTTTGTTAAAGTCCAGGTTTCTGAACCATATGTTAGGACTGGGCGTATTATTGTTTTGTAGAGTTTTACTTTTGTATTTCTTGATATAACTGTAGATTTAAAAAGGAGATTAAGCCCAAAATAGCATCTATTAGCCGTGCAAATTCTGCGGTTTATCTCTGCGGTAGTGTCATTTTCAGAATTGACGAGCGTTCCCAGGTATACAAATTCGTTAACTGCTTCGATGACGTCATTTTCTATAACAAGTGGCCGTAGTGTTTGTGGTTGCGTACCTATTTTCATGTATTTTGTTTTATTGGTGTTTATTATTAAACCCATTTTTGTAGCCGCTTCCTTTGACAACACAACCATGACAACACAACTTCAGATATATTTGAAGACTGGTTTAAAATAATTTAATACCCAACATCCCCCCTAATAGTGTTATAGTAGTTATGGACAATGCAACATATCATAGCAGGCAATTAAATAAAATGCCCAGTTTAAGCGATACGAAGATAACAATACAGAATTACTTATATGACAAAGATATTTATTTTTACATAAATAATACTAACGATTTATTGTACATTTTAAAAAGTTTCGCATTATAAAAAAAATAATTTTGTGATAATTATTCCGAAAATATGGGTCATACTATTTTAAGACTTCCGCCATATTACTGTGTATTTAACCCAATCGAACATATGTGGCATCAACTTAAGTCAAGAGTTCGAAGAAATAATACTTCGCCACATTTAAATGCATCTATCCTGCATCTAATTGAAAGGGAAGTACTCAACATTGATGTGAATAGTTGAAAAAATGCTGTCTCACATATCACGAAAGCTTATAATTTCTATTTTCCTACACATAATATACAAAATATTATCATCAATTTAAAAGACGACAGTGATAGTGACAAAAATTTTGTCATAATATTTATGTGATGTAATATTTATACTCGTTTTGTGTGTGTGTGTGTGTGTGTGTGTTTTTTTGTTTTATTGTCACTGGTTTTCACAACCAACTGGCCAGTCAATTTGATAATGATTTTTTGGACTATAATTTATCACTAACTCAGGGGAGTAATGTGTAGTGTCTGTGTTGAGTAAATGTCTTGTTACTTTAGTAAAGTTGACATCATTGTCTTTACAAAGAGCCGCTAATTGTATCTGAACGTCTGAGGTCCCTTCGGTGAGTACCGATTTACTCGTTTTAAAAGGTTCATATTTATTCATGTTGACATTTTAGGTTTAAGTTTTTCGTTTGAAGTCTGAAAAAGTTGGTAAGAAATGGGAAATTTCTTTATTAATAATTTCATGAAAAAAAAATTATTCTTCATTGCATGCATCACATTTTTCAATAAATCTTATAAAATATTAAGTGGTAGATAGGGAAAATCAAAATCATTATTTAATTAATACTGAAGAGCAAAGTTATTTTAAATTTAGATATTCAAGAAAATGTAATTTTAAAATGTCTGCAGTTTTTAAAAATTATGTCCAAGTTTAGATTCATGGCCTTCTAATAATTAAATAATACATTTAAAGTAAAAAGTAAATAAAAAAATACTTTTGCATTTGTTGATTTTGTATATTGAATAAGGTAAATTGGAAATGAAATTAAAAATTAATGCGCCTACTGACACATCATTAAAGGGCCATGGATCTAAATTTAAATATAATTTTTAATTCCTAAAACCAAATTAAAATGTCATTTTGTTCTGTACCTAAATTTAAAAGCACTTCACTTTTAAGAATAAATCAATATTTTTGATTTTCGCTGTATACCACTTAAAATGTTATACATTTGATTATTGATTTCTATGCAATGCAGAAATTTTTATAAAGAATAGTTTTTTAATAAAATTAATAATAAAGCAATTTCTAATTTGTTGCCAACTTTTTCAGACATACTTTATACTTTACTAACAATTGAAAAACTTCTTCCCTTACATGGAACATAAAATATAATCATATTCAGCTATATGTATATACCTACATTAATTCATTTTAATTTTCACTTCACTATTTTATTATTTCACTTGCAATTTGTTTAACGTAACAAAAATTGTTTATTACTTTCAAAATTTGGATATATTTAATAAAAAGTTAACACAGAAAAATATAATAATTAATTAATTCTAATACTTCATCAGTTTATGTATTTTTTCCCTTAATTATCTAGATATTTATTTAAATTAAATATGTAATGTAAATGCCAAATAAAATATAAAATTAGGTAAGCCGGCCCTTTTTACTATTTACCTGAAGAGGCAAATACCTTTATGGCTTCGACTTTATCAGCGGGATACTTTTAAATTCTGCATAAGTCAGTTCTTATAATTGTGAATGAACTTTATTCGTTCTTCGATATAATAACAGTAAATTTTTTAAAATCGAAATTTCTGTTTTGGTTTTAAAATAAAATTCTTCGTTTTCGCCCTTGAAAATTATATAAGGTAGATATTACGAATCTGCTATTACACGAATATCTATTCTTAATATTTACTCCATTATTTCTGGTTTCGTAGGGAAATTGCACAGACAGGAAATTCTTAAAACGATTCAAGCATTCATATGGGTAAGATCGTGGTAAGACTTACAAAGCTTATACCAAACTCGGTGATGAGAATACACAAAATGCACTTTTAAGCGTTGCAATAGAACTAAATTACTTGCAGCGTGGAACAATTGTGGAAATATTAGTTGTCTAGTTACATAAACTGAACAAGGGTTGGTGGAATTAAACTTCTGAAGTATACACGTAGATTGTTAAATACATTCATGTTCTTCGCGTATTATAAGCTAAATAAATAGACTAACAAAATAAACAAAATTAATGTGTATTTATGCAAGAGCTGCAAAAAACTGTGAATAAATCGCTGAATAAGTGTCCTCCAATTAATAATATCGACGTCACAACCTCATACAATAATTGTTGCTACCAAATATTTTCGGCTTCCTTTATAACAACTGTAGATAACGTGTAAAAGTTAATTTTTTTTACGTTATTATAGAGATATGTCATACGAAATTATTCCAAAAGAATTTTAAAAAATTCGCGTGTGCCCTATACATTAAAATTTATACCAAATATTCCCCAATTTGTGAAACATACACAAAACTTTACTTTGTTTTATTTATTATGCACGATCTACTCTGCAAAACAAAAATCTTTTGCGTGTCCATATGACACGCTAATAAATCTTTCACAAAAAAATTGTCATCGTATGTCAAAGATCCAGCCGGAAATCAGTTTAGGTAAAATATTCTGTCCTCATTCAATATTCACCAAGATATGCCTACGGATAAACCTTTTGGATTTTTTTTACGATTTTCGCATGTAGAGAATTCAAAAAGGCTGTGTATAGGAATTTAGAGATTGAACGCTTCTTACGAGTGTTGATCTAAAAGTTTTAAGTGATAGAGAATTCTTTATTCGTCTAATAGTCTTTTTTTTTTAGTTAAAATTTTCCTTACTCGCCCTATTATTCGTTCCTATTATTTAATTTATAAAGGATTTACTTTCCATATGGTTGCAAATTCGACAATTCTCGTTGTTGACAAATCCATTCATCAAAAAATGGGCCTCATCGCTAAAGATGATTTTTCGATGATAATTATTGTCAGTTTCCCAAACGCTGCAGAGCCAATTCAGCGAAGTTACCTCGTTGTCTACAGTAGTTTAGTTGTAGCTCCTGGGTCAGTTGATTTTTGTACGGGTGCAAAATAAAAGCTGATGTAATAACGATTCAAGGGATGAGATCGAGTGGTTTAGGAATTATCGAGAGAACACTTCAATATATACTATGGCGGACATATCACCCTGACACGCATTTGGCAGTGATTTTCTAGAGAGTAAAAAAGTAAAGCAATTAGTCCTTAACTTTAATAAACAACAGGATATATTATCTACGCCTTAGGAGGGCCAGTTCTACAATGCTAGTATATACTGAGAATAAAGTTATATTTGGAATAACTTCATTAATGGTATTCTACAAACAAAGAATAAACAAGGAATAAGATAATCGGAGTATATCTGTAGAATGACTTTATGCCTCCAAAGTTGAGCAGATATCCTAAGTATAAATTTATACTGCATTTCTATTGGTTGGCCACGGGTTGTCAAATCTATGATATTTTAACCTCACTTTATGCCATTCGATCTTTGAATTGCGGTTTTGTTTGTTTTTATATATAAAATAAAAATGTTTTGTATGGATCCAGTTAATATTAATATTTTTGAATGTGATGATGAAGATTTTGAAGGAGGATACCTAGGCTAAGGCATCCAAAAACTTTAAGAATTCCGTATGAATTAGATATATACATATTTATGTAGCATTTGAAGTTTTACCAAAATTAATTTTTTTAGGACAAATTATTTTGAAGAGTATAACGAATTGGAATTCTTCACTCGTTTTCGTTTACAGAAACATACGTGCAGAATTTTATATCCATTTTATATAAATTTTGCAAAATGTAATAATATAAACGTAGAAAAAAACCAGATAAAGCGAATCAATTCCTTTTAGTTTTAAACAAATTTTACAGTTATGACAACTGTCAAATGTCACTGTCAATAACAATTTGAACTAGTTTTGAGGACATCAGATCTACTATTTCGTTTTACCTTAGTGTTCTGTGGTTTTACCCAGAATAACTATCCCTGTCGATTTCACAATATAGAACGCTCGAAAGGTTATAAGTTATACTCAGAATAATTATTCTTCAATTTATACTTGGATTGTAGAACGGAAGGAAAATTTTTAAATTATAGCTTTCTTAGTGTACACGCACCTACGGAAGAAAAGGAAGACGACGAGAAAAATCAATTCTACTACACCTTAGACAAAAAAAATGATGGATGTCCACGTCATGACGTAAAAAGAATGCTGGGGATCATAATGCAAAAAGTGGCCAAGAGCAGTGAAGGTGAGAGCTAACATCAAGAGTCAAACGATAACAGGTTAAGACTAATAAAACTTTGCAAGCACCAGAATAGTAGGAGGAACAAGATTTCTCCCTTAAATGATATACAAAGACACATGAAACTCCCTTGAAAACGAAACCTTTAACCAGATAGATCACAACCTGATAGATGCAACTCATTTTCCATTCTCATAGAAGTCAGAAACTACCGAGATCCAAATATAGATAGTCTCCACTTTCTTGTAATAGCAAAAATCAAAGGAAAAATATCAAACCCAAAGAAGGATAAGCATATGAAACAAGATAGAATTATTGTGGATAATCTGGGCAGTGAAACTGTTACGAGAGAGTACAGGAAATAATCGTATGATGGAATGGAGATCCTGGGGGCGGGGGTAATGTAGAGGAATTGTGGACAAAATGCAGAAACCTAATAACTAAGAAACCAATGGAAATATTGGAGAAAACCATACCAGTTAAAAAATTGAATAGCTTGCCAAGAAGTAGCTAAGAAAAGCAACAGATAGCAAAAAATAAGTCATACGTAAGAAAAAATCAAGGAGTATGGATAAGAAGAGCATAGAAGAAATACCAAAACCTAAGAAGAGAAGATAAAAGATTCTTCTTTTTTACGTGCCATCTTCGCGACGGAGGTTGGCAGTCATCATGGCTATTCTAATCGTAGGTGCTGCCGCTCTGAATAGTTCGATTGATGTGCATCTGTACCATTCCCTCAAGTTACGCAACCATGAGATTCTTCTCCTTCTTATACTTCTCTTGCCCTGGATGATTTTCCCTTGTATAATTAATTGAAGTATGTTGTATCTTTCATTGTGCATAACATGCCCCAGGTATTGCAGCTTTTGCGTCTTGATGGTTTCCGATATTTCTATTCTTTTGTTGACTCTTCTCATGACTTCATCGATTGTTACATGCTCGGTCCATGATATCAAGATTTTTTTATACACCCACAGTTCAAATGCATCCAACTTTTTAGTAGTCGACGCGTTTAGTGTCCATGCTTCTATCTCATAAAGCAGAGTCGAGAAAATATAACGGCTTGCCAGCCTAACTCTCAAGTCTACAGTATTAAATTACATAGAAAAAAGAATACATAGAAGAAGAAAGAAGCAATTTTAGGAAAATCAGCTAGAAAAGATAAAAGGGTTAGGAACTCAAAACTAAGCTTGAAAATTATACAAAAATCAAATTATAATTGGCAAAAAGTTTAAGCCTTGAATAGGAAGCTGTAGTAGTGGAGATGGAAATATTATAAATGATACGGCCTCACTCTTTAACAAACAGGTTGAATTTTTTGACGCAAAATTAAATGTCCATCATTTCACATTAGTAGATAACACCCCGAGCATGATTGAAATAAATTTAACCCAAATGAAACACCACCAAAAATTAAGGAAGTTGCCCAAGCCATTAAAAAGCTTAAGAATATTAAATCACCATTAACTAATTAAATTTACAGTGAGATCTACAAGAATGGTGGTGACGCTACCATCTACTTCTTGTCTAGCAAAACAAGATCATGACCTGTGAATAGTCTCAGGCGTGATATGATACAGAGGTATAACCCTACTAACAACTGTTTATAAAATATTAGCATAACATTGGAATTTAATAATGAAACCCATAGTCTATTCGTCGACTTCATGGCCACGTATTACAGTGTCAAGAGAACAGTACTATATCAATACTAGCATAAGTTTGGTATACCCAAATTCTAGAACTTTTTGAGATAAAGAATGGACTCAGATAAGGGGATACCACAACTTGCCTTCTGTTTCATATTACCTTGAAATAGGCAGTGCGAGAGACGCTAAAGACGGCGGTATTATTTAAAACAGATCGATACAAATCTTAGTATACGATGATAAACTTAATATAAAAAAAAAGAGATGCTGAGCAATATTTCCTAGCATTGAAAACGCTATATATGCTCTGCAAAATATTTGGTGTTATAATCTACCAAGAATAGTGGCTTAGAAGATATAACTTCGAATTATATAACTCTGTAATAAATCAGACGTGGTAATATTCATTAAAACAGCGACTTAGAGACGAAGAAGAAGAAGCAGAAACCTACCGCATATTAGCTAGTTAGATGAAGTTAAGAGCCGATCTAGGAATATTAAAAATCAGAGAATGGTAACAGGTCGCTAGAAACTAAACAGAATAGCGAAGAATCATGGATCAGGCCAGGATCCATAGAGGATTGTCGAGCTAAAAATAATAATTATTTGCCAAATTGATGTCGATGACAGGCCGAGTTCTTGTGAGCGACGTGAAATTAACTGCGTCAAATTCTCATGCACATTCTTAAGGACCATACGTTTGCAAGGCGCTCCTGCAGTAGAGACACGAGTGGTAGAGAAAGAGGTTAATTGTCGGTGACTTGTCAAACGTACGATATTCCACCTAAGTGCACTTGTTCGCTCTCACAGGGAGCACAAGCAGGTGTACGTATAGTAACATAGCTACTGCTAGGAGGGTGGACCCACACTATTCTCATCTGGAAACGGACTCGCAGGGCACTGGTTCTGCCAGAATAGGATAGACTTCCCTCCGGATGCTGGCCTTACCTTTTATATCCAAACAGGGCTTATTGGGTCGTCAGTGTTCGGTGCTTATGGATTTCATACCGGGAGGGGGGGTTCGAGGGAATCTACGTTATTCATTTGGTATTGACACGGATTCCTTGATGGGTTCCAGGTTTTTTTGAGTTCGCTGGACTTCGAAACGCGCCCGGTGCGTCTTGCACATGGGATACATGCAGCCGGTATGGGCCTAGGCCAGAAGATCGCGCATTGTTTAAGAGTCATAGTTCTCTGAAAATGCAATCCAAGTGGTGATATTGCCATCCAATGTCTACCACCAACTCTCCCGTTTAAGTCAGTTGGGCACTGGTATAAACGACAAGGGTCGGAATGGTAGGTTTAGAAGTACTCGAAGTAAAAGCATTTATCGAACAAAATCGGACATTTGCACTTTGTACTCTGGGTAGGATAACCAGCCTCTTCAGGTCCCCTTGGTTCGGTCGTAACTATGAATTTATTAAGATAGTAAAAGGTAAAAGGGTTGAGTTTCTCCATAATGTAGAAAACATGTATTTTTTAGAGAGTTCGTTGCTGAGAGAGGTCAATAATCGAATTTATTGCCGAAAAAGGAAAAACTGAATGTGGTTATATCGACATGTTTTAGGTAAGTTTGAGCGTACCTGTCAATGAGATATATTATGTCTCGTAATGTCGTTACAAGAGCAGAATATTTGGGAATTCAGATAGGAACTGCGTTTCTTTACGGCGTCTCCTAGAGGAGTTCCTCTTGGAGCATTCTTGCAGACATGTTTAAACAATATATTTGACAAAGTTCTTTTTATTCTGCCTTCCAAATTAAGGCAGATATATGTTAAAAAGTAGTAAAAATAGTTTTAATGAAAACATGGAAGTTGCCTTTTAGGACCAAATTTCCGGTACCTCCCTTGTAGGTATTTATAGATGGAACGGTTCATACATAGCCAATTACGGCAATAAAACCAAATCGCATAAAATAAATGTATTCGGAGGAAGCGTTTAATCATTAATAGTAATCAGCTCTTAAAAGAAAACGGCCGCAATAAACGTAAAAAATGGGATTTTATATATCAAAAGTATTCTTATTTACCGCTTTACGAGCAATTTTATTTTCAACACTGGCTTACGATATTTCGATATATTTTGTATACAAGTGGGTCCTGCAATAATGGATTTAAGGACTTTCTTTTACATCAAAACGTTACTATTTGGGCCGTATTTTTCTTTTTCTAGAGATTATAATAAAAAAAATATCACAATTAGGATTATTAATTTACTAAAAAATCAATAGTTAAATTACTGGTTCAAAGAATTATTTTGTCATCTCAATTGCCATGTTTATGAATTAATTGCAATATTAATTAATATAATTTTTTAGCGATAGGAAAAAAAATATTGAGAATATAATTCAAACAACAACAGACCATGCTACATTATGTACATGCTAATGGCTGAGGTATCCTTTCGTAATTTTACAAAAAAAAGAGCAATTCAATTATTATCATTATTTTTGCCTTTATGTAGGGTTGGAGTTGATAATGACATTTTTACATTGTTTCTTTATCGACAGTACCTGCCTAAGCGTCTGTCAATCTAATTCCAATAGTAATCCAAAATAAATCCAAACTGTTCCTAGCAATAATAATAGAAATGTCACTAACTCAAACAAATACCATTATATCCTTATCGTGTATTACTGAAATCTCTGAACAAACGTCGAAAATGTTAGCACAACAGGACATCAATGTTGGATATAAATCGTCAAAAACATCCGGAAAATATTTTCCAAAATTTAAACCTAATGGTAATAAAGATCATCAATGGAATGTTGCAATTGTAAAGACTGCAATTCAACATATATTGGGCAAACACAACAATATCGACATATAAGGGCTGTTGCACACAAACATAGTGGCCAAACCAACACATTAAACACTACAGTCTTAGCTAAGCATTCTTTTGATTTTGAAAATATACAGATTTTGGAAAAAGAACAAAACTACAACAAAATATGTATATTGGAGATGATTTACATAAAAAAAACAGGACCGATACAAAAGATCTCTTTAATATTGGTTGGGGCAAAAGTAATTACCCTATTGGAAAACGTTATATGTTTTGCAAATGGCACAAATGTCAATTTAGTTTTGATATTTGTGAAGTAAACAAACGAAGAATACAAATCGACAAGACATGAATAGGTTTACTTGGCAAGAACGTGAAATACATTTTTCCATTCTTTTGTACCAAAATTCGTCAGTTTTGTTGGCGCAGCCGGAATTCCGTCGCAGATTTCCTGGACAAACATTGTGGCGTTTGAACACATGCCTTAAAGAGGCTGAGATGCTCCCAAGGTTGGCCAACCCTGGAGCATCAGTTCTAATGAGAATATCGGTAGTGTTGCCCAAGATGTCGAAGAGCAACCAGGAACATCTACAAGATGAGATGCCATGCAATTGAGCATTAGTCGGCGATCCCTACGTACAATTTTGGTGAAAGATTTTTTCTTACAAAGTGCAGACAGTGCATCAGCTGTTAGCTGTGTAACTTTTGATCGAGCCAACCTAATTTTCAACGAAGAGGAAGATGATTTTTAATCCAAAATTATAATGAGCGATAAGGATCATTTCTATCTTAGCGGTTACTTTAATAAACAAAATTATTGTTTCTGGGGCACCAAAAATTCGTGTAAGACCGAGGCCAAACGACGACTGTGGAGGACGCGCACTACAGAGTTATGATTACTGCATTTTTTCTTCGCCAATTGGGTGAATTGGGACTGACGAACATGTGGTTTCTATAGCTACAGCCTATATTCTGAAGAAAATATTTCCGACTCGTATAATCTCTGGTTTTGGCGATTTGCACTAGCTGACCAGATCACCCGATTTAACCGTTCTAGTCTTCTTTTTATGGGGTTTTTGAAATCACGAGAATTTAAGACTAGAAGCCTCATACTATTTAAGCCCCAAGAGTGATCCCCAGTTTTCAGGAAGTAAAGAAAGCCATAAATTCACTCAAAAGTAAATACCAGGACCAGATAGAATAACCAACGAGCTTCTAAAACACGGCGGAGAAAGTATAATGCTAGAGATGACAAAACTTATACAAAAACTAATATTGCACTGCAAGATACCAGACGCATGGAAAAAGAGCATAATGATACCAATGTTCAATAAATTAGATAAAGTAGACCCCAACAATAATGATGGTATAAATCTACTGAACATTGCACTTAAGCTTACCTCAAAAGTCCTAACCAACAAAATCAAGAAACAAACAACTTTATCAGATGAACAACAAGGATTCTCAGATCCGGAAAATTCTGCTTAGACGCCGTATTTATACTAAGACAAATACCAGAAGAGGCCATTGAGTACAATAAACCAGCATATCTATGTTTTGTAGACCTGACAAAGGCTTTCGATCGCATCCAAGTCAAAGACTTCTTGCACCTACTGTATAAAAAAAACATACCAATCAATATTATACAAACCATCGAATGCAGGAAACGATAAACAGAAAACTAACACAATGTATACTATACCTACTTTCATTAAGCGATGCAGGGCGTATAAACAAAGATAAATTTAACAGATGATTGTTAAAGATGTTCCAAATGAGTCTACTCGTTCCGATAAGTAACAGTATAATTATGACACTTTATTAATTTTTTTATTTTCTCAACTATTAGTGTTTATTGCATAGTATATAAATTATTTTTATCACTGAATACATAGTAAGTAAAAAAATAATCCGATTCATAAAATTAATGAATATTTTATGCATACATGCAAGTAACAGTTCTCCAAGAATATTTAAAAACTAACCGAAATGTCCATCTTTATTTCGTTACTGCCGACGTCGTTGGAACTCATACAGGTTCGGACACGATTAAGTAGGTATTTATATTTCGGTATTGAAATTTTATAATTGGAATCGATTTGTGAGTATATTTTTATTCATCTTGATGGTTAAAGGACAATAAATTATATTTATGCTGTTGATGTTGAATTAGCAATTATTTGTTGTGCGATTTAAAACTATTTAAGTATCTTATATATACTAAAAGGCTAAGCCCTTTTCTTGTGCGCAATACTCCTCCTAAACGGTGATAGATAGGAGAATAATTTTTTCGAATAATTAAACAGATTGTTGGGTAGATTCCCCCTAAGGTTTACAATTTTAAAAATTCGAACCGGTTTAAAAATGGCGGCCATAAAATGAATTTTTCCTATAGTAAAGTATAGGAATTTTACAAATTTCATTCTTCAAAATTTAAAGTCTTAATTTTCAATGTATTTTTAAAATATGCCCGCGTCTACTTTTTTCTTATACTTACTGATTGAATTCAGAATTATGAAACCGGAAGTATTTAATTTATATTTAAATGGGAATAAGCCACAATTAAAGATTAAAATACGTTTATTGACGTTTCAATTTCCACTTCGGAAATCGTTCTCAAAATACGATTTTTTAGAACGATTTCCGAAGTGGAAATTGAAACGTCAATAAACGTATTTTAATCTTTAATTGTGGCTTATTCCCATTTAAATATAAATTAATTTAAAATGCCACAAGAAAATAGCTTCGGAAGTATTTACTTCCGATAAGATATCCCAGCCTAACCTAACGTGGCATTTTACAATGAAAAATATGCAAAAAAAAGTTACTTCCGGTTTTACTTCCGTTTTTTATTTAAGAGGGGCTGAGTCTAACAATCATATTGTTTCCATTTCCTAATGTAAATCTTCTTGAAAATCCTAAAAAACTACTGTATCGATTTTCAATTTAAAAAAATTGGCATCGATACAGTTTATTTTTAGGATTTTTGGAACATTTACACCAGGCGACGGAAACGATGGATCGTTAGACTCCGCTCCTCTTAAATATCAGCAAAACTTACATCAAAACTCGATGTCGAGTTGGTCCGCTAGTATATTTTTATTTGTATAACGACCCTATCTATACGTGATTGTGATTACTGTAACAATAACCACGTATTACAATAACTGATATTGAAACCAAAAATATCATCCACTGATTCTGCTGATGAATTGGTTGAAAATACATGGAGTCCTCCTCGAAAACGAAGTAAAAGAAGCCCTCTTAGCGTTGAAGTTAAAGAAATCATTTTAAATGTTTTTAAATGTGAAAGACAAGAAAATCCCGGGTTAGTGGTTGAAGATATTGTTAAAAAAGTGGCTAATAAAGTTGAAGTTTGTGATAGAAGTGTGTTTACGGTGATAAAGGAATACAAAACGAATCATCAATTCGCTGGACCAAAAGTATGTCTGACCCGGAAAAAGAAGTTTGACAAAATTTATGATTTTGACAAAAATGCCATTAGAACACTGGTTCATAATTTTTTTATGAGCAACAAAATACCCACCGTTGATAAGGTTTTAAAGAAGGTGAACTATGACCCTGATTTGCCAAATTTTTCGAAAACCACATTTTACCGAATATTGATGAGAGCTTACAGTCTTTACATTTTGTTCTGATTACATATTTATAGTACCTACATATGCATTCCCCAAAATTTTCAGATTTAGATAATTTAACAGTGACGAGTCACGACATATTAATAATTATATAATTATATATAATTATATATATATATATATATATATATATATATATATATATATATATATATATATATATATATATAAATATATATATATATATATATATATATATATATATATATATATATATATATATATATATTATTTTAACATAATTGAGTAATGAGTATTTTTTTTTGTTGTTATTATTATGAAACTTTTTAGAATTGTACAAACAACTAAGTATAGTAAAAATTAAAAATAAAACTTATATTTTTTGCAGGCGTACATGAAATTGTTGGAAAAAAAAATAAATTCTTGGGTTTTTCGCCCTGTATAAATGGTTCCTATTATCGCATATCAACTAAAACAATCAGGTTCTTTGTCGAGCACTTTTGCAAAATTAAAATATAAATTTCGTACTTTATAAGATAATATATATTCTGACTAAACAAAAAGATAATCCCAAATGCGGCCTTGTTGCAGGCCAACACGTGGTAATGTTTACATCTTCCTGCATCAGTTAATGAATTTTACTTTAGAACAAAACGAAGTCAGACAGGGTGATTCATTAAGCCTACTTCTCGTTAATATAATAATGGACGAAATAATACAAACAGTACGTAATGGTCAGGTTACAGAATGAGGAAAAAATAAATTCAAAGACATCGCCGAGACAGAAGACGAGCTCCAAAGATTAACACATATCTTCAATACAACAGCCAAGAAATACAGTATAATAAATATCAGCAGAAAAAACCAAATGTATGACAACATCTAAATACCCACTACGATGTAAAATTGAAATTATTGGGAAAATAATAAAGCCAGAAGCAAGGTTTAGATATAACTAGTTACGGAGATGCTAAAGAAGAAGTACAAAGCTTAAGAGCAAGTAAAGCGGCGGCATATTTTAATGACACAATCTGGAAGAATAAACACATAAGACAAGACACAAAAACAAGAATCTATAGAGCAGCAATTAGACCTATATTAACATGCACGGCGGAGACAAGACGTGACACATTTAAAACTAGACGACTACTAGAAACAACAGAGATGAAAATACTTCGACAAATATTGGGGAAAAGTCTCTTGGATAGGAAGAGAGCGAAAACATAGGAAGACAAAAATGAATGGGCAACAAAACGAAAACAGGAGTGGAACGAACACATTAGTAGAATGGCAGAGGATAAGATAGTACGAGCACCACGAGATAAGTCATTAAGTGGGCGAAAAGTATTGGCAGACTAAGAAAAATATGGTGCGATAATTTAAACAATTTAGGAGGTTAATATTGAAGAAGAAACAGGCTTTAAAACCTACATACAAGAAGGAAGAAGAAGAAAAAGAGTGATGGAAAATGCCATAAACGGGCCCGTATGGTCATCAGCTCCGGCGGCGGCCACTAGGCCGATATCATTTTCTCGACTTGATGGAAGATCTAATGGATTTTAATAAAGAAATTTCAAAAGCAGAACCAATATTTTTTATTTAAAAAAAATACGGCAAAAGAACATCGAACATAAAAACTTATGTTTACTATTTCTCATATAGGGACATTAATAATTTCATGTTGTGATTGTGTTGGATAGATAGTTGGATACACGTGAACTCCCCAGCTGATGATGTGTGTATAAATAATCTATATTTTATTGGCTGATTCGGCAATTTTGTGTAATATTTTACGTCACATTCATCAGCATCAAATTAATATCAAATATTTATAGGATATTAAAAGCCGGAAAAGCATATACTCCCCACGGTATCCATGATACTTTTTGTCGATATATTTCTAATTCATAAGCTTATTGTTCGAAAACAAAACACAAAAAGTAGCCACTCAAATTACTAGTGCTATCAAAAATATTCATCATATAAATAAATTGTCATTGTGGAATATAATCTAAGCATTACGTTTAATTAATGTGTGTTCAGTTAGTCTTATGAAAATATTTTAATTTATATTAAAAGTTAAAATTAATAACCGCAGTTAATACAAATTTAAATAAAACCATATTTATAAAAAGGGGCTAGAGTATATAAAGTAAATATATGTAAGTATATATATATATATATATACAGGGTGAGTCATGAGGAACTTTACATACTTCTACCATATGTAGAGTCCCTCAGGGAGCATATCATGTGGCCACTAAAAAATGTCAACTCCTCTTCTTTATTAATTAACAGGGTGATTTGTGTAATTGACCATTTATTTCATTTTACTGTAGTGTTTATACGGCTTATTTGATTTTTCTAATTTTTGCATGATACAGTACACTACTATCAAGCATTCGACTGGTATTAGCTGAACTAAAAAATTCCAGGACTGGCTTTGGAAAAATTAATTTAGGGATTCGTATTAAATATTACACCCTGTATATATTTTTTTTAAAATGCAATAAGTGATTTTCAAACTACATAAATAGCCGATGAAAACGACATATGCGACAATGTTGTCGCACTTTTGTTAAATTTTTAGTGAACGATCAAATCTTACCAAAAATAGAACAACCATAATGAAGTATCAAATTATAAGGTAATTAATTTAAACAAATTAAAAAAAAATTTAAAAAAAAACTAAAAATATGTACATAGTTATGATAAACCCATAAATTAGAACTGGAAAAGATACAATAATGGTAATAAAATAAAAATAATTCAAAATAGATTTTTGAAATGGAACCCTGCAGCCTGTACGCATTTTTGTTGCCGAATTGTTAATTGACGTATTGAATTACGGATACTCTGGGAATCGTTTCTAATAGTATTACAACAATGTATAAGTCTATCTTTTAATTGTTGTCGGTTATTAATATTCACTGCGTAAACTAGTTGCTTCAATTGTTCCCAAATATGGTAATCAACGGGATTGAAATCAGGGGATCTTGAAGGCCACGAAATAGGACCTGCACGTCCTATCAACCTGTTGCCATAAACATTATTGAGATGTTGTCTCACTGTCAGTAAAAAGTGTGGGGATGCCCCATCATACTGAAAATACATCCCTCGGATAGCAACGTTCGCGTTGGCAAGCAAATTCGGCAAAATATTTTGTAGAAAGTTCAAATAGACCTACCCTGTTAAAGGACCATCAAAAAAGTGAGGACCTACTAATTGGTTATTTATGACACCAATCCACACGTTAACCGAAAACCTTAACTGAGAACGACGTTCTTGAATAGCATGGGGATTTTCTTCTGCCCACACATGTGAATTTCGTGAATTATCTATCCCGTCTCTGGTAAATTGGGCTTCATCTGTAAATAGCGTCCTGTATAGCGTTGGTCGATTATTGTTAATCCATCTACAAAATTCCAACCTATCGATCTCATCTCCAGCATGTAGTCGCTGAACCATTTGAATGTGATATGGGTATAGATTATTTTTTTGTAAGACTCTACTTACTTTTGATTGAGTAACATTGAGTTCTCGACTTACTTGTCTAGTGCTTATTGTAGGGTTCATATTAAAGGCGTCCATAATGTCATCTTCCTGCGCTTCATCTACATGTCGCTCTGTTGTTCCACTAGGAAAAGTGCCATTTTCTCGCAAATAATTAAAAACTGACCCAAATGTTGGATGACTGGGAGTTCGACGATTAGGAAATCTCCTGCGATATTCTCTACTAGCAGCCCTACCATTCCCATTACAGAATCCATAAACAAATATTATGTCTGCATATTCTGTGGTCGAAAACTGATGTGGCATTTTGAACGAAAGTAACAAAAGCTCTACCAAAACTAACACAATGTACTTAACGTAGATATGACAGAAGAAATATGTATTCTTGTACACATAAATAACAATTAATAATGACAATAATGACAATGGGTATAAAATATCAAGAAACGCCAAACGGTCAACGCCAACCTTCATTTTAAACTTTTTTAGATTTATTTTTATTTGGTACAGTTGATGCAATGTATTATTATTTGTCATAAAATTTTAATCATTTACAATCAACAAAAACTAACACATACAAGAGGTTTGACTTTTTAATCAATTTAATTTATTATTTATCGAAAATAATGCCTCAATACGATCTATGAGTAAAAATTTAAAAATGAAAAACAATTGATTCTATCGTAGAGATAATACAAAGTGACAGTAAATATGTTAATTTTCTACGTATTAGATTATGTTGTAGGAACTCATTTTAATTAAAATGTTTGAAATTTATAATATTTGTTTAAATTAATACCTTGATAGTTTGATACTTCATTATGGTGGTTCTATTTTTGGTAAGATTTGATCGTTCACTAAAAATTTAATAAAAGTGCGATAACATTGTCGCATATGTCGTTTTCATTAACTATTTATGTAGTTTGAAAATCACTTATTGCATTTAAAAAAAAAATTATACAGGGTGTAATATTTAATACGAATCCCTAAATTAATTTTTCCAAAGCCAGTCCTGGAATTTTTTAGTTTAGCTAATACCAGTCGAATGCTTGATAGTAGTGTATTGTATCATGCAAAAATTAAAAAAATCAAATGAGCCGTATAAACACTACAGTAAAATGAAATAAATGGTCAATTACACAAATCACCCTGTTAATTAATAAAGAAGAGGAGTTGACATTTTTTAGTGGCCACATAATATGCTTCCTGAGGGACTCTACATATGGCAGAAGTATGTAAAGTTCCTTATGACTCACCCTGTATATATATATATATATATATATATATATATATATATATATATATATATATATATATATAAAGATAAGAAAAAATCATTGGCAAAACTCGCAACCTGGTAGAAAAGAAAATCGATTAAGGTGGAAGGCAACCGCAAGTACGTATTTCTGACTATTTGGTCGTCATCAATATGCTGCAGCCAAGTTAGAAAAGTGGGAAATTAACTTTGGAAAATATCTACAGGAGCAATGCTACCAATTGTGGCAGTACTGTTAAAAGTCCCTAAATTCCAGCCTGGTGATTCTGCAACACAGTCACGGAGGAAGCTATTTTAATGTTTAAATTAAGACTTGAACTAGACTAAAATATGATTTATGAATAAATATCCGACTGCCCCCATTGCTGGTCTATTTACAATTATGTAAGATATTGGTTATTAGATCTAATAAGGTTTATACAAAGGTTGTTGAGTATACAAGGGTACCTTGAAGTGTAGCGAAAGTATTATGAATTACGACAAACATGTTAACAATATATACGTGTGCTCTAGTTTCTAATTATACTACTTGTACTTCCTGAAAACTGATTTCCACTTCGTATCTTTATTTAAGTACGTTATTGTGTTGATATAAGAAAGTCCGATATCTATCCAAGGAATTTAAACCAATCACACAAACAATAATGGTTTAAAACTAACATATTATAAATGACGAGAAAGGGATCGCGAAGGAATGGAGAAAATATTGTCAAAGTCTATATGCAGATAGTCGCCAGAATGCAAATCACGACAAGTTCACTGCAGAGAGAGAACCAAACATTCTAAAGTCAAAGGTAGAAAAAGCAATCAAAAAGTTAAAAAATAGAAAATCTCCTGGCGCAGACCAGATCACCGCAGAAGTTTTAAAAGAGACTGGGATGTTGGAGTAAATGTTATGCATAAGATCTGCAAAAAGATTTGGGAAACCAGAGAGTGGCCCAACATCCACTTTCATCCCTATATTCAAAAAAGGAACTCTTCTCGATATTGCAGCAACTACAGAACGGTAACCCTAATATCCCATGCAAGCAAGGTTCTACTTCATGTAATATATGAAAGACTAAAATCCGGACCAAATGACGGAGGGTGTGACAGAGAGATACGTAGAAGGTTGAGTATTGCTAGAACAGCTATGGTGAAACTGGTAACAATTTGGAAAAATTCTAGCATAACAATACACACAAAACTAAGGCTGGTAAAGGCACTCATTTTGCCCATACCCACATATGCATGCAAAACGTGAACCTCAAAGAAAGTGGATAAAAATAAACTAGACGCTTTCGAAATGTGGGTATACCGCCGCATGTTAGGTTGATCATAGCACTAACGTATTGATATTAGAACAACTTAAAGTAAAGGATAAATTGCTTAAACAGATACAACAGAGATATTTGCAGTATTTTGGACACATTGCTAGAAGAACAGGTACGATGGAAAAACTGATAGTCGAGGGTAGAGTTGAAGGAAAGAGACCTAGGGGAAGATCTCCAAGCAGATCAAACAAAAATATTGATTAACCAAGGGTGATATGAAACCGAACAACTAGCCCAGGACAGGGAAGGATGGAGGGAAATCGTGAAAAAACTGTAAAGGCCTGATGGTGTCACCACATTCCGAAAGGGATTAGGACTGGGGAGGAGGATTGTGTTGATTATTATTTTCTTTTCCTTTAAACAATTTCGTCAGGTATTTTTTCCATTCGTTTGCTGGTATGTTTTGGTATTCCTTCGATTATGTCATTTCTTTCCGTTGATTTCCTATGAATCTCCATATTTGTTTATGTGTACCGTAGAAGTGGCTTTCCATCCTTTTTGTAAACAGTTCCCAGTATTAGTTTTTTTTATTTCTTCTTACCAACTGTTTTGTTTCTTTTCATATTCTTCTATAGGTGTCTTGGGATTCTGGAGATTTTAGTGTTTTGTACTTCGTGTAGGCCTCTCGTTTTTCTTTATATTTTCCTTTTATTTTTTTTCTGAACCATGGTGTATTGCTGTTGTTTCTTTTGTTCAGTATGACTTTGCGTTTTTCTAGAGCTTCTGTTGCTGCTTCTTCAATGTTGTTTTTCATTTTCTTCCAGCTCGCGTTTATATCTTCGATGTCATATATTTGTTTTAGTTGTATCTTCTGTGCGAGCCTCCTTTGGTATATTTCTCTTGTAGAGTCGTTCCACAGTGATTCTACATTGAATTTTTCCTCGGTGATTTCCTGTAGAAAATGTTTTGGTGTTATTTTCATTCTTATTTTTTCTAGTACTAGTTTGTGTTCTGACCCAGATATATGTATTCTTATAGAATACATATATCTGGGTCAGAATATCAAGGTAAACAAAGAAAACCAAACTACCGAAATAAGCAGACGAGTAAGAATGGGATGGGCCACATTTGGAAAACTCTCATACATACTGAAAGACAAAAAGATACCCCAAAACCTTCGAACCAAAGTATTCGATTCTTGTATCCTTCCCGTTTTCACTTACGGAGCCCAAACCTGGACATTCACAAAAAAGAACATGGATAAGATTCGAAAAACTCAGCGAGCCATGGAACGACAGACGCTTGGTATCTCACTAATAGATCGGCAAACGAACGAAGCAATCCGGAACAAAACAAAAATAAAGGACGCTGCGAAACAAGCAGCTAAATTAAAATGGAAATGGGCTGGACACAACGAACGTCTCGAAGGTGGTAGATGGAACAAAGAAGTCGGAAACTGGCGACCGTACGATGCGAAAAGACCAAGAGGAAGACCTCAAATGCGCTGGAGCGACGATATCAAAAGAGTGTCAGGACCAATGTGGAAACGCCTAGCACACAACAGGGATGAATGGCGAGAAATGGGAGAGGCCTTTATTCGACAATTCGGATAGAAAAAGGGCTAAAAAAAAAAAAAAAAAAAAGTTTGTGTTCACTCCCTGTGTCTGCTGAGTTTAAAGTTTGGATATTTAGAATCTGCTTTAGGTGGATTTTTCCATTAGTGACTATAAAATCAATCATCGATATTGTACTAATTAAAGTGTGTAAAAAATATACGTAATTTACAATATATAAATTCTTTCGGGATTTTTTATGAATCTTTAATATATTAATATCCCACAACAGTGACACATATAGCTACAGACAATCAGAAAACTTTTCTTCGATGGTGAATTAGGCGAACTGCGAACCTATTGCTTACTGGAATCTGTTTGATGATGGTTTTATTTGTGATATGATATGTATATAAAAATATGGGGCAATATCTTGTGGTAAGGTAGGTTGAATAGTATGAAATTTGAGTTAGTTGCTATCTTTTCCAAATTTCTTTTTTTTTTTTATTTATTTTGCTTCAACCACTTAGGGTTATTAGCATAAGAAAAATACAAAAGTGATAAAGACATAAATAGGCATATACAAAATATCAATTACATAATAATGTATACAATATATGTTTTAATTATTAATGTATTGTATTAAATTTTATTGAAAAGGTTTATAGTTTTCAAGAATTCTATCAAGTCAGCTACGTATTTAGATTCTCCTAAAAGTTCTTTTAATGTTTTTGGAAAGTGATGATATAGTCTTTCCACTGAGTATATTGGACACTCAATCAAAATGTGCTTCACTGTCACTTTACATTCACAAACAAAACACACTGGTTCCTCTTCTTTCTTCAACAAGTATTCATGTGTTGTAGAAGTGTGTCCTAATCTAAGACGTGTTATTAGGACTTGATGTTGTCGCTTTGAAGGCCAGAAGTTCCATGGAAGGATGGAAGATTTTATTTCTATCAATTTAGTGGTGCTTCTATTCCATTGGTTTTGCCAAACATCGTGCAATTTTGATTTTAAGTAAGGTTTTAAATCCAAATGCACCGTTAGATTTTCCACTAATGCTGCTGTATTGGTTACTGCGGACCTAGCTAGACTATCTGCCTTTTCGTTACCATCTATTCCAACGTGTGACGGTACCCAGAGGAACTCTACTGTCAAATTGTTTTGGTATATACGGTATAAAATTAACTTAATCTGCTGCAATGTTGGATGAGAGGGATAGATCTGAGAAATTGATGTCAGACAACTAAGTGAATCAGATATTATAAGAGATTTGGGAAGTTTTTTTTCTAGAATATAGGTTAGGGCCTTATTGATGGCAAATAGTTCTGCTGTGAAAATACTTGTCTTAGGAGACAATTTATAGATGGAATGTTCATGGGATGTCACAAAGCATGCTCCTACTCCATTTATGGTCTTAGATGCGTCCGTGTATATAAAATGGAAATTTTTGTACTGAGTGAGAACATGGAGAAAGTGAGTTTTAAAAAAATTTGGTATCACGTTATTTTTGTTATATGCTGTAAGTTTAAGGTTACAAAACGGAGAGGGAACAACCCAAGGAAAACATAAATTTATTTCACAGATAGTTCAATATTAAAATCGAATAAGTATCTATTAGCTCGTTCATAGAAAGGTACCAAATTTCTTTTCATTTTATTAAAATGCTGTTATTATAATGTTGCTGTACGTCATTCAATATGAATATAGGTACATATTATGTAGCATGGGCCGCCTTTTTAGCAAGCTGGTCAACCAGTTTATTTTCCTTGATGTCAGTGTGACTTTTTACCCAAAAAACTGTAATATAATTTACTATATATTTTATTTTTAATAGCTGAAAGAGTACTTTGGTATAATGACTTTGGAAATTATTAGACCAATGCGAAATACGCATTGGTCTAATACTTTTCTTTTGATGATAATTGGTATGGAAGGGCTGGATACTTGCTGAAAATATGTTGTACAATAACGGACTTAAATGTTAGGAATAACCTTTTATTCTGACAATATATCTAGTTTATCCTGTGGTGTCTCGAATTCAAATAAAATGGTGTTTAGCTATATTGTCGTTATAGTAACCTAACATGCTTATGTAGACTGGTATCACGTCTTCATAATGAGAGTGACACCTCAAAACACGTGGAAGAGAATGATGGAGCTCTAGCATTGAAAAGAAATGAAATCAAACACGTCAAAAACCATGTCGATGTGTTTTTCACAGAAAATTCCTTTAACATATTAATATGCTAAAGAATCGTAGTTTAGTTTACTAAACAGTAAATATAAAAATTTCACGTAGTTGAGCAAATTGCAGTGAGATGGAATTCATATATAAAAATTACGATATATTTTTTTTATACCATTATATCGTTTGTTTATTTTTTATCTCAACTTTTCTATTAAATATCTTAGTTATTCTGTACATATAATTTTTTTTTCAGGTAAGGTTTTTTCATCTTAATTCCTTCTGTTGTGGTTGTAGGTAAGTTTATTATTACTTTACGATTACTACTATTATTACTATTAACATATCTGCATTTATAGAACAATTTTACCACAACATAATAACAAAAAAAATGTGAAAAAACTTAAATCTGATTTCTTCTGCTTCTTATAATAATTTTTGTCTTCTTCGAGTATAGGGCTCGTTACATATAGTTTTTTTCTTGGTCTTTTGGATGTGTATTGATTTTGTTTGTTTGCTTTCATGCGCCATTTGGATAAACACTTTTTATTTTGTTCAGAATGTTTTGTAACTGTTTGGATGCCTTCTTTGGATCCCTATTTATGGTAAGAATATCTGAATCATCTGGAAAATAGTCACAATAACCTTGTGCCTTGTGTCACTTCTGATTTGATGGGGTTCAGGGAAGACTATTGGATAGGTAGAATTTTAAAATCGAGAAGTGGGGATACGGAAGTAGCATCTTTATTGTATATTAGGAAGACATAAATACAAAAACCTACAAACCGTTAATATCAATGTATTTAACAGTTACTACGTACAAGAACTACTAGAGGCCAGATCGAAATATCTACAACAAACACCTAGGAGATACCAAATCAATGGACCATAAGTTACCATTGGAGACGGTCCAATTGTCCAAACTTCTTAAAACTATGAAAAATTAAACAGCCTATGTACCAAGAGAAATCCTCGCTAAATCTCTAAAAAATACAATACCAACACTTGTTAATATGACGACGAAACTTTTTATTAGAGACTTAGATACTAGATATAAAGATAATATACCTGAAATCTAGAAAGAAGCATGAATTACACTGCCAAAAAAGGACACTGCAGACTGCAACAACTACCACTGCGTCTAAGTTACTAGCCCTCTCAGTAGATTATTTATCTAAAGAAGTTATGAAAATCCTAGTCGAAAATGAATACAAACCACTGAAGCTGGAACAGCAAGCAGAATTTCAAGTTAGACGATCCTGTCATCATCATTACCTTCATCATCATCATCGTCAGACTTGATGACTTGTGACCAGTCACACATTTCTTCCTGCTCCTCACTAGTAGCTGCTGTAATAGTTTCATCAAAAATCAAACTCTTTTACCAACCAAGGCCGTGGATCAAAAGTAGACCAGTCCCCTCCAAACATTTTTTTCAAAAGTTTGTCAACGTCTTTGGTTAACATATGATGAAGTGGTAGTTCCTTTAGTCTCACTTGTCTTAGATTATTTTTCCCTTTCTTTCTCAATGATACAAAAGACTCTTCTCCTTTATACCTGTAGTTTTTTAAGCGTCTTACCAGCACAATCTTTTTGTAAGACTTTCTTTTTCCTTTTTTTCGGAGGTGCTCAATTTCTTTTTGTGTTCGAATTTCAATTCTCTTCAGTTCACTAATTGATTGGATGTCCTTAGAGTATTCACTTAGTTTCTTAGTATCAAGTAGTGGCCAATCTTCTCCTAGTGCTTTTATTTTGCCCATACCACTGCGGGTATGGGTAAAAAACAAAACACGGCCGGCGGGTAAAAAACTATGTCCGCGTACAGGGAAATACAATAAAATCTTTTGGATTGATGTTTTGTGTGTTTCCAAAAAATGATTAAATGTTCTCAAGACAATATTATTTTTATTTTGAGAAACACAACCATCCCATCTCTTTTCTCTTCAACAGCAAACCCAAAATGCACTTTTTTGGCTATGTTTTTTATTCTAGTTTCTCGTACACCAATAACAGTGTAACCAAATTTTAAACATACAGAAGTTTTAACACCAGAGAGTTGAAAAGAAGTATTGTATTGAATACTTTCACTCAGATTCAGGTTTATTTTTTAGGCCTTATTTTTAAGCACGTGAAACGTTTATTGTTGTGTTTACACGGTACAAAAACTAGGGCTCTTTTAGGAGCTGCTTACCTGGTAATTTGTTCACTTTTTCCTTTTCCTCCTGTAACTTTTCTCTTTCTAGTCCCTTTTTTTCGTTCACCAACACCTACACTTTAATTTGCACCATCCATTCTTCTTTAAATAATAACGTTATTAGTAATTTTTTCTAAATACGTTGACAATCTAAATATTAGTCACAAAAACTTTTAATACAAAACCCTTACATAACCTCAAATTTGCAAGGCTCACTGGGTCAGATGAGTGGCAGTTGCAGCGTTTCTATTAGTTGGTTGGAAATAAGCTGGTTTGCATTAACCAGTACAGTGGAAATAAAGTGTTTTGCATGTAAAGGTGTTTTTTAACATGCTGTTACCATTGAAAATATTTTTTTTGTATCAATCAGATAGAATAAACCAGGACGGCTGCAGTTTAAACAGTTTATAAGAACCAAACGCTATCGATTTGGAAAATTGTTTCTTCTGTGTGACTGTGAAACGGGTTATATGTTAGACTTTATCGTTTGTATAGGTAAAAACACCGAAATAAATCATTATGAGGATATCGGCCTCTCAGGATCTGTGGTTGGCACTCTTATGAAACCCTTCTTGGACAAAGGTCACTCGCTCTTTACTGATAACTGGTACACGTCTCTTAGTTTGTCCAGTTACCAATTTGACCGTAAAACTAACTCTTGTAGAACAGTCAGGGTCAACAGAAAACACATGCCTAATTTAGCAGAAAAACTACAAAAAGGTGCAACTTCCTCAATGTCGAGTTGCAATATGTTGGCACTAAAATGGAAGGATTGAAGAGAGGTTACTATGCTTACTACCATGCACCAAGACAAAATGGTAGAATTGGCTAAAAGAGACAAAAAGACTAACGAATTCATTCAAAAATCAGCTTGTGTAATGGATTACAAAATGAATATGGGAGCAGTGGACAGGACTGACATGTTACTAAGTTCCACAGAAAGCGTAAGGAAAACCGTCAAATGGTATAAAAAGCTCTTCTTTTGCATATTGGACCTTTCTATTCTAAATGCACATGCAATATATCTTCACGTCCTTGCACACAACATCCAGACAAAGCACCAGTGGCCCAGTTTCACTTGAATCTTATTCGTCAGCTTCTAGACAGGTATGTGGATCTAATCTTGAAATTATCTTGTTACAATGAGATCTTATTTTTAGGTATCATTTACCAAAACATACAACTGTAGTGCCTATGCAAAACGTTGTAGGTAGACATTTTCCTGATATTTTCCCCAAGAACAAAGTTCGTAGATGCACTGTTTGCTCAACAACAAAGACTCAAGCAAGGAAACGGCGCGAATCAAGGTATGTGTGTCGGGAATGTGACGTTTGTCTCTGCGCACATCCTTGCTTTGGCATTTACCATACCCAGGAACAATTCTAATGACTACTTTCGTATTCATTTTATATTTAGTTTATAGTTAGTTATTAACAATCCTTTCTTTTTTTATTATTTTTTGAGCATTAAAGAGCATTTTTTGAGTTTTTCTTTGCATTTAATGAGCAACCGTATATATACGTTGCTGGTACTGCTGGCACTTCAAAAACCCTGGGAACGGTGGCACTGCGTCGCTGATCAGGTCTGGTAAAGAAAGGGTTAATTCATTAATACGAAGAAAACAGAATAACAAGTACAATATCTGGTAATAGAAATGAACGTTATTATTTTTCTATTATTAAAATTGCTTTTAGGATTATTGAATTTAATGGAGAAAATATGTTTCAAAACAATACGTGAAAACATTCCGATGCTGACTTGATTCTTTTGGAGTTTATTATATTAAAGCAGCATAACAAACAGGTTACAAAAATAAAAAGTTTTAAATTAACTTAACAATAAAGGACAATGAGGTCATATTCACGTTGAGTTGTACACTTTTATCAAGAAATAATTTTTATGAAGTAATAATCTGTACATTTTTATGTACCACAATGCAAATGAGACAAGAACAATTATTTTGCTGCGATAAAATTGCTTATAAAAACTTCTCGAGCTTTTCCATTGTATCTAAAAGTTGACTACAGGGAAATAAAATGCAAAATAATTGCCTTAAAAACTTGATTAACTAGAAAACGGTAACGAGAAAAAAGAATTAAAAAAAGTCAATCGAACAACTTAATACGTTATCCAAGAATAGGGAAGCAGAGCAAAATCTCGTTTTTGTTAAAGACACTTCAATCTGCATTGTTTAAAAACTTAAATTGTTTTTGTATGCATCACAAGTTGTCTTTTTCGGACCAGCATGGGCGTAGAGTATTAAAGGGAAAAGTACATTTTCGATGTAAGAACGTATGTTTACAAATTCATATGGGAGATATTTATTTAAATTCGCGGATTGACAACGTCTTTGTTTTTATTTTTTTGTAGTTGAGGTGATATCTCTGATTTTATTTGTTTGTTTGCATATTATTTTAGTGTTTATTTTCACATTCTATACGTATAATATTTAGTTTTTATTGCAACCAAACTCTATTATTTCAAAATATATGGGAGCACGGGGCACAATGAAACACAAATTTGTTCTTTATTTTTCCTGTATTTGCATGTAGGTATATCAGTTTGAAATGTGTTTTCAAAGATGCCCTTCGGTACTAGGAACAGACTTATAGTAGCATGAAAAACCTTAATATGAACTATTACATAGGGGTACAATGTAACATATATACAAAAAGTTGTACAATAAACCGATGAGATTGCTTTAGAAGTATGACCAATAAAACTGTTATGCTATAGGTTTATTCCAATAATAAAAAAAATAATATAAAATCAAAAGAAAAATAATTCAACTGTTGCATAAAGTAGTAGTGGATTAATAGTAGCCAATATTTAAATTAGTGAAATCGGTTCCGAAAGAAATTAATTGTTTTTGGCGTTGGGTTGATTCCTCAAAAACCGGATTCTCCAAAATTATCTTAATGCTATTATTAACCACTACTGATACATCTGGAACTGGTGGCTTTACAAAGGTGTTATGTCCTTTTTTTCTGAAAAACCCTAATTCGAAATCTCCGCTTGTATTCTTTCCTTTCATAACAAGTCCAACCTAGCACATACTATTATGGCTGTTTAATTTATAATTAGTACCAGTACATAATCATTTTTAATGGGTCATCTATCCAGATCTATGAATTTGTCTTCATTAAGAATGAAAATGTCTTCAATAGTATCCAAGTCGTCATCAGTCTCAATATAGTCGACTACATCTTCTTCTTCAGATGAAGACTGAACATCTTCGATTTTTTTGGATTTCTTCCTAGAGTCCTTATTGAAATGTGTTATTTTTCGTTTGACCATTTCTCTTGCTATTGATATTGCCATTTTATTGGCAATTGCAGTCATTTCTGGAGTACTGGTTGCTATCATACTTTTTCCTCTTGCTCGACCGTTTCTATTGTTTTTCCTACACCCTGCCTTGGGCAATCCTCTAAAATCTTTAGGTCCGCATAAGGAAATTGGGGTATCTGCATCGATTTCCATTGTTGAGATGTTGATTTTTTCAGCAGCAGCATCACCTGACGTTGGATCCTCTTTTACCTGACAAGTAGCTGACAAGTCCGCTATTGGTCGATCGGTAACGTAATCACATAAATCATCGGCATCGGTGAAAATATATGTGACATATGGGTAAATCCCTGTTTTCTTAAAGCAGCAGTGATGTTTAATGGAGTCATTCCTTTCTTGTGAGTAATCTTAACAAAACCAGCAACATTGTAAATATTTGCTGTTTGTCCAGGATGCTGCATCATCCAAGTCTCTATTGCAGCATTGTAGTAATACGTTTTGAATGGCTTAAATACTCCAACGTCTAACGGTTGCAATTTATTAGTGGGATATGCTGGAAACGTTAACATAGTCACTCCATTTTATTTGCTCAAATTAAGTGCGGTCAATGATAAATGACTTTTGTGTTTGTCGCATAATATCAGAGTAGGCCATTGCATGCTGCTTTTTAAGTGGTGGATTAAGTGTTTAATACTTTGTAAGGCTTAAAGTGTACACGTGGAAGTATCATGACGGGGGGATACAGTTGATGCTCGCTGAGTTGATACCCTTCCCAGCACTAGTGCACTTGCTGACTGTGCATGTTCCTTTTTCGTCCAGATTAAATACTCGTGTTCCATCTACAAAGTAAGGATTTTTGTACTTTTTCTTCTTCTTCAGCCTTAAGTAATCCAACTTTGGACATAGGCCTCCCCCAAATCAATCCAGTGTCTTCTATTTTGCGCCACTTGCTTCCAGTTGTATCCTCCGATCTTCTTAATATCATCAGCTCATCTCATTTATGGTCTTCCTCTTCTTCTCTTTCCTAACCATGGCCTCTACTGTTGTATTTCGTGGTTCCATTTCTTATCCTTCAGTCGGGCATTGTGTCCTACGAAGCCCCATTTTAATTTGGTAGCATGTTCTCCTGCGTTTTTTTTGTACACTGCTCACAAATTGTCAAAAAACACTTCTACATTTGTCCTTGTGAAAGAAGTAGCTCAAGACAAACTACATCTCTTAGGCGATCTTTGACTGAGCGATGGATTTCTTTTCAAAAATCCATAGAACCAATCTTGTCCTTCCAATTTGTTAGCTTCAGATGAAATTGGATATTTATTACTGCCATGTCATAGGCAACTTTTTTGCATTCCGCCACTGGAAGACCATAAAATATTTTGGATCACAGTTTATTTTCTTGTTCTACATTAAACACTTATTGGACACTTGTAGTGCGGAAAATACTTTAAATTTTTATCACACGCATTGTCTTTTTTCTTTTTTACATACCTAGATAATGTTACGTAGTTTACATTTTTTAATTCTGCTGCCCGCCTGATGGAGTGGCCTTAACAAACGAGCTCTACTGCATTTTTTATATCAGTCTCGAGAAACAAACGATTTCGAACAATACTGGAACAAAAATAAAAATGTTATTTTGATTAAATATTAATGGGGCACCTTGAATCGTTTCAAAGTGCCCAGTCGAGTTATGTTTCATTGTACCCCAAACGTCCATATTTTTTATTTTATGCCAAAATCACAAAAAACATAATAATTATAAAAAAGAAAATGCATAAAAGCAATTCAGTCAATATAAAAGTTTCGAATAATGCTACTCAACTAGATAACATATTGCAGTTTTTACCTCAATATCAAACGATGTACGCACATGACAATTTAGTTTTGTCACACAGAAACACAATTTTCTCATCCGCGTCCAAACTACAACTGAGATTATAACGAAACAAAGATGACTAGTTCTGGTGTCGACCGAAGCGCTACTGACAGTAACAGGTTTTCATTTACCCGCCAGAATTTGAAATACGAACACTGTTTCAATGGGCCCGGTGTTTCAACCTGCCCCGTGCTCCCATATAGTAAAAAATAAAACATTTAACTGACTAAAGCATGGCTATATGCCAACAACATCAAGGCCAAGTAAGTCAACCATCAATTTTAAAAACAATAACCACCAAACAACTTGGTCATAATAACAGGTTACTATTTTAAAATAGTCTTTTTTGAAAACGATTTACGGAGTGGAGATAGAAACGTCAAGTGGTCCCCACATTTTAATTTTTTTTTCTGTGGCAATATATACAAATTTTAAATTTTTTTTTTATTTATTATATTTTTTTATCAACCGTTATATATTCTAAAATTGGCAGGTAAAGGACAGTCTAACACATTTTATATAAAATCGAACTCCAAGAGGCAACAGGACAATACTAAGTTCACATTATTATTCTCTCGGGTTTTAAATCAAATAAGAGTCGAGCTTGTTATATGATGCTGGTTGGGAATACTAAAAGAATTAAATAAAATATTGTGGGGGTAAATATAAAATTTGGAAGAAAAAAATAGAACTTTATTAAGAAGGTCAAAAGTTAAATATCTGAAATGTAAAGGGATTTTAATAGAAACAGTATTGTCATATTATTGAAAAACGCTATTTTAACCAATTACTAGAACCTAGAATATTATTATTAATCAAAATAATAAAAAATAAAATTTCACAGTGGCATTTAAACCATCCGCAAGATTGCTGGTCATATGATTTGATGAAAAACTGGGGAGCGTATAAAACAGACTGCAACCGAATGTCATAAAAGTAACTCAATGAAACCACTGGCTAATAGAAATTCGATTAAAAAATTCTATTGAGAGTAAGTCAAACAATAATAAGGTCTAAAAGAGATTACGGATCAATTGAATATGACTCAAGCTCAACAACAACACTGAAAAAACTTGACACTGTACATAATATTGGCACTGGAATTACTCTTGGAGCATTCCGGAAAACTCCCATCGAAAGCTTACTGAGTGACGTGTGTGAGCCACCCCTACTTTGCCGAATCATGTATTTAACACCATCTCACTTTAAATAACTTTTATTTAAATAAAACCTTTATAAAGTGAATATATATTTTAAAAATGCCCTTTCGGATTACATTACAAGAGTAGACTCCCGTAAGTTTGGCCACCTCGGCAATGAATCCTAGGCCAAACTTAAAAGTGACCAAACTAACTGATGCATATCTAAAAATGTCCATTTATTGTTTGTAAGGATCTAGCAAAAATAAAACACTTACACATTAAGTCGAATACAACACAGAGGAATATTATGACATATATTTAACATGTATGAAAAGACAGAAGGTCCCAAAAATACTACAAAACACTACTTACAGAACTCTAAGACTAAGAAATTTTAAAATATTACTGTACATTGGTGATTTGGCTTCTCAAACACTAAAAAAATCAGTTACTTTTTTCTGAATTTTCATTTCTAATGATTTTTTATGTGCAAAGTCACGCCAATTTTAATAATCATTGCATTGCTGCAGTTGCTTCGTTTTGTATTTGATGTAGGTAGCTGCCAAATGTAACGATGCTTTGCATTCAGCGCGTCTCATTTTATTTTTTTATTTTTTTTATCTTCCTCTTCACACTCAGCAGTATCTGCGTAGTTATCCTTCTAACTTTCCTGGCGAATGACACACTCGACGATTTCGTCGTCGTTCAAAACCTCGGTATGTAGCTTCTTTTTAAAATCGATCTAGTCCAAAACATCTTCAGTAGTTGCTGACGGTTGTCCAATAGAGCTGCAATTTCATTAGGTTCGTTTACAAGAATATTGTTTGGCTTAACTGCTGTTATGTTTACTCATCTTATCTTCTATATGTGGCCAAAGTGAAGCCAAAGGTTTTTGGTATTTCACCGTATGCCTTGGTCGACATATACACCACATCCTTTATTTTAACTGACTTTAGCACTTTTAAAAGGCCTTAGTTGTCATCAGCCTCTAGTTTGGAAAGAACTCTAGAAAGCAGTTTTTAGCGATACCTTAGCGAATGACCACCTGGGTCCATTGACTGTTAAAAACTGGTTGTATTGGGTGGCAGCAACAGCAATTTAATATCTTTTTCATCGTCACAATGAAGACCTTCCTGGTGAGTAGGCGCGTTGTCAAGAAGAAGTGCTTGAATGGACAGTTTTGATTTTGTCAAATGTATTTTTACTTTCGGAACAAATTCGCCTACAAACCATTACCGGAACAAATATATGCCCATCCATGCTCATTTTTGCGACAGATAATACACTCTGAAAGTTTCTATGTTTATGTTTTTAAACGCTTTCGATTTAACTGTTGTTCCAATAACAAATAAGGATCGACCTAGCGACCGTTATCCTTTCTTTACTAACTTTAGACCCTGCAGCAGATATTTCTTCTTCTTCTTCTTCTCGTGCCACTCCTAGCGGAGATTGGAAATCATCATGGCCACTGCGACTTTGTTAGCAGCGCGCCTAAAAAGTTCAATCGAACTACACCCGAACCATTCACGTAGATTACGAAGTCACGATATTTTTCTTCTTCCCACACTTCTTTTGCCCTTAATTTTGCCCTGCATGATATTTCTTACGGGAAGGCAAAGGTTTTGCTGGGCAGAAGTTTAAAATTTAGCCCAGTTTCGTCGATGTCCTATATTTGATCTGGGCTCAAGTTTTTTTCTTGGCCACCAATTTTGCAGAAAAGTTGGTGGCCGCTGTTTGGTCTGACAGCTTCTCACCGCAAATTCCAATAAAATGGACTTTGTGTCTCTTTTTCCATCGGGAGAGCTATCCCTCACTGGCCGAGAACGCCTCTTGTAGCTAAAGATATGAGTGCAAGATCATAGCCTTTTCTTTTAGGATCGGTCCACTTAACGGCATTCCTTGTCTTCGTTCTTAAACGAATCATAACCACAGAACATCTTTCATCAATTGTGTTTTGCTTTTGCTAGTATGAAAAGCTTACGTAGAACTTTTTTCATTTTGATTTGTGCACAAAAGCCTTTGATAGATTCTCTATTGCACCGCCAGTAGTTGACTGTTCTTTTACCCACGTTTAAATCCGTGCAAATACTTTGCTCGTGTTCGTCTTTGTCCAATCTTTCCAGAGCTTCTAGTCTCCTTTCCATTGACTTGTACTTATGTTTACGCGTTTCACTCATTTCACCCAAAACAGTTATTGTCAAAGAATATAATACTGTAAACAACTTGAGACTTGCTGCCTGCGTGACTTATGCTCAGAGCGCAGGCAGGACTAAGCAAAGACCGAACTAACGAAGGCCAAACTTACGGGAGTCTACTGTAATAAGTCCATCATGAATGCAGTTACCAGGTATACATGAGTGAAGCCACCAAATATGTGGGTAAAACCCTATAAATGTTGTTAACTTTGTTTACTACATGTCTACACACTCATGTATACCTGGTAACTGCACTGATGATGGATTTATTAGTCCGAAAACTTTCTGTAATATATCCTGAAGGGAAATTTAAAAAAAAAATATATATATATATATATATATACATATATATATATATATATACATATATATATATATATATATATATATATATATATATATATATATATATATATATATATTGATTTAGAGTATCAGCAATCGGTCATATTATAATATAATATTTAATACAATCATAAATCAATATTTAAAACAGTACGGTCGAAAAAATAATTTGAAAATATATATATATATATATATATATATATATATATATATATATATATATATATATATATATATATATATATATATATATATATATATATATATATATATATATATATATATATATATATATATATACCTTTTATAAAGGAATTTTTAAATAAAAGTTTTTATGATTCATGGTATACAGTCAACTACAGAGGAATTTCGTTTTCCTTGTGGATTTTATCCCAGTTAACTTCCATTGTCTCAAATCTAAGTAAACTTTTTATGAAAATAGCTTCCATGATAAGTATATAAACTACTTTAGTAATAGATTTTACACACCAAAATCTTACTACGAGAGAATTAGAATGTACTATTCTGAATTAAATATTTAATTTTCAAAAGTTTTTTTAGTAAACTGTGATAACTGCCTCCCGTGGACTACAGGAGAATCCAAAATCATTAAGATGATGAGACGCTCCCTTAAAATTTGACCTTTCCACTTATTTTACCATATACTTATCAAAACTATTTGCATTGTCTTCCCCCGGTGGTTTATTTGGTTTTATTTTTTTCAGTGCGGTTATTATTTCATCTGTTGATATATCAGGCATTAATTCCGATCCTTGGTTAAGTAATCTTTTTCCTGAATTAGTTTTTATTTATAATAAAACTGTGACTTACTTTAAAAATATCTAATAGTATTGTTTAAAGACCATCATATTTTGAGGTTAAATTGTTGGTTTTTAAAAATTATGTTAAAACTTTTTTTATTTAAAGGTCAAGGTCAAAATCACGTTGTCAAATGATTTAGCAAACTTAATTACGAGAAATAAAGCAATTATCTAACCAAAAGTTACGACACTGATTTGAAAACTAACTCTCTGCCTTCGGCTGGAATAATAAAGGACAATTTGGGGGAAATCCCCGAGGAGAGACAGTTCCGAAATTGACAGATCTCAATGGAAATATAAAAGTTTTTCCACAAAAAGGAAATGCTTCCTCTAGGCAAAGAGTAAAATGGAAGATTTGATTCGATTTTAAAATGCACGATGCCGATAAAGATATTTATGATTTCTATTTAAACTTAAATTTAAGTTTTGTTTTTATAGTAAGGTGGTTTGGCAACTAACTGACGTTACTTTAGAAGAGCTAATCTTATTTTTAAGTGACGGAAGGAATATTAATATTTTAAAATTAACACGACAACCGATTTTAATCATTATGGGTATTTTTATAGAATGTTACAATAAGATAAAATTTTATACAGATATATGTAATTGTCCCAAATTAAAGTAAAAATATATACGAGTAAAAATATTATGCTATCATTACCGACTACCTAATTAGAAAGAGTCAATAGTTCTAGAGACAGATGCTTTTAAATCTTTAAATAAATCCAAGTGTTCTTTTTCATTCCATTGAGACATATAGAAAAAAATTTAAGCTTAAAAGGAGACTTTGATTTATCAGCATAGGCTATTGTAATACAAATAATAAAGCTTTACTCTTTACAGCTAAACTTTATTTCACCCTTATTGTAATTTTGTTTGACTCCGTTACTCCAGTCACTGTGGAGGAAAAGAGGTCAATACCTCTAAATTTTTTATAACTGAATCGATTTTGCTAATAATTTGGAATTAGGCTTATCTTACCTCCCTCTTCAAAAGTTATATATGCGCTAGGCGAGCTTTTTATTTTTAAGGGGTGAAATCACCCCTTATTGAAAATAATGAAAAAAATTTATATTAAAGCATTTTATGGATTTAAATCGTATTAAATTAGGTAATTGAAATATTGTCAATTATAATAATGGATATTGTGTACATTCTCAACCCTTAAATAATCTTAAAAACCACCCCTTTTAATAAAAATAATTGTAAAAAATCGTTTAACAGGTTCAAACGCTTTTGTAGTGTATTTATATTATCTACAATGTAATTCTCTACTTAAATAAAATAATTTTGGTTGATTGCAACACTTCAACTCTTAAAAACTACCCCCTATGTCAAAATATATAAAAAAATCTTTTTAAACAACTTCAAAAGTTTTTAATGTACATTTATATTCAAAAATTCCTTTCTTATCAATAAAATATTTTTTGATTAGTTGCTTATTTTCAACCCTTAAAAACCACCTCTATGCTCACGGAAAAATTCCCCTTTAAAAAATTAAGTATATGCATTATGTTTTTATTGTAAAAAATTATGCATAAAAATACTTTACATTAGAAAGTATACAAAATATATTTACAAAAATAAAAATTATTTAGAATATATCAATATATTCATTGTCTGAAACGTCATTCTCGTCGTGTTCTAACTCCACCTCTTCGTCTATTACAGGACAGTTTTGACAATTGTCGCCAGAGCATGTTCCACACGTAGCATTGCAAAATAGACCTAGTTTACGACAGCCACACGCTGAGCCGCAACCCTTTTTGCAATTGCAAAAAATCATTTTCAATAGTTCTTCTGGTGCAGGTGAACTTTTCATTTTTATTGGTTGTAAAATATCATCACTCTTAAACCATCCCCAATCCGTTATATCAATCTCTTTGTTTCCAAGCCATATCTGAGTTTGTAAATAAACTCTTTTGATATGCTCATCCAGGGCACTTACAGTTGTGGGTAACTACAGTAACTATCTTTGGCAAGGCCATACAGCAAAATTGTACAGTATCTCCCAGCTTCTAAAATGTCTTCGAGATCTGAAGGACAACTTCAAAGGAGTGTCGCTTCTCTGTGTTCGTTAGTTTTCTGAAGCAGATGTTCAGTTTAGAGGTGCCTATATTATATACATAACATATATATATATATATATATATATATATATATATATATATATATATATATATATATATATGTATGTATGTATTATATACATATTTGTGTGAGTGTTAGTGTGTCTGTTACCAGTTTTTCGAATATACTTGAATAAAGCATTTATATGTACAGAAAATAAGTGCTCAAAAAAAACATGTAAACAAGCTCCAAAATTTTTTTAGAATAACTCCGTTAATTTTTAAGCTACAGTGTCCATTAAAAAAATATTTTGAAGGGTATTTGAAGTAAAGCTACACGACTAAGTAGATTAAAATATGTTAAAATTCTTTCTTTTTAAATAGTAAAGGGCCAAAGTGCTGATTACAGGTGTGTCAGCCGCTGTATCTCAAAGTTCAATTGGCTATATCTCTATTATTTTTCAAGCTACAACAAAAATAAAGAAATCAAAATTTTTCTTAAGAAAAAAACTACATTTATGTATAGAACCATTTTTTACTTATCTCTTATAGTTTTAGATTTATTTTGAAAAAATGTAAATTTTTATATAATTAAAAAAAAGATTTTTTAATTTAAACATGATTTTTTCAAAAAATACGCATTTTAAACAGGCTAAACTTTTAAAACTTATAAATAACACTAAAAAAAATATATTGTAGAAGATATACGTTTAATTTCAATTCTGATCGAAATAGTGTTACTTATACTGCTCGTTCCTTTTTTTAAACGCTAGAGTAATTCAAATTTTTTCCTTCGTATTTCGCTTTGTTTTAATCAAAATGGCTTTTAACATAGCTCATTTTAAAGGTTTTTTCTAGCTCTTTAAAAAGTGTTGTATGAGTTTTTATCAAAAAAGATGTCCATTTTCCGATATTTGATGTTAAATGCATCGAGTATAATATCCCAAAAATAAAAAGTCATCTTCAAACAATTATAAATCGCTTAGTATTGTCCTTATAAAACTTAATAAAAAAGCAATCTCTTTGTTTTTTTATAAGCTTTATTTTTGTTCAGTAGAGATTTTTAAATAAAACGCTTTGTTTTTGAGGTATTCGTACAAAATCATTGGAAAACATGTTCTTTTTTGCGAAAAGTTTACTTTTTCAAGTGCGTATAACTTAAAAAGTATTGATTTAGCGAAAAAAATTTATATGACATTTTTTGTTTAAAATTTGATTCTCTATCAATTCCCGGGGTTATTTTGAGTGTAAAAAGTTCAACCCCCTAGATGGGGTGCCAACCACCCCAGGGGCAGAAGCACACATCGGCACCATATAACTTATGTTTTTTGAGTAATTTACTACTCACTGTAAGAATTTCAGATAAATCGGTGCAGTTATAAAAAATTTAAAGGGAAAATGCCACAGTAACTGGACTACGTGGCCATGTTAGGATCCATTGGGAACTCTTTTGGAACCATATCCTCATATTATAAGTTTTTATTAAGCTGTTCGCATACTTGTTTTAGTAGTATTTCACCTGATTTTATTGCCTTAATAACGTGTCCATTAGCACCAGGCGATTGATGGTTTTTTTATTTTCTTTAAATCTGTTCGAAATTTACACTGTAATGTGTAAAAAAACAGCTTCAAAATGTCCTGTTTATCTACTGTTGCCCTTCCGTCTGTATCTCTCAGCTTGTATATTTTTTTCTTACTTTGTGTAAGTTTTCTTTTTATTACATTCAAACCTTTGTTTTCCTCTACTGTGTTGGTAGTGACATTAGTATTTTATCTTCGGTGATCTTTTCTACTTTTTGCTGAAATTATTTTATTTACTTTTCTATATTCTTCTTTGCTTTCCTTTTTTTCTCGCTTAGGTTTCGTATGTAGTATTTCCATTACTAGCGTATTTGCCAATCTTCTCGCTTTTTATGTATTGGTGTATTGGTTGTATATCCATGAAGTGAACATAATCTTTTAAAAATTCTCAAAAACAGAAGACCATTATGATCTGGACCGCGCGGTGCCCATTCAGTTGGTGCATCACGCCCCTTTATATCCAACGTGCTGGACATTGTTGAAATAAAAATAGCCCTTACCTTTTCGCTATAATGGGGTAGTGCACCATTTTGTAAAAACCATGTATTTTGACTGATCGCTAACGGTACATCTTACAAGTATAGAAACATATAGTTTTATAAAAATGATAATGAGTATAACGAAACAGTGGCCCTACTAAATAATTAGGCGTTTACAAACGTTTACTTTAAAATTAGTCTGATGGTGACGCAGTTTTTTACCATTATGATTTAAGTCAGCCCAGATATGAGTATTGTGGTGATTAGTGACTCCATTTCTTGTAAAGGTTGAATCGTCGGTAAATGAAATAGTTAACGTCCCGTCTATTTTCCTCTAAAAGCCAATCACAAAATCCTGTACACTTGAGATGGTATTTTGGTAATATAATCCTTGAACTGCTGTTACATGGAATGAGTGAAATAATTATTCCTATTCTAGGTGCTCATCAGTATGGTCTGGAATAGCATTATCATTTGCACGCTTTTTTGTGCGACCAATGTTACTACGCACTTCTGTTTGGAACGTCTCAGTTTCTCTTAAGTAAGGATCACTTGCTAGAAATATGCGCCTGTCCGGTAAATTTCTCTTCTTCTTCTTTACGTCCCATCTCCTCGACGAATGTTGGTTATCATCACTGCTATTCTAACTTTTGACACTACAGCCCAAAAGAGTTCAGTTGAGCTACATCCAAACCATTCTCTGGGTTTTCTCAGCCAGGACATTCTTCTTCTACCTATGCTGCGCTTTCCTTGAATAATTCCCTGCATTATTAGTTTTAGAAAAACATATCTGTCACCACGTGATATAGGACCCAGATATTGTAGTTTTCTTATTTTGATGGAATCCAGTATCTCCCTGCTGTTCTCTATTCTTCTTAGTATTTCTTCATTAGTTATTCTGTCTGTCCAGGAGATTCTCAGCATTCTTCGATTTGTCCACATTTCAAATGCTTCCAATTTATTGAGACATTGTTTATTTAGAGTCCATGTCTCCACACCATACAAAAGAAGAGAAAATACATAACACTTTAGTACTTGTTTTCTAAGGTTTAGGCTGGGGTCTCTACAACATAATATTTGTTTCATATTATTGAATGCACTTCTAGCCTTCTAGACACACTAAGTTCTTTGGTACACTCGTTTGTTTCATTAATATTTGCAATTGAATAGTTATAATTGTGAACTAGTTCTATCGTCTTATTATTTACGTGTAAATTGATGTATCTAATATTTTTTTTGATATAACCATGAATTTTTTTTATGTTTAGTGACAGAGCAAATTCTTCACTCGCTGCAACAACCTTATCTAAAATTCTTCGTAGATCTGTAATATATTCTCTGTAATATACTGTTAGTATTGTATCATCAGCATATCTAATTTCACGTATTAGTAAGCCATTTACTTTATACCAGCTACTTCATCTTCTAATGCTTTTTTTAATATTTCCTCTACTTCCTCTGAGTATGCATTAAACAGTGATGGCGACAAGACATAGCCCTGTCTAAGATCTCTTTTGATTTTTATTTTATAAGTTTTTAAATTATTTATTCTTATGACAGCTTCTTGTTCATATTACAGATAATTTATTATTCTTATATCCCGTGTGTCGATGTTCTTTGATCTTAGTAGTTTTATTAACGGATTATGTTTCACTGTATCGAATGCCTTGTTATAATCCAGGAAGCAGACGTCCTGGATAGATGTCCTGGGTTACATCTAAACATCTCTATATTAGCACATTTACTGCATATAATGCTTCTCTAATTTCTTGAGCATTTCTAAATCCGAACTGAGTTTGTCCAATGTCTTGTTCTAACTGTTTATATATTTTACGATGAATAATCTTTAGGAATACTTTTAGTATGTGGCACATTAGACTGATGGTACGGTGATCGCAACAATGTCTGGCGTTTTTCTTTTTCGGTATAGTCACGAATGTTGATAGAAGCCATTCTTTAGGTAATGTTCTGTATATGATATTAAATAATTCGACAATAACACGTATTTGTATATTGCAGTCGGCGATAAGTTGTAATATTTCTATCGATATTTCGTCTGGTCCTACTCCTTTCACTGCTTACATCTCTTTAGTTAATTTTTAATTCATTTTCTGTTATTTATGGTCCATTTTCTTCAACTAAATATTTGTTATCTATTTTGTCTCGTTTGTCATTAAACAGCTGTTCTATATAGTTTGCCCATACCATAAATTTTTTTTTGTATCCAATAACTGTATTTCCCTTTTCATCAACTAATATATTTTGTTTGTATTCTGGTCTTCTAATTAATTCTTTTATTTTCCTGTGTACATTAAAGCTATCATCTTTATTTTGTAACATTTCTATTTCATCACATTTGTCTTTTAACCGATTTTCTTTTGCTGTTCTAATTTATCGCCGTATTTCGTTTTGTGTTTGCTTGTTAGCTGGTACAATGAATTATTTTTGTCCTTATAACGTATGGTCCTAAAGTTTTGGGAAAATTTAAAAAGCATGTAACTCTGACCACAATAATCTTATATTTTTATTAAATTATTCAACAATTTAACTTAACTATCCTTATTATAAATCAAAATTCAAATGACAGACAAGAGACCATTATTTTCGATTTTCCTAATAATTCCCCTGACACGTTGCATCATCCTTTGGACAATCTCGGCGTCAATTTCTCTAATTTTTGTATATATGCGGCGTCTTAATTGGTCCTGATTTTGTGCTTTCTTTGTGCTTTTCTGATAATATTGTTACTTGATAGGTTCCTGTATACTGTAGTCTTTTTAACATGAAATCTTCTGGCCAGTTTTCGCTGTGAGACCCCAATTTTGTTCTTAGCTGCTTCAATCAGTCTTGCCTCTCTTATATAGTTCAAAATCTGCGGTTGGCCACTTTTACGCAAGTTATCACATGGTATCCCTTCTTCACATTCTCTGATTGTGCGATAAATTGTCGATTTGCTTATGTTTTGATCTTGATAAATATTAACAATATCTCGTTTCGACATTCGCCCAACCATATTATAAACACCTCGACGAATATCAATTTCATAAGACATTTGCAGAGCACAAACCAAAATATTCTGCTTTGTTTATTAAATATCAATAACTGGTGACATTTCAATTTCATGGCCTTCTTTGTTAAATGCATTTTGCTTCTCAATCAGACCAGGTGAAATTTTTCCCAAAACTTTAGGACCATACGTTATACTCTTCTTTTCTTCATTAAGTTTAGTATATCGTCCGTCATCCAATCTTTTTTCTTTTCCTTGGTTTTGCGTAGATACTTTTTTGAAGGTTCTATTAACTCAGCCTTTATTTTTTCCCAGATTTTTTTATGTTTTCTTAATTGCATGCCCCTTTAATCTGTACGGTGTTTATTTATTTTTTCTTTTATATTTTCTCTGATTTCTGGATGTCTTAGTGCATTTAAGTATATCAGTTCTTTTTTCTTTTGCTGTCTTCTCTATTCTTTCCATTTTAATTTTTATATGTGCTATTAAGAGATTATGGATACATGCTATACCTGCTCCAGGTTGTATTTTGACTGCAGTAATACTATTTTGGTATCTTTCTTTGGTCATTATGTAATCTTTTTAATTTCTCATTATCTTCTTGGATCTTCTTGGCCTTCGTTAGTGGACTGGTCCTGAAAATATAAGGGAGTATTTGTTTTTTAGCAGTATTGGCTTTTACCTTGGTTTTTTCGTTATTAATCTGTAACTTTTACTCTATGCTCTTTTTCATATAGGTAAATTAGGCCAAATTGACTTCTTTTCATGTTCAAAAAACGTCGTTTAATTCCTGACTAACCTTTTTGTAACACCCTTTATGTCAGCGAAACATGTAATACTACTTTTACAAAAAGATATGAAGCAAAGTCAAATATGTTATTTTATCTCTTTATTAAGACAGTATTTTAAAGAATTTGCTGTATAATAAATGTCTTAGAAGCTTATTCTAAATATAATAATTGTACTTAATTTTATGTCTTTAAGCGTTCATCGTCCCAGTTTAACTCGCAGGCAAAATATATTCAGCTCACAACCATTGCATATTCTTCCTGACTATTTCGATATGCTTATTATTTCGATTTGAAATTTAACTCAATTTCTTAGCTATAATCTGAGAACGTGGACAGACAGATAACGAGAATAGAAATGGGTTTCAGTATTGGCTTTCGTTCCTAGAGAGTCTTCTTGTATTAGCCGAACAATACGAACATACGAAAACAACACGCTAAGTTCAAAAATTAGTTTAAGTACACTGCAAAAAGTTATTCTGCAAATTTACATGTAACAGACATTAATTATAAAAACTTTTTAGTAGTCCTATAATGAAACGAAATTTGTCAACATACGCTCACAGGCACGAAAAACGGAGCACTTGCATTTTTAAAATAAAAACTTTTATTTTATAAAAATTTTAATTTTCTTTAAAATTTCAATTTTAATTTAATAAAGAATATACTATTCTTATCACTTTTAGTTGATGTGAGTAAACTGTCAAGTACAATCAAGTGTCAAACACAATTTAACGTTGAATTGCCTTGATTTAATTTCAAGAATCGTGGTTGAAAATCCCGAAACAGAAGGATACTTAAAAGAATCAATAGGACTATACACGTTTTTTGGCAATCGGAGCTTACACTAGACGACCTGGAACCGATCCGCAAAAGGCAGATATCGAGCACAGTTTATTAATTAAATCTTGCCCAAGTACTTTCGCTTCCTAGAGCATCTTCAGGGGAATTTTCGTCAATTTTGGCCAATCCAACAATCTGTTGAGGATGTCATAAACATAAAATTGTACATTACACTAAAAGACACAAGGACAAACAGTTAAAAATTATTAAAAAAAATTTTAAAACGGCGAAGCTACATAATGATTGGCATCAGGAGAGAGAATATCTCAGGTCACGCGACAGCTTTTTTGAAAGTTCTACTTATCGCCTTTGCAACGACATAATCATTTGAATATTTATTTCTACAAGGTTAACCAAAACTGTTGGTTTATTAATACAATTAACTTAAATTGTATTTAAGTAAACAATAAATGTTTACTTAAATACAATAATTACAATAATTAAATTATAACAAATGTTCAAATTAAGGACTTTCAGTAATGATACAATGCAAAAGATTTGCAATAAATTTTTCGATTTTGCAAAGTTTTCGATGACTTCAGGTGTTAGTTGTGCAATTTCCGTTCTGATGCGCTCCTTCAACTCTTCTACATTATTCGGTGGATTTTGATACACTCTGCTCTTTAAATATCTCCAAACAAAAAGTCTAACGGAGTCAAATCTGGAGTTCTTGGTGGCCATTCAATGGGCCCCCTTCTACCTATCCATCTACCTGGGAAAAGGATATTTCGTACCTCAACGTCATAGTGGGGGGGGGGGTCCAATCATGTTGGTACCACAAATGACTTCTATTTGGAAATAGCTAATATAGATGAAATAGATAATCCTGAAGAAATTCTTGATAACAAGCAGTTTAGTTTTCCTCAAAAAAATATGGCCCTACAATTTGATTGTTTATAATGCCGGCCCAAACATTTACCTTCTTGGGATATTGTATCCTATACTGTTCCATCCAATGTGGATTTTCACTTGCCCAGTATCGATATGTCTGGCAATTTACGTGACCATTCAGCATAAAAAAAAGCTTCATCGGAAAAAAGTACCTTTTGTATGAAAGCCTGATCTCTGTTACATTTTTCCATATCGGTTTCGCAGAATTCGATTCTTCTATCAAAGCCATCTTCTAATAGCTCCTGGACCAGATGTACTTTGTATGGATGCCACTTCTTCTTTTTTTAGCATTATTACAACAGTTTATTGTTGGATATTATTATCCAGTGCGACCTGCCTAGAACTGGTATGGGGATTTACTTGAAACGCCAGTACAACGTCCAGGATCTTGGCTTCGGATATTGATTTTCTACCACTTTTGGTAAGATCTTTAACATGGTCCGTTTCTCCAATTTTGTTTTCAATTTTACTTACTGTTAATTGAGCAACTGGTTCGCAGTTGGGGTATTTAGCAATAAATAAATTACGAACTTTTGCTTGAGACCTCACTCTATCTCCATAAGCAATCATGATTAAAATCTCGATTCGTCCTGTTTCTGTTAGTTTCATTTTTGTAAATAATGTTATTAATGTCGGCAAAAACTCGAAGAGTAAAAATTTGACGTCTATTATTTGACACATTCTTAGACCATTGACAAATAAAGACGAGTCAGTGACAATATTGATTTAAATATTTTTGAAAAATAACTTGAAATACTTCCTACAGTAATTAATTTTAGATTATAATGTAGCATTGTTTGTTATCAATGCATTTTTTTTCGGAACCAGCAAAAAACACTATTTTGTTTTATTCCCAGTGGCGTTCCTTAGTGTATTTTAGTTTAGTAAATGAATATTTGTTGTAATTCCATGTTACTTAAAAAAGTTCATAATTTTGGTGAAGCCTGTAGAAATAAATTTTCACGCGATTACATTGTTGCAACGACGATAAGGAGACCTTTCAAATGAGCTGTCGCGTGACCTGAAGATATTGATAAATGATTATCTGCTGTATAGCATTTTGACAAATTTATTTAAGTCTTCTTGGACATCTGTAAATTCTGTAATAGAAGAAGTTAAATTCTGGTGGAGTTAAATTAAACTCTTCGTCAATATCCATCCTTTGATTTTTCAAATACACAGAATTTTAAACAATAAAGTAAATAATGACATACAATGACAGATAGTACTAACAGCGGCTACATAATTTTAAATTAATTTTTTAGTGGGAATATAAATAGGTATATGTTTGGTTGCCTACACCACAGGTCACTGCCAATAGCAGAGCATGTAATTTATGCAAGCAATGTATGTTGTGTTGCCTATAATGAAATCGTTCATTAATAGAAAATTATTCATTATTTTACGTTTTATGTTAAATTAAAGTAATAATCAAAACATGTTGTTTAAAACAAAATTAAAAAATAAAAACTAAATAACATAACTTTTTGTCAAAGTAAGTATTCGATATGTCCACCAGTTTCTTTAATTCATTTGTCAATATATTTCATAAAAAATCGTCTCATATTAAATAGCGTCATTGTGCAGCTGCCGTATTTACTTCTTTCTATAGTTGGTGGCGAATGTTTATGAGATTATTATAGACACGTTCTTTTAATGCACCCTTTACACCAAAATCAAGCGGATTAAATTCTGGGCTACGTGGTGGCTATAATGTATAATGGATGAATATATTCTTTTGGATACATATTCAAATCTTATGGTATATTATATAACTACATATTATTTGTCGCAGAGGTTAAATAATGTATTAAACTGTGATGGTGATTGATTGAGTGGACTGTGTAATTAAACTCGTACATTGGTCACTTATATACACTCGGAATAACCTATCGATGCCATTACTTATTTATATGATTACGTTACAACTTACGAGTAACTATAATTATATCCCGAACAAATGGACTATTTTGATTTACTAACGAACTAATGTTATGCTGAACTAAATTGCCTGTGTGTTTACTATATTTATAATAATATCGGTGATTAGGCCAACGATGATATTTTTGTAAAAAAGCTGAGTCAATAAGGTTAGATTTGTAGCAAAATTATTATGAAACAAGACACATATGTGTTATTTAATACCTCTGCTCTAGTTTCTAATTGTCCTAATAAAAATGGGTAAACAATTTAGGTATTAAATTTTAAGTATTCATTTGGGATTTTTTATGAATTAAATAATTATATAGATATCTCACCACATTGTCAAAGAATATGACTACCACGACCAATCCAACGTTCAGAAAAGTTATATTTAAGTATGTTCTCACTGCCTTCTCTCTAGAATGTGGTGGTGTACCATCTTACATAAACCACATATTTTGGGTTTTCAGCATTTTACAATAGAAAAAAAGTAATACAACGCCAGTATAAAAACTTAAAAAACGATAGAAAAGGGAAATTGTAAACATGATGACGACCAACGTCTGAATACGGACACGGCACCTAAAGAAGAAGATGAAGAATCTTCTTCTTCTGAAGAATTTTGTGATGTTACATTATCATCTTTGAGTTGTTTTAATAAGAATAAACTATGAATTATGCTTATCTACTGGTATTCAGTGCTTTACCGCACAAATATCACAACTAAGAATTAGTAAGCAGCTGACTTATAAAATGCGATTATCTCGAAAACTGTTGAATTTTAAGGTTAGATACCTTTGTTAGAACAATTTAACCTTTTCTTTGTAAAAATAATGTATCTTTAATATTTTTTAACATAAATAGCGCTAACTTAAAGAGCAAAAAGATTAAGCTCAAATGTATGCCACATATGTAGCATATGTGACGCCCTCTACCAGTTACATTAAAGTATGTATAAAATTATAATTTATCCTACACAAAAGCATCTAATTTTAAATTTTTGTCCAAAAATATTTATAAACGTGAAAGTTATAGCGAAACATAAAATTTTAAATTTTCACTTTAACGCCGTGTATCTTTCTTAATATCAACATTTTATTAAAGCGAGTTGGCTTAAATCGTAATATTTTAAAGTGCAGAATTTACAGTTTCTGTTTGTCTGCATATCAGTTAATGGTCATTCAAAAATTAAAATTAACGTGTTTTTAAGATTTTTTTAAAAGACGTCTGTTTCTGAAATAATGAGTTTATTCCATACATTTGCATCATACTGTATATATCTTGTATGTAGACGTGTATGTAATGAGGATAAAATTTTTATCAGTATTTTATTTTATGTATATTTTGATAATTTTTATATAAGTTTTATTTCTAACATTTTATATTTAGTATGGCACATTATCCGCCAAAATTTGGATTCTTAACCTTATACTGGCTATGGCCCTTTCAATGATACATAGTAGTTTTATTTTAAAAATATAAGTTCGTATTATGTACTTGGTATGCAAGTAGCATTATAAAATGTACATTTTTTAAAACTACAGTAATAATAAAGATAGAAAGGCGGTCTAGATAATGAAAGCTTCGTTCTTGGTTTAGCTTTAATTTCACCATTTAAACAAGATCGCTATCGCAGTTTTGTTACGTTCACATTTGTCAGTGCTTTCTGTGGCTTAAAATATAGAAGTCCACGCTTCTGAAACTTGTTCATTATTTAGAGCTTTAATTTTCAACTTCTCTCTTCGCTCGTTGCAACAAGAACTTTTTTATTATCAACTTTGCCCACTTAACTAATTTAACATTTATCTCTGCATTCCTGTAATAAACTTTTTAACAGTACTTATTTAAAAGCGGACACAAAAACACTTCTCGTCTTTATGAATGCCGGCCTCGCTTGCTTAAAATGACTCTGTAAATTTACTCTTCTGTGGTCACTGCTTTAGTGCGCTTTGCAGAAATATCTTTTGTTTACAATTAAAATTAATTACTTTAGAGAGTATAATATACACCAGTGTTATTAATTTTTGTGATTAAAGTCGGTCTAATTTAAACTAATAAATAAAATATTGTATACACATGACACATCTGTAATTTCATCATGTATAAGCATAACATGAGTATAAGGGCAATCCGATCGTGAGAAAAGATAAGTACAGACAATAAATAATGAAAAACAAACTCGAAAAAGAAAAATAATCATATCTAGCATGGGTTTTAAGTAAGGAAAATAGACGCATTCATCAACTTATATATACAGATATATATACATATATATATACAAATAATAAGGAACCGATGCGATATATTCGATACAAAATATATAGAAGTATAATCATATCTAGGGGACAAGATACAATACACAAAGATATAACCATTTATAAACAACATTAGAAAATGCAATAAAATACCTTAAGTTTGATTCTGCATCGAAAACTGTAATGTTAGATTCAATATTATTACCTATTTTTAATATATGTTTAATATATGAAGAGGTGGATTCCCAAAGAGCTTAAGTCATTTTTTTTCACATTTTAAGGTTTTAGTTGGATCTGATTCTAGAGCATCATTTCTAACATAAAAAAAGATTAATTAAAATCCTTTGTAAAAGGTATATATTTAAAAACCCAAACGGGCTGTGTTAGACAGAACGTTTTCGGAATACATCATTCCATCATCGGTGTCTAGGAGTACATGAATGTAGCCACTAAATATGTGGGTAAAAACCCGTTAACAAATAATTAGTTACATTTGTTCGACATTATATCTTATAAATACTTATGATGTTAAAGTTACCGTTGGATTAGGTAACATGGCGACATATGACTCCACGTTGAAGTTGCAAGTCCTGAGACGGTGTGTCTACGAGGACTTTATGGAAGCAACTGAGTTCTGTCTAACACAGCCCGTTTGGGTTTTTAAATATATACCTTTTACAAAGGATTTTAATTAATTTTTTAATATATGGTATACAGCCAAATACAGGAACGTAGATTCCTTGTGGATAATAAAAAAACAATTTATACCATAACAGCTTAAGTCAAGTATACTATCTATCTATCTATACAGCCCTTGCTGTCCAATTTTGGACATAGGCCTCCTCTTCCTTCTTCCAAGTCTCTCTATTGTAGGCAGTTTGTATCCACTTCGGGCCTGCGTGTTTCTTTAAGTTATCTGACCATCGCATTTGTGGCCTTCCTCTTTTTCGCTTGTAACTATATATTCTCCAGTGTATAATCATCTTATTCCATCTGTCGTCTTTCTGTCTTATGGTATGTCCAGTGAACTTCCAAGTTTTGCTATCTGCGTTAATACATCGGTCACTTTTGTTTTGTTGAGGATCCAAGTATTTATTTTCTTGTCTGATAGCCTGATGTTCAGCATTTGCCTTTCCATGGCTCTTTGGGTCTTTGTACAAATCAGTAATATTTTCCAAAAGTGCTTTAGTCATGCCTTGTTCTTTTCCAAACAGGCTTAAGTCAGCTGTTGAGTGTTTGCGCATGCGCGATTCTAGCTGTCAGCTATTTACTGTGAGTTTTTGGTTATGTTGACTGTTTGAATAATTGAAAACGTGTGTTATAAGTATAAAACGAGTTTAGATTTTGTATCAAGTTATTTTTCAGTATATGTAAACGACATTAATAGTGCCAAGAAGAGGAAGCAAGAGAAAAAAAAAGACTTTGGGACAAAAATTTCAAGAAATTCGCAAGAAATAATGAAGTAGCTTATCCAGATCCTCGCATTGTTTGTGCCCATAAAGGTGATGTTTGTAAGGCATATCTGTTGACTCCTAATGATGAAGGTAGCTTTTATAATAAAATCTACTCACATAAGATTGCTGCTGCTCAGAACAACTTCGTATTGAAATACCTTCTCAATCAAGAGTCTAAGCAACATAGGCCTAGAAATAAAATAAAATCCACAATCTCGAACAGTTACAAAATACTTTGTACCACAGACAAATGGTGTTTTATTAAGTGTGTGTAATTCCACATTCCTGTCCAACACACAATTTTCATCAAAAAGATTGAATCGATTAGCTAAAGCTTTATAAGTGTCAGAAGAATGTCCTCGTGAAAAGCGAGGTGGAGCTAGGATAAAACCCAAAGATTCAAGTACAGCTCAACCAATGATTGATTTCATAAGATCATTAAAGTGTTGTGAAAGTCATTATGGTGGGAGTAAGAGCGTCCGGGATTACCTCAGCCCTGAGTTATCTATTAAAAAATTGTGGCATATTTGAAAACAGACTCAAAAAGAACAGAAGAAGTCACTTGCATCTTACTGAAAGGTCTTCAAGATCTCCCAGACGAAATTCAATCTAAGTTTTGGTAGTCCAAAGACAAACGTTTGTTAATTTTGTGATCTAACAAAAAGTGAAATAAATTGATGCAAAGTCCTTCAAAAAAAGCTTCCCTTATTACTAAGTACAGATTGCACAAGTAACGAGCTAAGAAATTTTATGAACTACTTATAAGAACAGAAGCTAATGTAGTTAAGGTATCTTTTTACATGGAACAAAACCAGCCTCTTCCAAAACTAAGAGTTGGTTGACGTAATAGATATCGTTCTTTCTGCAGAAGTTGAAGCTTTATTTTTGTTTTGCTGCTTGTTGGTGAGGAACTTTTTAAGGGGGTTGCGGAACAAGATTTTTTGATTTTGGAACCTTTTGGGTGAGATTTCTTAGTGGCTGCGTCTACACAAAGAGGGCACTTCCAGAAGTCATCACCAATTACTTCGGAATCATCATTTATATTCACGCATTCAAAACAGCACCATTTTTGACAATCTGTACATTCTACTATCCATTCTTCACGATATGGTTTACCGCACACAGGACATAGATCAATTTTGGTTCGTCCAACAACTGATGGACCCATATTCGTAAACCTTGTAAGATTGTGTGATATAGCAATTTGACCTTGTTGGGAATTTGTTTTTATTGTACAACCAGCAATTGACGGAATTGTAGTAAACTGTTTTTATTTGCGAAAAAACAAGTCAAATTCTCTTCTCTTGCTGTCTGCTAAATTATTTAAATGTTTCCCTAACCGGTCAGTTTGTTCACTAAAGTTTTAATATTACATCTAACATAGTCTTTAGAACAGTAGCGACAAGAAATTTTAGGTAACATGATAAAACTAAAAAAAGTAACTAAAATAAAGGGGGTTTAATAAATATTCCATACAAATAATAATATTCGTAACAGTTCTGGTCACAATATGACGTATTTTGCCTTATGTTGAAGCTACTTAGACAGCGATATTGTGAAAAGAACTGTAGAGAAATAAATGCAACAATATGAACCAAATTTTCCACTGTGACAAGCTATTAGTGAATTAAAAAATAAATATTAATTATTAATAAATTTATAACAGCTTTTCAGAATAGCTTTTTTACTAGTTCAGTAAACGAGTAAAAAACTACTTCACAAAATCCTATTAAATAATTTATTGGGTCACCATTTTAATTTGCAAACTAAGTCGTTAATACGTTTCATTTATGTTGTGCTGCAATTAGCATCAATATTTTTTTAAGGCCTGGCTTTTGTTTAATGGCGAGTTATTCTATTACTTTTTCCATTACGACTTTTCTTTTTGTCAGAAAAAGGTAGAAGACTCATTAAGTTCATGTTTATCTTAGCAAATACTCCCTTGCGTGGATACCGCACCGTTTCCAACAAAAGCTCGATTTTTTGCCAGTATAATATAACAAAAGTTTAATTAGTCTAACTTTGTTTTTCGTATTTACATGCTTAACTTAATAAGAGGATGTTCAGAATACAGACGCCTTTTTTCCGAGAACACGGAATTTTTGTTGTTGTGTGCCATTATCGAAAGGATTTTAGATCTTCAAGTATATTATAACCGTTAGAAGCATATACAGTGTGTCCCAAAAATTAGCGCATAAAATTTATAATTTTATTTCTGATAGAGTTTGAAAAACACATAAAAACAGGTCGATTTTTATTTTCAAATTGTAATTTTTTTGCTTCACATCAAATTTTTTCTGTTATATCGTATAATTTCACTATTTGAGAGAGTTATTCATCGTTTAAAGGCCCAAAAATGCGGAAAGCCGTTTGGAAATCCAGTAACGTACACTTACTTTTATTTTAACGGTAATTATATTTTATTTTTTTAAATATTAATGTTCTAAATAGGCCACAATATATTTATTTACAAGTTTTTACTGATGTTTCAATCTCTATATCCAAAGACCGCTTTCAAAGATATAAATGATAGTTATATTTATTTTATTTGTTTATTATTATATATTTTTATAATCTTATATTGTTTATTTTCTTTTTTTTTCTATCTTTAAAAACGGAATAGAGATCGAAACGTCAGTGTATTAAACATGTAAATAGATATATTGTGGCTTATTTCCAACCTTCTCCCTAAAAATACAGAATGCCACAAACAAGAAGCTATACAAAAATGAATATATCTGCCATTTGTATGTTTGAAAACGGTCTCTTTAGAGAGATCGAAACGTCCGTAAATTAAACATTTAAATAAATATATTGTGGCTTATTCCCAACATTATTTCTAAAAATACAGAACAACAAGCGAAAACCATAGAAAATAAATAGTACTATCATTTGTATAATTGAAATAGTCTCTGGATATAGAGATCGAAACGTCAATAAATAAACATATGAATAAATATTTTGCGGCTCATTCCCTACATTCCCCTAAAAATACAGAATGCCACAAACAAAAAGCTATAAAAAAGAAGTAATTTTGCAGAAAGTTTACTGATACCAACCGGCTGTCGCGGAAGTTACGCTAAAACGTCTTTTGACGTGACCCGTCCTTAAAGAGTTACACAATGAAATTTTTTTAAAACAAATTTTAAGACAGTTTCCACACCACCCCAGAGGTATGTTTTGTGGCGCGATACTTTTTTTAAATGGGTGTTCGCCAAGAGCCATATTGTCTTATTAAATAAAATAAACAAAACACTTAAACAGTATAAAACAAAACAAAATAAAATCCTATAAAACAAAATAAAATTCTATAAAAACAAAATAAAAATAATGTTTGATGTGTTTAAACACAAACACTATAGGTACACACTTACTATTTTCTTCACACACTTACTGACTTCTTCTCGTTTTTTTTTTTTGTTTTTGGTTTTTTTTTATGCTGATGTTCTTATTAAACTATTAGAAAATATTATTCGCTGTCTAAATCTGAAGATGCAGTGCTGCTATCGCTGTCATTATTTTCACCACCTGGTGTAATTATAATTGGCTCTAGTAAAACTTTGATATGAGTGTCAAGTTCTCACATACGATGTTCTTCTTTAATTATGTGGCCTATACATTTAGCCCATTTCTCTGGAGTTACATGGAGGATTGCTTGAATCAAAAGTTTCTTAATTTCGTTTAATTTGAACGTTTTGTTATTGCGTGCTACTTCTCCTTTCACTTGCTCCCAGATAAGTTCAATGGGATTAAGTTCGCAATGATAAGGTGGTAGACGCAGAACTTTGACACCATAATCTTTTGCAGTTTCATCTACAGCATATTTAAGATATTCACGTTTCCTTAACCGTGCAATGTCAAATAGCTAAATTTTGAGCATTGATTCTTCATATGCAATCCCCTTTTCTGTAAGCCATTCTTGAATCCTCCCTTTCAATTTCTTTCATAATCACCTGTTTTTTTCGACTCAAATTGAAGAAAACCATCATCAAGAAACCCTGTATCACTTCCTATATCGGTGACGATTAAACGCCGTCCCTTTCCTGATGGAGCTTTTAATCCTGTATATCAGCCTTCTATAAATGCTTCGCGTTTACTTTTGACATTTAAATCTTGCCAAACTTTTCCAACTGTATGACCTTTTCCAACCTTCGTTAATCCAGGTTTCATCCAAATAACATATTTTGCGTCCAGTGCTGAGAATTTTGCGTATTTCTTCTAAATATTTTCTTCTCCACACAATAATTTTATTTTTTTCTAATAGCATACTTTTTCTGTTGAGTTTTACATATCGAAAGTTCATTTCACGCATGGTCCTGGTTAAGACTCTACGAGATATCTTGGGTAAGGAGTTATCGTTTTCGAGCTCTTGAGGAATTTTTTTCAGTATTGGAATTTTACTCCGAAAATAAAATGAATGAATTTTTCGACGTATAATATTCCTTGTCTCGTCATCCAAAGCAATGCTTTTCCTACCTCTAGTTTTACCTTTTTCTTGCTTTTTATTTTCCGATGTATTTTTAAGTACACGATAAATACAGCTAACGACTACTTCTGTTAAACTGCTATAAATGTCGACCGCTTGGCTAACATTTAATTCCATTTTTCTGCCGACAGTTCCTTCATAAACGTTTCGTATTATTACCTTCTCTTCGGACGTTAACATTTTCCGTCTCTTTTGCGGCATTTCATTTTTGGAATCAACATCAGAATTTTGCTGTCTTCTCTTGGAACAACTAGGTTTTTCGTCCAACTCCAATAAAACTCAAACCAAATAATCACAGAATATAGTTAAAAATTTACTATAAAACGACAAACTCTAACACTCGTATTATCAATAACACGTTTTATCAATAACACAAACTTATCGCATAAAATATATTCACAAAATGTAACACATGCCCTACCCCCAGAAACGCCAATGTAAATGAACTATTGTTGATGGGCACTCGCTCGACAAAAACTAGTTTTACGGCTTTCTGTGGATCTGAATTGAAACGGAGTTCCGTCGCTAATTCCAAAGTTGCCAAACGATTAAAAAATATTGTTTTAAAATATCGATATTTATTTTATAAATTTAAATATGTAACGAAACGGAACATATAAATAAAATTTATTTAATTACAATTTTGTGCTTAATTTTTACTATTGAAAAAATCATGTTTTTTTGGTATTTTTATGACTGTAATAATCGCTGCGTGGAAGAATACAGGTTTTGTATGACCATAATTACTACTTGTGAACAAGAATTGGCTACACTGTACGACAACTCCTGGTCAGTTTTTCTATAGAGAAGCACAAATAAATATACTACTTATATATTGTGTAATTTCTTATGAGAAAAAGCAAATTGCAATTGAGAAAACGGGTAGTTTTCGAGGACCGCTGTGTACATTTAAATTTGAGGATATTCAGCGTTTAAACGATGAATCACTCTCCCAAATAGTGAAATTCTACTTTAGTTGAATTACAGTCCAAGCTACATATACCAGGAAAATAAGCAAAAAAAGTACCCTATTTGTGACACTTGTCCGGCCAGGCAACCGACAGTTGTTTTGAGTAGAATGGAGCTCTATAACAAGAAACTATGTGTTTCCTGCATTTTTATACTTAAAAATCCTCGATTTTTTAGATTTAATTAATTATTAACAAATTAATATCAAAAAACGGTAAATTTTCGCTTTTGTCGCCTATCAGCTAAAAATAAACCGTCTGAAACTAATTTGAGAAGAGAAGAAACTTATAAGTCATATAAGAACCTTCAAAATGGCGTTTTTTAAACGTTCCTATCCTTATTTGTTGCTTAGAAAGTTACAAAATAAGTCAAAAATTTTGGTTTTTTATAAATGTTTTTTAAAATAAACTTATAGCCTTTATATTACACACAATGTTGGGAGTGGTGCTTAAAAAAAGATCAAAATTTCAAGTCGATTAGTCAAAGAGTTTAAAAGTTATTTAATTTGTTTATTGCAAATTAAATTTTCTTGCAAAAATGTAAGTCAGAAAATTAAATAGGTATATTAAATATACGGATAAATTCTTTTTTTTTTAAATTTTTTTCTTTATATTTTCTATGATATTTATAAGTTATCTATAAGTTTCTTTTCTCCTCAAATTTTTTTCAAACGCTTTACTTTTTGCCGATAGACGAAAAAAGCGAATATTTACCGTTTTTTAACCTTAATTTGTTAATAATCAATTAAGTTCAAGAAATCGACTGCAGGAAATAATATAGGTTCTTGTTATTGTCACCTCGGGGGAACAAATAAGGGTCTAATCACCTTCTGATATCCCCGGGTGCTCTGTAGAGGGCTTCGGAGTAAACGTCGAGAGCTCCTCTATTTAAGTCCATTTTCGGGTTATGGAGTTGGAAAATATTTATCTTCGGCGTCTTGCCTTGAAAAAGGCAAGATATTTCTTACATGACAATTTCTTCGTCGAAATAAAAACACCAAGTTAAGTTGAAACAATTCTCAGCCACAGAGTATGGAAAATAAATGCAGGAGGCAGAGTCCCGAGAGCAATAAGCTCTCGGAGAGCCCGCAAAGGACTGACCTGGTTGACCTGAAAATCGCCAATATTTATATGCGCTGTTCGAGCGATAAATAGGGATTTGAAGGTCAAGAGCCAATGGGAAAATTCGAGGCGGGGCGATGCGCATCGAAATGCGTACTAGTCCACAGACTATGGCATTCGATGACATTATAGAGGTCTATTCTACTGATAATATTTGCGAAGAAGAACAGTTATCTGGCAACGTAAGTCAACAGAGTAGAAATAAAATAACAAAGCCTGCTTCTTGAAGACTTTATTTATCTTTGTCATATCATAACAGTGATCGTATAAAAATCACATTAGTTGATATAAAAGTATATCTAGTTTTTAAAATGATTCCAAAGCTATTTTTCTTTTTAAGATGCATGAATTTTATTTTAAACTTACTGATACAAGTCATTCGTCTCTAGTTTAGTCTTATAGTATTATAATTAAGTTAATATATATTAATATAAGTATTATAGTCTTATTAGTTAAGTTATTGTTTATAACATGTACACGGAATCTTCGTCATGCTACTTTCATATATATATATATATATATATATATATATATATATATATATATATATATATATATATATATTATATATATATATATATTGTTATGATGTGTTTTTTGTGTTTGAATGATGAGCAATGAGTATTTTTAATAATATAATATATAGGGTTTTTATCGCGGTTCTCAAAGAATTAGCTTGTAAGTACTTTTTTAAATTATCTTTATTATAACTATTATGAAACACACATATATATCTAACCTAGTCAATGTAAATTTAAAATAAACTATCTTTAAACTGATATTCTTATAAAACTAATTAAATTCTATAGACAATCTAAAATTTAAACAAACTATCTTCAAAATTGAAATTGTTATGACACTAACTAAATTATATTAACAAAATTTTGTACCTTTCTTTCACTGAATGCCTAAATGAACTATTTTCCACTAAGTATATAGATTCTAATCACCACTGAATGTCTTCGTACTTCAGTTCTCCTTGTTTTTTGTGAAATTACTTTTTTCAATTATCAGCTTCTACCAATTTAAGATATCTTTTTCTTCACCAGCATCTATACACTACCAACCAAACCAGCAAACAGCATTTATATTTATTCTTCTTTTCAATATACCAATATCCAATTATTATAAGTTGATTTATACTAATCTCCAACCATAATATAATTTAATTTCTTCCAATATACCTTTTTTTATCTTCAATAATTATTTGTGTATAATTATAAATGTGCATTAAATTATATGCATAATTTTTAATCTTCATTTAACTCACTATATTAAACATTTTGACTATTTGTACTTGATTCACTGACTCCAACTAACTTTCATAATAAACTGCTTGACTTCTGACTAAAAACTTCCAAAACTGACCTAAAAACTTCTTAAAACTCTTCTGACTGCACTATCTAAAACTTTTCTGACTAAAAACTTTCAAAAACTGCCATCTTGAATCCAAATCACGGGTATTTATATGTTTCGGATTTCTAGAACCATCTCGTAAGATATCATGTTCTATTTAGATCTATTTAATACATGTCTGAATTTTCTGGAACAAACCATTTCGCAAACATGGCCATCTCCGGAGATCCAGAGAATTCCATTCCTTTCTATTAATAATTTTGTTTACATTTAGGCTTTTCAGATCAGAATATATAATTAAATTAGTAACTTAACATTCTAATTTAATAAAATACACATTTCAAACAATATATTATTATAACCCACTTTATATTCGTAAATATTTTTAAACGTCACTTCAGAGTATAAATATCTGTCAATCTCCGAGAGTATTTTTGGTTGCCTAAGCACATGGCTCACTTATATATATTTACAATATTAAAATACAACTTTTTACAATTATTATGCTAATTTATTAAAAATGCCCTCACATAAATATATTTTTATTAAATTCTCTAGTATATAACTTATTTAAAACAACCAAATATCTAATATTATGTAGTATATAACTTATAAATTATTTTCTATAAACCCTAATCGTCACAATACCCCAAAATAATATTTAAAATAAATAATTTACTTATTATTTTTTTAAATATTAATTTTCTCATACCTTATTAAATTTAATAAATCAAAATTTTTTTTATTTATTTAAAATGTGTTAATTACATCCCTGTTCGCTGTCTATGTCAAAACAGAGAAAAACGGATCACAGTTCGGCTATTCTATGGTCAAACTGTCATGTCAAATGAAGCAATGGATGCGATATCAGAGAATAAAATATAACCTTAATTAAAAATATAATGGATATTGTGTTCTGTTTATTTATAGACAAAATCTAGGAATTATTTCCATTCAAAATAACTTTCATCAATATAAATTGGTAAGTTTTTCCACTTTATTATATTAGAAAGACATTTTTATAGCAATTATAGTATCTAACCCCAAATTATGATTTTTAGGGTACCAAACAATTTCCATATGTACAAAATTCAACAAGTATGATGTCAAATTTATTCACAACAAAGAAATCTACCATCTATCTATGAAATGGATCTATCAGTAAGTTATTAGTGTTATTATATTTGTGTTAAAGGTATAGAAAACATTATTCAATCTCTTCATGATATTGAAAAATGTCGTTGATATGAAATATGCCTCTTAGTCTGTTCTCTGCATCTATTAACACATAACTATTTAGTCCATTCTGATTTTCAATTGTATATGGACCTTCAAACATTGGTTGTAATTTCTTACAACGGTTTTCTTTAACATTACTTTTTCTAAGTGAACGAATTAACACTTGGTCTCCTTTTTGAAATGTGATTGGTTTCTTTATATTTCGATTTTGTCTTCTGATATATTTTTCAGCTTTCCTCCTAATTCGGTTATTCACTTTCTGCATTACTTGTTCTAACATATCCTGATTATATTCACTAATCCACTTTCTGTTTCCTATATGGCCAAACATTAAATATTCTGGTACTTCCTCTGTATTCAAATTATGTGTATTATTTAAAAAATACTCTACTTGTGGTATATGTTGCTGCCAAGTTTCGTGTTGATTTGGCACAGTATCCTTAAATATTTTATAACTTCTTTAATATATCTTTCTGCAGGATTTGCCTGAGGATGTCTGATACTTGTAAAATGAATGTTGATTCCCTTTTTCTCACAAAATGTCCGAAATTTTTGGTTGTTAAAATATGTAGCATTATCTATTATGCAATTTCTAAATGGTCCTATTTCTTCGAAAAATTGATTAATATATAATTTTAATGTTTTAACATTTGTTCTAGAGCAGGGATATAGTTTAATAAATTTTGTATATAAATCAACTATCACTAGTATATGCTTTTTTCCTGTTGGACTGAGAACTAAATTTGAAATAAAATCCATGGAAACTGTATTTAGTTTTTCATATACAACATTAGATTTATATGTGTTCTGGTTTTTGAAATTCTTTTCTTTGTTTAGTTGACATATTGAGCATTGGGTAGTAATTTCTTTTGCTATGCTTATGTCATTCTTTGCAAAATAATTGTCCCTAAATAGCATCCATAGCTTTCTTGAACCAATATGCATATAATTGTTATGTAAATTTTTCAATATTTTCTTTGCTAAAGTTCTAGTTATTACATATACTTCTATGCCATTTATTATTTTATAATATACCCCATCTTTCCTAAGGACTTTTTGTTTTTCACTCAAATTGATCTGATCTCTTATAATTTCTTCTTTAGAATATAATCCTGTACTTTCTACTAATTGATTTAATCCAATTTTTATTGTGCGCTGCCCTTTTTGTGGTGTATTTTCTAACCTTGATAAAGCATCTGCCACTATATTGGATTTTCCAGAAATGTATTTGATTTCAAAGCAGTATTCACTAAGTATTAGACTCCACCGATGTATTCTACTGTTTCCATATTTGTTATTTAATATAGACGTTAAAGCTTGGTGATCTGTTTCTATTGTAAATTCATTACCCAACAAATAAAATCTTAATTTTGTGACACAGTGTATTATACTTGCTAGTTCTAATTCTGAAACTGAGTAACCCTTTTCATGTGGCTTTGTAATTCTTGAAATGAATTGTATTGGGTATTCGACCCCATCATGTATTTGTAATAATACCCCTGATAATCTCTCTATTGATGCATCTGTTCTTAATATGAATGGCTGTGTGTAGTCAGGATAGTATATTTTCAAATTTGACAGAAAAATGTTTTTAATTTCTTGGAATGCTAGTTCTCTTCTCTGATCCCATCTCCATTTTACACCTTTTCTCAGTAGTTCAAGTAATGGAATTTCTTTTATACTTAGATCTGGTATCATCCTTTTATAATAATTAATTATTCCAATGAATCCTCTTAAAGTTCTTAAATTGTGTGGTGTTTTATATTCCTGAATGACTTGTGTCCGTTCTGGATCCATTTCGATTCCCTTAGTGTTAAGTTTATAACCTAGATATATTACTTCTTTTTGAAAAAATGTACATTTTTCTTGATTTATTTTTAGTCCAACTTTGTCTAATCTATTTATTATAATTTTTAGGTGTTTCTCATGATCTTCAGCCGTTTTAGAAAAAATTAAGATATCATCAATGTAGTGAATTACAAAATGTTCATATTGATCCAAAATATCATGAAGACATCTACATAGAGCACTGCAAGATGATTGAAGTCCAAATGGTACTACTTTGAATTGATATACTACTCCATCTATCTGAAATCCTGTATACTGTCTACTTTTTCTTTCTAGAGGTATTAACCAGAAACTATGCTGTAAATCGATTTTAGTGAAAAATGACATTCCTGTAATTCTTCCTAATATTCCATCTATACTCATTGGTGCTTCAAATTGCTTTTCAGTAATCTTGTTAATATTCCTTGCATCCAAACATAACCTGATTTCACCTGATCTTTTTCGTACTACTACTATGGGGTTAATAAAACGTGTGTCTGCCTTCTCAATGATCCCATCTTCTAACATATTATTAATTGTTTTGTTTACTTCTTCTCTGTATTTATATGGTATTGGGTATGATTTTGTTTTAAAATCTTTTTCCTCCTTAACTCTTATACTATGGATATAATTCTGTGCAATTCTATTTTCTTTATTGACAAGTCCCTTGTGTTGCTGCAATATGGAAATGACTATTGATTTATATTCTTCAGGGCAATTTAAAACTTTCATCATATCTTCTTCTTTACAAATAACATTATTCTTCATTATGTACTCATTATTCCTTGCTTCCAATTTTACGCACTCCGCCTCGTAGGCATCCATCTGCTTAAAATTTCCATTCCTTAAATATTCACTACAATAATTATTCTTTACGTTCTTTTGGGACATTTCCCTATCATCAAAATACATTTCTTCTTCATAAACATCATTATTTTCTTTTAATAATATCCTATCAACTCTTATTCCTTCTTCTACCTCATCTTTCTGCATAAATTTAATTATTTGCCCTTCCAAAGTTACCATTTTTTTTTCAAAATCTATCTTTACTTTCTTCTTTTCCAATTCATCATTTCCCATTAATATATCAACACATAAATCCTTGACAATAAATCCTTGCATATTAATTTCTTTATTAAGAATATTAATTTTAAAATTGGCTAGTTTATCAATTTCACCCAACTTCTTATTATTTGCACCAATAATTTTAATTTTTGGAATCTTTATTATATCTGATAGTTTTAATGTATTAAAAATAAAATTCTCCGAGACTAATGTACTTTCTGAACCAGTATCTATCATAATTTTAATCATTTTATTTTTGGCCAAAGCATTTATATAAATTAAATTAATGGATTCAATAATTTTATCTTCATCTAAAGAAATAAATTCAGAAGGTTTTTCATAATAGCAATGGCCTAACTTGTAATTCAGAAAGTTTACTGCACAAAATTTTGATTATTAGAATTGTCAGATTGTATCTGACCACTTGGATCTGATGTACTATGTCTTTCCCTACTATGACTTCTACTCACATTTTCCTGCCTTGTAGTACTTCGTTCCCTGTCTTCGCAGCTTCTATTCCTTCGAACACAATTTACCTGTCTGTTATAGTTAGGTCGCTCTGTATTTCTTCTATTATTAAAATCTTGTCTATTATTATTAGTACTGTTATTAAAATGTTGTCTATTATAATTACTGTTATTATTATTAAAATTTTGTAAATTATTACCATATCTATTATATGATTGCCTATATTGTTGATTATCATTTTTATTATATTGAAAGTTATTATTGTTTTTTCTGTTGTTATTATTACTTGTCATATTGCCTCTTTGTATTCTTTGAATAAAATTAATAAAACTATCAATTGTTTGAATATTTTGTACAGTTACGGTTTGCACAACATCAGCATCAAAATGTCTAGATACATTTAAGACTGTTTCATCCTCTCTAAGTGGTGGTTCTAAATATTTTGCAACTGTTATCAATTTCAATGCATAATCTACCATATTTGATTTTAAATTTTGATTATACTTTCCAAAATATAGAATTTCTCTAAACTTGGCTTGCTCTAATTCACCCCAATAATAATTTAAAAATTTATTTTCAAATGTTTGAAAATTATCTAAATCATTCTCAATACTAGCAAACCAAGTTGCTGCATTGTCATTTAATGTCACTCTAATATAATCTTTAATATCATTAATATTATTCACAAATCTTAATTTATGTTTTAAACTATTTATGTATACTCTAGGATGCAAATTTTTTATATTACCAGAGAATTTAATCCCAGTCTCATTTGTTAAATTTAAGTAAGGTCTCCCTATGTCTCTCATTTGTGAAATATCATCTATTCTCTGTTCCACATTTCTTATTTGATTACAATTTATTTGGATATTTTGTTGTATATCGTCTAATTTTTCTTCTGTGTTTCTCCTGTCTTCGTTAATTTTTACTTCTAAGTTACATTTCTGTAACTCTATTTTCTGTTCTATATCTATCTTATTATCTTGAATAATCCTCTTTACTTCTGTCCTCTCATTGTCTATCCTTTTCTTGTAGTCATTCCGTATACTTTTTATTTCATTTGCTACTTTTTTCTCTGCAGCTTCAAGTTTTTTATCCATTTGTTTTACAATTTTATTATTATTATCTTCTATTTTCTTTTCTAATTTTCTATAATTCTCTTCCAATTTCTGTTCCATTTTTTTCATGTCTTCTTTGACTTCTTTTGAATTCTCTTCCAATTTTTTTATGTCTTCTTTGATTTCTTTTGAATTCTCTTCCATTTTCTGTTCCATTTTTTTCATGTCTTCTTTGACTTCTTTTGAATTCTCTTCCAATTTTTTTATGTCTTCTTTGATTTCTTTTGAATTCTCTTCCATTTTCTGTTCCATTTTTTTCATGTCTTCTTTGACTTCTTGTGAATTCTGTTCCATTTTGTGTTCTATTTTTTTCGTATTCTCTTCCATTGTCTTGTTCATCTGCATCAATAATGACATCAAAGCTGCCATATTGACATTTTCCTCTCTTTCTGGATTCATTTCTGCAGTATCTTGTGGAGCTTGAACTAAACTCTCCTCTTGTATAGGTTGTGTTTCTACTTCCACATCTTCTTCATTCTTTTTGCTTCTTGTACCTTTCTTTCCTTGAGACATTTTGAGACTTTACTTGTTCAAATATAATTAAAAATAAAATCTATAATTTTTTCTTTCTACTGATAATTAATTTAATTATATGAGAGCACTTATCTTCCCAAACTAATTCTTTTAAATAGAGAGCCACCGCGTTGGGTGCCAAATTGTTATGATGTGTTTTTTGTTTTTGAATGATGAGCAATGAGTATTTTTAATAATATAATATATAGGGTTTTTATCGCGGTTCTCAAAGAATTAGCTTGTAAGTACTTTTTTAAATTATCTTTATTATAACTATTATGAAACACACATATATATCTAACCTAGTCAATGTAAATTTAAAATAAACTATCTTTAAACTGATATTCTTATAAAACTAATTAAATTCTATAGACAATCTAAAATTTAAACAAACTATCTTCAAAATTGAAATTGTTATGACACTAACTAAATTATATTAACAAAATTTTGTACCTTTCTTTCACTGAATGCCTAAATGAACTATTTTCCACTAAGTATATAGATTCTAATCACCACTGAATGTCTTCGTACTTCAGTTCTCCTTGTTTTTTGTGAAATTACTTTTTTCAATTATCAGCTTCTACCAATTTAAGATATCTTTTTCTTCACCAGCATCTATACACTACCAACCAAACCAGCAAACAGCATTTATATTTATTCTTCTTTTCAATATACCAATATCCAATTATTATAAGTTGATTTATACTAATCTCCAACCATAATATAATTTAATTTCTTCCAATATACCTTTTTTTATCTTCAATAATTATTTGTGTATAATTATAAATGTGCATTAAATTATATGCATAATTTTTAATCTTCATTTAACTCACTATATTAAACATTTTGACTATTTGTACTTGATTCACTGACTCCAACTAACTTTCATAATAAACTGCTTGACTTCTGACTAAAAACTTCCAAAACTGACCTAAAAACTTCTTAAAACTCTTCTGACTGCACTATCTAAAACTTTTCTGACTAAAAACTTTCAAAAACTGCCATCTTGAATCCAAATCACGGGTATTTATATGTTTCGGATTTCTAGAACCATCTCGTAAGATATCATGTTCTATTTAGATCTATTTAATACATGTCTGAATTTTCTGGAACAAACCATTTCGCAAACATGGCCATCTCCGGAGATCCAGAGAATTCCATTCCTTTCTATTAATAATTTTGTTTACATTTAGGCTTTTCAGATCAGAATATATAATTAAATTAGTAACTTAACATTCTAATTTAATAAAATACACATTTCAAACAATATATTATTATAACCCACTTTATATTCGTAAATATTTTTAAACGTCACTTCAGAGTATAAATATCTGTCAATCTCCGAGAGTATTTTTGGTTGCCTAAGCACATGGCTCACTTATATATATTTACAATATTAAAATACAACTTTTTACAATTATTATGCTAATTTATTAAAAATGCCCTCACATAAATATATTTTTATTAAATTCTCTAGTATATAACTTATTTAAAACAACCAAATATCTAATATTATGTAGTATATAACTTATAAATTATTTTCTATAAACCCTAATCGTCACAATATATATATATATATATATATATATATATATATATATATATATATATATATATATATATATATATATATATATTCAATAATCAATACTCTTTGTTTACCAACTAGATGTAACTTACGTATAAGGGTTTACACTAGTTAAGAGCGAGGCATCGGTATTGAATATCACAATATCAGTTTACTTAAATGAGATTGAAATACAGATATAATAAGCAGTAGGTTTATATTAATATAACTAGCTCTTGTCGAATATGTAGCGGAAACATACTAATAAAGATTTATAGAAAATGGTTACAAAGAGAAAAGTATAGAAAATAGTTATAAAGGTTTTATTCAGAGTAAAATTCATATTTGACACTCACACTAACCATATATGCTTCTAGCGGCGTCGGAAGGATTGGAAGGGTAAGTACATGCTGTCCATCAGTTCCATTACTGTTTCTTCAACCGTGTTGATTTGCCAACAAATGACAGGACTGCACGCGTTGACCATAAATAGACAGTTTTGCTCTATCCCAAGGATCGTAAACCACAAATATTGAGTTGTTTCCCGGCTTTAGATTTTGTCTTTTTCTATTATGTATTTTTTATTTGTCTTCGTCAAATCTAAACCGAAGCCGAAGAACGCGGCTCCGTGTTCTTTGAGATCCTGGCTTAATGGGACTGTTTGCCTTATAGTCACCATGCTAATAGTTTGCTGGGTTTTATATTACACGGTTCATATATAGCCCATAAATCTTACAAAATAGGATTAATTTTTTATTTAATAAAACTCCAACAGGAATCTTATGATTATTGCTATCTTATCATTCACTATGATCAATAAGCAAGTTAGTTCTATACACAAAATAGTACAAAAAAATCTAAGGTTACATTCAGCAATATTCCTTAGGCTCTAATATATTATAGTACTAATAGCTAACCTGTACACTTTAGCCGCACTTTTCTCTACTTTTTCACTTTCAGTCACTTATAGCACTAACTCAAACGGCTTCGTTCGCTTAAGTCTTCTTATCTGGTTAGCGTTGTCTAGGAGTTTGATGGCCTCGACATTCACATGGTTGCAGAGCCTTTGTTCATGACTCTCGGCAAACTTACTTATTGCCTGGATAACCGTATCCATCTGGAGGTCTCGATGAAGATCACAGTTTCTGAAGTACCATGGAGCGTTAACGACGTTTCTTAATAATTTATTCTGATATCGTTGTATAATTTTAATGTTACTTTCTTTTGTACAGCCCCATAGCTGTATCCCATATGTCCATATCGGTTTAAGGACTTGCTTTTATAATAACAATTTGTTATAAGTAGACAGAGTGGATTTTTTTCCCATCAACCAGTACGTCTTTCTGAACTTAATTTCTAATTCCTCCTTTTTTTTCCTAATATGTGCTTTCCAACGTAGCTTAGAATCTAATGTCATACCCAAATATTTTGCCCTATTTGCATAAGGTATTTGGTTTCTATTTATACTAACTGGTTGTTCTCTTTTGTTAGTAAAATTGACATTTTTGAACATTGACATTGACATTGAACAGATTTTGTTTCATTCAATTTGATACGCCATCGCCTGGTCCAGATGTTAATTTGTTCAACAGAGTTCTGTAGCATGGTTGCTGCATCCTCGTGGTTTTGTTCGACTGCTAGAATGCATGTGTCATCTGCAAATGTCGCAATTGTGTTAGGTTCTAATGATGGAATATCGCTGGTATAGAGCAGGTATAGCACTGGCCCCAGGACACTTTCTTGTGTAACTCCAGCTTTAACTTCTCTTATGTCTGAATATGCTTCCTCATATTTAACTCGAAAATATCTGTCGGATATATATGCTTCTAGTAGTTCAGAATATTGTTTTGGTAAGTAGCATCTCATTTTATGATATAATACGCCATGCCACACTTTGTTAAAAGCCTGCGTTACTTTGAGACTTTTGCGGAATAGACTTTTCCTTCTTCTAGAGCTTTTTCTACTATATCTCTTATTCTATGCACCTGATCTATTGTTGAATGGTATGGTCTAAACCCAAACTGATGATTAGAAATTTTATTTTTTCCTCTATAATCGGTTTTAGTCTCTTCAAGAGTAATTTTTCGTATAATTTAGACATGACAGGTAACAATGAAATAGGCCTACATAAAGAAGCTTCTTGTGAAAGTTTTCCTGGTTTTAGTGTCATTATAATTTCTGCTATCTTCCATATCTTTGGTACGTACCTCAGCCTAAAGAAAGCGTTTACAAGATGTGTTAATTTTATTATGGCTTTCCTTGGAAGTTGCTTTACTACTTCCTCAGTAATTAGATGAAATCCATGAGCTTTCTTTGGATTTATATTTTCTTTTATTTCCAAATATCCTTTTTTTGGACTTACAGGGCTAATCTCCATTTCATCTTGATCAGGGATCTTCCAGTTAATTATTTCTTGTTCTTCATTTGGTTGAAAAGTATTTTTTAGGTGGTCAGCAAACCTGTTGGCCTTTTGTATATTGCTTCTTGCCCAGCTATCATTTTATTAGTATTTCTAATTGGTGGATTCTGTAAGATTGGTTTTTTTAATCATTTGGGAGCCTTCCACAATGAGTAATCAGTAGCGCTATCATTTGATAGTTCACTTAGGTAGATGCTAACCAATTCGTTTCTAATTTTTTTAATTTCTCTTTTTAATTTTTGTGTGGCATTATTTAATCAGTTTTCTTTTTTTGGTTATCATTTCTCTGATTTCTGTCGGGTAGTTATTTCCTTTTATTCTTTCGACACTGTTCGTGCTGTTGTTTCAAGCAGCTTGTTATACATTTTTACTATGTAATTCTACTTCTGCCTCTAGTTGATCAACGGTTTTTATTGGAACTGAGAGGTTAATCTTATCTTCAAGGTATATCTGGAAACTTTTCCAGTCAGTATTTTTGTTAACAAGTCTAGGGGGGCTTTCTGTTTTGATAACAGTGTCACTAAATGTGAGAATAATTGGAGAATAGTCCGAGTTCATATCCAGTGCCTCTTCTATCTCTATGTAATTTGTTGAAATATTTCTAACGACAAAGAAGTCGATAAGGTCTGGGATTTTATTTGTGTCAGTGGGCCAGTATGTTGGCTCTCCCGTTGATATTGCTTCGCATTTTATATATTTCATTGCTTCTAAAAATTCTTTCCGTTTGGTAGTAGTCAGTCATGACTCCCAATGCGTATGTTTTGCTGAAGTCTCATCCAAGGATAAATATATGTCCTTGACTGGTCAGGAAATCTACATATTGATTTTTCTTGATGGCATGTCTTGGCGGACTGTAAACCATTGTGACGATTACCTCATAGTTTTTATATTTAATTTTTACTGATGTAACCTGAAATTCTTTAGTTACCTATTCCATTTCCTGGTAGTGCACAATATTGTCTTTAATTATTACTGCACTACCTCATTTGGCTGCATTATCAGGGTGAGTAGTATGATAAGTTTTATAACCCCTTAATCTAATATATGACTTATTCGTAAAATGGTTTTCAGAAATAAGGCATATATCTATTTTTTCTATATCTAGTATCGCTTGTAGTTCTTGCTGATGTTTCAAGATGACATTTGCATTTCATTCTACTATTCGTAAACTACCTGCCATTACCAAGTCTTTTAGGTATAGCTCCTTTGGTGGTATATTCTATTTTGGTTATACGCTCGTCCAGGTTGGTTAATCTCTCTAATATTTTCTGTAGTGTTTGATCTTTTTTCAAATCTTTTTGACAACTATAGTTTTCTTCGTTACTTTTATCAGCTGCTACCATGCTATAAGTTCTTGTTTTATTTTCTTCTTGTTTTGGATTTTCTACAGGTTATGGATGCATTCTTTGCGATTGTCTGGGTAAGGTCAGTTTCTTGTTGTCAAAATAGGATGAGAAAATTTTAAAACTCCTATCGGTAATATATCAGAAAAAGGAGTAAAAAAATAGCATAGTTTGTAAATATGATAAAATTATGTGTAATCTCCACATCTGTGAAGCAGTTCGGAGACGTACTGGTATGGCAAAAAATACGATGAGTGGCCTAACTAAAGTTTGAAAAGACAGATTTATCTCTCAAAATATCAAGATGAGACTGATATCCTTGTATTCTCAATATTTCTATACGGGTAGAAATTTGAACTCTTCGCGGACGCGAGAGCGAAAAAATTGATGCCTTTGAGATGTGGCGCTGGAGAAGAATACTGCGCATACCTTGGACAGCTCATAGGACAAACTTTTCCATTCTAAACCAACCGAGATTAAAAAAGGCTGTCCACAATATGTCTTTACATAAACAGTTTTCGTTTAAGGCAAACAGAATTCAGGTTGAAACAACAGTAGCATTTTCTAGCTACTGTAACAGTGCATCAACTGACTTTAATAAATCAAACAAAAAAAAACAAACAAAAACCATAACCAAGAACTATTTGTCATGACTGCTATGTTACATATATGTTACATATTTACGCTCAAAATAAAACTGGATGCTTGACTTGATAAATTGACACCAGGTACAATTTGTTGGTTCTTAGGCGCAACGACCAATGGCAGGTTTCTACAAAAATGGCCCTAGTCTAACCAAAAAGGTGTAATAGATCAGTATTGAAGTTGAAGTTTCTGGGAGCAAAAAGAGGGGTGCTTTCAGCTTAATAAAGGCAGGTGGCCAACAAAATAGCTTAAGCAAGCTCCCCTATGGTTATCCACTAGATAGATAACCAAAATAGCATCAAACAGTTATACAGTTGACTATGACACTCAAACAATGAATTCTTAAACTTCCAACTATTGTTTAAAATTCGAACACAAAACGAAAAAAAAACAGGATGGCCAATAGTTCCATAAGAATATCCTCCGTGATCTATCACAGCGAAAAATTTTCAAGTCAGGTAACTCCCAGAAGAACAAATAAAGAAAATTAAATCCAAAATCCAAAATGTTAATACACAATCTTGGACAACAAGAAAGAAAACGGGTACATGGCATAGAAGCCATAATCGATACACAAACAGTTCAGTCTCAAACTAATATTTTCAAAAAAAAAACAAAAAAATCGTAACAGTTTTCCAAAGAAACAAAAAAGTTACGACAGTTCCTCCAAATAAACAAAAGAATCACTACAATCTTCCAAAGGAACAAAAAAATGATTACAGTCCGTCGTCAATAATCAAACTTCCAACTTGGTACACAAATTTCAAACTTAATGTCAAGAAAAGTAAAGAAGAAGAGTATATATACAAAAGGCGAAAACTGGTGCTTATCTTCCTTAGAAGCTCAACAGGTCACCTTGCGGACGAATCCAAAACTTAACACCCTAGCCGCTGCTCTCGTGACAACTAATAAGGTCAAAGACACAGTTTGAAAAGGAAATAAAAGGGCACCATTAAGAAACAAACCTTATCATTCTACGGAAAATAATTGAATCCAACATGTCTTCACACAAATCACAAAGAAAATATTCACCATTCTTCAGCAAAACTCGAACAGAGTCACAAAAATATAAGACAGTGGGTCATTCAACGGCAGTACTAGAACTATTTCAGCTGTTTAATGAACGTGGTCTCACAGTCGACATATACAAGATTTCCACGATAGACGGCGGCAGGTACTTTTACCCATGCATAACAAAGCGTCACAATGGACAATGCAAGTGTTTCACCTCCGCTTCTACCAAATCATAAACACCACATCACATAGAAAGGCCAATTCCTTCTATTTAGTCTAATAAAAGACTTCTATACCTGACCTTGTCATTCCATTAACACATAATTGCCAAAATATTTTTTTATTAGACTAGAAATAAAAGCAAATGTCAGAAAATTGGGAGCGTTTCTTGTGCTGTTAATCGCCTACGATAAAAATTACGAACAGATTTTAGATCATTAGCATTTATTCAATAATCGATATACTTCATCAGATAGAGGTCGAAATTATGAAACCAGCGTCTGGTTAAAAACTATCTTTGGATTATGTAGTAAATCATATTTTGGACATATAATAATGAATTTCTTTTCAATTTTTGAGATAATTATTGTGATTGTAGGGTTTGGCTGCCTTTATTCAGCTATCCTTATTTGTCTTAATAAATTCTGATACTTTCTTCCATAAATATGTTTTCAAACAATTTATATTTCTGATTTCTTAATTTCCCTTACGTTTTTTATCTATTTTTAGGTCCACAAAACACAAACATCAATACTCTTTGCTAGTAGTAAACATGGAAACATGTTCATCAAAAATTTATCGTTTCTTATAGAGACTCAAGGGTAATTTGCAATAAGACTTATAAAACTTTTTCCGAGTGTATGTACAAGTTCGAGCAAACTTCATGAAAGAATATGATTTGATTTTCTTTGGAGGATGGTAAAATTTCAGTGTAAAAATTCCTCATCGACAAATGGAAGAGCAGCAAAGATTTCATTATAGATTCAGACAAACTTCTCAATTTTTACATCAATCTTTATTATAAAGAAAAATATGACGGCAGACAGGTAAGACATTACGTGGTTTATGAATTTTTTAACATTAAATTTGTTTATATAATCAGGTATGATCAATATCGTAATCTTACAGAATATTAAAAAACGTAAAACGTTCTTTTTTTAGTGTTATTATTATACGGGCTAATATAAACTTTTTATTTAAAGAATAAAGTCGCATTATCGGAAGGCGTGTGGCAATTCAATTTTATGTAACGTGTTTTTATATTTTAAGTAATTGTCTGGAACAAAATTTTTATCAAGGAATGCTTTCAGGTTATTTGTAAAAATTGTAAGAATGTCTTTGAATTACATATTTAGGACAGTCTATCAAGAAGTGCTGTATACTGTCTACTGCATTGCAAGTTTCGTATTTTGAAGGATCGCTATTTGGGAAGAGGTATGCTTGAGAATACCTACAGTGTCCAAGTCGTAGACGTATAATAATAATTTCTGGCAGTAAACTTCCACGATAATATGTCACATTTAAATTTTTCAATTTTGGAACTACAGTCTTTTCGCTTCCGACTTCAGGCACTTAACACCTTATTTTTTTAATAAACTTTTAAATCGCTAGCGACACTTCAATACGGCTTCTGATGCGTCGTTAGTGATAGTGTTACGCGTATTGCTTGTCAAATTTAACGTGATACTTGCAAGATTTGAAATTAGGCTCCACCCACGATGCGCATTCGCAGGCACTTGTATAGTCTGCGACAAAGTTTTTTTTATTTTACTTATGTTTAAAGTTACTGTGTGTTGAAGAAATATCGTATTACAATAGATTTGACTTTCTAAACAAGTAACAAAAACAAAATATTTTGTATTTTGGAAAAATTTCCAAAGAAAAAATTGAAACGTCAAAATAACATACAATATAGACATATCATAGAAGTTCCATTAATAAATAAGGTCACTCTCTGTAAACTTGTAGTATGGAGTGTACCAACGAGGCGAAAACACCGAGCGCATTATGTATCTCTTTTCCTCCGAATGCGTTCTCACTTAATTTTCTACGCAAGTGGACAAATTTGTCAAGTATCACCTTAAATTTGACAAGCTGTACTAGTATCTGCTTGTTTATTATCTTTGATGCCTATACGAGATGGTATCCACAGGAAATGAATTCTTCTGAAATTTTCTTGAGGTTTATATAATCGGATTCTCTCATGGTCAGATCTGGGACACAGGGCTTATTATTGTAATAATTGATATACTTGTTGTTAAAGTATTACAGAAGAGAGGTTCGTTTATATGTATTACTATAGATGTGGCATGTGCTATAGCGAAATATATTACTCGGTATGTAGCATCTGCATAGTTAGTTCTGTGAAGTTCCTCTTCACAGAACCAACTATGCATATAATAATTTTTTATCTCGAGCACCGAAGGCCGAATTCATTTCTGATCTCAGGCATGTGTTTATTGGAGTGGCTGTGGAATAGGTAATCATCATTTTGATGTGTAAAACTAAATTACGTGATTAAGTTTGTGATATTTTTACTATTATTACTGTGATATTTATACTTATTTTTTTTTGTTTTATTGTATACATTGTAAACATTGTTAATCTTATTGGGCAGCAGCACGTTGGAAATAAATGAAAATAAATAAATAAATATTAATATCAAACTCTAATTTTATATGAATGTAACTTTAAAACATAAATGATGTATCCTTGATAGATATGTTATTGACTTACTAATACTGGTATTTTCTTTTTATAGATTTCTCATTTATTCATCATCCAGCCCCATTTTTACATCCATTGTTGGATATAGGCCTCCTCCAAACGTCTCTAGTTCTCTCTATCTCTAGCTGCTGCAATCCAGTTTGTTTTTATTCTCCTTAGGTCGTCGGTCCATCGGGTGGGTGGTCTGCCTCGACTTCGCTTGTCGGCTCTTGGTCTCCACTCCAATAATCTCTTCGTCCATCTTCTGTCTTTCATTCTAGCAACATGTCCAGCCCACCTCCACTTTTGTTTATTGATTCGCAGTATAATATCGTCTACGCCAGTTCGTCGGCGTATCTCCTCATTTCTCACGCGATCTTTCAAGGTCAGGCCCAGCATTGATCTCTCCATTCGCCTTTGTGTGACCCTCAGTTTTTCGGCAGTAGCTTTCGTTAAAATTAGGGTTCTCTGCTCCGTAGGTCAAGACTGGTAAGATGCATTGGTTAAATGCCTTCTTTTTCAGGTGAATTGGGGTATTTGTTGTATGTATTGAAAAATGTATCTCATCCTTCCATATGCCGCCCATCCCAACGTGATTCGTCTATTTAGCTCGCAGGTTTGGTTGTCTCTGGTTATTCTGATTTCATGACCCAAGTATGTGTATTTATCGATTAATTCTACCTTGTTGTTATTGATCTGTATCTCTTCGCTGTGAACCATATTGGTCATCATTTTGGTTTTCTCGAAATTTATCTCCAGCCCAGTTTCTTGTAGTATGTAATTCAGTTCTTGGAGCATGTCTTTGATCTCTCCCAGATTATCTGACAGAAGCACGATATCGTCCGCTAAACGTAGATGGTTTAATCCTTCTCCATCGATGGATATCCCTTTCTGTTGCCATGTTAGTCTTTTAAATGCATACTCAAGAACGGTAATGAACAGCTTTGGTGACATGGTATCACCTTGCCTGACTCCCCTTTTTATCTTTATTTTATTAGTTGCTGAATGTAGACTTATGGTTGTTGTGGCATTTTCATATATATTTTTAACTATATTACAATATCTGTGGTCGACCCTGCAATCTTGTAGTGCTCTTAAGATGGACGGTAATTCCACTGTATCAAACGCCTTTTTAAAGTCTACAAATATCAATGCCAAGGGGCGGTTATATTCGATAGTTTTTTCTATCAAGGTTTTTAGGCACTGCAGGTGATCGTTTGTGCCGTAATTAGGGCGGAAACCGGCTTGTTCCCGAGTTTTCAGTATTCTTCTTTGTTCCATTTTTTTTCTGTGTTTCCAGAATAATTTTTTCTTCCTTCACGCTTTTTGGGCAGCATTTCTTTTGAGCTTCTGTTATTGCTTCTACTATTATGTAATTTAGGATGTTAATATCATTTGTTGATGATTTTTCTTGAAGGAATTTACCGATATGATCTTCAAAATTTTGTTCATTGTTTGGATGTGTCCATATGTTATATGTTATTTGCTTCTTTTTTATCATATTGTGTCGTTCATAGTTGGTATTTAACACAATGGCGGCTCTCACCATACGATGGTCGCTTGATTTCGCAAATTTATTTAGCACTGTCACATCTGTAAATATGTATCTTTTATCAGTGATAAAGTAATCAATCTCGTTTTTCGTCTTCCCATCTGGTCATTTATTATTATTAACTAAATACCATTACATTTTGCCAAGGAATTTGCCACATTAATTATAAAATGGTGTACTTATATAAGTCCTTACTTATGCTACCATCTTTTTTCCATGCTTATAATCTGGTGTTTAGTTATAAAGCTATAACTTTTGGGTTTTTGAAGAAAGGTCTGATATTTATTCTTGTTAGTCAATTGTCATGGATTATGGTTGATTTTAGATCTTTCTTTGAAACATATTAGTTTTTCTGCGCGTTTTCTGGGTAATTATTTTATAAATGCATTTGGTATGGCGATAAAAAATAATAGAACGGAACAGAAACTAATAAAAACGAAAAGTGTACTTACTGATATTGGGGAATTAAAATTATCCATTTTTCCTATATATAACGCAACTTATGCAAACATATATATATATATATATATATATATATATATATATATATATATATATATATATATATATATATATATATATATATATATATATAGGATTACTTTATTGCCTATTGAAAACAGCATTTTTAAAAAGTACATATAGAAAGGCTTGATGATTGCTAATTTTCGAAACGCGCTTGGAAATTAATAGAAGATATTGACATATATATTCTCAAAGAAAAAAATATATGAATCAAGTGTAGTGTGAAGAAATGAAATGTATACATTTTGGAGAATACGTGGATTAAAAACTGTTGATCGGAAAGATACTGGAAATTGCCTAAAACTGGGTTAAAAGTTCAAATATACGGGGAGCATTTGATAACTAACACAGAAATGGCTTTAATTCAAAAGAAAACTTTGCTTACCATTCTGATATTTGAAATATGAAAGTGTAGACCTCTTATTTTGAAGCTCCTATTTTTTTTCAATTAATTTGTTCTCTTTTTCTGTAAGTCAAAAGAATGGAAAAAACTAAATAGGAAATATTGAAAAAGACCTTTTTTTTTACCTCTCAATACTCAATTTAATTTAAAGTGTACCAAATTTAAACCTATTTTTAAAAACTTTATTGCAGCTTCACCTCGTGGGGGACTCAGCTCAGCTGTTTAGACTTCCTGCAGTGTGTATACCCATTAGGAATTTATGAATTTCATATTTTGATTAACATTACTATTTTATTCTTTAATAATTTACAAAACTAGCTTGCTTAGGTTCAATTGATCTATAGTTGGCGTTGATTACACTCTTCATATCCTTTCGTAATTTAGATATACCATCTCCACAGTTGTATATTTCAACATCTCCCACTATTGGTCAGTTGGTCTTAAGCAATGTTTTGACATTTTTATTTTATGGTTCTACCATTGACTGTGGGTTTAGCTGAACTATTTGGATTGTACCCCATTTATACACTCAGCTTTCAATTTTGGTTTTAATTCTTAGTATTTCAATTCCGTAGTTTGATTTCTTCTTTTCTACAGTGTTGATAGTGCATGATAGACCCTTTTATTGTAGTCAACCACCCACTATCTAATAGATTGTTTAGTTTATTTCTTGCATTCATACTCTACGTCCACTTCAGTTGCCCCCAAACTAACACCCTAATTAATACAGACAGGTTTGAGTGTGAGATCTGGATTATGCAATCTAGTTAAATTAATCTATTTCATTAGTTGTTTTCCTATAGTAGTGTCAGTTGGACCTTTGGTCAATGCTCAGTTTCATAGAATTTTGAAATGTGCAGATCACATCACCATGATAGTGAGTGCTCATCCAAGTTGTCATATGTCACATGTCACTTTAACATTTCTGTTAAGACTAGGAGCCATTCTCTCCCCTGATGCTAACCAATATGTAGCTTTTTCATTTTTTTTTTAAATTTTAAACTGTTTGTCCTTGTATCGTGTTGTGTTAATGTATAATTTTTTAATGTTTATGACATTCTCATTATATTGTTGGACAGGCCAAATTTGACGAAGTAAGTCTAAAACATTATATTACACAAAAAATTTTTATCAACCATCAACTTCGAATTTTTTCTAAGTTAATTAATTTTCTTCAGTTGAAAAAACGTTTCTTGGCTTATTTCAGATGCCCCTGAAGATGCTCTAGGAGCAAAAGTAATTGGGCAAGATTTAATAAATAAGCTGTGCTCGATATCTGCCTTTTATTTGATTTTATTTCATTTATTCGAGCATTCAACTTTAAAAGACCTTTTGTTTAAAAAGTTTCGCAATAATTTTAATCCAAGCAGAACTGGATTCATCAGTATTACAATTTGTTCCTTCTTTCAAAAACAGCTAACTACAAATCCGTCAATTGCTGGCTGTACAATAAAGACAAATTCCCAACAAGAACCATTCTCTGTAAAGTGAATTACAGAAATTTATTTATAAAATATAAATGTGTTTTAAATATTTTAAAGGACAAAATGTTGTTTAAAGACTTACCAAAGTCTCTATTTTCTACAATCTACGCTTTCGTATCGTGTCCTCTACGTACTGGAAAATTTGGTCAAATGGCCTATCTCCCAGTTTGTCTTTAATCTATTACTATCTGATAAGCACCAGAGAAGAACGCAACATTATGAGAAGATCACAAAAAAACAGATATACAGATTAACATAATCCGAATTACACAAAGGGCATAGCCGGATAAAAATATCAAAATTGCCCCAGGAGAAACTTTACCTTCACAAGATTCACAAAATTTTTTTTAGATAAAAAAATATATATGATGTATAACCACTAAAACTGTGTCTTTTTTCGGTGTACTTTGTACGGTGTAATTTATTCAAAAATTTTAAGGTGGTATAAGGCAGTTAAAAATTGGAAAAACCAGTTTTTTTGCCGTTTGAGTTACATTTTTAGTAAGAGATGCACTACTCTTTTGACATTGGTATTTATGTAAATAGCTGACATCAATATCTTTAATTTGGACTACTTATAAACCATTTTGGATTCTTAGAACCAATTATGTTGATTTAAAGACACAAATCTGATTAGAACCTTGAATTCTCTGGCGTTTTTACCGTTTCTTCTCCGTTTTTGAGTAATACTTTTAGTTAGAGAGATGCTTGTCTTTTGAAAATCGTTTAAACCATTAGTCGACATCAATACCCTTAATTTGAACCGAGAATAAACCATTTTGAGCTCAGAGAGTAGGAGTTATGATGATTTAAAAGACGAAAATCTGGTTAAAGTCTTCGGTTTTCCGGATATTTTGTGTTATATTTCTATTTCTCACCGGTTTCATTTCATTTTTCACCGGTTTGTGTTATATTTCTATTTAAATTTATATTCAACTAACTTTCTTTAGAAACCGAAATCAACACCTTAAGTTGAACCCTAGATTTGGCCCTGTAAACCACCTAAGCAAAGCAATACGAATCAAAAATTGATAATTTAATAAATAAAAGGGTTTTGCCATTTTTTTGCTTTTTTATTGGCATTTAAAGTCTGAAATGCAGTTGGTATGCAGTTGTTATTACATGTGTTTCAGAAAGTCCCTGTGTGGTACCTGTGCACCCATGTGGTTAGAGCATTGTAACAATGTGCTCACCGTTTAACAGTTCGAACCATGGGAGTGTCGATAATCACGCATCCATTTCCACGACCAGATGACGAGGTGGGGTTCGGAGCGGCTATTTAAGGCGAGCGATTGGCGGAATTAAAAAAGTCTGGTGGCTAACGCTCTAGGCCCCTGGCTCGTTAGTGTATTGAATCTGCGAGCCAGCCCGGACAGAGAGACTTTCGTAGTGAGGATTATACTCTAACCCAGAACCCGTGGGTATCGTGCATTGAACGTTATTGTCAAATCTGACTCAGGGTATAGCGTGGATCTGGACAACCGAATATTTAGATTGCGAGTGCGTTTGCCGCTTCCGCTGGATTGAGGTGGAAGCGAGTATAAGTCTGCGTGCGATTGAATTCGCGTATTTCATTTTTTTTTTTTTTTTAGTAATAATAATTTTTCTTTTACAGGCGTCACTCGCGGGATCCAGACGGGGACATAGAATACATTTTATTTTTATTTTTGTATATACGTTGAAATTAATAGATTTGTTTTTATTTCAACCTGTGTTTTACTGAGTCTGTCGCTTCGAAAGAGCTACCCGTTACAGCATTTCCCACCAAAATGTGGACGAGAAAAAATTAAAAATCGGTATAACTGAAAAAAGGTGTTTTGTCAACAACTTCCATTCCTACTTACGAGTAGTTCCGTAATTTGAGACCAACTTTATTAAAAATAACCTCTATTTATGTCTTTCCTCTTCTTCCAGCCAAAGCATCAAAGAGTTTTTCATCTGCAGGCTACTCCAGCCTCTCCACCTTATAGGACAGGTAATATGGGACGAAATAAAAGGTTAAATGAAGCATATGCGTTGAAGGTTATGTTTAAAAACAAGTCATATATACACTTATGAAAAGACACTGGATATTGGTTAAATATTAAATATTAACTTACAACAGAGAAGTTTTAACGATATAAGCATGCCTTTTTATAGATAAACGACAATTTGCATTTTTACGGAATTAAAGTACAACTGACAGAAGTTGAGATTTGCCAACTGATAAATATCCTTTGTCAACTGAAGTTAGTATGGAAATTTTATATCTGAAGGCAAATAAAGGAATAAACGAACTATGTACAATATTAGGTAAAAATTAAAATTGAAATTTAGATTGTGAGAGAATATTTAGTAAATAGAAAGTGGATCGAAGAGTTGAGCGCCAACTATTTTTAGAATAAAAAAAGAAAATGCAAGAGGCAAGTAAATGAATTAATATAATTAAAAGAAATTGAAATTAATATTTATTTAAAGAAAACCAACAAACATGTGACGTTTTTACAGTTACAATATAAAATTAAAAAGGTTTGTAATATCAAAGGATCCCGTAATTTACAACCTTGATATTGTAAAGCACACGATAGAACAAATAATAAAATTTAAATATCTGGAAATAAACTTATCGAGCCACAATAACATTAAAAAAACCTTAGGGAATAAGTAGCAAAAGCAAGAAAAACAGTAAAATTTATTAACGACAAAATATGAAGAAAGTAACACTGTAATCCGAAAACCAAACGCAAGCATGACAAGGAAAATATTTGGAGACAAATATTTATGAGGATTCACCGTAAAAAGACTAGTAAACAGAACCAGGAGTAATGAGATTAGGGATCTATACAGAATAAGCAGCATTAATAGATTGTTGCGAGGAAGAACAAGAGAATTAAACAGCCATATCAGTCCAATGGCAGAGAACATAGTAGTTAAAATAGCCGAGGATAAAAGAACAGAAGTTATTATAGGTCATGAGAACACCTAGGAATACAACTTTGTTTTTAACTTTAAAATTATAATTATTCACACTAAAATTTTCAACGTTATTTCTGTTAATTATTTTTACTTCCTTTGTACCATTGTAGGACGAAATCAGAATCTCCTTTACATCTAAACGTTCGAAAATCTCCGGAGATCCTACATTTACAAATAAACAACCATTAACACAAAAATTTCCCACTTTGTTTGCTTGTAGAAACCGAGTAATATTATCAAAAAAAAAAATCCAACGACCTTTTTGGGACATTATTTAGTAATCCCTGTAAATTACTGCGACTCAAGTTGTCACGACAGAATTAATTCACAGATCTCCTTTCTCCCGAATATCAGGATGTGCGGAAGGGTCTGAAATATTACTGACAGAATGTCGTCAGATAAGGAACTATATTAAAAACAACTTCACTCAAACTAAAATTGATTAAGGCGGTTTTTTGTGTGGTTACAAGGGTATGCGTTGTTTCAGAAGATTGAATAATTAATTAAAATACATCGTTGTAATTTCCAAAATTAAGAATTAATATGAATAAGAGTTAATATAAATTAACATTACTACGGGAGATATCCTACATTAACAAATCTGTTTTGAAAATATAATTCTTAAGCCTTTCATTAAGAACATTGGGCAAAAAAGAAGGACGATATGATTTATTCGAAAATTGAGTCGAACAAAAAAGTCTTTAATTATAGATAAAAACCAAGATTCTGCATAAAATCCTAATCGTCGCTTTTTTTTTTAATTTCTAAATTATTAAGGTAGCATTTCATTGCTTTGAATGTTTTTTACGTAAATTTTATTGATTTAATCAGAAATATTTCTCAACAAGGTTGAATATAAACGTACATTGTTATCGATGCTAGTAATTTGTAGCCTAAATATGCTTGTTGCTGGCATTTTGTCTGTAACTGCTGCAACTTTGACTGTAGAAGGCAATGCTAGAGCGGACCTACGATTAGTATTGCATCCATAGGCATAAACGATACGAAATCTCGTCTGCATTCACTGTAACACACGGTCCGCTGTTAATACTTTCTTTAGGTGTCGTCTCTAATGGAGGTTGGTGATGACTTCTGAAAATTGTTGATATCTGTGAAAAGATAAATATAGACGATGCTAGAAAGGTTGAAATATACAGACGATATATTGGTCAGTACCCAAACATTGCGAAAGACTAATCAATACTTAGTCTAGGTTAGAGGTGGCCGAATCGATCACTACTCACTACGGACAAGGAACGGAAAGCGACCAATCAATACTCGGTCGCCGACGGGTAGGACAGTTTGGCTTTAGATTAATACTCCAAGACCCGGGTTAGAATCTCTAACCCAGGTCAGATGAGTACTACAGCTTGAACTCGCAGAGCGGTTGACATTTGATTAATACTTAAAGGACCGAGTTTAAGTTCTTACCAAGATCAGTTCTCCGATTCAAACTCGGCCTCTATTGCAGTAGACGTCTTTTTATATCGTTACTGATGTTCTATCTTCAGTACGCATCAATGGTAGTGGTAGCTGATGGTGGAAGTGTGTGCGAATAGAAAGATGACAAGCCGACGGCTAGCTCTGGTGATGCCATATTTACACCCGATTTTCTTTGAAAAAAAAAATGGAGCATATATATTTTATCGCGTGAAGATTTTAACGGGCGATAACCCATTCGTTAACTGATTTTATAAGACTGCCAAAAAATGTTCGCTTTTGTATATCTTCGGAATGGTCTCATTAAATCAGTTGGGAGAGCACGCCAAGGCTTTTTTACAATGGGTGGTTTCTTTTTTGCATACTGGTTTATACTGAAGTTATTTTCTATAGTTTTAACATACTGGGCTATTTGATTATGCATCTTACGCCTGTAGTATTTTTGCGCTATTCGGCAAAGAGTTGTCGGAATTCCTAAATGGCCTGCTGCTATGCGGTTCCTATTCTTTTTATATTTGGGTTCAGTTCCTATTCGCTCCTTATTCGGATTCGGTTACTATTCGGTTTTTCTTGGTTCTTCATAATAGGTAAAAAATCGGGGCATGCTAATAAATGAGTCTAATGTAATTCGTCTCTGGACGAGCAATATATTCTCGACGTACCTATCGTGGCACCAGATACTGAGTCTGTTCTTACTGGATGAAGCGGCATTGTACTTTTATTCAAGCTCCAATTTGACATCTAATTTTTGCTCGGACGCCAATTTATGACGGGTAGCTGCTCTATTAGACACATACTCCATAAAACACAAGTTTAATCTAAATAAAAATATATTCAAAATATATAACAATGTAAAATTAACAATGTACAATAAAATAAAAGTATGAAACCTAATATGAATAAATCGTCTGCGCTGTGGTCTGCTGTTGATACTTTCTTTAAGAGCCTTCTCTAATTAAGGTTCTCTAATGAAGGACTACACAGTGATCAGGTCTTTGACACTTTCTACATCTCGGATTATTTGATGGTTTTAAAGATTTATTGCTCTCGCGGAATAATTTAAATTGTTCAGATATATGCTCTTAAAGAAACGGAGTAAATGGAGAAGAGATGCTGGGATAGAAGAATTTGTTTGAGGAAGATGCTGGGATTTATATTTGTTTTTACTATCCACTTTATCATAATCATCGAGGTCTTTCAATCATGATTGAGTGTTGGCCACACTTACTTAGAGTTGTTTGATTCGCTTATCGCAGTAAATTACTTTGTATTTTTGTCCTCGGTATTTCTGTTTTTATCTTCTATCTGGTGACCTTTTTAATCAGCTTGTCGTTTTTCCTTATCTCTATGTGCCCCAGCCATCCCAGTCTCTGTGCTATAATAAATCTAACTGTTTTTTTTTATTTTTGCAACATGTCTGCTACTTTCTTTTTGCCTTTGTATTTATTTCGATGGTGTTTGTTTTGATTTTGGTCTTATATTCTGTATCGAACCATTTTTTCCTTCTTTTTAATAAATTCTCTTCTGTTCTAGTACCTCCTCGACTGAATTCAAAATTGATTCTTTTATATTTTTCCATATTCTCTTTGTATTATTTTCTTAACTTAGATTTTTCTTTAGGGAAGTATTGCTCTGCTAACTGCCTTATTTAAATACGCGACAAAGTATATCCTTCTTTTAAAGAATTAAAAATTAAAGAAGATGAAAAGATTTTTTTCCCATATTATTAATTTCTAATAATGTCTAGAACATAGTTCTAGACATTAATGTCACTTTAAGGTTTATTTACTCACTTAAAATGCATAAATTATAAATGTTTTAAGTCGATAGATTTTATTTCATTACTTGTAATGTGCTTGATCATTAGATTTGTACAATATAAAATATAAAGTAGTCGATTTATTTCATATTTCATTTATAACTCAAGAGTTGGACAAGACAATGTCGTGAGTATCTCGTGTCTCTTTCAAGCACAAATGTTACATTTTGATTGATATTTTTACTTTTCATCATATTCATACTGCAGCTGCTTTTATCAAATAAAAACTGTCGATGTCAACTGCGATTGCAAAATTGATTACATTTCAAACTTGTAATATAACCAAAAGGAGACGGTTTTGGATGCAGTTTATAGCAGAAGTTTGGTTCTTTTGAAATTATAGTGTAATTGAAAAAAAAAGTTTTAATTGTTTTAGATCGTTTGGTATATAAAAGTTTAAATCCAGCGTTTTTAAGCGTATTTCAGATGCCTCATATTTGTTGCCAAAACTCAAAACTAAAATTTCATGCTATCGATTTTAAAGGTTAGGCTCTAGTAATCAAAATTTTATAATGATCAGTCAATAAAGGTATATATTGTATTGATCTCATGAGAATAATAAAAAATGGCAAAAATCGTGCCATGTCTATTTATTTAACAGCTTAATAAAATCTGAGTTTATTTGCAGCAAAATTCAAAAATTGCATACGAAAGTCGAATTCTTTACCTTTAAAATGCATATTGATTTTTGTGGATAGAACTCTTGAATCAAAAGGTATCGAATTTTTACCGTCGAGCTGATACACATTTTATTAAACATTAATTTCGCGCTCGTAATTAACTTTCAAAATCGAAGGGCTCTTCAAGCATTGTTTCTAAGGGAACTGTTCATTCGATACAAAAAGTGCTAATTAACATTTTTGTTTAAAATTATCTTAGCTAAATATTTTATTGAAACATTTTTTTCTACGGCGTACAGATTCTTAGTAAATCGATATTTTTGCGTTTTTACCCCCCGTCGAGGAGGGATTTTAGAGGGAAGCCCAAGGGTAGAAGTGGTAAAATTGTTTACATCTTTTTTAAAATCCCACATATATAATTTTTGGCAGAATTTGGCTTGTTCGTATGATTTTTAGGAGTTCAGTGGCATTTTCGTCTCTGACAACTGAAGTATTTATAGACTGTGTTTTAAAGAATAGAATTATACAAAAATTATTATAAATGCAAAAACGATGAGAATATATTTAAACAAGTACCAAATAACCACAAAAATTCAATAAGGGCATACAAAAAATAATAAAAAATGGATAAAAAAGTGGTGTCAAATGACTTATTTTTGGAGATTTCATTCATATTTAAAAGTATTCCTGCTTTTATTATTTACCATAACAATTATGCTTACAAATCCGGACTCTACATATGATGGTGATACCATGTCCATTCATCTCCATCTGTTAAAGAATTTTAATTAATTTTTGATTCATAATTCAGTCAAAAGCTTTTTGTAATCAACAAGGTTAAGCATTAAGACAAACAACAGCGATTAAGATTAGTCCCAGCATTATTTCCATCCATTCCAGCATACCTTGTTTCCATACTTTTTCTGGAACCATCTTTGATTTACTTCAGCAACTTTGCTGTTATTTGTATTTGTTGGAAATACGCTTAAAGTACATACTCATAAAATTTTTGCTGCGAGACTCTTCAGAGATATTGTTTTGTGATGATCACATTTTCTTGCCTTATGCTTCTTGGGTAGTGGTTTATATGTGATTGTTCGCCTGGTTTGAGGTAATGTCGGAGCTTCACATACACGATTAAAGAAACTAAAAAGTATTTGGTTGTAGCCGGACTTAAGTCTTTTAAGTGTTAAGCGACCATTGTGTCTTTACCGGGTTCCTTATGTGCTCCCACTTTGGAGGTTGAAATTTGAGAATAATTATATTAACAAAATATGTGTCCTTAAAATAATAGTTATTTATTGTACAAAACGATAAAATTTTACTTTATCTTCGAGAGCGTTTTTTAGCTAATTATGCTTGAGAAAATAATGCGATTTTATCGTCGTGTGCAATACATTTTTTTCTATAGCAAGACTTCAAGTTCAGGTGAAAAATAGAATTTCAAAGAAAATTGTAATTTTAAGCACAAAAATCGCAATTGTGTTGCTCAGTTGCTAGGGATATGAATTACTCTGCCAACAAATATCAAACAAATGTTATCAATCCAGTACCTCGAATCAAGTGTTTAAGCAAACGAGTACAAGTTGTGATGCTCCAAAAATAGATATTTCTAATAATGTTAATTGTAAAATTTCAGTTGTTTTTAATCCTTAATATGTTTGAATTTGTAAATTTCATTGAATAAAAAAAAGTCAAAACATTTTATCTACTCTTGCTGTTAAAGTGTCACTTTATATACCCTTGCGGTTAAAGTGATACTTTATCTACTCAAAACAGTTGTTATAGCAACACTTTAACATTAGCTACGGAAAAAAAAGTATAAATTCACTCAAAACAATATTTTATAATAAACTGTACCAATTCATTATATCTAAATCATATAATTTAATTAAGGTTATAGCCATGGCTTTTTTATTTATGTATCTTTTGGAATTATTTAAAATAAAAGAAATTTCTTTGATGTGTGTGTGTGTACATTGTAGTCATAATTTTCCCGAAAAAAAGTAAGGACAACTGGCGGTGGTATTTTAAAATATTCCATAAAATTTAATGTGCCTCGTAAAAGTTAAACATATTAATTATATTTTATTTTAGGAATATATTTGTGTTTTATTGGTTTTAAAGGGAACTATATTTTTACTTATTCTGACGTTTATTATGTACGTAGAATATTTTTTAAATTATCGTGCATATAATATTATATTTATTGCAATTTAAAAATTCTAAACAAGAACAATAAGATGTTTCGTGAGCCAATAAAAGGAAATGAAAAACTAAAAAAATGAAAGTGTACTGATAAAGGATCGGGGAAAATTCATTATTAATTAAGTGCTTATAACAGAATTTTTAAAAGCGTCGTTCTTTATGGATGCAAAACCTGTTAACTCACTATGAGAACGGAGCAAAAACTTCTTGATCCAGAAATAGGTTTTTTGACGCAGATCAGCAGGTACGTAGGCAGTCCAATAAGTAATTAGACTCACCGCCCAATGGCACCACTACCAAAAATTGGACCTGTCAACCGTCAAAAATTGGTATAACGAGTCCCAACCTGGTCGCACGTCGGTTTTTGATGAGCCACGCATTGGTGTCATGAAAATGGCTATCACGGAGAATAACGTCACAAAAAGCCACGATTTTGTATTGGTAGACCGTCGACTGAAGATGCTCGAGATAACTGAGATAGTAGGCCTTTCAAAATACTTGACTTGACTTAAAAAGAAGTCTGATTCGGAATCTGAAGAAGTTTCTATGTCGTTTCGTAACCGTCGACGAAAGATGGATCCACTGCTACACTCCAGAGATCACGGAACAGTCGAAGACATCGACGGCATCCGTCGAATGTACTCCAAAGTAGTTAAGACGATATCATCGGCTGGAATTACCTTTCTCCATACTCCAAGATCTCCATTTTCTGTGATTTACAAAAATGATCTACTTCGACTACCTGAAGACGGACAAAACGGTCACAGGGTTCTACTTGACCAAATTATTAGGTCAATTCGACGCTGAATTGCAGAAAAAACGAGTCCATCTGGCGAAAAAAAGTGCTCTTTCAGCATGACAACGCACCAGCTCATACCTCTGTCTTCAACATAACGAAATTGGTCGAATTGGGCTACAAAGTGTTGCTCCATCCACCGTTATCTCCAGATTTGACCCCATGCGATTTCTTTTTGTTTTCAAACATGAAAAAGGCACTCGTCGGGCAGAAATTTAAGTCGAATTACGAGGTCATTGCCGCCACATAAGTCTACTTTGCAGACCTCTAGAAAACGTACTTTTCAGACATGTTAAAGAAGTTGGAGCATCGCTGGGTCAAGGTCTTCTTCTTCTTCTTCAAGTGCCATCTCCGCGGCGGAGGTCGGCAATCATCATAGCTATTGGAACTTTTGAGACGGCTGCTCTGAAAAGTTCATTTGATGTACATCCGTACCACTCTCTCAGGTTGCGCAGCCATGACATTCTACGCCTCCCTATGCTTCTCTTTCCTTGGATCTTTCCCTGCATGATCAGTTGGAGCAAGGTGTATTTCTCTCTACGTGTAATATGTCCGAGATATTCCAATTTTTTTGTTTTTATTGAATTTAAAATTTCCATTTCTTTGTTCATCCTTCTCAGAACCTCTTTGTTTGTGACGTGTTCTGTCCATGATATTTTCAGAATTCTTCTGTATACCCACAGCTCAAATAATTCCCACAGCTCAAATGGGTCAAGGTAGCGAGCTTAAAAGAGACTATATTGATAAATAAATTCACACTTTTCAATATTTTCGTTTTTCTTTTTTAGGCTACTTACCAGACCGCCCTAGTATATCGAGAATAATGCACGTAACAAATGAAAGAATACGACAAATCATGGATAGGACAGCGACCATCATAAAAGAAATACAACAAAAACAGCTTATTTGTTGGAGTAGCGACTCTGGAGTGCTACATTTCGCACGTTACCTCCCGCGGAAACAATCTCATGTCTTGTAAAGACGTTAAATATTTCCGTCGACAAGGTTTCTAACGGCGAAGTGCGACTTTACTCGGCCGACGGTTTAGTCACTTCTAGGTACAGGAATACTGTGCCGGTTCGGCACGATCTGAAATAAATATAAGGCAACCTGTCTTTCCTATCTCAAAGATCGATGCTCGCTCAGGCAGGGAATATTCACTTCGAGTCGACAGTTTCTTTCGTGAGGTGCCAATTTTACTATTAAACTTTTCTTCACTTTGACGAAAAAATGAGCAACAGTCTATACTCCGGCTCTTACGTCTTCTAGTGAATGCTTCGTAGTCAAATAGACTTCATTCGTATTCGCTGTAAAAAGCGTTTAGACTCTTCTTTAAAGCGAAGTCTTTGCAGAGGTTCCATCTTGGATAATAATATTAAACGTTAAATTTTTAAATGGAACTCGGCCAACAAGGTCTAGCGGTGCTACTGTTGTATGACGACTAAATCCCGATCGAAAGACGTGCTCTGCCTTTTTATATACTTCGTGTTTGCAATTTCGCAACATTCTTCCGCCGGGAGGCCAATGACAACGCAGTTAATAACGCTGTTTGTGCTTGGTCGGAGTGATAATCTGCGTCGTGATTGGTCACGTCTGGCGACATATAAGGCAATATCAGAGACAGATCTATGACCAGAAGACTAAGTTGATAGACGTGAATGAAGACTGGGAACCGGAAGGTGCAGGTAGCTACAAAAAGGACATTATATATTATTGCTTAACAGGTGATGCAGTTTCGCAACTGTATATAAACATTGTTACAATAATAACCAGACACAATTAAACGGTTGTTAACACAATGTTGCAATGAATAGACTATTCAGTCATACATTATGAATAAAGAATCGTTCAGAAATGTTTTTTGTTAAAAACAGAAGTGTTTTTTGTTAAAATTGTAGATTGCTTCGGTAATTATCGCTCACAAGTAGCGTCAACTTGTGTAGCTTAAAAAAATCGTTATCTAACCGATTTTCCCAGAGAGATGAGTTCTATCTCCAAACAAGACAGTCGAGTCTTAGTTAGAGGTAGCGGCCCGCTACGCTATCGCCGATGCTTTTGTGGTTGCTGTATATCGACGAAGACATCGTTTTCTGTAGCTGGTGCTACCATTCCATTGGAGTAAATTCCAAACTATACTATTTGTTGCCAAAATTACATTATATAAATTACATTTATGTACCTTTAAATTTATACAGAATATTTTACGTTTATTTAAACATGTGTTTACTGTATTGTATAATAATTGTGGTTTCCTGTAATCTAGTTATAATATAATAACTAAACGAAGAGAAGGTATGGAACTAGTAATAGCTGAACGCAATGTAGCAGGCAAACGATCCAGAAGCAGATCTTTAGGATAATGGTCGAATCAAGTGAAGGACATCACTGGTTATTCATTATCCGAAGAAAGACAAGACGAAAACCAGAGAGATGATTGAAAAGCAATGGTAAAACAAATTAAATGAAGCCACTACATTTATAGCATTTCGGTTTTATCTCATGTATAATAAAGTATAAAAAATAATTCTCAATCCTTTGTGTCTCCGAGATTGGTAAGATAAACATTTTTAGTCTGTTTATAATAACATAAATTGCTGTTTAGTTTGGATTTGTGCGCGTCAAATAAATATTAATATTTCCAGTTGGGTTTGTGAGAAAATATATGCTGACAAGAGACCGATTTTGGAAGAATGATATCACTCTCGGTGGATCCGCTACCAAAAGCAGTAGGTTTCATTGTTTTAGGTCCAGATTTTCTTAAAACTTGTTATAGTTATTCGCTATTCGTTTTTGCTACAGGAAATTAATTAGTAAGCAGTAAAAGGTGAGAAGCAGATTGGGTTCGAAACAGTAAAGAACTTTTTCGGCATATAGTTTCAAAAAACCAGCAAGAATTTTTGTTTAATTCCATGAGTTAGAAGAAGGTGAATTTAATTATAAAATGCTATTTGGCAGTCTTTGTAAAGTGAGGTAATCACAGGCCTGTTGCTGTAGTCGGTGCCAGGGGGTTTGAAAAACAGTGTTTCCAAAGTTTCAAGAAGTCTACATGGTTTTAGGTGAAAATTAAGTACTTATCCAAGTTTTAAAGAATATATTTAGTTATCAACAGGATAACCTGAAGCCCAATTCGAAGTTTGACCTCCCCAAGATTTGTCAATTTTGTGTCTCCATGGGTCAATCCAGATCATATGCAGTTTGGTGGGACAGTGAGTTTTATTTGTATCCAATTTCAAGGTAATAATAAACTTTCTTACTACCTTAAAAAAAAATACGCAGCCAGTGAAGCAAGGTAGTTTTTGTTAAATTTTTATTTATAAGTAAAATAAACATTCTTCATTAATATACAAAGATATGCTTTCATGACAAATTAAGCAATTATAAATAAATATAAGTTTGATGAATCGGGTAATTGTAATATTTTAGCCTTTTTTTAAATAAAGTTAACCTTGATAATTAATTATTCAATCAGAACAGTTTGATATTTCATTTCGGCATATGGCATTCAGTATTATCCTTTTCTGTCATTTGGTACATAACCAAATTTTTAATTCTCTTAAAAATGTTTAAATTGCTACAAATAGCGCCAATGTAAGGTTTGTTGATAAATTTGGATAATTTTATTTGTAATAACTGTTTATCTGAAATAATAATAAATATGTAATGTTTCTCTTTAAACCAGGAAAATAAAATTAATTTATTTTTATTATTTTCACCCTTAAAATTATAATATAAAAAAGAAAAACTTTTCTTTCTAATCAGCAAGAGGATTTTTGTAAACGGCGTCCATTTTAAATAGAATAGGCGTCCATCTTCTTGTGTTTGTTGCACAGAAAATCCCAGTGAGTATTTTTCTGATTTTTTTGTGTAGTTAGCCCTACCAGTCCCTCAAGTAAAGAAACTTTTATTCACGACTCAGCTCTCCAACCAAAACATAAGTAGCCGTTCGCAAACGTTTCAGTTTATTTGCCTACCCTATCTCCATCCCAGTAATTGTTCAGTTCCCAGTTTCAACCCCCTATAAGCAATTATATATTCTGTCTCCCAGTAACGTGGTAAGCTGTTCATATTGTTACAACTGGCACCTAATGTGGCAAATAAAAATTGTTACATATTACGAAAAAGAAAAGATACAGAAAAATACCCATTTCATAATAAAGAAATTGTAATGTTACTTAAAATTTAAATTGATGTAGCATTTATTATATGAAATTTTACAGTACAATTTTTAACTATACAAAAACAACAGATTATTGTTAAAGTGTTTAATTTTGTGCATAGAAAAATTAAAAAACAAAACGTACATTCTTAATGAGTTACTCTCTTAATTGAGCATCTAGTACATGTTTTGTTGTACATGTTCGAACTTTATATTTTGTTACGCTACTGCCGTCGCTGTATTCTTATTATTAATGAACATCTTCTCTAAGCTAATTTAGGAACGCTAGGAGTGATGTATATTAAGAAGATCAATCATGATCGAGACATTTTTAAAATAAAAATAAGATGCTTTAAGCTTGGTTGGTTTTTTTAATAATTAGGCCTGTTTAAAAACAAATTTCAAAAATTTGTCATAAGTCTTTTATGAATTTAGGTTTTACGGTTTTATTACTGGTAATCAGCTTAGGTTATCCCTAGAGATTGTTAAAATTTGAAACTGTTGTCTGCTTCTATCGTCACTTTTACTATGCCAACCAATGTTTAGTAAAATACTAGTGTATAATAAACTTCCTCAAACTTTAAAAACATTAATTCAACTACAGCTTTTAAAAACCAAGTTAAAGAGTACCTAGTGACGCTGGGTGGATATTACGACTATTACGAGAGTGTGTCTGTGTATGCCCAAGCTGCAACACAACCAAAATTAATATTATTTTAATTGTTGTATTACGCTTTCTATATTGTACGCTTTATTTTAATTTTACTGTTTGAAATATTTTTAATGTATTGTTCGGTTTTTTGTAATGTTTTATATTTATAATTTGTACTTTTGACTAAAGTATTATAAAAGGTTAGCTAAAACATCTTCAACTTCAGTAATGTCATCATTTAGCAATTCATCTTCAAAATTATCTTAATTTTGATCCCTCGCTAGGTCATGCTCGTAGAATATTGCGGTAGATTAGTACGGTTAAATCTTTTCAACCTTACAGCCACTTCCACTGGATGAAATAGTACCTAAACCTTCTGTTCCATACATAAAAATTTATGTTGCATATCTGGTTCTAATGTGAAATTCATTTAGGAAATTGGATTTTTTAATGGACTTCGAAAAATGGCTTTACTTTGCAATCAGAACCTCCTTGTAAGAACTTATTTTTATTATCTCCATTTAAACTTCTTGTCAACAATACAGAATTATTTATTCCTTCATGGTAGGTACCTAGAAAAACATATCCAAGGAGTATCACGAAATTGTCAGAATTTAATTTCAATATTCCATATATTATATATAAGATTTATTGAAAGTTTTAAAAATTTCCTACTACACTCTGGATATTTTGTGTACGTAGGTACTCTGAGTCTTTTTTTATAATTGAACGTTTTTTATAAATATTAAAAGAATCTGACAGCCTAGGTACTGTGTGCACATTTTTCATTATGGAATCCTATACTACTAGCATTTAATCAATAGCACCAATATATATTGAAAAAGGTGAATTAATCCATTATCAAGATTATAAACATATGTATACACCTACTTTTATAATCATATAATCAATCAACTATTTACAATATTTTCTCAGAATATAGATCACCGTCGATTTGTTTAATCTTAACCTTTTAAAAAAGTCTTTATTATTACATACATTAAAATGTTCAATTCTGCATCAAATATTATATTCTCGAACTAAATTTATGAACATTAAAGATCATACTTATCATACTCTCTGATTTCATTAAATCTTTTAATATCCATGTCTCTAACCTACACTAAACAACAATATTTGGGTTGTATTTTTGATTTCGCGATAACCTACAACATAATAACGAACTACAATAAACGGCATTTATTTTCCAGATAGCTGTCAGTTTATCTGTGCCTACAGATTTCTTTCCTAGGTGACGCTAGAATTTTAAATCTAAACTAACCTAAAACTTTAAATTATTTTGTATTAAATCGTACCTTGAAAACATTGTTAATATTATTTATTAATTATATTAATATGTAATTATTATTTTTTGTATTAATAATTAAACTTATTGTTTCAAAAACACAATATGATTGACTCATAGGTTGAAATGACAGTACTTCAAATTGCTTTGTTCAGATTGCGTTAGGATTTTAAATCTTAACTAACATAAACGTTAAAATTGTTTTGTATTAAATTTTACATTATCATTATTATTATTATTATTAATTATTATTCATTATTAATTAAACGTATCGTTTCGATAACAAAATATGATTGAAATGTTAAATAGTGGTAGTTCAGATTTCTCTCCTAGATGGGGTCGTTAGTTTACTGGACAAACGGTGTGAGTTTCATTATAGCCTTTTATATAGATAGATAATATTGCCGGTTGATACGTTTCTATTATTTAATTCAAAATATACCATTTATTGGATTGGGTAAAGTGCCAATACGATACAATGGTTCTTCTTCTTCTTTACGTGCTATATCAGAATTATCCAACATCAGCGATCAAAATTAAATAGGCTTCTTGATCTTCTGCCACATGGAATAATGGTCCTGAATTTCATTTCCGAGTCAATTTACGAATATTTTCTAACCAAGAAACTTGTTTTCTTACTATACCTCTACGGCTTTCTATTTTGGCTTTATTGATCAGTTTTAGTATTCCATAGCGATTTCCACTTACTGTATGTTCCAGATAAGACAATTGCTGGTATTTAACAGCCTTTAGTAGTTCTCTATCTTTGTTAACCTTTTTTAGTACTTTCTCATTAGTTTTTCTTGCTGTCCAAGGTATCTTCAGCATTCGTCCGTGAATCCACATTTCTAATGCTTCAATTCTGTTCATACTTAATACTTTTAGTGTTCTCACTTCCCTTCCATATAAAAGTACATACCAAATATAGCACTCAACCATTCTTTGTCTTAGTTCTAAACTGAGATGATTATTGCAAAAAATTCTCAATTTTCATAAAAGTAGTTTTATTCATGACTATTCTGCTTTTTATTTCTCTGGCGGGATCTAGTTGGTCAGTCATGGCAGTTCCCAAATATGTAATTTTGTAAACTTTTTCAATTTACAATCCATTTAATTGAAGCTGTAAATTTGGAGTCAACATTGCAAAATGTTGGAGACAAAATTCAACCATGTATCCAACCAGTCCTCGTTTTAGGCAAATTTCGTTAATAGAGTCGATGATTAAGTAAATTTTTATTGACACTAATATCTATGTCATATATTCAATGTTTTCAAATGCGTTTTTGAAGTCCACGAAGTATGAAAATACGTACTTATCGCAAAAATTGCCTTCGTAGTTCCCATAGCATTTCTAAAACCAAATTGGGTATCTTCGATATATTCTTTGCATTTACCTCTAATTCTGTGGCGAAGTATTCTTAGGCAAATCTTAAGACTCTGGCTCATTAGGCTAATTAATCGATATTCTGAGCATTTTCTAGCATTTTGTTTTTTCGGTATTGTAACAAAAATGGACTTAAGCCAGTCTGCGGGAATCACTCCTGTGTTACATATTACATTAAAAAGTTTTACTAATATTTGTATGTCATCTTCATCTATTAGCTTCAGCAACTCAATTCGTGTATCATCTACACCACAAGTTTTCCTAATTTTAGCGTTTTATAGCGTGTTCTACCCCTGATTTCATAATTTCTGGGCCGTCAGTGCAATTTTGGTAGAATTCGGTAATATTATACAACTGCTAATAGTCTATAAATATTTTAATATTATTCAAATATTCCTCCTTGGATTTTATTAATCCAGGAACGATTACCTCGTATCTTATCCTCCAGAAACCCAGTTTTTACGGGTTCTGGAAAAGCTTTTTTTCTTTCTTAACTGTTAAGATATTAAAAAAAATATATATATAGTATATATATATATATATATATATATATATATATATATATATATATATATATATATATATTTAATATCAAACTACTGCTTTTTATATTTATTCATTACTCTAAACCCATCGTTTCGTCTGGCAGCTACATCTACTACTTTATTGTAACAAACACCTACTTTTCTCAATAACAGTTTACTTCAGATGTGGCCTATTAAACTGGTAATGGCTCTTTATAAGCTCTTTCGCAATTAGAAGAAGTTCTCTTTTAGTGGACTGGCTCTCAGTTATCTCATAAAATAGAATAAACTGAAAACTTTCTCTTGCTAAAGTAAGGATAGACTTTGAGAAGTTTTTAAAAATCTATAAGCTTCAATTTCCTTCACGAATTGCAGTTCTCTACTTGACTACTTACGATTATAAGGGTTATTCTGAGATCTAGAATTTCTTATAGGTATATTGCGAAGAAAAAAAAAGTTTATTGAGCTATCGAGGTATAAAATTAGTAAATATAAAATTTTCTATGAAATATTTACGTCTTCTTCAGGGCTTCCAGGGTCTCACTTTCCTGAGAACAACACTCTACACTAGTCACTGCACTACTGCTACTGTGGACAGCGGACGGATCATTTATACTGTCGATGATGACGTGGTTTGAGTGACGGTTAGCAGGAAGATTTCTGACGGCCCGATTTTAATTGGAAGGTAGAGTGGTCGACATTTTCTTTATGAGAGGTGTCCATGTCGACGGAACTGGATGTTGTCGTCTTTTTTAGTTTCTCTTTACCAATGGTGGAAAAAAACATATTCTTTCTTCTGAATTTGGCATTAATGCCTCCCTCTAATATTCTGGAATTATCATTTTTATGTATATCATATTTCCAATCCAGTGTATCATAGAACATATATTTTTCATTGTTTTCTTTTTCTTCGGTTGGTACGTGAATACTTATAATGCTAACATTAGCACAATTTTCTTTTAGTTTTATTCGACATACTCTGTAATCAAAAGCGTTAAAGTCAATGTCGCTGTGTTTAATTCAGCTGCTCACAGTAAATGCGGTACAAAATGGCGCGACGGGTAAAGCGTCAGCTGTAGTAGATATTGTAGTTCTTTTTTCCAGAATTCTTGAGTCTATCTCATCTTCTGTAAAACAATGATGTCTGTTTTAGCTGTATGTATTTTTTATATGAGTAAAGCTGTAGCTCCAAGTTAATAAATGTTTCTTACATTCCACATGCAAATGTTCAAATCATTGTCCTTATTTTAATTGCAAATTTATCACAGGTTAAACAGACCAGCTTTTTCTCTTTGCAGCTTTCATAACATGGGTTTTTTGAAAGGGTTGGATAGTTAGCCCAACGTCAAAACCCCTCTTCAGAGGACCATTTTTCACCCGGTTCGAATACCGTATCTCATGTTAAACTCTTGATTTTACAGGAGGTACGAGTGTGAAGATAAAAGTCGGATTTCAGAATAAGAAGAGACTAAGTGGAGCTACATTATTTCAAAATGTAATGCAAGGAAAAATAGAAAAAAAAATAATAAAAAATAAAGGGAAAACGGAATCCAGGCCATAGAAGAATGTCATGGTTGCGTAATTTAAGAGAGTGGTTTGGCTGTACCACTAATGAACTCTTTAGGTCAGCTGTAAACAAGGTTAGGATAGAATTGGTGATTTTCAATCTCCGATAGGAGTGGCACAAGAAGAAGAAGAAGAAGTAGAGCTAACGAATAATGGCGAATTACTGTTTTAATGATGAGCGACTTCGGCTGCGGTAGAACAGATTTTATAGTGAAGTAGCCAACTTGTTTAACGATACTTTCCCTAACCATTCCCATATCCATAAGGCGACTGCTCAAAAAACTGTAAAGCTATAAGGATTATATTAGATTAAATGCTTTTCGTCATCACGCAGAGCTGCACAAGTATATGTTGTAGGTCATTCGTCAGTCTTGCGTGTATTACATAAGAATTATATGTATGCAATTGTAACTGATGATAAGTTTGTAAACAAGATATTTATGTTTTTCCGACGAAGTAGTATTTAATAATAATATAAAACAATACAACCATTCTTAAAGACCTTAAAATCTTAATGTGTCGTCATGTACAGGGGTACTCAGTTAATTGGGCAGTTTTTTTATAAGGAAGTGGATAATGTTACTTTTGGTACTAAAATTTGGAGAATGTGAGGTGTTCAGATAAAAAGTTTCAGAATATTTTAAAAATATAATTTAGGTATAACTAGACAGAAATGTCTACAAAGGGATTCCCGATTGAATAGAAAGCCATATGAAGAACTAAGAAAAGATGCAAAGAAAATATGCAGAAGGAAAAAGAGAGAAATGTTGAATAGAAAAATACAACAAATTACAGATTATAATAACAGAAAAGAGGCTAGAAAATTTTACAAGGAAATCAAGCAATGCACCCAAGGATACATAACAAGATCAACAGTTTGCAAGGACAAAAATGGGGCAATTATCAGCGAGAAAGAGGAAATAATGAAAAGGTGGAAGAAACATTTTCAAGAGCTGTTAAATCCAGAAAAAGAAAAACGAAGATGAAGAGATAATTCACCACACAGCAGAACAACTAGTTGAGCAACCAATATTGGAAGAAACGATAAACGTCATAAAACATCTAAAAAATAACAAAGCACCTGGCACAGATGGAATAACTGCAGAACTGATAAAGAATGGTGGACGTGCGCTATGGAGGCGTATCCATAAACTAATCGACCGCATATGGACACTAGAAGTCATCCCAGAAGATTGGAAAGTGGGAATCATACTTCCTATGTACAAAGGGAGAGACAAACGACTCTGCAAAAATTATAGGGGCATAACAGTTTTAAATGTCATTTACAAGATATTATCAGGAATTATATATAGCCGCCTGGAATCGTTTTCGGAGGAGATTATTGGTGAATACCAATGTGGCTTCAGACCAAAGAGGTCAACTATAGACCAAATACATATGTTAAGAGGTATACATGAAAAATGTGTTGAATATAACATACCTATTTACAACTTGTATATCGATTTCAAACAGGCGTTTGATGGAGTAGATCGACAAAAGATGTTAAAGCAACTATCTATGTTAGGGATACCCAATAAGTTGGTTAAACTTATACGAATGACTCTGGAGGGTTCCAAAGCTATGGTGAGAATAGATGGAGATATGACGCAGGCCTTTGATATTGAAAATGGAGGTAGACAAGGGGATCCTTATCAACAACACTTTTTAATCTAACTTTAGAAGCTGTTGTTAGAAAACTGAATATAAACGGCTGTATTAATACAAGATCTATACAAATATGCGCATATGCGAATGATGTTGCCATAATAAGCCGCAACTAAAGGGTATTAAGCAAAAAAGTTATAGAACTGAAACGAGAAGCTGCTACGTTTGGTCTATATATAAATGAAAGCAAAACAAAATATATGGAGTGCACAAAATCGAATGAACATGAGAATCTGAAGGTAGACAACCATACCTACAAATATGCCTCCACTTTTCCCTACCTACGCTCAATAATAAATGACAACAACAACATCAGTCAAGAAATACAAGCACGGATTCTTAGCGGTAATAAGTGCTTTTATGCATACAAAGACTTAATGAAAAGTAAGTTACTGAATCGTGAGTCTAAGCTGAGAATCTACAAAACAGTAATTAGACCAGTGGTCACATATGGATGTGAAACGTGGACCCTCTCAACCACTGATGAAAATCAACTGAGAATATTTGAGCGCAAAATACTAAGAAAGATATTTGGACCAACCCAATACAGCGATAGTTCGTGGAGAACTAAAATGAACCACGAGCTGGATGAACTAATGCAGAGCGCAGATATTGTCAGATTTGTAAAGTCACAAAGACTAAATTGGCTTGGTCACCTAGAAAGAATGCCAGATAATCGAGCTGTAAAAGTAGTCCAGAGATGGAAGCCCCAAGGAAACAGAACAAGAGGAAGGCCCCGTAAAAGATGGATAGACGACGTAGAGAGGGATCTTAAAACCATGAACATCAGGCAGTGGCGAAGGAAAGTACCCGACAGGGCAGAATGGAAGAACATTGTTAAGCAGGCCAAGACTCACAAAGGGTTGTAGCGCCATTAGAAGAAGAAGAAGAAGAATTTAGGTATAAAAAAATTTAGTTTTTATTTTAAACTACTTGTTTTATTTTTCCTAAATTTTACTTTAAAATATAAATCTTAACAATAAAAAATTAAATTTGGAAAAGAGGTATCTCATTAACAGAAAAGCACGCTTTATCTTCTTCAGTTGCAACTCCTTCTTCTGGATCGTCTAATACATGCTTGTAATTCTTCAAAAATTTTACGTCATCTCCAAGCTTTTTAACAGTAGCAACCCTGTCTATTATTTGAATATATTCCTTAGGGCTAACGATTATCTCACGCTTTCTGATTTCCTTTTTAATATTTCCAAAAACGCGATCAAGAGAAAGAAGGCTATGACCTGTCATTGAAAAAACAAGCTGTAGCTGCGTTATATGATTTGGCGCATTTGGCAACTATTTGAACAGCATTACAGGTAAAATTGTGTTATTATTTTGACCCCCACGTCCATCACTAATAAGATGAACAGCCAAACAATCTTCTCCAAACTTGATTTCAGTCCATACGCAGGAAGTTATGGTTTCCTTAGTAAGTTTGGATTTCAAAGACCCTTATACAACACAAAAATTATTAAAATATAACTCTCGACTATAATAAGTGAATTGATCTGGATGTTTCGGTAGCGCCTGATTTTTTTGATAATCAAAGTTCAAAATCAATTGTCAATGTCAATTTTCACCTCCTTATGAAGGTCATAAAATGCTGTATATTTTAACTTTTATTTAATGTTAGCTTTTTGGTGAACATCCTTGCATACTTTTATTTGCTCGGTAACTGACAAGCAAGTTGAACAAACATCCACCCGTGGGCTATCAAATCCCAAAGTTATATTCTGTGTTAAAAATATATCTAAAGTATTGCACTTTTACTTCAACAGTTTTGTCTTGAACAGCTGTTACGTGCATTTGCCAAAGTTTCTGCACATTAAGTTCAGCTGAGAAATACTTTCGACCTATCTTGTTTGTACAATAATGTATTTCGCTACAGTTAAAGCTATTTAAAAAACGCATAACACTAGCTTTTTTGGCTGTAAACTTAGGAGAAGTTCTGGTCCCTCCTCTTCTCTCTTTTGGCATTTCACCAGTAGTAAAGTACCTTTGGGCTAAGCGATTTACCCTAAACCTGAATTTATTTAAGGTTTCCAAAATGTAGTATAGCAAACTGGGACTTTTCTTTTCATTGTTTCGAATAAAATATTTCGCTCTAGCTTGTTGTACTGTATTCCTATTATTTTTAGGGCCTTTTTTTGGATTATCTTGCGGTATTTTATCCTGTGTCGCATAAAACTTTGAGTAAAAGCGTCTAATAGTCTGGGCTGGTATTGTTCTACATAATAGTGCGCCACTATGGTGGTTGCATGCCGGGAAGTTGGAGAAACCTTTTGCCATATATCTAAAAAAACCGAAGATAAACGTCTGTTAGATTGGCTATTTTTTATCTAAATATTCAAGTTAAACAAGAGATATTGAACAGTTAAGATTAAAGTTAGGTTAAATACCTGCATTTCTTTGCCTCACTTTTCGTCCATTTTTCCGGTGCCTTCACTTATTTCTTAGCAGTTTCACCAACACTTTTGTTTACCGGTCGTACACTTACATCCATTATTTTTGTATTTTATTACTTTAAATATCGAAAAAAATTACATTAACTAAAAAAAAGTACTTCGCTTGTATGTAACTATTTCATATTAAACTGAGTTGAAAGGTAGCTAACAAACAGCCTAGGTGGCACGTGACCGTAACCCTCCAGTCTCATAGGCTGAAAGGGAGAACGTGAGTTCTGCAAGTTAATACGGCGGAGAATGTTAGTTTTGGTCTCTCAAACTTTGAAAAATTATGTATTTCAATGTGGATACAAAACGACTAAAAATACATTTGTGACAAAAATGTAAAAAAAATAATTATGAAATGAAACAGAAATAAAATGGTGGTAAAACATTCCCTAAAAACGATGGACTAGTAGGTTAGGTATTTTTGAGTGGCCTCTTCGTTTACCTGATTTGTCTCCTAAAAAATATTTTTATTGGGGATACTTGAAAAGAAAAATTTATAAAACTAAACTCCAGCTGAGCTAAGGCAAGAAACTATCGATGAATCCATATTAATTTCTAGTGAAACATGGAGAAATATAGTAGAGGCATTTTACCATCGTTTAGGATATTTTCAAATTAACAATGGAGGACATTTTGAAGACCTTAGTAGGTAGACATTAATTTAGCAATGTAGTAAACTTTTAATTATGATGTTCAAACGATGTACATAGTTTGAATAAAAAACATTATTGAGGCGATTAGTCGTTTCGAGGCTTTTGTTTTACTTTTTTAAGATAATCCTGACTACATAAAAATTAAGGCATTGTAGTCGGTTAAACTGGTATTAAAGTGAAGATGTCAAGACAGGTATAATATACAGGGTGTTAAATTTAAAAAACCAAACCACGATATCAAAAGAATGATAAATCTGACAACGTTACTAACATCTTATTTCAAATCTTTATACTGCAAAATAAGTGTATTTCCGTTTTTGTATAATTCGGATCATCCACTTACGAGATAATTAAGCATTTCCAGACTTTTGGTCCACTCTGTATACCTCAAATTATTACCTAAACGGACTTAATTATGAGGAAGATTAAAATTTAAATTTATTCCTACGTTTTCAAAAAGTAAAATGCATTACATAACTTGTCAAACTATCCCAATATATTTCCGCATTTGGTCCAGATAATATATCATCCGTTTTTTTGCTTACGACGAACAAATCAGCTATTTGTATAATTTCGGGAATACAAAGATATACGATATAAGTTTATAAAAGGGTTTAGCATAAAAAGAAGATTAATATCAAAAGAAATAAGCAATGTATTGTGGAAAATATCCTCGAAAGATTTATCAATAGCCTCTGGAGCGTGGATGGTGGTGTGGTGTTTGTGGGTTATAAATACACGAAGAAAATATTGTCGCTCTGTTGCCATAACTCTTCTATAAAAACTCCTCTTTTTTGTTCAGATCGTTTGTGTGTCTAATGAGTTGAAAGAATACTTTTTCAGTCCAGAGTTGGGTTTAAGTTTATTGGATTTGCAGATGCACAAAAATGTTAATTTTATTCAATAAAATTTGCCTAATGTTTTTAAATTATCAATAAGTAGAAAATTTCCGTGCTCAGAGAAAAACCTTAATTAGAGTTGTCTGTGATTGTGAGTGGGTACTTTAGCCACTAGCACATAATTAAGTTTACTACATATCAGTTTTATCGTAAACTTAAAGTACAAAAAAAATGAAACAAATAATTTATTTTGTGTCGTAATTGTAATTAAAATTTTCATAAAAGTGCAGAATTTTTCAGAAATGTTAAACATTTACATCTAATACAAACTAGTGATCACGAACGATCCGTTCACAAAGATCGAATCCTTTCGAACACCTGTGATTGATACAATCACGTTTTGTGACCCTATCGTTAGAATGATCCTATGAACGACGCTGTCCAGTGTTTACGAAACGACCTGTGTGATAGCGACACGTTGATCGGTCAATTCATGGCGCAATTAATTGGAACGGGGAAGCCCCTACGATGCAAAACTGTAAAATTACGTACATTCAAATTGTCGAGAATGGTCCCGTAGTCTTCACGTAGTGTTTAACACTTGCCCTTTACACAACAAATTTAATTAGTCGTTTATATGAACGGATCTTTATAAACGATCATTTTAATGATTGACCTGAAAGACACGGGTCACCGAAACGAATCAGCCCCTGACAGCTATACTGCTGACTGATCTAGTTACTTTTGTCAACGAGTCCCATTCAATTGTCTTGCTCGCTCTGAATCGACAAGATTGGAACTCTTGGCAGCCATATTGCTGGCTGATCTAGTCACATCTGTCAAAGTGTTCTCCTTACGATCTTCCGATGTGTGGTTTGATTCGGCGATTGCGCTTCCTTGAGCTAATTTTTCTACCCCTAAATTGCCATTCGTGTTCAACACATGCAAGAACTGATACCACGCACTACTCGGCATTATATGCCTTTTAATCAAAACCTCTCTGATTGTGTTAATCGTGTCTTATCACCGGCATTTTTGTTACACTTTTCACCAAACTACCATTTTCCTACCGTGGAGCTCGTTGAAATATCATTACTCCCCGGTTGTCGCCAAATGATCTCTTCTGAAATGCGACCACGCTGAGATTTCGACGCTGTTGTTCTTCTTGTTTTTTTTTCGCACCTCACAGAATTCTTATAGGAAAAAAGACCAACAGTATTCTGTTTGACATAGTCTTCCTAGTTGAGTAAGTCGAAAAATTCCACTGAATCGACACTATTCTTTTTCAACTGATGACATTGTACACGTTGTTAATCTGAGCACAGTTTCAGATGGCAACCAACAATGTCCTGTGGTCAAAATATCACCGCCGTTTATTTGTCATTCCATGTTTTAGGTACTTACTTCTTTATTAGTAAATCGTTTTTGGTATGTCTATTCTTTACACTTATACTTTCAGCTATTCTTAAAAACATTCGTTTTTGGAGCGGGAGAATGTTTGGGAAAGTATTTAATATTTATTTTCATATTTTACATTTTTTTTACTTTTCGTTAATGTACTATAATATGATCCAATTTAATGGTATATTCTAACTACTAATAAAAAATATAATTTTGTGCTATGTAGTAAAATCTCATTGTTAAACTGGCTTAAACACGTGTCTGTTTTTAAGTTCAGAGAATCGACTTCTCTTTGTTATGTTGGGTCACTTTCTTGCAAACTATAGAAAACGCTGTAAAGTATCATATTAGTGTGACCAATAAGTTAGATAATCGGTATTCAAAAGCACTTGTGCCATAGATCACCTAAGAACGACCAAAAAGGTTTTCTGGCCATCTCAAGACAACACTTCCTATTGAGACGCGTACCGAAAGCATATCGAGTTTATCGAGACGTCCCTTCTTTTGTGCCTAGGATGGCGCCACAACGGACAACGCTACAAATCTGCTTCACTGGCTACAATATTTAATACATCAATGTCTCAAAAGAAAAGTCAATTCTTTGTACAGATAACAGTAATAAGTAAAGCCAGCAAATTTTCGTAATTTATTCACAATTAATATTTGCTACTTTCGCTAATTTATTGACAGTCAAAATATTGCATTTTTTCTTCGATGATTATTCTAATTTACACAAAACATTAACTATTGTGAAAGCATATTCTAATATCTACAACGACTAATTATTATTGATTGCTTCTATTCTAATATGTTTCTACGGTTCGATTGATATCTTAATACTAGTGTTTTTCAAGCTTGGCAGCTTAAATGTTATTATTTATTAATCAAAAGACACTGTCTAAGTCACAAATACATACTTTTACCTCAGGTCAATTGAATAATTCCGTTTATTTAGACATATTTTATATGAATAGTGAATTCTTTCTATTATAATTTAAGAATATTTTTTGTTTTAATACTTGGGGATAAAACCCTACTGCAAGTTGTCCACAAGCGCTCTTCACAAAAGAAAACTACTAATTTTAGAACTCATTTTATGTAGATTTGACGTAAATCACCGTGTACCAAAATTTAATAATCGTTCAAACTGTCTTATATGTTTAGATGAGGTTTTTTGTAAGATACAGGGCTGATTTGCCCCTGTTCTTTTCTAGCTTATGTGTCAAATGAGTTGAAAGAACACTTTCAGTATGTGAAAAGGGGTTCCTGGCTTGCGTTGCCGAAAAAGACTCGATTAGTGCAATGAAAGGCACTTTTGTCGCTACTGAATTTTCGAGGGATAATACGGGGAGAAATAAAGATAAAGACTACACAATAGGAACTATGGAGAGATGAGATATGATGTGTTGTTTGTCGCTGCTTTATATGTGGTTGTGAAATGGGGTGAGGGGTTTTTGTTTGTTTTCCTCAATCATTTTCTACAGTATCAAAATGTATTTATGCTTAGTCAGCTTACCACGATGAAAAACAGGAAAACGCTATTGATATTTTGTAACAGGACATATATTAATATTTTTTTATATTTTGAATATTACGTATATTATTTAAAATACAACTGTTTTTTTCCTTTTAATTTCGCATTACAAATTTTTACTTCTGTGAGCATCTTCATCTGTCTTTTTATACTTTATGTGGCATTTTTAAGTTAAAAAAGTATTTGAGATATTGTGGAAAATATGAGAGGTGCTACAACTAATATAATTTAAGATTAAGTCTTTTACCAAACCTTTACCTATTATTTTGCAGTAAAACTGAATTTAAATACATATATTTGTTATTTTGATTTTAAAAATTTCTTTCTTTTTTTCGTTATTACTTGTCAATAAAAAAAACACAAAAAAAAAGGATAAATAAGGCTATTTGAGTAGCCTAATATCAAAGTCGCCAATCTCCACCTTGACTAATTTTACAGAAACCGCGAAATTCTGTGGTAGCTTTATTTCAGTTACGATTTGCCTAATTATTGTAATTTGTTGTAAATATTGTAATGAGAGTTTTGTTTCAAGCAGATTTTTTATAGTCTCTCAAGCATCTACTAAGAAAATTTAAAAAGAAACGATTTTGAAAAACGAAACGAAAAAGAATATTGGCGATTGTGATACTAATACTGTAACTTTGGTTACTTTGATTCAAATTTCGCTGCATCAAAGTCATTTGAAATGTATCTCGTTAAATCAAAAGTCATTTTTGTTAAAATTAATTTTATTATTAAAATTTTAATATAATTACACAAATAGTGCTATATTCTCTTCATTTGTGGACCACAGAGTGAGTCTTCGTGATTAGTAACGCTTGGTAGACCCATGTTCTGTAAAGGTGCTGTGTAGTATTCCAACCTTGAATTCTGGAGCCAAGTGTCTCCAAAATGAATTTTAAGCAAATTCTTGACGTCTTTTAACGTCTCCCGATGGACGTTTTGTATATTGTTGGCTTTAAGTAAGTGGTAGGATTAATACGAGATAACCTTTGTTTAATCTCTCTTTTTTAAGCTTCGAAACACTTTAGTTAAAACGTTGAAATTTGGATCATCCTTCACCAAAATATCTTCAGGTTTTTATTAGTCTCGGTCTTCTAGTCGAAAAAGTTAAAATCTTCGTTAGCTAACAAAACAGTGGTAGGTATAATCTTTTATTTCATTTTAATATTCTGCAAAATTTGCTATAACTTCAAGTTTTGTTATTTCTCTTTCAATCATTCCAAATATCCTATCGAAAGGGATAAATGAGTGCCCTCTAACAGGGAATAATAGCTCCATTGTTTTTATATTAACTGGAGCTCTCTTGCATAACCATGTCAAGCACATAGTAAGCACAATCCTGTTCTTATTTTAACCGCCACATCCGTCTCACATTAGTTACCTTTAACATATCTGTTTGGCATAGACGGTGCCAGATTGCCGAGGCTACATGATTGAAAGATTTCTCGTATTGGTCCTCGGTCCAGCAATAGCTGAATGAGTTCTGAGACTCAAGTGCAGTCTTTGAGTGTCCCTGAACGACAGTGAGATTATGTAAATAAAGCTGCCCGCTGTAATATGCCTGCTGGTCTGACACTTTTGGTAAGAACAGGTTTTTCTGAAGGTCGAGGGAAAAAGCGATTATGTTGGTATTTTCATCCTTCAGTAAATTATAGAATGCCTCGGCTCCTACCTTGTGGATTCTGTTTTGACATAATAAATTAGCTTTCTTACCATCTTCAAATCGTTTAATTTTTTTCTCTAGTGATAAACATGTGGAGCAAACATATGTACGTGGTGTACGAAAGCATACATTAAAGTATTTGTTAAACACCTCCCAGAAAAAGCATCTATTGACAGGTTTATGTGACGAATTACTTAAGTAAAAACGGTAAAGCTTAGTAATATTTAAGTTTGTAGACAGATATGTCCGTTTGGATTTGCCACGGCAATAATATGACTTAATACATTTTAGCTTCATGATAAAAGCAAAACACTTTGCTTCTAAGTTAAAGATTTTGTTGTCTTTCTGTCTCCACCCCTTCTTTCAATAGGTACATTATTGTCCTTTTTATAATGTTGTCAATGATTGTTCTAACTCTTTGTCGTGTAATACGAAATACATTTAGAAATGCCTTTAGGAAGACATTTATAACCGTATTACCTCTTAAATTTATTAGATATTTGCACGTCGTTGTTTTCGCTGATATCCTGGACCGCCCTTCTTGCAATTCTTGCTGCTTACTTCGACTTTTTTACATCCTGTATTTCAATACTATTTATTGATTATTATGCAATCTTTGTTGAATTGGAGTAGAATCATTTTTTAAATTCTGCAAGTTCATCATCATCATGCAACTTCTTTTGTCCACTGCTGGACATAGGTCTCTCCCATTTTTCGCCACTCTTCACGGTTCTGTGCATCTTGTTGCCATTTCTTGCGTTTAATGTCGTCCATTCAGCGTGTTAGTGGTCGTCCTCTACTGAGTTTGTCTTCTCTTGGGCGCCAGTCGATTAATTTTCTGGTCCATCTTGAGTCTTTCAGTCTCGCTATGTGACTTGCCCAATTCCATTTCAGCTTGGCTATACGTTCGACTATATCAGTGACACCTGTTCTTTTCCTTAGGTCTTGGTTTCTTATTTTGTCTTTTTTGTCACGCCGAGAATCGATCTTTTCATGCGCCTTTGTGCCACTCGCATTTTTAGTGCTGTTGTTTTTGTGAGAGTGAGAGTTTCTGCTCCGTATGTCATAATAGGAATGTCTTCCGTTTCATAGCTATCGGGATGTTGCTCTCTAAAAGATGTCTCTTAGTGGACCATACGCCGCCCAAGCAAGTGTTATTAGTCGTTGAAATTCACAGGTCTGAATATCTTTGCTTATTCTGATTCCACGACCGAGATATATGTACTTTTCTGCCAATTCTACCACTTGATTTTGGATGGTTAGGTATTCCCTGGGAACCAAATTTGTCATAAATTTGGTCTTACTGATATTCATTTTGAGACCTATTGTTGAAGATACGTTTTCTAATTCTTGTAGAATTTGTTGTGCTTCGCGCAGATCTTTGGTAATAAGTACTATATCGTGGGCAAAACGCAGATCATTGTGCATTTTCCTGTCTATTTTTATTCTTCTATTTTCCCACTTTAGCATTTTAAAGGCGTATTCGGGGACCATTAGGTCTCAATAATTTAGGTGAGAGAGTGTCCCCTGTCTCACACCTCACATTATATGAATTCCTCTGGTGGTATCATGTAGTTTTACACGCATTGTGGCGTTTTGGTACAATGTTTGTACTAACTTTGTAAGCCGGTAGTCTATTCTACTATTGTTCAGAGTAGTTATAATGCTGTCTAATTCCACGGTATCGAAGGCTTTGTGAAAGTCTACGAAGATAAGTACCAGTGATCTGTTATATTCTATCGATTTTTCTATTAAGGTTTTTACTGGTTGTAGGTAATCGTTTGTTCGGAATTTTGAGCGGAAGCCAGCTTGTTCTCAAGGCTGGTAGAAATCCAACTTGTTTTCTAGTCTTGTCGTAATTATTCGGGTAAACATTTTATAGATGTGGTTTAATAAGCTGATGGGTCTATAGTTTTCGAGGTGCGCCTTGTCTCCTTTCTTGTGTAGTAAAATTGTTACTGCATTGTTCCATGTTTCTGTTATGCAACAATCTGTTAAACAAAGGTTAAACAAATTTTTTATTTGGTTGAGAAGGGCACGTCCGCCCATCTTTATAGCGTCTATTACGACTCCATCTTTTCCTGGTGCTTTGTTGTTTTTAATCTTTTTCATTGCGTCTTGGATTTCGCTTAGTGTGATCTCTGGCATGAGCTCTGAATCCTGGTTGATGATTATGCATGATGCGGTGTCTTCTAAGTTCGTTTGGTCTTCACCTTGACGTTCTTGATAGAAGTCTGCAACTATGTGTAGTAGTTCTTCTCTATTTGATATGGCGACTCCTTCTTTGTTCTTTAGTTTGTGTATTTCACATTTTTCATTGTTTAGCCGTCTTCTCACGACTTTCATACTTTTATTCTCTTTTATAGTTCGGTGGACATTTTCGTTCTTAAATTTTTTTAAATATTTCCTTATAGCTTTTGATACTTCTTTATTTATTGTTCGTAGTTTTTCTTCGTCAGTGCTTTCGTTTCCTTTGATTTCTCTTCTAGTTTCCATTAGTTGCTTTGTTTTATTGGTTATTTTTTCGTCTTGGCGTCTTTATGGGCAGCATTTTACTTGAGCCTCTCGAATAGCTTCTACGATATTTTCGTTTGGAGTATTTACATTATTTATGCATTCATTTTGTTGTAGGGTTTTATTGATATTATCTTGGTATTCATTTAAATTCATTGGGTCATTCCATATCGGGTTGGCCTTCTTCCTAATCATTTTGGATCTTTCTGTTAATAAATCTTATTTTAGTTTGGCACTTACCAAACTAAAGTTTGGTAGTTTAGTCAATCTTAAGATTCTATGGTGTTAAATTGTGACATCGTTGAATATATATTTTTTGTCACTGATTATGTAGTGTATCTTGTTTCTGATCTTGCCATCTGGGCTTTTCCACGTCCATCTTCTGTGGTCTTGTTTAGAGAAGAAACTATTCATCTGCAAGTTCACTTAGTTTTAGTTTTCTACACTTAAAAGCTTTGATTTGTGCTGACACTGCGTTTGTTTTGGTACTTTTCCGGTGTATCTGAAATAGAAAGAACTGTTTTCAGATCTTATAAAAAATTGGTGGGTCAAAACCAGAGATTTTAAATTCAAATAGAGGTTTGAGCCATACTGTTATAAATAATACACTTACCTGAGACGTTCCTCAACATTATATTTCCATTTTTCACGTTGTCTAATTGTTTTTCGGCATTTAATTGGTGTTACTGGTATGGGTAAAATGTCAATTTTTTGTATGACCTTAAAAGTTTTTAATTTTTCATTATTGTGCTAAAAATTTGTACCGAACTTACTGAGTACTGAATACTGAACTTTACTACCAGTCGGGAAGGTTACTACCAGAAGAATCCAGGGGACTACATATCTCAAAACTGTAAAAATGGCGTGTTGGCGATTTTGATACCAATCGACTCAATTTATTTATATTGTTATGTGCCTGATCTTATGTGAAAATATTTGGAAAATATAGAAATATAGACTATAGATAAATTTTAAATTGACAACGGTAAATCCTAATGATCATATCAATATGTGAAATTTTATGGTTGGTTAACTTGCTGACGTTAAAGTAAGTCACAAATTTTCATAGTTAATTAATTTAGTGTAACACTCCTAACAACTCTTTCTGTAATATATAAAAAGTTACACAAATATTTTTGAAACGTAATAAGGATTATGTTTCGTAAAATTATACAAATCGTGCTGTTTTTTCACAATTCCCAATATAATCCGATTCCGTTTATTCTTAGAACAGCAACAAACTTTCAGTTCTAGTAATGTTTTCCAATTAAGTAAAACGAGATCATCATCTCTTTGTCTGGTCTCCGTCTTCTTGTTCTCGGAAGCAGACTTAAAAATTCCTCACCTACCACATGCCGCCTACGTGAGTAAGAATGTAACATTAAAAGTCAATGTCATGAGTAATAGCAAGCGCTGGGTTTTCAGATTGCACGATATCGTATAAGTTATGACTCGATTAATTCACAACAATAAATGACTTTAAAGGATTAGAAATCAGAAATGTCTCTTGGTTTTAACAAAGAACCTTGTATATGATCTCTATAGTTTTTAGTATTTATTAAAGAACAAAAGATATCACGCCCACTAAGTAATCTATTTCTTTCCGAACGGTATTAATGTCGGTTTTGAAAGACAGCGGTATTATGTCAAGTATTAATTTTAACTATTATTACAAAAAGGATTTGTAACAAGCTGACCCTGGTGGTGTCTTGAAAGTCATTATTGTATAGCCACTACGTAGGTACTTTAATTTAGTTTAGTAGTAATACAATTAAAAATAATATATCAACCACAAATTTATAGTTATACTTCTCTGGTTAATAATACAAATTTCTTGGTATGTAATAGCTTGTTTCTGAATAGGGTAAATGTACCAATTGTTGGCCATGAGCTAGTATATATTTCCTAATTCTTATTGCCAGTGGCCTATTAGTATGTTTTGATTAGAATTAGGAAAATGTTGTTATTTTGTTAAATTTAACTACAGTTCTAAAGTTTGGCATTATGTCTGCTAGAAAATGTCTCTAGTTTCAAGGTAACCACCATCTTTTAGTCAGTATTCGACATTGATTAAGACACTATTCTGTGCCGTGAATTTACAACCAATATTTTGTTATTTACTCGGAGAAACTTGTGTTAGCTGGTAAGTACTATATACTGCAATTCTCTGTTCTACTTTATATTTTGTGTTATTATGAGTATATAGTGTATGTCCTGTCCCAAATTGCATATAGCTTTTTGTGAGGATCTAGTGATGAAACATGTTAATGACTAGTGTTTTGTGTATGGCCAATAACTAATTATTATATTTTTTAGCAACTATGCCAAAACGATCTAAAACCTAAAACACTTAAAAAGTATTCCGAAATCTATCTATCTATCTATACAGCCCTTGCTGTCCAATTTTGGACATAGACCTCCTCTTCCTTCTTCCACGTCTCTATATTGTAGGCAGTTTGTATCCACTTCGGACCTGCGTGTTTCTTCAAGTCATCTGACCATCTCATTTGTGGCCTTCCCCTTTTTCTTTCTTCCTTCTTCTATTCCGAAAACGATGCCCAAAAAGCAGAGTTAATTTAAAATGGTATGAGTGAGCGAGAAGCCTCTAAAACTTTCAATATTCCCAGAGGACCATAAGTTACCGTAAAAGTGAAAATTTCACAACAAGGTAACGCATGGAGTAGATCCATTTCTTTTGAACAAGAAAGAGAAACAACTTAAACTTTGGATTTTTCATTTATTTGTCAAAATAGATGATTTCCTGTTTGTGTTGACTACATTAAGAACTCCATTAAATCATTTTTAGAGAGTAACCTTAGAGTCAATCCATTTGGTGAATAGACGATGTAGAACATGGCTATCAGGATTTGTGAAGCGAAATCACAATATTTCCATAAGACTTCATAGGGAGTGACATCAGTAAGTTCAAAAATTAACCAAAGAGATATTATCAAATGGTATGAATAGAACGCCGAATTCTCGCACAAATTCTTAAGTTGTGTTTAAATTCATTGCAAGCATCTTGTATCCTAAGCCAGAGTTGTGCACGATTTTGTATTGAAACGGAATAAACAAATGCTTTTATGTATCCCCAAACACAATAATCGCAAGGATTCAAGTCCGCCGACCTTGCTGGCCAAGCAACTGGGCCGCCTCTTTCAGTCCAGTGATCTTCATAGTTATTATCATTCGAAGTCTCTAATTATAAGTTTCGTACATTCCTGCTAAAGTGGGCCGGACAACCGTCAAGTAAAAACCATAAGTTTTGTCGAATATTTAAAGGCACATCATCTAAAAAATCAGATAAACATTTTGCAGGAAATGTAAGTAATCAGCATCAGCACCATTAAAACGAGCAGGCCATTCCACAGGTCCAAGAAGATCGTCCAATCGCCAACTACTCATACCCAGACGTTTATGCTAAACCTCTGCTGATGCTTAAATTCTTGAACAACGTGTAAATTATCAGCAACGTATGAAGAATAATGTACATTAAAAATTACATTTTTTGTAGCTTCATCGCAAAACAAAATATATCTAAAAAGATCTTCATTTTGATTTCGTTGACTTTGTACCAACTAGCGAATTCTTCACGAGCATGAAAATCTTCCTATAGCAGTGCTTGTACCTTTGTAAAATGAGAAGGATATAAATTTAAAAAATACAAACCAATTTTTTTTTGTATTTTGAGAACGATTTCCGAAGTGCAAATTGAAACGTCAATTAACGTAATTTAACCTTTAATTGGTGGCTTATTTAAATTTGAATAGTAATTAGCTACCCAATAAACACAACTGTGTTTAAAAAATAGAAAATTATCAAGACAAGACAGAATACCGAACGAAGTCCTGAAGTACGGAGGATCAGATCTGACCAAACAACTATTAAAACTAATCCAAAAAATAATAACAAAAAACAGAATTGCTCAAGAATGGAGATCAAGCATCCTAATAGGTGAGGTAAAATGGGATACTTAACGTTTGAGGCTGTATAACACCGATACTATGTATTGGAGGCTACTCATATTTTGGCACAGTGAAAACTCAATATTTTTGCATCAAAATCACAAGAAAAGGTTTTTTTTATAAATGCATAAAAAAGTTATATGTAAAAATTTGACACCCATACAATTTTCCATTTTACCAACACAGTGTGGGTAAAACGGGACCCGTGGGGGTAAAATGGGATAGGATTTTTCTATGTTATTTTAATTAATTTTCTCTTTTTTTAAGTTTGGTTTATCAATAATAGCCATATTTTGTGTATGGGTTTTATGGCCATCCAAGATTAAGAGAGATGGGTTTTCTTTTGATGATTGAGTGTGATGAATAAATGGTCGAACCATTGTTCAAACAAGTTAAGCTGCATCCAACCAGATTTATCAGTAACGACTAAGGTTCCTGGCGGTGCACCCTCTCAGAACTGCGGCTTCATACGAACTCTGGGAATTATGATCATAGGAGGAACAAATATTCCACTGGCACTCATGTAAATTACAGCAGTAGAAAGCTCCCCTCGTTCTGCAGATGTTAGGGTGTCGACCTATTTTCTACCCTTGAAAGCAATCACTTTTGATGATGACGACCTTGAACTGTTGTAATCCCGGTTTCGTCAACGTTAAAAATACGGGAGGGTGCAAAGTTCATTTTTTCTTGAAGAGGCTCCAAAATGTCAAAAAATGATGAAGCTGCTTTCTTGTTAAAACCTCGAGCACGTGCAGCTGATGTTGCTTCAGGAAAACGGAGCGAAAGTTTATTCCGTTTCAAAAAAGCGCGAATCCATTCCCACCCAGCCAACTAGGTGTTTTTCTTGAAATGATGTTTGATGTTGTTTTTCTTCGCCATCTGATATGCCAAGCTACGGATGGAACGAGTTGTAAGACCGAACATCATAGTTTCCATATTCTTTGCATATGTTACCAATTGCTGCTCCAACTCTAGAGGAAATGTAGGCAGTCGGCTCCCAAATAATTTAGAATGACCTGTTGCGGATTTATTTTGTCATTTGAACCTTCTTTCCAATGTTAATTTTGGAACTCCATATTTTTTGGATTCTTTTAGAAATCGCTGGCCATAGATTTTTCAGACCCTTTTTGACGCTCAGTCTTTCGTTGGTAATTTCTAGGCATCTGAAACAAAAACAATTCTTTTAAGTTTATTATTATCTTATATTACCCTAAACAAACTTGAATATTTTTTGCTTTTAAAAGTCTTTTAACTATAGAATTTTCACATAAGGGGTAAAACGGGATATCCTATTTTACCCCACCCGGTTATTTCCCGTTTTACCCCACATGCTGTTTAAAAAAAACCTTACGTTGTATGCTCAATATGAGTTGGTGCATTCAAAAAACTTATTCACATTATGCGCAGGGCACTACACATCCTCTGAGTTCAAAAATTATTTCAAAAACTTGTTTAAAACAAAAGTTACAGCTTAAAACGTGGGACCCGAAAATTACATCAGGCACCTGTCAAAACACATATTTTGGTCTGAGCACGAGGTCGGGTGTTTGAACTACGGTGCGTTTGAACTACAAGCCAAGGCGCATTCGACGAATGTTTTAAGTATTTTTCACCGCGGCTAACGTCACTGGTAGGCCGCTAGAGGCACTATCCCGTTTTACCAAAGTATACCATTTTACCTCACCGTCCCCTACTTCTCTTCAAAAAGGGAGACAAATCGGACCCAGAAAATTACAAAGAAATTAATTTATTAATTTCTATCTAATTATTAACACTAAAATTAACAACCAAAGTGATAACAAATAAACTGAATAAAATTATAACACTTAGCAGAAGAACAACAAAGTTTTAGGTCGGAAAGATCCTGCACCGACGCTATATTTATAATGAGGCACGTGCAAAAGAAATCATTAGAATGCAACAAACGGCATATTTATGTTGTGTGGACCCTAAGAAGGCATTTGACCAGGTCAAATTAAAGGGCGTTATCTACTTATTGTACGCAAGAGAGATAACTCTAGGAATAATCAAAACGATCGAACATATCTACCAAAACAACACTATAAATGTAAAAGTAAAAGAAGAACTACCGACTCTATTGAAGCTGGCAATGGGATAAAATAGGTCAATTCTTTGAGTCTATTGTTCAGCCTGACTATGGATGAAATATTAAAAAAATAAGAACTAAAAAAGGATACCAAATCTGGGAAAAACAACTTAAAATAATCTGCTATGCAGACGACGTAATACTACTCTCTCAAAGTGAAGACGATTTACAACATATGCTGCAACAATTTAGTATAACCACCAGAAAATTGAACATGGTAATTTCCCCAAAAAAGACAAAATGCATGGTGACAACAACAAATTTACAAAGATGTAAAATAAAGCTGGAAGGTCAGATAATAGAACAAGTGATGGAGTTTTTAGGCAGAATTTACAAAACAGTCATCATCAAACCAATAATAATTACATACGGGGCAACGATTGGCTGGCTCGATTTTTCACAGACATCATGGTAACTGGAAATATTCCACAAGAACTAAAGCGCTCTAAGATAATAGCCATACTAAAGCCAGGCAAACCCGCCGACAACCTAAAAAACTACAGAGCAATTGCGCTTCTCTCTGCCATCTACAAATATTATATAATAGAATCAGTACAGAACTGTTCCAGGCGATCCCAGTCGAACAAGCGGGTTTTCGACCAGAACGAAGCTGTGCAGACCAGGTAATGTCACTCACCACCTACATCGAAGCGGGTTTCCAAAGAAGACTTAAAACTTCAGCGGCGTTTATTGATCTCTCGGCAGCTTACGATACAGTATGGAGAGAGGGCCTTATATACAAAATTCTGCGTACAATCCCCTGTAAAACAATAGCACGCCTAATAGATAGCATGCTCAACGACCAAATGTTTTAAGTAGTGATGGGCACAGATATCAGCCTACCAAAGAAACTTAAGAATAGCCTACCACAGGGGTCAGTGCTCTCTCCACTACTATTTAGCTTATACCTAGCAGATATGCCGGAAACACATGATGCAGACACGATGCAGAATACTAGAAACGTCTGAAGAAGTTCTGACGGCAGATTTGTATACATTGGGCAAATATTTTCGCAAGTGGCGACTTCAACCAAATGCATCCAAAACAGAAGTTAGTTGCTTTCACCTGAACAATAAACTTGCTGGAAAGGAACTCAACATACGGTTTGAAAATACCACACTTACCCACAACAAAACACCAAAGTACCTGGGCGTAACACTAGACAGAACGCTATCATTTAAAGAGCATTTAACAAAAACTGCCCAAAAGTTGAGTACAAGAAATAACATTATACAGTAGCTCTGCGGTACCACCTGGGGAGCATCGGTTTCCACTCTCCGCTCTACTGCCTTAGCCCTTGTTTTCTCAAACGCTGAATATTGTGCTCCAGTCTGGCTACACAGTCCGCACGTAAAAAAGGTAGACAATCAGCTGCACAGCACTATAAGGATGATAGCTGGTACAATTAAATCAACTCCCACCCAATGGCTTCCAGTATTAAGTCACATCCCACCTCCATATTTACGACGAGTCGACGCACTTACACGTGAATACAAAAAGATCATGAACAATATAAACCTGCCGATCCACCAAGATACCGAGGATGCACGAAATACCCGTCTCCGTTCTAGAAAACCACCAATGAAAACGGCAAGAATGATACATGAGGAGTTCAACATCACGAATGCATGGTCCCAAGAATGGAACGAATGGCAAAATAACATGCCTTGCATTACCCACAAGCCACCAGGTTTTGATCTTCCACGCAAAACATGGTCCACTCTAAATAGGATCCGAACCAGACATGGCAGATGTGCATACATGCTACATAAATGGGGAAAGAACCCGTCTCCTCAATGTGACTGTGGGGAGAATCAAACCATCGACCACATTATTCAAGAGTGTCCCTCAAGATCCTACAATGGTATCCCTGAAGACTTCCTGTTTGCAACTTCAGAGTTAATTGATTATATAAATACACTTGATGTTTGTTTGTAACAATTTAAAGTTTGTCAAATACCTATATTACTAGTGTTTGTGTATTTGTTCTAAATGTGTTGTAATTGCCATACGAGAAATAAATAAATACATACGCGGCAAAAACACTACCTGACACAGAAAAGACAAAAAAGATGTTAGAAACAGCAGAGATGAAAACACTTAAAAAAATTTATGGTAAGATACTATGGGACAGAGCTAGAAGTACATATATACGACGTAGATGCAAGGTGAAGAATATCAAGAACTGGGTAAGAAGTGGAAGAGTAGAATGGAACGATCATATAAGCCGAATGACAACAAATAGACTAGTAAATACGGCAAGAGACGGTTCTCCAATAAGAAGACGATCAGTAGGAAGACCACGAAAACGATAAAACTACAACTTACTGGAGGCACATTGAAAAACAGACATTCATGTCTACATAAAAAGAAGAAAAAGAAAAAGAAAATAGCTACTTTAGCGCCTTTCACTGTCAAAGTATATTTAACTTTTCTCTGTCAAGGAAAAACTGTCAAAATTTAAAGTAGTATCAACCTAACAGTTTAATAGAATTAAAATGGCTCATAAATGTTTATGTTCAGATAAATATTCCAATAAAAATGCAGTAAAAAATCCCCATTTAGCCGGTTTGGAAAATGATTATTTATATCACGTTGCACTGGATACTGAAACGATGAACTTAGTTGAAGCTTTTGGAGATACTAAATTTGTCTGTATGGGAGGATCCCCAAAGAAAATGTATATGTTTGCCAAATATATAATGGAAGAAATTGGTCATAAATTACCGTTCGGCACTAAATTACTAGATATCAGCGAAAAGGGTGATCGATATTCTATGTATAAAGCAGGGCCAGTTATTTCAGTAAATCATGGTATGGGATGTCCGACGATAGGAATCCTTTTAAATGAACTAATCAAATTAATGTATTATGCCAAATGTAAGAATCCAGTTTTCTTTAGATTAGGTACGTGTGGTAGTATAGGCTCTAAACCAGGAACTGTTATAATCTCCGAAGACGCTTGTGACGGAATGTTACAGAAAGAATATTCTATTCCAGTTCTAGGAAAGTTGCTTACGAGATCAACCGAATTAGATAAACAGTTATGGCAGGAATTAAAGTCTCTTTCTCTACCTGATGACGATTTTCAGGTAATTTCAGGAACAACCATGTGCACGAATGACTTTTATGAAGGTCAAGCAAGAGCAGATGGAGCATTTTGTGATTATACAGTAGAAGACCAAATGAATTATCTAAAATCTCTTAAAAGTAAAAACATAGTCAATATTGAAATGGAATCTACGGCATTTGCTGCATTTACGAAAGCTGCAGGAATTAAATCTGGAGTGATATGTCTTAGCGTTCAGGATGTTTTGGAAGGGGATGAGATATCCGTCCCAAAAGAAGTTATGGATAAATGGCAGGCCCGACCACAAATTTTAGTAGCTCGGTACATAAAAAAACATCTAAATTGCGAGTAAGATTATATAATCATACTGGGTCACCTTTTTCGAAAGTTATACCAGTAGCATGCATGTTGAACTTGGCCTTGGCTTGATCACTTTGAAGGTTCAAACTTTTCTTCTTCGCATGGAGGGAATCTTTTGAAAATCAGATATTAAGGAAGCTTAATTTCGTCTGCTGATCATCATCGACCGAGAATAACCAGTTGCTCCATATTCGGATCTTCTATAGGCTAACAGTAATAGAGAAATTAAAGAATCCTAATCTTTTTGTTTATCAGCGACGAATATTGAAAGGTATTGGCAAATAGTTCTATTACCTCTTTCGACCATTTCGTCTGATTGAGGATAGAGAGTTGTGGTGCGAGTTTTTTTAATAACAAAGATTTTCGTAAATTCTTGTCATAATTCTGATTCAATTTTCCCTTGATTAGAATGTAACTTAAAAGGAACTCCATACCCTGATACGACGTGTATTATGAATGCTTCTGCTACTGTAGCAGCTTCTTGATTAGGTACAATTCCAGACGATTTTGAAAAACAATCCATTGCGACCATTAAGTACTCTTTGTCATCGGAAGTGGACCGAGAATATCCTCTGCTTGTCGTACAAAGTGCTCTTCGGAAATATATAGTGCCATTCTACCATGACTTCTTTGCAAAACATGCAAAAAAGTGTTTTTGCGGATATTACTTAATTGTAAAATCCCGTCTCATTATATGTAGAAGGATAAAATAAAGTTGAGTAAATTCAGTAAAAACCTAGAAATCCTGGTTTTTCACGTAAAAGATGATTGTGACTACTTGTTTTTGAGGCCTAAACATTTTTTTAATCATATATTTCTTGAATATAAATTGGACACGTATATATTTAGCTTGTATCATTCTTAAAAATACGATTATCTCCGCAAAAAAACCTTAAAAGCTCTAAAAAAAACATGTTATTTGAGGATTTAAAGGTGTTTTGCTCAATTTTGGAATATTATTAATAACTCAGTTGTTACAGATTATATGAGACACATAAAAAAACCCTAATTTGACCTATTTTGAAGTGTATAAAATGGAGAAAAACTCAAAAATCCCATAAAAAACAGTTTTTAAAGTTATTGAAAGGGGCTGACGAAAAAATCGGGAAAAATTCAGAAATATATTGTTTGATAAAATTCACAAAATAAAAACTATATACCTTCAACTATCTCCAAAAAACAAATTATCGCTTTTTCCGAAATAAAATAAATTTTTAGGTTAGGGACACTGACCCTACGGGTCTATAAAAAATAGACAAGTTTTTTAAAATACCTCACAAAAACCCACCGAAAAAAATAACGAAAAATTGAGGTTTTTGGAAGCAGGTCATACTCATCCCAAAAAATATGATTGGCTCCGCAAAAAAATTGCAAAAACCCTTTAAAAATCTTGAAAAAACTAGGTTGTTTAGGAGTTTATTGGCATTTCTCATAATTTTTGAAAGTACTTTAAATGTCCGGCTATACAAAAACATTATATAAATTATTGCCTTATATGGTTCAAATCTCTGGAAAATAAAGACGTATACAAAACAAAATCAATGGAAATGAATTGTTGGGGTAGACGTTGCCAACTCACTAGAAAATATACTGTATACAGAATACTTAAATCAGAGAGCGTGTGGGTATAGACATTGACATATTGGAGACTATAGAAAACAAGAGTCTAAACTGAAATGAAATAGTTATGTCCAAAGGATGAATGATCAACGATGGCCAAAGCTAATGTTACAAAGATCGTTATCAACCACAGAACAAGAGGAGAAGACCAAGAAGATCGTGGAAATTAAAAACCTAAGACAATGAAAGGAGAGGATTATAAACCGAAATAAAAACGAAGTAGGATGCTCTTTAAAAAGATGTAGTGAACATTTGATGCCTGTTGCGGCATTAAATACCTTATCACTGGAATGAAGCAGAAGACGCAGAAGCTCTGTTAGGCTTAACGGGTGGCGTGTTGTGATTTTTGAAGTTATACTTTTATACGCGCGTTCGATGTTCGAAAGTTGTACGGGACTGAATCTGCAAAATCATTACTTATGTGAGATATAGGTAAGAGAGAGATAGAAGATATATTTTCTCTCTCTTTCTCTCTCGAGAATAAAAATATTCCTTTTGTAAATATATTTAATATTTATTAATATTATTATTATTTTATATTATTTCGGTAGATATATACATTTGGCCAAAGTCTTTTACAAAGAAATATTCTTCCTGGAACTTCTATGATTCGGAATAACCTTTCCATTTTTGGAATACAATAAATAAATAAACACAAACACAAAATACAACCAAAAACTGACATCTTAGTAATGGTCTTGTCAAATGATGACATTGATTAGCCGTCTTATTATTTACGGTTACTGGTCGAATGAGTTGAAGCGCGGTATATAGAACCAGAAATCGCGAGTTCGATCCCAATGAGGGAATATATTTTTTTAATTATTATGTTTAAAAATCAAAGAATGAAAAAATCATAATATTTGTTTTAATATTGTTTCGATAATTTTATACATTTTCCAAACTATTTTATTTATTATTGAATATTTAGTATATATAGTATGTAGTCATGGGCGTAGAGATGAAGGGGAAAAATATAATGATTGTTATTTTAAATTTCTTTTATGTATATGTATGGAGATAAATCTCAAAAAGGTCGATTTTATTTTTAAATTAATATTTTTTGGCATATATATATAGGATAATAGCGACGTTATCCATTTGGGAAGAAAGAGTTCTTTCACCAAGAGTTAATTTAATAAGATTTTAAGAATTTAGAGGGGATTTTGAAACGGTGCCACAAAGAATCAAAAAAAAATCCAGGTACCGAATGATTTATACAACTGATTTCAAATAATATACTTATTAATTTCACCATGGTCTTATTTAAAAGTATCTTACAAATGGCGCCAAAATTCATTCATTTTTGCTAGAATATATGTTGAATATGTTGTAAATATCTCCACAATTTATGAGAACAAACTATATACTAAAATTTTTGACCCTTTTAATATTTATTATTAAGGACTGGATAGTTATTGTCTGTCTGTTTTTCTGTCTTTATGTGCTATAACTATAAAGAAAAATCCTAAAAACTTGTTACTTGATACATAGCTTGGTCCAAGGTCGAACCCTATTGAATTTCTTCTTCTTATTCTTATTCTTTATAAGCAATTCTGCTTGTTCATTGGTGAATTAATACATCTATGGAAGGTTGTCTTTTCCGTCTTTTGCCTAGCCGTGCAATACTTCTGGTGACTTACCTCTTCCTATTTTGACGACACGGGTCTCCCCCATTCTGCTTATGGGGTTATTCCATTTTAATTTTTCGCTTATACACTGTACGGTACATTTTCTTCTAATGTCTTCGCTTCTCTTTCGATCTCTCAGCGTATTTCCTGTATCTCTTCTCAGTACTCTCACTCTCATCTCTGCCGTTTCCAGTAGCCTTTGTGTTGTGGCTGTGTCAGGTCTTGTTTCTGAGGAATATGTCATTATTGGTCTTACACGGACTTTATAAATTCTTGACTTCTTCTCAGTGTGAATGTGTCTGTTTCGTCGTTTATTAACTCACCCTGTCAATTTATTTGCTTTTTGTACTTGATTTCTCACTTCTTTGTCCAAGACTCCATAGCTGCACAATGTAGCTGCACATTAGTAATAATGGTATTTTATATCCATTCCTTGTCATCAAAATATTGATTTAATCCTTCATTTATTATACTCCTATTACAGGTCAAATGTTGTTTATATACAGCAAACGATGCATCATATACCTATATACCTAATTCTGCTGTCTCTTACTTATACCATTACATATGTAATGATTGTGCAGATTGACTCCCTTATAAATTTGTAACGCCGAACGCGTGTATAGAAGTATCCTACTTCTACCGGCAATCCCACTGGACTGCCACACCCGTTTTTTTACATTTTATCGATTTAAATTAAATTGAATATTTAATCGAGCTATGTATTTAACCATTTAGTCCAGAAAACGAAGGTTTTCACCTCGCAATTTTTTTGAAATAAATCGATTAACTTGTAAATTTAAGAATAAGTAGTGAATAGTTTAAGAATTAAAATCTAGATGATGCTGAAAGGCACTTTTACCGTGGGGGTAGATGCCACCCATCTTGGTGTTAAAAATTTTTAATATATTTTGACTGCAAAAATTGATAGAAAAAATAATTCTAAGCAAAAAATGTTTTATACATTTTTTTGATAAATTTATAGTTTTCGATTTATTCTCTATCTAATGTGTTAGTATTATATCGAGAAAATCATTATTTTCAATCAGTTTTTTGCTAGTGACTCAAAATTACTCGGGTTGTCAAAAAAGCTGTAACCAATAAAATTATATCATTTGAAACAATAAACAAAACGGTTTTATTTAATTTTCTTTAAGACTAATACTAACCGAGCTGTACTTTTTAATAGTTAGCTCTTCTTTGCCGAATGCAAAATTTTGGGGTATTAAAGTTAAATAACGGGAAAACTATGCATTTTTCGATGATAGCTTATAGAAGTTGATTTAAAGTTTTTAAAAAGATTTATCTTAAAAAAAAATTATCTCCAGCACAAAAATTGAGTGACTTATTATGAAAGAAAAGTCGGTCCCTATTTTTTTCAGCGAAAAAGTGAGCGGAAACAACCCCCTAATTACAATCCTAATTAAAATTATCCATTGGCCTTGTTTAGCCTTCCTTTAATTACGTAATATTAATACGTTCTAGAAGTTTGACCGACTTCGAATGATTACTTAAAAAAATGGAGTTAAATAAGAATAACGAATTTTTTATTGGTAAAAAATATAGTTTGGTAGTTTGGTAAAAATTAACTTTTTCTTCAAAATAGAAAGATTAGCATTGGGAATACGAAAAAAATGTTTATATAAAATTTTAGCTTTTCTAATTCTCAAGAATTTGGTATGCGAATGTATGGCAAAAATTGAGTGGGATATTAACAATTAAAACTTGTACTAACATGCAAAAACTACCTTTACCAACACTTTCAAAGTCACTCTTTAATAGATATATTATTGCCTTGCCTATAATATTAATTGCCTTATAGCACTTGTACAAATCCTACAAAGTGCTTTTTTTATAGGTAAAAAATAAAAAAATTGTGATTTTTTTTTAGAAAAAAAAATGGAGAAATCTAATTAAAATCATAATAATTTAAGCACAGAATAAATAACAATCAGAATGCCCACTCTGCTTGTCTAGATAAGTACGCGCATCTCGTTCCCGCCGACCAAATCAGCCATGTTTTAAACGGAACCAATGCTGTTCAGTGAAATATTATGTGATGTGGGTAAAAAAATTATCATCATCATCATATAACGGGGGTCCTACGGCGATTGCCGTTTCCCGCATTTCAGCCTCCATCTTTTCCTATCTCTCCAATCTCCCTCTTCTAAGCCTCTAGATTGCATTGTAGTTGTAATTTCTCTTCTCCAGGAATTTGGTGGTCTTCCTCTTTTCCTTCTTTCTGGCGGAACATACATTAAGGCTTTCTTTGGCCACCGCTCCTCCTCCATTCTCATCACGTGACCATACCATTGTAATTGCCTTCCTTGTATTCTATCTGAAAGAGTATCTCTAATTCCTGTACGGTTTCGTATTTCCTCATTCCTGATTCTTTCCATTCTCGATACTCGACATGACCTTCTAAGATAATCCATTTCCACAACGTCTACTTTATCTCGTTCATTCTTTGTCATCGTCCAACATTCGGCACCATATGTGGTAATTGGTTCTACAATTGCTCTGTATACGCGAAGTTTGGTATCCATCTTTATTTTATTAGACCACAGTAATGGATTCAGTATTCGGATGCATTTTTTCCCTTGGGTTATTCGGTTTTGTATATCTATCTTAACTCTGCCATCTGCTGATATGATTCTTCCTAGATATTTATACTGGTTGCAGCCTTTTATGACTGCGTTTTCAAGCCTCAGATCTGTGGTATTTCCTCCAATTTGTAAATATTCTGTTTTGCTTATGTTTACAGTAAGCCCTCATTTGGCATATTCCTCAAATAATTTTCGATTCATATAATTTATATCTTCCTTATCGGTTGCAACCACCACCTGATCATCTGCAAACAACAATGTATACAGAGTTTCTTGTCCCACTTCGATGTCCATAAATCAACATTTATTTCTCCAATTCCTCAATGCTTCTTGGACGTATATTTTAAAGAGTGTCGGTGACAAACAGCATCCTTGCTTTAGGCCTTTAGTGACTTTAAATTCATTTGAGGTTCTGGTTCCAATTTTTACACAACTAACTGCATTTTCGTACAATTTATATATCGCTCGGATATACGTCGAATCCAATCCGGACCTTTCGAGGACCTCAAACATTTTCTTTAACGGGACACTATCATATGCTTTCTCAAGGTCTATAAATACCAAATGGGTCTCTCTACTTCTTTCGACACCCTTTTCAATTATTTGTCGTAGAATAAATATATTATCAAGGCAGGATCTCCCGGTTCGAAAGCCGCTTTGTTCTTCAATATGTTGTATATGTCTTTCAACCCTCTTCTTTAATATTCTGCCGTACAACTGGCCCACAGTGCTTGTCACACTAATACCTCTATAATTGAAACAGTCTCTTTTATTCCCTCTCTTATATGTGGAGCTTATATAAGATTTATTCCAATCTTTAGGAATTTCCTGGTCTCCACACATACATTTATTGAAAAGGTCTACTATTAATTCTAAAAGTCCAGTCGGCCCATATTTAACCATCTCTATGGGAATGTCTCCAGGCCCTGCGGCTTTTCCGTTTTTAACCTTTTTTAAGGTTTCCGTCAATTCAGATAATGTTATTAAAGGGATTTCCTGTCTTTCGTCTCTGTTGTCTATTAATTACCTTATCTTTTCCCATCTGTACTCTAGTCTATCCTCTTTTAGCAGTTTTGTATAATATTCTTCCCATTCATTTAACTTTATGAGAGAAATGTTGTCTTCATTTTTCTCATTTTTCCTAAACTGCTTTAATGTTTTCCAAGCTTGTGCCACTTTTGTTCCACCCATAAATCTGTCCAGTTTATCACACAGCCTCCCAGTTTATATTTTTCGCCTTATCCACGTCTTTTTTAACTTCTCTATTCCATTTAGCGTATATTTCTCTGTCTTGAGGATCTTTGGATTGAAGCCATATGTGATATGCTTGTTTTTTTTTGAGAACTTTCTCTTCTAGTTCCGTTGACAACCATTCAGGTTTTCCTTTTTTCCGATTTTCAACTTTTCCCAGTGCTTCATTTGCCGCTTCATGAATATATTTTTTTTTTTAAATTTAAAAAATTAAAAAAAAAATTAACCCGGTTTAATTGATTTACGGCAACCATAGACATAATATGCAATATTTTATGTCGTACTTTTAGTTGAAGAATAGATTAAATTATTTCAAATTTACTAAATTATTAATCTCTAAAAATTTAAATTATGGTTCTGTAGTAGCTTGTCACAAATTTCTCAATCGGAGTCTGTTTCCGTTTAAAATATGGCGATCGCATGCTGACACACTACAAAGGCGGCATCTGAGAGAGGGCATTCTGATTGTTATTTATTCTGTGATGTTGTAGGTTTGCGGTGTTTTTTTGTATTCTGTACGTGGTAAACTTATATACACGCATATATTTATTTATACTCAATCATGAAACCACAGAACACATACGAATATGTATGCCTATATACATGTTTGTTTACACGTGCATTCGTAAATTTTAGACCGCAGCGCCAGCGGAAACATCTGCTGATGTGCTTACTTGTGTAAGTATCTTTTTCATTTTGGAGCAGCTCTCCAGTATTTTTCAAAGATCTAAACACACCCCACGTGCTGCACCCATTTATCATAATAGTTTAATTTAAAAATAAATTTTTTGTAGAGTTCGGAATAAGGAGTAGTTTTCACCCTAAAAAAATATATTTTGAAGTGTTGAAATAATTGGAAATTATATTCAAAATATCAAACTGTTATAAACTAAATCATCCGATCCAAATTTTATCCTCCTTAAGCTTTTTTTTTCACGCTATTATACGGTGTAGAGGCCTGGATTCTCAAACAGAACAACATAAAAAATATTGAAAGTTCCGAGATGTGGTGCTAACGTCAAGTCGAATGCTGAAGATAAGTTGGGTTGAAAGAATCACAAACTTTGAAGTAATGCGAAGGATAGGAAAAGACCCAGAAATGTTGTCAACGATCAAACAAATAAAACTCGAATATTTGGGTCACCTGATGATGGGACATAAATACGCATTACTTCAAAATATAATGCAAGGAAAAATAGAAGGAAAACGGAATCCAGGCCGTAGACGAATGTCATGGTTGCGTAATTTGAGAGAGTGGTTTGGTTGTACCACTAATGAAATCTTTAGGTCAGCTGTAAACAAGGTCAGGATAGCCTTGATGTTTTCCAATCTCCGATAGGAGTGGCACGAGAAGAAGAAGAAGCTTTTTTTACAAATTTGAACAACTAGGGTTATTTTTCACCCTTAAAAATTTATTTTCAAAACGATAAAATAGTTAACAATTATAGCTAGAGTATTAGACAACCATTATTTAATTTATCTGAACCAAATTTCACTCTATTTAAGCTTTTTTATAGATTTTGGCAATAAAGGGTAGTTGTCACCCTTAAAAAAATAAAAAGCGGCGTTTGGCACAATATAGATTTTATAGTAGAAGTTAAATTGAATTTAATCCCAAATTTCTATGCAAATCGATCTTTTCCGAAAAATTTTCTCGGTTTTGTTCTATTTTAAGCTTCGTTTCCTGGACTAATTATTATTGTAGTATCGTGACGATTAGATGTATCGAATGCAATGCACAATATATCATAATGTTAATTCTGTTATGGTATTAGACAATAAATAATTTTACTAAATAAAATGAAAACATAATTAAATTATTTATTTTCTAAATAATTTATAGTTGACATGAAAAATTGTTATTATAATAGTCTTATTTTTTTAGACTCTCATGCTATATGAAACCCATTAAGTTTTGTCTTTTAATATGTTAATGTTTACTTAATCGTCTAATATATTGCTACATTTCCATTACTAGACATTATTCAGGTTGTCAAACCAAGACAAACAGAAAGGCGCACGATAAACATTTTTTTTTAATTCTCTTAGAAAGTCGTTCAATCACTAATGTAAAAACATTAACGTGTATCTCCTAGTATGTGTTTTAAAACCATTCCTAATTGGTAATAATAGATGTTGCCAATCGATTTGTTGTACAGAGAGTAGGTAAATTGTTATTTTATTATACAGCTGCGACAATGTGCTAACCATATTGAGAATACAATTTGTTGATTTTCGTAGGAATCACTATCTCACGTTGCTTCCAATTAGATTAACAAGGTCATTATCAAGGTATATAAAAATCAAGATAATTGCCTTTTTTAGTTGAGAAAATTGCTATAGTTAAATTCATTAAAAGACTGCATTATCTACACACATAAAACTTAACAAGAACTATTACCGCAAAATTGAAACAAATTGAACAAAGAGAACCTTAAATTTATCTATAATTAATAAACATTTAATAAAAACCTCGATGACAATAATTTCCAAATTGTTTTTAATCGTCTTCTTCCCTCCTATGATCCATTTTTTTGAGGTTAATTCGACAAATTCGTTTTCATTTTAGGCTGCGCGTATTAATTATGTTTTAAACATATGCTTCTTTTTCCATATATCTTTCTTTTCGAGATAGTTCTAGCTTTTCGTATTCAGGGTGAAGTATAATACGACCGAGAAAAGCTGTCTTTCTTATCTGTATACCAACTGTCACGATTTTATGCGCGCCAGTTACCTCTGCCTGTCACATCGCGCATCGGTGTGAGCCAAGTCTCGTTACTGTATGATCACGCGTCTTTTTTAAATGTAAGAGTTTAATTTATGTACAGTTTATGCCTAGGGCTTAAACAAAAAATTCCAAAGCCTATTTCGAAACCTTGTCGAAAGCCTAGTCGAAGACTAAAATATGCAATACAGAATAAACCATGTGGCATGTTGTCGACGAAGGTGTTCCTGATGTACGCCAATGCTCGGCCCCTTTATCGGGAAGAACTCAGCAGGGACTTCAAAGTTTTCTTCTTTTTCTTTTTTATATATACACGACTCTGTCTGTTTTTCAATTGCCTCCAGTAAGTTGTCGTTCCATCGGTTTCGTGGTCTTCCTACTGATCGTCTTCCTATGGGAAACAGTCTCTAGACGTCTTTACTACTCTATTTGTTGTAATTCAACTTATATGATTGTTCCATTTTATTGATCTATTTCTTACCTAGTTCTTGATGTTCTTCACCTTGCATCTACGTCGTATATCTGTACTTCTAGCTCTGTCCCATAGTGTCTTACCATCAATTTTTCTAAGTGTTTTTATCTCTGCTGTTTCTAACATCCTTTTGTATGTCCCCGTATGTCATTATTGGTCTGATGACTGCTTTGTAAATTATGCCTTTCGTTTCTTTACCAATATTTTTATTTCTCCATATTGTTTCATTCAGGCAGTATTTTTTCATATTGTTTCATTCACTTCAAAGTCTACAATGGAAAATTTTCGAGCACCCACTCTTTAGCCAGACCTGGCGACTTCTGATTATCCATTTCCGAAACTGAAGGAATTCTTGGGTGAAAAGGAATTCTTGGTTTTCATTAAAGGAATATTTTTAAGCTGCTTTTAGATATCTGCAACCTTTTTTCGTTTTTGATATAGTTCTTGGTTGTTGTGTTTTTCCTGAAGTTGATTTTCTTTTCATATGTCATCTAGCCATTGTTCTTTTGCTACCCGTATGATTTCCCTATTAAGGCTTAAATATGTCTGGTGTTTTTTGTTTTTTTTTTTGGTATCCTTTTATTAATTTCAAGATCTTGTCTTTTTTTTTCTATAAGTATTTCTTTAGGACTTGACCATGTGTTCGTGATATCTGGTTCTGTTCCTTTTGTAACTTCATGTGTATATTCTTGTAATAATATCATATAATTTACTGAATACCATGACTTACGATTTAGGCTAACTTACGACTGTGGCACATACAGTAATTCACCTTTAACACCTCAGTGATCCATTGTTTGGTGTATTTGTTAGCACAGTTTACCCACTGGGTCCCTGCACTAAACGATGTTTTATGGAACTGCAGAACTTGATTTTGATTCTAATTGGAACCTCATCCTCTGCTGGTTTCAGTTGTTTGATGATGAGGTCTACTTGAGCATGATCTAGTTGAGTATTCCTGAATACTTTTGTAACATTGCTTTATGACCGAGTTTGCTCATCACTGTTCCTTAGTCTTTTAGCAACCCTTTGTTACGGAGAGGCAATGGTATTCTCCCGAAGTATCTCGGGTTTTGCTAGTACTCTTTCTTTGGTATTATAAGAATTTACTGTGTGATCCATGCCGCAGCAGCCATTTTTGAGCTCCATAGAGAGTTTGTTTGCAACTTTGCACAGAGTCCGTTGCTCTTGGAACACCTTTTCTGGAGTATTTGTAACATGCTGTCAGGAATTTGCCAACATTTAGATTGCCTTTTCAAAGCGTTTGGATTGTGTGCGTTTTTGTTAGTGTATGTGTGTCTGTATCATGTTCAATTGACAAATCTACAGTAATGACATAGCTGTCGCCCCATGCATGTTCTCAGTTGGTCAACTGGTTTTCAATTGCTTTTATCTTATCCACATAGGACACACATTATTTTCAATATTTTTACAAGGACGTCCCATATCAGCCATTGTGACATGCTGTATAGGGTTTGAGAACATACATTTACATACATTCATAAAATAATTTTTATTAGTTTGTTATTTTCTAATATATGTATAACAAGATACAGTTTCCTAGCACCAACACGATGTTTGCATATACAGTATTCGCTATTTGTTTAAACGGTTGGTTGTATATTTAAAGCATCACTTTTGCTTTATGTAATTTCAAATCACCCTACTAATATTGACGGCAACATTGTTTGAAAGTTGGGAACCACCAGCAACATGTTTTGCGCTCCAACAAAATTGAGTTACTTCCCCTAAGACGGTGTGTTTTTGCTAAGTTATTTAAAGAAGTTAAACAAGCGAGCAACTAGGTTGCCACTAAAATTTAGAAGGGATTATTAAGGAAAAGTTAGTAAATAAACGACTAAAAAGAGAGGTCCCTGTGAATATGAACTTAGGTGTGGAAATACTTACTGGAACTGGAGAAAATTAACGCAGTAGTATATCAATTACTAATACTATTGAAAGAAATTATTTTTGTTAAATTAAATTACTAATTAAATGTTTTTTAAATAAATAAAATTATGTATGTCAATTAGAAATACATTTCTCAAACTATGTTGTTGATGCATGTTTTACATTAACTAACGCATGTGTTAAAAGTTTTGGCCCAAAATAATTATCGGATTTTTTTTAACGAGGACATTTATTTAAACAATAACTAGTTCTCATAAAATTATAACTTAATACTTAACTAAAAAATTCTATCGAATTATGTGGAGTGGTCCATTCTATTCTACCAGACGAAAATTTCTTCGAATGTCTCTCATCAATCCAGGACGAAATACAGATCAATTTCTCTCAGTTTTACGTAAATTCTAAGTACATATGTATTAATAAAATTGTTCTTTATCTTGGGCTTCCCAGCTTTCATAATAAATCGTTCTAGACATTAAAGCCAAAAAGCATCATTTGACAAGCCTGCAGCAAGTTTGGTGGATTATCGGTTTTGGAAACAAAATTTAAAATTTCAACAACATTCAAAACAACAAACATATTGAGATCTATTTATAAAACTAAACCTAGGAATAAACAAAGAACAAAGAACAAACAAAAATAAATAAAGAACAAAGAATTGTGTTAAGAAAAATAGAAAAAAAATCACTATTAGTAAATTCAATAACATATCAAGGGTATATCATTTATATTTTAAAATAATCTACATATTAATAAATTAGAGTTTGGTGTTAATATTGAGAGCAAAAGTAAGTGTAAAACAAAATACGTCTTTATGTCGGGATAGTATCATAAGGTAGTTTTACTAATGATATTTTTTGGAATCAATAACAGTAGAATTTTACTGTCATCATTAAACACCAGATCATATACCAGAAATTACCACAAATAAAGAACTTAATATAAATGTACAGGAAAATCGGAAAATACTTGAAAACCTGAAGAACAGAAAAGTAGCAGGTAAAAACGGGATACCCAACGAGTTACTGAAATATTGTGGAACATCAATGACAGAACAATTAACGACATTAATTAATAAAATTATAAAACACAATAAAATACCGGAAGAATGGAGAACAAGCGAACTAATTCTACCATTCAAAAAAGGAGATAAAAAACAACTAGAAAACTACAGAGGTATAAACTTGTCAAATTATTATTATTAATATTATTATATTACAAATAAGGGCAGAGAAGCGAGCTCCTATTATGCCCAAAAATCAAAAATAAAAAAAACATCCTTATAAAACTAATACCAATTATAAAGTTAAGTAAACATAAACAATTAAGTATATCATACAAAAGTTGAATGGTGAGACAGTAAATAAATAAATAAATAATGCTGTCAAAGAAAAAAAAATCCTATAAATACAATAAACCACTATCAAGTTTATTTTTAAAGATGTTAACCCTAGTTGCCGATATGGTATCTTGATTCAAATTGTTCCAGATATTAAAGATTCTATTTGGCAAGAAGTTCACCCTGGACCTTGCAGTAGTTTGTTCCCTTTTCAATTTGTATCGATGGCCTCTTAATCTTTCGTCTTGATTCAAAGTGAATATGGTGCTTAGGTTCCCAAAGTTATGTTTTAAAATACGGAAGGACATAATTAGATCACCTCGAAGACGTCGCTGCTCGAATGTCGTAAGATGAGCCATGGATAATCTATCTTCATAGTTAGGTCTTACACGACCGTATGCCAGTCTTGTAGCTTTACGCTGAACATTTTCAAGTAGGATCTTATCGCGAATGAGATCTGGATTCCACACTGGTCCGGCAAACTCAAGAATAGGTCTAACGTATATTGAGTAAAGTTTACTAACAGAAGTTAAAAATATACGTGTAAAACATTTATGGATCAAAAACAGTTTCGAGTTTGCACGTTTACACACCGACACTATGTGATCAGAACAATTTAAGTCACTATTAATTATCACTCCGAGATCATTGTGGGAGGTTACCGAGTTTAAGGGATGTCCATTAATAAAGTACGGTAGTGATGTAAAACAACGCATTTTTCAATGTTAAGCGGAAGTAACCATTCTGAGGACCATTTGAATATTGCGTCAAGATCTTGTTGAAGAACATGTTGGTTAATAGTTGGATTCACATATAATTTTGTGTCATCAGCGTAAATGGAAACCTTACTGGATACGATGAGCGGAAGATCACTAGTGTAGACACAAAATAGTAGCGGTCCAAGTACTGATCCTTGTGGGACTCCACTCTTGACTGGCTTATCTAGTGAGTGGTCTTCCCCAACACGAACCCTGAAGTATCTATCGGATAGAAAATCTTCAATCCAAATGTTCAACTTTCCACGGATACCATAGTGATCCAATTTAGCTAGTAATCGACGTTTTGGAACACGGTCAAAAGCTTTGGAGAAGTCTAAGTAGACTACATCGACAGGATTCCGATTGTTTAAAGATAATGACCAATCATTCACACAATGAAGTAAGTTTGTGATCGTTGAACGACCTTTGATAAAGCCATGCTGTTGGTGAGGGATGATATTTTCTTGAAGAAAAAACTCAGACATAGCTTCTGAAATAATCGATTCCATGACCTTGCCGACAATAGGAACCAGGCTGATTGGACGATAGTTATTGCAATCAAGTTTATTTCCTTTCTTGAATATAGGAGTAACCGAAGCCAATTTCCAGGACGAGGGGAGAGAACCTTGATTAAAAGAAGCATTCATTATAAGAGATATAGGGATGGCTACAGATTCTGCACATTGTTTGAGGAAAAAAGAGGTGAGTCCGTCTAATCTAGGTGATGAATTATTTCGTAGTTTCCTTAAATGATGTTTAATTTGATCAGGTGTGAAAGATATATTGTCAAGAGTTTTAGACAAACGTGGGCACATTATTTGAGGAATGGTATCGTTGGGTTCATCTGTAAAAACCTGAGAAAAGAATAACGATAAACATTCCGAAGATTCGTTATTCGAAGAACATAAAGACCCGTCAGCTTTTTGAAGTAACGGTATGGAGACTTTAGAAGATAAAGATGTACGAATGTACCGATAAACTTTTTTACTATTACCACTAGCAATGATAGATTCTTTAAATTATGTTCTTAACTTTAGCAAAGATTGTTTGACTAGGTTAGAAAAATTACGGTGGGCGAGAAAATCATCAAGGGATCCAGTAAGTTTATATCTTCGCCAAAGCTTTCGTTTATGTCGAATTAAATGGGTAGCTGAGAGGTTAATCCAAGGTTTTAGTCGGTTTCTGTATAGCTGCCGTTCGGTTGTATAATCAGAAATTGTAGTAATAGCAGTATGAAGAAAAGAGTCCCACATTGACGATGGATCAGACTGATTAAGAAAAATAGATTGCCAGTTTAACTGGGATAAAACTGAATTTACATTAAAGAAATCAGTAGTGGCATACGTTACGAAATTATTTTTGCAAGGCGGTGTTAAACTAAATTGAATGTGAGCAGTAATAAGTGAGTGGTCAGAAAGACCCACAGGAGAGGACACTTCAAATGTAGAAATTAGTTGATCATCATTTGTGAAAAATAAGTCTAAAATTGAAGGGTTATTGTTCGCTCTAAACCTTGTAGGTTCAGTTATCAGTTGTAATAAATTTGAGTTCATGACAAAGTTTCTAAACAAATTTTGGGAATTGATAGTATCAGTTTTGGAAATAATGGGCCAGCTTATGTCTGGAAAATTGAAATCTCCAACAACAATAAGATTTTCAAGAGATGATAATTCCTCAAGTTTGTTAATAAGCATATTGTCCTGAGTAAGTACTGTATCCGGAGGTCGGTATATGCAAACTATATTAAATATGAAAGAGTTATTAGTAATAAGTAAGTGGATAATTTCTATACCGGGTACGTCTATTGTTTTATTACTAATGGAAAAAGTATTGGTAATTTCATTTGCTAAATAGATGCATACTCCTCCCCCATGACGAGTACCTCTATCTCTACGAAATATAGTGAAATTATCAATGTTTACAAGAGCGTCGGGAATAGAAGAATTAAGCCACGTTTCTGTTAGAAGAATAATGTGAGGTTTTAAAAGTTGAACAGTACTTATAAATTCATTAAATTTCGACATAAGTGAGTTTAGATTTGTATACATAAGAAGCCAATCCGTAAATTTTGGTGCAGAAGAATTATGAACGAAATTTCATTACCTTTGGACAGCCATTCACATATTTAATCGTAAGGTCATTTTCTCCATTATTTTTACGAGTTTCAAGCTCAGTACGAAGTTCCTTTAAACTAAGTTGCTGCATAGGTGTCTTGTCATCAATAATAGAATAAGTTTTAGTAGATTTGTTTTCCAAAAGTTTATTTTTGTTACGAAGAATTTTTCGAGTATGGTGTTCAGAACTCATTATCACTTTTATCATGCGGGGATAACGTTTATTTTGATTTGGTTTACCGACTCTATAAAATGTAACAGGACTTTCTTGACATCCAGTGACTTCTAGGGCTAAATTTATTTTATTCTTATCATGATCTTTTTTATTTTGTGCGTCCCCTGTAGGTTCAGGGACGCCTCTAACCAAAAAATTTTTGGAACGAGATATGCGGTCAGCTGCTTCATTGACAATGCTGTCGGTAAATTCTGTTGTTGTAATAGAATCAAGTTGATTTAATTTATTGCTGAATTCAGATAATTTAATATCAAAGTTTTCAATTTTCTTCTTAATGTCCGCTTTAAACTCGACTAGTAAACTCTTGATTTCAGTAATATTCCCAATGTTTGAAGTACATGGATTGCAAAGTATACATATACCACGTACTTTTTGCCTCGTAACTCGATCCTCGACCGACAGATCCGTACAAGAAATGTGTATTGGTTTCTTACAGCCATCACACTGGAGCTTTCTATCGGAGGTAGAAGTTAGCTTTGAGCAATTAGCGCAAAACGATGTATTAGGCATAATTTGCTAGTTTTAGATATGAATTGTAATTATTTGATTGATAATAAACACCAAATTTATCGTTATCACTTACTTGAATGTCTACAAACACAATCACACTAAATTATTTCTTTGGTTTTAAAATCAATTAAATTTTAATTTGTTGAGTGTAGCAAAATACGACCGCTTCAATCGAAGTCTGATATTGGTATCTCAAAATAGTAAATAGCAAAGTATAGGTACTTCCCAAATAAATATCTGTAATCCTCAGCACAATAACCTTAATATATGTAGAAATTAAACTTTAAAATGTGGAGAAACTTTTAAAATTTGTATAAGCACTTTGACAGTTATTTGACAATTTGATGTGTGAAATACTAGAAGAAGAAGAAGATCATTGCATGTGGTAGTCCTTTTAAAGAAAAAGCACATGCTATGATTTTACTGACAGATATTCTTACTTAAAGTTGATTTTATGTATTTTACAATAAAGTCGTCCCATATGGATGAGTTAGTAAAAATTAAACTATTAGAAGAATTTTTCACCAAGCAACAAAAATAAAATTTATTTAACTTATTAATATTTTGTATTTTGAGTACGATTTCTTAAGTGAAAATCGAAACTTGAAATAAACTGAACTTTAAAATAAAATTGTGGCTTATTCCCAAAAAAAAATAAAAAATTGCATAAAGAGGAATTATTTAAACATCGTATCGATAACCCCATCTAATTACGGATAGTACGAATAAATTCGAAGAGCTCACCACTTCCAAAAGTGTTAATTAACATTGCCGCTTTTACCTACAGTTCCAGCACTAACGTCAGCGTCCCTCCTATATTTCCAGTATACAGTTATCCAGAGATGAGCCATTTTTGAGACCAGGACCTCAACTTGTTCCTGGTCTGACACGGTTGTGTCCTACCTACGGGGTTGTACATATATATATATATATATATATATATATATATATATATATATATATATATATATATATATTTATCATTTACTGGATATGGTGATCCCAGAATTGTCCTTCTATATTCCTTTTGTAAAAAAAGTATGTAGATGACTTAATCCTTGCTATTCCTAGTAATGGAGCAACAGAAATTCTACAGGTATTTAACAGTTATGACCCTCTACTACAGTTCACAATCGAACATGAGGATGATCTATGCTCAGTCCCCTTTCTTGATACCCGGTTCATCAGAACCCATAACAACTCCCTGATAATCGACTGGCATAGAAAACCTTATAGTTACATCCATTACAGATCCTTCTTTCCATCAGAAAAAGCTGAGAATCCTTTATAACCTCTTTATTGACAATTCGTACCCAAAACACCTAATCACCAAGATATTATTCAGTTTAACACCTGACATAGTACGCCAAAATGATGAGTTACAAATTACTGTCACAAGCGAAGAACCCAATACCAATTGCGTATATACTTCTTTAAAATATATTAAAGACATAACACCCAGACTGACAAGATTGTTCAAAGATTTTACCAACTTAAAAATAGCCTTTAAAACCTCATTAACTTCAAGATCTATATTTTCTAAAGTTAAAGATAAGAATGACATTAAGAATTGTTCCAACGTTGTCTACCAAATTCCTTGTAACAACTGTAATTTAGTATATGTGGGACAAACCTCACGCAGTTTAAATAATCGCTTAATTAGTCACCGGAGTGATAGCAGATTATATCATGAAAGATCTGCTTTAGCAGATGTTAACAAAGAACATTATAAAATGAATTATGAATCTGTCAAAGTTTTAGCTATAGAGTCTAACTACTAAAGACTTTTCTTAGAAATGGCATTCATTTCTCAGAATTCCAATGCAATGAACAAAAGGAGTGATATAAATCAATTAAGCACCATTTACTCCTACCTATTATATTTGGATTTTAATATTTGTCGACTATGAAAAGGCATTCGACACCTGAATCAACAAAAAATGTTGGAAGCCTTGACAGAATGCCGAATTGACTATCGGTATATAAATATAATTAAACCAAAACGCAACAGCCAGTGTTAGAGTGGGTGATCGTCAAACCCAGAAATTCCCGATACAACGCGGAGTACGCCAGGGGGACACCATATCGCCGAAACTGTTCACTACGCTTTTGGAATATATATGTAAAAGGGCAAAACGGACCGACAAGGGCATAAACATAAACGGAGAAAAGCTTAGCCATCTAAGATTTGCAGATGATATTGTACTAATAGCTGATAGGATAGATGAGGCCAAAGAACTTTTAAATCAGCTCTACCTTTCCTCGCTAGAAGGGGGATTGAAAATAAATATATCTAAAACCCAGATGATGACAAATCTTGTAGTCAGCGAAGATATATGCGGAGGAACAAGATCCATAGACCAGGTAATGTCCTATAAATACCTAGGTCATGAGATTCGCATAGGAAAAGATAACCAAACCGTTGAGCTTCTCCGTCGTATAAGACTGACTTGGGCAGCCTTCGGCAAGCTGAACCATATTTTTAAATCGTCTGATATACCAATATGCCTTAAAAGAAAAACGTTTAATCAGTGTGTTTTGCCAGTGTTAACTTACGGTGCGGAAACGTTGACCATGACAAGGAGAACAGTTCAAAAGATCCGTGTGTGTCAAAGGGCGATGGAGCGTGCTATGTTGGGCGTTTCACTACGAGACAAGATCCCAAATCGCCACCTACGACAAAGAACAGGAGTGGCTGATGCAGTAGAGAGAGTAGCAACACTAAAATGGAACTGGGCAGGTCACGTGGCTCGAATGACAGATAATAGATGGACAAAGCGGATACTGGAATGGAGACCAAGAGATGATGCCTACCGAATCAGAGGTCGTCCACCAACACGTTGGACTGACGATCTAAAACGTTGTCATAGGAATTGGATGCAAGAGGCAGAAGATCGAAATAGATGGAAAATTATGAGGGAGATCTATGTCCAGCAGTGGATAAGCGAAGATTGAATGATGATGATGATGATGATTATATTTGAATAACCATTCTCTATTCCAATGATGTATCATCAATTGATTTATTGTAATTTTTCAAATTTCATTCTTCTATCTTAAAAAGAAATTTTAGTTTACAATTTTGGTTTCTAATAACTTTCTGGTAAATTTTGATTTATATTCTATTAGGAGTAATACCTCATAAGAATAAGATAAAATAATAAAAGAAGAAGTTGCGTCATTTGCAATCTTAATCACAATTCACAGTTTCTGACACACTTCGCCTTTAAACAATTTTTTTGATTTTGTCTTTTTCTTATGTGTCAGTTTTTATAATAAGTATTTTTTAATTTTTAACTCATTTTATGAGTTTCGTTTTATATATTTTATTTTATCTATTTATTTAATCTAGTGTCGCAATTGAATAGTCTTCCCGATAAGAACATTTTACTTACGTTTGCTTAGATATTTTTAACTGTATCACTTATTTAATAATTATTGTATTGTATGCTTATATTAATAATTTTATGGATTTCATTATTATTGATTTGATTGTAATAAGAGATTTATTGCTTATTTAGCCTTTCGATTGCATGCGGTGTGACTTATTAACAAGGTTAATTCATTTTACCACTACTTATGTAATGGATTCGACCGTTACTTGATGGAAGTTCATTTTATCAAGAAAAACACTGAAACCAAACAAAACTGTTGAAAACAAAAGTTTTCAGTGTTTTGTTACCACTAATTAATTGTATTATTATATGTATGGATATTTGTTTATCAATTGGACAAGTCTAATATTAATTGACCCAATTTCCGACTTCTCAAATTACTTCCTTACTTAGTATCTTACATTGTATTTTCTTGTATACCTAAGGGTAAATCTATTGACGAGCTGCGATAGTCGATGTATTGTATTGTTTGTCGCGTCATACCTTACCTTTCTATTATTTTAGCTTATGTAGTCACATTTTATAAACTATTCTTGGCTATAAATTAATTCTGGTTTTTATGTATTTATCACGTCATATTTAAATTTGTAGATAATAATCATTTATTACACAACGAACCGAGAGGTACTGACTACCATCAAATCTCGAAAGTTACAGATCTTGGGACATATTATTTTTAATATTAATATTTAATATTTGGAAAACGAGGTCCAGGAAGAAGAAGAATAAGTCCAACATTCGTAACGGATAGGCACATCAAGAAGATGAACACAACGAACCCAGCAGGCTTACAACCACTGTAAATGAATCAGAAATGAAACGTATACTTTAGTTAGAAAAATAAAAAGGAAACAGATGGAACAAAACTTTTACGGAACACAAAAAAGAAATATAAAGAATGATTAGGGGACAAATAAAAGAGCTAAAAGATAAATGAGCTAACTAATTAAAACAAAACACGTTTATAACGAAAGATTGGCTTCTTCTTCAGGTTCCTTCTCCTATCGGAGGTTGGAAATCATCATCGCTATTTTCACTCACTCAAATTTCTTATCCAGGATATTTTGCGTCGTCCTGGGTTTCTCTTCGCTTGTGGGAGTTTCATCTATGAAAGATGGGCAGACTACCTTTAATCTCTATTTGCTAAAAGCGACGAGAATGAACTCCAAACAGCAGAGGTGACGGCAATTGAAGAAATAAATATTGAGGTGGAGGAGCCAAAGGGAGCATTAATGGAATTAAAAAACAGAACATTAGCAGAAAAGGACAGAATACTAAACGAAATCATAAAGTACGGTGGACCAGATCTGACCAAACAACTAACAAAACTAAGCCAAAAAATAATAGAACAAAATAGAATTTCTTAAGAATGGAGATCACTCATCCTAATACCTCTCTTCAAAAAGGGAGACAAATCGGAACTGGAAGATTACACAGGAATTAATTTATTAAACACAATTTACATATTTAGGCACCCATTTAAATAGCCAATGGGACCACTCAACAGAAATTAAACAGCGAATAATAAAAGCAAAAGCAGCATTCGTTAGCATGAGAACCATTTTCAACAGTCGAGACAAAATAAATAAATAATAAAAACAAAATGCCGTCTATTGAACTGCTACATATTCACAGTTCTGCTCTACGGAATGGAAGCTTGGACACTGACTGTTGCATCTATGAATCGGCTCGAAGCTTTCGAAATATGGTGTTATAGGCGCATCTTACGTATATCCTGGGTTGACAGAGTTACTAATGTGGAGGTCCTGCGTAGAATGGGAAAAGAATGTGAAATTCTCATGACCGTCAAAACTAAAAAGTTGGAATATCTAGGACATGTAATGAGAAATCAAGAACGTTACGGCCTTCTCCAGCTGATTCTCCAAGGGAAAGTAAATGGTAAGAGAGGACCGGGAAGAAGACGCATTTCCTGGCTTCAAAATTTACGAAAGTGGTATAACACGACTACCACTGAACTGTTCCGCGCTGCAATAAACAAAGTAAAGATAGCCGTGATGATCGCCAACATCCGGAACGGATAGGCACTTTAAGAAGAAGATCCACTTATTGTAGGGAAGAGAGAGGCCTCTAGAAATAATCAAAACGATCGAAAATACTGACCCTATTGAAGTTCATCACATTGAAAAACAGACAAAGGCATGTCGACCTAAAAAGAAGAAGAAGAAGAATCATTTATTAACATTAAATGTATGTATGTTATCTGTTTATTTTTACTTGTTGTAAATAAAGTTTTATACATCTGCATGCTTTTTATTTATCTATCGTAATATACATACCAAGGGCGAAAAGGAAAAACCAGGGGGTTCTAGATTGGACATATATATTCATACTACCTTACTGGTGGTCTCATATATTTTATAGAGGTCATTGTATGTGCAGAAAGCAACACCCACTGAAGGACACATGCAAGTTTTGGTTACCGATGTCTATAAAATTCAAAATAATAATAAAGGTATCTGCCCATGCAAAAGTTACGGGAATACCTGACTTCTTTGGCTAAACAAAAAAATAATCCCTTGATTTGTGCAGTACATTAGACTTTAAAAATTGTAAACGTTTTGTTGTATGCTGTAATATGCAAAATTTAAATTTGGTAATCGTTATCAGTATCTATTACAAAAATCGAAAGTTATTCGTGTATCTATGTCGATAGAACTTTATCACTGAGGATGGAATTGGTAAAAAACCAATATTTGGCATATCCTTATAACTTTTTTTAACCACGCTACTGGAAAAAATTATACACACTTTATAACATCAAAACAAAAGTCGGCCAAGAAGTTCTTTTCTAAATGACTCACAGACCCCGAAGCATTCTTAATTATTTCAAGCTTGTTACACATCCCCGAGAAACTCACATTTGTTTTTATTATTGTCAGTTGCTTATTTTAAAAGCAAAATGACTTCCCCGGCGAGTTGGGAAACGCTCATAATGCAAAAAATATGTTTGACATTTTCTCAACGGTAAACAATGTTAAGTAGGACGAAAATAATTCAGATGGAAACAAGGAAAGTACATTAGTCAATCGGCGGTAACATACAAATTTAACCTCAACAAAAATACTGGCAGAAACGGAAGAATAGGTGTGTAAATATATATTTTGAAAGTAAAATTGACATTATGTTAATAGAGAACACCCTAACGGGGATTTTAGCAATTTTAATTTATATTAAATTTGAGATCTATAATTATTTGTATGTGAAAAATATGGTCCTGGAAGTATATCATTTCAGTAAACTAGTGGTTAAATATAATTCGAGCTCGGGAAATATGCATTTAAAAAACCCCAAAATATGCATGCAAATATGCACAAAAAACAGTTGAAATAAGCACTAAAATATGCTTTTTATGCTTTTATACACTTAATGGATAGGAATGTAATTAAGCCATGTAATTAAGACGAGCCAGTGGAAGACCAAAACTTAGGTATCAAGATAACATAGAGGATGATCTAAAATTCATCGGAATTAAAGCATGGAGAAGAGTTGCCAGAGACAGGGGCGAATGGAAGATTGTGAAGTAATGATTACCTTTGAATTACTCAGTATGAATTTTATAAGGTGTATAAGTTCTAATGCAGCCTAAATTGATTCAAAAATCCAATAACGAAATGGTGAAATGTATATGTGATGTGATAATATTGAACAAAGAACGCTGGCACTTTTGTTATATAAAAGTGGTTTCAGTCACAATGGGTGAAACTGTACAGAGATATAGCTTCGCTCATGGTGATCAAAAGTTCTAGTGCCCCAAGACTTAGTAAATAATTTTTCTGAGTTACAGATGTTCAAAATGTCGGTTTTTAGTCAATTTGAATAATACCGGTTTGTTTAATATATAGAGGATTTTAGTAAATTAGTATGATTAACTACAGGAAGTAATTCTGCAATAAAAAGTAATGAGGGTTTGCTATATAAACGTATGTCCACAAATGCTTCATTTTCCAAGATACGAGGTGTTGACATTTTTCTTACAAACTGACGATTTATTCATTTCTCTGAGACTGGTTAAGATGTACAAATGAAATTTAATGATTTTTACAAGTTAGCTATTGCCTGTTTCTGGTCATACAATTAAGAATTTTACATTCATCATTGGCACGCCTACGGGTAATGGTCTCAATTAATTTAAAGAAAAAATGGTACGCCACTGAGATAGTTCAATATAAAATCAATTTTGAATTGTTTGTTTAATTTGTGACAAAAATATTTTTTATTTTTTTCATATAAGATGCCGTTATTATTAATAAAAAGTTAAACATCCTATTTGTCGTATTTTTCATTTCTTTAACCCTTTCACTCCCAGAGCTAAGTAACCGGAACCATACTTATATCCCAGATATTGATATCATAAAGATAATACTTTTTTAATAAATAGAAGATACTATAAACATATTTTAATAAATTTTAAACAATTTAATTTTTATAATTGATGTTGTGTGATTTTGGCAAGTGATTTCCTCTATTGGACAATCTTATTTCCAAAGAAACGCTAAAATTATGCCATCGTTTTTTTCTCTTGGAGTCTTGTTTCTTCTGTGGGGAGAAAGTAAAACAGAGGCTACTAGTAAGGTCTCTACGAAAATCCAACAAATTTTTTTGGAGGTAGCTGTAATACTTTTTTAGCTATAAAGAAACTATTTACAAAGTTTATTTCTAGGCATGCCCAAAAAAGTCAGTGCCACCATTTATTAAATCGTCTGTCCAAACCGTAACATCCTTAGTTGGTCGTAATGGTCTCCACCGCCCATCCACCCACATTTTCGTTATAATCTTTTATTATTTGGGATGCTGGGACGTTAATATTTTTGTCATCACGTTGTTTTTATTTTAATGTGGTTGATTTACTCCCGTGAAACTTGGAAGCAGTGGTGACTATCCTTCCATTTAAAAAAGGAAATCCCTGTATTAGAAATACGGCAGTTACAGTCACCTCTAGCAAGTTTTTATCTTCTAACGGGTTTTAGGAAGATAGTTTCTATTAACTCGGATCGCATCACAGGCTAAAGTAGTTTCAGTGTCGTCAGTAGTTTTATAGTGGTTTAAAAGCTATAAAAAAAAAATTACTCTGCTTTTGTCAAAGATAAAACAACTCGTTCACCTAAATTATATTTGGAGTATTTCTCTTGAATTTTTTCGTTTTTACGTTGATATACTTGAAATTTTTTGCAAAGCCATTCACGTCAGAGTAACACTAAATTGAGAATTTAGACAAAACAGCAAAGTTTTAATTTTATATAACCAATCGGTATTATTTTTTGGTATTAGCGAGTTGTCATGCAAAAATCTTAAAATGGTCTGAAACCTATTCCTTGGCATAGTATCTGCAACAAATGAAACAGATAGATCTTCTTGACTTGACCAATAATTTCGGACTCCAGGAACTGTATAGTAGCCCATTAAAAAGTTTATCCCGATAAATGTTGAGTTCTTACTTGGACATATTCAGTTGTTTTCCCTTTTTTATGATAAAGGTTACTCTGATAAGTTATATCTTCTATGCTTTATCTAAAAGCTTAACAAAAATATCTAAAGCTTTCTCACATTCTCTAAAACAAACTTCTTCCCAAATACAGGCAGCTTCTGTATATTAAGCAATTTCTGTAGTTTTTTCCAATTTACTACATTTTTTCTGGGCATTCAGGTTTCATGTAGTTATCAGGCTCTTGATCTTGATTGAATTTGTCGTTTGGTATATTAGTCATGAAGAAATAATTTAGGGTCTTCACTATTTGCCTCTTCTTCTCAATTTATTTATAAATATATTTCAGCAGTAAAAATATTCAGCTCATGATCGACATCTGATTCAACATCAGTATCTTCTACCTTATTTAATGGAAGCAAAACATCATCAAAATCATCATTTTCTATAAGTTCTAACAATTCGGCAGCAGTCAAGCCACTTTTTTATCCTCCACTCTGGACAATGTCTGAAATGAAAAAAATATATTACAATTATGCCCAAACGGTACTCTCAAGTACCAATGAAACAAGTGTCATTTTGAGTGACTAAACATTCAAAATAGTTTAAAATCATTAATTAGTTAAACAAAAAACTTACTTATCCTGCCATTTTTTATAAACAAAACACTTTAGACGTTATTTCAAGAATAAAAAATACACTTTAAAAAAAGCTCTATAGACAGCCCTGATGACTATAACAATGATACAAACAAATGAAGAATTCGCACTGCACATCGCATTACAGTAACTACAACCAACGAAATCATGTTGATCAAGGCTAGACTTAGATGTACTGCTGGTAAATAATTGCTTAAAGTTAGTCAGAGCAGTTTTAATGTAAAATAAATGAAGTGGTACTTACGTGTACCTGTGTAACTTGAAGGTCGACGAATTAAAATTTCGTCTGGTTGAAAGGGTTAATAAATTTTTAAGAACTATCTAATACAATAACAATAAACCAGAAGACTAACAAAAAGTACCACTAGTAAAATTGTAAATAGGTGCAAAGTTAAAAAAAGAAAATTTAAAAACCCCACGAAAGGTCCTCTTTTCCTCCTTCCTGTGGGGCTCCATTTGGTTATTCTCTTTATCCATCTGCTGTTGCTAGTTCTTCTTACATGTCCATACCACTTTAGTCTTTTTTGTTCTATATTATGGTGGGATAGACACCTAAATATGAAGACAAAAACACAGATTTATAAAACATTAGTGCGAAATATTATGACTTATGGGGCTGAAAATTGATTCAATTGAATCAATTTTCAGCCCCATATGTCATAATATTTCGCACTAATGTTTTATAAATCTGTGTTTTTGTCTTCATATTTAGGTGTCTATCCCACCATACTGAGTTAAGTTATCGGATTGCAGTTCTTGTTTGTCCTAATATTTGTGTAATTTCTTTCTCTGTTGTTCCCTTTTTCGTGATTATAAAGCCCAAGTGTTATTATTAATTATTGTTATTAATTTATCTTTTCCTTTGATTGTTACGTTGTCATCAATCTGTAGATCTTCTATGTCTTCTTTATTTGTAGATAGGTACCCTATTTTCGCGAGGTTAATATCTAGGCCAGCCTTGTTATATTTTTCTTGTAGTTTCTTCATCATGTAGCTGAGGTCGTTTTGGTCTTGTGCAATCACTACTTGATCGTCTGCAAAGCTTAACATATATAAGTATTCGTTCCCTACCGATACTCCCATGCCTTCGCATTTTCTTTTTCATGTAGTCAAGGCTTTCTCTAAGTATATTTTAAATAGGGTTGGAGATGTGGAACAACCCTGCAGGAGCCCTTTTGTTATGGTAAAGTCTCCTATGATTCTTGTTCCCATTTTAATCGACACTTTATTTCCTTTATACAGAGCTTTTGTGGCTTCTATGAGTTCCGTCTATATTTCTTATTTGTACATTGCCTCCCATAGTTCTGAACTTGGTACAGAGTCATACGCCATTCTTAGGTCTACAAATGCCAAATGTATATCTCTATTTTTTGCTTTTTTTTTCTAATAGTTGTTCCAGTGTATATATGTGGTCTATGCATGATCTTCCTGCCTTGAAGCCTGCCTGATCCTCCCCGATTTTGCCTTTTATCGCTTGCTCTATCTTTTCTCGCAGTATCTTCCCATATAATCTTCCTATTGATGGTATTACGCTTATTTCTCTGTAGTTTTTGCATCGTTTTCTATCTCCTTTCTTAAATATAGATGTCATATATGCCTCCGTCCATTCCTTTGGGAGTTGTTCTCCATTTATGGCTTTCTGAAATATCCATTGTATCATTTTTTATTGCTTTTATGGCCATTCTAATTTCCCTATCTATTATTTCTATTTCTTGCTGTGTGGATCTGCTTCGTCTTCGCCTGTTTTCTTTTCCAATGAATTGTTGTCTTTGTTCTTTGTAATTGACTCACAATTATTATCAACCTGATAGTATATGGCCAAAGTATTATTTGTAATTATGATTGTACAGTCACATTTGTGTACAAGCATCTAGGAACAAAATTTGTGTTTCACTCTCCAAAAAACTTCCAATCTGTCCACCCATTTTACTTCAACAGCCATAACACAGCATAGAGATATGCAGAAATGGATAATTCTGGTCAGATCATCGAAGAATGGGCGAAACTTAACAGCCTATCTCTTATCCACGATCCGAAACACTGACCTAACCTAGGCTGCTGCACAAGGACAATTTACGATCCTATCCCAAAATCACATTACCGCCCAGTTCATTTAAACGTACACGCAATTATTCAAAACAACAGAAATCCCGTTCTGACGTAGGTTACAAAAGCTAAATGGGACAAATACGATGCCGAGCTAGACTGCGCACTGGGAAACCCGAAAGCTAACTCAGCAAATTATGACGTTTTTATCAAAATGATTCGAAAATCAGATTAAAAAGTTTGAAACGGTGGCTGCTAAAAATATTTAACCAATTTGTCTCTTCACTCCAGGAAATATTTTTTCGCAACATAGGCCGAAAATTGTTTATAATTACAAATTAAACATCTTAACCAACTATTTTATACGCATTGATTTTGTGTTTGTCAGCGTAAAATTTATTTTCAATGAGTTTCTTAAAAGCTTTTTTTAAAACCTTTTAATTCACTTCAGATTATTTAATACAAATCTGAATGAGCGTATATAATTTTACTACTTCTTTCGTTATGTAATAGTATTTCAGAGAAAACGTTTAATGGCTTTAAATGTGATTGAGATTTCTATTCGTGGAAATGTGATTTATATTATATAGGTTTATTTGATGATTTTATGACGGTTTAATCATGGTACTTACAAAGCAGAGATATATAAAAGAAGTTAGTGAGAATAATATCAGGATGTTACAAAATAAACATTTTGTGATATGAAATTTAGCATATGGTTTTAGTTTACGAGTAAGATGACCCTAATGTCTAAATGAAATATGGGATTTCACTGTTATCTCAAGATAGTTTAAAACCATTCTACAAGTGTATGTTAATTAATAAGACTACTTTCTACGAACACTGTTCTGGAAAGTTTAAGTAGAATGAATGTTAAGTATTGACGTGGGAATACGTCTATTAATCGTAAACTTTTTTCCAAGATTTTAAAATCTTAAGTAGCCCAAGCTGTAGAAAAAAAAACGTACATTAGTGAATTTTTGAAACCAGCACTTTGAAGGGCAATGCTTGGAGTAACTTCCAAGTGCGGGTACTCCAAACTGTGGCACTTTTAAGGTGCAAAAAACGGTGTTTTTTTTATTATTTTTATTGTATTAAATCAATATTTTTGGGCAAATTGTGTACAATATTATGAAAGAACCTACTAAAAAAGGCTTTAGTTTAAGCTATGCGACAAAAATTTGACCCAATAGTTTATGCAAAATTAACGATTGAAGGTCCAAAAATTTCAATTTTTCGCCATTTTTATTTTTAAAATACCTTTATGCAAAAATCATTATATTGGAGCTCTTTTAATAACAAATCGAATGATACTTAATAAGATCCGATCAATGAATTCCTTTCCCAGACACTTTTAATTGTTTATAAAAATTCTTAAATGGAAGTTAAAAAAAAAGTTTACTACGACCAAGAGAAGTGGAGTGAAGCATAATTTGTTAAATTGTAGTAGAAGTTGCGGTAGTTGGGCTACCCCACTTCACTTCCACTCTGACGTCGTTCAGCTCGAGAACGGCAGGTTGGATCGTGACGTATGAGAAGTTGTTAAAAAGAACGTAGCCCAAAAAGTAAATAATAAACGGGTTGTGTTCAGGAGGTCAATTGATAAAAAGACGTTAAGCTTATAGTGCCTAGACGACCTCAAATAGAGGACCGTGCGATATTTTATTAGACAAAATTTAAAGAATATGATACGAACATAGTACCAGAGCTATTATTTGCTTCGTAACTCAGCGAACCTGTTCCTAAGTGTAGAAACGTAGAAACTGAAATGTGTGATATTAATCAGAGCACTCTATACTTAAGTACTACTATTCTCCGTTCATAAATTGTTGAGAGCACGAAATGTGCCTCAAACTCATAAAACGGTCGTAAACCATAGGCGTTCCTGAGGTGTTTATTCATTAAATAATAATATAATATTTTTTAATACTGTTATATATATAATATTAATAATATTTTAATACTAATATATTTAGCAAAAAAACAATTAAAGCTTTCATGGCTAATGTTATGTAATTATATTATATTAATAAAAATAAGAATTTAACCATTACCAATTTTGTAAATAAGAATACCTTATCTCTTTGGATATTTCAATACTAATCTTCGCGTTTAATCACTTTACTAGAAAACCTGGAATTCATATCCGAAGGTACTATTCGTTGCAAGATAATTAGGATTGAATTCCCCAGATTTTTAATAATATAATGGGTATGCTTTGGACACGTGCCTCGTTTGTTCAGTTTATATTCGAAACTTAACTTAAAAGGGTGAAGTTATTACGAACGAAAACAATTTTTTTCTTTAGTACGTTTTTGATCGCATGTAATTTACGGCTTGTCGGTGTGTCCGCGTCTACGGCAGTAATTAGCGTCTCAAATATTTCTTTTGCGAATTATATGCAGTGCTTGAGTGATTTTTTATTCCATATACCTACGAACATATACGTACCTTTCGCTCGTGCTGGTTTTGTTGGATTGTTTGTGATGGCTTCATCATCAACATCATCAAGTTTTACACCGGTACTGTTGCGTACAGTCAGTAAGTCTGTCTATTCACCAAGAGAGAAGACTATTGTCCTGAATGTTCACGATGCTCTGGTTTCTCAGAATCCCACAAACACTGTTCGCAACATAGTCGAAAGTTGTGTGAAACATGACTGGCGTAGGAGAGTTAACTATATATAGGTTCCTATCAGAAAGAAAAAAACACGGTATAGCTAACCCAAACACAAACGAACACTTAAAGAGAGGGAAAAAGCCTATTGAAATTGATGAATTTGCCAAAAATGGTATTCGAAGGAAAATTCATGGATTTTTTTTTTCAAAAAAGAAATACCAAACCTAAACAAAATTTTACAAGAAGTTAGAGACGACCCGGATTTGCCTCATATCGGACGAACTAAATTGTGGCAAGTTTTAAAAGAATTAAATTTCCGGTGGGAGAAATCAGACCGAAAATCACTTTTGATTGACCGTGAGGAGATAATATGTTGGAGAAGAAATTATCTAAGATCCATACGAAAATTCCGGGCTGAAGGAAGGCCCATCTTCTACCAGGATGAAACGTGGGTAAACTCAGGTCATACTCTAAAAATAAATTTGGTCAGCTAAAAATATATTAAGCTCCAGGCAAGCCTTTATGGAAGGTTGGTCTACTGGTATCTCCACACCTTCTGGTAAAGGCAGTAGATTAATAATTTCTCACATTGGCAGTGAAAAAGGATTTGTTAAGCATGGTTTGTTGGAATTTCAGTCCAAAAGCACAAAAGACTATCACGAGGAAATGACAGCTGATGTTTTCAAGGAGTATTTTGAGCAGATGATTGAACACATTCCACCAAATTCAATTATAGTATTAGATAATGCACCTTATCATTCACGACTAGTAGAAAGACTTCCAACGACTGCGTGGAAGAAACAGGATATTCTTGACTGGCTGCGGAATAAGTATCTGCCTTACGAAGATGGAATGGTAAAAGCAGAACTTCTAAAAATTGCCCGGCAACACAAATCTAAGTTCAAGGAATACGTAGTTGATAAAATGGCGGAAAGGCGAAACATTACAGTCCTTAGACTTCCACCCTACCACTGCGAAATAAATCCAATTGAACTCATTTGGGCACAAATGAAAAGTTATGTGGCTAGAAAAAATACGTTATATAAAATACAAGCTGTATGTGAATTGTTTTTACGAGTCTTTACAACATATTACAGAACAAAACTGGAAAGATGCAGTAAGGCATGTAATAGAAGAAGAACAAAAAATGTGGGATCTTGATAACATAATTGATGCGACCGTAGAGACACAACCGCTAATTATTAACCCTCAAGATGACTCGGATTCCGAAGTTGATCCTATTGATTTTGAATTTGAATAGTTTTCTAATCGTAATTATATTGAATTTGAATAGTTTTCTAATCGTAATTATATAAGGTAAGTAATAATAGTTGTAATCGTGAGGTATTAAAGGGGAAAGGCGCAAAATGTCGCGTGTCAAAATGTTCAATGTGTTTTAAATGTATCCATTTTTTTTTTCAAATCCTGAGAAAACTAAACAGCATTTTTGAAAAATTTAAAGGCAGAATGTAATATTTTTTAGAATAAATAAAAAGTTTCTTTTGCATGCAATATTTTCAATTAAAAATTATACTATATTTTCTCTTTTATTTTCACCCCTGTTACATAACATATTAAAATAAACATTGTAGAAGTTTTCAGGGACTTTCTGCCCTGAGTAATAATGTAATCTTTCATTCTGCGTTTAAATTTTTGAAAAATATTTATTATTTTTTTCCGGATTCGAAAATAATGGATACATTTAAAACACATTGGAAATTTTGCCAGGCGACATTTGGCGCCTTTTTCCTTAATTAAATAAATGTATCTTTTACAAATGGCTAGAAACGTTTTATTTTTGAATAAAATAAATAAGTTTTATTAAAAAATACAATTTACATAAGTACAATTTAAAAAATATATTTATTTAGTTCAAATAAATGTTTCAATCATACTCTACGACACTGGTCGTTCATCTCTAACCATTCAAAATACCCCCGTAATAGGATTATAAGGTATTGTATTCCTTCAGATATAAGGTGGGTTAGTCGAAAACGTCTTAAACCGTCAGTTTTAGGTTGGTTTTTGCTATTATATCGTATTACCTATCCTCTCTGTATTTCAGTTTTCTAATTAGGGTTAAACTTATAGTGAGCTATCAACAAATTGTGAACCGACTGTAAATAAATTGTTTATTGTTGCATTCTTTTTACTTATTTTAATTTCACAAAATTGGGAAAAAAAACCATGTTAGCTGTATTAATAAACTGTAATCTTAATTATTTTTAACTGTCAATCATAAGTGATCAAATACAACTAAACTATGCTGTTTTTTGTTCAGCAGTCTATTTGATGGAAAATGAACTTCTACGAAATCATTTTATGTCTTATTTTCCAGTACAGCTATCATTTGCGTTTAAGCGCTGAAGTCATTAGACGATGAATAGATTTGCGTTTTAAACAGTAATTTTTGTAAAAATAAAGTTACGGAAATTAAATTTCATCGAAAACTCTGGTTTTTTTAAAAGAAATCGTTTAAATTGTTTGTAGAAGGACTAATAGAACGGAAAATGGAAAAATGTAATTAAAAATTGACTTGCTCTAGCTTAGTTTGGCATTAATCTTAAAAAATACAAATAGGGCTAAAATGAGGCTACGATATTCCTAGCAAATTATTTTATTTTAAAATGGACTTTTTGTAACGAAGATACGGTAAATTTAAAATTAAAATAAACAAACGAACAAATAATAAACGGAAATAAAAATACTACAATATAAATGAGGATATAGAAAAAAAAACAAAGTATTTATGGTATGTAAAAAGAATGAGAAGACATGAATCCAAAGGATATCTTTGAATTCTTGTTGAGAAAAGAACGAGAAGACAACCACGCCCATGAGAGCGAAAGTACTTAGGCAAAGTTTATATATTCGAGCATTCAATCATATATATATATATATATATATATATATATATATATATATATATATATATATATATATATATTATTGTGATATTTACAGTCTTGGTGCGCCAAGCAATAATTAGCTAATTAAATTTTTTGATTAATTAAAATTATTTAAATGATATGATTATGACTCTATCACAATTTTTAATTCTTTTATCTCAGGGTTAAATTCGTGCTTCAATATCTATGCTATTACATGTGAAAGGTAAGGTCCAGAGAATACCGGAATAATAAAAAACACATATGATCTAACACTATATATTGAAATAAAAATAATGAAATAATTCACACTCAAAAGTTTTCAATAAACAAATCTCATATAATGATTCTCAAAAATTTTGTTCTACGTACGTGAACAATCAAAATTAATGGTACAAACAATATTAATTGAAATCTCAAAATTCCGAACTATTCTAACTCTCCTAATCAAAATATTTATATCCTTTCTAAATTAAGTGTAAAAATTGTGTTATCAATAAAAGAAAAAAACTGCAGAAAACAAAATATCTCTCTCTGATGATGAGTGGTCCAAATCCTTGTTCCTTGTAGACTATATTATCTCCTCTCAACCGCTCCCTATGTAATCAGCAATCTTACACAGATTGTTGCAAGTATATCGTCCTTAATGATCTCCTTCAAAAGCACAAATCATTCAAATTATGATAGCCTTTCTCCTCTCGATAACTGAATCTCTCGTTGGCCAAAGTGAAAAATGACTCTTGGAATATCTTCTCTTTACGATAAACTGAATCTCTCGTTGGCCTGAACAGTGACTCTTGGAATATAAGTAGAGAAATATGACTTACAATATTTTGCTGCTTCAGCTTCTGTCAGATACACTAACTCCACAAAAACTCACTAACATTCAACACTACTGCTTGCTACATTTCAGGAACCGCCAGAGAACAATCACTGTTCCTCTTACAGATTTGGAAAACCAACTGCCTTTTTCTCTCTCCTCCTCAATCTCGCTAAACTTTTTCCTACATACTTATCCCACCTTTTCCAATCTCCGCCAATCAAAACTCGTCACAATTCCCCCATTTTTTCATTTCGATAACAAACAAATTTTTACCTATAATTATTAAATTTCCTAAAACTTATTTACAAATAATATTTTCTATAATTCTTAAAAACTAACAAAAACCTCTATCTAAAATCTCTTCTATTTGTCCCTAATCACTGCATTAATGTATTTTGGAAAACCCCGTTCAATTGTCTTTTTGTTTTCACTTAAAATTATGCGGGTCACTCAAGTATAACAAAGAAATAATTTATGCAAAGCTTACTTTTTGTTTGGTACAGGTAATTCAAGAAATTAATAACTCTCCTTCTTCGAAATGTTTGTTGGATATTATCCTACTTATCTGAATTATTTTAATGTTATTGAATTTTGAAATATTTTTAAACAAACCAATATTTTTCTCGATTTTACATATCATAACAAATCCCCGCCATTTGATCTGCCGAAAACTCTTTGTTAAATTTTAAAAATGACAAAAGTTTTCTAGGATCAAATTATTTCACTATATTATTAAAATCTACTTATGATACTGACAAATGTCGTGAATGTTAAAATACCCCGTATATTGCCTGTCTTTATACGGGATTGGATATATTTTCGTTTTAAATTTATCCAAGTATTTTCCCTTAAAAGAAAGTTCATAATTTTTAACCACTTGATTTACTTTATTAACAAAATCTTCATGGTTTCCTAAAATCTTCTCTATTTCCTTCTCCATGTTTTTTCCACAATTTATTTTTCTTTCATCCACCTTTTGTTCACATGTGTTCACTGTCCATAATACTTCTTCACAAAATTCTGGATTCTCGTCCATCAGTGCCATTTTTTCTTCTGTTTTCTTTTTATCCTCTAATTCCCTTTGGTATTCCGAGCACCATGTTTCTATTCCTTTCACTTCTCTGATGATACCTTCTTTTTCTTCCTGCTTCCATTCTGTTTTATCGTCGGTTGCCAACAATTCTTCTGTACCTTCTATTTCCTGTTTTTCTCTGGTCTCCATCTTATTTTCCTGCTTTCTTTTCGAACTCTTCTTCTTTTTCTTCCTTCTCTTTTTCTTTTCTGTTAGATCTTGTTCTTGTACTTTCGGTTTATCCTCTACAGTCATATCGATTTCTTTGCGTTTTTCCTGTGCATTGATCCTTCCAGAATTTGTTTTCCTATCTGTTTGCTTTTCTTCTCCTGTGTTGTCTGGTTCTGCTCTGATTTCCAGTTTATTTTCCGAAAAATTTATGGTGATATCTTTTTTCCTCAATTCATCAATTCCCGCTATCATATCATGATTTAAATCTTCAATCACCACACATTTCATAATATGGAATTTGTTTCCCACTCTTATCTGTACTCCCAAGCCTTCGTTTACTGTCGTCAAATTTTTATTGTTTTTACACCCACTAAATCAACCCTAGGAATCTTATACACAAATCTGTCCAAATTTAATTCTTTTACTAGTTTTTTATTGATTAGCGATATCTCCGATCCAGAATCAATCACAATTTTAATCGCTTTATGTTTTATAAATGCATCTAAAAATATTAGATTAGAATTAGAAATTTGTCTGTCGTTTCCTATTGCTACATGATTCATCTCCCTTCTATTTTGTTGTTGGAAGCTCTGGTTATTTCTATCGTCCCTTTGTTCGTTAGTATTCCTATTCGGAGGATTTTGTGCATCTCTATTCCTGTTGTGATTTTCATATGTTCTCTGTTGTGTGTCATTCCTGTTATCGTAATTTTGTTGTCTATTGTAATTGTTGTAATTTCTCGGCCTATATTCGTTTGTTGATCTGGGATGTCGGTTTCTCTGGTCATAATTTAATGAATACCTTCTTTCCGCTCCATTATATTGGTCATGTTGTCTTCTATTTCTCATTTCTTTTCTTTTCGCTTCTTTTAATTGAAGGAATTGGCACAAACTATCAATATCTTGATAGTTTCTCAAAATCACGTGATCTTCCAACGTTTCCTCAAAATGTCTGCTGATCATTTCTACCAGCTGTTCGGTAGAATATTTGTATTCTAGATATTTTGAATTGTTATATATCTGCAAAGCATATCTTTCTTCAGATATTCCCATTTTTTCGTGATATTTTCCATTCTGTAGCTCTTGGTTGATTTCTCTCTGTTTATTTTTCCCCCAGAAATAGTTGAGAAATTTATTTTCAAAATCTGTCCAATTTTCAAACTCATCTTCCTTGCTTTCATACCATAACGCTGCTCCTTCTTTCAAATGGTTTCTAATTGTTTCTTTGCAATCGTCAAAATATCTAATATGTTGTAATTTGGTTTTCAAATTTTTAACAAACGGTACTGGGTGTGTTTTCCGAATATCCCCGCCAAACTGTATTTTTATGTCACCCGGACTTTGGATGAGTACTTCTCTCCTGTCTCCCATATCTCGTTGTTTTCTGATATCCTCAATTTGTTTTTCTATTTCTTTCTTGTCTTCTTGTAAAGCCATTTCAAATTTTGTTTCTAGTTGTTCTAATTCCTTTTTCTGTACAGTCTTAATATCTTTCATTTTAGTTTCTATTTCTTCTCTCTGCATCTCTAGTTTCCTCTCTGTTTCTTCTCTGACTTTTTCTAAACAGACTTTTACCTCATTTTCATATTTGTCCAAACGCTTTTCCATTTTTCTATCGTTTTCTTCTAATTTTTGTTCATAGTTTTCCAAACGCTGCTCTATATTTCTGTTATTTAGTTCTATTGTTTGTTTTGTTTCTTGTTGATTTCTATCCATTTTTAGTGATGTTTCTTGTTGGTTTTTCTCTATTGTTTGTGTCTGTATTTGCATCATTGCTAATAATTTTTCCAGCATCCCTGTTTCTTTTCTTTCCTCCATTATTGTGGCATTTCCTTCATTATCCGATCCTTCATCAATAATTGTTTCCTCTTCTATCTTATCCTCTTTCCTTTCTTGCGTTTTACTTTGACTCCTTGTGGTCGACATGTTGTTTCTTTTCGTTACTGTTTTTGTCCCCGCCAAATGTGAAATTTTACAACACTCTATATATGTTTAGAACACGACAATATTTCTCCCCAAATGTATTAAATTTTCACGACAAATAACAAATATGCAATCAGTAAAATTCAAATAATTCAAAATAAATATCAAATGTACGATTGGTAAAAAAAATAAAATCAAATAATTCAATAGCAGTAAATATCCACTAACTACGGTCAATCAATAAATCAAATTTATATTCCCTGGAAAAATTGTCAAAATACTTTCAAATTCAAATTCCCTCAATGTTAAATGTTTTTATCTCTGGATCACCTGTACTTATTCCAGATCTCTTTCCCTTCCTTCAAATGTAAAGCTGCGATATTTTCAAGCCCCACGTTTTGGAAGCCAGTTATTGTGATATTTACAGTCTTGGTGCGCCAAGCAATAATTAGCTAATTAAATTTTTTGATTAATTAAAATTATTTAAATGATATGATTATGACTCTATCACAATTTTTAATTCTTTTATCTCAGGGTTAAATTCGTGCTTCAATATCTATGCTATTACATGTGAAAGGTAAGGTCCAGAGAATACCGGAATAATAAAAAACACATATGATCTAACACTATATATTGAAATAAAAATAATGAAATAATTCACACTCAAAAGTTTTCAATAAACAAATCTCATATAATGATTCTCAAAAATTTTGTTCTACGTACGTGAACAATCAAAATTAATGGTACAAACAATATTAATTGAAATCTCAAAATTCCGAACTATTCTAAGTCTCCTAATCAAAATATTTATATCCTTTCTAAATTAAGTGTAAAAATTGTGTTATCAATAAAAGAAAAAAACTGCAGAAAACAAAATATCTCTCTCTGATGATGAGTGGTCCAAATCCTTGTTCCTTGTAGACTATATTATCTCCTCTCAACCGCTCCCTATGTAATCAGCAATCTTACACAGATTGTTGCAAGTATATCGTCCTTAATGATCTCCTTCAAAAGCACAAATCATTCAAATTATGATAGCCTTTCTCCTCTCGATAACTGAATCTCTCGTTGGCCAAAGTGAAAAATGACTCTTGGAATATCTTCTCTTTACGATAAACTGAATCTCTCGTTGGCCTGAACAGTGACTCTTGGAATATAAGTAGAGAAATATGACTTACAATATTTTGCTGCTTCAGCTTCTGTCAGATACACTAACTCCACAAAAACTCACTAACATTCAACACTACTGCTTGCTACATTTCAGGAACCGCCAGAGAACAATCACTGTTCCTCTTACAGATTTGGAAAACCAACTGCCTTTTTCTCTCTCCTCCTCAATCTCGCTAAACTTTTTTCTACATACTTACCCCACCTTTTCCAATCTCCGCCAATCAAAACTCGTCACAATTCCCCCATTTTTTCATTTCGATAACAAACAAATTTTTACCTATAATTATAAAATTTCCTAAAACTTATTTACAAATAATATTTTCTATAATTCTTAAAAACTAACAAAAACCTCTATCTAAAATCTCTTCTATTTGTCCCTAATCACTGCATTAATGTATTTTGGAAAACCCCGTTCAATTGTCTTTTTGTTTTCACTTAAAATTATGCGGGTCACTCAAGTATAACAAAGAAATAATTTATGCAAAGCTTACTTTTTGTTTGGTACAGGTAATTCAAGAAATTAATAACTCTCCTTCTTCGAAATGTTTGTTGGATATTATCCTACTTATCTGAATTATTTTAATGTTATTGAATTTTGAAATATTTTTAAACAAACCAATATTTTTCTCGATTTTACATATCATAACAATATATATATATATATATATATATATATATATATATATATATATATATATATATATATATATATATATATATATATATATATATAGAGATTAGTCAGTTTTGTCTCGTTCATCACAAAATTCTTTCTGATAATTGCCATCTATTGTAACACAGTTATTACATAATGTACGTTGTTTTAAGGAATAAACAAATAGCTTGATAATTTACTAATTAATAAACCATAATGATATAAGCCGATTATGGTTGAAACCTGTAAGTACAAAGCGTACGTGTGTGGGTTATTAAGATATAATCTATTCATTTCCCTCATCCACATTACGGTTGCCATATTTAGTGGATTTATTGTGTTAATATATTAATGATCAGTATCTATCGACATTAGATTCAACCATGATTAACTGACAAGTATTCTAATGTCTATTTGGAGACAAATGATAGTTTTGTAATAACAGAGACCCATATCTAGAGTGAATATTAATTTTGTTGACGGTCTTGTAATTCAATGTAATTAATTACAAAATCACATCATGTAGTTTTTATATGCATTAGTGGTTACGCTGACAAACTAATTTGAATATTTACATATATTTACTACTGTTTACATTGTTACACAGTCATTTAAAATTCAACAGAAATTGTTGTTTTTATGTTACAATATGAATTAATAATACAAACTAAAATGAAAATACAACAGTCGAAGCTAAGGAGGTAAATGACATTTTCAATAATAATTCAGTAAAATAATCATCCCTTATAATTTACACAATGCAGAACTTAATAACCATTAAGTAAAAAAAAATAAATAGACAGGGCCCAAACACCTTATAACAAACAATTTTACAGAATTGATGTTCATACTAGAAAAAAGTAATGAAATATGAACACTGAAAGTTTTCACCTTAGCTTTTTCTTAGAGTATTCATGCAGTTGTGACGTATTGTTGCGGTTTATGCATGTTCAGACTTATTGCATGCAATTAAAGACAAATCTGACAGTTGTCAGAATTGGCAAATGTGTATAGTCCATTTCCATCATATTGATAGCACATTATGTATGCAAATCCCTAAACTGTTGATAAGGGTGTCTCAATGAAAAATAGAAATTTGTCAACAAGTTTACAGAAGTATATAGGAAAACAATTTTAAATTGAGTATGACCACCAGGTATAAAGGTTGAAGCAGAATAGAATACAATAGTTTTGAGGGTTACTAATCTCTAAATAAAGTTGCCAGTGTCGGAGTGATGGAGATTAACAGGTACTAATGAATTTGCAAGAAATGCAAGATGTTTATTTTATTGGTTATATATAAAATAAGTTGTGGCCGTAACAGGGGCCGATTTGTAAAAAAATGAATATTATTTTATTCAAATTCCATTTCAGATTCACTGCTTTCTTCAGAATCTAAGGAATCTTCAACTCCAATGTTAATTATTACCGGTTCCAGCATTGCATCAGTCATATTATCCAAATTCCACATTTTATTTTCTTCCTTGAGAGCATGACTAACCGCATTTTTCCAATTTTCTGGAGTTACTTTTGATAAGGAATGTTCTAATAATTGTTGTAAGTCTTCTAATTTAAAAGTTTTGTTGTTGCGTCCGACTTCACCCTTTACTTGAGAGCATATATTTTCTATCGGATTCAGATCACAGTGGTATGAGGGTAAACGTAAAATAATTACATCACGGTTTAATGCCATTTTATCAATTATATATTTTTTATAAGCTGCTTTATGTTGCCTTACAATAGGTAATAATTCCTTTTTTGTCGAATTCTCCTTGTACTCAATTGCGTGTTTATCCAACCATTCGATTATCTCTTCTTTTTTTCATGCCGTTGTTGGCAATTTTTCTGCTAGTCTTGAATGGTAACTAGCATTATCCATGACTATGACAAAATTTTTTGGAATTAAATCCAACATTTGCTCAAAATATTCTTCAAAAACGTCAGCAGTCATTTCCTCGTAGTAATCTTTGGTTGATTTTGAGGCAAAACTTAATAATCCACCATTGACAAAACCGTATTCGTTTCCAGTATGGGCTATTATGAGTCTGCGTCCTTTTCCAACGGGAATATTGTTTATTCCAGTAGATACACCTTCGATGAATGCCTGGCGGGAACTTTTCACATTTGTATCAACCCATAGATATGGTACAGTATGACCTTCATTTAGCCAAGTCTCGTCCAAATAAAAAATTGTTTTCCCTTCTTCTCGGTACTTTTTAATAGTTCTTAGATAATCTCGTCTCCAACGTACAATGTAATATTTTTCAATTAAAACGGATTTTCTTCTATTCTTTTGCCAACGAAATCCTATCTCTCTCAATAGTTCCCATAATTTCTTGTTGCTTATGATTGGTAACTCTTCGTTTTCTCTAATTATTGTTTGGATTTTGTCCAATGTTGGAAATTCTTTGTTAAAAAAAAAATGAGTGGACGCTGCGTCTTATCATGTTTTTATGTATTTCTTCAATTTCCAAGGGTTTACTCCCTCCACTCTTCTTGGGAGATGAAACAGTTCCTCCTTTTCTTTCTTTTGGGAATCTATAAATTGTTGCTTCTCCAACCTCTGTCATATTTGAACACATGTTAACGATTTCACGAACATTACTTAAAGGGCGTTGATGTACAAGTGCATCGTGTACATTTAATATTATATTTTTCTCTCTTAGACTGAAGGCACCTTTAAAACTACCTTAATCGGGATAAAACCTGTTGTCGACGTCATTTTTAAATGCAAATAACAAAATATCGACACCAAAAACGTAGGTAGGTAAGACATGAAGAATGTACATCTACAAACTAAATGGAAGATGAAAACAATTTCTAATTTATATTATTGGCATAAGCTGTAATGTGGCATAAAAACTACTTAAACTATTATTAGTGAAGTCTTATCAGTAATTCCAGGTAATCGTTCAAAGAAGGTATTCTTTTTGTGTCAGGCGATAACTTGTATAGAAAACAATAATCACCTTTAAATTACTGTTTACATTAATTTATTTCGTAAAACATTGAATTCTCTCGTAAATCACCCGTGTATAATTAACAATAATCGTATGGAATATATACCGACTTTTTTTACGCACAAAAAAGGTATAGTGAGATTAGTGGACACTTATTTTACAGAAGATTTTTTAAAAGATAATGAATTGTTGACGGCATCTTAAAATATTAATTTTTTTTATTTATTTCAAAACAAGTATAGGGTGACGCCTATGGTTTTTTGACCTGTTGAGGATTTGCATAGGTAATGTGCTATCAATATGATGGAAAAGGACTATAAATGGTATGAAATTAGAGAGATAAGTAATTGCATTTTTATAAACTATTTTAAATTGGTCTTTTGTAAATAAATAACAGTCATTTAAATTGTAATTACACCGAGAAAATACCAATAAGGTTACATCTTAGGTAAATACAAGCTAAGAGAAGAAGAGTTGGATTTTTAAAGTAGATATTAAGTAAACTGAACACGTCTAAGAGTTTTCACTTGGCCAGTCACTTTCTTTTTTATGAGAAAGTATATAAAGAGAAGAATGACAAAATTTTGTTTTCTTTTTTTTAATGAAAAGAAGGTTGTTTTGTAGCTTTGAATTAAATTAAGTAAAAGGACAACAGCATTTAGACAAAAATGATATGAATTTAGTATAGTTAAGTAGATTTTTGTATTTATTGACAAAACTGATATTTTTTTTTATATTTTAATATATGGAAAATTTTAGTACTTATGGTTTAAAGTTCATTAGTGAACGGGCAACTACATTTATTGGCAGGCTAAACTAAGAGAATGGAGCCAGACATGACGATATATTGTACAGTGGCAGCTGCCTGTTTCAGAATTGATCATGCTGTGTGAATGACACAGAAACAGCACGTATACAACGGTACAGAAGGCAAAGAGAAACCATTTCACTATATTTCCAAGAGAACTTCTTCCTGTATGAAAGTAACTGAAAGTGAAGACAGAATGTATAGTGACCCGACGCACTCTCGGCTCCATCTCGGTTCCGGGTTGGATGGTGTGAAATATGTTACCAGCTGCTGTAAGATGTGAAGGATTAAGCACCTTGCAGAAACTCTGCAACTGAATCTAAACCTAAACTGAATTTACAAAGGTGTCAAAGAATTTTAACATGGAACATTCAGGGATTCATCCAAAACGCTTGAAAGCTAAAAATATTTGAAAAATAACTGGCAAACACACTGGAGTCACAATAATTGTACCCTCCTTTGTTTTGTGATACCGTTAACGACAGAATAATATCCAATAAAATACGAACATCTACCAATACTCTACACCTTATACAGATATAAGCTCCTACAACAGCTACACGAAATAAAGACATTGGTCCATAATTATACCCGAGTGCAGGTTGTGAAAGTAACCATCAATTATTGGTATTAAATGTCCAACTTCATTTTAAAATCCTTAAAAGAAGACCACTAAGAAAAATTATATCCTTCCAATCCTCAAACTTTAACATATTCCAACAGGACTTATAAGAAACTCTTTATATAGATAAAGTAGATGGTGATTCTGATACCACATTTATCCCAAAAACAAAATAATTAAGGCCATTTAATGGCTCTAGCATGATAATGAATGAGAAGTGCCGCATTCTTATTTTAATTTTATTAATGTTAATGATTTTTCGGGGAGGTTAAACCCCCGAACCCCCCCCTCCCCCGGTTTCGCCCCTGATTCGTAACATTTCAATTTATTATATCTTGGAGTTTTAGTTACAACATATTTTTAAATTTTTTTTCTAGCTTCTACTGCTAACGAATTATGGCGATGAGTATTAATATTATAACATAATTAGCCTTTGGAATTATTTACTCACCTAGAATCTTCGAAACTAGTGTATTGTTAAAAACATTTTTTTCAAAAACACCTGGAAAAGGGGGAAAAGAGAGAGGAGAGATAGATAAGATTAAAAAATCGTAATTTGAAGATACAATAAAGTAAGTTATTCCAGTATGAAAAGTTCTAGTAAAGAAATTTCATTTCTGTAGAAAAATATTTTCCAAGATATATAACATTTACTTTAATAAAGCTACGAGCAACATCAAATGAGATGAATACTCGGTCTTCTTATATAATATCACAGAAAGTGGAAAATATTTTATTTAACTGACAACGGCCCCGTTGATCTGCTCAATGTAATCCCCGTGAAAAGCTTGGTAACCGTACATTGTGTAAAAGTTTATGATTACACTGGGATTTTCTTACGTACCTATGTAGACAAGTATATATATTTTTAAAGCAAACTGTGGAATCGCTGGTAAAACCGGAACAATCGGATCTAACGGTAGGGGAGATAGACGTAACTTGGAAATATGTATATATATATATATATATATATATATATATATATATATATATATATATATATATATATATATATATGAAATACTGTATATTAGTGACTGTCGATATAAACAAACAACCAGTTTATTAGGGGTGCAGTTCAACCTTCTGCAGTCAGAAGGTTGGCCGGGATGTTAAAGAAACACTATTTTGACTTTTTGTCTAGCTTTCGGTATTGTTTTATTCCTTTTTCAAGACGTAATCGTTGAGATTATTTATAATAAGCTTTGACTCTCCATATTAATAACACAAACATAAAATCATCGACAAAATACATTCTAAAATTTTGGTAAGGATAGTAAAATTAGTCATAGAATTAACAAAGTTTTACTATCCTTACCAAAATTTTAGAATGTATGTTGTCCATTATTTTATGTTTGTGTTATTAATAAAATAATCTCAACGACTACGTCTTGAAAAAGAAATAAAACAATACCGAAAGCTAGACAAAAAGTCAAAAGAGTGTTTCTTTTCGGCCAACCTTCTGACTGCAGCCCTAATAAACTGGTTGTTTGTTTGTATACATATATATATATATATATATATATATATATATATATATATATATATATATATATATATATATATATATATATAAATATATATATATATATATATATATATATATATATATATATATATATATATATATATATTTATATATTCTCTATACAAACCGTTATGGACGATATTAATTTTTTAGTTTTAATTTACGTTAAGCTCAATACTTCATGTGTTTTCTACCAGAAAGAATAGTTTTATAATGCTTACATCCTTGGCGTAGTTTTTATACTTTAAAGGTGTTCTTTGTAGTATTTTCCCTTCTTTTTGAGACTATTACTTTTTTTAGTTGTTTGAGAGTTTAAAGTACAAATTTGCAACGCCATTTTCATTAAAAAATTAATTGAATGGCTCTTTCTTGATTTTCTATACACTTAGTTACTCTATGAGGCATTGATCGAATGAAATGGTCTATATTATATTTTGGAATATCATCCAGATTTTTCTTATAGTATGCCGCAGGTCTTCCAGTTTTGCTGGAGGACATGGTAATCGATTAAGGTTTCGACCTATTATATCCAATACATATTCGATGGATGACAAATCAGCTGATCTTGGTGGTCACTCCAAAGTCTCTATATGGGTTCTTTTATAAACTCCATGGTTTCACGGGCAATTTGAGGCTTTGCGATATCCTGTTGAAACAACGCGTTTGGAATGATTTGTAGGTAGGGATGTAATACCGGTTGCAGTACTTTACTAATATATTGTCTAGCTGTCAGAGTGCTGTTAATAAGAATGATTTGCCTCTTAAACATATAGCAACTTATACAATAATGCTTGTTTGTCTTGCTGTTTGATCTTCAAAAGCAAAGTCTATATTTTGTCTCTCACGTCGAAAACTTCTTACCCTTATGCGTTCATTAGACCTATCCAAACAAAAACTAGATTCATTAATCAAGCAAAAAAAATGCCATTGGCCTTTCCAGTCTTGAATAGCTCTGCTCTATTTTTAGCGTCGAGCCTTATGTTATGGTGTTAAAGGTAACACCAAAAACGGACGGTAAGCTATTAATCCCATTTTAACCCTTAAGTGGTTGAAAAAATATTGTTTACCCAAGTGGTCGCTTTGAGTACTTTGTACAAACGTAAGGAGGTATTTAAGTTAGCACTCTACATTTCTTAGATACATAGGAATAAATAAACACATATTTTATGTATGTAAAAAATATAATAAAGTATAAAACACAAAAATAAAAAAAAAATTAGATAAACATAAAAAGATACAAAAAGGATATTTTAAGGACTTTCTGTTTGATTTTTATGACTCTGGTATTCTAAGCAAATATGTGTGATGATCACATGCCCTTTACATACTGATTTACTGCATCTTTGGCACTTTATTGTGGTTGCTCTATTTTTTTTTCGACCGCACTGGGTACACCTTCCTCTTGTTTTTTTTTTTTTTTTTTCGAATAGTTTAAGTGTCTCAGTCTCGGAACTGTTATATGGAGCTAAATAACTTTTGATGCCAACAGATAGGTTGGTGATATTTGCCCTTTATTGCAAATGGGGTGTCAGTAGTTAAACCGCTAATTTTTTTAAGAAATATCTGTGACTTGGGGCCTTATCGTAATTACTGGTGTTAAATAATATATTGGAATTTATTTCTGCAATATTCATAAGCTGATAAAATACACCAATGGCCACCGTCGAGTTCGTTCTTTGGACAGTGTAATTGCTGCACATTTGGTCGACTACATCAATTTCCCCTTTAGTTTTATTGTAGAATAGTACTCTGTCTGGTTTGTTTAACTTCTCATCTACAGAATCATCAGCTTGCTGCGTGTAAAGTAATATTACAGCCTTATCTGTTTCCACTGTAGAATACAAAGGTGGTTTCTTTCTAAAATGCAAAAATTGAGGTCTAGTTTTGCTTGGTTGTAATTCTGGTGGGATTTTCCTTATTTTATTTGTTTTTCAAAGTACCAAGCAAATTATTAATTTTTCGATGAAGAAGCTCTTAAGACAAAGGATAACTGGAGTACCAATTATCTGTGGTCAAGTTTATTTTAAAATTTTTGAAGGGCTCGACCAATCTGAAAACAATATCTGTTGCTGTGTTTGGTAGATTATATCTTATCTTATCTTATCATGAGCTCTTGTTTTTCGTTACCTTAGTAGACCTTTCGTAGACAAGTAGAGCTAACGTCTACCTTAGTGGATCCGAAGCCATGACTGTACTTCGTGTTGAAAATTGACCCAAAGTACCAATATGTTACTTTCAAATCTATCTGATCTTCTATGAGTGAACTGATTTAAATTTTCCACATTTTTTTAATATTCAACTCAGCAAAAAGATAATTTCTGCCCGGTGTTTGGCACAGTAATGAGGCTCTGAACATTTGAATCTATTTATAAAATGCATTACATGCGTTTTCTTATGATAATTTTTAGTAGAAACTGGTAACATGATTACAAGAAGGAAAATCCGGCATACCTTTCGCAGAGTACCTACACAAGAAAAGTATTATTAGCTTTTTATTCTTCCACAGCTATTGAGCTAACAATATTTTTCTTGATTCTAGATGTAGTGAAAATGACTTAAAAACAATTTTGGTAAGACTAACCTACTAATATTTTAGACTGCTAACAAATAACATTGCTAATTTAGATTTGTTTCGTTTCCACTAACCTACTAATATTTTAGACTACTAACAACTACTAACCTTGCTAATTTAGATTTGTTTCGTTTCCACTCTCGGGACTTATTTTCTTTTTCCTTGTTTGACCAGTCGAGGGCTCTACTAGTTCATCCATTATTCGCCAATAATTATTTAGTTTATTAACTAGTAATAAAAGTCGTATCATTTAAATTACTCGTACAATCATAAAAGCGTTAATCAACCTTAACAAGCAGATCTAAATGTAACAAGTGAGGTGAGGTTAGAAAAGCCGTTGACAAAATATCACCAAAGTGATGAAAATCACGTGATGCGCTCTACACACTCTGATTGGTCCAATTGGAGAATGTTAATTTTGCTGCAAATCATGTGTTGAGTAATGTGACTTATGTTTCACAACTTCATTTTCAGTATGGTTTTTCGATATTAAAATGTGAGTTTTGGTTCAAAATATTATCACTGTTCGATTCGCATTTAAAAGACGAATTCATTGATATAAATAACTGAAAATATGATAATTTGGAGAATGTGAATTTTGCATCTAAGTACACAGTTCAAATAACCATATACAAAGTATCGCTTTTTTTTGGCCATCAGTATATAAAAAATAGACAGAAACACAAATAATGTTGACCCTGTTTCCCCTATTTCGTTAAACATTTTTTTTAAATATTATATGATATTTAGCTTCTTACTTAAATAAACAAGTTTGTTACGCATTACGGTAGATAATGGTGAATTATAAGTTCATTTTACAGAGACCATGATGGTGTAAATAATCCATTGTTGGTATGGGAAAATATAATGGCGGAACTAAATAAAAATAAATATGTTTAAATAGGTATCTGAAAAAGCGGTCACAATAGATACCTTTTTTCACTTTAAAATAAGTAATTTACGTAAAATATATCTACAGATTCTATACTTACAAAGATTTTATAAAAATACAGCATAAAGTATAAGAATAATGTAAAACTACTTAATTTTTGTTGTCCAAAAAGAAGTTAGAAATTTTTATTAAGTAGTAAAAAGGACAGGAGTGACACAAAATAAAGCACAATGTTTTGCAGAAATAAAGATGGATTGTTATTACGAGACAAAACAGAAAAATTAAATAGATAGGTAGATTAGTTCAACGAATTATTAAAAGATAAATACCAAAAAGAAACAGAAATACAATGACGAACACAAGAAACAGAACAATAGCAAACACAGGAACCGACAGAAAAAGAGGTAATAGAGGTAATAAGATACCTAAAAATTAATAAAATTGTAGGAGAAAGTGAAGTGCCAGCAGAAATACTAAAAGTAGGAGAAGATATACTGTGCAATGGAGCATATTACTTATCTATTCAATTTACACGAAAGGTGATAAAACTTCTTACTGTGAAAAATACATAGGAATCGCAATATTATATTATATAATGGATTTTTGGACCTATTAACGAAAACGGAGTATTAAGACCCAGGTACAACCATGAACTCTACCAACTATTCAAAGAGGCACCAATCTCAGAATTCGTTAAACTTCAGATACTTTGATGGGCTGGTTATATAGGGAGAATGGAGACCAGAAGATTGCCAAAATAGCCATAGATTATAGGGTTATAACCTAGGCTATTTGGGATAAAACGATAATGTCTGCAAATGCCACCGCATTGTAATACTAAATAATTTTCTTCTTTTTTAAGTTCCATCTTTTATCGGGTTGGAAATCATCATGGCTATGCGGACAAGGTTGACTACCGCTTTAAATAGTTCTGCACTATTACATTAAAACCATTCCCTTAAGTTCTTAAGCCACAATATTCTTCGTCTTCCCACATTTCGCTTTCCTCGAATTTTGCCTTGCATCATAAGCTGCAATAATGAGTATTTTTGCCTTCGGATATTATGGCCTAAGTACTTAAGTTTTCTTGTTTTGATAGTCAATATTATTTTAGCTTCATTTTTTATTCTTCTTGTAACTTCTGCGTTTGACATTCTTTGAGTCCATGATATTCGTAGGATTTTTCTGTAACACCAAAATTCAAAGGCGGCCAACTTATTTTGATGCACTTGTTTTAATGTCCATACTTCCAAGTTATAAAGAAGAGTAGTGCATACGTAACACCTAAGCATCATTCTTAGGCGTAGTCCTAACCTTATATCCCGACAATAAAGAAACTTTTTACATTTAAAAAACTATGCACGTGGTATTTAAATACATCTTAATTTCTTTGATTTGGTGTATATTTTATGTTATCTATGTTCCTAGTATTTGTTGGTATCCAGAATATCTTCTACAGTATCCTCAAAAATCAATTGTATGTTTCCATCTGCTGATTTAGTCAAGATCATGCATTTAGTTTTTTTCAAATTCATCCTTAGTCCGTATTCATTACAGCATTCATTAAGTCGTTGCATTACGTTCTGTATATCATTGTCATTATCCGTCATTATTACTGTATCGTCTGCAAAACGCAAGTTTTTCAAAACTTCTCTATTGATAGATATATCTTCTATTGAATCTGAGATCGCTATCTTAAATACCGATTTACTATAGACATTAAAGAGTAGTATTGACAACCCTGCGGACCATGGTTGAACCAAAAACTTTAACCATTAGATCAATAACGTATTCATCAATAAGTTTTAATAATTCGATGGGCACATCATCTGGTTCAGTAACTTTGCCCTCTTTTGTGTTTTTGATGGCATAGATGACTTCTTCCGATAATATTGGTGGTCCAGTATCCTCTGTGGTTTGTAATGATAGTTATCATTGCATCAATTATCAAGATCAATAATCTAAAAATATTATATTATGTTTGCCTTTATTTCTGATCGAGACTGGCTTGTCCAATTACTACATTTCTTTATAAATTATGAAAATATTAGTTAGTTGCTTCACGAAAATTACACTGTATAACCGTTTTTTACCATGTTTTCTTCAGTTCTCTTTTTTTACCCCTGCTAGGAGTGCTTAGTAATTCTTCAGTATAGAGATTTCAACTATGAACCTATCCTGATCTGTTATTATATATGCTTTTTTATTTTCGCAATAATTAGTGCCACATTTAGAATATTTCTTATAAATTCGTCCATAATTTTATCTTTTGTTTTACTTCATTTAGCAATCTTCTTCTGTCCTCCGCAAGACAAAAATGTGTAGCACTTAGTCATAAGATCATCTAAACAGATTACATCTAAATATTTTTATTTCTTTTTTTCTTTTCAATACACAATATTTATTCGTTGTATTAAGTATTAGTCTTATGTATTACATTTAAGTTTCATTGGGTTTTTGCACCACATAACAATTTCCTCTGACTCTCTGTTTTCTCCTTTGTGCTAATCTTTCTTTTTAATAACACGATGTAAACAATATTGATATTACAAGTAATTTTTATTGGAAGGACAGTTCCATAATGAATTAATTACTAATATTAAATACATATACAATATTTTATATAATAGGTATATTTTTTATAATCAGTTATTTTTGTTCTAGGTAAGCAAATGGGGAAGTCGGATATGTAAGTTATTATATTAATTAATTAGGTTTTTTTAAAAACTTGTTTAACCAAACGTTCATAAATATTACAGGTAGTGTACGGTTGAGAACTTTTTCATAGATTTCGTTCAGAGATTCATTATATAGAACAATCAGAAAATATAACGAGATATACATTGCATGATTTGTCTTAAATTAGAAGAGTCCATTTTTGAACATATAACATTTATAATAGACTGGCAGGAAAACTCAAGAAAGAATTGATATATTTTATCAAAAGGCGTTTGAATTTTTTTAAAACGTCAAACTTTTATTGGCATTCTTATAAAAAACGGAGTATCTATTTAAGATAAGGAAAATTTATAGACCTTGAACCCACCAGTAACAACAACGACATATTTAACCTATAGTTCTTATGTCACACCAAAATAACAGTCGAGGCACCAAATAAGAGAAACTTAATCATCCAATGCATGCGATGTCAAGCATACGGCCAAAGTAAAACATATTGCACTAAACCACACTACTACGTCAAATGTGTAGGACAAGATGATAAAAAGATCGTAAAAAACCTAGAAACACTCCAGCTAAATGTGCACTATGCAAACAAGATCACCCTGCTAACTATAAGAGCTATGTAGTCTAAAGGGAACTAGTAGAAAACACATATATGCAGAAAAGAGGAAACCAACAGCCTCAAAACAAACATTCAACAGCCCACGTGCATGAACTGAAACAAATCAGCTAAATACCACTCTACAAAACCATCAATAAACATATGCAAACGTGACAACACATCAAACCAACCACCATTCAGAACCTAAAACTAATATAGAACAACAACTATTAACATTCCTAAACGAGTTCAAAAACATGTTCTCGCAACTCATGAGTCAAAATAGTATAATATTAAACTTCCTAACACAACTCATTAACCAAAGAAATTCTTAAACATACTTAGAGTTGCCACGTGGAACGCCAATGGCCTGATAAACCATAAGCAGGAAGTAATTACTTTCTTAAACTTGAATAAAATTGATGTCCTGCTTATTTCAGAAACATATTACATCATTTTATATCACATCATGTATTGCCGAAATATGCAACAGAAAAAATGTAAGCAGCAATTGTTCAAGTGAATGCAACGCCATGACACTTTAACCTATCTGCAATGTATAGCCCACCTCGTCACGCAATCTCCACAGATAAATACAAAGCCTTTCGCCAGTTACTTGGCATTAAATTCGTAGCCGCGGGAGACTGGAATGCAAAACACATGCACTAGGACTCAAGACTCACAACAATAAAAGGTCGTAATCTTCTAAAAGCAATGACCGACAACAACTATGATTGACATACCAACGGAATCTCTACGTACTGGCCAAGTGACCCCAGAAAACTTCCAGATCTACTGGACTACTACATAAGCATGAGACCGTCCAGAAAGAACTGCCTAACAGAATCCAGCTATGATTTCTTATCGGATCATATGGTGGTTATTATGAGCCTGAGTACCACAGTTATACACAACCCACCACCTCCTCAACTCACGTCAAAAAACACTAACTGGACAGATTTTTAATTTTACCTAGAAGAAAACACCAATTTTAATCTGCGGATTAAATCTACACATGACACAGATACAGCAGCTCAATACTTTACCATACTTGTGTAAAAAGCGGCATAGTAATCTACAGCACGAACTGAATGAAAACCAACACATACCACAAATGTTCTCCTGCACATTCGCCAATTCATTGCTAAAAAACGTCGTACGAGGAGAATCTGGCAAAGATCTAGAAACAACATAGATCTACTTATAGTCAATAAACTACTTAGGCAACTTGGAGTAGCCGTCAAAGCCGCAAACAACGAAACCTTCAAACATTACATTACAAACCTTACAGCAAATCACCTGACGCGGAAGGCGACTAAGAAGGTTAAGAAACCATAAACAACTATCCCTCCCATCCGTTAACCAAATGGCGAGTGGGTCTGTTTCAACAAAGAAAAGCGGACGTCTTTGTAAGCGAAAATCTTAGAAACGTATTTTAAACAGAGCCAGCAGACTCTGATAAAGAAGTGGAAGAACTAATCAGCGCAGCGTGTCAAATGTCCCTCTTAATTAAAAGTTTTACTTTTATGGAGGTTAAGAAAGAAATAGACAAACTCAACTCACGAAAGGCCCCAGGTTAGGATTTAATCTCGGTACAAGTACTAAAACAACTTTCTGGCAAGACCATTACTTTACTAACAGTTATATTTAACTGCATGCTAGGCTTATCATACTTTCCAAAAATATAGAAATTTGCTGAAATCATTATTACCCTCAAGCCAGGAAAAAAGCCCAATGAAGTAATATATTATCGACCCATCAGCCTACTTCCAACCGTAAGCAAAGTTTTTTAAAGATTGTTGCTACAAAGGATATACGCAAATCATGAATTCCTAATACTACTACCAAAACATCAGTTTGGTTTTCGGGAAAATTTCTCCACTACTCAACAAGTCCATCGAATGATAAATGAAATATCAAAAAGTTTTGAAGAAAAGAAATACTGTAACACTATATTTCTAGACATCTCATAAGCGTTTGACAAAGTCTGGCAAAGAGGTCTGCTTTACAAAGTAAAAATAGCACTATCCAGTAACTATTTCCTTCTACTTAAATCCTTCATATCAAATAGATGTTTCTCTGTAAAATTCAAAGACCAACAATCCAATCTCTGTTCTATCAACTCCGGAGTCCCGCAGTTGTCCCGCAATAATACTAAAATCACTTCCTTTGCTGATGACGTAGCAATACTAGCTGTAAATGAAAATCCCATACAAGCCTCACAAAACCTGCAACATCATCTGAACATACTCAGTGATTGGTATAAGAAATGGAGAACAAAAGTAAATAAAACAAAATCAACTCACATAACACTTTTTACCAACCGTCACAACATATGTCCACCTGTAAAAATGGGAAATGTAAGAATACCAACAGTAACAGACACTAGATACCCTGACCTCCATCTTGACTAACGTCTCACTTGGAAGAAACATATCCATACCAAAAGAAGACAGCTCGACTTAAAATTCCGGCAAAGGTATTGGCTCCTAGGACGTAAATCAAAATCTTAACATCCAAAACAAAATGCTTCTATACAAAGCCATACTCAAACCTATCTGGTTCTACGGAGTACACCTATGGGGCTGTCAAAGCCAACGTCGCTGAATATTATCCAAAGATTCCAATCTAAAGTGCATTCGCATTTGCAAGAGCTACGAAGTCACAAAATGAACGTACGATTCACCATGAAAATGAATTAGTAAGAGAATTATTCAACAATGGTCCAGCCACAAGAAGACTAGATAGAACCTGGCCCCAAGACCTACTTCAAAACTAAACCAAAATTGAATACCTGTAACACATTTACTTAATACTCTGTAATGATGTAGATTATAAATAAACATAATTATATTAAAAAAAGAAAGTATTTAACAGATCTGTGGTTAAAAATTAGGTAAAATGAAATATTTTTCCGAATAAAAAAAATTATTTCAAACTTATTAAGGACATATCGACTCTCCTTCGAGTTTAGCATATATTTTTTTAAAATTTCAATGTCATGAAAATAATCTAGTAGCTTCACATGAATTCATTTCGAAATGATTATACCAGAAAATTTCATGAATTATTGAAAAATAACAAGAACATTTAAAAAATAGCCCTAAAAGTCTTAAAAGTTCGTTGACTAATAAATTTTGATAATCGATATCAAAAAGTTTGGAACAACTCATTGGAAGCATAAATTAAAGTAAAAATATAGTAGCGACAACGCATTTTAAGATATAATCACGAAATAATTGAAACTTATCCAATGGGACGCTATCAATTTAGTAAGTTACTATTAAAATGAATGTTAAGATTTTAATATTTGCTATTTGGTAGCTTACTTGAATTTATAATTAAACTTTACTCATTTATAAAGTTATACGGTGCTTAAGTTTTAAAAAGATATTAGCAGTGCTCTAAAGTATTGATAATCTGCTGTCGTTCCCGTAAGTTGTATATGCAGATGCCGGAATTTATATGACGTCCATACTAAACCGGATGGAAACTTTGAAATTATATATGTTCCCTCCTAAGTTTAAACTGCAGTTTCCCATAACATTATTAAAACACGAACTTGCACACTTTGCATTCAACCTAGGAAATATTAATAATGAGGACACTTATAAAAAAATTGAATGGGTTCAAGAATTATTAAACAGTTACTAATATACAGTGGGGTTTATATTTATGAAATCTATTAATTATTAGATTTATTGTTATCTACGCTACGGATAATGGACAATTCATTAGTAGGTCTATTTTTATCTCTAAAATTACATTTTCCAAATGAGGCTATCAGCGCAAAAGTGGTGAAACCCACATTTTTTGTTGGATAGGGTTTTGGTGTAAAATACGTTCGTTAAATTATGATCGTTCAATACAACAGTGGCGCAAGCCACCTTTTAGTATCCATCAACAGATGGCGGTAAAAAGTCTGTTTTTGCACATGGCTTATTAACTTGTGTGGCTTACTTTAAAATTTCGTCAGCTGTTAGTGTCGTGCGTTTTAAAAATTAAGGTTAGAAACGAAATTTGGTTAAAAGCAAAAACTAATACATATCCAATCAAACGAAAAATTTGATGAACCATGGATAAAAACGATGATACCACGTCAGGTTAGTTAAAATATTGTGTTTCTACAAAATAAACAATTTTAGATAGATATAGATAGACATTTATTGTTTTTTTCTTCTATTGAGAATAAAAGATTTCTTTTGTCAGATCTGAGCCTTGGACAAATCTTTATAAAGATACTACACATGAACCTATCTCATCTTTTATTTTTAGTAAAATTTTCAATGAATGTTTTAACCTACGTTTCCACTCACCCATCAGTGACTCTTACAAAAAATGTGATCTCTTTTATAACAAAATTAATTGTGCTGAAAATGAACAGCTAAACAAGAATTGCCACGTAAATAAAAATTACAATAGAGGAAAGCAGACAGTGCCAGACAGGGATTAAAAGATGATACAACTCTGGCAAAATCATCAACTGACGTAGCTGTAATAACCTTTGACTTGATGAAAACCCTACCTTCCCCTGTGTTGAGTACTGAAATAATATATTACAAACGACAGCTGTTAACTTTTTGCTTTAGTATTCACAACATAGGGACATATGATGTCTACATGTTTGTTTGGAACAAGTCGGAAGCCTCCCGAGGATCTCAAGAAGTGGGATCTTGCTTGATTTATTTTTTTAACAGTTTTGTGACTACTAAAAAAGTAAGCATGTACTTCGATGAGTGTGGGGGCCAAAACATCTTGAACATGTTGAATTCGTAAATGGCTACTATCGCTGCTTGTATGCTGATAATTATTACTCGACTTTACCTTTAGCCAAATCATTATTCAAAAAAACAAATAATTTATTGTGGAACCCTGAGGTCCAACAAAAAAAGTTTTCCCAAAACAATATCTAAAAGAAATGAAAATGGGAGAAATTATCAAATGGATGGACAAACGGCCAAATCTGATGTTAAGTACTGATCCAACTCATTTAACTACGTTTTAACCAACAAGAAAGCAAAACTAGCAACGTGAGCTTGTATTGAAGGCAATTATTGATTACAATCAACCAAAAAAAGGAGTAGACTTTAGTGATCAGATGAGTTCTTATTATTACGTTTTAAGAAAAAGTTTAAAATGGTATATTAAATTAGCCTTTGAACTTTTTGCTCAGAACAGCTATTGTAAATACCTGGACTGTTTATAACAAGATTAGTTGTTCCACAAAATAATCTATATTGGAATTTATGAGAAAATTGGCACAGGAAGTTACTTCAGTTGCACACGAAGACACCACTAGTCCAAAAGAGTTCTACGTACTTGTTAAACCGTCAGGAACTGGAAAGAAAAGGAGTAGGCAATGTCAAGGATGCTATCATAAATTAAGAGAAACACGTTCAAGCAAACAGGCAAGTCATATGGTGACAAAATTAATAAATACATAAATAATAATTTATTTTTCTGAAACTTTATTGGTTTTTATTTAATAACTAAGAACATATCATTTAGTTTACACGTTTTTATGTTTTCAAATATTACGTCAAACTAATTACGTCATTACTGGTCCCCGATGGCCGGTAACGCATCGTGTACGCGCCAAGCTATCGGTCTCGGGGGACCGGTAATTCACAGTTCCAGGGTTTACATATTTTAGGAACGAAGTCAACCTGTTATAATTTACCACCTTCTAAAATAGGTCTCATTATGTTTCAAGCTATATGGGACTGTCATAAATACTTTTTATCCAAAATAAACTGTAAATTCATCATATCAATAATATCAATAATTTGCCCAATACAGGGTTAAATATGAAGGTTTTTTCAGTTGTACAATAATCGGTAGGGAAAACCAAGAGTCTCTAATTATACAAGAAGTTGCGTATAGAATTCTGAAATTCTCACAAGATTAAAAAAAAAATATATAATTAATAAATAATTAGGATATACTGACGATATATCTAAACTAAAGAAAAAAATTTTTATGGAAGCCATTATGAAAATAAAAATCTTAGTAAAACCCATCAACCTTTATGGGTTAATAGTTTCTATTAATTTAGAAGTTTATAAGTTGCTATATCAATACATAAGCAGTTTAAAAATAAGAATATGAAATTATAGTTTATAAAGACCAATGTATACCAAAACTTGTACATATATGAAAAAAAAAAGACAAAACAAAATATGAAAAAACATATTAACAAAAAAATAAAAATAATAATAATAATAATAAACAATATTAATAAAAAAAAGATACACAAAAAATATTGAAAATAAAAAAAAATAAAAAAATAAAATAAAATAAAAAAAAATAAATAAAAAAAAACCACTGCTTGCGGATCTGGATAATACTGGAGAAACATAACCACTGGGCACTGGATGCATGGATTCGCGACTGGATACCTACTACTAGAAAATTGTATACAAAATTGTATAAAATTGTAATAAAAAAAATATATGATTTTTGTAAGTTTACCAATTGTATAATGTAGAATTTTGCTGTAGTTATATTGTTTTTAAAATATTAATAATGTAAATTTTTAATATTAATAGATTGTATTTTATTCATCGTCAAGAATCAAAGTCAAACATGATTAGGCGAATAAACCATATGTTTCGCAGTCAATATCCCAAGCACACACACACACACACACACACACACACACACACACACACACACACACACACACACACACACACACACACACACACACATATCTAAACCATTCTCAAAAAGTTTGACAAAATGCTGAAGATAGAAAAAACACAAAAAGATAAATAATTATAAATTTTAATAAATTATTATTATGTTCAGTATTTAATGAATACTTTTTATAACCTGTTTAAATATATTAAAACCAGAAACTTTTGTTTGGAGAAAAATTTCACTTAGCACCTATTAAAAATAATATAAATGGTAAATATACGAGGAAACATGCTATAAAGGAAGTGGGCTGAATTTAATTAAAAATTCCTCTAATAATAATATTTTATGGCGTTACTTACTGTTGTGTAGTCTCTAATTATTATTAATTGCAAGCATCCAACATCTCCTTTACAATAGTAACGAGATGCGTTATATTCCGGACGTTATCTAAAGAGTAAAATAATTAAAGAATATATTTATTATTTACCTTAGGTCATTATGATTCTACGCCAGTATAAACATAATTTTTGTGCTTTATAGCGTATATAGAGAGAAGAGCATATACCTTGCCCACGAAATTTTATATCTGTAGGTCGTCACCTGAATAAATACAGAGTTATTACTGCACAGAATGCGCCATGGGCGATCCTGGAATATTTCCGACAGGTACTTTTATTATTTCTAATAGCTATAAAAATAATTTAGTTCTAATTTTAGTATTGTTCCCCACGTAATTCATTTTGTATGAAATAAACGCAATTGGGAACCTATTAAATAGATATGAACTAAAGATTAAAAATATTTTGATCGTTTGTGATTGTTAGGTTTATATATTATACTAAGTGAGATATAAATCCGAACATCCATTATAAATTATTATATTTGTAGTCCAAAAGACAAAAAATAAAATTTAAAATAATTCATTTCATAACGAATTTATTGAAAAAATTGTTTTAGTACGAAAATATGGATTTATGTCAAAAATATCAGTTTAAAATAACGGCGCCATTGTTCAAACATTGAGTTTGTAGCAAAAATTACCGAAAATCAATATTTATTCGTAATTTTTTTCAATACCTGTTTCCTAATTAAAAGTGTTCGTTTTTTTTTCGGAAGGTTATTAATAAAGCTCGGATTTATAGGCAACAAAAATTGAAGAAAATGGCGCCTATATAGGCAAAGATTTTTATTAAAAAAGGCAGGAATATTAACATTTAGGCAAAATATAGGCAATAAAGGAATATAACTTATTATTTATTGTTCAAAGTGAATTAACGTAATATTAACTTAAGGCAGGTATATTTACACATCATAATCATAACATTAGTAAAAATAAACTAGTAACTAAATAACTGTAAATTAATAATTAAACATTGTAACTACTTAAAATTTTATCATTAATAAAAACAACTGAATGTTTTTCAATATTTTCGGTCTTAAAACTATGTCTTCGATCACTTAAAATTAATTTGTACATTGAAAACGAACGTTCGACATCGACAGATGTAATTGGAGCATATTTCAGAGCGGATAATAAATCTAGCATAATTTGAAATTCCTCGGAAAATGTCCCATTCAAAACTTTAGCAACATTAGATAAAAACGAAAAACCTTCATTCTTGTCAAAAACATATTTCATTTTTTTTAAATTAATTGACCGTTACTTCCAGGTGCCGATTTAATTTTCGTCTTTAAATTATCTATTAATTTTACTGACTCACATAAATTTATCTCTTGTTTTTCTAATAAGGTAATTGTGGTAACTATTAATTTATAATTGTCATTGATATAAGCGAGTTCCTGTTTCAATTTGGGATTTTTTAATATTTTTTTTGCTTCTCGAATGGCTTCGGAAATATCATCATCAAATTCTGACATAACTAATTCTATTTCATTGCAGTGTTCAAAGTAAAAAAAACTGCTTCGAGCTAGGTTCCCCACCTTGTAATTACTGGTTTAGGTGGCAAAGGGACACCGGGAAGTCTTTCTTTACAAAACCTTTTTTCATAAAATTTATAAAATTATTTTTCAACGGAAACAGATTTCTTATTTCTTCAGCAATTCTATTTACCCCGTGGGCTACACAAGTGCAATGAATTAAATTAGGATAAAAAATCTTTAAATTAACAGCAGCTTTTAACATATATGCCGCAGCATGTGAAAGCATTAAAACTATTTTATTCACTGGTATAGCGTTGGGTAAAAAGAGGTTTGTTAAACTATCTTGTATAAATCGACTTATTGTTAAATTGTTTGTTTTTTCCAATTCTTTAACGGCAACTAAATAAGGTTTTCTCGCAAAGTTTTCGTTCAAAATTCCAATCATTAAATTAGCTATATACCTGCCGCATACATCTGTCGTTTCATCCACGATAATATACAAAAAATTCCCCTCTAACTCCCGCTTAATTTTTGAAATACATTCCACATAACATTTTTCCAAAGTATGTTTTCTCAATGTACTCTCGTCCGGTAAGGATTTATTAAGATATTTTTCGAAAAAGCATTTAAAACTAGGGTTATTAACTTTATATAGAGGAATGTTGGATGCAATCATCATCTGGCATAAATCTAATTTAAATGCGTCTTCCTCCTTTTTTTTTTGAACTGCTTAAACTATCCCGCAGAGATATTTGGGCTAACTTAGAGGAATTTAATTTTTCCAAATTACGTTTATGAAGTGGGGTTCCACAATGTTGGTCAATAAAGTACTTTTTTCTACTTGAAATCTGAGAATTAAAAAAAAATAATTAGAATTCTAAAACCGCTTTAGAATTTAGTTATGTTGTGGGACGAGAAAAAAAGAGAAAAAATAAAACTTACCGATTTGCCGCATGGTTTACAAAATGCTCCATCTCCTTCTAGAGAAAGTTCCGAATAAGGTGCGATCCATAGCCTTAATTTAGATGTCATCTTTTCACACAAATGTCTAAAATGTTTTAAAACGTGTTCTTTGCTTTTCGGTATACGCAACAAAACTAAACTAGGATATAGCAATTTGTGACTAAACTCTGATACAGTAACCGACTGTACAACTGATAATAAACTAATAAAGCTTAGGGATTTCCAAATAGTTAACCCTCAAGTCTCGATCAGGTACATTTTCCTAGAAATCTGTTATATAAACAAACCATTGATATATTATTATTGACCCAAAATTTTATTATATAATGGTTTAGTAATAGAATAATATCATGGGTAGTACCATGAAATTTTAAAAAAGGCACAAATAGGCGAAATTTACGAAAAAAGGCAAAAAGTGCAAAAAACAATTATAATGGGCAAAATAGGCAAAAAAGGCATTTTGCCTATAATCCGAGCTTTAGTTATTAAAACTACAAAAACATGTAGGAGCAATAAACATAAATCATAAATAATAACAAAAGTTACATAAAAATATATCTTAAGGTACACATAAATTTTTGTTGAAAAATATTCATTTATTTAAAAGTTATTCCAATTATTGTTTATTAGAAAGTTGTTTATTTGACTCTTACTAAAAAACCAGGTCGTACGTCATATAAAATCTCATTTTATTCGTTTTTATCTATATTTTCAAAATGTGTAAGTTTTCATTTTCAAAATTATAACTCCCTTTCATCATGCAATCTCTTCTGTTCACTGCTGGACATAGGTCTCTCCCATTTTTCGCCACTCTTCACAGTTCTGTGCTTCTTGTTGCTATTTCTTGGACATTCGTCTAATGTCGTCCATCCAGCGTGTTGGTGGTCGTCCTCTGCTGCGTTTGTCTTCTCGTGGGCGCCAGTCAATTAGTTTTCTGGTCCATCTTGTGTCTTTCAGTCTCGCTATGTGACCTGCCCAATTCCATTTCAGCTTGGCTATACATTCGAAGACATCACTGATACCTGTTCTTTTCCTTAAGTCTTGATTCCTTATTTTGTCTTTTTTTGTCACGCCGAGAATTGATCTTTCCATACGCCTTTGTGCCACTCGCATTTTTAGTGCTGTTGTTTTTGTGAGCGTGAGAGTTTCTGCCCCGTTTGTCATAATAGGAAGAACACATTGGTCAAATATTTTCCGTTTCATAGCTATCGGCATGTTGCTCTTAAAGATGTCTCTTAGTGAACCATACGCCGCCCAAGCAAGTGTTATTGGTCGTTGAAATTCGCAGGTCTGGTTGTCCTTGCCTATTCTGATTTCATGACCAAGATATATGTACTTTTCTGTCAATTCTACCACTTGATTTTGGATGATAAGGTGTTCACTGGGAACTAAATTTGTCATAAATTTGGTCTTACTGATGTTCATTTTTAGACCTATTGTTGAAGATACGTTTTCTAATTCTTGTACCATTTGTTGTGCTTCACCCAGAGCTTCGACAAAAAACTGTGGATTCAGTCTTTCACCACGTAGTCCTCTGGCCTTGGCTGTGCCATCATACATTCCTGAACTAAACACAATCGAGATTCATTGCCAAAGATAACCTCATTCCATTTCTGATCCAAAGCAAATCGTTCTCTGTGTCATTCAGGGTGATTATGTCGATGTTCGGAGCTAAAAGGTAGTATCGCTGAAGTGAAAAACGGCAAAAACTGCGAATTTGATGATTGTTTGCAGCCCAACTGGTCTTTTGTTCTACAAACCATTTGCAATAGACCTGGTAGTGGAGAAATGGTCTCATAGACCTATCAAATTAAGGAGACAATCTTAAGGCTCTGTTATTCTTCTGTGCCACCCTATGGCCCTCGATTTTCTTGTTCAATTGCAAACCATTGATCTGCAATAAACCTGGTACTGGTGAAGCGGTCTATTAGACCCATCAACCTTAGGCGATGATCTTAAGGCTCTGTTTATCTTCGGTGCCACTCTGTGCCCCTAGATCTTCGCGACCGGCTTTCTGAACACCATGCCCGATTACATTTTAATAAAGTATGTTAATTTTTGTGAACCCTATTCGCAATTTCCCAAAAATTGATGGAAATTTGCGTGTCTTCGTACTTTAGGCACTGTAAATGACTTTTAAACAAACTAACGCTAAATTTTGATTGGTACCAAACTTAAAAGTTAAAATTATTAGTGGTAAGCAATGTTAAAAAAAATGAATAAAAAACGAAAACTAGACTGATATTACTCAAAATTTTAATTATTTATTGTTTTTGTAAAGATAAGCCTTATATCTAATGTTAATAAAATAACATATTTTATAATGGGTGCTCAAATTTCTGACAATTTTGATATTTTGCTATTGTACTCATACAAAAATATACGGTAACTGGTATTCCAAGTTGCAGAAGATCAAGTTAAAGAGGATCAGATTACAAACACTCATAAGCAAAACAATTTTCTTATAAACAAAACATTTGAATAAAAAAAGAAATATAACCTGATCGCAGAAAAAACTTTAGGTATAGAGCATTTACAAAATAAAAAAAAATAATAAACAAAACAACAAAATTTCGAAAAAAAAAAACAAAATATAATGAAGTAATAACCCAATCAAAATAAAAAAATGTATTAGATTTCAAATCGGGACCTTTTAAAAATCAATGTTTAGATGAAAATAAATATTTTTTTCATTAACATTGATTAAAACGTCAAAATTACCAAAGAATGAGTTTTTAGATCCTTCAAAAAAGTTTTTTGGTTTTTTCTTGAGATTTGTTTAAAAAAGGCTACGGTATACTGATTTATTGATACTTTTCATAGCCTGATTATATACATGAGTTGGTATTTTAAATATGTAAGTATATATGGTTTTATAAGCATAAGAAACTAAGTTTTGCAGATAACAAAGATTTTCTCCGAAAAATAATATTTTTATTTTTGTATTAACCGTAAAGTACCATACATTTTTATTTGGCCAAATGCTAAAATATTGAATCATATTACAGAAAATAACAGTGAAATCAACCTTTTTTAAAACTTCACTCCCTTTTTAAATAGAACGCCCATGATCGTCACCCTCTTCTCACTTACCTGGTCCAGGGAACTGCCATTATTTAGAGCATAAAAAGGTTTTTGTACTTTTAAAAATGCTAGTCTACCGTAAAGTTAACCTTTTATTGTTCACCCACATCACTGCTTGGCACACAAAATTTTTTGAATTTTATTGTCAGATTTTGAGTGTCAGGTTGATTTAGAATGATTTCTGCATGCAGGTTGTTAGAAAAGGAAGTACAAAAAGAATAAAATGGCTATTGAAAACTTTTGAATTCTGAACTTATCGATTCCAGGAATCGGCGAATGATGTTCTCACACGAACAATAGGAATATTAGCTTGTCCTCTCAATGGAATGGATTGTTGTGCAAGAAAACGAAAAGGAAATGTGCATATATCGAAATATAATAGACTTAAATAAATCATCAAAAAACAAAATAATAAATGTTTATTTAACATATTTACAAGAATACGGATGATATGATGAATAGAGTGCGGATTAAAATTCATGAAAAAGCTAAAATAAGCATAAAGTTTTAATTGAAAAAAACATAAAACAGGCTAAATACTGGGTTTGCATTCAATTGCACTTAATATATTGATACAAAGATGCCTGGACGTCAATCAAGATATACACGCATGTTTTATTGACTATAATAAAGCGTTCGATAAAGTACGACATAAACAATTAATGAATGTCCTCAAATCAAAGAAGATTGACTACAACGACCTCAGGATAATATCAAATTTATATTATAAACAGCAAGCAAAAGTACGTGTTAACGAACAGCTGTTAGAAGAAATTGAAATTAGATGTGGACTCAGACAGGGATGCGTATTGTCGCCAATTCTTTTTAATGCCTACTCCGAAGAGATCATGAAAAACGCTTTTGGGGGTGAAATAGCTGGAATAAAGGTAAATGGAGTTCCCATTAACAACATTAGATATGCGGACGACACTGTGATCTTAGCCAAAAATATTGAAGATCTTTAGAGACTGGTGACCAGAATAGCGGAGTATGGAAAAGGGTATGGTCTAACAATGAATGTCAAGAAGACAAAAGTTATGAGAATATCGAAAACTCGAGAAATAACGAGAATTACACAAATGATTACATTCAGGAGATCAAAAACAGAATAGAAAAGGCTAGAGCAAATTTCAACAGATTGAGAAGAGTGCTATGTACAAGGGATTTAAAATTGGAACTAAGAGTTAGGTTGGCGAGGTGCTATGTTTTTTCGACTTTATTTTATAAAATGGAATCTTGGACCTTGAATGCGACATCAATGAAAAAACTGGAATCATTCAAGCTGTGGGTGTAAAGAAGAATTCTGAATATTTGAATGAAATTTTAAATACAATTAAAACAAGAAAATTGGAATATCTCAGACATATTACACGTGGAGAGAAATACACCTTGCTCCAACTCATTATGCAGGGAAAGATCCAAGGAAAGAGAAGCATAGGGAGGCGTAGAATGGTATGGCTGCGCAACCTGAGAGAGTGATACGGATGTACATCAAATAAACTTTTCAGCGCAGCCCTCTCGAAAGTCCGAATAGCTATGATGATTGCCGACCTCCGCCGCGGAGATAGCACACGAAGAAGAAGATGGGATTAAGCCACAATTTTTTTTAATGATAATGACATTTTTAAGTAAAAAAAATTGACTTTTCGATTCCCATTCTGGAAAACTCTAAATTGACAAACTACTTTTATATAAGGTGCTGCCTAAACCAATCATCACTAAACATTAAATATAGCTAGGGGCCACCGTTTGTATCCCTAGTATTGGAATCTTTTAATTCTTCTATAATAATGTCTTAAGGTCCATAGTAAACACACGTTGTATATTTTCATACAAAGAAAAAGATCTGCAAGTTAAAGCACCAAATAAAGGGATCGGAAAAATATATTCCACTTCCCTCGCATAACGACTGTTCGACGACAATGACTAAGTACGTGGGTTAAATCAATTTATGCCAATCGATATACCAAACAGATTTAATTTTTAAGCAAAATAAATTCTTTTTTAAATATTTCCTTAATTGCTTTTTAATTTACACATTTCACAATATCTTAAATTATATACAGGGTGTTTCAAAAAAAGATAACCCCGTCTCTAGGGTAGATAACATACTGAAAAATAATTGGGGTTTGTTTAGAAAAAAATTTTTGTAACGCCATCCGTTTTCAAGATACGGAGCGTTGAAGAAAAAAAAATTTACGCATTTTTTACGATTTTGCCGAAACCACTGGCAACATTGTAATGAAATTTTGTACGAATATGTTTTGGAAGCTGATACATCCCATGAATTTGTTTTTATCTACCCTAGAGACGGGGTTACCTTTTTTGAAACACCCTGTATAGACAAGGCAAAAAACTCGTTCGGAAAAGTATTCTCATTAGATTTATTTGTATAATCACTTTCATGAGATGTTCCAAAATTACGGTTCAAGAGGTCGCCCAGGCGAAAAGTGGTCCAGTCAAATTTTTTCAAAACAATTTTTTTTATATATAAATTGTAACAATGAATTTTTTCGGTAGTGACAATTTTTTTTATTTTTTGGATCATTCTGAACAAAATAAGTCTCTTGTAGTTTTTTGGTAAACTTTATCGTTTTCAAGTTATAAATACACTTAATAATATAAAACTGTAAAAAAACGCAAAATTATGATTTTCAAGGTCAAAAACACAAGTAAAAAACATTTGAATTCACCAAGAACCTCAATTTAAGTTAAAACCATATTTTATCATTTTTCGATAAGTATTTTGGGCCTATTGGGAATTGATGTTGCCCGATGATACAACACCAGTGGTACATACAAGATTTACTTCACATAATCTTAGATTTAAAATTGAGACGTTTTTCACATCCATCCCTTAGCCCAGAGGCCCTCTGGCTGGATTATGTTGCTCTCCGGGCGTAATCATCTTAATAACACCCTTGGTGCATAAATAACTATTAAATCACTGTTCTTTAATTGATACTCTCTGCTTAGACTCATAATCCGAGGAAAAATCTCGAGAAAGAGAAATGTGGGACTTAGGAGGATTTCCTGGTTGCGAAATTTAAGGGAGTGGTATGGGTGCAGTTCAATACAGTTGTTCAGAGCTGCTGCCAATAAAGTAAAGATTGCTGTGATGGTAGCCAACCTCCGATAGGAGGCGGTACTGCAAGAAGAAGTTCTTTAATTGATAATGAACCGCGTATGGCAGGGCGAGCGCTCATTTGTGTAATGAGAGTTTAAACTAGCAAAAATGTGTATTCTTCTATGCCTTATATCTCGCTCTTAAACACGCTGCAGCCCGAACGCCCGTCCTGTAATAAGCGCTTAAGTAAAAATTAAAAAACAATGTGTTAAAATGAAATAGGTTTAAAATAAAAAATTTTATTTAAAATCCTTTATAAAAGGTATATAATTTAAAAACCCAATCGGGCTATATCACAAAACGTTTTTGGAATCCATATTCCATCATCAGTACAATAGATGGATATGCATGTATTGAGCCACTAAATATGTGGGTAAAAACCCGTAAAAATTGTTTTTTGAATTTGGTTTACATTATATGGTGATATATTCTATGAGGTTAAAGTTACCAGTGGATTTGGTAACATGGTGACGTATGACTGAACACGTGAAGCTGCTTGTCCTGAGACGATGTGAACATGACTATGTGAACGATTGATTCAATTTGCAAGGTGTCTTTGTAAGAAACCATTCCAAATTCCGTGTCATAACAGAGCCACCTTTTGTTCAACCATTTAATCTGCTTTCCATCTACATCTTTATTTCTTAATACCAAAGAACCTTTCAGTAACGATGCGCAACGTAAAATTTGTTACTGCTGGACCTAATAATTTGTGTCCAGTCATAAGGATGATATATTTGGATTTCTGTTATCTTTTCTTCTTTTATATTATCCCATGATCTGTATCAACTTCTAAATGGCTATGTTCGGGAACCATAAATTTATGATCGATTCTCTCTAACTGTAACTTATGTACAGCTCACATAAACATAGAACTGACACGAGAATTTCTATTCTGACCTCCACAGGTATCAGAGTATAATATTACGCTTCTTGTGTTATTAAGTAGGTTTGTTTGAAGATGTTTAAAGAGACAAGATGCAATCTGATTCGTTCCTCGAGCAGCAATAGTTTCATACCACACATAACTTACTGCTCTTTCGGCCTTATTGTCATGTATGGTCCAATTGAACGTCCACAACTAACGTTTATAAAAACCTACAGAAGAAATCATTGATGGAGTCGGTAAACACTGTTGTAAATCAAATGTATATACTTGTACGGTACTATCATTTTGATACATCTGTGTGTCATTTTTTTTTTTTCGATTCGTAAAACGAAATAATTGCGAAGTTATTTTAGTTTTGGTTTGCTCATCTTGACAAAGTTGAATTTGAATTTTAAACTTATCACAAGTATAGTATGTATCAACACAAGGAGGTTGTATTACAAAATATTTTGGTGATTGTTTTGTGACAGGATTACATTCGGACAATACGTACAAAAAGTATGTCGGAAGGCAGAAAAAAGGACCTCCACACTAAATAAACTGATGTCAAATATAGTGGGTCCAAGATCCCAGAAAAGGACGAAGATGCTGCAATCAATCCTGTCCATAGTATTGTACGGGGCGCCAGTGTGGCACGAGGTCCTTCGAATGACAAAGTACAAAGACATGCTTCTTAGGGCTCAGAGAAAACCTCTGATCAGGGTGTGCAGCGCGTACAGAACCGTATCAACCATAGCCTTACAGCTGGTGGCTGGTTCTGTACCGGTGCATATTCTGGCCGGAGAAAGAGTCCGAATGTACCGAAGGGGCAATAAGATTATAGGTTCAGGGCCACAGGAAAGGACGAGGAGTCTACAGACGTGGCAGAGGGAATAGACAGCCGAAGTCGGGAAGGCGACCTGGACGAGACACCTGATTCAACTACTACTTGACACAGTTCTTGTCGGGACATGGATCGTTTAGGAAATTTACCCACCGTATAGGAAAGACCGCGAACGATCTATATCCCGAGTGTGGAGTGGTGGATGACGCGCAGCATGTTGTGTTCGAGTGCCCTGCATATCATGCAGGGCGTACCGAGCTACAGCTGGGTCTTGGATCCCCTCTAGGCGAGCCTCACGAGTTAATCGATAAAGCTGTCGATAGCAAGAGAGACTTCGACTTGGTCATTGCTTTTGTTACCAAGACAATTAATCACAAAGAGGAAAAAGAGATGCGTCTGCAAGCGAGATTACCGATCGTCACTATTTATTTTTTAACGTGTTTGTGTCATGTAAGGCAGTCAGCGGGGGAGGACCTTTTACATCCAAACTACGTTGACTGCCCTTATTTTATTTTATTTTTTATTTATTCTGTTTTATCTATTTATTTATTTATTTACCAATTTTATTTATACAAAATTTTACCGTTTTGACTCTAATTTTATTTAACTGTGGTGTACGTCTTAAGAGACATTCAGTAAGGGAAGGACTTTTACATCCGACTCAGACTGAGTTCCTCTTGTATTTCTTGTTTTGTTTCTGTTTTGATTTATGTTTTTCTTGTTCTACCCGTGTCCGTCCTGGGGCAGTTAGCAGGGGAGGACCTTTTACATCCAACCTATGCCGACTGTATCCATGTTTTAAATCTTGAGTTTTGAATGAATGTGTGTATTGAATGAATGAATTGATGAAAATAAGAATGTTTGGCGTTACTCGTCATTACCAACTGGTTCTGTCTCGCTAGTTCCATCATAGAGGAAGGGCACCCCGGTCGTCCGACCCGCGAATGAGTTGAGCCGGACGGTCACTTCACCGACCAGTCTGCCGCGAGGCTTTTGCGGGGAGGGGGAGGATATGTGGCCGCCAAACCAATGGAATCACGCGAAAAGTGCCAGAGGGAATTAGGAGTAAGGTCGGCGGGTCAGACATGCACGCTAAGTGCGGTTCCTGACCCGTCGGCTAGAGGACGAGGGGGTGAGTTTAGTCGATAGGCGGCCTCGCCACGCGGTGAAGCGTGCCGGACTGAATCCGACACACCTGGGACACCTTCCCGGATGGTCTTTTTGAAGATTCTCACCCCACAAGAAAAAGTCTATCTATTACAACAAAATCTTTATACCAAATTTCTGTTTTTTAGGATCTATTGCGCGTTGTCGCTGGGTAACTTTGTCTTCAATCTCTATTAATTATTACATGTAAGGAGACTTTTTTTGGTATGTACCTATTAGACAATATTCATTGAATATCGTTTCTCTCTTAGCCAAAGGTATACGCTCCTTGCATTTCACGCGACATGCCAGCAGTTCTTTTATGGATCTATCAGCGATAACGTTTCCTTTAAGATTTTTACATGACTTACCCAGATTTCTTTTCGTTTTTTTCACGTGTTTAATGGATCGAAGACTCTTTTTGGTAACACTGAGAGAGAGATTCGTGAAGTCGATTCATCACTTGAACTTTAATGTATTGTTTTTATTTCTGGAGCTTGATAATGTGGAATGCTTGTATAGAATCATCACTTGAAAAATCCAAATCTGATGGAATAACCGTGTTCCCATGAAGGCCTAATGATGTTGAACGTTCATTCTCGATGAAATAACTGTTTGTTGGTTGCTGAGTGCGGTGACCTAAAAAATAAATCATTATTAAAAACCAATTTAGGAACAAAAATATTTGTACAAAAACTCTTCAAATTGCCTACTATTTATTTAAAAAATGTTTTGCACCTACCTTCGACAATAGCTTTTTGATTTAGCATCAAATTTACCAGCTTTCTTTCAATATAAGAATCCATTATTGTAGGTTTTTACAATAAATATTGTAACGATAATATTTTTTGCCTACCTCAGGGTAAGAACATGGGGGTAGAAAATTGGGGACAGAAACTATGGGGGCGAAGATAGGGCAAGCAAAACAATCGTTACTGATGCGAACGGCACTCAGGGGGTTGTTGGAGAGCTGGGGTGAATGGCAAGGGGGTTGAGATTGGGGTAACTACCAAAATAAGAAAACAAGGGGTTACTGGCATAAATCTCCTGGACAAATGGGCAAAAAAAGACAAGAAGAAATACCTCTAGCTATTTAAAACGGACGCCGCTTCGAGAAAACTTCTTGCTGGAGGAAAGAAAGTTTCTTCCTTCCTAAAAAGTAAACATACAAAAAGGTTAGGAGATTTTCTAAAATAAAAACAAAAATGGATCAGAGAAACAAATCAAAACGTTTATTTTTTGATTTGTGATTACTCTGTTTTAAACTGCCATATTGCAAAGAGTATTATCACCTTAACCGCTCTTAAAACATAACACAAAGAAATTGAATCGACTCGCGATTCCTAATTACCAAAACATATTTCTACTCTTACATCTCTTACTTGACTCCTCGATGCCTTACATTTTACAAATTTCAACGCAAAATAAATTCCCCTCGCGCCTCAAAGCTAGTTTTTGCCTATAAACTTAAAACAAACAATCTACCCTTTTTTGACCTCGTTCTTAGCAACGAACCGACAAAAAAACTTGAATATTTACTTTTAAATTGGTTAACTGGAAATTTTTTACCTCACAATATATACAGAGAATAGGGGAATATTAATGTAAACAAAGACAAACAAAAATATTCTTAGTTAATACGTCTTAGAAAAACCATATACCTGACTTGCAATATTATATTAGGGGACTCGAATGTAAACAAATGACAAAAACAACTGAATACCAAAATTTGATATTTAGAATCTCAACTTAAAATGCCATAAATATATTGATCGTTTTAAAATTCATTTGCAAACAGAAAAACGAAAATATTCCACCAAATTTAAAACGCTACAATATATCTTTAAGTATCACCGTTCTTTAAGAATCGTAGAACAAAACTAACTGAATTTATATAATTTAATCAAAATAATCATTATTGTTGAAATTACTTTTCCTTCGTACCTGAGTGTTATATTTGCATATTTGGTTTAACGTAAAATTATGTCCTTATCTTAAAGCTTTTAAGTCTGCCCTTATACAAACGAATTGAAGCAATAATTATTGCACTTAACAATATTTAAAACTTTGCTTATAAAGTTAATTTTAAAATAGTATGACAGAAAATATACCTACTTCAGCCAACTCTCTACTGTGACTGTCGTGCCTAAGCCTTTCTCAAAATGCCGTCTTTCTTTTAATGAACCCTCGCGTGTATACAGAGTACGATTTGTAAAATTTCCGTGCCAATTTTTGGCAACGTTAAATAAGTTCACGACCGATATATATTTTGAGGTTATCATTCTAATTTGTTATTCCTCCATCAGTCTGTTATCCTTAATAAAGTTTTAGTTCTCTTATGTTCCATTTCACCCAAAATTGTTCGAAAGTTCTCCAGGTATTACATATATTAGTGAAATTCTAGCTAATACTGCCACCGCATCTTATTAATACAGTATATCAGCCATGATATACTCGGAGAAACTGGTTTCTTTGATCATTTTTAATTCTACAGGCAGATTTTTCGATCGCACAATCATTGATTTGGATGAATAAGGGACCTCGTCCTGGATGAATAACTCTATATATTGAACCTAAATATTATACCATAGTTTTATTTGTTCAAAACTATATTGGTAGAAACTTTTAAGTCAAAGAACTGAATGGGTAAGTACGTCCATGCTCTTAAAAACCAACTTTTACACAATCGAAAGCTTTGCTCCAATAAGCGAAATATATGCAGAAACAGACTAGTAAATACTAATTTTATTTTAAAATTTATTTTAGAGGAACAGCACATGGAAAAATGAAGTAAAATAGATGTGACTGCGAAACGTGAGTGAGGGATTAAGTTGTCGCTTGGGTAAATCATTTTATGAGGCTGTACATAACATTTAACCATATGACAGTTGAATTCCACAGAAGATAGGGAATGTAAAGAAACAGTCTAATTGTGACTATTTAATACCTTACGATGACTGTTTTAGGTTTTGAACGATGATATAGAAAAGGGTTCTCAACCAAAAGATGGAATTTAAGCATGTACTCTTTCGTGGAATTATTTTTTATGATTCAGGGTAAAAAGTAAGGCAACGATAATGTAAATATTTATCTATAACCAGATTGTTATTTCTGATATAATATATACTGTTAATTTAACATTTTGTAATACATGACAACTAATAGGTGTCAACGCATTAATCATCCGACACAACTGAACACCCTTTAATAGATGCATTACTTATGGTGATTGTTGGTGTCCAAGATATGAGAGGGAGAAAAATGCAAAGGATTAAAATAATTGTTACACAGGTGTGAAAGCATCAAACATTTGTCTCCTTTGGGCTATCAACTGCAATCTACTTGTAGGTTTTATTGATTTCTAAAACATACTGGACATAGAACAATTTGGAAAAGTGTCCGACCACCTAAAGAATGTCCTATATGTTTCTAAATATTAGCACACACATAAAAATTCCCAGATGGTTTTTCTATCTAAATTTTTTTTATTCCTGTTAAAAATCTCAGACTTGGATCTTGTGTATCCTTACTGAGAATGACGCCTCTTATTGCTTCCTGTGCCACTTTCCACTTGCCTTCACTCTCTAGCGTTTGCTCGGTTATATTGTCCTAAGATAGTGCCTCTTCAAAAAGCAGGTTGGTTTCCTGTCGCTGTCTGTGCCATCTCTTGCAGAAAAAGACTGTATGATCTACAGTGTTACGTTCATTGCAATACGTGCAGTCTGAAACACTTAACGTACGCGCGGAACGTTCCATACACAGTGAGCAATTGTGTTAGTTCATTGTCCGTAGTTTTATGTTTGCATTTAATTCAAAGGGTAGGGAGATAAGATTAGGTGTAAGCTGCGTTTTCCGTTGTACAATTTTCTGCTTTCAATCTCACCGTTCCTACCATTTAACTAGACTTGTCTGGCCTACCGTGTTCTCCATAAATAATGATCTCTCTTTAGCCAGTTATTCGATGGGAATTGTTTCGGTGGTAACTTTCAGCATAGCAGTTAATGCCGTATGGTAAGCCAAACCATCCTCAATAGACTTCTTTGTTATGTAATCATCTGCCTATATTTTTTCTTTTTAACTTTCAAAATTCACACCAGAGCTCCGTAAAGTATAATAGAGTTAATTACTCTATAAATTACTACCCGTTTTTAACCAGTTTATGTTTGGGATTATTCTGACCAACTTTGCTATCTTTTCTTCTGCCATTTTTGTTAGAGTTTTTAAATTTATTCCTAACATCCCAGGAATGTAAAGAGTTATCCCTAGATATTTCAGCTCCTTTTTCACGGGATCTTTAAGTTCTCTATATAAAAATCGATCGATCCAATGTGTTAACCTTGTTTATTCGATTGCCTCTTCAAGGAAGGAGTACTCCTCTTTTTTTTCGGAGCAAGAGGGGTATGGTAAACGTTATAACGAATGTTTGTGGAAATGTAGAGGTGGATTGCTAAAAAGCTGGGTTTCAGAAGGTGGCTTTGTGATATGGACGATATGATGAAGAGCGTAAGAAGAGTTATTGGGAAAGAAGGCTAAACAAATCGACGGAAGGCACTTCAAGGGGTTACCAGCCATGCTGGGAAGGGCTCTTAATCAGCATTTTTGGCTTGCAGTTGTTAGCTGCGATATTTAATGGGGAATGATAGTAGTATATCAAAATACTCACCAAGAAGTTCGTTTACAATGTTGTGTAGAAGTTTAGCTAAAGGGAATGGAACTTTTCTTTTCTCACCAGGAACCCTGGTGAGTATTTGCTCTCGGCGATTGCACGACGTCTTTAATATTTTTTTGGCTCGGATGTTCGAACCTGCAATACTTCGAAGGACATACCTCCTGCTGAGGGATAGGATTCTGTCCTTAATGAGTGTTAGATTGGCTACCGGATGTGTGTGTGTGCTGATGGATAGTATCTGCACTTCCTTATACAGAATATAAGGATTTTCCTTTCGGTGGCCATAATGGTGTTAATTTGGAGGCTGTTCAGTGATGCGTAGATGCAAGCCTTATATTCGATTAGCGGTCTTTTAAAGGTTTTGTAGGTGTGCAATAATGTTTTAGATGATTAAATGTGTGGATAAAATGCCGCCAACTTTGATCCTAATCGTTCGATTGGAGAGATAGGAATTTATTAGTTTAACGAAAGGAGTCGGCAGTCCAGCAAGGTGAAGTTTTTCGACCAGACTTGTGTGCCAGACCTGACCAAATGCCTTCTTAACGTCCAGGAATATGCCTATGACTTGTTTCCTTTCGTTAATTAATTGTGAGATGCAAATTGTTGCTTCAACCAATGCATTTTGCATGGAATCTCCAGCCCTGAATCCGAATTAGTAATTAGGAATGGCGAAGTGAGAGTCTAGGAATTCTACGAGTCTTTCCTTAACGATCCTCTCGTAGACTTTAGTAGATAAATGGTTCTGTACGATTCCGGGTTGGTTAGGGGTTTCCCTTTTTTGGGAATCATAACTGTGCTGGCCACTTTCAATGGAATTGAAAAATAGCTTAGCGTATTGGTGAGCAATGGGATTACATTCTCTGTTGTAAAAATCGGTCCCATCTTTATTTATACGACTTTTCATGATAATTATCTCACACTTATGTGGCGCTATCTTAAGCTTGTGGGGCGTCATCCACTCGCCAATTGGCCAATTCCATTTACCCGCATTTACCTTCAGCTTAATGGCCGTATTATCGTTAGCCGACACGATAGGAACCAACTCGTCCGCACAAGCCATTACACTCGATCTGTAGATGGGCCTACTCTTAACGCGCCGTTGTAAAGAACTTTTCACAAGCTAGGTCTTTTAGAACTGTTCCCTATGGGAACCAATCCTTGCGTTGATGGTAACTCTGTAGGCCTTTTGTTTCCAATTTATTAAATATTACTCGCCAGTCAGCGATACTAAACGCTTTTTTAATATCTACTGACGCAACGACGAACCATTTCTCATGGCGTTTATCCACTATCAACTTAACCCCGTTTACGGCATGAACTGTAGACCTACGTTTTCTAAAACCGTATCGCTTATCGCTTATAATTTTCTTATTCCTTAATTCTTTCTGTAGTCCTTCTCTGATCAGGGACTTCAGTAGTTTGCTGGGAGTATTCAGTAGTGCATTTGGCCTATATGATTTTACGGGTTCGGGGTCGTTGTCATTTTTTAACAGCAGCATTACCTTTGCCACTTTTCATGCTTGTGGAAAGAATAGTGTTTGAAGTAGTCGTTACCACTAGAAACCAGGCTAACTTATTTGCGCCACCTCCTTAACAGCTGAGGAAATTTCATTCAGTCCAGGAGATGCGATTCCTTTAGTGTAAAAAATGCAGCATCTGCTGGTGTAGGGTCCCCCTCGATCTGGCCGTCTTCTATTTCAAATAATGCAGCTATTGCTTTTTTTCCGCATTTGCATTGGCATGTGATAGGACTGCAGGCTACCGTATATTTTACAACAATCTGGTAGACGGCCACGGATACGGCTTGGTTTATTTCCTCATACAGCTGACTCCAGTGATCGCTTTTTGATTTACGGATTACTTCTACTACTTTCATCTCTTTTTATTTTAAAACTTATTATGTTTTCTATCTCTTGCATTATTTTGCTGGTTCTTAACGCACTCATCACTATATATAGAAACTGTTATTTATCGAATCTAGCAGAATTTAACAGAGAATCATTTTTTTTACTTTACTACATTTTATAAGTGCAAATAAAAAAAAAATATTTAGATATCAGTATTTCGACAGAAAAATTATGTTATTTGTCTGTATTGTAACATTTTTACACTTCAATAAACCTTGGGGTTTACCCTTGTATTTTGTAATTTAAAAATTACATACATGGCGTAATATTTAGCTAATAAAATGTAAAAACCCAATCAGGCATTCTTCTCTTTTTACAATTTGCTCGTAATAAATGGATTTAATTAAAAAAATCTGTGTATTTGTGCTCCACATCCGCTTATATGTTGTTTTTAAACAAAATTTCTAGTTTTATCTTGACCTAATTTTTATAGTACGAGGGAATTTATAACTTTTTTCAGGCCTTTAATTTTTAACTTATATCTCAGTCCCATACATCATGATGCGTCTGCTATTGTATTAAAACATTATGTTTTATGGTCATGTTTATTTTTTACACATTCAAATAAGGTGAAATGGGAAAATGTGATATAATTTTTGAATAGTTCAGTTTCATACGGGTAAAACTTGCATCTGGAACAATGATAAAACAAAAAATGTGCAATACTTCAAATAAAGTTATTAATTGATCTTATCTTTCACATATACGCAACTTTTTTTAAAAAATGTTTGAAACTATATCAGTATATCATATTTTCCTTGAAATTTGGGGCAAATGTACTAATTCTGTATACCAACCTATAAGTGCGTTATTTAATACATCACGGGGCAAAAGTACAAAATTTAAAGTATAAAGCTTGAGCGTAAAGACAACAAATATTCCAAAAAAACTAATTATCTAAAAATCTGTGCTGTGTAACAAGTCCGTCACTTCAATAATTCTTTCAACACTTTTAAATCAAATCTTTAAATCAATATCCATTAAATATCTCTTAGTTACTTTTAATTTCTAAGTTGGTATTAAGCAGCGACTCCAAGCGGCAGTTTTGGCAGACATGCTTATCCGACTAACGTCTAGTTGTGACTCTTGTTTTGACCTCGGAGAAGAAAAGTTGGGGTTAAATTAGTAGGCGGCCAGAGATGCGCTAGAATTTGTTTTAAGAATATTAAATTTTGTTTTTTTGGGAAGAAGAGAAGTTGAAGAAAGTTTTGGTTTGTTTTTTTGTGTGTCCCGGTTGGTTTATATCCGCTTTGAGCCGCCTACTGAATCACTTAATCAGGGGTCAAGGATTCGTTATTTTTGTTTTTTTTTAGGATTTAGTTTAAGAAAAAGGGTTAAGTTATTCCCCATTGAATTTACACCTGATCCCCAGGGTTGATTCTCATCCATCCTTATCCTGTTCCTGCAGAGGTCCGGATCTCTGTCAGTCTATTCCCGGACAACTTCAGGAGACCAACCGGAAGGACCTCCCTCGTATAGAGTGTGGAACACTGAAGTTTTTTATTCATCAATTTTAATAATTTGTTATAATATTTTAACTTTATATTATACTATTTCATATAATAATAAAGACATTTTTTTAAAATAATACTGAATAGGACTAATTGTCAACTACAGGTTGAGGTTTTAAATCCTCCCTATTAAATCTATTGTACGGTTTTATGTGTACACATTTGATCAGAGAGTTCGTTATTGGTATTTTTATTAATATATATTTAAACCTTTGACACATATCCTGTCAGGATAGTGTCCATATTACTTATTAATACTTTTAATGGAAAGCCGAAGTACAGAATTACATTTCTAGTAGGCAAGTAAATTACCTTTTTAGGTACAATTATTAAATGTTGTTTACTTATATTTATTATTTGTAAGTTCCTTAAATAGTATTAGTTCCTACCTTTCAGTAAATTTAGATTCACACGTAATCTTGGATAAATTTTGTAAAATCAGGGAATTTCTTTTAGTCGACTTACTACCTCTTCTGAGGTTAATATTTCAGAAATATGACACACTCAGAACTTTTTTTGTTGTCTTCGACTTGGGTGCTTAACGAACTACTGACAATAACAAGTTCTCAAATGATACGTTAACACTAGGTTCTTGTGTATCATATCCTTCTTTTGATGCAGAAGCCACTGCAGTATCACCTGCTATCGAATTCCAGTTAACAAACATATATTCTACCTTGAGAATCGTTCCATCTTTTTATTGCTTCTGGTGGAAGAGCTTCATTTGGTATAACATTTTTGTTAATTAGAAAAATTCCACCTTTTCGGAATCCACCCTCTATAACTTCTATTGAAATAGCATTCCAGATTTCGCACAGTACCTGCAAAAGCATTCCCTTGGCAGTTCTTGGCATACATGCTGTCTTTGCCAAGATATCAACTTTTCATCCCATTTTAGTTTAAATAGCCGAAAAACAAACAGATCTAATGGTTGCAATTGTTGCATGTTGTTATGTATGTTGTTCTCAAATGCTGTTTCAAGTCTGCCTCATTTGTGACTCGGCCAGTCCACGGGATCTTAAGTATTCTCCGATATAGCCACATCTCAAATGCTTCCAGTTTTCTGCACATATCTTCATTCAAGGTTCACGATTCAACACCATAAAAAAGCACATAGAAGACGTAGCACAGCGGTATTCTTACTTTTGTAACAAATGAGATATGTAAATGAAAATTAAATAATTAAATAATTATTTTAAACATAACAAGAGTCACGAACACTGGGGTTTTCGATTGTCATTAATATTTTCAAACATGCCATTCAAACCATACATAGAAATTTTAACAAATTTATACAGACAAGCAAAAGCTAAGGTAAAAAAAAGCAAAGCTCTTCACTCACTCACTCTTCACTCTAAAAAATATATTCCACAAAATGAACTGACAGAACAGAGGCCTACCATTGCAAGAGAATACCTAAGCCATCTAAGATTTGCTAACGACATTGTTCTGATTGCTAATAATCCTGCACAACTACGAGAACTTATAAGCAGCCTAAATGCAGCTAACAATAAAGTTGCATAAACAACACTGCACTTGAGATATATGTACCTGGGACAGTTAATACATAAATTATTAAATACAAATTATAAAAATCTTGCTCCTTACTCCCAGAAATCAACAAAATAATGAAACTGGCTTAGATATTTTGGTAGAAATGCAGTTACATTCAAATCGAAGATGCAACTCCACCTGAAGAAAAAAGCATTCGATCAATACAAATCATGACAAAGAGATAATAGCGAAACTCACTCATTCAAAGGTTAATGGAGCAATGCATGCTAGGTATAACAAAGAGAGATCGACAAAGAATAGAATGGATTTAAGAGAACCCCAAGGTTACTGATGTAATCCACAGAATTAAATCTTTAAAATTGCAGTGAGCGGAACATTTATCGAGAAGAACTGACAATGGATGGTCCACTAGAATTACATTGTGGTATCCAAGATGCGCCAAGTAACCAAGAAGACGTTCAAATTTAAGATGCAACTATGACATAAAGAAACAAGTCGGTACAACATGGCACAGAGAAGGGAATATTAGACAATCGTGAGCAGAAATTAAGAACAACTACATATGTAAAATAGGGTGCAGCATAATCGGTAGCATACGCTGAGAATAATGATAATGAGGATATATACATACAGGGTGTCCCATAATTAATTGGACATTAGCTAATGGGTGAAAGCTGACATCAAAATAAAGCGTTTGAGCTCAAATTGTCTAGGCAAAATGTTGCTAGTTTTCGTTCTACCGGGTGATTCATTCATATTTTTTTATATTATTTTTAGGGATATATTGAAAACTATTTAACTGATTTAAGTGAAATTTAGTATCTTGCTATTATTTAGTATGCTTAATATGAAAATGATATTAGTTTTACCATTGACACTAGGTGGCGCCACCTACATAAATATTAGTTTATTATTGTGGCCATAATTTTTTGTCCGCCCTGTATAAACATTCTAGGAAATAAAAGATAGATAACATTCAATTCTACACAAAACAGGTATTTCTGTTTCAAATCAAAAAAGTACACCGTTTTCGAAATAAACGTATTTTTTAGAGACGTGAATAAAATGAAAAAACTTTACAAAAACTTATGTAAATTCAAACATTATTCAAAAGGCCTTAAATACCAGTGAATATTAAATGTATTAGTAGTAGATATTTTTTGCAAACAAAATGGATATGATTGAAATAATTATTTTTATTAAACCTTTTTCACAGTAGCAAATTTTAAAAAAATCAGAAATTAAATTTGAAGTGAATATAAAACAATTGACAAAGTGAATAATTCATAGGTGTTCAAAATGTTCACCATTAGATAAACTACATAATCTAAATCTTTTGTGTAAGTTTTGTCTTATTTTAAATAATGAGTTTCTTTGGGCCCTAATTACGTTAACTCCTTCTACAATATTTTTCCCTAACTCTTGACGGTTATTATATTTTATATAAACAATCTATAGGTATACACTACCTCTACCAATCCACCGTTGAGGATAAATTTCATCGAGATAATTTCTAAATTCTAGGCTATAATGTGGTGGTGCACCATCATGCATGTACCAAGAGTTACGTCTCAAATTTAGAGGTATATCTTCTAAAAGAGTTGGTAAGTCTTCTCTCAAAAAATTTAGATACGTTACTCCGTCAAGCCTAGTTGGTAATTCGAATGGTTCTACAATACAATCCCCAAATATGCCACACCAGATATTTATGGAAAACTCATGTTGAAAATGATGTTCTTGAAATGCATGAGGATTTTTTGTCTCATAGGTATGGCTATTGCGCCAGTTACACACCCCTTTTAGTAAATGTGGCTTCATCGGTAAATAAAATTTTATTATAAAACATTGGATCGTCTAAATGCCGACCTATCATAAACTGACTAAATCGGAGCCTTGCTGGAAAATCCTGTGATAAAAGATTTTGTACTGGAGTAAGACGATACGGATACAGATTTTCTGTCCGTATTATTCTTGACACCGTAGATTTGCTTATACCAGTGGCCGCAGAAACAAACTTTATACTGGTTTCTGGGTTTTTGCAACACGCACAACAATTTCATCCTCCATATCCGCATCAATTACTCTCGGTCTTCCAGCATTCCTGTTTCTTTGAAATGAAATGACCCTGTTTCGCCTAACCTGTCGAACAATGATCTAATAGTTTTATGGTTTGGCTGCCTTCTATTGGGATAAAGTTCGAAATAGCGTTGAGCTGCTTTACGAGAACAAAAATTTTCCTGGGCATACAAACAGATCATATCGCGCATTTCTACATTAGAAAATTCACTATGACGTGGCATTTTACCTTTATCTTATGTGGTTTATAAAAAACTTAATAGCACTTTGACAAATAATGACTCGCACTGCACTTTGACTACTAATAATAAATAAACTCGTAGTTGTCTTGACGTTGCCATTAAGTTCACAACATTCCTAGGTACCTGCTTGTTTTGCAAAAAATTAAATACAGACATGCGTATCATTAACAAAATACGTTTATTTCGAAAACGGTGTACTTTTTCGATTTAAAACAGAAATACCTTTTTTGTGTAGAATTGAATGTTATTTCATGTTTTTTTTCCTAGAATGTTTATACAGTGCGCACAAAAAAATTATGGCCACATTAATGAACCAATGTTAAAGTTGGTGGCGCCAACTAGTGTCAATAGTAAAACTAATATAATTTTCATAATAAGCATACTAAATAATAGCAAGATACCAAATTTCGCTTAAATCGGTTGAATAGTTTTCAATATATCCCTAAAAATAATATAAAAAAATTTAATGAATCACCCTGTAGAACGAAAACTAGCAACATTTTGCCTAAGCTTTTTGAGCTCAAACGCTTTATTTTGATGTCAGCTATCACCGATTAGCTAATGTCCAATTAATTATGGGACACCCTGTATATTTTATTCGAATTTTTTAAATTTCTATTTGACATAAAAATATTTAATTGACTTAACCTACACCACCATAATTCAAAAATGCCTCTGTTCCTCGGTTTAATAGTACAAATTATATGTTACTAATTATATAATAAAAAAAAATTTCAAAATAAATCTTTTGTGTAACGAAATGTAACGTTTATTAACAAGTAAAGTAAAATATATTGCGAAGAATTTCATTTTGCTTCTTTAATACCAAACTGTAAGTTCCCCTAGACTATATAGCCTAGAGCATCAGCATTAACAAATTCTTCGATTCCTTTTTGTGTTCCCTTTACTCTCTTTTAGTTTTAATTAACTTTTAGGTTATTTTAATGAAAAGCATCTGTCAGGAGTAGATAATTTATGTTTAGCAAACCCGAAATACCATCAAAGAAGACCTGGCCCCAAGAAATCTAAAGGCAATTTAGGGCATTTCCTGTGACGTTTCTACTTGGCTAAACACATCAAGATTTATGTGTATCAAATAAGGGTATGTATGTGTGTGCGTTTTCCTTGTGAGTGTGTGTTACAGTACGTTAGACGGAATTTCACTCACCACTTAAATCGTACGCTTCTCTGTTTGTCTGGTCTGAATTATTAAGTTTCTTTGATTTGTTTAATTATCTTCTCAAATCAAATAAATTTTCGTACATATAGGATTATGATGCAATAAATTATTCCTTTACAGAAAATATTAAATTATTAAAATTAAAAATGTTAAATATTTAAAAAATAATTAATATGAAAGTACTAAATATTGTAAAGAAATCGAACTGTCTAAAATTAATTCCGGTTACATTATTGGTGACTCTTTTTTTTTAAATATTTTACTTGAAATTTTTAAGATTACCTTTTGCAGATATCGGATCTGTTTAAATTAAGTTTAGCCTAGTCGTCAAAGTTTTGGCCTCTAAAAATCATACGAAAGCTAAATTTTGCTAAAAATGTCAATTTTGGGACTCCAAAAAGGCTTACCGCTAAAACACTCATCGTATAGGGGGGAAAACGGAAAAAATCAAATTACCAAGAATCTGTACGGCGTAGAAAAAAATGTTCAAATAAAAAATGTAGCTGAGACAATTTTAAACACAAGTGTTGATTTATGTAACACCTTAATAGAAACTGACTTTATTTGAGGCACAATTCAAAAATTGTATATGAAAGTTGCTCTCTTTATCTTTAAAAGGCATTTTGATTTATGTCGATAGGACACTCTAATCAAAAGATATCTACAGAAAAAGTGCTAATAAATATTTTTGTTGAAAATTATCTCAGCTACATTTTTTAATGGAAACTTATTCTTCTTCAGCGTACAGATTCTTGGTAAATCGAATTTTTCCGAATCTTTTTTAGGATCCCATAATTGACATTCTCAGCTTGTTCGTACGATTTTTAGACGTTCTGTGACATTTTCGTCTCTAACGTCTGAAGTAGTTTTGAAAATTGGTTCTCGCAGAAAAATAGAATTAAGGATCCCACTGCGCCTAACAAGAGAACTAACATTCATGGTACAATGTATTCATTGTACCATGACTAACATAAGTAAGTTGAGTCAAATATTTAATTTTACATAATGACTTTTGTTTCAGCTTACATATCCCATACATTTATATTTTAATTTTAAAATTACATACTATTTAGATTCTTTAAATAAATAGTTAAATAAATTATTGAATATAATAAATAAATAATTAAATTTTAAATAGTAAATGTATACATTTTAAATTTTACTTACATAGTCCTTGATTTTGATTGGTCTAGTGAACCTCAGATCACTATGTTTTATTCTCTTGAATCATTTGTGCTTTTTGTTAGCACTACTTTTGTCTTCACTGGTTGTAACGCCCCAGTATGTTCACAGTTTTAAAATTATTGCCTTGTATGTAGAAATCTGACTTAATGTCACTCTTGATCGGAAGCATTCGCAACTTAGTTATTGCACATTTGAAAATTAACAACCTGTTGGTTCCTTCTTTAATTTGTAGACCTTTTAAGTGTTTGCTTGGTGATTCCGCTGGTAATATAATAACCTTACCTATCTTAAATTGAAATAACGTGGGGAATAATGCTACCTGGAGCCTACAGAACCAGTCCAGTTGAAAGTCTTTATGTCGAAGCAAATGAATCTCCACTTTCTATTACAAGATTACGTCTCAGTTTACAATACGCAAGCAAGCTATCAACTAATCCAAACAACACGGCCTACCCCTATACTTTCTCCACACATTACCATTCTAATTACAATTAAAATCCTAATCTTCGACCATCATTTAGCAAAAGAATTAGCAACTTCACATTTCCGGGTGCATACCAATATTGATTATGCTTCCCCTTTTGACTATACAAATTCCATAAACAGATCTATCAACTTATACTCAGGACAATACCCCTTCATTTCTTTTTCTCCAAAAATTGTCAACTAGTTTATATCGATGCATCAAAAACACCTGAATTGGATACAGTGGATTCTGTGCTCAAGTTTCCACTATCTAAGGACTACTCAATATACTCTGCTGAACTTTTTGCGATATCCAAGGCAGTACAACAAAGTTGAATCGACCAGAAGACATGACAGTAATATTCACAGATTCCTTAAGTATAATCCAGGGAATTCAGAAAATATATCCGAATCATCCGATTTTAGAACAGATTAACAAAGACCTTGTGACTCTACAAAATAATCAGAAACAACTACATATTCTGTGCATACCATCTCATATGGGGATACCAGGAAATGAGATAGCTGATCAAATGGCCAAAGAAATTTGTAAAATGGAGAGATCCGATGATAGAATTAACCAAATTCTTCACTCAGATATGAAAAAATTCATCAATGAGTACACAAAAAACTTATGATTACGAAGATGGCAACTCTTACCAAATAATAAATTGGGGCAAGCAAACCCAGATCTATCAGCGAAAACACCAAATTTAGTAAAGCGAAGGGACCAGGTTGTACTACATCGTATCCGAATAGGACATACCAGACTGACGCACGAACACCTACTAAGGAAGGAACCTCCTAGAATATGCTACACCTGTGACACCAATATAACTGTAGGCCACATTGTTATAGACTATCCATTATATCAAATGGAAAGACAAGCTACTGGACTACCAAGTGATATAAAGTGCACTTTAGACAGTGCGAATTGTGACAAAATCATTATTTTTTTAAAGAAAACGAAATTATATAATCAAATATAAGTGATACTTGAAAAAAATTCTAAATTATAATCAACTTTGTAAAAACTTTATAGTTTATATTTTATATTAATTATTATAGTATATTATAGTCTGTATTGTACCGCCGTTAATAACCTTCTATGTTTGATGCGGGTTATTCCCAATAAAAAAAATATTGCTACCTAAAGATATACAACCTAATAATATTTAATCAATGAACACTATCAATCCTTTGGAATTCTGTTCACTATCCGTGTAATAAAGCATTCTGTTCATATACTCAATTTTTTATATACTTCTGTGCTTTACATTTTTTACATAAAAAATTGACTTAGTTCTGTTTTTTCTCATAAAAAACTGTGTAATTATAGTATATTTCTTCTATTCTATTCTATTTTCTATAACTATTCATTATAATTCTCATAGTTTATGAGTTTAACATTTGCTTGATAAAATAACTACCGAAATCCAATAAAGCCGTTAAATGACACAGATCTCGAATGGCATCCGTTTCAAAATAAACAAAATAAGCCTATTAAATTGGTTGCAAGTAAACTGCATCAAACTTGCCAAGGTATGGATATAAGGGAAGATCTAAATAATAAGGGATATAAAATAAAAAATATGACCCAATTACTAAAAGAAAAGGATAAATTATCACTTCCACTTGGAGTAAGAGAAAAAAAAGTATACAAAACTACCGCAATTTTACACATGAAAGTGACCATAGAAGCTTTTAAAAAACCGAAATTGATTCCACGATGTAAACGATGTCAAGAATACTGACATACACAAAATTATTGCAAAAAATAACGGAGAAAGTAACATTCATCGAGAAACATTTAACAAACGATTGTGACAATACTTAAAATAACGAACCTAAATGTGTACACTGTAATGGTGAGACCGGCCCTGGCAAGGTACGGTTAAGTTGTACTGATATCGTACTCCTAGTTTTTAATAAAAACAAGTGGTTTTATTAAATAGTTTTTTAAAATTAAAGTGTTTATCTACTAGATACTACTACGTAAGTCATCTATACGTAATTATTATTTTATTATTGTGAAAAGAAAACGTCAAATAATAAATATACACTACCGTACAATCATTTTGTAAGGTTAGCTGCTATAAGTAGCTTATAGTAGCATGCGATTGGTTTTTCATTTACCAGAGTCGGAGTAAGGCCTTCGCCACCGCAGCTTAAAATGACTTCACACAATGTAAACACACCTTCCGATCTAATCAGTCCAGTAAATCAACGTTCGAATATCACAAACAATTATGCTTCAGCCGCTTCACATTATTTTCCGAGTAAGAACCAAGCAATTGTATTTAGTTGTATCGATAATGCTAAACTGCAGGATTATCTCATTCCTTAGGGTACAATCATCAACCCAAAAAATATTATTTTTTCATCTAGATTATCTCATAATAGAATCTGCATGTATTTGGCAAACAAAACCGTAGTAGATAACTTCATGACACAACATGGCTCTATAGAAGTACTCGGCGAAGTTGTAACAGCACGAAGACTTGTCTCTCCAGCAGAAAGACTAGTCTTGTCTGGAGTCTGCCCGTCAATTCCTTATCAAGTATTAGTTGAAGAATTACAGAATATCGGTTTAATGCTTATAACATTTCTGAAAATTAGCTCGACTCTTCCCGAATATAGTCACATATTGAGCTTTCGGAGGCAAGTTTATATAAGCCCTATAACATCACCAATTCCAGATTCTATTCTAATAAATTTCGACCAAACACCTTACCGCATATTTTTCTCACAAGGTACACTCACCTGCTTTATTTGCAAAAATGCAGGACACATATCATCCCAATGCAAAACCAGTTCAGTAACGGAATCAACTCATATTGAGTCAAACAATGAAGTACCAAATCAAACAGCTTCAACAAGTATACTACACAAGGTACCAAACACCCAGCAGTCATCAAGTTATCCATTATCAAATCCGAGCATATCACCTAAATCTACAAATCTCCACGACAAAGAAACTACTAATACTCCTACTCATAGCAACACTTTTAATCAACCTCCTTCAGCGGCAATACCGTTTTCACAAACTTCGGAAGCAATATTTTCCAATCTATCAGCTCTTTCTCCATTAGATACAACTGCAGAAAATTCTAATAAAACTGATACATCACCACAATTTTTTGAAACAACCATTTCAACCAATCTTACAAATAAAACTACAAGCTCGACTTCTGTCACTACCAATGAGTTTGCTCCAGTACTTCCAAATGTAATAAAGCCACATCATCTAAGTAAAAACTCTAATAGCAATTGCGAAAACGCAAGTTCTTCCATAAAACGCAGTATTGGTGAGATCGACACGCCTCCTTCAGATTTAGCAATTTCATCAGAAAATCTTTTTGCAAAACCCAAACTCTCTAAACCAAAAAAAACCACGCTTATCTAAAGTCCAATCTACACGGGAAACTCTTGAAAATTTCATTGATAATCATACCCCACCATTCGTTTTAAATTTCCACCAATTGTCCTTACTGATTGATAACGTCCAAAGCTCCCCTGACACTATTGGCGTCGTAAAAGAATTTACAACTGATATGGCTGGTTTACTCCATCTTTTACAAAGCAGCTATCAATATGCAAATGATAGATCTACAAAAAGCAAGTTTACAAAACTTCAAAAGAAACTATACAACCACTTAGGGAAAGAGATTTCTGACTTAGATAGTGACTCTTCTGTAGACAATCGTTCAGTATCATCTAACTCTCAGGTGTGAGGTTCCCTCACACGTCGGAATAACAGGAAATGAAGAAGCTGACAGGATTGCACAAGAGGAAATTTTAAGTGATTTGTCGGAGCCGATAGACAAGTGTGTTTCCAGTGACTTAAAAGCTTATTTTAAAAAGTGTTGTGTTTGTGGCGAAATGAGTGGTCTCAAACTAATTCCAATTTAAATAAAATCAAAAATAATGTGTCTCAGTGGTTTCCATCGTCGTGTAATTTCCAAACAAATTGCGGTTGCGCGTTTACGTCTAGGACATACCAGATTAACGCACTCCTACCTTTTCACAAAGAAAAATCCACCTATATGTGATCAGTGTAACGTCCGATTAACAGTCGAACACTTTTTAACAATTTGTAGTAAATATGACCAAGAAAGACAGCGCTACAAGATCCACTCGCTCTACCACAGGCTTTAGGTCAAAACTGTTCCTGTGACAATATAGTGAATTATCTTAGATCCATAAACATTTTGTATAATCTGTAGGTGTTTAACTTTGTTATTTATATTTTGTTCCGTCGCTAATAACCTTTTGGTGGATGCGACATCTTTTTCTAATAAAAAAAAAATAAAAAAAAAACTGTAATGGTGCCCACTTAGCCAATTATAAAAGTCATACCACTGCTATAGCTCTTCAAAAATTATGAAACAAACATAAACCTACAACTACCCTACAAATTAAGGCAGCAGGCATGGCGAATCCTATATAAATCCATCCAAGGGAGATTAGCGAAATCCAAACATATGCCCAAAATAGCCTCTATGGAGCCCAAACAAGTAGTAGAGAATGACCATAATTACTACACCCATACTACACATACTAATAGAATGCATAAATAAGCAAGAATTGTTCAATTCAATTGAACAATTAAATAAAAAAATTCAATAAAAAAATTTTAGAATGATTAAATAGCATAGAAACTAATAGGAAATAAAATTGCGGAAGAGCTAAGAATATTACATTGGAATGCAAATGACCTCTTGCAACATTAGCAGGAGATACTGTTTACCTTAACGATCAAAAAAATCTATATATTATGTCGATTTTAAACATATTATGTTTAATATCAGAGACACGCTTCACAAAACAAACGGATAGGATATCAAATATATCAAGCTCTTCTCCTATCACTAATTTAAATAACACAAAAGTAATGATAAATCAAACTATTACAAGAGACTTAGATGGAAATAGATTGAAAGTATCAAAGAGTAGATATAGCTAGGTTACACGATCAAACTGCGCAAACAGAATCACAGATCACTAAAAGAAAAGAACAGATCAGAAAAATGGCACAGGTGATTAGAAGAATCCAAACGACTTAAGCAGCGGTAGAAAGAAACACATACATTGTGTTGAAAAACGAAAAGAAACCAATAAATTTAAAGAAAATAATATTCAAAGAAGTTGTATCCTTCTAGTTATGAAGTATGTAATGGAGAGAGTGGCACTTACAGAATCATCAGCCAATAGATTAAAAACAACAGAGATTGCGATCAAACGATATATATTAGGAGTTTCTCTTAGAGAACATATACGAAACAGGGACGAGCAAAATAAAACGAAGATAAAATATGTAATTAAAAGAATTGCATAAATAAAATTTAGCTGGGTAGGACACGTAGTATGACAGGACAATAAAAGATGGACCAGAAACATTGTATATTAAAGACCACAAAAACATAGTCGTAGTATAAGACTACCACAGAAACCGTGGCTATACGATATCAAAGCCAAATTATCGAGAAACTGGAATCAAATAGAATAAAATAGAGAAGAATAAAGAACTCGTGAGGAGGCATTTGTGAAGGAGTGAATACAAGCGGATTGAAAAAGAAGACTAGAAGAAAGAAATACTAACTTTTCCTAGACTACAGTAGATAAGTACGAAAAATATGAGTATGACTATCGCCGTAAAGTATATTTCTCAAAATTGTCACTAAAATTGTTGATAGATGGACATTTTATTAACACTATTATAAAATTGTTTTGCTTTGTTTGAGCAAACCAAAAAGAGGCAGTAAAAAGTTCGTGCGAAACCTTCAGCGTTGTAGAGCGTTGTATTATGTAAATCAAGTTATGACTAACATGCAGATATTTAAATATTATAGTTACATAATAGCAAAACTTATAATTTTTACGGTAGAAGAGAAAAAATTTAGATAAAGACATTTGTCTAAAAATAAAACAATTTTAGCTTCATAGTACAAAAACGTCTCAAAAACTCCGTAACGTTTTAGTGAATGCATATTCGTTGGAGCACATCGTTACGAGACCTTTTTAACCTTCTCTTTGATACGTTTTCCGATATTTTCCACCATTTACTGAATATTGGAAAATGATATTCCTCAGGAATATCAACCGAACAAAATTCCCATCTATTTTCGTTTTTATTGCCCTTAGTTCGAAAGAAATTTTCCGAGGAAATTTACTTTATACAATTCGTCTTACAAAAATGTCTACATTGGGGCATCCAGATTAGACTATTTCCCTAGAGGTGAGCCAATGTTCACGGAAAAATAATGCGGTAATAAAATTCTTAAAAATATTACACCGAAAAATTTTTTGTTAACGTTATAAAAACTTTCAAGATAATAAAATAATTAAAAATAATGAATATGAGAAATACGCAATAAATATTTTTTAAATGCCAATTTTTAACCTAATAGCCTGCGGTTCAACAACCTAAGAAGACAAAAAAGGACAGGCGTTAGTAGTTTGGGCGTTAGTTATTTTTAAACCAAAGCTTCCATACTGGCATTATCCTTTTTCTCTATAGTAAAATGCTAAGGTGAGTGTCACGGAACTAGCACCACGAGAAGGCGTCACGGGTAGCCACACGAAATAACAAAATAGTAAAATGTAAAATTCTTAAGTTGAATTTGTTGGCTTTGTGTGAGTAGTCAGTGTTAAACTTCTTTTTATTTACTCAGTAAAGTTCGGAATTGAAGTAAAAAGTATGGGTCGAAAGACCCATATTTCACACAACAGAAGAAAGTTCGTGCTTTAACGTTACTTGAGAAAAGAGACTCTGTAATAACCGTAGCACGCGATATTGGTATTTGAGAGAGGCAATTTATCAATTGAAAAGTTCGGTTGCGTCGTTGCCTTTAGGGACTGCTCCGAAAAGAAAACTTGGTTTTGAAGTTCCTAAGAAATATCATCTAGGGCTGACACTATCATCAGGCGTGAAGTAATGTGAAACCCTTCCATAACTGCCACAGACCTCAAAAATACACATCCTGATTTCCTTTATAACGTTTAAACAAGAACGATTCGCCACCGGCTTCAGAAAGATCTTGCATTACCAAATCGACGTACTACAAAGAAACCCTTGCTTACAAAATTAATGAAAAAAAAAGATTAGATTTTGGTAAAAGATACCAGCATTGGACACCTGAACAATGAAAAAAAAAAATCATGTTCAGTGACGAAAGTACGTTCAGGTTACTAAGAGAAAGCTCCAAATTTTTTCGTCGTCCACACACCGCGTCAAAGTACGACTCAAAGTTCACAGTTAAAACCGTCCAAAATCCTGAAAGTTTCATGGTATAGGCTCAGTTTGGTAGAAATAAAGGAAGGCCAGGGTTCTATTTCTTGCCAAAGAATGTTACAATGAGGACAAGCAATTATGTGACTGTTCTAGAACAAAATTTATTGAACTTGTGGGAAATTCACGAATGTGACTTCTTTATGCACGTTGGTGCCCCTGCTCACAAGGCTAAGATAGTGTCAAAGTTATTTAATGATCACAATATCAACGTATTGGAACGGCCAGGTAATTCGAGCGACCTTAATTTCATCGATAACGACTGGAATATGATGAAAAATAAGGTTCAAGTGTGTCGATTGAATAACATAAATCAGCTAAAGAGAAGTTTAAGAGGTTGTGGGTGGCCATGGAAGAAGAATATTTCTTGAACTTTGCTCAATCCATGTCCAAGAGAATCCAGCTTGTCATCGACTACAAGGGTGATATCACAAAGTATTAATTTGTAAAATTAAAATAAGAAATATCCTGATTTACGTGTTTTATTTACTGTGTAAATATTTTTTTCCGGCACAGTACAGTCATAGCAGACAGTTGGAAGAGTCCATTTGTGTAACGAGGCGGGCTTCGTTATACAAAATGTGGAAACTGAAAATTGCAGGCTGGACAAATCCTGGAAAAAATCAAATATCAAAACTGGGCTTCAGGTTATCCTGGATGATAATATGTGATCCTTTAAACTCTACTATTTATTCTTCGCTTAAAACCACACTTTAGCACTCAGGACGCGGTTATGAAATCCCTTAACATAGGATACAGCTTACTCCAAACGGCGATTAATTCACATTGAGAAGATTGCCACACTGCATCTTAATTTCAAATCACCTTTTTCTCACCACACACATGGTCTTAAGATAAACTTTGCCGGTTTTTTAAAAACTCTTACTAGAACGTTCTTTACTTGCCCAGAATCTCCATTGCTCCCCTCTCTGACCGTGAATCTTCGTACATAGTCGTACCAGGTTTAACATCGCGGCCAATATTGTCTCTCTTCCACAACGTCTTGGAGACTAAAGTAGTCATTAAAGTACCGGTTTTCAAAGAAGAACTTTTCAGAATAACTTAAAATTAAAAAGTAAAACGTAATTTTAACAAAAACCTCGATAAGCAAGTAGTTTTAGGTCGCTGTCACGCTATCAGGCAGGGGTGTATCAAATACATTTTATTTTATTTAATATTCAATAATAAGGAAAATTAGTATACTGCTTACATAGGAGTTTCTCCTTCCATACCGGTTCGTAGGCAGCTGTCAGATCCAAAAAACTGCAGTCATTCTTTTGTTATTTTTGGAAATTTACTGTTATCTTTGTGCCCCTCTTCTGTTTACGATAAGTTGATTCAATAGTTTATATCAGCAGCTAAGACGTGCTATGAGATGTTAGTCTAACTTTAATTAATTTACCTTTGCCAGTTCTGTCCTCTATAGTTACGCCACTGCTCGTACCTGACACTGTTGACCGCGTTACTGATGTCAAAAAATATTGTCCCTGCATATCGGTTAGTATTATATTCTTGGAAGAACGATTCTTATGATATTTGAAATTCTCAATAGTTTGTAGTTCTGAATCCAAATCGTGCGTCTGGTGGTACTCCCAATCTTACCAGCTCTGTCTTTAATATATTTATTATTACTACTTCAGCTATCTTGCTTACATTGTGTAATTTTGTTGAAAAGTTCCTCAATCATTATTACATGGGCTATTTTTAATCGTTCTGGACACATATTATAAATCCACAAGGAATCTACGTTCCTGTATTTGGCTGTATACCATATATTAAAAAATTTATTAAAAATCCTTTGTAAAAGGTATATATTTTTAAAAAACCCAAATGGGTTGTTTTAGACAAAACGTTTTCGGAATCCATTATTCCATCATCAGTGTCCTATAAAATATATAACCACTTAATTAAAAAGAACGTGAAGTTAAAATTTTGACTAAGGTTAATGTAAAGTGTGGTTAATACTTACTAGGTGCACATGAATGTAGCCACTAAATACATGGGTAAAAACCCGTTAACAAAAATTTAGTTACATTTGTTTTACATTATATTATATAAATTACTAGGATGTTAAAGTTACCGTTAGATTAGGTAACATGGCGACATATGACTCCACGTTGAAGTTGCAAGTCCTGAGACGGTGTGTCTACGAGGACTTAATGGAAGCAACTGATTTAAATGACAATGTTGACAAGTTAGGACGGAACAAGTAACAGAGTAGTCAATATAACTGTATGTGTCTGCTTAACGTTTTGTCTAAAACAACCCATTTGGGTTTTTAAAAATATATACCTTTTACAAAGGATTTTTAATAAATATTATAAATATTTATATGGTGTGGATAATTAGTGTTAAGAATACTACTACCTTTATTAGAAGGATCTGTTAATTCGTCACATTCCTTGTTGATTGGTTAAAAAATATCTTCTTGGCTTCGTGCGATATTGTGTATACGTTTCTGGTTACTATTGATTGTTTGGTTGTTAGTCAATTCTTCGTATGTTTCTGTTAATTGGGGTATGTAGTCCTTATACTATTACAGATGAGGATGAGGCCAACACGTCTAGGAGGTTTAATAGATTCCTCGCACCGCGTAATACACCAGTCTATCTGTAAAGAATCATTGATTTCACGTAAAAATTGTATACAGATATTTAAAAGTTTTAAAATGTATATGAGGGGTAGCTGATGAAAAATCCGGAAGACATTTTGCTTTGTTTTTTTTAACAATTTTAAAAAATGAAAAACTATTTTTTGCCTATAAAACTCTTCTTAGGCATTCTAGAAAAAATTCGTTCAAATAAGAGTTGTAGGACATAAAAAGTGCTTGAGTTTTGAGAATTTCCAAATTAAACTACATAAATAGTTGACCGAGAAATTTACAAAAATCCCTTATTTCTGCAGTAATTTATACATGTTGTTTTTTGAGCAACATAATATAGCTACTCAAAATTGTGGCAGTTTATGAGTGATAAGTGTGCTAAATTTTAACAAACAGATCGACCAAATAGTTTATACGTTATTCAGTCGGTTTATTCCCAAGAATAATTATTTAAACAACTGTATTTGCCCAAAAGTTACTCTATAGTTATTTCTGGCTTCATGTTTAAGGTATATTAAAAAAAACCTTCGACATTTTATTACATTTGTAATTAAAAAATAGTTTGCAAAGGGGCTGACTTTTAAGCTTATAAAAATCAAAAGTCTCAATGAAAAGCTGGTGAAAAAACGCATTTTCCAAAAAAAAAACAGAACCTTTTATGTCTGAAACAAAAACAAAAACTTTTAAAGCTAAAAAGTCAGCCATTTTTTAAACCGTTTCTTAATAACAATAATGATAACAAATTTTAACAAAATGTTAAAGGTTTTTATTATACCTTAAAAATAAAGCCTTAAGGAATCGATTACAATTTACAGAATATCTCTAGAGTGCCTGTTTGGGCAATTACAGTTGCGAACCAGTTTTCTCTAGAATGTATAACAAACGTTTTATATACAAAAAATATTTTTTCACTTTTTATCATCTACCCCTCATATACCTTTTATATTCTTCAAATGTCCGATTTTTACAGCTTTCTTCTTCTTTGACTGGTATATGACGACTAAAAGCTTGGAAGCGAACCATTGTAATTTAATTTCATCTGATACCATACATATTTTTGTTTGTTATTAGCGCTTATATGCAAAACGATAGATTTTTGAATTAATCAAATTTAAAAGTGTGTTATTTTGAATTATTTTGGGACTAGGTTAGTAGGTATTGTTGTTGAATAGATAATGTGCAATCATATTTATTTTTTGAGAACTTTGAAATATTATTAGTATTTTTAATAACATTTTTAGCAAAACTGTGGTTTTAATGTTCTCTCTAAGGCTTTCTAATTTTTTTATTGTGAGTTTAACACACTCCTATACTCTCATTAAACCCTATGTATTAAAGCAAAAATAAATTAACAAGCAACAGTGAAACTTAAACAAAAGGCATTTTTTCATTATCACATTGCGTAAGTGAAAAGAGATCATGAAAAACAAACGAAAAATTGGGTTTAAACACAACGTAAATGCTCATCGTGATGGAATTCAAGTTGTCAGTGGGTAATAAACTGTTGATTTATAAACAAATCCTCAAAATTGTATGGATTTATGGATTAAAACCATGAAAATGAACAGTTATCGTAACATTCGCATTTTATAAATGTTTTACAATAAAAGTACTTAACGATACTGATGTTCCATTCACTGATGGCATAAAGGATTAATGAACTAAAAATAACATATCCTGTCCATACGCTACATCTTTGGACAAGTATGACAATATTCACGAATTACTTTTTATGTTACGTCTCTTTCCTACTCACAGAAACTAAATCGATGAACTAAAGCTACCTGTATACATACAACAGTATACATCGAAAAAAAGGCAGCCATAGGATGGTCGATGATTGATTCACCTAATGGCAATTGTAAGTTTTGTTTTGGTAACATTTGTATTGTGTTTATAAATTATTTTTCTGTCATTTAAATATTCAATCCTTTTTCGTACTTTAAATATACATATTTCTTAAACAAATAATTTTTAGTATGAGAATTTATTTATTAGCTTATGACGAATAATATAATATTTATTCTAACCTCTAAATTTACATTTAGTTATTTAAATACGGCTAAAACTACGCTAATTCATTGATATGAAATATTTTTTAAGGGTTTTATTTTTAAAATTTGCCTGGTAAATCATCGATTTCTCAAGCACAGCAACTTGTGTTAAATGTGTTAGATATTTTTTGAATTATAAAAAAAATGGAGGTCTTTTGGAGCCATTTTCAGCTGTTCAACAGGTAATATATTGAAATGTATGTTGATTTATCAAAATACACATCATTGAACAATTCTTTATTTAAGAGAGTAGCTGCTGCATTACACATATCACGACGGATAGTAAGTACAATTATAAAAAATAAAGAAAATAATCATATTTTTCAAAGGCAGGCAAAACTAGACCTCGCTTGTCCGAAAAACAAGAAAACCTATCTATAAAAGTGAAGAAAGTGCGAAAGACAGTATTCAACGTGAACCAACAAAGGAAGTATCAACTTCTTCAATCTGAATTTGTTAATAAAGCAGAAGGTACTTTTTAATCAACACTTTATATAAATATATGTTGTAAAAAAATGTTGATGAAAGTAGTTTAACACGTTAAGTGCCACGTAGTATAATATGCGTGCCACACCCAATTTTGTTGTTTGGGCCGTGTCGCACATATCTTCTTCTTTAAGTGCCATCTCCCGATCGGAGGTTGGATATCTTTTCTCTATCTACTGCTGCTCTGAAGATTTCTATAGAACTGCATTTAAACCAGTTCCTTAAATTCTTCAACCATGACACTCTCCTTCTTCCTATACTCCTTCCTCCTCTTATCTTTCCCTGTATTATCAGCCTTAGCAGTTCATATCGCTGTCCCCTTATTACGTGTCCCAGATATTGTAACTTTCTTATTTTTATTGTATTTATTATTTCGCTTTCCTTGCCCATTTCTCGCAATACTTCCGTGTTAGTTTTCTTCTGTGTCCATGCTATTTTAAGCATCCTCCTGTAATACCACATTTCAAAGGACTGTAACTTATTTATGTGTTCCTGCTTTAATCTCCATCTTTCAAGTCCATATTGCAGTATCGAAAAAACGTAGCATCTCAGTGCTCTTACTCTCAGTTCTAATCTAAGGGCTTTGTGTTTCACAGAGATATCTAATTTCTTTGTGTCAAAGAACTGGTTTCATTTGTGGCACATATGTTGTGCCTAAATGCAGTCTGGTATTTTGGGGATCGTGGCTTACACGATATGCCCCACTTGTGTAGTATTTATATGGAAGTTGAAAATATGTGGCCCAGAAAGCCAAGTAGTGATTTTGGTCCGAAAAAATATTACACCTATAACCTATATAGTATATTTTTGTCACTTGAAAAAATACAAATTAATGATATATTTCCTTTTGTAATAATTATTCAAAAAATATAAAATAAGGTTACTTGAAAAATGTTTGAATACCTAAAGAATAAAACAAAAGAAAACGGAAAACATACTTATAAACATTAGTAGTAATTCTTACAATAACATTTACATTACACCCAAGCAAATACAATAAAAAAATTTGAAAATAGATCTTTATGTTTTATACAGCTTTTGCTCAGTGTGCAGTGAAGAAGCATTTAACACAATAACGTTTTTTACAGAGCATACATTGTCATTTACTTCGGACACTTTTATTTGTTGCAACTTTTCGGCCATCAGAATTTCCGTAGCAAACAATACATCTTAATCTTGAATTAGTTTGTTCCAAAGCATGATTTTCGGTGTTACCTTCGGGTTTATGTTCATCTATATCGTCTGTTCTAATGCGTAACAATGAATAATACCGTTTTTCATTGAAATCGGTTATGGACAATTTTTTTTGTGTAACTTCCTTGTAGACCAAGAAAGCGTTTACAACTGCAGATCCCAATAATAATTCGATGGTAAGCTTTCTATGCCATTTTGTTCCTCTGCGTAGACAGTGAGAATATGCTTTTATTTGGTCAGATAGGTCAATGTAAGATTTAGCTCCGTTATAATTGATTATTGTTTCAGGTTTTTCTACTGCAATTCCACTTTGCAATACTTCTTTTGTATTATCTGTATGAAGGGTGCTGAGCATAAGCAGATACCTCACACCATTTCATGCCCACAATTCGGGAATCACTTTCTCTGGCATATATTTCTTTTGGTTTTAATTTTTTTTGACCACCTCTTTGAGATTATATTTACGGTTGCTATGGAGAGTGCCCACCAGATAAGTCTTTCGTTCTAATAATTTGGTTGCCAAGGAGACACTTGTATAATAATTATCCATATTAAGTTCCCTACCAGAATCCAGAAGATCGTCCATTAGAGCAAACACTACATTCGAAGATGCTTGACCGCCATTTTCGGTCTCCGCTTCATAATAAACCCGAAGATTATAAGTGTACCCTCCTTCCGTACACAAGTTGTCTAGTTTTATACCGAACCTGTGCCTTTTATTTTTTATGTATTGCCTAAATCGTAGTCGACCACAAAATGGTACCATGGTCTCGTTAATGCACACTTTTTTACCAAGCGTTAACACTTTTTTAAAGTTTTTTAAAAGAACTGTAAGGAGTGGAGTAATTTTGCAAAGTCTGTCGTATGCAAAAACATTATTATTATTATCGCTAAAATGCCACTTACTTAGCAAGAACTCAAAACGGTTCCTTGACATAAGAGAAACTGATTTCATTTTGATATAATAATGATTTTTACCAATACGATCGTATAGTGGGCAACTTACACAAGCCCATCCATAATAGGATACCAATAAACCTTTCCATTTCCAGATGATCAGTTGGAGTCCACTTTTTGATGCGAGATTTTTGTGTCAGTCCTTCTTTCGCCAAACACTGCTCGCCATAGAGATAAGAGGCAAATAAACTATTTGATTTGCTTGAAGATGCTCTGGAATCCATTGTAATATTTACTTCTTAATATAATTTACGTTTTTTTTTGGGACAAAAACTGCACTAACATAGGAGAGTAAGCATCAGACGAATAAACACCACCTATTATTACACAATCACTTTCCTCGTCCGACATTAGTTTATCCCACAACTGTAAAATGCTGTTTCTGTCCTTTTTCGTAATCTCCCATTGTGCGTACACCTTGTTTACATTTACCCCGCGTGGCACAAATCCTAGGCCACAAAAAATCTTTCAAAATTCACAAAAAAAGACAGATAGATACCCAAAAATATTATTCAAATATATTATAAAATATCTTAGCAAACAGAGACTACTAAAAAAAAATCTAGACTGTTTCCTTTATTTTTGCCGTACATTTTATACGATACATGTGCTTATGAGGGGAAAATTAATTTCCCTCTGATAAGTGGGATATTACGATCAAAAATTTTTGTACGGTATTGATATATTTTGTTATTATTTACATCAATTATGAACAAAAACAAAATGACATAAAAAAATTGTTATAAATGGAAAAATCGGTAAGATAGTTTCAAAACATTTGCTTGAAGTAGAACGGCTATGAATAACTATTCTGATGAGACTTTTTAAGTCGAAATACGTATCAATAGATACATAGACGCTTTGAACGTGAAATCAAATCTTTTCTGTCTTTTTCATTTCATGTTATAAATGGCTTTAAAAGTATTATAGTCCAGTTTGTGAGGCCGCTTCCGTAGAAAAAATATTTCTGATTCGGTTTTTGACTTATTTTTCTGTATTTTTCGTGTCATTGGAGCTATATCATCTTCAGAAGAAAAAGTTGCTTCGGACTATTCTTTTGTATTTAAACCTTCATCACGTCAACAAATGTAGAAAATTTTTAATCCAATAAATACTCAATATACGTTTTATTAGTTGTAAACTTGCATTTATGACCTGTCTGAAACCCAAGAATATGATTCAGATCCATTAGACCGAAAATCTCTCTTTGTGGTGTAGTTAGTCGATTTAACACCTTTTTAAACATTAGAAAAAATATGCATTTTTCATGTACACTTCCCGTCATATAAAACTGGTACACTTTTTTTTCCCAATGTAAACCCGTGTTCAGACTGGACACAATGTGTTGCCGTGTTGCCATCACAGATAACAGAATTTCAGTAAATTTAAATAAAACGTAAAACGTAAAAAATAACGTTCAAAAATGTATAAAGTTTTTATAAAGGTATTATTTTTATTATTAACAACAAAAAACCGTATCTAATAAATTGAATAACCAGAGAGAGGATTGAGTTAATGTCCAAAATGTTGAACGATATTTAAAGTTAGAGTATTGGCACAGGGAACACTGGAATGCATCTACTGTAATTTTATACTTCAATTACTTACAGAACACAAACTGTTGACTGTATGTTATGTCAATAAGTTTAGTAACAGGCAAACTACCTAAATTAATTTATTATTTATTACATAAACGATAAATGTGAAAAACTAACATTATACTTTATCCTTCGTAGATTATAAACTATAAAATATCCGGGGCGAAAAATGCTTTTAAAAACGTGACAGTAATACATTACAATCCAATATCTCACTGTAATGTTCCTTATGGAGGTTGAATCTACACCCTAATAATTGTAATCCGTTTTTATCTATAAATAGACTATTACTTTTTTACATTATTATGTATAAAATGTAAACAAAAAACATTTACCTACCCATTGAGATGCATATTTTTTTCAAAATTAAATGATTTACTGTGTATAAATGATAACGAGAATAAAATTAAGCAGAGTAAGATATCATCGTCTGTCTTAAAAAATCCTCTTATAACTGAAAAATTATGGTTTAATATCTACAGATGTTATCAGCGCGTGAACACTTCCCGAACATATCCGAATGATTAAACATAAAAATTAAACATGCAAAATATTGCTTGCCATCAGTCAGATTTGACAAGTTTGTCAAAGTGACTTTTTAAAGATGCCACGTCAGTTAAGTCAGTTTGATAAAACGAGAATAATTTCAAAAATAGAAGATGGTTGGTCGATTCGACAACTGGCTAAAGAGTTAAATAGAAGCAAAACCACAATCCACAACATTAAAAAAATGGGAAAACGAGCAGACTTTCGATAGAAGGAGAGGGAGTGGGTGACCAGTTATTACTACAGCCCAACAAGATGAAACATTAACTAAAATTTTAAGAGCGTATCCCTTCCATACGGCAAGACAAGCAAAAGTTAATACAAACTTTAATGCTTCTATAACTACAGCATTAAGGAGAATTAGAAGAACAGATTTAAAAAATTGTGCAGCCGCCCGAAAATACAAATTTAGCGAGGAACATAAACAAAGTAGACTTCTATTTGCTTTAAATTACGTTTTAAATGATCCAGTAAATTTTTGGAACCGTGTAATTTTTACTGATGAAAAAGTATTCCAGTCTCATTATGATGGCCATATTATTGTTTATATACCGCCTGGAAATAGGTTTAACGAAAACTATATTTTATCAAGTGATAAGTCCGGACGGTTCCCTGTAAATGTTTGGGCTTGGATGTATAGAGGAGGTTTAGGAACGTGTTGGAGAATGGAAGGACGATTCAATGAAACCTATTTACATATATTAGATAATGTGATGTTGCCATCGGTTAGGAAAATTTTCCCCAAAAATAATCTAATTTTCCAGCATGACAACTGTTCCATCCACACAGCCCACCGTGTACGGCATTACCTTATGGAAAATAGCATTGAAGCTCTTCCATGACCCTCTAAAAGTCCAGATATTAATCCAATAGAGAACGTTTGGAGACTTATGATCAACGAAACACAAAAATTAAATGTAGTTACCCAAAAGAGGAATTATTTATGGAACATCATTGAAGAAACCTGGGAAAGCTTGGCCGAAGATGAAAATTTGTTACTAAATTTAACAAACTCAGTTCCCAGAAGATTACAATAAGTGATTAATAATAATGGAGCTATGACAAAATATTAACTTTTCAAATTGTAAAACATATATTTAAATTCCACATTTCACAAAAATTATTAATTTCAAAAATTATTCTTTTTTTATTAAATTTTTCCAGTGGATTTTATTTACTGTTGTATTCCACAATTCAATACAGTTATGTGTTACACTTTACGAGAAACCAATCACACCTCTCGATTTGAAATTAAGCATAATAATTTAAAGTCATGTCTAGATTTATTATCTATCATTATTTTTTAATTGAAATATTTTCATAAATTACAATAAAACACTAATCAATGTATGGGTACTGAGATAATGGAAAATTTCAAAATGAATAGAATTTTTTGAGATGTATGTTTAAATAAATGTTTAAATATAAATGTGACTGACTGATCAAGAATGCTCGATATTGTTTTAGTTTTTAATATACTAAAACCTGCGACCTGTCACACAGCCCTGCTTTTAGCTGGTTTGATATAATATTTTCGTTGAACTGGCAACGTTGCCTTCGAAATTAGAATGACACATGTGAAAAGCTCAACTTACACAACTTGAAAAGCACGATTTTCGGTTATAAGAGTTGTACCAGTTTTTTATGACGCGAACGGTACCTAACCTATCTTCAAGGATATTGTCTTTTCTATCTTTTTCTAGAATTCCAATTTGAACTAGGAAATAGTCATCTAATAGAGGTGGTCTTTATGTTGATTTTTAGTTACAATTTTTAAAGCAGGTCTAGATGATTTAGCCAATAACTCATGGATAAAAAAAATTTCAGTTGTTGGACCACTGATCTTAGTTTTATCGTCAGCTGTAGGAGTCCCAGTTAATGTAATTCAAAGATCATCGTCTGAGAGGGTCTCACCCTAAAAAGATAATGGTAATTGTATATATTTAGTCAGTATCATCAAATACCATCTAAAAATATTGGTACTATATATTGGTAGGTACTTACCAGAAGTAAATCTTTCGTTGCTCTGCCTGCGCTTGTCAAAGCTAAGTTAAGGATGTTACGTATTCGTTTTCTTTTCCTTCTTGAAATTCCTGTCCTATCCGAACGTTGGCGATCATTCTGGCTATGATGACTTTGTTGGTTGCTATACGAAATAGCTGTGTTGAGGTATTTTTATACCATGCTCTCACGTTAGCAAGCCAGGATATTCTTATTCGTCCTGGGGCCCTTTTTCCTTCAATTTTACCTTGCAAAATGCATTGAAGCAGCTCATATCTGCTTTGATTTCTCATTATATGTCTCAAATCTTGTTGACCAAAACCGCGGTTGTGTTTATCCTTCGTAGTACTTCTTCATTGGTGACTTTGTCTGTCATGGTATCTTGAGGATCCTTATGTATATCCATAGCTCAACAGCCTGAAGTGTTGATAGAGTTTCCGCCTTTAATGTTCACGACTGTACTCCGTACAGAAGCACTTTTTTATTTCTAGGGTGAGGTCATGGCTCTTGAACACAGAGCTTATAGTCAAGAATGCACTTTTTGCCTTTCCGATGCGATATTTAATCTCTTGGGATTGTCCCACGACTCATTGATTATAGTTCCCAAGTAGTTGTACTGTGAGACACGTTCAATTCTCATTTGGTTTACATAGATTTGTAATATATGTCTAAATTGTCAATATGAATCAGATGAAATTAAAATGTTTTGTATTTTAAAAACGATTTTCGAAATAGAAATGGAAGCGTCACATAAACTTATTTTAAAGTAAAACTGTGGCTTATTCGCTACAAAAATAGTAAATTGTATTAAGATGCCACAAGAGGATAGCTTCAGAATAATAATTTATTATCACACTTAATTTCACACGTGGGTATTCCACTTTTCAAGGCTTAGTTCTAGAAGTGAAAACGCTGCTGATACCTCCAAGACCGAGGCCAACTAAGTCTGTGCTGTTAAGTTTGATTGTCCTTCAATTAAACAAACATTTAGTGGTTATGTAACTTATTCCTAATTTTCGATTTCCTGATTGAAAATTAAAGTGTCAAAAACAAAAACAAAAACATTTAATTTTTATACAATTCAATACAAATTATGTGAAAACATTTTTAAAGAATTTTAAGGTCGACTTTTTTTAATAACCATAATTATTTTTCCATTTAAAACCAACAATTTTACCGATGCCAAGACCAAAAATTAACACGGCAAATTGTCATTCTTTTTGTAATCACGCAACAATTTGTCACACGTCGCTAGGGAAAGTCGCTCGAAAAATTAAATTTCCATTTTTTCGACAACTGACTAGAACAACCGAAAAACGACGTTCAATCCAAAATGGGCAGAAATTAAAAATTGAATTACAGCTATCAGGAATTTTTATTAAATCTGTTGCCAGCAGCACGGAATGGTGTGAAAGCTGAACGAATTGTCGTTCCCGATTCTTTATATTATGTGGAAATGCAGATTTAATTTGTGCTTTATAGTCATATATCTGCAAAAGAGGATATGGAAAAATTTAATTTTAAAAAAATATAAATTGCAATAGCAAAATTCTGTAGTCGCTGAGTTATAAAATTTTAAATAAAAAAATCGTATATGTAATGAAAAAGTAAAATGATTACGGACCAGAATTATTTTTATTTAAAATATAGAATTAAACTCACATATATTTTTACTTTTTTATGAAATATACCGAACGGTTTTGTTAATATTATTTTATTTGCAATTTAATCGTATTTTAAATATCAGTTACCCACTCGAAATCAATTTTTTAAATTAAATTTATATCAACACGATAGTATAAACATGAATTCTTCGTTCACAAATTGTTGAGAGCACCAAATATGCCTCAAACTCATAAAACGGTCGTAAATCATAGGCGTTCCTAAGGTGTTTATTCATTAAATAATAATATAATGTTTTAATACTGTTATACATAATATTGATAATATTTTAATACTAATATATTTAGCAAAAAAACAATTAAAACTTTCACGGCTAATGTTATGTTGTAATTATATTATATTAATAAAAATAAGAATTGAACCATTAACAATTTTGTAAATAAGAATACCTTATCTCTTTGGATATTTCAATACTAATCTTCGCGTTTATTCACTTTACTAGAAAACCCGGAATTCATATTTGAAGGTACTATTCGTTGCAAGATAATTAAGATGGAATTCCCCAGATTTTTAATAATATAATTATATTCGAAACTTAACTTGAAAGGGTGAAGTTATTACGAACGAAAACAATTTTTTTGTTTAGTACGTTTTTGATCGCATGTAATTTACGGCTCGTCGGTGTTTCCGCGTCTACGGCAGTAATTAGCGTCTCTAATATTTCTTTTGCGAATTATATGCAGTGTGTGAGTGATTTTTTATTCCATATACCTACGAACATATACGTACCTTTCGCTCGTGCTCGTTTTGTTGGATTGTTTGTGATGGCTTCATCATCAAGTTTTACACCGGTACTGTTGCGTACAGTCAGTAAGTCTGTCTATTCACCAAGAGAGAAGACTATTGTCCTGAATGTTCACGATGCTCTGGTTTCTCAGAATCCCACAAACACTATTCGCAACATAGTCGAAAGTTGTGCCAACATGACTGGCGTAGGAGAGTCAACTTTATATAGGTTCCTATCAGAAAGAAAAAAACACGGTATAGCTAACCCAAACACTTAAAGAGAGGGAAAAAGCCTATTGAAATTGATGAAGTTGCCAAAAATGGTATTCGAAGGAAAACTCATGGATTTTTTTTTCAAAAAAGAAATACCAAACCTAAACAAAATTTTACAACAAGTTAGAGACGACCGGATTTGCCTCATATCGGATGAACTAAATTGTGGCAAGTTTTAAAAGAATTAAATTTCCGGTGGAAGAAATCAAACCGAAAATCACTTTTGATTGACCAGGAGGAGAAGATGATGTTGGAGAAGAAATTATCTAAGATTCATACGAAAATTCCGGGCTGAAGAAAGGCCCATCTTCTACCAGGATGAAACGTGGGTAAACTCAGGCCATACTCTAAAAAAAATTTGGTCAGATAAAAATATATTAAGCTCCAGGCAAGCCTTTATGGAAGGTTGGTCTACTGGTATCTCTTCACCTTCTGGTAAAGGCAGTAGATTAATAATTTCTCACATTGGCACTGAAAAAGGATTTATTAAGCATGGTTTGTTGGAATTTCATTCCAAAAGCACAAAAGACTATCACGAGGAGATGACAGCTGATGTTTTCGAAGAGTATTTTGAGCAAATGATTGAACACATACCACCAATTCAATTATAGTATTAGATAATGCACCTTATTATTCACGACTAGTAGAAAGACTTCTAACGAATGCGTGGAAGAAACAGGATATTCTTGACTGGCTGCGGAATAAGTATCTGCCTTACGAAGATGGAATGGTAAAAGCAGAACTTTTAAAAGTTGCCCGGTAACACAAATCTAAGTTTAAGAAATACGTAGTTGACAAAGTGGCGGTAAGGCAAAACATCGCAGTCTTTAGACTTCCACTCTACCACTGCGAAATAAATCCAATTGAACTCATTTGGGCACAAATGAAAAGTTATGTGGCTAGAAAAAATACGTCATATAAAATACAAGCTGCACGTGAATTGTTATACGAGTCTTTATAACATATTACAAAACAAAACTGGAAAGATGCAGTAAGACATGTAATAGAAGAAGAACAAAAATGTGGGATCTTGATAACATAATTGATGCGACCGTAGAGATTATTAACCTAATTATTAACCCTCAAGACGACTCGGATTCCGAAGTTGATCCTATTTATTTAGAATTTGAATAGTTTTCTAATCGTAATTATATAAGGTAAGTAATAGTAGTTGTAATCGTACGGTATTAAAGGGGAAAGGCGCAAAATGTCGCCTGTCAAAATGTTCAATGTGTTTTAAATGTATCCATTTTTTTTTCAAATCCTGAGAAAACTAAAAAGCATTTTTGAAAAATTTAAAGGCAGAATGAAATATTTTTTAGAATAAATAAAAAGTTTCTTTTGCATGCAATATTTTGAATTAAAAATTATACTATATTTTCTCTTTTATTTTCACCCCTGTTACATAACATATTAAAATAAACATTGTAGAAGTTTTCAGGGACTTTCTGCCCTGAGTAATAACTGCCCTTAATTAAATAAATGTATCTTTTACAAATGGCAATAAACTTTTTATTTTTGAATAAAATAAATAAGTTTTATTAAAAAATACAATTTACATAAGTACAATTTAAAAAATATATTTATTTAGTTCAAATAAATGTTTCAATCATATACTCTACGACACTGGTCGTTCATGTCTAACCATTCAAAATACCGCCGTAATAGGATTATAAGGTATTGTATTCCTTCAGATATAAGGTGGGTTAGTCGAAAACGTCTTAAACCGTCAGTTTTAGGTTGGTTTTTACTATTATATCGTATTACCTATCCTCTCTGTATTTCAGTTTTCTAATTAGGGTTAAACTTGTAGTGAGCTATCAACAAATGGTGAACCGTGTATAGTATTCTTCAATTCACTCACATATACACTCACTTTACTAGAGTTTGGGACACTTGAGACAGTCTTGTCCAGACCAGAACGAATTGTCAACTGTCAATTCTTCTTCTTCTCCGTAACTAATATCAGAACGAAGCCACCGACAAAAGGGAACCAAGTCCCGTCCACCGACGCCACAAACGATCTGACCGCTCATTCTTATAAGAAGCCGTTATCTGTCATTTCAGTTGTAAAATATTCCTATTTGCGTCGACTGTCAAATCTTTTTCTTTTTAGCAACCGGTAGCTATCATGTCAATTGTCAAATCTTTTTTTCGTCTTTCATGTCAGTTGTCAAATTTTCTTCTCTGCGTCCACTGTCAAATCTTTTAACTATCAAACGAGGTAGGTCACTATGGATGATAATAATAATAGATGTACAAGGAATTGAAGAAGAAGGCCTTACAACATATGAAACATCAAATGAAACGACACGGGGCATATGACACAAGCATAACAGACATACTTTGCTGTGTTACTGCTTACCATTGTGACTATGTCCCGTGATATAAGTCCCGTGTTCTACTGTTAGTTTATTTTAAAATTATTGCTAATACAATTAAATATTTCTTTTAAATGAATAAGTAATCTGAAATAAAAATAAACTTTAATTTATTACAAATCTAATACGACACGATTGCTCTAGCTTGATTAAAATCCCCTATCGAACACGGAAAGTTTAAAACGAACCCAGATTAGAATTTCAAAAAACAATTACTTTGGCCTTTTCGATTTGCCACGGAGAAAGTAACACGTAACGTAACTATCAATCACCGTTGTACATACTGTTACACTCGAACAAATCCCGAATGTCTGATTCAGCAAAACTTCCCCAGAAGCCCAACTTCATTATGAAATAACTTCTACTTAGAAACTTTAAACTCTGTGATTTACACTCTTGAAATAAAATGTATAAAGTTGATTCCATGAAAATATTTTCGAGTAACAGGGTCGAATTTGTCGTTTAATAATTTAGTCGTTTATTTTGAAAGCTGAGTGGTTAGGAACATGTAAATAGATATAAATAAATTATGTAAAATTGCTTTTAGTGAACAGGATTTTGAACCATAAATAACCTAATAAGGATGTTAAAACATTTATTGATATATTCTGAGAACGCTATGGGGATTCATCAGTGACAGTATAAATAATCTGTTTATTTTTCTACCTAATTATTTTTAATACTTTTTATCCACAGAATATTTTTATGGTAATAAAATAACAAAAACAATCACCGCAACAAAAGGCCTCAAACAGGGATGTGGTCTCTCGCCTACACTTTTTAGCATATATATATATATATATATATATATATATATATATATATATATATATATATATATATAGATCAGGCTTTGCAAAGATGGTATAGAAAATGCGGAATAATGGGCATACCAGTACAAGAGAATATAATATTACATTCACTACTTTTCACAGATGATCAAGTCATTTTTGCACAAGACAGGGAGGATATGGAATATATGATAAGGAAATTAAAGGAACAATATGAACTTTGGGGACTCAAGATAAATATGTGCAAGACTGAATACTTATGTATTGGACCCGAGGTTGCAGATTTGAACTTAAGTTTAGAAGAAGAGACTATTAAGAGTTGTAAGGCTTTTAAGTATTTAGGGTCAATGATTAGCCGAGATGGTACTTGTATGAAAGATATAGAATTGAAAATAGCACAGGGAAAACAAGCCACAAGAGCACTTCATGGAGTGATATGGAACAACACTCTAACCAAAGAAAACAAAAAGAGGATCTTTCAAAGCATAGTGATGAATATTACCCTATATGGAGCGGAAGTATGGCCAATGACAACAACAATACAAAATAAAATAAGAACAGTTGAACTGGACTTTATGAGAAGATGTCTAACTAAGAACGGAGGAAATATGGGACAGAATGGAAGTAAAATGCTCAATTACAAAAAAGTTGGAAACAGAGCCCTGCAGTGGTACGATCATGTACAAAGAATGCCAGAGCATAGGTGGCCGAAAAGAATATTAAACTGGGACCCGCCGGGAAGAAGACGGAGAGGAAGACCTGCTACAAGATGGAAAACATACGCCGGAAATGCTATGATAGATAGAGACCTCAGAGAAGGTGACTGGGAGAATAGAGTGTTGTGAAGGACGAAAACGGCGAACTCATAATGGGAAAAGCCAAAGAAGAAGAAGAAGAATATTGTTATCAAGATTTCCTTCTTCATTATTAACCCTAAAAAAGTGGACTATCGTAGATTTGACGACACTCCTCGGTTTTGGTCGCAGTTCGGGTAACCTATGTCCATACACTCCTTAGTAGCTGTTTCTTTATTCTTGATTTAACAGATGGTCGATGTATTTCATTACTACTGTAATTATGTATTAGATACGATAGACGAAGGGCACGTCGTCAATTTTACGAAAGTCCACTTTCTAAGTTAGTTTTTTTCTCTCGAGTTTATTTGGACACCGGTGACATTTTTGGTAAGTTATTATCTAGCTCTTTTCCATATTTGTAGTAAATATTATTTTATTTAACAAAATCTTTAACGAAAAATGAAACAAAGTTGAAATACAGCCTATACTAAATGGTGAAGAGAAGATAGTGAGCAGGAACCTTTTGAAAATAGTGGAAGTGGGAGTTAGAAGAAGATACTTTGGAGTTTGAATCGGACGATTCAGATAAAGAAGATGACTCTAAAAATAGTGGCAATTCAGAAATTTTCAGACATTCAGTGTAACCTGGTTCATCAGTAAATTTAATGGATTTAGATAAAAAAGCAATATTGGTGAGAAGCGAAAAATATATTACAAGAAGTACCTAGAAATTCAGGTGAGAACGCCACTGTTTCTCAGTTTATTGTAAGTCCTGAAAAGGTTCTAAAAGATAAAAACGGGCTTAAGTGGTCAAACAAAATACCTTCATTGTCAAAAAGAACAGCAGCTAGAAATATTATTCATTTTATAGCTGGTCCCAAATGAAAATGACAAAAACTACACAAATGAAGAATATTTCTTAAATTTTATCGCACTCTGTTACACACAAATACTGAAATTACGAGACAATCTAAAAAATATGCCAGTCGTGGACATCGGTAAAAGAATACAGAGAATTTAAAAAATTATTAATCTTATTAGATATAAGAGAACAGTCCAAAATTTTATGTTGTAGGTTACCTATCTGACCACAAGTACATTGTGGACTGTCAGCTAGGTTCATTTTAAACATATATGATGGTGTAAGACAGTGGTTAAATCTCATTCTGCATATAGTTCTTGTCATATCCTTTGTCGACTCCATTTTAGAAAACCAAGATTTATCCGTAATATAGTTTCTGATTGCTTTGTAATGGTTTCCTGTATTTATATTCTCATTAATATACCTTTCTTTCTATTCTTTCTTAAGCTCTTTGTATATGTCTGATTCTATATCTCTAGACGTACAAAGATAATGAGTTAATACTCCTTGTGTAACCGCGTTGTTTGCCAATTCATCTACTATTTCATTTCCAGTTATTCCACAGTGGCTTTTAATCCATGCCAACTTAACAGTTTTGTCTTGTTGCTAAAGTTCTTTAATTTTAATTATTATAATATAATTCAATGTAATTTACTTTTGATTTAGGATTTATGGCACCAATTTTACTTAAAGAACTTTTGCTGTCACTATAAATTATAAACTTTGAATGATTTATATTAGATAAATATTTTAGTGCTTCCACTATAGCTATTAATTCAGCTGTGTATATACTCATGATGGAATTGAGTTTAAACATTTTACTGTTTTTATTATTGTTATCCCAGTATGCACATCCCACACCTTCAATACTTTTGGATGCATCTGTATATAGCATATAATAACCTTTGAACAATTGTGAACTGTCAGATATAAACATTAATTTTCTTAAAGATAAAGGTAAATTGCTGTAATCCCTTAAGAAGTATACCTGAACTTGTTCCAGAGTGTTAAAGTCAATATTGTAATTTGGGTTTAAGTCATATTTATATAGTTGTTTATCATATATTGTCATTTTTGAATAGAAATCTACTATATTTAGAGTTTTCTTTTTTATCAAATATTTTTCTGTTAAGTCTGCTAAGAACAGCTGGTGTATTTTGGATATTAAACTTGACTTTTTCTCGTACAATCTAACTAAAAGTCTGATGCCAAGTTTTTTTCGTCTTATATCCATTGGCATTTCACAGCATTCGACTTGTAGGTTACTAATGGGTGTACTTCTTAGGGCTCCTATACACAATCTAAGGCATTTATTAACGATTTTGTCTATTTTGTTTAAATGACACTGTGATGCGTCACTGTATAATATTGATCCATAGTCGATAATAGCTCTTATATTATTTTTAAATAATAACAAAGAAATATTTGGATCTGCTCCCCACCGTAAGTGTGACACGAATCGAAGAAGATTTATTCCCTTTTCTGTTTTTTTAACTATGTTGTCTATATGTTCTTTCCAGAGAAGCTGTCTATCAAGAGTAATACCCAAATATTTAACATAACTTTGCACTGGATAAGAGATATTGTTTATTAAGATGTAGTTGGGTATCTCTTTTCGTTTTCTTGTAAAAATACATAATTTAGTTTTGGAATCAGATATATTTAGTCCATGTAATTTACTCCATGTTTTAATATGTTTGACTCCTTCTTCAATGGATTTGACTGCATTTTCTATTTTAATATGTTCTTTATAAATGACTATATCATCGGCATATTGTAAAATTCTTGTGGAGTTTAAATTTGTTACTAGATCAGCAGTATAAATTAAATATAACAACGGGCTTAATATTCCTCCTTGAGATAAACCATCCATCGCTAACCTTGGACCAATTGTGTTACCATTTACCGATATATAAATTTTTCTACAGTCATATAGTTTTATTATTTTTTGACAGAAACATTCGGGAAGACCTATTTGTGTCATTTTGTTATATAGTATACTTAACTTAACGTTGTCGTATGCTGATTCAACATCTAATAAAAGAGCTGTTACTGAAGAATTTGACGTAAACGCTAAATTTATGTCTGTTACCAAGTGGCTCACTGCTTCCACAGTAGAATGATTTTTTCGAAATCCAAATTGTGTTTGTGATATTTTATTATTTTTTTCTAACAATCTTCCGAGTCTAAGTTTTATCATTTTTTCCAGTGTTTTTATTATGCAGGAGCTTAATGAAATACCTCTATAAGATTCTGCCGAATCAGAATTTCGATTTGGTTTAAGAATGGGAATCACCCGGTACTCTCTCCAACTATCTGGAATATCTTCTGATTGCCATATTTGATTAAACATTTTTAATAATGTTTCTTTTCCTTTTTGATGTAAATTTGCCAACATAATATAATGTATATTATCTATTACCGGAGAAGTGTTTTTCTTGTTCTTAAGACTTATTTCTAATTCATATAAACTAAATGGCACTGAAAGTGGATGATTAGAGTTTTTCCTTTCCATTACATTAATTTTTGAAAATATATTATCTGGACATAATTTTCTCAAAAACTCCTCAACCCATTCTCCTTCGGTCACTGGATTTATTTGTGGTTTAAAGATGTTTTTTAAACGTTTGACTTGATTCCACATATTTTTTATTGGTGTATTTTTGTTTAAAGTTTCACAAAAATTTTTCCATGCATTACGCTTACTCCTTAATATAACTTTCTTGGTTTCTGCTACACATTTATTATAATTTATATAATTTTGTATATTGGACTGTAACTTAAACTTGCGCAAAGCAAGTTGTTGTTCTTGAATAACCTTTTTACAATTGTCACTCCACCAAGTTTTCCTAAATCGTGGACTAGTCCCTGTTCTTTTCTCCGGTATACATATTTTACAATATTCGTTTAATTTATTTAAAAATTGTTGGTAACTTAAATTATTATCGAGTTCCATGAAATTATCAGTGATAGAAGAGAAAAGAGACCAGTCCGCTTTATTTATATTCCATTGGAATTTTGTATTTACACATTCAGCTTTATTAACATCAATATTTGACTTTATAACAATAGCAAAATGATTGGATCCTAAAGTATTGTCCACAACATCCCAATCGAAACAATGACTAATATTTGCTGAGCATATTGTAAGGTCTATTGCCGATTTATTAATACTGCTAGGTCTACGCAGCAAAGTTTCTTTGCCATTATTTAAAAGTACGAGATTACAGTCCTCAATAGCTTCTAACAGATTTTTTCCTATAGTGTCTACAGTACTACAACCCCAAACATAATTGTGGCTATTAAAATCACCACCAATTATAAAAGGCTTCTCCATACTATTAAAAAACTTTTTCCATTCATTTACTGTAATTTTGAGATTTGGTTTTACATAAATAGAATAAATGTTAATCTTTTTACCGGTTTTAATTTTAATCGATATGCTATTACACATTACGTCATTGATTGGATGAAAAGTAGGACTATTATAAAAATTAATTTTTTTTTTCAATAGTATGGCCACACCACCATATCCATCATCCCTATCGTTCCTAAAGATATTATAACCCGTAAAGTTAATAAAGTTACTTTTTTTTAACCATGTTTCTGATATAAGTCCTATATCAATTTTATTGTCATACAAAAGTTTTTCTAAATAACCCTTATTTGTTTTAATTGACCGCGCATTCCATTGAAGAAATGATATGTTAGCCATCACGATTTAATAATAATTGTGAAATATTGTTTTTCAGTAATAGCAACGTTTTTTCATCTAAATTGTGATTAATCTGATTTAAAGTTGTTGAAATAAAGTTGACTATAATTTCTCCTATATTACTTTGATTATCGTTTTGTATCTGTGTTTTATTATAATAAATTGGGTTGTTAAAATTATAACAAGGCTGACTTTGTACTTTTGGTGATTGCAAGATTTTTCTGTGCGCTTCCATTATTTCTTTGTCTACATTACTAGAATCAATACTACTTGATCGTTTTCTTTTATAGATTGTATATTTATTGGAAGTACTTTCTTGTTCTTTACTTACTGTTGAATAATATTTTCTATATTTATTATTAGCTTCGTAATATGTTATATTTTCAGTATTCATAATCTTTTTAACATACTCCTGTTTTTCTCTTTCCGTACAATTTGCTCCCTTGTCAGTAGGGCTATGGTTTCCTTTGCACAATACACAAAATAAATTGTTCGGATTGGTACAATTTGATTTATTATGTTCTTCACCGCATCTTTCACACCTATCTTTTCCCCTACATTGAGCACGTATATGCCCAAATCTCAAGCACTTTAAACATTGTAACATTCTGGGTGTGTAATTTTCAACCTCGTATATCATTTTTTCTATTACTACGGTTGTAGGTATAGACTGACCTTTAAACGTTACTATTACAGTTCCAGTTTTTACATAAATGATAGATCCATTTTCTTGTACCACTTTCCGCATTATTCTTTTTACATGTAAGACTTCAAACCTCATTCCAAACCTAGGTTGAATTAATGATAACAAATCATCCTCTTCTATCTCTTTATCTACAGATTTTATAACTCCTTTCCTTTGTGTAAAAAACGTTGGAATATATGCCTCGTACTGTTTGCTTTTTAAATTTTCAGATTCAATTAATTTATTAGCACTAGCAAAATTATTGAGTTCTACCTTAATTTTATTCCTACCAACTACCGTAATTTGTGTGATATTATTTTCAATTTCAGGTACTGAACGTAAAATTAATCGGGCCGTGCCTATCCTGTGTAATTTGCCGATATTACCGTTTTTATTTTCTATATGCACTATATGTGGTGCATTATCTCCTAATTTATATCTATTATTTAATCTTAAATTTATAACTTTATTTAAATTTGGATTACTTGATCTATCTATTTTATTAAATTGGGTCAAAGTTGCATCGTTATTAAAATCAAATTGGTTACCTACCTCGTTAGTGCTAGTTGTTTGGCTTTTTTCGTTTGTTACCTTATCATTTACCCTAATACTTCTATTCTTTTTTAATTCTTCAAATTCCATCATCCTATCTTCTCCTAATTCTATATAAAATTTCCCTCTATCTGGAGGCTTCGGCTGAATTTCTTCCATGTCGATTTTTTACTGATTTCTCTTCCTACACACGAAATATACACTTTCTTACAGACCACTAGTTTAATGTGTCTTTACCACTACAAGTGATACCGTAAAAGTGAAGAAAAAACCTTTAAAATTGATATTTTTTTGTAAGAGATTCAAATATGCGCCTTTTGATTTGACGTCTATTTGACAGTTGAAAAATATTGTCTGAATCATTAACGGTTTTATAAATTACAGTAGTTCAAGAGAATACACAAAAAAGTATAATGGTCAAGTTTCATTAAAGTAAAACTCTCTCTGTGAAACGGGCAAAAGTGTTAAAAAGCGGAAACAATGATAGTCGGCGACATAGAGTTCTATTAAAAAAGCCCGGTGCTGTTCATAAGTGTAATTTGTTGGCAAAACGGATAGCATCTCACCATTTTGTTCGTCTAAATTATATACAAACTTTCTTAATAACCCAAGATTCCGACACCCCTTGTCTTGAAAAACTGAGAAAGTTTCTGCGTTAGTCCAGATCAATCCTCGTTACGAGAACAATTTCGGACCGGTTAGAATGTTTTTTAAAATTATTTGAGATGAAGTAAACGAGGCTACATCCGATGAAAAAGTTTCGGATGTAAAAAATTGGATTAACTCTTTAATTGAATTTTTAAATCCAATAATTTAACCCCAACTTTGCGTGCCTAAAAAGATTTACCGTAAATATACTTTTTACTTAACAAACACTCATTTAATTTACGGTTGGTAACTGGATTCCCGAATAGCATGAAAGCATAAATTTTAAGACGAAGGAGAATTTTTTTAATTTAAAAATAAATCACTAGTAAAAATTTTTAGATTGGACTTGTAGGTACAACTTTACGTAATGCATCCTCTTCTACTAATTATTAAATAAATCTAATTACGGAAATTTATTCAGGAAGAGATATTTGAGGAATTATATAAACATTAACTAGCAAACAAATACGAAAATTCTTTATAAAAATGCACCACTATTTTAACCTGGTATAATAATGTTGTATATTCTTATAATGTTTATGGGATTGCTTCCATCAAGAGTTCCATATAGTAGAACTCTAGGGGTAGTTTACCCCTTGCATGGGGTTGATTAACTTGAACTCACTGAATACTCATAATTAAAGCTCGGATTTATAGGCAACAAAAATTAAAGAAAAAGGCGTCTATATAGGCAAAGATTTTTATTAAAAAAGGCAGGAATATTAACATTTAGGCAAAATATAAGCAATAAACTTATTATTTATTGTACAAAGTGAATTAACGTAATGTTAACTTAAGGCAGGTATATTTACACATCATAATCATAACATTAGTATAAATAAACTAGTAACTAAATAACGTAAATTAATAATTAAACATTGTAACCACTTAAAATTTTATTATTAATAGAAACAACTAAATGTTTTTCAATATTTTCGGTCTTAAAACAATGTCTTCGATCACTTAAAATTAATTTGTAAATTAAAAAAGAACGTTCGACATCGACAGATGTAATTGGAGCATATTTCAGAGAGGATAATAAATCGGGCATAATTTGAAATTCCTCGGAAAATGTCCCATTCAAAACTTTAGCAACATTAGATAAAAACGAAAAACCTTCATTCTTGTCGAAAACATATTTCATTTTTTTTTTTAAATTAATTGACCGTTACTTCCAGGTGCCGATTTAATTTTCGTCTTTAAATTATCTATTAATTTTACTGACTCACATAAATTTATCTCTTGTTTTTCTAATAAGGTAATTGTGGTAACTATTAATTTATAATTGTCATTGATATAAGCGAGTTCCTGTTTCAATTTGGGATTTTTTAATATTTTTTTTGCTTCTCGAATGGCTTCGGAAATATCATCATCAAACTCTGACATAACTAATTCTATTTCATTGCAGTGTTCTAAGTAAAAAAGAACTGCTTCGAGCCAGGTTCCCCACCTTGTAATTAGTGGTTTAGATGACAAAGGCACACCGGGAAGTCTTTCTTTATAAATTTGCACCCTCAACGGAGCCTTTACAAAAACTTTTTTCATAAAACTTATAAAATTATTTACCAACGGAAACAGATTTCTTATTTTTTCAGGAATTGTATGTACCCCGTGGGCTACACAAGTGCAATGAATTAAATTAGGATAAAAAATCTTTAAATTAACAACAGCTTTTAACATATATGCCGCAGTATCTGAAAGCATTAAAACTATTTTATTCACTGGTATAGCGTTGGGTAAAAATAGGTTTGTTAAACTATCTTGTATAAATCGACTTATTAACTTTATATAAAGGAATGTTGGATGCAATCATCATCTGGCATAAATCAAATTTAAATGCGTCTTCCTCTTTTTTTTTGAACTGCTTAAACTATCCCGCGGAGATATTTGGGCTAACTTAGAGGAATTTAATTTTTCCAAATTACGTTTATGAAGTGGGGTTCCACAATGCTAGTCAATAAAGTACTTTTTTCTACTTGAGATCTGAGAATTTTAAAAAATATAATTAGAATTCTAAAACCGCTTAGAATTTAGGTATGTTGTGGGACGAGAAAAAAAGAGAAAAAATAAAACTTACCGACTTGCCGCGTGGTTTACAAAATGCTCCATCTCCTTCTAGAGAAAGTTCCGCATAAGGTGCGATCCATAGCCTCAATTTAGATGTCATCTTTTCACACAAATGTCTAAAACGTTTTAAAACGTGTTCTTTGCTTTTCGGTATACGCAACAAAACTAAACTAGGATATAGCAATTTGTGACTAAACTCTGATACAGTAACCGACTGTACAACTGATAATAAACTAATAAAGCTTAGGGATTTCCAAATAGTTAACCCTCAAGTCGTCTCGATCAGGTACATTTTCCTAGAAATCTGTTATATAAACAAACCATTGATATTTTATTATTGACCCAAAATTTTATTATAGTATGGTTTAGTAATAGAATAGTATCATGGGCAGTACCATGAAATTTTAAAAAAGGCACAAATAGGCGGAATTTACGAAAAAGGGCAAAAAGTGCAAAAAAACAATTATAATAGGCAAAATAGGCAAAAAAAGCATTTTGCCTATAATCCGAGCTTTACTCTTAATTACGTTATTGGTTCTCTAAGTAAAATAATATAGAGAGTACCCAGTTGACGGATGACAACACTAACTTCGACTGTTCACTCTTAATTCTTAATTCTTAATAATAATGATCTACTCCAGTTATTTTCCACATATAACTCATATTTGTTTGTTTATTATATAATATTTAACTAATATAATTTGTACACATTATTTGATAAACTTTTGATTACATTGCAAATTTCACTAGGTCAGCCCGTGTTCTAGTTACAGCGATATTTTTAATGTCATAAACAAACAATGGCATTTATCAATAAGTAATGAATAATATTATTGAAAGGATTTTAAATTTTAAACTGAATTGGGTTACTTAGATCTGATTTCTGGATGCTTAATTACATCTCGTTACACTGGCATTTCTTTTCACAATCAGCTAAGAAATCTAAAAATTTACCGTGGTGAAAAAATTGTATTAAAATGTATTTAAAAAAAATTGTTAATACAAATTCTGGACATTTATCTTATGCTGGAGTATATTTAGAATATCTGGAAAGTGAGATTATGTAAAAAATCTAATAAAAATATTTTTTTTTCGCAAGAAAGTGAATATTTTCGCAAGGCAAGTTATGCCAGTTGAAGACAAAAATTCCAAAGACAGACTTGGTTGTCAAGCCTATAACTTCTAAGTATATGAACTGTAGATATCAGGTAATTACAAAGAGCTTTCATATCTAAAAATAATTTTTTGATATGAAAAAATAATATTAATCGTATTGCAGGTGGACCTGCTAGATATGCAAACAGAGCCCGATGGTCCATATAACTTTTTTTTAAACTCAATGGCTGACCACTTGGTTAAAATCTTTTGTCTAGTAGGTGCTCCATATATCTTGCAAAGTGATAACGGTCTTGAGTTTGCCAACTCAGTTATTGCAGAACTAACTACTATGTGTCCTGGTCTGAAAATAGTTCACAGTCGACTAAGACACTCACAAAGTCAAGGCTCTGTAGAGAGGTCTAATAAGGTGTGCGGGATATGTTGATTACCTGGGTAAACGATAATAATAATACAAAATGGTCCGAAAGGTTGAGATTTATACAGTCCAAGAAAAACAGATATTTTCATAGACAGGCAAACGAATGGTTTAGAAGATGCAGACCTTTTAAAAAATGTTCTTGATAAACTACAAAATGAATAAGACTTGGAAGAATTAATAAAGAGCGTGGAAAACGAATACGACGATGATTATTTAAAAAATGGAGAACAAAGCAACAGTGTAGAACCCTGCCAAAAGGATTTGATAATCAAGACAACTATATGAATGAATCTTTAGAAATCCTGAACAATAATAACCTGATTAAAAATAATGAAGATGCACCCAATATACAATAAGGCAAAGTAGACGGCAATTTCAATGATCAGTTAACCCAAAGAAGTAAGAGAATATTGAATGATAGAGAAGAATCACGTAGAGTGATGAGAGTTCAGACATCAAAGATGATATGTGTGTCAAATAAAAGATTTGCTTCCTTCAAAAAAGGGACTAATGTTTTTATTCGAGTGCCGGATGCTAATAGAGGTGGATTTAACTCCAAGAAATGTATTAGCTATTGTTTCTGAAATTAATAATGATGACTTATACAAATTCAGTACTGAGAATGGGATAGATTATTTTCAAGAAATGAACTACTTCAAACCGATTCGAAATTCATGTTTAAACCAAATGATATTGGTATGCGGTAAGAAAAGACCCTTGCGAACTGCAGCAAATATGTCATCCAAAGGTTCTGCTCAAGGTTTTCCCAGACGCAAATGTGAAAGTTTTGTGGCGTATTGTTCCTGTAAACAAAGAAACAAACAATGTAATTTAAAGTGTCATAGATCGCTGATATGCAAAAATAAATAAAGAAATTTGGTTTTAAAAATGTTTGTGTTTAAAACTTATTTTTATCTGCATTTTTTAAATAAAATTAGAAGTTTTGTTATGTGGGTATTTGTATTTTTATTTACATGATTTAGCATCATTTACATTTTTTATAGTTATTATTTTTATTAACGTATTTTTATTTACATTTTTTAAATAAAAATAGAAGTTTCGCTTTGTAGGTATTTGTATTGATCATAACGAGAAAAATCGTCATGTGTATCCGACGGTCTTTGTAGTTTCGCATTGTGGGTCTTCGCATTATATACACAACGCGTGGATATAATGCGAACGTCACGTCTGTGTACGTCAAAAATAACCGAAACGCGATGTGAGAAATAAACGAAATTTTCATATTCATAAAATTTTCAGTAACGTCCTGTCCATGTACATACATTTCAAAAGTCTTACGATAAAAATTTTTTTCCTAAGCCTAATTTTGATCCAAAAAATCTAAAAAAAACTCATAGTATTTTTATGCATTAAAATGTACATTTATAAATTTTTTCAGATTTTTTAAAGTAAAGGATCGCTCAAGAATTTTTTTTTTTTTCGAAAAGACACATTTTTGTGAAAAGAGACGCTCGGAACACCTAGGGAATTAAATTGGCTACATAGCTTTCTAAATATGTACTTTTGAGTGTTTTAGTCCAAGTAAGAACACAATTGAGTCCAGATTTTACCGTCGTATCCCGCCATAGCCTTTAGAACTTACTCCTAAATTGGTAATAATAAACTAATAAAAATCATGAATGTGTTGCTTGTGTGAGTCCATTTCAAAAGGTGAAAGAAATAATAAGTTAGACTTACTCACAATCAATTTAATTTAACTAATCGGACGACCGGTTTCGCTTTCTACAATATGCAAAGCATCTTCAGGTCACGATACAAAGTTAAAATGATGCCGGTACTCTATTAATTGATGGTTGAAAGAACATGGTTCAAACTATCTTGGATTGTTGATTGGAGAACTCAGGTTAACTATTGTAATTGTTTAACAGTAAACTGGGAAGTTCTTGAGGAGACAGATTTTATCCAATGAAGTAGAGATAAGTGGAATGTATTGTTTGTTTTATGAAAGTAATGTTCTATACCATTAATTTCTTTAAAGTTATTTAAGTTTATTCTGGAGATATATTTATGAAATATGTGTTATTTATTGAGATTTTATGTTTTGTTCTGGAAGGTGACAGTTGTAAGACAATGAATAGGAATGGATGTATAGATTGTGTGGGTGTGCAATTGTATAAACTTGAAGTTATCAAAATTTCTTTGATAAATTTGTTGCAATAACTGGCAAATTATTGTAAAGTCGAAAGATTTTTATGTTAAAATTAAATTAAGACACTTTTACACACACAGAAACACACAGAAAACACTTTAAAAAACGGGGGACGAAACAAACATTTAATTAAAAATAAAAGGAGAGGATTTCCAAAAGAACTACATTTCTTATTAGGAGACATTGTCTCCTAATAAGAAATGTAGTTCTTTTGGAAATCCTCTCCTTTTATTTTTAATTAAATGTTTGTTTCGTCCCCCGTTTTTTTAAAGTGTTTTCTGTGTGTTTCTGTGTGTGTAAAAGTGTCTTAATTTAATTTTAACATAAAAATCTTTCGACTTTACAATAATTTGCCAGTTATTGCAACAAATTTATCAAAGAAATTTTGATAACTTCAAGTTTATACAATTGCACACCCACACAATCTATACATCCATTCCTATTCATTGTCTTACAACTGTCACCTTCCAGAACAAAACATAAAATCTCAATAAATAACACATATTTCATAAATATATCTCCAGAATAAACTTAAATAACTTTAAAGAAATTAATGGTATAGAACATTACTTTCATAAAACAAACAATACATTCCACTTATCTCTACTTCATTGGATAAAATCTGTCTCCTCAAGAACTTCCCAGTTTACTGTTAAACAATTACAATAGTTAACCTGAGTTCTCCAATCAACAATCCAAGATAGTTTGAACCATGTTCTTTCAACCATCAATTAATAGAGTACCGGCATCATTTTAACTCTGTATCGTGACCTGAAGATGCTTTGCATATTGTAGAAAGCGAAACCGGTCGTCCGATTAGTTAAATTAAATTGATTGTGAGTAAGTCTAACTTATTATTTCTTTCACCTTTTAATAAACTAATAATAAATTTATTCCCAAAAAAAATATTACTCTCAAATCTATTAGACAAGTGATTCCCAACCTGGGGGCGATCACCCCGGGGGGCAATTTGAGATATTTAGAGGGGCGATAGAGCGAAGGGGGCGATATGGGGGTCGACAGAGAAAAGGGCGCGATAAGGGGGGCGTTTAGCATCCGGAAAACGAGAAATGGGTAATTGAGAAAAATAAGAAAAGAGAAAAAAAAATACAATACTTTCGATCGGATATCCATAGGATAATAAAAAGTAAATATATCTATACCAATGCAGGTAATAATAACACAAACATCTCGTCTAGTCACAGAGAGCTATGAATCATAATACAATTTAATTCTATGCATTATCGTTATATGTAATTATACATTATAACGAATTCTTCACTTTCCTTTGATCGAGCTTTCGTATTGTGCGATCATCCTCACAAAAGAGAAAGAGAGAGAAGTGGGATAAGAATGATGAGAAGTAGGTACCGCTCCTGCCGATCTGACTCGAACAAAAAGCGAACGGCCTAGGTTGTCGTCGCTTCAAACGCGGAGTCTTTTGTTCCCGAGTTTTGTATTGTGGTATATAGTTGTTTTGTTTCAACTGACACTCATTGTGTTCAGTGAGTTGTTATTTTAATAAAGATACTGTGATTTATTTGTGAAACTGTTAAGTCTGTCTTTCAATTCGGACATAACCACTTATCTTATCGAACACGAGGCGTCACAATGTTAGAATCATTATTAGTCACAATGTTAGAATTCGGACAGAGACGTCGACGCGTGGCAATATAATTATTTATTGAGAATTGCGAGATAGTGTTTTTATCCTTTGCCTTCTCAATAAGGTGTGATTAATTACTCTTTTGTTTTGCTCTCAAAATGTCAGCACCTAAAAAAAAGTGCTGGTAGTACTCAACAGAATATTTAAAATATGGATTCATTGATTTGCCAAGGAATAAAAATCTACCAGCTGTCAAAGAGATGGAAACCAGTCAGGCCAGCCAAGTAACAGATGCAGTTCCTTTCAATAATACTGTCTCCAGAAGGATGGATGAAATGGGAGCGAATGTCGAAGATGTTCTCTGCAACAAATTGAAAAGCAAAGAGTTTACTGTGCAACTTGACGAGAGTACCCTGAGTGACAGCAAAGCTTTGCTGCTGTCATATGTCCGATTTATTGACGACAATGGAGAAATGGCCGAGGAAATGCTATTTGTTAGAAGTCTGATTACTGATACAAAAGGATCTTCCATATTTGAGGTCGTTAAGAGATTTTTTGAGGAAAAAGAGATTCCCTTATTAAATATAATCGCCTATGCTACCGACGGTGCAGCAGCAATGACAGGGCGCCATCGGGGATTTATTGCACATCTGAAACAAGCAGTACCTGGAATTTTGTGTGTTCACTGCGTCATTCACAAAGAGCATTTGGCTGCCAAGAATTTGAGTAGGAGGTTGCACGATTCTCTTCGACTTGTCATAGATGCGGTAAATAAAATTAAAGCAAAACCAAATAATGATCGAATATTTCGTACACTTTGTGAACATGTGTGAACATGTTCGAACACTGTGTGAACAAAATGATGAGATATTTAATACATTGCTACTACATACGGAAGTCCGCTAGGTTTCTAAAGGCAATTGCTTAAGGCGGTTCTTCAGTCTCATGGATACTGCTATTGAATTTCTTAATACTACTGACCCCACACTAAGTACAGAACTACAAGAGAAGCGAAATGACATCGCTTACTTATCAGATATTTTTCAAAAATTAAAAGAAATGAACCTGCAGGGGAAGAACATAAATATGGCCAAAGCGAAGGGAGTAGTCGGAGCATTCATTGACAAACTATCTATTTTTGAAGAAAATATGCAGAGAAGAGATCTGACCAAATTCCCCAACTTAAAATCTTTTTGTGGTGATTCTGAGGATCTTCAAACATCCTGCCTCCACCTTCAAATAGTGAAAGAAGATCTGCAGTCCCGATTCCAAGTTTTGACTAGTCTGAAAGTGCCAACTTGGTTTATCAATCCTTTCAGCGTGGAAGTTTCAAACGGTATGTCCTCTTCAAGAAAACTTGATTGATTTAAGACATGATGTTGAAATTGAAAGTTTGTTTCGGGAGTGTGGGCAAGAAAGATTTTGGCCGTCGATAAAAAAAGTGTATCCAATCTTGTGGAATGCAATCAAATTATTATTATTGGCATTTCTCACAACATATCTAGTGGAGAAAGGTTTTAGTTCTGTGTGTATATTAAAAAACAGACTAAGAAATAGGCTCGACATAATAGAAAGAGGGATTTGAGGTTGTTATTAACCAACATTGAGCCAGATATAAAGAAATTATGTAAGGGACACCAGGCCCAAGGAAGCCATTAACAATTCTTTTACACACATATAACCATTTATCATTTTACGAAATGTAAAAATAAATAAATATGGATACTTACCTTTTGTATAGATTCATTATTTGTTTCAATTTAATTGGGTGCGGGGGGCGATTGTAGTATTGATAACTGGTGAAATCTGTCTAAGGGGGCGATCAAGGGAAAAAGGTAGGGAACCACTGTATTAGACTGAGCAGTAACTGTTTTTATAACACAATATTTAGAAATGTTCTTATTGAAATTCTTTTTAAACAAATTTATGTCAAAATAATTATTTTGTTACATCACGCCTTTCTTCTTCTTGCAGTACCGTCTCCTATCGGAGGTTGGCTACCATCACAGCAATCGTTACTTTGTTGGCTGCAGCTCTGAACAACTGTATTGAACTGCACCCATACCACTCCCTTAAATTTCGCAACCAGGAAATCCTCCTATGTCCCACATTTCTCTTTCCCGAGATTTTTCCTTGGATTATGAGTCTAACCAGAGAGTACTTTTCTCCTTTCATTGTGTGGCCCAGATATTCCAGTTTTATCCAGACGTGATATTCCATATCACGCCTTTATCCACTGTTAATTTGTCAATGATATTTCTAATTAAAAGCTTTCGCCTAAGTCAGCCTAAGACTTTAGTAAATTAAACTAGAATTTATTTATTATTAACGATTTTAGCATACTTAGTAATAATGAATAATCAAATTGCTTTTTTATGCCAAACGAGACTTTCCAACTGCCGCACGATGTATCAAAACTCGCGGAAATTCTCCTGTTCCTCTCTTTATATGAAACAATTGAATATGAGCAATATATGGGAACTTCAGGTAATGGAGCATGGTATACTTAACGGAGAAGGCGACAGTACACTCAATATACGCAACAAAAGACCCATTCATGGGAAATGACGTGACGGCGTATTGTTCTCTGCATAGTCCCTGACTTTATTTCCACGGATCGAGTTATCTGGGAGTCCTAAACAAGACGATTTGTGTTCGCAGAACAAACAACTCGTATGTGTGCGTTCTGTTATAGGATTTGAAATGATGTAAGGACCGTATATCAGAAAATGACGTGAAATACAAAGGGTTTAGGATTATTAAAATATAAGCTGCTAGCATTGTCGCATATTTTGCTTTTAAAAATTTGGAATGTTACTGAATTTTTGAATATCTTATTATTGCTTACTTTATTTTTATCCATAATCTTGTTTACGTAATTTAAATAATAAGATTCAAATAGATCAAGATTTTCTTTCTCTTAACGGAGAGGAGATAGAACGTGTAAACTATTTTAAATACATTGGCAGCTTGTTAAATGTAAATTGAAGGCCTCGGTGCAAGAACTGGACAGCTCCACTTTTCTGAAATGTTGGAAAATCGAAAAAAATTAATGTTTTTAGGAAATGTAAATAAATAACGCTTAATGAAATTAATCTTTCTAGAGGAAAATCAGACAAAACTTATGTATTCAATCACTACTTTTCATTTTTATTGTAGACGCAGGAATTTTGTTTTGAAAAAATGGAGTTTCCTCTTTTTTGTTCCCAAAATCACACATGTTAAAAATAAAAATGAAACAATGTTTTTGGGTTTTTCATTGCAAATAAAATAAGTAAATAAAAATATAATAATTAAATAATTAAAATTAAATTAAACATAAGAAGAGTTACTAACACGATTATCATTAATATTTTCAAATATGCGGTTGTAATAACCTTGTTCATTTAAAGGTACATTTTTTTTCAATAAGTCTCTTAAGTTCCTAATATTTTTAGGGTTTATATCCAAGGGCTTTGAGTCTACTTTATTATTAGACGTTGAGAATACTACATCTCCTTTTTGGTTCATAAAAAATTTTGTGGAAATACCAAATCCCAAACTTACAGCAATAAACTTATAATACAAAATTTTGACTTTTTTTACCCTTTGAGGCGGATTCAAAAAGTTGTTGAAATGGTCCGAAAAGTTTGGGATCATCTTTTGTTCTATAGAAACTACCTTAAATTTATTTAAAGTTTGTTCAACTAACTTTAAAAATTCTGAAGGTAGATATTTTCTTTTTTTCTTCCTTTTATTTTTTTTCTAAAGGGCCAAATGACCTATCACATGGTGTCCTTTCATCCATCACAACCAATGCTGTTTGAAATAAATTTTCAATTTCACTGTTCACATCAAGGCCATTAAATGTTAGAATAAGTGAACTTCAATCTTATATTAAAAATAGAAAATTTGATAGATCTCAAATATGTAAACACGCATGGGATAATGAACATAGGGTTCAATGGAATGATTCAAATATAGTCCTAGAAGAAACGGATGGTAAAAAGAGGAAAATCAAAAAAGCGGCTCTAATTATGCTAAATGAGACCAATTGTGTCGCAAATTCCTCGGCAGAATGTAGTAGGATCTGGTTACCCATATTAAAAGGAAATTATTAATAGGAAAATAACAGTATTAGTAAGTCGGTAACATTATATATATATATATATATATATATATATATATATATATATATATATATATAATTTTTTTTAAATAAACATAATTATAAAATTAGAATTTGGTGTTTATTGAACGTAAACTAAATGCACGACCAAATACTTACCATGTCGGGATAGTATTATGAGCTTTTTTCCTAGTTTTCTCTCATAATTTACTATGGAATCACCAACAGGAGATTTTTACTGTCATCATGACATGTGTTTGTCTTTTTAAAGAAGAATTACATGCTATGATTTTTTCTGACGGATATTCTCAAATTAAAGTTGATTTCATGTAATCGAATGAATTATCTTACAAGTAAAGTCCTCCTAGGAACGCTTCTTCTACTTCTTGGAGATCTTTCGATCTGTTTAATTCTGAAGCTGCCTCTGGTTAATTTCCGGGGAAGTAGATTGCCAACTATCCCTCCATCTATTAGGTGGTCTTCCTGGAGGTCTTGAACCGGGCTGGTTATTTTCTAGGGCAATTTTTGGGAGTCTATTCTCATCCATTTGTCTTACATGACTGTACCACATCCTTTTACGCTGCCTTCTCCATCTTACAGTATCTTGAATTTTGGTATATGTGGAAAATGGATACAAATTAAACAGGAACAAACTTGACGAACTGAAAATAGGACCGTATGAAATTTCGGAAAATTGTCAAATTCAATTTACAGAATAAACCTGAACCGAAGAACATCAGAGTCCAATCTGTTCCACATATCCAAGCTGACTCCAATCTCAACATCTGAAGATGAAGACCAAGATGAAGAAGACATAGACGATTACTAAACTTTGAAGGCATGAATATTTTCTCCTCTGGGAAAGGGGATGTAATGAAATAATAATTTCATCATTCAAATATTGCCGCGCTCTACCGAGCACATTGTCTGAAATATTAGACACAAAAATTCTGTCATCTTTATATTTAAAAACTTGTCACCTTGTCAGATTATATTTTGTGGTTAAGAATGTTAAACATCCAAAGTTAGTAACATTAAATGTCGTTTCTTTAATTTCAGGTAAAATTTTGTGTAAATAATGTAAATAGAACATGTTTTAATAAATCTTTAATATATAAATATATATATATATATATATATATATATATATATATATATATATATATATATATATAAGAAAAAAGAAGTACTTGTGACTCGTTTGGAACAAATATATAACTGTTTTGGATGGGTTGGAGTCAATAATAGGGCTATTGGTTAACTATTTTTTTATTCTCGAGCTTTCAATTGTGTTTACAATTATTATCAAGAGCTAAAAAAGACAAAATACTTACAAGGTTGAACTAAAAAGAAAAAACAATTTTTGTTAACTTACCAAATAAAAATTAGTTTGGTAAGTAAAAATCACTGCTTACATCTTCAAAATATTTAATAAAAAAATGTTTTAATCTAATAAATGTTTCTCCGAAAATTTTTTAATTTTGAAAACATTTTTTTAATATAAAAATAATTGAATTTATAAATAAGTTCAAATAGCAACCAATTACAAATAGCCTCAATGTCATAAATGCCAACATAAAATTTTTATTTTTGACAATTATATTGCCAAAAGTAAAATTTCGTTTAAACATTCTTTTTTGTTTAGTAACAAAAAGAAGAAGATTTATTCACCGTTGACAGATGTCTGAAAGAATGTGACAGATATATGGAGAATTAAATGTGACAGATATATGGAGAATTAAATATGACATTTTATTAAATATTAAATATTAAAATGTCATATTTAATTCTCCATATATCTGTCACATTCTTTCAGACATTTGTCAACGGTGAATAAATCTTCTTCTTTTTGTTACTAAACAAAAAAGAATGTTTAAACCAAATTTTACTTTTGGCAATATAATTGTCAAAAATAAAAATTTTATGTTGGCATTTATGACATTGAGGCTATTTGTAATTGGTTGCTATTTGAACTTATTTATAAATTCAATTATTTTTATATTAAAAAAATGTTTTCAAAATTAAAAAATTTTCGGAGAAACATTTATTAGATTAAAACATTTTTTTATTAAATATTTTGAAGATGTAAGCAGTGATTTTTACTTACCAAACTAATTTTTATTTGGTAAGTTAACAAAAATTGTTTTTTCTTTTTAGTTCAACCTTGTAAGTATTTTGTCTTTTTTAGCTCTTGATAATAATTGTAAACACAATTGAAAGCTCGAGAATAAAAAAATAGTTAACCAATAGCCCTATTATTGACTCCAACCCATCCAAAACAGTTATATATATATATATATATATATATATATATATATATATATATATATATATATATATATATATATATATATATATATATATATATATATATCTATACATCTCGAAGTGTTTCTGTAAAATTGCAACGAAAAGAAAACGGAAGTAAATTAAATATTTTATAATAGGACGCCTCCCGTTCGTTTTATGGTCCAACGCGAAGAGAAAAATTTTCCACTAAATCGCCTTCTTCCCAATTCCACCAGTTTATTTTTAATTTTAAATTTACTTAATCCTGATTAATTTTAATCCAGCCAGTAAATTCAGGTGCAATAAGGATTTATGAAGCTCTTTTTCTTTTCACCATCAACCCCTATTTGTCATATTTCAGGAAAAGTCGAGAAAATTAAATTTGCATTTTATTTTTCTGCGAATTTTCTTTGCATTAATTACTTGAGGCAATGAAGAAACGTATTTCCAGATAAACTTCAGTTCAGTGTCTAATTTTTTATGTAAGTCTAACAACCGAATTATTTATAGGATGTCAAGAGTTTGTATGTATAATCTTGAACATAGTATAATGATGGACATGAAATTTGTTAATTATTGCCAACAAGGAATTAGGCAATATATTTAATGATTATTTTATTTCAATTAACATGTCATTTTAATATCTGATGCTCATGACCAGCTTCAGTGTAAAACTAAAATTTTATTACAAATCCTTTATAAAAGGTATATAATTTAAAAAAAACCCAATCGGGCTATATCACAAAAGGTTTTCGGAATCCATATTCCATCATTAGTGCACTAGGTGGGTATACATGTATTGAGCCACTATGTGAGTAAAAACCCGTTAAAAATTGTTATTTAAATTTGGTTTACATTATATGGTGATACATTCTATGATGTTAAAGTTACCATTGGATTTGGTAACATGGCGACGTATGACTCCATGTGAAGTTGCTGGTCCTGAGACGATGTGTCTACGAGGACCTGATGAAAGCAACTGAAGAAAGCAACTCAGTCGGTCTGATGTAAATAAAACTATTTAAATTTTGCTTAAACGTTTCGGCAAATTTGCCATTTTCAATAAGCACTTTATTAAACTTTAAACATTACATTTTGCGTTTAAATTTCATGTTTACACTTTTTTAAAAAGTTTAACATGGACTAAAAGTTGGTATCTGACATTGACAGATGACATCTGGCAGATATCTTAAAAAATGAGTGGTTCAGAGTCGTATCTTAAAAATCTTCCGTAGTGTATTTAAAAAACAACTCATTTTATTAAGTTATAATACATATTGGATAGATCTTTTATGTCAGTCTTATTATTGATGGCATTTGGATCTTTTTTTATGTGAATCATCTCCAATATGCATCTTTTGTTGTAATTTTGTGCTTTTTCCAAAATCTGTACATTTTCAAAATCAAAAGAATGGCTATTTTCTAGAGAATGTTTGGCTAGGGTTGTTGTGTTTAATGCCTTGGTTTGTATACTATGTTTGTGTGCAACTATTCTTCTATATAGGTATTGGTATGTTTGTCCAATATATGTTGAATTGCAATCTTTACAATATTTATTTTATAATTAGCATTTGATTGATGATCTTAATTAACTTTAGGTTTAAATTTTAAAAAATATTTTCCAGATGTTTTTGATGATTTATGTCCAACATTAATATTATACTTTGCAAACATTTTTGACAGTTGTTCAGAAAATCCATTAATGTAAGGTAAGGATATATAGGATTTGTTAGATCTAGTGACATTATTATTATTATTATTATTGCAAGGTATGGTTTGGGTTTGTTTTGGTATGTTATTGGAATTGGATTGATTTTTAATAATATAATTTCTTTTTTTAATAAGAGGTTTGTAAAATTCTGGTGGATAATTATTTTTTTCTAAAATATCTTTAACTTTTCTCAAATTTGCGGAATGGTACTGTAGACTAGATAGTTTAATTGCCCTGTCAGTAAGACTGAACAAAACACCTCTTTTATGGGCTATGGGTGCGTTGGTATTAAAATTTAGATATCTTTCGGACCAAACATTTTTTGTCCATCTCGTTATTGAGTATCTTCTCAAGTATTGCTATTGAAAACTCCTATCCCCCTTCATTAATTAACCAATCTCATTTTTCTAAGAGTTATGCTTTCTCAATTAATGATTTATCAAATGATGACTAATAAAAGTCAATTTCAAATAGAACAGTTAATAGTTCAGTCATACAGACTGCAATACATGGGACGAATTTGACATCCCCTTCAACAAATATCCTTGTAAACTACTACTAAAGTATATATATATATATATATATATATATATATATATATATATATATAATATATTTTATATAAAAAACAAGGGTTAAGAGGATGTATATATATATATATATATATATATATATATATATATATATATATATATATATATATACAGATTGAACGAATTTAAAACGGAACATACAATTTAATATATGTCTCTCTGAACTGCATTTGAAATGGTGGACCAATATAAAACTTGGACAAAAATAAATCCATATCCGGTGATAGACATTGTATAAAATATCGTTCAACTATCTGTCTCCTTTAAAGGAAAGAGGTGCTTGCCTAATAGTCGGAGAGATAGAGCCGAAATTTTGAACTGATCATAATATGACATTTCTCTATTGGAATATATTCATTGTAACTGGGTTAAGACTTTGCCTTACAGGCGGACGCCCCTCGTGGTACAGAGGGTGGCTATACATGGATGAAGTTGTAATTTTTTTCGGAAAAATTAACGATCGATAATATGGCTGAAAATTTGCCCAGAGTAAGATCTTGGTATAACTAGACGAAATCCCAAAGGGCGGACGCGAGAGTGGATATATAAGGGGAGGCGGACAGGGGTGAAGTTGCAATTTTTTGGGGAAAAATTAACGATAAGTAATATGTCCGCCATTTTCATGGCTCATTATTTAGCCCCTAAAAACTCTAAATCCAAAAGAGCGGACAGCTGGGTTGGTACAGAGAGCCATAAAACAGGGTCAAATGTACCACTTGTCTGCGCATTTTAGGTCTCGGTAACAATTTTCAAACTGATTTTATTATGATATTTTTATACCGATTGATTTGAAAATTTGTATGCTCACTTCTGTTACTATTTTTCCTCAAAATTTTCCAAAAAAATTTCCGTAAATGAAAATTATCGTAATTTTTTGAGGTAAAATCTAATTTGTAGAATCCTTTCGATTTTCTATCAGTTATACCATGATTTTTTTCCAAAAATTTTTAAACGATTTTTCCGATAAGAAAAAAAAATTTAGAAAAACTTTAAAAATTTCGTCATTTTTCTCACTCTCATTGATGTCATTACATTCATCATCTTCGTCACTTTCACTTTCAATAATATCACATTCATTATCTGCTTCATTTTCAATCACTACTTCTCGAACTGATTCTGGCATCTGAGGGCCACTAAATCATTTGTTATGAGCATTTGTCCAAATATTTGAAATATACTGAGCTCGCAGTAGATGTTGGTGTAAATAATCTTGACATGGTGGTAAGCTTGAAGCATCGAAATTTTTTAGTTTTTTTTTAAAAGGCTCGTTCACATCATGCAACTTATACTGCCGGTTAAATAGTGAAAATCTGACATCGTTTACTTTTCTTTTTGGAATTGTTCTCGTCAGTCCTGTTCCATATAAGTGACATATGGAACATATGTCACTTATACTTGACAGAAAGTCAAGGAAAGAATATCACTACAGAGGAAAGATGTAAAGTTTTTAATTAAAATCTGTTTAGAGTAAATACATGATAACTAGAAACGAAATGATCGAAGTTAGTGGATCAATGTCAAGAACCGCGATTCTATGATCCTCCTCGTGACGACGCCGTCTTGTGGCGCTAGTTCCGTGATGCTCGACTCAGCGTTTTACTGTAGAAAAAAAAAGTAATACAACGCGAGTATTCGCTCCGTACGTGACCATGGTAGGGGTACTTTGAAACGATGCCAGCGTGCGTAGCGGCGAAATATGACAAAATTTGCCCTACCTTTTTACGCATAAATTTTATCAAAAATGTGTGCAAATACATATTGCGTATTTAATTGTGCTAATAATATAGTAAGTGTAGTTTTTATAGGTTCCCAAAGATTACATATAAATTAGAGAAAAGGAAAAGATTGATCCGTGCTGTTAATATGAAAAAGTAAATATCACATAACTTCATTTTTATGCAATTGAAATAGGAAAAATTTAAATAATTTACCTTAAATGATATTTTACAAGGCTTCAAGCTAACTGCAGAGTGCCTGATGACTTTAGCTTTTATATTATAACTTTTACTATTACTGTTTTTAAATGTATGCTCTTTCACGTGAAAAACTTGATTTTCCAGTACTGGATTTTTCACTTTCTTTTCCGTTTGTGGTTGAAAAGATATATTATGATGAATTTTGAGAAACCCAGTTTTTATTACTACATTTATTTTGTAGATAAACTAAAAAAATATAATTAAAAAGTTATTTATTAATAATTGTCAATTCGCATTTATTTAACAATGTCAAACATATGTCATATGTTTAACCTGAAAATTGGTAGGTCCAAAACTGTCAGATGAAGGCGGTAGGTGTCGCGTCAGTCACGCACGGAGCGAATAAAGCTTTACTTCAGAAATTAATTGATAAAAAAATACGTAATAATCCGTTGTTTAAAATGAAAATGAACACGTTATTCTGGACGATACGAAAATTTACAATATAATAGACTGCACCAAAATTTACAAATAACTTAAGACAAACTATTGTATCATCTTGTTTTATTCAACGTCTGCCCAATAAATTGTAATCCAATTGTTAAAGTATCTTATTTAAGTACTTGTGCATCAAAACAAATAAATCCTATCTTAAATTTTGTAAAATTATATAAATATAAAATTTCAACGACAGCATTTTACTGTGCCAATAAACGATTTTACTATAAATTGCCATTGTAATATTTTTCAGCAAAAGTATTTCCCAAAAATTTGCTATAAAATATTTCTTTCGGTTTCGTACAAAACTCTTTAATATTTAATACCGTCGAGGCTATCTCATAATGTCTTAGTTGTTGCAACACATTGTGCGATTTGTGCAGCACATTTTAGCTACATTAAGATTTCAACACGAGTAGTGCTCTCATTCTTTACTTTTTTCTACTTTTTATGTGCTACCGTATATTCCGTCGTGCTGTTGTGATATTTCTCAAATGTATCCATAAACCATACTTTCGTAGTACTCAAGTAAAATGACGCTGTTAAAAGTTGATTTAAAAATACGTAGTGCTTTGTAGACCCGATGAAGGCCTTAGGGAAGTGCAGATAGATGACATTCATGAATTTTTTATTATATTTTATTGTTAAAATGCCCTACAAAATTTGGTATGAACCAAACACGTAAAGGATTTGCCAATTAGACATGACACTAACGGATTTCAAAATTCAGTTCTCGCTAAAACAGTGATTATTTTGAAATACAAAAGCCAAAAAATAATTATAAACGTTTAATTTTAAATAATACAAAACATATCACATAAATAATAATATTAATACATATTATATTATATATAATATTATATATATACAATAATATATGTATATATATATATATATATATATATATATATATATATATATATATTAAATATATATACAAAAGGAACATTTTTATTCTCGAGAGAGGAAAAGAGAGAAAATATATCTTCTGTCTCTCTCTTACTCATTATCTTACATATGTAATGGTTTCACAGATTCACTCTCATGCAAATTTCTTACGCCGACCGTGCGTATAGAAGTATAACTTCAAAAATAAATTTTATCTTATTTGAACTTGGAATAATCCCTTTAATCTGTGTAACTTTTAAAGAACTTTTTCAATGTCTTCTCTTTTGTTTAAGATGTTGAGTGTAGTTTTAATTAAACACATATCTAGAAAGAGTCTTTTGTTGTAATTTCTTTCACTTCTCAATAGTTCTGCTTTATCACAGTTAGGCGTGTGGCCCTTCGTAATAGAATGTTCACTTAATGCACAGGCTTGTACTTTATTCAGATTAATGTGACTCTTGTGCGATGTTAATCTTCCGGACAAATTTCTGGACGTTTCTCCAATATATATTCTATTGAAGGGTGTTTTAAGTTTGGTATGTAATTTCGATATTGTTTTTATATTTCTGGTTCCAATTTTGGTATTAAGTACTTCTCTAAATGTATTTAATAGTCTATTTGTTAAACTTATAATATGGAATATATGGTAAAGAGTAGTACAATGTATTTTGGTTGTTTGTTCAAACTTCTGTTTGATCTGTCGTTATGACTTGTGAGACACCAAAAACTAGTCTATTTAAAAGGTTCGCTGGGAATGAATTCTCTAACATGATCGTTTTTAGTTTTTTAAGACCGGCTGTTCTATATTCAGGATGTTACAAAGTTGTAACCCTACTATTCATATTTAAAACTAGGTTGGTCTTCATCTAAGATGGATGTGCTATACCATTCTGTTTTTAGAACATTGTTTGAATCACGGTGTAACATCATATTTAGAAATGGTATGCAGTTGTTGTTTTCTAATTCTACTGTAAATTGCAAGTCTGGACAGTGTCTGTTAAATATGTGTAGTGTGTCCATTATTTTGTCTTTTGGGAGTGCAAGAATTAAATCGTCCATGTATCTTTTTAAAAATGGGACGTTAAATGGTAACTTGCTAATACAGCTTTCAATTAAGTCATCCAGTACAACGACTAAAATTAGACGATATTGCTGACTAACCGTGCTGCTTTTTATACTGCAACTTGAATTTAGCAAAATTTTAAACAACTTATTATAAAACGAAGTACCGCTAAGAGAATAATTATTTTAAAACAATAACAGGTTATACCTTTCAATGTGAAACTCGCATTGATGTAATAGTAGCATCGTGTAACAAGGGAATCCCCGAAATGCAAAGAGTCGCTTTACTGACATTTGGATGTGAATAGGTAATATTTAATTATAATAGTTATTAATAGAAATTTTTGGATGAAATACAACCTGCACAACTTTAAAAACGCAAAAAAAAACGGGTATGGCAGTCCAGTGGGATTGCCGGTAGAAGTTATACTTCTATACACGCGTTCGCCGTTACAAATTTATATGGGAGTCAATCTGCACAATCACTACAAATGTAATGCTATAGGTAAGAGAGAGCAGAAAGAGAAAAAGAATTAGGTATATAGGTATATGGTGCATCGTTTGCTGTATATAAACATTTGAACTGTAATAGGAGTATAGTTAATGAATAATTGAATCAATATTTTAATGAAAATATATATTTTTATTTTCATATATGTATAAAAGGAGTTGAATGCAAAAAATTTTTTTTACACATACTCTGCAGTAAAATCCATTGTTTATTTTGTTATTAATATAAAAATACAATACAATACACTGCAAAATAATTCAATATAATATTACAATACAAATTAAAATGCAGTATTCATAAGTATTTACAAATGACAATATACATAACTTACTTATGCATATGTTTAATTTACCATGATAATAATAGTAATAAAAAAAATAATAATATTAATAAATATTAAATATATTTACAAAAGGAATATTTTTATTCTCGAGAGAGAAAGAGAGGAAAAATATATCTTCTGTCTCTCTCTTACCTATATCTTACATATATAATGATATTGCCGTCTTACTCCCGTACAAATTCCAAAGTCGAACACGCGTATAGAAATAAAAAATGTTTGTGGAAGATAAAAATAAAAAACTAACAACTCGGATTATGTTGTAAATTTTCATTTTATTTTAAAATTTAGCATTTTTGCGTACATTACATATCTTTAATAAGATTAACGTGAGGTTTTTAAATATTTCAAAAATAAAAAAGGAAATTGATATTGGGATTCGAACTCACATATACCAGCGTATGAACCAAACACGTAAAAAATTTGCCAATTAGACATGACACTTACGTATTTCAAAATTGACATTTCTCGGTCATACAGCGATTTATTGTAATTATTATTTTGAAATCTAACAATAAAATAATTATGAACATTTAATAAATAATACAAAGCATGTCACATAAATAATAATATTAATATATATTATATTATATAAATATATTATATATATAATATATTTAATATTAAATATATATACAAAAGGAACATTTTTATTCTCGAGAGAGAAAGAGAGAAAATATATCTTCTGTCTCACTCTTACTCATATCTTACATATGTAATGATTTCACCGATGCACTCCCGTGCAAATTTCCAACGTCGAGCGCGCGTATAAAAGTATAACTTCAATAATTCGCATAAAAAGAGACCTTACTGCAATTTATTTTAATATTTTCATCTTTTCCTATAAACTAAAAATTTCTTTTGTAAAATAATATGAAATTTAATAAAAAAAATAAAAATTATGCAAAATAGATTTTGAAATTTTCAGAACGATTTCAATCGTATCAAATCATCATCAGTGAAAAACCTTCAAATAAGTATTACCACTTATGTAAATAAAGATAAAATTACTAAATTATTAAAAATAACTCAATAATTCAGTTGATTGAATGATGTCATCACTTGAAGGCAAATATTTATCTTTCTAATTATTAAGAATACAATTATCCTTGCAACAGCAAAATTATAATATAGACGTAACCTTAATTCAGCTCATTAAACACTTATACGCATGCAATACAATATAGTTTAAAACAATAATATAACTTACATTTAATATGATTCTAAATAATACCCTAAATGGGCATATATTATCTGATCACACTTTAAAAACTTCCTATTACTTATCTTGAAGGTGCAATTTTTACTTCCTTCTGTCAACAGCTGATTGTTGCCACTCCGTGGATTAAGTCCTAGTAAAGAATAAATAATTTACAAAGTATTTACACTGCATTTTTTGGTATTATTCGCTGACCATCTGAATTTGCGTTGGATACGTCACTGGCTTATATAAACCTGTTGATGTAGATAGATTCTGAACAATGTTGTATAGGGCTTTTGGATTAGTTCGTGGCAGATTGTAGAAAAATCCAGAGAATTTAACATCACAACATATTTGTGCTTCATAGATTATAGTAAAGCTTTCGATTTGGTCAACTGGAGTAAAATGTGGCAGGTTTTGTCTGAAATGGGAGTCCCCAATCATCTGATACTGTTAATTAAAAGCCTGTACAATAACAATTATGCCAAAGTTAGAATAAATGGGGAACTAACCGATAGTTTCAGGGTCACAAAGGGCGTGAGACAAGGCTGCATACTAAGCCCAATTCTATTTAACATCTATGGTGAATGGATAATGCGGAAAGCTACTGAGGACTGGAACGGTGGCATCACCATTGGCGGGAAGAAGATTTGCAACTTGAGATATGCAGATGATACTACTATCCTCGCTAGTTCTGAAGCTGAATTGATTCACCTGCTACAACGGATAGAAGACGTAAGCTTAACGATGGGCCTTAAAATAAACAGAGATAAAACGAGAATCATGATAATTGACAGAGCTAACAACAATCAAAATCATCTGGTCATGATAAACAATATCGCTGTTGTAGATAAATTTGTGTACCTGGGCTCATTAATAACCAACAAAGGAGGCTGTACTGAAGAAATAAAGCGGCGGTCGGCAATCGCAAAAAGCGCTATGGCAAAATTAACAAAAATTTGGAAAAGCCATGAAATAACTACCGATACAAAAATGAGACTAGTAAGAAGTCTAGTTTTTCCAGTTTTTACTTATGCATCGGAATGCTGGACCCTTACTGAGAAAGACAAAAAGAACATAGATGTATTTGAGATGTACTGCTGGAGACGAATGCTGAGAATACCATGGGTGGCCCGAAGAACAAATGAATCCATACTGGACCAGCTAAACATAAAGAAAAGACTAAGAACACAAATATCAGAACAAATAATAAGCTATTTTGGACATGTCCTTCGAAGAAATGGTCTTGAAAAACTTACCATCCAGGGAAAAGTAGAAGGCAAAAGAAGTAGAGGTAGATCTCCCACACGATACACGAAACATATTGTTGCTACCATTGGCGCTCCATTGTCAGAATGTGCTAGAATGGCAGAAGATAGAAAAACGTGGAGGAACATTGGGAAATTTAGCCAATAGCTTCATGATATCACGATACCTGCATCAGGTTAACGACTAAGAAGAAGAAGAAGATTTAATTTTATATGCTAGGATATTTAAGTTACAATAGATAACATGGCAACGTAAAACTTCACCGGATGTTGCTAGTCCTGAGACAAAGTGTCTACGAGGACTTGTTGATAGCAACTTGTCAGTATGTGCAACTTTTATGGGAAAATAAAACTGCTTTTACTATTTTTCTTACAATTTCGTCATATTTTCGGACTTATTAGACCTTCCTAGGACTTTAAATAAATATTTCAAAACCAAAATTAGCCAAATCAATTTAGTCTTTCTCGATTTATTATAAAAAAAGTTATATATATATATATATATATATATATATATATATATATATATATATATATATATATATATATATAAAATGGAGTTTGTTAAACGTCATTTTATGATATTTTATAACTATATGGATCAAATGAACTGCAGAAATGAAGTCATATAACACATTTTGAATAAGGCATTCATCGAGATATACTTTCACAAAATTTATTCCAATCGATTCAGTGTTTTTTGAATATTAGGTTGGACAAACATCATTACACGAGATTTATATATATATATATATATATATATATATATGAAAATATTTGAAATATATAAGAAATCCCTCTTTTGTGAACATGTGAGTTTTCTGACTGGTCTAAGAAATGTTTAGAATGCAGAAGGAAATTTCTCAGTAGTGGAAAACTATTCCCGACTTTTATTTAAAGAGAATAAAGAGGATTTAGACCTACATTGTACTCGTTTTGAATGTGAAGCTCAGAGAGAATTGCATCTGATTTTTAATATACCTAGTTTGTTCGGAATTCTAAATCAGTTGATATATGTTGGTGAATCGACAAGACTACAGATTCTTAGTTCGAAATGCAATCTGATGATTAAATTTTATTACTTTGGAAATGTTTGTGATATGTTCTTTTATTTGAATGTTGGATAATACAAGATTTAGAACATATTCGTTAGTTTTTTAGTAATTGATGGTAAATATATATTTCCACTAGAGTTTTTGTCAACAAAATCGTCATTAATATCGTAATAAAGTATAAAATCATACAAATACCATGTAGTTCACCGATGATATTGACATTATGGCAAAAAAAGTATTTTTTCCCTATAAATTTATACTTATAAAAAAATTCAATTTCATTTACCATAAATCTATGGAGTACCTTCGTAAGAAGCTTGAAAACTTAGGTACCCCTGAGTTCAAGAAAATTACATTTAAACCGAAATGGATTACGAATTATTCTGATGTTGAGCTTCCTCACAACATCCTTAAGCTGTGGTCTCTAGATCACAAATTTGGCCTTTAACCTTCATTAATTCCATTAACAAAATCTTAGATGATGTTGAGAATATTTTGTCGTTCTTTGACAATCCTAATATTCTTGATCTTAGGTCATCTTCAAACGATATGGATGCACTTGGTAGAAGCATAAAACCCTTCTGAAACACAAAGAATCTTAAAAATGAGTACGGCCGTTAAATTCAATAATAAACTCACTTACAATTTACTTGTGAATTACAGGACTGTATCACAAAGAGCATGCCATTTCTGGATGTGCGTATTTTTAGAAAGGCAGCCAATACCTTGCTTCCAACAGGTTTCTCAACTACCATTCTTGTCATCCATTTAAATATACAATCAACCTCATTCAAACCCTTAGGTATAGGTTATACAGATTATCACATACGGAGAATCGAAGAGAATCCCTTCTGTTACTTAGATGTATTCTTGTGGAAAACTTCTACATTTTTTTTTAATTAATAAATATCTTTTTTCGAGAAGTTATGGTTGTACAAAAAATGATTTACCCAATGGTGGCCAATTAAGGCACTTATTTTATATATTTTTTTAAGGTAAATTTTAAATGTTAATAATAAACACTGTTAATGCACAGCTCTGCAGACTCCAAGACGTGGGTCTCCTTTGACTTCGGCACTATCTCATTTTAAGAACTTGTTTTCCAAGACCAAGAGACCTTTGTCCCCCCTATAACAAATTAATATTGTTTACCACATTCTTTGTGCTGAATATAATTCTAAATACTAAATATAAGGACAATTATAAAAAGGCTAAAATTCTTTGCAGTGAAAAAAATTTGACTAAAAGACTTTTTAAATAAAAAAGTTTTTGGAAATGTGTTAAACATACTTAAATGTCCAAATGCTCTCAATACGAGAACTGACATTAGTAACATGAATTAAATTTATCATTCCTTAATCTTGCAGAACTGATGTATATTTTGATTCTTCATTGTTTTTTATCAGCTAAGATTTAATAATATTTATAAATTTCATACGTTGTTGATTTCTTTATTAAATAAATTAAATAAAAATAAGCGAGTCTTCTACAGCTGGCGCCGCTTCTCGCATCCTAATTTCCAGCGTTTTCTGTCGAAGCAATCTTCAGTTGTTAGATCTCTGGCGGTCATTGCATCGTCGATATCGTCTCTCCAGGATCGTCTTGGTCTACCTCGTTTTCTTCTAGTTGGCGGAGTCCATTCTTCTATTTTTTTTTGGCCATCTATTTTTAGGCATTCTCTGAAGGTGTTCATACCAGTTAAGTCTTTTGGCTTCGATTGTGTCTATTATGTCTAGCTCGATTTCCATTTCTCTCGGAATATCTTCGTTTCTCACCCTATCAAGTCTAGTGAGCTGGCAACGTCGTCTCCAGTAGTTCATTTCCATGGCCTTAATTTTTGATTGGTTTCTTTGGTTTATTTCCCAGAGTTCGTTATATTATTTTCTATTATTGTTTTATAAATTCTTCTTTTATTTTCTTTTGTTATTTTTTTATTCCATAATAGTCCGTGTAGCTGTCTGGTGGCTGATCTTGCTTGGCCAATCCTGGCGTGTATTTCTACGCTACTTTCTGCTTTTGATGTTATTTGGACTCCCAAGTATTTAAAATTGTCTTTTGGTTTTATAGTTCCCATTTCGATTTGTAGGCTTTCTGGTATTTCTCCTACAACTAAGTACTCAGTTTTTTGTATATTAATTGTGAGGCCCCATTTGGTATACTCATCTTCCAGTTTTCTAAGCATGTAGCCTACATCACTCTCGTCTTCAGCTAGAATGGCTTGGTCGTCAGCGAAGTGTATCGTGTACAATCTATCATGATCATCTATCAATTATCTATCAAATAAAATAGAATAAATATAATATAATTAAATATGTACTTTTAATTTTATTTATATAGTTAATTTATAAATTATAGTACCATAGCTTTAGCACCATATGCTTTATTCATATGAATTGTTAATCCTCTAGGCAAACAATAGTTGTGTCCTCACAGGTTATTCCAATGAGATCCACACTAATGATAGAAGTCTTAAAACACCCTCGTATGCTAACCTTTTTGAAATTACCGTTGTGATAATTCGAGCTGTATCAAATGCCACGCTTGTTTTTCAGGTATACTCGTATTCTTACGAGTTCACTCATTCTCAAGTGTATTACTGTTCAATCGGATCTCTTCATTTATAACCTTTGAAGTCTTTGCATGATGTTTTGTCGGTAATATTACTTTGATACTGTTACTGCTGGTAACAAGTCGGTTAAATAATGTTAGCTAAACAGATGCCATCTTTAGTCGCGACCTTATACAATAGCTAGTGGCATTGGAAATGAGAATCCTGCGTAAAGTAAAATGCAAATGACCCGACTACCTCTCCACCCCCATACATCAACTATCGAACATCCAGCCATCCATCCATAAATGAGGGACTCTCATCTCTGGGCAGGACTATCAAAACCATCCAAGACCAAAACTTCAAAGCCCAGAACATCATCAAAACTACCTCCTCATCCTTTGAAAATTTATTCATCAGACATCTCAAAAGAAAACTCCCCTCACTTTCCAAAAATTGCTGATCTTAGCCAGTAACGAAATCCCTGATGAATACATGGATATCCTAAAGGAAACTCCACTTTATTACCGTAAATAATTAAATAACTCACTTCTAGCTTTACTACAGACAAAGAGGGACCGGTTTTATGTGGTTTCTCGAACCTATTGCACAATGATACCTGTCTCTAGGGAAGTAACAGCCCTCAACGCGACTTACATCTTTTTATATGTAAACTCACCCAATTATATCACTAATTAATTAATATACTAATAATTTCTGAAAAGGACCGTTTTAGCTCAAACCCGTTTGCCTACGACCACTCTGGACATCTACCTCCTCCGCAGGAAGGACATCCATCGATGCAAACCACCAGCGAGACACAGCCATCCAGACCCGACACCCAACAAAACAAGTCACGTCCTGAAGAGCTGACGACACCTAACACAGAACAAACAGATACACACCAAAGAAATATAAACCAATCAGTGACACAACAACACGACGATGAAGTGAGCTAAACTTAAATACAAACCATAGCAATGTCTATTACTTAATAATATTAGTGCTAATTGAGAACTTTGTTTATCTTCCATAATAGATAGTTTTTTTTTGTTATATCAAAATTTTTTTATTCTGTTTTAATTCTGTTTTTGAGTGTTTTTTTAACTTTTACAAAACTTAAATCTCTGTTTATGATAACTTAAACTAAACGTTTTGTATTTTTTAATCTGTATGATTCATAAATTAAGCTATTTCTGTTCACTTCCATCTTATTATGCTGCATACCTTTTGTAAGGTAAACCATATACTAATTTTTTGTTTTGTATCTATGGATGTTTGCTTATTCAACCACTTTGTGGTAATAAATATAAATTAATAAACGAAAAGTCTTCAATAAAAGAATAAAGTAGCTAAAATTAAAAGAATGAACCAGAATAGATTGATAAGACAGATTTTAAAAAATTAACTACGTGAAAGAAGAGACGTGGGATAGCTCCGAAGAAGATAACAAGAATGAGGACGAAACAGGCTTGAAGCCTAATTCTTGAACTAAAGAAGAAAAAAAAGAAGAGCATAAAAAGTAATTTTTATTAAAATTGTAGTTTGTCCCCTTAAAATATAGTAGTGAACATACAAATACCACAAAGATAATTGCAAAAGCAAAATAAATATCTCTACAGCAACTTTAAATGGGCTACCGGCTATGAGATAAGTTTACAGGCAAGAAAACACAAATATACACACACGCACAGACACACGGAGCACACTCACAATTATAATAGAACGTCCGTCCTCATATTTTAATAGCAATTTGGAAATAACTTAAAGCACAAAACAGGTTCAAAGTGCTTTTTAATAGTGTAATAGTAAATTAAAACATTCATTGATGAAGAATGAATAGAAATACGTATCCTAAATTACTTTTTAAACGCTAAAAAATCACGGTCGTTAAAGATATTTCTTTAATTCATATAGAGATTATAGATTTTCCTTGAAAAGCCGACAACCGTAAAATTTCGAAATAATGGGATGACAAATTACAGGATAGGAAATCTTAGAGGCGATAATATTTTAAACTGTAATTTAGATATGATTTAGATTGATATAACTTACAAAAAATGTGATTTCTTATCTTAATAATACTATATTGTTAAAGCATATACACGAGTACATAAGTGGATATTTCTATGGGGATTGTACAATTTTCACGTTCTTAACAAAACTTTCATGAAATATTTTTTAACATGTGTAAATCTAGTGAATCTTTTCGTAGATTTTAAATCGGCCTATGATAGTGTCCTAAGAAATAAATTGTATGAAGCCATGGATGAATTTCACATCCCCGATAAACTGATAAGATTGGTTAAGGCTACAATGCGTAAAGTTGTTTGCAAATTCGAAATACAGGGCGAACAATCACAGGCATTTGAAACGCATGTTGGGCGGCGACAGCAAGATGCGCTGGCGTGTCTTCTTTTCAACATAGCTTTGGAAAAGGCGGTCAGAGATGCCCAAATAGACAGCAGAGAAAACATTTTTAATAAATCATTCCAAATTTTGGCATATGCAGATGATGTTGATCTAGTTGCCCACACAACACGCAAGCTAGAAGAAATGTATACCACCTTGTCAAACGCCTCAAAAAATATGGGCCTGCAAGTAAATAAAAATAAAACTAAGATAATGGCATCAACACCCAACAATAGTGCCAGAAACATCGGCCACCAATTCACGGTTGATAATTCTACCTTTGAAGTGGTGGACAAATTCACATACTTAGGCTCCCTGATCACCAAGGAGAACGCCATAACGGAAGAAATCAAGCAAAGAATAATCCTAGCAAACAAATGGTATTTTGGACTGAGTAGACATATGAGAAGCAGAAACTTAAGCCAAAAAACAAAAATAACCATATACAAAACCCTTATACAACCAGTGTTGACATATGGGTCGGAGACATGGACCATTTCCAAGGCAGATGAAAATCTCCTGCTTGTATTTGAACGAAGGATCCTGAGAAGAATATTTGGTGGCATCTGTGAAAATGGTGTTTGGAGAAGGAGGTACAACTACGAGATATATCACAGATATAAACATATATTTGGTGGTAAAGACGTAGTAATCTTTATAAAAATAGGAAGACTAAGATGGGCAGGACATCTGGCAAGATCACATCAGAACAACCCTAGAAGAATCCTTATGTCACAACCTGTGGGAAGTAGAAGTAGGGGTAGACCAAAACTCAGATGGAGGGATGGTGTAGATGAGAATGGTAGACAAATAGGCGCAGCAAACTGGCAACAGTTGGCAATGGATAGAACTGACTGGCGTAATAGACTTGGGAAGGTCGAGGTTCTTTTATAGGGCTGTAGCACCAATGATGATGATGAAATCTAGTGAAATACAACTTATTCACAATTTTGCAGACACTTCTCTTATTAATATTTTTTCTGCTTTCTACAAAACTCTGTTTTTGATAAAAACCAACATCCTCTTTTTAAGAATTTCTCTATATTTAAAATTTATTTTCAAGTGTCTTTATGTCACTTCTTCTAAATGTGCTTATCACATTGACCCATCTTATTCTATTCACAGCAGCTTGAAATAAATCAGTTGACGTCAGTCTACTTACTAAGATTAGCTAGCCAGGATATAGGAACCCTCTTACCCTCAATCTTGCCTTTTAGAATCAACTGTTAAAGTCGGTATTTATTATTACGCACAATATGGCCGAAGTAAGCCAATTTTCTGTTCTAACGGTGTTAATAATTTCTTTGTCTTTTCTTAGCCTCTAGAGAATAGTTATGTTACTTGTCTGGTGTATATATGAGACCCTCAACATACGTCGGTAGCACCACATTTCAAATGCCTCTAATCGTTTTATTGCATCTTCTGTAAGGCTCCATCTTTCTACTCCATAGAGGAGGACACTAAATATTTTATACCCATAGTTCTTAACATGAATATTTCATCATACCTATACTGTACAGGTCAGTTGACAAGAACCAGTCACCATATCCTTCGCCGTCGTAAGGTCTCGTCTGTTAAAATCTATTTAATGAGAGGATAGCATGATACCAACGTTGCTCGCGGTTATACATTACTATAATACTTACAAACAAATGACAGACCAAAAATATTTTTAAAATATATGTAGTGGTGTATTTTAACACGTTCAGTGCCACATGCATCCAACATGGATACACGCGTCACACTGATTTAGCGGCCGCGTGTATCCAATGTGGATGCACATGTATTTTTGTATTTTGAGCCGTGTACATCGGCATCAGATACACACCGTCTAAATATCTTTATGGGTGCTTGTAAGTAGTGGCCTGAAAAACCCAAAACTGTGGTTGACCTGCAGGTACTGCGATGATTTTTGCCTAGACCTATTTTTAAACAGAATAAAGGGAAATGAAACAATTTATTTATTTTATACAGGAAAAAAATATATATAATAAAACATTTGTGGGTTTTATTGTGGGTTAAAACAAATCAACGAAATGATAGAACGAACGAACTGTTTCTAGATAAATAAAAAATAACTACAAAAGGTTTATGGCTTTCAAAACACTAAACGAAATAATATTCTTTTTTATAAAACATATAAAAATGTAATAATTAATCCTCTACATAATTAAAGAATCTTTTAAAAAATATATCAGTTTATAAAGCATTTGTGGATCTCGAAAAAACACGCTAAACAATTATATTTTTCGCATGGGACACATCTAAATTTACTTTGGGTGGCTTGAGATTTTGCATCTTTTATACCCGTCTCTTATAATATTTTCTTGTAACAGTTTACACATCGGCTCTTTTTCTACCAGCACCTTGACTTTCTTCTAAATAATGTTAGACTCTGTTGGACACCTCTGGTTCTGTAGCCTCATGTGTGTCGATTTGAGAATGTAATAATTCCATTATAAGATTTTCTTTGAATTTTGTTATAGACATTTTCTCATTTGCTACCTCTTGGTGTAATATGTATGCGTTTACCAGTGCCATACCCATAAGAAGCTTAATTGCCAATTTACGGTACCATATTAGGCCTCTCCTGAGGGATGATGACCAGACTTTTTTTCGATCAGAAACATCAATGAAAACTTTAGATTTGTTATAATCGACAATTATATTGGGCTTTTGTACTTTACCTCCTCTTTGTTAAACTGTTACAAGTTTATCGTTGTGTTTAGTACTAAGAACTAGAACACCTCTTTTATCTTTCCGTTTCAGAACAACAACACCTGTATTACTATCGGCTGCGACAACTTCGTGCTTTTGTAACTTTTTCAATAGAATATCTTTGGCGTTGAGCTTTCTATTTGTACGCAGTGTTCCTACTAAGTACGTCTTAGGATCTATGAGTGTATGAGCTAGTGCAACTCTCGTATAGTAACTGTCAGTATGGAGTGTTCTCCCCTGGTCAAGCAGATTTTTTAGGATTGTAAGTACTACTCCACTTGCCACCGATTGACCTTTAATTTTTTCAGTACCACAATATACGCTAAGGTAATATGTATTATCATTTATCGATGTGCATGTACATAATTTGAAAAGCTTAATACCTAACTTTTGCCGTTTGTTTTTTATGTTCTGCTTAAAAGATAATCGCCCTCTAAAGGGCACAAGCATCTGATCTATGCAAAGTTCTTTTTGAGAAATAATAGGGGCATGAAATGTCAACAAGAGTTTATCGATAAGCGGTTTTATCTTATGAAGCCGATGTACTGCGACGTCTTTTTTATTATTGAAATGAATCATTTGAAGCAAGAGTTAAAATATATTTCTGCTCATCATCAATTTTATTTTATTGTTGTACAAAAATATTTTCTGCCAATACACTTGGATACTTGGCAACTGAACAACCCCCATCCATATAATAATTCCAAAAAATCTCTCTCTCAATTTCTTCCGCCTTAGTATTTACCCATTTGATTATTCTTGATCTTCGTAAAACATTTTTTTGCTTGCACTGGTTGGCATAACGATTTGTTTCAATCACAATATGGTTTATGATGTCATCGGATACCATGAGTTTATCAAATTGATATGGTGATTTATTATAAAATTGTTCGTATACTTCCGGTTTTACGTCAGCATTTGCTTCAGAAAATGGAAACGTTTTTAGATATTTATCTTGGAGGCCTTCAACATTTTCTCTTTACTTCACTTGAAGATGTAGATTTATCCAGTTCAAACTGTGAAATAACATCCTCTACTGTTTGTGAGATGGTACTGGCACAGTTATTGCCCAAGATATTAGCACAATCTTCTTTCGAAGTCGATGCTCTACTCGTAGTTGGCAGAGAAAGATCTGTAACAATCATTTGTCATTGGAATGGGTAAATCATGTGTTAGTTTTAAAATAATATTTTGAAAATGTATAGTAGCTACTACCAAAATTCGCAACATAAGGAATATTGGTTGTGTTTGTAATTAAAATCAGTGAAGCATTCATACTTACCTTCAGCTGATATCCTGCCAGCTCTAACTCTATTGCGTTTGTGTTTTTTCACATTTTCAAAAGACGAGTCACTGTGACAACATTTCTTGGATCTGTTTTTGTAATCTTTCATGTTCTCTCTCGTACGCCATTTTTTATCATAAAAGCAGTAATTTATCAAGCACGCTATAATTTTTACGAAAACAACACACCGCAAGTAACGATAACGTACAACCTACTGCCAAAATTTTCAAGTTGTGAGTAGTTCCAGCCTGAAACAAATGCCGGACACGTGATCTACAGTTTGCTTATAGTGTTGCCAGAGATGGATCCGCGTTGAAACACGCAGCCACAATAATGTATCCAATTGTATCCAATGCGGATACATACTAAAAATGACGTCATATAACAACCAAATCATGTTTTTACAGGTTTTTCTTAAACTGGCATACTAAGACAATGTTTCATATTTGTTTTCTTCATTTTGAAAACTTCTGTCTGTGGAACCATATTTTTGTGTTACCATGGTGGCGCTCAATGTGTTAATTATTTTAATTTTAATCTATGTGGGTACAAAATCTGGTTATAAAATTTCTAATTAAAGCTAAAATATATAATATACATGGGGCGTCTCACGAAAATAAAAATGTAACTTTGATCACCGCGATTACGATTTACATTGCAAGTGAAATTAAACAGAAAACCATCATGTTTTTATCTCCAGCGATTGAATGGCTGTTCCACCTAAATCCAACAAAACGTCCTTGCTCAACCAAAAAGATGTAAATCAGCTAATTAACATGTACAAAAAAAACTAATCTAAAATAAGTCCAAAAGTGATTGATTTGCTGTAGAAGTTATTTTGTAAAAGTATCTTGCACTTCTAATCCCCTCAATTGCAAGTCAAGTTCGGGCCATTCTACTGAAAAGCAAATCTAGTCTAGTCTGATTTTAAATTAACTAAATATACATCGTTTAATTTATACATGTTAAAATAAAGGTTATTATAAGTCGAAAATATGTTTATTAGTGCTTGTTAGCGACCACCCTGTTAAAAGAAACATGTTCTTTGCATATATAATGTCAGAGATTTTTGATTACATCAAATAAAAAGAAAGGAATAAAAAAGAAGCAGCTGAGTTTTAAGTGCCATCCAATGTTTTCAATTAGTTATATATAAAGCTTAAAGTGCTATATTGATTTCCAATTACCAACAGCAGTTGAAATCGACGGCGAAGAGATTATCTTCCGATTCTACCATAATACTAAAAGCTAGTAGCACAATAATTAAAGTACGTATTGAAAATACGAACGTGTGCATGTATACCGAAATATGTGTATATATATATATATATATATATATATATATATATATATATATATATATATATATATATAGTAGTCCAAAGTTTTTTGACTAGTTTGGAAAAAATATATGTAAATACTTTTTTCTTTTTGGGTGTGGTAGTCAATAAAAATAAGAGATTTGAGATCCAGAATCTTAGCAAAATTTACAATTTTATATTAACTTTTGACTGAGCTATTTTGCATCTCAGAGTTTTCTTTGTTTCTTTTCTTTTTTTAAAATTTCATTATTAATTGAATATTTGTGATCAAACTTCAGTTACTAATTCAGTTTTGTTTTGTTTGAGTTATTATTTTTTCTAAACCTATTTACTAAATACTATTTTCTTTCGATTGCTTATGTTATAAATAACATTTTTAATTTCCCCAAAATTTATTTTTTTATGTGGGGCTATATAAAAGAACTTGTATGCCAGAAGCCTCTAAAAACCCTAGATGATATAAAAAATAGAATAATAGAAGCTTTTAATAAAATTGACTTACAAACGTTAAGAAATGTGGTTCGGTTATTTTAATATCGGTTACAAACTTTATATCGGTATAGACGTTGAAGGTGGAGAACATTTACTTTAGACTTATTTCCTTTGTATCATATTAATTGGTAAATTTATTACATATTATTATGGTTTATATTTTTTGTTAGTTATCT